>NC_069387.1:28737500-31137500 GCF_027475565.1 Acinonyx jubatus
TGGCATTAATACTGTAAGCCTTTACATTATTTACATTATTAACAGCAGCTTAGCATACAAGCCACAGTGGGTTCTATCAATTCTTTACACAAGAAGCTGCGGAAGAAAACAAAAGAAACATTCTAAAGAGAACTCCCTCCATGCAAAGGTAGAAACACAAGAACATTATTTATACTAAGGAGGTGACATCCAAAGCATATATGCAATACTCAGTATACCATTTAGTTCAAATTGTTAACAGTACTGAATTATAAAAATCATCTGTTTAAGTCTTGACTAAATAAGGAATTCTCATCTATACATTTTTTTAAGTTTATTTTGAGAGAGAGAGGGAGAGAGAGAGAGCGCGCGTATGTGTGTGTGTGCGTGCTGGGGAGGGGCAGAGAATCCCAAGCAGGCTCCGTACTGTCAGTGCAGAGCCTTATGTGGGGCTGGATCCCACGACCTCAAGATCATGACCTGAGCCACTATCAAGAGTTTAGACGCTAAACCGACTGAGAGACCCAGATGCCCCTATACATTTTTAATGTATATAAGGAAAGAGCAAAAAACACCAATAAGTAGAGAGCACTGCTAGAGGATTTAAGTTAGGGCTCATATTTTTCAAACATTTTAGGCTTAAAATAACTACTGACCTTGGAACTGAATCTACAGAAGATGAAGATGGAACCTTGGAAACTTGACAGTTTGCTGCGGCAGCCAGCTTTAAGGCAGACGATGGAACAGCACTTAAAGTCCTAGGTATATGTCGTGCATTTATGGGGGCAATAGAGTTTACAGTGGCAACTGATGAAGGTACAGTTAATCGAATGTTGTTCCCAATCAGAACCTGAGTTGTTGCAGAATTGGCAGCGGTTACTTGATGACTCAGTGCACTGTGGGAACTTGAAGTCTGTGTCATGTTTGAAGGCTGTAACAAAGTTGAACCTGCCGTTGATGGACTCGTATGTACAAGTGCTGTTGGTGTAGTACTACTGAGGTGTAAGCCCTTGTATACTCCTAGAGAAAAAGAAAGAAGCATCTAAACAATGTACAACTTTGCTGTTTATTAGAGATATAGGTTACAAATATCAGAACAATTTAAATGTCTTTATCCTTACCTGAGGCTGGAAGGACGCCATTCACCCCAATTCCAAGCACCACATCATCCTTCATCTTGAATCCCATCAGTTGTTCTGATGTCACCAAAGCAGAAGCAGCAAATTGAGCACTAGCAGAATCCAAAGTCTTGGAAACAAAACCCTAAAAAGAAAATACAAAACAAATCTAATCAGCATCACTTAGTCTCAAATCAACATTAAAGTTACACAGGTATACCAAAATCAGTTTGAATATAAACCAAAGTGGCAAACCACTGAAATATCTTCATCTCTTTTGATAGTCATAAATTTGAAGAGTGTTCAAACAATATAAGAACGCAGGGATTATGAATTTTGATCTTCACATGTGACAGTATGTAATATGGACAAATCAACTACAAAAATAAACCTTCTAGAATGTGGAAACAGTAAACCTCCAACACAAAGTGTCAGACAAGAAATATGCTAGTAAAACATTTCAGTGATTTGCAAATACATATAATGAAAAATGAGTATGTAAGCTTCTTTTACCTAACTTACACACACATACACACACACACACACCCCCCCCCCTCCAAAGGTATCTTTGGGACAGGAAGATAACTATCCTTTTAGAACAGAAGTAACAAAACATCACATCATAACTTGGCCTAGAAATTAAGAGGCCCTTTGAATTTTTTTAAATGAATTTTCCTCCAAGATGCTTAGATTCAAATTTCAGCCTTCAAGCTGTACATGTGTTTCAATGGCAAACATTTATCATCCTTGAGGTTTAAAAGTGATTTCATTTAATAGTAAAAGAGGTTTAGTATGTAATTTAAGATAAATTTTAATAATAATTAAAATAACTAAGAAAATGAGCTGGGTGAGATCATATACTAACAAGGAAAATTCACAGACTACAGGACAGACTTGGAAGACAGTGTCTTGATCGCATTTAACTATGTTTTTTAGCTTTACTTTTTAAAATAGGGAGCAGAGGCAACAGCTTCTATACTCACCTGTAATGTTCTTTCTAAACCCTGTATAGAATGGCTATGATGTAGATTCAGGCGAAAGCCACTTTTCTGCTGGTTAGATGCAAGGTTCTATGACAACAGTTGGTAATTAGAGATGAACTCTGGTGGGAAACAATGAGGGATAATCATAAGACAGACAAATCCCTCACCTGTGAAGTGGTGGTGGAGGAATTACTATTTGCTTGCTGTTGCTGAATTTGTGCAAGCTGCTGTTTCTGCATTAGTGCCAGTTGCTGTTGATGTTGCTGGTATTGTTCGGCTGTAAATGCTGAACATAAAACGAGGAAATACTTTATAAAAACACACAGATACCACACATATCTTACAATACTAAAACAAATTTCAGCATTAAGAAAATTTTTGTGTAAAATTAAAGCATTTGACAAAGGCTGATGATCCTGCTAAAGATCACTTCCATATGAAAAATTCAGCATTTTTACAACCACATTTATCAGGAGTGGCTGGAGTTTAAAGAAAAACAAAATTATAAACTTCCTGAGTTATAACAACATAGGAAAGAGAAATGCTCACTTCTCAAGTTTCAGAACCATTATTTTTATAAGCTGTGACACTTGTGCTAGACAGTGTAAAAAGGTAATCCAGCTTTTTACATCTATATATTTAGAATTCAACTTGGCATGGAGCTTGAGAAGAAATCTGGTAATTACCATTTGGTTTCTAGTTTACTCATATCACTGTCCCAATGCATTCAGATGATCCCTAATAGTTCTGTGTATAAATACTAATTGTTCTACATATTTTCTAATTTTAACCATTACAAACATTCCCTCTATATGGAATATAAGGTTGTTGGTTTATTACCTTTTTTTATTTTATTTTTTAAAGAACTCATCCTTTAGCAGGAAGACAAGAGGCTCCAAATGTTAAGGTTAATTAATTTTCCCCACCCAATTAACCCACCTGGAAAAAATCCAGTCAATAAGAACGGAGTTGTTTATGTTGATTTACTGTACAGAATGATGTCTGAGGAAAGACACTGTGTTATGCTACTTATGTTTGTCTATGGAGAGCTCAGTTCTAAAAAAAACAAACAAAAAAATGTTCATTTATTACCCCCCAAAAAAGTGTGTGCAGTTTTTAAAAAGGAAACCTTTTTCTTTTTCTTATTTTTTGCCAATTAAAAAAAGGAAAAAAAAAAAAGGGTACATACAATCACAACATCTGACTTTAAAGGCTTCTTTAAGAAGCCTGTGGTGTTTGGGTAAGAAATTATTTCAAAACACAAAAAAGGTTATCATGCATCCCTGAATACCAGGGAATCTATAAATCATGCAATGCAAATTTCCTCAATCTAAAGTTTAATGTTTTCAAAACACTGTCCACCAAATTTCCTGTTGTCTTTAATTGCATTTTAGTAATTTAGTTGAAGACAGTTTCACTTTATCAAGTTTTATAATTTTCACTCGTAACTCATAAAGAAACTTTATCTTCCAGGATACAGCCTTTCTGCCTAGTACCACTACAAAATGTTCAGGTAGAAATTCTACCATATTTTCAATGGATCAGGAAATTATGAAATAATATTTAGGAAAACCTCAGAAGTTATTAGTGTCTACATAGGCTTTATTTACACTTGAATTGAACTAAGTGCTTAGGCTACAAGAGCAAAAACATAATTTCTTGTAAAAACTTTCATTGATATCTGTCCCTTGAGAAGTTTCTTTTCCTACTATGTTGTATTTCTCAGATCTGAATACTACAGGGAAGACTTTTACTGGTAATAGGATAACCTGTAAATACGGACATAAAGTAACTTTGTGTCAAAATGTTCATTTCCATACAATAGAAATGTGTTGAATCAAAACTTGAAGAAAACTTATAAAAATTAATGCTGCCCTGAAAGATGGTTTATAATTACTGTAACATTTATCTTTAGGTTTAAAAAAATCCGTAAAAAGCAACTTAATTTATTAGTTTTGCTAGTATGTTTTTCAGATTTATGTTTTAACTTCCTAAATTTGATTGAGTTGCCTAAGTCTTGAATTCCCTAGTAGGGGATGCTCAATAAATATTTTAAGAAAGGATCATTTCTGCAAGGTCAGGTCATTACATATCTAGAAAAACAGTAATTTAGCATTCACTGGAGACCTGTATATAAAAAACTCCATTTATATGAATGAATATATTCTTTTGCAGAACTCTGCTTGTATTTGTGTACACTTTAATAAAAAATTTAGCAATAATAAATTGGAAAATTCATTTGACTAAAGGTTCCAAATATTTTTGCGGTAATGTAAGTTAACATTTTAATCCTGGTCTCTGAATTTCACTTTTAAACAACTGTTAACTTCTTCCTGATACAGATTTAGGAATAAAAATGCACCTAACACTCATCATGACTTTAGATCAGTATTGTCAATCTATTGCTTAGATATTATTACACCTCTGGAATAGTTACGAAATTTTCCCCAGACATTTTAAATAAATGATATAAAAGACATGCATATGTTGAGCAACATATAAGCTGTACGTGAAGGTAATAAAAACCATAGGTGTAGGGGCCAAGAAACCTTGATTTTTTTTTTTTTTTTTTTCCCAGCTCTTGGCTCTATCGTAACTATCTGAGTATACCTAGGCAAGTAACCGAACTTTTAGGGCTCAGTATGTTCATCCAAAATATTAAGTTAGGTGATCACTAAAGCCTTTTTCAGCCATGCGATGTAAGGATTTTATATTTCTTCTGAGAAATAAATTTCTAATCCTTCTAAAGGCTATATGAATAAGTAGGAAAAGCCTGGACAAAGGTAAGGTAGTAAATTTGGCAAATACAAAATAAATTGGGTTTTATATTGTTATTTATACAGAAAACTGAGAAGACTTCAGATGGCATTCTAATTCAAAGTTTAACCAAATGCTAAGTGTAAATAAATAAAAATGACCACAATCCCTATCAAGGTAGAAGGTGTTAAGGTTGTATGTCTACCTCCAGACAGGGCGTGGTAGTCAAGTTTGCAATTTACTTAAGGATGGACAAGATGGTTTCATGAACAGATGACCAAACCTAGAATCAGAAGCGTTTCACAGAACTCCAAATTTTTAGATTAGGAGGCATCCTTGGTGATTTCCTCCTACCACTTCACACTAAAGATGAAGAAACTTTCATCTGAGGTCACAAAGATAGTTAACAGTGGAAGGGGGAAAATCCATCCCCAAACCAACGAGATTTTAAATATGAAAAGAAATAGATAAAAGTTTTAGATTTAATACTATCTACAAGAAATAATCAAACTTTTTATATACCCAAGAGTGTGACTCAAGTGCTTTAAAAAAACAAACAGCCTCATATATAGAACACCTGACAGGAGTCTAGGTATGGGAGAGGAGTCACGTGAGGGACATGACTAAAAGCTGAGAAGAGGGAAGAAGCATGGTAAGACTTCAAATATTTGAAGGATACTATGATGTTGGAAAGCAAGAAAACTTATTCCGCATGCTTCTAAGGGTAAAAGAGGAATCTGTAGATTTAAATTTAAGGAGGCAGCTTTTGTTCAATATATGGACGAACTTTCTAAACAAGATTCTGAACTCTAGAATAACCTGAAAACTGCTGAATGTGCCCTCCTTAGAGGTGTTTAGGCAAAGGTCTACAATGACCACTGTTGTTTTGGTAGCTGCTAATAATTCTCTGGGGTAGGAATTTAGATGAAATAATCTAAAATGTTACCAGTCTACTTGGACAAAGAAACTATTATGTGGTAACCCAGCACCTGGAATAGCCTATAGCTCAAGCTGTTGCTCTTTAAGTCACATTCCTGCAGCTGGAGCAGATCAACTGAAATGATCCGAAGTGGGAGTAGTGAGTATGACAGGTACTTAGAAAAAAGTTAATAATTTGAAAATTCAGTTTGAGAAGATAGATTTAAGATTACCAAAATGTATGTCGTTTTGTTTGTGAAAACAAAGACAAAAAAACAAAAAACAAAAAAACCCACCAACAACAAACCCAAACACCTATTTTAAAAGAGAATCCTCAATTAGAAATTTCTTTTAGCAGTAGTCAGAAAATTATTTCAATACAGGAAAAGGTAACTTTAAATAAATAAATATAAAATGAAATGACTGTAGAAAGTATTAAAGTATGATCCCCTAAGTCAGCAAGCTTGAACGAAAGTTTTGCGGTTCCTAAGCATTTGTCAGCCACCCAGAAATCCAACCTGAAAAAAAAAACATGGTATATTGCCATAGATGGCCAAACATGACTGAACCTGAATTCACTGGGCCACAAATTACTTGAACATGAGATTATCTGTGGCCCAAGCTTCCCCTTATTGTGAATATTCTTGTACTTCAGCATAGAGAGAACTATTAATTTTACTATGGGTGCTACTCCAGACCCTGCTGAGGATGTAATTCTGAACTGTGAAACACACTTGGATAAGGATTAAGGTCCTACAATTTTATAAAATCTAACCATAAAAATATTTAAGGTTCAAACTAGAGTTCCTTTTAAAACTTTATGTTACAATTTTTACGAAGTAAATTGCACTAATTTAAGTAAGCTACAGATCCTGAGACTTAGAACATCATTCCAGCTACATATATCCTATTAACTTATGAAAATAAGCCTAATCTGTAGAATGCTGATGAAATTTCAGTGGGAACTAGGAATTCAAATCCTGAACATAGAATGGTGGTTTACAAAACCACTTTTCTACTTACAGTCTTTCAAAATTATATAGTTCTTTCTAATTATGAAAGAAAGGTGTTAGTTCTGATATCTCGTATCCCCGAAACTCAAACGCATGCAAATGAATACTTAGTCACTGAACAAACATTAAATTTTCAAAGGTACTTTTACAGATTAAAAAAAAAAACAAAACCGTACTTGGAAACTGTCCAAATCACATATTAACTGAAGATTAAGATACACAATTTAGCCATACATACTAAGATCTAGTCCTAGAAATTCTAAATAGGCATATAGTTAAGTCTTCCCAAGTTCCTCAGCACTGTGTCATTCTGCTGTGTGTTATCCAGTGGACCAAGCACCCTGGTACCTGACTAACCAGACTACCTAATGCCAGACTAACCAGGTTACCCATCTGGCCACACAACTATGCAAAATGGCCAAGACTGGGAAGCAAGCAAAAAAATTCTGAGCACCAGAAACTATAAAAGTTGGTGTGTTAAATAAAGCTCATACCTTTTACTAAAAATAATGGACTCTTGATATCCTCATTTAGAATTTCCTATTTGAAAATGAGAAGAAATAGGCTCTTGTAGGTGATTATTTAGGAAAAGGACAATCAATTCAGAGGGTATATCACTATGCCACAACATATGAATAAATATTGGTATTTAAAACAATGACAGAAAAAAATGGCTAAATCAAAATACTTGGCTTAAGCAGTAGGCAAGTAAGTATATATCAATTGACTCCTATCTTATCTAATAGTTAAGTTCCAAAGTCAGTATGGTAAAAATTAAGCCTTGAAAATTCCTTTAGAGTGTGCCATGATGGATGTTATCTCTTTCAATAAGCTCAGCAGTTTTTCCTCTTGCATCAGATGAGATCAATTTTTGTGGTTGAGTACCAGATGAAATAGTTTGGCTTGTATCTGGGGGCCATGCTATATGAAAAAATTTATCTTTAAAATTATAATTACACTGATGGAGGTGAGATGCTTCACCTATGAATGAAGGTGGCACCTCAGGAGGCACTGACACTCTGTGAGAAACAACAGATTCACTTCTGCCATTGCCAGAGTGGCCAATTCTGGAGACTATATTCTTTCAGTAGAATTGTATTCATAATCCTATATACTTTTTGAACTGTTAAAATTTTATTTTTTCTCCAGGGGCCTATAGTTGAATTTTTTAAGTTAAATGTACTTATGATATGATTCTACTATAATATACTTTATAGAGCATAAAGAGAAGAGCTTTAGGTTTCTTGAGTAAAGAGCTTTAGGTTTCTTGAGTATTCACAAATAGCAAAAAATAAAGCATTTCCCTACAGCAATCTGTAGGCAACTATTCTCTAAGTATACAAAAGATCTAGTAAAAATTAAGGGAAAATTGAAAACAATTAAGTGCAATGACAAAAAACTGATAAACCCATTTTCTAAAAGTTGTATATATGGGCAAGGAAATGATAAAAAGAAAATCACAGTTACTAAAAAATTTTTTTCAGCTAAACTTTTGGTAATACTACTACTGTTCAAAGTTCACCTTTTAATATTCTTTGGCAAACACAAACCAGGTAAGTTTCATAATATCAATGCTTACTTACGTAGTATAGCAAAAACAATTTACATAAAAAAAGATCATTAAAAGATCCTTAGGATAGTTATAAAATTCAACTCCTCTATTCTTTTTTATTAAAGATTTTATTTTTCTAAGTAATCTCTACACCCAATGTGGGGCTGAAACAACCCAGAGATCAAAGGTCTCATGCTCTACCGACTGAGCTCACCAGGCACTCCCTCAGCTTCTGTATTTAAGGACTGAGAAGATGGGGATTGACACAACATGCCAATTTTCTACAAGAAGTCTCAAGGAATTTATAGAGCCTAAAAATCTATCAGGGAAAACATATTACATGTTTACACCCCACACTATGTTTCCTTCATATTGAAAAGTTATTTTGATTTTTAAGACTGTAATAGCAGAGAAGATTAACTTTCCATGATATATATACACTCTGAAATTAATGGAACTATACTACTCTGTTAGGCCTCAGAATAATTTAGATGATCTAGCTGATTTCTGAAATGTGATTATTTTTCTTATGAACTAAGGATTTCCATTTCACAGAAGTACTTGTTTTCTAGACACGAAGTAAATTGGTTTATAGAACCTTTTCTGGAGATCTTTAACAATAAGCAGCACGTTCTCGTATTTGTTAGAAGGTTTGGCTGTACCTTACCAGATAATTGGGGCGATGCAATAAATATCTTTACAGTCCCTTCAAAATGTGTATTTAAATTATCTTTACAAAAATCTGTGGTAACATAATTTTAACAGTGAATTTCTATAATCTACATGCTTCGTATAACACAGATTTATGCTTTAAAATAGAAAGCTAAAATCTTAGGAATATTTTAAGACAGCATTTATTTTAGACACATTTCACAATATGGCCATAATGCTAAAGCAGATATTATCTAGAGATGTTTCCAAAATTACAATCCTATAAAATTAAAATAATCCTTTAAATATTTAAATATTGTTTTCTGAAAAATTATTTTCCCTCTTATAAATTGTTCTGCATTACTATCATTAGGTAAGGCTTTTGCATATCTACTGACTTGCTGGTCTACTTTTACAGTTTAAAAAAAAGACTAGAGAAGTGTCCAAGTATAAAATAGTAACAATTAACAGCCCATTTTCTTTTCTTATTATTTGAAAATATAATTGCTGAATCAGGAATTGTGGTTCACAGAGTGTACCCAGGAAACAAATGTCATATATTAAATAGTAATAATTCACCTTTGTAATGTGGGTTTATTTAAATGAGAACACATGTACAAACAGAATTCAAATGAATACTTTACCGAGTCCTTTTTTTCTCTCATGATTTTGAGGGAAAAGGACTTTTAAACTTAAATACACCACATACTCAAAAAATTAATGAACCTGACATTTCTATAGAAATGTACATCATAACAAAAACACATACCAAAATGTGCTGAACCACTGCTACTTTTACTTTGCGTGGAGGTACTGCATGTCTGGGTCCCAGGTTGTGCTGTTCCTGTTCGATTTATACTCCTATATAATTTTCTACAGGAGAGTTCATCATTGTCACTGTCATGTAGGGATGGTGTCCGAGGCCTAAAATGCCGCCATCTACATGATTTGATATTGACTAGTATCTGACTGAGGTCTTTAGAGAAAGATTTGTCCGAGGTATTTGTTTCTGAGGTATTGGCAAACTGATTGACTGGAGAATGTTGTGGAGAGGAAAGCATTTCCAAATCCAGATGGCGAAACATACTGTCATAGTCTGAGTGAGCTCTGTCCAGTAAGACCCTATTAAAAATAAGGCAGGGAACATATATGTAAAATAGCTATTCAAAAATTATATTAAAAAGACCCACTTAATTCCCCCAAAGCCATCTCAGACTAAATGTTTAAAAGCTATGAATTTGATTATTTCAGTATTTGGCTCCTATAGGCTAAACTCCCAATTTCTTTTCTTGTTTTAAAAAATTCTCAACTTCTGATACAAGTTCTTTTACTTTACAATTATCTGATTAAAGAGAGTACTCCACCTTAAAGAATAACGTATACTATTCATTTTACATCAGTAAGAGTCAACAGTTCTAGGAGTTGGTCTACTAGTATAAGTTACTGATAAAACATGAGAATATTTTTCTTTTCAAATTGCTTTTCAACCAAAGGTTTTTATTTCCGTTACAAAGCACCAAAATACGTTATAAAATACCTGTTCTCTATTAAGCAAACACTTCATTTTTTTTTGACAGGGGTAGGGGAGAGGTAGAAGTGCAATAAAAAGTATGCGATCTTTCGGATATTTTACATCATTAAGATTTCTTTATTTAAAAATTATTTGTCTTTATGTTTTTGAGAGAGAGAGAGAGCATGCGCGCAAGCAGGGGGGAAGGGCAGAGGGAATAAGGGAGGAAGAGAGAGAGAGAGCGAGTGAGAGGGAGGGAGAGAGGGAGAGAGGGGAAGAAAATCTTAAGTAGGCTCCACACTCAGTGCAGAGCCTGTGGGGCTCAATCCCACGACCTTGGGATCATGATCTGAGCCAAAGTAGAGTTAGAAGCTCAACAAACTGAGCCACCTAGGCACCCCTCATTAAAATTTCTTACAGACAAAGTATTGGATACCCACTACTCTAGAGGATATACTTTTATGTTATTTATATAAACTTTATAAAAATGATTCTATCTTAAAATGCTACCACTGATAAATGCTAGTACAGAACAAAATACAGCCAACATAGAGAATTTTGACTACTATTGATGTCAACACAATAATGGGAGGAAAAGCACTAAATAAAATATATTTCAGTGCTCAGACAACTCTAAACTTATGTTTTAAGTGATTAAAAACTGAAATTAAGATTCAAAAATGAAAGAAACACATATATAAGCAATAATTCACTATAAATTACATCATTAGATTTTTTTCCCAAAAGCACCTTAATATTATGTTCTGCCTTATATATTTTTTTTCACCAACATAGGAATAATTTTCTTTTTCTGCACTTTTATGTGCTCTGTAATTCCTTCTTGCCTCCTGCACAAATACACAAAGTCTTACATAAAGGCATCTAGAATATACATGGGTTGGTTCCATCACGTTTAAACAAAAGAAGAGCGATTAGATCCAGAAAAACTGGGATGTCAGGGTCAGGTTATGCATTGATCCTGGATCCTTTTCACTAATGAGTTAAACGACTTAGTATACTAGTTATATGACATTTCTTGTTGTTGTTTGATTTTTAATTATTTTATTTTAGAGAGAGAAAGTGTGAGCAGGAGAGAACGGCAGAGGGAGAGAGAGAATTTTAAGCAGGCTCCACTCTCAGCATGGAGCCCTATGTGGGGCTTGATCTCATGACCCTGGGATCATGACCTTAGCCAAAATCAAGGGTCGAATGCTTAACTGGCTGGGCCAGCCAAGTGCCCCAAGTTTTATGACATTCTTAGCCTATTCAATCCTTTCTCCTAATATCTCCCAGAACTTCTGAAATAACTTTTTGCAGTTTCTATAAGGATTTTAGTAAAAACATCAGTTAAGAACAGCAAATGGGAACAAATGAACTACTGAGAAGGATTACCTCATTTTCAGCCCTAGATCTGACTCCCTACTGTCTAAAATATCCCTATGCTAGGAGTACAGAAATGCCTTACCTTCCACCGCGCCCAACCCGTCTTCGTGCAAATCCAATACACCTTTGGGGTACGGTGAGGGTAGTTAAGCAGTATCTATATCGTACATCCCCTAATCCTCCATCTTTAGGACTAGTCCAAGGCCAGTTGCCAGTTTGGTCTAAGTGAGGCTTAAAAAAAAAATCTAAATTATTTCATTTTGTCAATTAAAGGTCAACAGTTTATTATTGAAAAAGAGAACCTGAAACTTACAGCATAGTACTGACAGCCTGCTTTCCTACGGAAAGCAAAAGGACCATCAGGATCATTTTCTTCTTCAGCTTCTGAAGAGCCAGACAAAACCTTTAAATAAAATGAAGTGAGTCAAAACACGTGACTTCTTACATCCCTCCTCTATATTCATAGAGAGTTTCTCCTATTTACCTGGGAGAGAGGTTCTTCATCTGAGCTGGGAAAGTCATACTGATTTAAATCTTTAGCATTAAAGACTGGCAGTGCGGCAGGACTCGTCTGTTGAGGAGTAGCAGCAGCAGACGATGGTAAGACTTTGGGCTTCTTCTCATATTTACGTTTAGGTCGGATAAGATCAGCTTTATCTTGCTGCAATAAAGTCATATATTAATCAAACTCTAGAAACCATGTTCATCAAACGTACAGTTTGGGTAAGTTTTAAAAAGAAATTTATAGCTATAATGAAGCCATTCATACTCAGAAGAGATAGAAGACTTTGTTTTGTCATCTTTTACTGTAAAATCTTAGAGGCTGGTCTCTGTGACACATGGGTATGTTCCTACAACCTAAACACAACCTCATAAAATATTTTGTTTCAGTTAAAACAGAATAGAAATTCTTGAGCTTCTGAAATCCTGCAGTTAGTATTTACCATTGGCTCTTGTACCTTTTTCTTAATTTTCTACGAAAAATCCAGAAGAGAATTAAAAAAGGGGGATCTAGTCTTTATTTTAAAGAATTAACAAATCAATTTTGGTAAAATAATAATGAAAATAATTTTACAGATACACAAAGCAAACCTCAGATAACTATTACCATACTGGAACATAAAGTTATAATGTGGAGGTGTCACAAAAATAGAGTAGTAAGGATTTGAGAGCTGAACAATAAAGGCTATGTGGAGTGGCGAATTTGAGCAGTTTTAGGTGATAAAGAGATGAAATCATTAAACAGAGGAAACGCAGGATAAAATACAAAAGCAAGAGTGAATGAGCTGATGCACTGAGTGATTTTAGAAATATGTATGGCAGGTAACAGCAAAGGCTAGAAGTATAAAGTATTCAATAGGCAAGAAAGGTTAGAGGCAAAAAATAATCCTTGTTGGAAAGAAAAAGTCATGACAAGTAGCATGGTTATGTACATATGCTAAATATTTATATCAAGTTTCAATTACAGTTTTTTTGGGAAAAGTTAATTGTTAAAAAGTTAATCTATATGGTGTCTCTCTTTACAATTCCTACTGCTGCATCGACAGGCTAGCCTTGAATCACAACCTGACTTTGTGGCATATTTCACAGTAAGATTTATATGGGTTTTCTTTCTTCACTCTAATGATAAAATACCATTCCATTATCAGCTATTGTTATCACAAAAATTTTTATCACCTTATTTGCTTTTTCTTTTTTTGCATTTTTTAAAATGTTTATTTTTGAAGGACAGAGAGACAGAGGGTGAGTGGGGGAAAGGCAGAGAGGAGACACAGAATCCAAAGCAGGCTCCAAGTTCTGAGCTGTCAGCGCAGAGACTGACACAGGGCTTGAACTCATGAGCTGTGAGATCACGACCTGAGCCGAAGTTGGATGCTTAACTGACTGAGCCACCCAGGTGCCCCTACCTTATTTGCTTTAAACTCCTTCACATCCATTGCTTCCTGATGTTTAAATTGACTGCTATTAGTAATAGGGATGATGGGGATGGCATAGGTAGGTTTCATTGGTTGTCTCTGTGCCATGACCTCAGACATGATCTCTCCATTGTAGTCACCCAAATTATACCTGAAATTATAAAACAAAATTAAAAAAAGCTTAGAAAGTTAAAGTTAGTTCTGTACATAACTATTAATACCTGATACATAATTATAAACACTGACTAGACTTAAGATTACAATTAAACTTTGACTATTTGCTGAATGCTTATTAAAATTAAAGATTACATAATTCCTTTTGTTTCTTCTGTTTAGTTTTTGGCTTAAAGCTTTATCTTGGCACCATAAGTAGATGACTGTTGGGGAAAAAAAAAAAGGCTCGAACTATAACTTACCAATTTTGGTGAAAGATTTGGTGGAGATGTTGAAATTAATGCCTAAAATGGTGTTGAGGAACTTTCTGCTAATTTGAATTGCTTTGTGCTTTACTATAAAACTAATTTTCCTGAAACAAATTATAAGAAATTTAATAGTGGTTTTCTTTGGAGATACTGACTGAGAAATAAGGGAGTGAGGCTTAAAGTTTTCATTGTGTACTTTCTTGAATGATTGAATGTTGAGATTATGGGCCTTTTCCCCTCCCTTCTTTACACTTGTCTGTAAAAAAAAAAAAACAAAAACCTAGTATGTGTTAAAAAAAAAAAAAAAATCAGTACCATCTAGTGAGTAAATTAAAAGCTGTAGGACTGACAAATGTTCTCTCCCTCCCAGCCTTGCACTCAACTAAGGACAAAAGAATAAGCTTATACTTGGCATATTTTAATTTTACTGAACCTAGTCACTTTTAAAGAAAATAGAGGAACACATGTAAAGTTAAACAAAGTATACCATATCACACATTTATATAGTCTCTACTTATTAATAGAAGGTATTTCTGGGGTTAACTGCTTAGGTATCATACTTCAATATATAAAATGCTAATGGTACCATACTTCCTATTGAAGTATTCCTATTAAAGTATACTTTACCTCTTTTCCATAATTTCCAGTGTTAAGTGCAATAGCTCCCTTTTACTCTTTTCTCTTCTTTTTATCATCTCTAGGATAGTAACAGCCCGACTCAGATCTCGACGCAGCTTAAGCATTTTTTCATAAGAGGCTTCATCATTTTTGCGATTCTGCAAATATGGAGTTGCTTTTTGAATGTCAATAACATTTCTAACTAGTGGCATTCTGAACACCACTACTAACATATAAGAATAGATATATTTGATAGGTTAGTTAGAATTTTAAAGATACTGAAAGGGAATATGGATCACCAGGATCAATTATATATAGGATTTTTAAACAGTTTAACATTAAAATATATCATTAATAGCTATGTAATGAATCCTAAGGTTGATTCACTTTAAATTAATACTTTTCATTATTTTGTATAGAAAGTCTATTTAAACACAAATTAAAACACCACCTTCAGATACTGAGATATTTGTAAGTATAAATAATTTTTCTTATATCAAAAAAAAATTACGAAAGAAGTTTTCCAAATTCACTTACTTTTCGAGTCTGCATTTTTTCAGTACGTCTTCTAAAAGCCACATAAGGATCATTTGTGCTGGAACCATCTCGCTTCTCTTGTTTTACTGATGGGATAAGAGATGGCCCCCGACAGTTTTTTCTCTTTTTAATCCAGTATTCATAAACTTCTCTAATTAATTCATCATCTTCTTTTAGCAGTAGCTTGGCTTCCTGCAGACTGACTGGCTAAATGTAAAATCATTATGTCATTTTCATAGAATACATACATAAGGTTCAAAAGTACTTCCAACTTTAATGACAATCAAAACAGCAATAATTAATAACAGCAAATGTGGAGTGCCTTATACATGTCAGCCACTGATGCTTTATTTTAGTTAATTTTCACAACAATCTTATCATGTTTATCATCTCTATTTTACAGAGGGGGAAAGTGAGGCATGGAGAAATTTAAACATATCACTCAAGATTATGCACGTTAGTACTGGGCAGATATGGGATATGAATTCATGCTTGTTAACTCCAGAGTCTGCTCACTTATCCTAACCTCAACATTATCCTATTTCCATATAGGTATGGAAACACACACTTATTATATATACAGTGAAGTTGTACCTGCTGACCACTGCCTTTTTCTAGACGGTCAATCATCTCCTCAAACTGCAATGGGCAGATGTCCATTTTCTTTTTCAGTTTATTCACAAATACTTCATCTTCAGAATCCAAATCATAATCAGGCTGTTCAGCATCCAAACTAAAAGCTGACAGAAGAAACCATAAGCAATCATTTACTATGTGAATCCACTGACAAAAACCTCTCACAGATGTCTGGATAAAAACAAGAGCTAGATTTTCTAACAAAATAAGAAATGTATGTTTCCCACATTTAAAGTTTAAGAAAGGAGACTATCCTTACTGTTAACAGAGACATGAGTCATAAAAGACAATGGATGTGAACCCTTCCTCCCACCTCAAAAGCAAATAAACTACAAGCCATTAAGAACAGAAAGAGATTATCAAATGTATTGTACTATATGAAAATCTTATAGCTTAAAAATGATGTAATATCGGCAATTTCATATGGTTTGACATAATATAAAAGGACAAGGTCTTTAAATAAGATTGTTTCTAGAATATTTAAGTCCTACCTAATAAATTATTTAACTACTTTACCTAATGCTTAGGGAGTGGTATTTAAAGCTGAAGTGTTAGCAGCCACTGCCAATAACAGTAATAGCTTTCACTCAATGAATGCATATCTGCTAAGGTTTGTTTCCTTACGACAATCACTGTCATGGTGATAGAAATGTGATGTATTTCTATATTTGTTAGGATTAGAAAAAAAAGGCCAAGAACCACTGCTCTATACTATATTATCAAATGTCCTTCAATACTTCCCAATATTAAACTAGGTTGACAATATAAATAAAATATCAAATAGCTTGATATCAAAATGTCTCACACCTTTCCCTTCCTTAACTTCCCATCATCTCAGAATCCAAATCCCTAGGACTGTTTGAGGTCCTTTTTGACCGAGTCTCTCCAATCTCATCAGTACTTTTTGCCGTAGCAAATATCATGTATTTCTTTTTTAAGTAATCTCTACACCTGATGTGGGGCCTGAACTCACAACTCTGAGATCAAGAATTGTGTGCTCTATTGAGTGAGCCAGCCAGGTGCCTCTCAAATTTTATGTATTTCATACAGCATGCTATTTCATGTCTTTATATTAGCTATTTTCTGCTTGCCCACCTAGCAAATGACTGCAAACGACTAATCTTTTCAAAATCCAACCTGACATCAAGTCCTGTGGAATTCCTTCTTGACTGCCCCCCAACTAATAAATGGTCCTTGTCACTTTTTGCTTTTTTAGAAGTTATGAACCCTCTCCCCAGAAAAAAGACTGTGTGAACATATAACATTCTTCATAAACCACCAGCAATTCAAATATCCCTAAAAGCTGTTGTACCAATCTTAAAAATTCCTGTTCTAGATCAATGCCCTTCTTTTGTACTATTTTCTACACATACTTTATAATCTACTTGATAAGTATTAGAATATGACTGATTTCCTTGAAAGGAGGCATTGTGACTTATTTATCTTTGTACCTCTAGTGCAGAGACAGTAAACATGTTCATCTTGTACGCCAACTGTTTGCTGTACCCTACTGAAAAACATACTGATACTGCCTCTATTCAAGTGGGGAAAAAAACCCTGAAAAAGTATGTAGTCATCCATTAGTGATATCCGTGATAAGTACAAGAGGGAGTCCTTTGGCTACCTGAAATCTACATCCTTGCTTCAAGTTTAAAATAGTACCTGGCCTATAGGAATCCAATAAATATTTGTAGAATTGAACATATTACATAGCATTGTTCATTTTCCGTTTTGACCTACATTACACTTCTGTAACATTCCTAATTAAAATATTTAGACTCCTTCATTAAATATGTCTGTATACTGAGGTGCCTGGGTGGCTCAGTTGGTTCACTGTCAGACTCTTGATTTAGGCTCAGGTCATGATCTCATGGTTTTTGAGATTGAGCCTTGCGTTGGGCTCCCTACTGAACCTGAAGCCTGCTTGGGATTCTCTCACTCCCTCTCTCTCTGCCCCTCCCTTGCTCAGAGTACTCTCTAAAAAATTAAAAAACAACAACAACTCTATACGTTATCATCTCAGCACCCATGTTTCTTATAACCCTTGGCCCTCCAATGACTTTCCATGATCTATTTGTTTGTTATTGCTATGTAAACAGAACTTTTGGAGATTCTGAAGTAGATTAAAATTAAACACTGTTAGATTAAAAATACTTGTTTTCTTGGGTCCCTAACCAAAACAATCCATAGCTGTATTGTTCAACAGGATAGTCACTAGCCAATTTAAATTAATAAGATTAAATTAAAAATCTAGTACCTTAGTCACATTAACCACATTTCAAGTATTAAATAGCTACATGTGGCTAGTGCTATACCTGAAAGCACAGATTATAAAATATTTCCATCATCACTGAAAGTTCTATTAAAAAGTGGTGATCCTGATAATACAAAGAGCCAAACTGATACAGACCAACCAGCAATGTTCTGCTTCTTAAGGGTATTTTTATGTATTTTTAGGGTCTCATTTATATATTACTTTGGCATCCTCTGCTATAAAATAATTTTTCAGATCAAATCACACTTACCAAACTTATTCACAAAAATTAAACAAACCCATCTACTATCACCTTATTATTGCCTTACCAAAATATATTTGACATACATTATATCATGAATGACAAGTCTCATCTAACATATGGAGGAAGGCAATCAAGACTGGAAAGGAAGATCCCTATACTAGGAGCGCTCCTGCCTTTTACAGAAGTTAACAAGTATCTGATGGTCAGACTGCTCTTGCCTCTGCAAGAAACTTTCCTTTTATAGTTGGTGCAAACACATGTAAGATCTTAAAATATAAGGAGAACCAAATCTTGTTCAGATATAAAAATATTAGGGGCGCCTGGGTGGCTCAGTCGGTTAAGTGTCCGACTTCAGCTCAGGTCATGATCTCACCGTCTGTGAGTTCGAGCCCCGTGTCGGGCTCTGTGCTGACAAGTTCAGAGCCTGGAGCCTGCTTCGGATTCTGTGTCTCCCTCTCTCTCTGACCCTCCCCTGTTTATGCTCTGTCTCTCTCTGTCTCAAAAAATAAATAAACATTTTTTAAAAAAATATTAATACCCTAGAAAAATGCTAACATGTAAAAATTCACTTTAGGATTTCATTTGACGAAAAAAACCAAAGCCAATGTTTACCGTGTAATTTGGCTTCAGCCAAACCTGTCCCTTCCAAATGATAGCTCAACTGCAGCTGATAAAGATATAATGTATTTATCATGGTCCTAAAAATAGAGGAGTATCTTCAAACTTTCTGGGCCATGTTACTGAGTTTGTTCAAAATAGAAAATAGGGTCTATAGAGAAACAGGCAAATGGATTGCATCTTGTAATTAAGTTGTCAATTAAAATGAGACCTAGCTAGCCAGTAATTGCTTAAAAATAGGAGCCATATTGTAGAGGCTGACTCCTTTTAAAATATTTTGATAGGGATAAACCCAGATATGTATATGGTTAAACAAAATACACAGATGGAGGAGAAAATGCAGTAAAGAAATCTAAGCAAGAAGAACATAATAGTACATATAAATTGATTATTTTTAAAGGAAATACAAAGTAGTACAAACCACAGTCTCACGCTTAGAGTCAAGTAATAGAGATGAAATGTATATAAATGTTTATATAACAAAGGGCATATATAGCTCAGACCATAACACTAAACAGCATTTTAAAAATATAAGAGGCAGGGGCGCCTGGGTGGCTCAGTTGGTTTAAGTGTCCAACTCTTAATTTCAGCTCAGGTCATGATATCATGGTTGTGGAACTGAGCCTTGCGTTGGGCTCCACGATGGGTGTACAGCCTGCTTGGGATTCTCTTTCTCCCTCTCTCTCTCTCTGTCTCTGCTCCTCTCCCGTTTGCATGTGCACGCCCATTCTCTTTCTCTCTCTCCAAAGAAATAAACTTAAAAAAAAATAGTAATAAAAAAATAAAACTACAAGAGGCAAATAGTGAAAGGATATTTGGGTCCATCAAATGGCACAAATTGTGGATTAGAAACAGAATGTAATCCCTGATTGAAAAGAAGGCACACCATCCAAGGTTCAGGAGACATTTGTCAGACCAGGAATGGTAAATGGGTTTCAACTCAAGCACTAACCCTCAATGATTGGTAATATCAACTTGCAAAGTTCTTGAAATAAATGCTGAGCAGCAGAAAATATTGTTAATAGTGATATTTACTATGATGTGGTAGTATTTGACATCTTTGCCTTAGACCTATGAAGACAAAGCTATCATTGGCTAGCTAGATCATCAAAGTCTTCAACTTCTTTATATTTCTAAGTAAACAGAGCTTAGAGTCACTTCCAGAATGTACTTGAGGAGAATGAATAGAGAATCCCCGATTTGAAAGATTTAAATCACAGATACAAAATCCTTTTTGATAAAGTTCTGTGGTTGATTTTATGGATTTTATATGTTAGAACATAGTATCAGAAGAATAATGGGGGAAGATGGAGTGTTGCAGGGAGATGGGGAGGTAGGCAAAGGAAGGAGAAAATGCAATCTTTCAGAATCAGGGCATAAAGACAGGATACATCCATGCTGAGGTACTTTAGAAAGTAGGTTCAACAAAGATCTATTTTAAAAAAACCTTTTCATATAGAAATTCACACCTATAAAAATTGCAAAATGAAAAGAGTTATAAGGGATACCTGCATATCCTTTCCCAGATTCACCTGTTAAATTTTATTATCATTTGCATGCATTCTCTATTTTATATCGATGTATGCATACATAACTTTATTTTGGGGGACACTGGAGGGTAAATAACATTCACAATTGCTCTTTACTGCTAAACACTTCAGAGTGTATTTCCTTAGATTCTTTTATATAATCACAGTATAGTCATCAACCTCATAAATTTACACTCATACAACAATTTAATTTCCTGCCTATATTCCAATTTTGCCAGCTGATCCAGCACAGGACCAGTCTAGGATCAGGTATTATTTTTGTTACTGTCTCTTTGGCTTCCTTTAATCTGGAACATTTCCATAGTTTTTGTCTTTTACACACTAATATTTTTGAGAATACACACCTCTCCCCAGAACCTTTCTTCTTATTATTCCCATTGTGATTAGATTATGCACTCTCTGATGGCATACTGCAATACTCAACTGTCTTAGTCCTTCTCAGTGTATCACATCTAGAGGCACACAATGTTCATCTGTTCCTCATAAGTGATAATTTTCATCAGTCAAGAAATTACCCAATTATTCCACTGCATAACTACTGTTTGTTTTTTCCCCCCTCTTGTAAGTAATAAGCAATTTGTAGGGAGAGCTTAAGACCATGCAAATATTCTGCTCCTTTTCAAAATTTCCTCTTCTATTGAGAACACACTGATGATTCTTACATGATTCAATCTTGATCATGATTAACTGCAAAATGACTTTGTAACTCTAGCACTCTCTTCACAGTGTACCATTCAGCTTTTGGCTTTATATTACAAAAGCAGGAGACAACTCTTCACCATATTTTATCATCAGTATGGATTCACGAATTCCTACATTTTTCAATGCTTTATAATTCATGTTATTCTTAATTTTTCCATTGCTTTAATCTTGCTTCTTGGTTTTTCCAGTGGACAGAGCTATAAATATATATACCTAAATACACACATATATACTTATATAAATGTACATTAAGATTGCTCTTTAAAAAGAGGTTTCCTTGGGGTGCCTGGGTGGCTCAGTTGGTTGAGTAGCCAACTCTTGATTTTGGCTCAGGTTATGATCCCAGGATAGTAAGATCAAGCCCTGCACTGGGCTCTGCCCTGAGCATGGAGCCTGTTTTAAGATTCCCCCATCCCTCTCCCCCTTTGACCCTCTCCCTGCTTACACTTGTGCTCTCTAAAATAAGGTTAAAAAAAAAAAAAAAAAGTTTCCTTTCAGGATTAACAGGAGAGTCTTAAGACCCAAGTGCAAAAGGAAGGGGGAGAGAGAGTTGTTCCTGTCTATTCATTCTGGTCAGAACTGTTTTGTCCTTTCTTCCAGTATAAATAGGAGTCCTAGCTGTGTAATCCAGAAACTTTACAGGTCACTAATCAAAAGAGAAACAACATTACATGATATTTGGATCAAGAGATGCTGAGTAGCCAACACTCAGTGAAATACCTTACAGAGTACCTAAAGTCTGAAGGGGACAATGGTTTTAGCATGGGTTTTTTTCCTTCAGAGCTCCCACTAGGAAAAAAGGGAGAAAATTCTGATTTCTTCCCTAAGCCAGTCAAAGACAAGGACAGAGATGAACTTTTCCAAACTAAAGTTCAAAGAAATGTTAACAGAACATGTAACAAACACACAACTGGAAAATGGTGCGTTAAAAGAAGCTTTTTTTTTTTAGCTTTTTTTTTTTTTTTTAGCCACAAGACTCCCAGAGCCTATAAAAATGATACTATACATTATGATAGGGGAATACAATATGTAATCATTCTCAAACATGTTTGACCATTGCTTTTTTTAGGGAATACTAATTATCTATCAGCTGAAAAACTCCCAAGAAGTGGGGCACCTGGGTGCCTCAGTTGGTTAAGCGTCCAACTTCGGCTCAGGTCATGATCTTGCAGTCTGTGAGTTTGAGCCCTGCGTCGGGCTCTACGCTGAGAGCTCAGAGCCTGGAGCCTGCTTCTGAATTCTGTGTCTCCCTCTCTCTCTCTCTGCCCCTCCCCCGCTTGTGCTCGCTCACTCAAAAATAAACAAAAAAAATTAAAAAAAAAACAAAAAAAAAAAACAAACAACTCCCAAGAAGAATTTGTGTAACATTAGCTTAAGAGCTTTACAAAACAGGAATTAGGGGAACTACAATGAACCAGTCCATATATATAGTTCAAGGTAATGTACCCTTCATAAGTAATTTACTAGACCACCTTGTAGTCAAAATTCAATTTTAACTTTGCAGAAAGTTACACCATAATGATTTTTATTGTATTATATTAAAAGCCAATACCAAGTTTTAAAGAATTAACATAAATCTTACACAATTTCTTCCAGAAAACAGAGAGAATACTTTCCAACCTGTTTTATGAAGCCACTATTACTCTGATACCAAAACCAAACAAGGCAGGGGTGCCTGGGTGGCTCAGTTGTTTGAGTGTGCGACTTCAGCTTAAGTTATGATCTCACAGTTTGTGAGTTCGAGCCCGGCACCAGGCTCACTGCTGTCAGGCAGAGACCCCTTTGGATCCTGTCCCCCCCAGTCCACTCTCTGCCCCTCCTCCCACTTACATGCTCTCTCTCTCAAAAATGAATAAACATTAAAAAAAAAAAAAGATTAAAAAAAAGAGAAACAAGGCAGAGCACATGCACGTGGCACACACACACATACACAAACATTATCTCTCATGAACGTAGAAGCAAAACTCCCCAATTAAATTTTAGCAAATTCTACCCAACAAGGTATAAAAAATATACACTACAGCCAAGTAGGATTTATTCCAGGTATGGTTCAATTATCTGAAAATCAATAACTTATCACATCAACAGGCTAAAGAAGAAAAATCAAATGATGCTATCCATTGGTGTAGAAAAAGTATTTGACAAAATTCAACACTGATTCAACACTGATTCATGATAAAAACTCTCAGTACACTAGGAGTAAAAATCACGATCCATAAGAGTAAAACTAATAAACTGGATCTCAGAAAAATACGTTTTGCTCTTTGGAAGACTCTGTTAAGAGGATGAAAAGTCACATTATATATACTGAGAAAAAATATTTCCAAATCACATATATGACAATCTCATAAAAGGCAACTACAAAAACACTTGCAGGTAATGTAATACTTAATGGTGAAAGACTTAAATATTTCCTTCTAAGATCAGGAATAAGGCAAGGATGCCTGCTCTCACCACATAGTTTAACACAGTACTGAAGTTTTAGACACTATACTAATGCAAGAAAGAGAAATAAGACAGATTGAAAAGGAAAAATAAAACTGTCTCTATTTGCAGACTATAGTGTGATTTTCTATGTAGAAAATTCCAAAGAATCTGCAAACATTTCCTAGAACAAGCAATTTCAATTAAGGCCACAGTACATAAGACAAACAATTTTACCTGCATGTCTGTATACTGACAATGAACAAGTGGAAACCAATCAAAAATGCTATACCATTTTCAATTGCTCCACAGAAAATAAAACTCAGGTATAAATCTAAAGAAATGTGTGCAGGATCTGGGGTGCCTGGGTGGCTCAGTTAAGCACCGACTCTTGATTTCGGCTCAGGTCATGATCTCACGGTTCATGAGTTTGAGTCCCATGTCAGTCTCTGTGCTGGTAGCATGGAGCCTGCTTGGGATTCTTTCTCTGCCCCTTCCCAGCTCATGCTCTCTCTCTCTCTCTCTCTCTCTCAAAATAAGTAGATAAACATTAATTATTTTTAAATAATAAAGAAATGTGTACAGGATCTGTATAATGAAAATTATGAAGTGTCAATGAAAGAAATTAAAGAAGAACTAAATACTTGCAGAGTCACACTGTGGTCATGGACTGAAGACTCAACATATTAAAGATGTCAATTCTCCCTATAGTGATCTATAGGTTTAATCTAATCTTATCAAGTTTCTTTGTGGATACAGACAAGCTTATTGAAGGCCCTAGAATACCCAAAATAATTTTGAAAAAGAAAAAAAAAGAAGGAATGACTCTTCCTGATATCAAAGGTTATCACAGAGCTGCAGTAATCTAAACAGTGGTACCATCTTGAAATAAATGGAAATCAGTGGAATAGAATATAGAACCCAGAAACAGATCCAAATCAATATGCTTAATTTTTGGCCAAGAAGCAAAAGCAATTCAATGGAGGAGGGAGGGTTTCTTCAATAAATGATGCTGGAGCAATTATACATCCAGAAATAAAACCAAAACAAAGCACAAACAAACAAACAAAAAAACCCTTGACCTAAACCTCACACATTCAAAACTGATCATATACTTATATGTAACTGATAAATTTGATCTCATCAAAATTAAAAACTTTTGTTCTGTGACAAGACTCAGTTAAGAGAATGAAAAGACATTATATACTGAGAGAAAATATGTCTAAATCACATATATGACAAAGACTTTGTGTCTAGAATATATAAATAAAACAATTCTCAAACTCAGTGTTAAAACAATCTACTTAGAAAACAGGCAAACACAAGCACAATCATTTCATCAAAGAGGATACACAGAAGGCAAATAAACACATGAAAAGGTATTTAACATATTAGCTATTTAGTGAAATACAAATTTAAAGTATATTGAGGTCTATCAATGCATACCTATTAGAATGGTTAAAATAAAAAAGTGATAACCCCAAATGCTGACAAGAATACAGGAGAAACTGGATCACACATACACTGCTGCTGATAATGTAACATGGTACAGATACTCTGGGAGATACTGTGGAAGTTCTTGTCAAACTAAAAATGGACCCAGCAACTGCACTCATAGGTATTTATCCCAGGAGTTCACACAAAAACCTGCAGATGAATGTTCACAGCAGCTTTATTTATAATAGTCAAAACCTGAAAACTATAAATAAACGTTAAAAAAAAATTAAAAAAAAAAAAGGGGGGGCGCCTGGGTGGCTCAGTCGGTTGAGCGGCCGACTTCAGCTCAGGTCATGATCTCGCGGCCCGTGAGTTCGAGCCCCGCGTCAGGCTCTGTGCTGACAGCTCAGAGCCTGGAGCCTGTTTCAGATTCTGTGTCTCCCTCTCTCTGACCCTCCCCCCTTCGTGCTCTGTCTTTGTCTCAAAAATAAATAAACGTTAAAAAAAAAATTAAAAAAAAAAAAAAAAAAAAACTACCCAAATGTCTTTCATTGGGTCAGTGGCTACACAAATTGTGGTACATACATATTATGGACTACTGCTTGCCAATAAGAAGGAAGAACTATAATACATGAAACAAGTTGGATGAACTCCAAGGATATATGCTAAGTGAAAAAAGCCAATCTCTAAAGTTTGGACACACAGTGCATGATTCTGTTTATGTTACATTCATGAACTAACATGATTACAGAGATGGAGAACACATTAGCAGTTGCCAGGGACTAGGTTTGGCTATAAAGGAGTAACAACATGGAATCCTGTGGGGATGATATAGTTGAGTATCTTTTTTTTTATTATTAACTTGTTTATTTTTTTAAATTTACATCCAAATTAGTTAGCATACAGTGCAACAATGATTTCAGGAGTAGATTCCTTAGTGCCCCTTACCCATTTAGCCCATCCCCCCTCCCACAACCCCTCCAGTAACCTTCAGTTTGTTCTCCACATTTATGAATCTCTTCTGTTTTGTCCCCCTGCCTGTTTTTATATTATTTTTGTTTCCCTTCCCTTATGGTCATCTGTTTTGTCTCTTAAAGTCCTCATATGAGTGAAGTCATATGATTTTTGTCTTTCTTTGACTAGTCTCATTTAGCATAATACCCTCTAGTTCCATCCACGTAGTTGGATGGCAAGATTTCATTCTTTTTGATTGCCGAGTAATACTCCATTGTATATATATACCACATCTTCTTTATCCTTTCATCCATCGATGGACATTTGGGCTCTTTCCATACTTTGGCTATTGTTGATAGTGCTGTGATAAACCTGAGGGTGCATGTGTCCCTTCAAAACAGCACACCTGTATCCCGTGGATAAATGCCTAGAAGTGAAAAACTGTTGAGTCGTAGGGTAGTTCTATTTTTAGTTTTTTGAGGAACCTCCATACTGTTTTCCAGAGTGGCTGCAGCAGCTTGCATTCCCATATAGTTGAGTATCTTGACTGAAGTATCTAACACTAATGTATTATCCTGTGAATTTACAATTACCCAAAATAAAATGTTGAAAGAAATTCAATGGCAGCTAACACCAATTAGCAGACTGTCTTGATTAATATTCCAATGTATACAGCTTTCCAGAGACAATATACTTCAAATTTGTACTGACTAAAAAAGTTTCTTCCCAAATAAGCTACAATTCTGCTGCCATTTTATTACTATTATTTGATTACAACAACAGCAAGGTCAATTCCTTTATAAATATTGCACCTTTTGACTCTTCTGACCATAATTTAATTCACTAGTTACCACTAAAATGGGTTTTGTGGGTTTTGGTCATCAATGAGCTGTCTATTTGTAAAACATGCATTCCAAATTTTTTTCTGATAGTAATGTTTATGTAAATTGATTAGTATCATTTTATCTTACTTAATCCTGCTTTAACCCAAACACATACATTCATATGAATATTACCTGTGGCTGTGGAATACAATGTGGCCCCAGTTAACATATATAGATCTGATGATGATCTATAACTTTCAAACTCCCATGATTTTTCAGAGAACTAATTTTTAGGTTCTAATATTGATCAAATTTGTTTAAAATGTCTGTGCCATAAATATAACTAAACATGTGAGTGGGCAAGAAAGCACATGCCACTTATTTGGTTCAAAGTAACCTTTAGTAAATTGGAAAAAATATATATTTATTTTTCCTAAAGGAAACGAAGAAGGTTACATACAAGTTAGAATTAACATCAAGTTAAAAGGCACCAGCGTGGCTCAATCAATTAAGTATTTGACTTCGGCTCAAGTCATGATCTCACGGTTCATGGGTTCGAGTCCCTAATCAGTCTCTGTGCTGGCAGCTCAGAGCCTGGAGCCTGCTTCAGATCCTGTGTCTCCTTCTCTCTACCCCTCCCCACGCACGTGGTCTCTCTCTCTCAAAAATAAACATTAAGAAAAATTAAAAAAAAATATCAAATGCCAATATAGTACTGATAAGAGCCAATACAGACACTATGTGTGTTTTTTTTTTTTTTCACATTTAAGAAATAGTAAAATAAATGTTTAGAATTTAGGACAGAAACTAGATCAGATAGAGGAAAGGTTAAATGAGGAAAATAAAATTAATTTTAAATAATTATTCTAAAAACAACACAGATTTATATGGTCCTGAAAAAAGGCTTAGACAGAAAAAAAAAGTTTGGACATTCTGCTGGAAAAATCTCTTAATCATAAAGGTCAACAATATAACAATGAAAGCTGTACAAATTTTACCTAAGTAAACTTTCAACTATGTTTTTAAGTTGTCAACTACTTGAGGATGGAGTAAATGAAATTTAAGTCTCTTAAGTTTACAAGCTCTCAGCTGTTCATCATCAAATGTGATAGCTATCAAAGGATTATTGCTAATGAAGAACTTATCACTATCAAGTGAAACAAGTTACCAATTAGAACACTAAATTTAGGGATGCCTGGGTGGCTCAGTCATTTGAGCATGGGACTCCTGATTTCGGCTCAGGTAGATCCCAGGATTGTGGAATCGAACTCGCTCAGTGCTGAGGTCGATTACGATTCCCTCTCTCTGTCTCTGTCCTTCCCCCTGGGCCCCTCTCCCCAGCTCGTGAGCTGTCTCAAATTAAAACAACAACCCCCCAAAATCCACCGAATTTTAAAAAGTAAATAGAATTACAGATCAGAGGTTGGCAAACTATGGTCCAAGGGCCAATACTGGGTTGCCATCTGTTTTTGTCAATCAAGTTTTATTGAAACACAGCTATGCCCATTTGTTTATGTATTGTCTATTGTTGATTTTGCCTTTCAACAGTAGAGCTGAACAGTTGTGACAGACTGAATGACTCTAAAAGGCTAAGATATATACTATCTGACCCTTTACAGAAAAAGTTTGGTGATTCCTGACTTATACTAAGAAGTTCTTTAAGGCTACTCATATTACTATTTATCAATAGTAAGAAAACCATTTCCACATCTTAGGTATATTCATTATCTGAAAGTAGCATAAGATCATATGTTGAGATGAAACTAAAAACGTAGGATGAAAATGCCATCTTTTTTTGTCAGGTAGAAATCTCAATTTTAAAAGTTGAAAATGGGGTTCCAGTCGTTAAGCATCTGACTTCGGCTCAGGTCATGATCTCACAGTTTGTGAGTTCAAGCTCTGCATTGGGAGAGCACGAGCCCTGGGTGAACACCACTTCTCTCCCTCTGCCCATGGGATTTTCTCTCTCTCTCTGCCCCTCTTACTTGTGCCTTCTCTCTCAAACAAACAAACAAACAAACAAACAAACAAACAAACAAGTTGAAAATGGGCTCTAGTAACTCTCTAAGCTGATGCCAGTCAATGAAATGGATACCTAAGAAGGCCTTGAACAGGTAAAAGTAAAAACATGTCAAGTTAAGCAGATAATATAGGAAATGTAATTATTAAAAGAGTAATTACTTACGCTGTATGTGAATGAGCTGCTTTGGCATCTTAAATTCCCCAGGATATATAGACTCATAGTAAGCAATATTACTTTCTGCCTCTGGGACTGGTATAACCATATTATCCCTCTTCTCGCCATACACCTGCTGTGCTGAAATAGCCCGCTGAAGATGGTGTTCCTAAAAGAGGAAAAAATAGGTTAAGTCTATGTATTTTAAAATAGCCAACAGAACATACACTTTATGAAGAGGTTTTTATTTTAAAAATAGAAGGACTTTAGGGGCATATGGGTGGCTCAGCTGGTTAAGTGTCAGACTTCGGCTCAGGTCATGATCTCATGGTTTGTGGGTTCAAGCCCCACATTGGGCTCTGTGCTGACAGCTCAGAGCCTAGAGCCTGCTTCAGATTCTGTCTCCTTCTCTCTCTGCCCTCCCCCACTCGTGCTCTCTCTCAAAAACAAACATTAAAAAAATTAAAGAAAAATAAAAAGAAGGATTTTAATAGCCTTGAAAGGATGTTGACAATACAGTTAGTGGTAAAAACATATTAAGAAGAAACAAGGTTTTGTTAAATACACTGTATACTTTCTCAATTTAAGAAAGGTATTACACTGAAATTGAGTTAAATTATACAAAAGATTCCAAAAAATTGACTAAATTGTTAAAGTTTGCATTTTATAGATGAAATTCAAAGAAAAAGGGTTAAAACATTTAAATTTGTATGAAGAAAGATATGGATAAAAAATTATTCTAATCTCCTTTTTCATAGAATGCTTCATAAATGTGGAAAAATACCTTCATATACATCAACTAATATCTTTTAAAAGAAAGACAGATTATTATCTCCATTTTTAGTTTATGAAATGGACACATTCAAACCTGGTCTTTTGTCTCTATAACCCCTTATGAATTTCCCCTTTTGAATCATACTGGAGTGAGGACAGGGGTTGAAAGCATAGGCTTCAGAGTCTGTGACTCCTGGGAAGATACTTTAGTTTTCTAAATCTGTTTCCTACAGAAAGAGAAAAATAATCTACTTTATAGAGTTGGTTGGAGGTTTAAGTAACATAAGTGTGCCTGAAATGTTTAGTATAATGTGTGGCATATAGCATATAACAGGTACTCAAAATAAACTTTGATTTAGTCACCACACAGAAAGATTTTACCAGTCTGTGATACCACCAGCGCCATAAAAATACCTGTTCTCACCCAGCCCATGTATCGTCACTGAATTTTGGTAAATGTTTCATGAAACTGATTTTTAAAAAAATATATAAAATACAAGTTTAAGGACAAAAAAATATTCCAATGGTCTGAAAACAGAGAATTCCAGTCCTCATATTCAGGTAAGATTTAAAATTCAGATAGGATTCTCCTATGCAACACACAGAGCTTTATTTCTAGGGCGCTGGTTCACTTGATATATCCTGGAGATCTTTCCACAAAGACACTTCTACTACAATTTTGCAAAAGCTGCCTTGTGTCCTACTATATGGATGTACCTGACTTATTTAACCAGACACTAACTGATAGGGAAAAAACATTACAAAACAAAACGAAACAAAACCCTGGAAACAACCTAAGTGCCTACCTTTTTCCCTGAATGCTACAAAAATCACTCCTGTACTGTTACATACAAGACAGCTTTGTGGCTTGGTGAAAGCATCTGTAGGAAAACTGCAAATGAAAGTCCTCAAAGGACACATGGGGTTCCAACAAAATACTGCTTGCAGCATCTTAATGACTCTTTTAAATTTTAAAATCATCCATCTAGTTATTTTAGGTTAATTTCTTTATAAGGATGATTAAGTTTTTCTTAAATTTTGCTGCTGTTTGCTCATTTTCAAAAGTGCTTTTCTTTCTCGACATTTAAATAGATTATTTCTTTTCTAATATTAAGGAAATTGGCCCCAGGTAATAAATTTTCCAAGTATTTTCCTTAAATTTGACTTCTGTTTTTATTTTTTCCATGCAAGAATGTTCTGTTAAATTTATTAATCTTTTTCCTTTATGGTTTTGTCATGTTTAATAAGAGGTATAAATTGTATAGTCACAAACCAGGGTGTACACAAATTCTTTTTTATAATTCAATTTGATCTTTGATTTAGGTTCCCTACTGGCTAATTGTATCTTCTTATACTTTAGTATAGTTTGTTGTCATATCTACTGGCCCTTATCTATTGACACAGGGTGCTTCTGTAAGCTCCAGCTGGGAAGTCAGTCACATGTATACTTTTTCTATACTCAGATTCCCTTAAATGTTGAGAAAAATTTTCTTTGACCTCTGCCCTGCATATTTATACCAAACTCAAGAAGGGAGTGGGGAAGCAAGGCACATTACTCTTAATTGCATTTTGTTCCTAATTTAGAACAGTTAATCTGTTATCACTTGTGGAGGTGAACATGAGACATATAGTCTTTTCCTTTTTTTGTATAAGGACAGACGATGGCAAGCCACTTTTCCTAATGTCATGCATAAAATCATCTATTCCCTTTAATGATTAAAAATGTGCCAGTATTGGGATGCCTGGGTAGCTCAACCTGTGACTCTTGGTTTCAGCTCAGGTCATGACCTCATGGTTTGTGGGATCAAGGCCAGCATACAGCACCACACTGACAGTAGGAGCCTGTTTGGGATTCTCTCGCCCTCTCCCTCTCTCTGCCACTCCTCTCCACACACACCCCTCTCTCTCTCAAAATAAATAAATAAACTTAAAAAAAAATGTGCCTGTATCCTAGAATAAATTTCCCTTGCACTTGGGAGTATTCCTAAACTTTTTTCCTACTCTATCCAATTGTCCCTTATGCCAGATTTAACTGATTTTAAATAGTGTAGCTTCATACTACATTTCATTATCTAGTAAGGCAACTCCTCCCTCATAATTCCTTTTTTCAGAATATTCCTGGCTATCTCATTTATTTTTCTAGATGAACCATAAAGAAAATTACTTTCCAGGTGTGAAAAAGAACCCTTAAAATGTTTTGACTTTTATAGGCAATATAGTATGCTGGTTAAGAACATGGACTTTGGCAACCAAGAGTACTCTGGATCTGAATGTTGGCTCCATGGTTTACTAGCTCTAGGTCTTTAGGACTTGAGACAAGATATTTATCCCAGCATGTTTTATTATCTCTAAGTGTACATTGTGCACTTACCTTATGGAATTGTGATTAAAATGCATGAAACATACTATTCAACATATGGTAGCAAATATGTATCTTTCATTATTAGAAAAACTAAAGAATGTTCTATATGCTTAACAGTTACCATTTATAGTCTCTGTAGCTTGAACAGTGTCCTGTAGATTTTTCCTTATGGTTTTATCTATTTTCCATAACTATGAAACCAAATTTTTATTTATTAATATTAGAGTGAATACTTCCTGCCCTAAAAAACCTTTTTTTTTTTTTAAATAAAATACTTCCCACAATTTCCTCCTATCTTTAACAGTCAAGAAAATATTTTCCCCCTAATACATGGCTTACAGGGGTAGTGTCATAATGTGTGCAAAATACTTTTGAATGGTTCGATTACAGATACATTTTATTATAGAGTAAAAAATAATACTGCAAAACTAACAAGTTTGGAATCTAGGTTGTTCAGCTTTTCTCTAAGTTTGAAAATTTTTATAATATAAAGTTAGATGAAGAATAGGGTACGAAGGACCCTAAGTGTGTAGAGTATAAAAGACTTATGGTTAAGTTCTAAGTCTTTCAAAGCATTCCTCAACAACTGGGATATAGCTATAACTTTATATATCCTTATTTTCCCTTTCCCCATGTATGTATGAGGACTTTAAGACAGGAAGGGGACCAAACACAGGCCACTGTGGCTGGAGCATGGTGAGTGAGCGAGGAGAATAACAGATGCTATCTGCTCGGGGGATTAGCACCAAATCATGCACAGTCATTGGTCATGTTAAGGATCTGTCCTTTTACTAAGGGCAATAGTGGCTGAAAGGTTTTAAAAGATCACCTTGGTTGCTACATAGATAATAAACCATATTCTATAAAATGGAATATGTGCAGCCTTTAAATGGCTCAGAATAATATTTAATATGGAAAAAAAACAACTTATTAAAAAGTTGTAAAATCTTTTTACATCTTTTAAAAAGATGTAAAAACTGTATGTTCAGGATATTTGTAGTAATTAATCTTTTTTAAAATAAAAAGATATAATTGAACATAAGCACATTCAGAAAAAAGTCTAAAAGTAGATGAGCATATATATAAAACAAATCTCTATATTCTTTTATTCCTTTCCCTGCTTTATTTTTTCACAGCACTTACCATCCTCTGACATCTCATATACCTGTTTACTATTGTCACCCCTTTCTCCCCACCCTCCTCTGCCACCCCAATCTAAGCAGCATGAAGACAGGGATTTTTGTCTATTCTGGTCACTGTTAAACAGCCACCCTAAAACAAGAGGTGGGCACAAAGCATAGTGCTTAAATATTTGCTGAATACATATGTATATATGTATGTATGTGTATACACATATACACATATGCACACACATGTATGCACGTGCACACACACATAAAGTTTCAAAGTATAGACACCAAAGAGTAAACAGATTATCTCTAAGTGGTACAATTTTGAAATGCTCTTTTGTACTTTGTTTCCTATATTTTCTAAAATGTAACTATAATACTTTTGGACAAAAAAATATTTGAGTACATTTCACTAAATGATTTTATAAAACACTGTTGATTTCTAAAAGACGTAATTTATTTGGTTCAGTAAAACCTTCCCCATTTAAGTTAGTTTAGTTCAAGAGTAAAATATACTTGTAGCTTTCTAGGTAAAGAAAGTATTTTTAAAACCCAAAACTATATACATCTATTTCTAGGAAACAGAACAAATTACATTACAGTAACATCACATTATAAGTGAAAATGAGATTTTTAATTTGAGTAGGAAGATGTAGAATCGTGAAACCAAGTAACAAATGAATAAATGAGAATGAGTTCTGAATTCAATTCAATAAGTTATTGAATGCCTGGACTAAATACCTAAGACAGATAATCCAATTTTCAATTATAATTTATATAGAAAGTTAGATATTCACTGAAGATAAGATCTGTCAATGAAATTTTTGAATACATCTACTTGCAGCATTAAGTAGGTCAGCTGTGTTCCAATAATTTCAAATAGTCCAGTAAAGAGTATGACAGTTAAAAAAGACAAAATGCTGGATTCTAACCTTAGATTTTTTTTTTTGAACTTTAGGACTTCTGAGAGGTCTTAACATACTAATGGAAATTGTGGTTGTTCAAGAACGGGATGCAGTCCTTCCAAACTTATAACCACAGAATCATTTTTTTTTCAGAAAATATCTGTTAATAGCTCATGGAGAACTTTTGTAATAGTTTGGGAAATGCTGGTAGAGAACAAAAACTAGAGATACAGAGCAGAACATCTAGGATTAAATTTGTTCATTAACTTAGTCCATATTTATTGAGTGCCAACCATGTGCCTGGCACTGGGAACACAATGTTGTAAATAAAATACACACAGTTCCTAACATTGTAGAGCTTACACTCTACTAGAGAGCAGATACTAATACAATAGTCTTAAAAATAAATTGTACAGTGTGGTAAGTGCTATGAAGAAAAAGTACAATGTGTTACTGTAAACATAAACAGGAAAAGGATTTCAAGGACAGTATCATTTTCACTAGTGCAAAGCTAACATCTGCAGTAATGGAACATTTAAGCTAACATATGCAGTAATGGGAGTTACTTAAAAGACTGTTTTAAAAAAAAAAAGGGAATAACTATGTTTGAAGACCACTTATACATTTGACACAGTGGGGAGGTAAAATTTATATTGTATTTATATTAAGCGCAGTTGCAATTAAAAATTAATCACCAAAATACCAAGAACAATTATAATTTTTCATAAAATAACAGAGGCATAAATTCTCAAGTTTGGTTTTACAAGGAACAAAGTAAATAAAATTAAATGATCTAAAGAATTCTTTAATATTTGATCCCACATAAAATGGAGTTAGGTTAACTATAACTTATGATTAAGCAAATAACTTAAAAAGCTTCTTGTACTGCAAGTAATTATGTTTTCTATACATAGCAATATGAACAATAAAAAAGATCTGAAAAGACTGAACAATAATCTTTAGAAAGTTCAGAGGCACATTGTCATGTGTCCATGAAACTTGCTATCGTGACACGAAGCTCCATAAGTATTCACTCATGTTACTTCAGCCCGCCTGGTACACAGAAGAGCATGGGTTTTACAGACAGAATAAGAATACATAAGAATACGTAAGAATCCTAGCTTCCTCATAGACTCCAAGTCCAGCAAGTCACTTTGCTACCTATTTGTATTATTTTGGTTTTTTTTCCCCCTTACCCAACTTTCCCTCTCGTCTCTCACGCAGTTAATGCTTTTTTCTTTTACTCTCCTCTTTGTTATTTTTGCTTATCCCTAGAAAAAGGTTGCCCTTTCGGGTGCTTTTTTATGGTCTCTTTGTTAAATGCATTGGTAGTTAATGTGAAAGGGTTAACTGGTTCTAAACAGGGCATGTCACTTACATTTGAGAAGTCAGAAAATACCATTTTTATTGATTAAATGAGAGTGACATTAGCTATGAGTAGATAAAAATTATCTGAAGGGACAGTATTGCAGCAAAGGTCTCTTAGGCATATGCTCTGTGCTTTTGCTCACATGGATGAATGGCTACCTCTGCTGACATTACCATTCACCATGCCCCTGCTCCTCCATGGAAAATTCCCACTTGTTCTTCTAGGTCTATTTTAAAATTATCTTTCCTCTGCCTCGTCTTAGCACAAATGCTCCCCAGTTTGTGCTTCTATAGTACTACATTCTCTATTTAGAAATTGTGTTGTAATTGTCTATATACTGATCTCTAAAATGTGGACACTATGTTTAATTAACCTTCAATTTTTTTCCTTTAGAAGATGTATTCTCTTGTATTATTTGGGGACTCTAAATTTTTTTTAAGGATGAAGACTAAATACAATTATCTTTGTAACCTGTTCAGCATCTAGCACTATATTTTGCTTTACTGCAGACACTCAATACTTTGTTTTATAATATCTAATAAATATTAGCAAACCGAAAAGAGCTATTTAAGGTCATTTTGTACAAATTCCTAAATAAAGATTAAATTATATTCACTTATTAAGTTTTTGTTTAAGCAAATAATGACCTTAACACTTTGACGTAACAACAATTAAAACCACATTTAGACCCTCTGGGTTAAGAAATTAAAACACGTTATTATAAGCAACAATATATGAAATTCCTTATGGGGAAATAAGTGATTACTAATTTATAAAAAGCCACTTGAGAAATTTAACCCCTGATTATTTACGCATGTAGAGCTAGACTCCACTGCTACTTGAACACAAAGGCTGAGCTGCATTACTTTCTCTTCTATTCTCTGATGACATTTCTAAGAACTAAACATCAGTGCCTATTCAGGAATATGGCTTCAGCAAGGACTGTGTAGTTTTCTACATCCAAACACCCAACTCACGATTGGCTCATTAGAAGAACTTTCTGACTGGTTTCCCTGCTTCCATTTTTTACCATTCTTCATAGAATAGCCAATCTGTTAATATGCAAGGCAAGTCACGCCATTGTTCCATTTAAAATATTCCAGTTATTTCTTACCTCATTCAGAATAAAAGCCAAAGTTCTTAAAATTGCTTACAAGGTCCCAAATGATTTGTATTCCCCCTTTTCTGGCATCATTCACTATTTTCCTCTTCACTCACTTTGCTTTTCCATACTAGATTATTTGCTTTTTTTCAAACTTAGATAGCTTGCCCCCTCACCTTCAAGTCTTTGTTCAAAAGTCATCTTAGCACAAAGATCATTCTTTGCCAGCCTCCCACTATACATCTACCAGAATGGCTAAACTTGAGGCTGACAATACCAAATGATGGTGAGGATGTGGAATAACTAGAACTCTCATACACGGTGTCACTGAGAAAAAGGTATGGAAGATCTTACCAAACATACCCATTCCACATGCCCAGTAATCTCACTCATAGGTTAAATTTACACAAGCCCACAACAAGACGTGAATAAGACTATTCATATGGTTTTATTCATAGTAGTTCCAAAGTGGACACAACCCAGATGTCCATCAATAGGACAGATGAACAAACCACGGTATAGTAATGTAGTGGAATAATACTCAGCAACAAAAAGGAACTACTTATACATGCAACAATAGGAGTAAATCCCCAAAACACCGAGGTGAGTAAAAATAGCTTTATAAAACAGAGTCCACATTCTTTGAGTCCATTTATGTGAAATTTTAAAACAGCCAAAATTAATCTATGGTGAAAAAAAATCAAAACAGTACTTGTTTCTGGGGAGTGGGGGTAAGGATTAATTGGGAAGGGGAATGAAGACACTTTGAGGGATGATGGTAACAATGCTCCATATCTTGATGAGGGTTGGGTTATGAAAGTATAGGAATTGTCAAAATTCAGCTAGCATATACTATTTGTGAATTTCTTTGTATGTGAATTTTACCTCAAAAGAAAACAACAGTAAATACTGAACTGTAGTTAATGACATGTATGTTGAAATATTTAGGAAAACATGCACTGGTGTCTGCAATTTCCTTTGAAATACATCAAAAAATGGATGGGGAGATGGATGGATAGGAGATAGAGTAGAGTAAAATGTTAACAGTAGAAACTAGCTAGTGGGTATACAGGTCGCCACTGTAAATTCTTGAAACTTCACTGTATATGTTTGAAAATTTTCATAATAAAATGTTGCAAAAAATATGAAATCTCTCTCATCTCTTAACTCTAGAACACTTTATCCCACCCTCTTGTTTTCCTCTATAGTACTTAGCTCCTTGCAGACTACTGAATTTACTTATTGTTTTATTTGTTGTCTTCTCTCCTTCTCCTTAAAATATAAGATCCATGAAGGTAGGAATTTGTTTTTTGCTTAGCACTGCCATAGGTCTAGAACTGTGCCTAACACAAATACCGAAGAAATATTTATTGAATAAATGAGCCAGTGAATTGTGCCAATTATTTAAGGTCCACAAACTGTTCTGGTTTGGAACAGACTTCATAAAAAAACTAAGATTAAATTTCATAAAAGCAAAGAAACAAATTAAGGCTTAAACACATTTGGCTTTTGTATTTAAAATACTCATGTGAATAGTTAAAATAGTTGAAGATATGGATTATTTGGGATGAAAAAGAACAATTCAATTCTTACTATTTTCTACAAGGAATAAATGGTAAAAGAACATAAAACTATTACCCTCTATCCCTTCTCCCATTTAGAGATCAATACTCTGAAATTACTTTATTTCTAGAGTATAAAACAGTAAAATGAGACTTTTGCTAAGGTACATGTAAAATAGTCCAGTGTTGTTTCTTCTCTGCGGTGTGAAATAGTGTCAACTTAGTCCATTTCTTACAAAATATTCAGGACATAAAGTATTACGTAACATGGTCAAAGGTAGCCCCAGACAAAACTAAGCTCAATTTTGATGCTTGCCTTCTCATTCCTTTTTGTACCCCTTACATCCCTTTAGACTTGGCTTGTGCTGTATTTACTAAGAGCCTGCATGCCCAATGTGCTGACTGGCATGTGAAGGGGAAGGGACTGAAATTAGTTTCTTTCTACTCTCACAGAAGTGATAATCGAAATTTTTTTTTAATGTTTATTTATTATAGAGAGACAGAGAGACACAGAGCATGAGGGGGGTGGGGGGAGGGGGTGACACAGAATCTGAAGTAGGCTCCAGGCTCTGAGCTGTCAGCACAGAGCTGACACGGGGCTCGAACTCAAACTGCGAGATCATGACCTGAGCCAAAGTCGGTCGCCCAACCAACTGAGCCACCCAGGCGTCCCACAGAAGTGACAACCTAATTGGAATGCTTCCCTAAAAATTAAATGTAAAAAGGCTCAAAAAGCTCTTGTTTCTGGTTATAATCTTTATGCTGATGACTTCTAAGCCTCTGACATATCCTGGAGAGCTAGCTAGTCATCTCTCATTATTTAATACCTTTTAACTCACAAAGTCAAATAAAATACAAACGGGTTTCTCATTTTGGGAGGTTACTACCCTAAATCAACAGTATTGAATAATCAAATTTAAACTTGTCTAAAACTAAACGTGTTTATATAATCTAATACAAACAAAAGCTAGACCAAGATTTAGTCCTTAGCCCTTGTACATATTCACTCTTGCAATTTCATCCATGATCATGGCGTTAACTGCCATTTGTATGCTGATGACGATTCGAAACCTTAATTTCTAGCCCAGATTTCTGCTAAACTCTAGGCACATGTATAAAGACCTCTTACTATACGTTCCACAGACATACCTCACAGACCACGAACACGAACATCCCCACCTGCTGACTCTCCAAATTTGTTCTTGCTCTCGTAATACCTAATTCAGTGAGTTGCACCATCATATATCTAGTCACGCAAGTCAGGAGACTTGATTTTTCCATCTCTCTCTTGCTTCCTACTTCCCCATTTCCAAATAAGGCCATCAGATCCTATAGATTTCTCATTCATTTTATGTCTAGAGATTATTCAGCTTTTTTTTTTTTTTAATCCTATTGTTACAGTTCAGGCAGCAACTAGCCTTCTTACTTCTAGTATCACTATCCTCTAATTCCCTTCTAACGCTACTGCCAGGGGCCTTTCTAAAAGTTAGATCCCATCACTCTGACATTTAACCCTTGGCTGTCTACTGCCTTCATGAGGAAATTCAAACTTCTTGGCATGGCGAACAGGGTCCTTCATGATCCAGCTCTAGCTAATTCTTCCAGTCTAACACTTTATTACTTTTTACCGATTTTCACACTCCAACCACAGGGAACACCTAAAAGAACTTGTTAGTGATACCTATGTGATATTCCCTGTCTTTAAGTCCATCTAAACCTCTCTCTACTCCTTGTAATTCTACTAGGATATCTACCTCTTTCAGAAAGTCTCTTACAGCTATTACATCACACTTTCATAGGGGTAGAATAGAAAATAGGTACAGGTGATTTTTAAAATGTCTATTTCATAAAAATTCAATTAAAATCTTCATGAAATTGAAAACTAAGCAAGTAAGAATTCAGAAAAAAACTTCCTGATAGGGGTTTCACCCTTAAACTACCTGCCTCACACATACCAGAAGGGACAGAGCACAATAGGTAGGGAAGAATACCAAGAATTAGAACAAGCTCAATAATAAGATATTTTTAAAAAGTCATTCATCTTGGATAAAATATTAATCTTTTTTTTAAAGTAGGCTCACGCCCAGCATGATGCCCAATGTGGGGCTTGAACTCACGACCTTTGAGACTAAGACCTGAGCTAACAGCTGGACACTCAACTGACTGAGCCACCTAGGTGCCCCAGATAAAATATTAATCTACTCGGAAGAAACAACTTCGTGAAATCCTTTATAACTTTGGGTATAAAGCCTTAGAATTTATTACTGTGTCTATTAATTCATCTTTCCAGAACTAAAATAGTAATAGCCAACATGTACTGAACATTTATTACATGCCAGGCCTTCGTATATCTTATTTCATTTAAAGCTCATAACAATGTATGTTATATACACACACAGAAAAAGATGTGGCAACTATCATCCCTATTTCACGTATCAGTAAACTTGCCTAAGTTCATTCAATTAGCTGGATTCAAACCCAGCTGTGACTCTAGTATGAACTCTTAACAACTTCATTATATTAATTCCCCAAAAGATGTAGATTCCCCTCAGATTGCTTATTAGATGCAGTTGCTTATTAGATTGCTTATTAGATGCAAGATGTAACTATACAGTGGAGAGACTGGTCCACACCTTGACTAGGTGATCAAAACTAACATTATCAATGAGAGGCAGATAGGTATATGTGCCTCCAGATGTGATACCATGAGAATATGACATCCTTTATGTAATATTCTACCTGGGAGTGCAAAACCTGAATCTAATTGAGAAAACATCAAACTCAAAATGGGATCCTCTGTTAAAAATAAAAAAAATTAAAGAGACTGTAATCTTCAAAAACTATCTGTATCATAAAAGATTAAATACCCACTGAAATATTTAGGAATAAAGGACCATGACGTAGACAATTTAGTCTCACATGGTTTGGAAAAATATATTATGTATGTGCATGTGTTATACAAACACATACAACACATGATAGCATATGAAAAAGCAAACAATAAAGCAAATTGGGCAAAATGTTAACAATTGGTATGTATGGGTGTACTACTTTTTCTTACAACTTTTTTGTAAACTTGAAATTATTTCCCAATAATAGCTTAAAAAAAAAAAAAAGAGTAAAAAGAAAGAGAAAAACAAGACTCCTCGAAATCCAGAGGAAGAGGTACAAGTACTTCTTCCAGAATTACTGCCAAGTAACTGCACTATCTCTGATCACATGTCAGTGAAAGTTTTCTGGCTCTTTAATTTCCTTACCTAAACTAGATATTATCAGAATGCTGTCTTCTGAATAGTTCTAGAGACAGCATTAAGTGTTATGTGAAGAGTTGTGTGATTCATTTTGAGAAATGCATGGACAGGGATAAATAATGTTGAACAGTTTCTGTACAGAAGAATCTTCACAGGTTTTACATATACTAAAATGCACTATGATTTTCCAAATGAGTAATACAGAAGTCAATATACCCTAATTATTACTGACCATTTAGTGTAATTCATCTAAATGTTTGGTGGGACCAAACCTTTAATTTTCAGTATTAAAAAGTATGGTAAGCATTATCATATTAAAAAGTATGGTAAGCATTAAAGTTATATGTTAAACTGTGGCATATAAAAACCATTCTCTTCTACAATAAGAAAGTCTATCAACTTCGGGAAACATAATCTTATGATTTCACTGTTAACTCATACTGAGGTATTTTTCACTGTTTTTAAAAAGGGGGGGGGGACTGTTTTTAGACAATGAAATCTCTGACAATAGAACTCCCTTTTATGGACAGTAGTACAGACTAGCAGTTGGCAAACTATAGCCTGGGGGGGGGGGGGGGCGCAAATCTGGCTCACCATCTGTTTTTGTAAACAGTTTTAGTAGAACATAGCCATACTCATTCATTTACATACTGCCCATGCTGCTTGTGCCCTACAATAGCAGAGCTGAGTAGTTGTGACAGACAGTAAGCCTAAAATATTTACTATCTGACTCATAAAATTTGGAGACTCTTAATATTGGCATAGTTATTTACACTGTTTACTTTTGAAGATTTAGCAGTCTGGTTGTGGTAAGGTGGATCACTGACAGACACGAAAGCATGCCCTATTTACATGGTGAAAATGACAGTAAGAAGGGGGAAGTTAAGTTTATTAAGTAAAATTTTATCTCTATGTTTAGACCCTATATTAGATACTTAACCTTCGTTCTTAAAATGTAGTACTATACCTATTTTACAGGGAAAGTGAAACTCAGTAAGATTAAGTCACTTGCCCGAAGTGGTGGAAGAAGGATTTGGATTAAGGTCTGACTCCAGAACCCCATGCATGGTCTTTCTACTGTGCCTTAATTCCTCCTTCTTGTCTTCTTTTGCCTTCCCCATGTACGGTTGCGTTCTGGCTGGTACTCAGGGGAGGACTCAGAATACTAAGAGAGAAGCAGAAAGGACTTTAAACAGATGAAGAGATGAACAACAGCATCATGGCTACAAGGATCATTGGAAAGCTACAACCAGATAAGGAAATAACAGCCAATTCCCCAACTTCTCTTACAGGATTCTCTTTGAGGTGTTTTACTAAATTAATGCTCAAAAAGCTTAACTGCTGGTAGTACCCAGGCACCATGGATATGAAGGATGGAGCAGAGCAAGATTAAGTCCTAGGAGAACCAAGACCAGGTACGTTATGTTTCCTGTGTAACTACTCTTAATCATCTATCATCCCTACATACATACAGGTCCACAGTAAAGTATAAAGTATGTTTTCTTTTAATAAGCATTGTTTTACCTTGCTAAATAGACAATAGAAATACATTAAAATTTATACTTATTTTACACTAAAATTTTTACTATACTGGACACTTTATTATATCTCTGATACCACATTTACCAAATGTGGAAACAAAGTAATTTCTTTACAGAAATAAATAGTAATATGAGATTTCCTCCAAAAAGAGAATAAGCTTTGAATTAACAGCTAATTGGGAAGGAGTTCATTTTGGCTTTAAAGTATTTTATTTAGGTATTATTATATAATCTACCATAAAAGAAGTCAAGAGGATAATAAGTGATTTACCACCCTAGAGAGATAAGGATCTAAGAAGGATGAAATAGACTCGTTAGAAACTTGTTCTTCCATCAAAAATAACAGATTTATCTCTTGTATTTTTCTGCAAGTCAATGTAGCAAGACTTAGCTGCTGTTATATTGTTCTTATTAATATTTTGTTTTACCTCTCAAAAGTATAAACTTTCAGGGTTTGTATGAATGCTAATAAGTTTTGTGCATGTTTAAGGTAACTGTGGAAAACACTATAACGTGGCTAGTATACAAAGAAAGTATAGGAAGTTCATACACTAAAACTAATCTCACAAATTTTCTTTTCTTAACTAATACCAAGTCCCTTGGTTTCACCAAAACCATTAAACTCCCAGTGTGATAATTTCTGAAAGCTGTGTCTTGTAGTAGCTAAAAAATAAAAGGTGCTCTGATAGTCTCAAAACTTTCTTTTTAAATTATATGCCTGTTTCCTTTACTTACTCAAACTCACTCCCCCTTTATTTAAACACAGTGGTGGATGAAAATAAGTATTTTTAATCCCAAATTATTTTAATTTAATGTTATTTTGTGTCATAAATTATCTTCTTATAAATTACAAAACATATTGCATGGAAATAAAATTTGATTTTAATATTAATTTTTTATTAGAATACCCTTTATCAAATAGGAAAACATTTACAAGGTATACTATTTAAAAGCACACACTTTGATGTCAGAAACCTGGATTGGAATTCCAATTGTGTCACTTAAACTACTGTGACTTAACTTCTTTAACCCTAAATTTTCTTTTTAGTAAAATGAGGTAACTGCCATTATAAAGATAAAATGAGGTAAGAAATGCAGGTAACCTTTTAGCATAGCACCTAGCACATACTTACTAGCTTCTAATAATATAAATAATGATACCAACTTAACCTTTTTTTCCTTATCATTAAAGGGCAGAAAATGCTACCTAATTTATAAAAACTGCATTGAGGATTAAGTAAAATTGTGTCTATAAAACTGGTGTATTATTGTAACAGCAAATTTCAATAAATGGCTAAGTTATTAATAGACATTGTTTTACTGTAGCTATATGTGAATCAATAAGTTGATAAGACTAAGTTCAAATTTACCTGTGTTTTCTTAAATGATGTCCTTTCTCCTAACTAATCCTATAAATAAGGACATTTTAAACCTCTTAATTTTTATTGGCAGTCTGTCATTGTTAAAAACAATCCTAACCTCCAAAGACTGTCAAATCTCACTCACTGTAAACTTCAAGAACTTTATATGACAAACTCAGGCACATTACTATAGTAACTCCACTCACTTTTTCAGCTTTTACAAAAGAACGAGAACTCTATACACTCTAAAGTACAAAAGAAAAAAAAAAAAACCTGCACTGCAGTCATAAGGAAGCCCTGTTCTCTCAGCTTTCCTGATCAAATTAAATTCATGGCAGTAATTCACTTCAAAGATTATTTTCACCACACATCTTATCCTACAATGGATATGAGATAACTCACTGGAACATTTTAAAACTAATTTATGCTACCTGAAATAAATTTGGTTTCCTCTTTCCTATGAAGAGAAAAATGCGTAACTTTTATTTGGGAAGGGCAAATGGCTGCAAAACTTGAACATACCTACAGCAGTTTTAGATTTAATCTTCACATTTGAATTATTCTCTATTTAGTTGGTATCTATATTCATAAGAGAAGGGAAATTATATTCTTTCTTGCAAAGGTCTTTAGGCTTATATAAACATTACATGAATTCTCTTATTTCATAGCAGAAAGAGATGAAATAACTAAATAAAGCTTCGAGATAATGTTTAAGACAAGTTTCCTACAAAAGCATTAAATCATGCTTGTAAGTTTTATCTTAGAAGCTGCATTAAATTTGGTCAGAATAAAACTCTGACTCTTCTATACCTAAACAAAAGTAATATACTTTCATGATCCCATTTTAAAGAAGGAAACTATGGCAGACACTGCCAATTTTTTTTAACCCCATAAAGGCAAATTTTCCAGTAATAAATGCCACCAAAGGGCTGATGTTAAACACCTGTACTTAATTAGAAATTTACACTTATCTCAATCTGATGATGCCAACCAAAGTATACCTTCTAGTAAGTGAGATATTTATATTATAATCTCACCAAACCATGGTAAGAATGCAAAACTTATGATTTAAATGGACTAAAGGAGGACAGGTTAAAAACCTTAGGTTCAGAACATAGCTTACTGAAGGTATACCTTTTATGTCTTCACAAATGTCTTCAAATACCCTCCTTTCTTCATCCTCTTTTCCCAACACACAAAGAGAAATACGGAAAGTGTAATGGATAGCCCTTAGTTCTGTTCATCAAATTATTCCTGGCTGCCTCCCAGGCACACAGTAATATTGTGCTTTCTGGCTCTCCTGTGGCTGGTGGGACTAGGTGCCTAATTCTGGCCAATGAGTTGTGAATCAAAGTGACTTACTGCATCTAGGCCAGAGTATTTTGCTGCTGGTGAAACACTCGAAATCTCCTTCTGTCACCATACTTGAGATGTTGACTGCTGCATCTGCCTAGTTCCCCACCTGACCCATGAAAAAATGTTACATAAAACAAGAAATAAACTTTTGAAGTTGCTGCTTATCACATCAGAACCTAGTTGATCCTGATATAAATTGGTTCCAGAAGTGGGATACTGTTGTAACACAAAGACTAAAATATATTCCATTAGTTTGGGGGCCAAGCAGGAAGGACACTTCTCAGAGGATGGAAGGATGATAATCTGTATTAGGGAGTACAAATTATTTGAAATAAAAGGCAGTTATAGTTTGAAAAGCAAATAATGTACTTAATGAAGCTGTAGTTTTAGGAGAAGAGGTTAAAAAAACAACACCAAAACGGTGTTCTGGTTGCTCTGTGTTCAGTATTGTAAGTAACAAATTTAAAAAACGGATTAGTTTGTAAAACAAGAATGACAGGGACTTGTAGTATTTGAAGAATGTTTCTCAATCTGAGTCATAAGTAAAAATTAAGAAGGCTATTGACTAACAAAGGAAGAGCAGCAGACCTTGAGGGTAAGTTTCAGATCAGAGTAAAACACTTGAATTGATTAGAGTCTCAAAAGCAAAGACCCAATTAAAACTGTGTTAATGCTTTCAGTTGAACAAAACAGCTCTGAGGAAAAAGAAAGGACATTAAGGGTGTAGCTTTTCCAGCAAAAGTTAATAGGTTTATGCTACTAGCAATTAGGAGACTGGCATCTGATAAAGAACTATGAATACAGGCTATAGCATACTGAGCTTAAATGAAAACACATTAGAAGCCTACTACAAAGTTGTGCTGCCAATTAACAAAAATCAAAAGCCCATATCAAAATCTGATTGATTTAGAAGTATACTTGCATTACCTCCCCTAATATTTTCTAATACCTACTTCAGATGAGGCTAGGGAAGATGATGGAGAATTAAAGAATACCAAGAGCCACAACAAACAATGGACTGGGGAGACCTTCCAGAAGAGCAGATTTAGTACCCGAATAAGAATATTCCCCATATCCAGAGGAAAGGGACCCTTTTAAAAGTCAGCCTGGTGAGATTTTTGAGTTGCTTTGGATTAGGAGTGCTATGTTTTCCTCTCATTATCCAAATGGGAGTGTTTATTGTGGTTATCATACCCCTGTTATTCTGATGTATACTGGGTGTATTTACAGCGGGGGGGGGGGGGGTTGGGGGAGGTGGGGGGGGTGGTAGCAGGCAGTGACGGAGATAGTATTTTCATTCACACGTTTCCAGATCAAGAAAAAAAACACATCCAAACTGGATGCAGAGAATTATGTACATCACCTGGAAATCCTAAGACTTCAAGCTTGACGCAGTTTAGCTAGGACTTTTGGGTGGGTTCACTGGGAAAGGAAAAGAGTATATTTTGCTTTAAAGACAGTGATTCAAATCTTTGGTTGATGGGAAGGGTAGATCTGTCATTAGTGTTGTTTGCCGGATATTTTTTTCTTTGCCTTCTGGTCATATGGTAGGGCTGTACGTACTGGTCCTTTTATAGTTAGGTGGAACCATGTGGCTCCTTCTGGCCAATGAGCTGTGAGCCTATGTGACATGTAATTTCCAGCCAGAGCATTAAGATCCAAGATAAGAGATCTTCCAGAGCTCTTTCCTCTATCACAGCGTCCAGCCAAATTGAGGATGGAGGCTGCTCTTTCAGCTGAATTCCAGAGTTGGAGTCATGTGGAACAGAACCTCCAAATCAACCTAATGGACAATGAAGCTAGAAATCAATCTTTGTCCCATCTGATGAAGGGAAACCATTAACACCACTGAACATCTGAGTCAGAGGCAAGCTTACATATCAACTAGTTCCTTCTACAAATGACAAAAGTGAGGTCTAGTAGTTAAGTGACGTGTCTAATCACATGTAACCACATGGTAAAAAAATTTGATGGAAATACCACTATTGTCCTGTAACTCTAAATTATAATGGGATTTATGCTCTTAATCTTTAAACACAACTCGGTATACACTGAACTAGAGATATAGGAATAAATTAACAGGCCAATAATGTACCCATTTTTTCAACAAATAAGAAATTAAGCTCAAATGCCAAAGGTACTTGGACCCAAGAATCACATGGTAAAGACCAAGCAAATAATCAAATAAATGAGATGGAAGTTTGTAACAGTAATTGCTAAAAAGTTATGTTATGGGAGAATGTAACAGACCTATCCTCACGGATAGATACCGAAGGAGGTGACCTGGAGCTGAGATCTGAGATTACTAAACCAACCTGTAGAGAAATAATGTATCAGCACATGGCAATAAATGATCCTCCTGTGGATGGAGGGACCTCAAAGGATTTGGAGGAACTAAACGAAGGTAGGGGCCAGGTTACATAAGGCCTAATATATAAGCCACTTTAAGAGCAATGGGAGCTCTTTAGAGGTTTTTAGCAGGAAGCGACACAATGAGATTTCACAGTATTCAATGGACCACTGGTTTTGCTAATACTGGGGAAGGCAGTAATTGCAGTCTTGGGAAGACTTCTTAGGAAAATACTTAAGTCTAGGCAAGAGTATGATAGTACTTTGAATTAGGGAAGTGGCAATGGAGACAACATCTGAATTATTTAGGAATTTTTATTCAGGGTATTTTAAGTTCTTGCTACCCTACCTGAACTTTCCTCTTGATTCTCTAATTTCTCCACTGTAATTCATAATAAATCTGAATGCATTAAACTGAAAGGACAGCATAACACCAAGATGTTATGGGTAGCATAACATATTTATATCAAAAGGATGCCTTTCCAACAGCTCCCCCCCACCCCCATACTTGTAGAAGATACACAGCTATTAGGAATGAGTGGTCATCTTATTTCATGCCACTTTATACAGTAAACATTAGATTATATTCCATTATTTCCCAACTGATAAGGCTTTCTAGATCCAAATCTTAGAAATTACAGATGGTTTTTATTCACACTTAAGATTTATTCCAGGAAGGATTTAAGGTAGCTGGGCAGAAATAAAGGGGCATTACAGTAATTTAATTGGTTTCTTGCCAGTGATGCAAATTATTAGGAATCCTTGAGAAATAAGAGTTCTACATATGAACAAGAACTAAGGTTCAATTGAGAAATTTTATACGAAAATACCCAATCCTAAAAAATACAAAGACCAGGGGGAAACGTTAATCCTCTCAAACATTTCTTTACTCTATCCCATCTTCAAAAAAAAAAAAAAAACCAAGAAGATGTTTCATTATTACAAAAGCTAGAAATTTCTCAAGTTTACTAAATCACAACACAAAAGTTCAGACAAAAAAATAAACAGAATTCAATAAATGTTTTTAGATAGTGCATGGAAAAACTCAAAAACAAAATAATGTATTTTTGTGGAGTGGATTCTACATTTACTGATATGCAAAATGAACAAAACAAAACAAACTGTTCTTATTTTATTGGTACTGCACTGCAAAGGAAAAATTAACCAAGGGAAAAGCATTCATACAGAATTCTCATAAACAGTGTCAAGGTGTCACTATGGTAGAGGAAAAGGAAGCTTGCAAATAAAGTGGTATTTGCAACCAAAATCTTGGTTTTCAAAAACTTTCACATCAGAGAAAAGGTATTTTAATATAAACACTTTAGAGTAAAATAACTGATTTTGATCTTGCATGATTTTTACTTTATTTACTTCAAATGGAGCAAAAAAGATGACTTTTCAGGACCTGACGTTAGAAGTTGGTTTGAGAGGTTTTAGTAGACTTTTTTTTTTAAGCAGGCTTCACACCAAGTCCAGAGAGCCCAAGCGTAGGGCTTGAATTCATGACCCTGAGATCAAGAGCCCAGTGCTTAACTGACTGAGCCACCCAGGCTCCCCTTATTATATTCCGAGTGATAAACTACCCAAAGTAAAAATAGGTATTCCTGATCGTTACAACAGGGACTAAAAAAGACTGCCTCAGATTATAGTTTATTTATCATATGAATTATGAACCCTTTGAAGGAAAAAACATGTCTACAGACCCCATAATATTTATCATTACACTTTGTAAGTATAAGCTTACTCATATTTGATAAATCTACACAATATAAAATAAGTGCTTTTAGCACAGTGTTTCACAAAATGTATTTTTAGAAAGGTCATGACATTTTTTCTGGCTTAAAATTTTGGCATAATCATTAGAATGTCTCATGTTCTTCCTAATCTTACAAAAACACATAAGAATTATAGCTTAAGTCCTACTTTATTAGTTTCACTCCAAAAGCTCACAGGCATTTAAAACAGGTATCTGATTACCATTTTAGATAACAAAAAAATCATGAAGTACCTAGATTTTCTCAGAATTATTTAATCATTAATTAAAGAAACATTGATGCCAGAACAATATTAAGTGGTTAAGATATAACACTATTTCTGCTTTCAAAGGGCTTTTAGATACTAGGAAATAATCACATAAACGAGTTTATTTTCTACAAGTTCAGGTTATATATGACAGGGCTTGGGAAGGTATGTCAATAAAGGCTTCATAAAAGTTGACAGCAAACCGGAGTTTGTTGAGTGACCCTGTGGAAAGAAAGAAAAGGCTTTTGGGGTAAAAGGGGATAGTGTAAGGAAAGGCAGAGGTGAGCAATTAAAAGAATATTAAGTGCAATAAGTAGTTCAGTTTATTGAGCAAAGGGCTTGCGGTAGCATACAGCAGGAATGATGGTGTCTCAATCACCTCCAAGATTAAGTTACAAAAGACTGCAGCTTCTGTCTTAGGCACTCTCTTAGTTGAGCACACTCTTTCTATTGGATCATTTGCTTGGGGAAAGCCAGCTGTCTGGTTGTGAGGAGGACAAATAGGCAGTAAATGAAGAGTCCCGTGTGATGAGGAACAGAAACCTCTAGCCAACATAACTGAGCCTGGAAGCACACTTTCCAGTTGAGGTGACTGCAACCCTGAACAGCTTTCTGCAGATACAGAACCACAATCACCCACTAAACCAACTCCCAGATTTCTGATCCTGAGAAAAGGTAGGTCAGATTGTTTTAAGCTGCTAGGGTTTGGATAAGTAGTGATGCAGCAAGGGATAACTAACATATATTGGTACCGAGAGTCCTCATGGTGTAACAAAAACCTAAAATGCTGGAATGGCTTTGGAACTAGACCATGGCCTCTAAGGACAGTATTAGTGAAGAAACTGTTACTAAAAGCTTCATGGCATTTTATAAGGCTGCAATGAGGGCAGAAAAGTGAGGTAGATGTTATAGGAAGGGTATCCCTGTTAGGAAGGGTACAGAAAGTTCAAGAACACTGTTACCTTTAGTTATGTGAAAAGTAGAAAATGTTACCTAATAACCTGGGTGATTTAGCTAAGGAGATTTTTAAACCAGAGAGTTGAAAAGTGCTGCCTTGTTTTTTGGCTTTATATAGTAAAAAAAAAAAAAAAAAAAGACAAAGACAAAAACAAACTAAATGAAGAACTGTTAAAGAAGAGCTGGGACTTGAGTGAGGGTTTTGAAAATGTGCAATTTCTCCAGGATGCAAACAACACTAAAATTTAGAAATGGTCTCTGAGCCAGTATCAAATCCAGGGCACCAATGGAAAAAACGTGGTCTAAAACTAAGCTGAGGGAGGGAGTATAAAATCTTTTGTTAAAACCTCAGAAAGATCAAAGACTGTGCCAGACAAAAGGCCTAGTAAAGAGAACAACTCTCTTCAGATTCTCTCAAATAATAAGGCTTTTAGGAAGCTTAAGGGTGTGGTATCTCAGCAGCAGCTCTCGGTAGTAAAAGGCTTCTCTTAAATATATTCACGGTGTGGCATTTAATGAAATAGACCCCATAAAGTACATAGAAGACCTACAAGTTTTTTTTTTTTTTTTGAAGAATTACATATTCTGAAACACTGCCAGCTTGAACTAATGAGACAAGAAACCATACAAAATGAAAAAAGGTCTTCAGAATCCTAAAATGTTGGCAGGAAGAAAGCTAAGAAAACTCAATAACAAACATGTTCTACCTTTCATGAAAAAGAAAGGGTGCGCAGAGAGCAGAACCAAATGCCCAAAAGACAAAGTTGAGAGCCTTGGGTGAATTATACTCATGAACTGACATTCAACCAAGGAACTATCATAATTTGTGTGACTGGATTTCAGATATGCTTTGGACCAGGAACCAACCGTCTTGTGTCTACTACTGTCTACCCTCTGCCTCCTGCTCTGAATGGGAATGGTTTAAAGGATTTTCCTAAGCCTTACCCTGTACTGTATACTGGGTATGTGAGGGAGGGGGTGGATACTCCCCTTTAGCTTAACAGGCTGAGAGAAATTTGAGTAGCTGTACTTAAGGAACGTCTGAGAAGCAACAACAGGTATCTGAAACCAATTTGGATGGGATTCTGGATTATAAGCTGATACTATAATGGGATGAGACCTGTAGCAGCTCTGAAAGGGAGAGCATTTATTCTGCATGTGGCTACTGTGGTAGTCAGCTTCCAATGGTCCCCATCTCCTGGCATTCACAACCTGTGTAGTTCCTCCTACATTTACCTGGCTTGGTTTGTGTGACCATATATGTAACTTCCAAAGTAAGTCATAAAAGACTACTATTCTGGTCTTTTGTGCTCTCTTACTTGTGCTCTTTTTCTTCTGGATCACTATCTTTGGGGTAAGCCTGCTGCTATACCATTAGGACAATGAGGCAGCAATGGAGAAGTTCATGAGGCCTCCAGTCAGCAAGGAATTGAAGCTTGCTAACAACTATGTGAGGGAGTGTGGAAGTGAAATTCTCCAGAGTCAGTCAAACCTTTAGAAGACTGCAGCCCTAACCAAGAGCTTTACTGGGACCTTATGAAAGACCCTCGGCCAGGATTGTTCAGAAAAGCTGCTCCTAGATTCCTAGCCCTCAAGAACTGTGTGAGATATTAAGTATTTACTGCTCTATGCTGCTAAGTTTGGGAGTGATTTATTGTGCAGCAATTAATAACTAATACAGAATTTAAGCAGGGAAGAGACTGAAAATAGAGGTAAGTCAGATCATCAGAACCCAATAAACTCCACTGAAGAGTTGTTGCATTCTACTCTATCAGAAAAAGGAACAATTTAAAGGATTTTAGATATCAAAGCAACAGCCATATTCAAATTTTAAAGAGTATGCTGACAATTTTGAGGGGGTTATAAATTTGAAAACCATAGTGAGACCAATTAAGAAGCAATTATAAACCTTTCAGAATAAGGCAGACTAATCTTTTTAAGGAATTCTTAGATTGAAATGCCTAGGTTTACGTGAAGGAGCAGCCTTAAAAACTGAAAATCATTAAAGTGTACAGAAAAAGAAAAGTGCAGAAACCTTTTTTTTTTCAGCTGATGAATTCTTCAAAACATATTGTATACCTCTTAGCATCCACTGGGAAACCAAGCCTGTATTTAAGGAGAGAAAACAATCCATTTGGTCGATATACTTGTCTACTTAAGGCCAAGTTCTCTGACACCTTGCTTAGTATCTCACATTCTATCATGAATACAACTATATGTGTATCAAAATTAGTACTATCAAAACACTCTATAACAAAAATCACTTGTTATATAATGGAAATTTGCTGAAAATTTTAAAAGCAACCTAAAAAACACATTTCTATCCTTCAAGGATTAAAAATGAAACAAAAACAGTAAACTAAAAAGATCTGTGCAGTTACTGCATAATAAGGCACCATGCTAAAAACTTTACACAAGATCTCAATTATACCAGACTTGGGGTTAAGTAGGACAACCAGAACTTGAAATAAAACCTAACTCCACTGCTCATGTTTTGAGCCCAGTAGAGTAGCTATTTTCAATCCTATCAGATCCAATGCTCCTTCTTTTCAAATTCCTTCACTACTCTGCTTTACACATTTTTCAAATATTCAATCCAAGAACCTACTGCAAAACAAAGTAGAAATAAAAGGAAAGTAATTTACAATCAAATATGTATCTCAACATGTAAATTGTTGGGGTATGTACCTAGGAAGACAAAATGAAGCAATCACAGATGCTACATGTCTACAAAGAATCACTGTGAATGTGACAGTTAAAAAAAAAACAGAGTTTATGCTTTAGGTCTGTTGATTCAAATACTACAAATGATGTTGATGAAGTTATTTCCAAAATGGTAACAACTCACTACAAAAGTTCTAAACAAAACACAGTATAATATTCCCTTATTTTATATACTAGTAGCAATCCTAGAAATGTTAGTATATATAAAAACTGTACAAAAACACTTTACATTTAGGTCCTAGACTCAGAAAATTTACAAGTGGAAATTTCACCTACTAGGATGTTCTGTGGGATAGTCAAAAGTCCCATGGGCAATTCTTTGCGTTGCAGGACTACTCTTTGCATGATGGAACTCATACTGTTCCTGACCCCAAGACCATCTCCCCAAAATTGTGACAATCAAAAGCATTTCCACAATTTTCCAGGATATCCTGAAGATGAGAGAATAGTATAGTCCCGGTGGAGAACCACGCAGAGAAAGGAGAGTTCTCAGATACTCAATAACAACCTCAAATATCCACTTGCTGGATCCTGAAACAAGCATACTGTACCCAAATCTTTTATTGTAAAGATATTTAGAGGTATACCTCATTTTATTGAACTTCACAGGTAGTGTGTTTTTTATAAATTGAAGGTTTGTGGCAACTCTGCACACAGCCAAGTGTATAGGCCTCATTTTTTCAACTGCATGTGCTTACTACTATCTTTGTGTCACAGTTTGGTAATTCTCACAATATTTCAAAAAATTTTTCATTATTATATTTGTTATGGTGATCTGTGATCAATGATTATGACTCAATGAAAGCTCAAATGATAATGTTTTTTAGCAATAAGGTATTTTTTAATTAAGGTACGTACTTTTTTTTTGACATCTTATTACACACTTAATAGACTCCAGTATTGGGGCGCCTGGGTGGCGCAGTCGGTTAAGCGTCCGACTTCAGCCAGGTCACGATCTCGCGGTCCGTGAGTTCGAGCCCCGACGTCAGGCTCTGGGCTGATGGCTCAGAGCCTGGAGCCTGTTTCCGATTCTGTGTCTCCCTCTCTCTCTGCTCCTCCCCCGTTCATGCTCTGTCTCTCTCTTTCCCAAAAATAAATGTTGAAAAAAAAATTTAAAAAATAGACTCCAGTATAGTGTAAACCTAACTTTAAATGCACTGGGAAACCAAAAAATTCATTTGATTCGCCTTGTTCCAGTATTCACGTTATGGAAGACCTGGAACTGAACCCACAGTATCTTTGAGGTATGCCTGTATATAACTGCAGCAGCAGTGATAGATATTCCTTGGACTTCCTCAAGCAGCCAGTTTCTACCTAGTGGGGATGCACATCCTTCAGGCTATCACACCATATGTAGCTGCAGGAATGGCTCATATAGATCAGAGTATCTACTAGGAAGGTATCCTGAACCGTTTGTGCATCTGAAGTTGGCTGGATAAACTTCTTTGCCAACAGAGTCCAAAACTTAATAGCATTTCCCTGGCTCTTATCATCACTCTGACCTCACCATCACCTAATGTGATCCAATCTTCCACACTTCCTTGCTTTCCAAACTCTTCCACTCAGTTATCTAGAATAGAGATATCCTCTTCATAAAAGTCTCAAATTTCTTTCATTGTTCCCTCAACTTCTTGCCCTGACTGAAGCCTGGCGGTGTCTTCCTGAAATAGTGCTCCCTATAGCTCTTTTAAGAAGAAGCTATTTATTTTCCCATGTCCAACTTACTTAGAGGTGGGTTAAGTATTCATTCTCCTTGCTTTCCACCACCAATCCCATACCATTTCTTTGTTCTCCTTTCAAAAATCATAACCCCCTCAGAAATTCAGAACATCCTTCTCCCCAAAGCTGTCATACACACTCTCTTGGTCGAGTCACAGAGCTTCCAGTCTTGTTCTCAACTACTACTAACTACACTTCTGCCATCATGACCTTCTCACCCACATTGATCTTTTTCTGTGTTCCACCTTAGCCACCATTCCTGTGATTATATTCTAGCTCTTGCCTTCACTAGTAACTGTGCCACCTCTGACATCCAAAATCAAGCGTCTCACTTTTTAACCACCACCCTCATGATTTAGTTTCACCTATTCCAGCAGTTGCCTCCCACAAAACCTTTTATGCCAATGACTCCTACCACTTCTCCACTATTCATCAGCTTCTTGATATCTCCTTTCCCTGCTCACCCAGTTTAGATTCCATGGTCTATCATGACAATCTACCTCACTAATCTCATCCCTCTCTTCTTCCTTTGTACTTGTTGGGCAAACATTAACGCCCCAAAACCCCTATCATATACCTACTTGGTGCTTGAACTCAATTTTAATGCTTGCATTCAACTGCTGAAGTGAGCTGACAGGTCTCACTTTAAATGATCACAAATATTGAGCCCTCAGCTCATCCATCAATCATACCACATTTCTCTAGTAAGTCAGCTTTCCCACACATACCTTCATCTGTCTTAAGGTCCCACCCCCCTCTGAGGTGATGACCTCACCTCATACTTCACAGAGAAAATAGAATCATAGAATAAATTACCTCATTCTCCCACTGTCAATTCTAACAACTGAACTGAGTTTTTTTCTCACATCTGCCTTTTTTCTTACTTTTAAAGAGGAAGAAGTATTTCTGCTCTAATTAGCGACCAACCCCCTCTATGAAATTGATCCAGGAGAGACAGTTTTAAGGAAATAGTTTTTAGGAACAAAGTCCCCAGTGGAAGAGGGGATAGGATTATTTTATCCTTTTTAACAACATCATTCCAACTATTACACTAAGTCTACTATTTATAATGACTCTTTTAACATTTTGGTCTACTAATTCTATTACCTGGGTTACTTCTGTGTCTTCCGTATTTTTTCCTTAGTCGTTAGTTGTATGTTCCAGCTTCTTTGCATACCTGGTAATTTTTTTATTGGATGCTAAACACTAAGTTTTATGTTGTAGGATCTTTTAGTATTCTTTTGAATATTCTTCAGCATTATTCTGGGACACAGTTAAGTTACCTGTAATTAGTCTGATCCTTTTGAGAATAGTGTTTAATCTTTGTTAGGCTGTATCCTGAACAGTCTTTAGAGCTAATTTGGCCCTAAAACTAAGGAAATAACTCTTCTGAGAAATCCTACCTGATGCCCCATGTTATTAGGATGTCTTTCCACTCTGGCTAGTGAGAACACAACACATTCCTAGTCCTGTGTGAGTTCCCAGGACTGTCCCTCCTACTTCTTTATAGTTGCTTTTGCCTCAGCCTTCAAAGTTTCCTCAGACAGGCTCAGATCAGTTTTCAGCCACCCTCAAGGGAATCTCTGGAGCTCTCTGTGTGTGTCTGACACCCTGACCTGAAGCCACTTCAGCTTCCCCAAACTCTGAATTTTCTCTCTTCCAACTCAAGGAGGCTGTCAGTCAGGGTCTATTTGGGATCTCCTCCACATATGCTCGAAGCCTGGAAACTAGGTGGGTAGAGATGGGGAAACTGAGGACTAGCTTTGCTTCCCTCATTTATTTCCTACCTTCCCTTTGTGTCTGCTGAAACTTTGTAACTCATTTTACTTTTTAAATTAATTACATTTACACCCAATGTAACTCATTTTTAAAAGAAACCATTTGTTGATCTCCCAGCCTACTTCAGCCACTGTCCTGTTTTTTCTGTTCCTTTTCATAGCAGAACTATTGCAAAGCATCGTCTACAACTGCCATGATTCTTTTATCTCTCATTATTTCTTCTATCCTCACTGGGCTTTCCTTCCTACTTACTCCACCAAAATAGGCCAATGGCACACATGTAATCAAATTAAACAATCACTTTCCCCTACTCATCTTCTCAGTGGACACAGTTAACCAATTTCCTTTCTTGAAACACTTTGATAATTTTCTTCCTACTTCTTTAATAGCTCCTCCTTTAGCTGAGCCACAAGGCACAGCTTTAAAAGCCATCTCCCAAAGACTTGCCAATTTATAGCACCAACCCATGAATTTAAAATATTACATACACTTCCAGTGCAGACTGTTCTAATTCACTACACTCTTACATATCCAGTTAAATATGGACAAGAGGCACTTCAAACACATCCATTCTTTCTGTATCCTCCCTTCTCTGTCCCTATTTCAGTAAGTGGCCTAATCACCCTACCATCCAGGTGCTCAAGGTAAAAATCAAGAGTTAATCCTTGATTCTTTCTCTCCATCTAATACATTCAGATCCACCAGCAACTTCTGCTGGTTCTACCTTCAAAATATACCTCAAATCCATCCATTTCTCTTTATCTCCACTACCACCACCCTAGTTAAAGTCACCAACTCTCATTCTTGCTCAGTATGCCTCATTCTCCCATATGATAGCAAGAATAATCTTGAAAAACATGACTTCAGATCATGGCACTCCTTTGCCTGAAATTCTCTAATGGCTTACTTCATTTCTGAACAATCCACACTCCTTGTAGTAGTCTATAATACCTTACCAGATATAGACTCCTGACTATCGTTGGGTCCTTAGTCAGAGGACCTTTTTTCATTTTGCCCTAGTCATATTTGCCTTCTATTCCTACCTCATATTCTCTGCATCTGTGGGTCTCTCTGCCTGGAATGTTCTTCACCCAGATTTTCAAAGGGTTGGCTCATTCCCACCATTCCAGGTTCAGATCCAACGTTCCTTGACCATCTATGCCAAGAAAACTCTATCTTCCTCCTTCCATCTGAAATTAACTTGTTCCACTGCCACATAAGAGTTATAGTTTTTACTTTCATTTGCCTTTTTTGTGTTTCCCCATTACAGAATTCATTCAATGAAGCAAATATTGAACACTTACTACATGCCAGGCACTCTTTTGGGTGCTGAAAACACATCAGTGAAATAAAGCAAGACAAAAATTCCTGCCCTAATACAGCCTATATTCTAGAACGTAAGATCCATGAAAAAAGGAACCCTGTTTGTTCAGTGTTGTAACCACGGAACTATAATAATCCTTGCCTCAAAGCGAATGCACAAGTATTTGCCACAAAAGTGATTGAAAATGGGCTAATCTACATTTTCTCAGTCTGTGTACAACATACCTCATCTCAAATATCTCCACCTATCTATCAGAATAATGATCAAATTCTTGTTTCAGACTTCAAAACAGCCATATTTATATTGTTTCCCTTTAGACTCTTACAGGTGAAACACAAATTTGCAACCACAACTACACAATTCTGGCTCTAATTTCAAATTCTCATAACAATAAAAGCTTTGTGACTACAGCACCCGTTTATGTTCTTTAAATCCTTTAGAACTTGTGAGTCTTTCTGGACTAAACTGGAACCAATTATCCCTGCACCCAGACTACCTTTATTTCCATGTAAATTATGTTTATATAATATGCAAATGAAATTATTCACTAATTCAAGATTGAATGACTATTCTGTAAACACATAAAATACTTCTGGAAACAGACCATAATATACTCATTACAACAGGAAATTACTATAGCCTTACTTCACTTTGCAGTTAAGAAAACCTGGGTGAGTGGAAGCAGGTGTGCATACACTCAACTGTCGGAAGCTGCACGAGGCCTTGAGTCTAAAATTGGTTTTCCTGGGGCACCTGGGCAGCTTGGTTAAGTGGCTGACTTCGGCTCAGGCCATGATGTCATGGTTCGTTGGTTCGAGCCCTGCGTCGGGCTCTGTGCTGACAGCTCAGAGCCTGGAGCCTGTTTCAGATTCTGTGTCTCCCTCTCTCTCTCTCAAAGATAAATATTTTTAAAAATATAAAAATAAAATTGTCTTTCTCAAATTATTACCCAAATTTAAAGACACACTTTTTGCAAATACATACAATGCTACAAGGACAAAGAACATATCTAACACATTCATATGGGATAATCCCAAATACAAGGGATTGTGTAAATGTAAGTAAGCCACAAAAGCCAAAATACATTTTCTCAGAGAATATACAACTGCTACTTGTGGTTCTAAAATACTAAAAATAATTCATCCCAATATATAAAAAAAAATTGAAACTATTAAATCATTGATAGGATGTTTTAAATCTCACATTATCTTTACCCCTGGATTCACTCTAAGGCCATGTCATTTCAGCCAGAACTCTATACTGAAGTGAATTCAACCAAAATGATCTGCTTTAATAATCTGTTAACAAAATTCAGCAAACTTGTCACCATGCATTAACAGAAGCTGACCCAAACCTTTCAAAGAACTGATTATATCCCCATTCATCAAAGCTACAACTCAAATAATGGGCCATAATAGATTTAACTACATGTTTTTGTTTTTCATCTACCTACTACACTGGGGTTGGTGGATGAAATTCACTTCATATATATTTAAAGGTATAAAGTTGGGTCTCCACTATGTTTGAAACACTCAATAACTCAAAATCGTTCCCTATAATTGCAGGCTTTAAGTTACATAAACTTGATCAAGACCTGCCAAAATTTACAAATGTGTTGCAGACGACAAAGCTTCAAGCAACTCATTGAAAGTAGTTCTAGCAACTTATTTAAAATATTTGAATCATTTCTCATCGATTTCCCAATAAATTGATATATTCTTACAAAAAATTTACAAAACACTAATGTAAATCATACTTCTTTGTATTTCATATTTTCATACCACTTTGCACTTAGAAGCTCACAACTCATTTCACTCCCAAATTACAATATAAAATTCTCTTTCCTTGCTGGTCATCTTAAGAAGCAGAATTACAAACTATGTCTTCATCCCATGGTATTACTGTTACTTTTAAAATGCTATCTTTTGGGGGTGCCTGGGTGGCTCAGTTGGTTAAGCCAACTGAGATCTTGGCTCAAGTCATGATCTCATGGTCAGTAAATAGGAGCCCTGCATCAGGCTCTGCGCAGGGCAATGTCAAGCCTGCTAGAAATTCTCTCTGCCCCTCCCCTGCTCAAGAGCATGAGCATGCACATGTGCTCTCTATCAAATAAATATACATTTAAATGCTAGGTTTTGCTTTAAAACTGCTGTTTAACCAACCGCTGATAAAAAATACCCTTAACTTTTTAGGAAAACTGAATCATATATATTAGATTCCAAATCTTTTATCTTTCATCTGTTTTTACTACCGTGATGTAGTAGTATGCAAAATATAAAACTAAAACCTAGTTTTTAGGACTGTTGGTTTAATACTTAAATCTAGCCACAAATTCATGAACCTGTGAGTACAGATTATTCCTCGTTTACAAAATTTAGCTACCTTACATTTAGACAGTATTTTTAATTAAGTACTGTTGATTAAAAGAAAGAAATGGTAGTTCAGCACAAACTCCATTACAGATCACAAAGCCTCTACAAAACGTGGTAGATACGTAAGCCTGTCAGTTTTCATTACCATTGTTTTATAAGAAAATGAACTCTAAGTTCAAATGGTATTAATCCAAAATTTTAAATATCAAGTAGTACACTGAAACAAGAGCTCTTTAGGCACCTAGGAACCATAGTTTTCAAGAGGTTCCTTTTGTAGTTAAGAGTAGTCTCTTCCTTAAGCCAATTAAGAAAGAAAGGGGGGGAGGGTGGAAAAGAGTCGTCTCTTCCTGAGTTGCCTATAGCTAAGGATAGAATTATCCTTCTTCTAATAAGTCTATAGAATTGTCATACTAATAAAACCAAAATGACTTCACTTGAAATTTCTAGGATAGTAGCCCTTAATCTTGAGCTTTCTGCTCCAATTTGTTACCAATGCTTTGAGAAACTGATGGACAAATATGAACTTTTCCCCTAGAAAAATATACCATCACAAAATTTTATATGCGTATCATGGGAATTCACTACTTCCAGAATCATTTCCATGCAGTCCTTAGAACTTAGAAATTTCTCAAAAATATCTTGGTGGGGGGGGGGGCCTGATTGGCTCAGGCAGTAGAGCATGTGGGTCTTGATCTTAGGTTCATGAGTTCAAGCCCCATGCTGGCCATATAGCTTACCTAAAAAAATAAATTAAAAAAATATCTTCAAGTAGAAATTGGACACTAAATTTTACTATTGCTTCTCAATTATCTTTGATTTTAAATAGACTAGTTATTGGCTACTTAATGCAAAAAAAAAATTCGAGTCCTTTCTAATTCAAACTATTTGTAAAAATTAAATTTTGCTTCTACTGTAACTGAGATTTCACATATTTTTCTTCACTTCCAAGAAAGAAGGAAGAAATCTAATTTTACAGCTCCAAATACAAGGACTAAAAAAATCTTAGTTCATAAAATTTTAAAGGGAAAAAAAAAGATTTTTGGTTTATTTCAAAAAATGAGAAAACATTTAAATTGATCATTTAAAGTAGAAAAACTAGACTTTTATCAATTTTTGAAAATGTAACACTTATTTTTCCTCATTTCAGAGATATATACATATTTCCAATTTATCCCTAATTAAAAACAAACAAAAACCCATCCACTTTATAACTAGTCCTTAACTTGGATCTAATAACATTATATACAGGACCTAATAATGGATGGTAGTTCTAAGAGGAGAGAAAGGCAGGTGTATGAGACCATTTTGTCCAGATAGAACCCAATTAAAACAAGGTGCTGGATTATAATGGCTAGACCCTACTTCCAACAGTCTCAAAGATAGCTGTGTAGGGTAGTATCAATTACATCACCTATTCTACCCAAATCAGACTAGGTAATAGGAGTAGAAAGGTTAACTCTCCACTCATAATAGAGCCACAACACCCTGGACATCCCAATGAAAAAGTTACACTATAGGAACCAGGTAGTTCCAATTAATTAATTATCACTTTAAAACCAATGTTTTCAGAATGTCTTTCCTAGCAGAATTATACTTTAATGTAAAGCTCCAATTCTAACCAACATAAATCAATTTTATTAAAAACACACCAATAGTACCAACATCTTGCAAAGTTATCCCTTCAATTAAAAGAGAAGCCGTGGCACTAGACTTAGTATTTCAACATTCCTAACTTCGAAGTTAAGATCTCAAATTTAAGATTATAATCTTAACAAAAATGTTAAAATATTATAATGGCACAAACATCTGCCCTCTCAACTTATCCAGTTTTTTCTTTTTTAAACCCAAAGGGACTCATTTATCTCATTTTAGAACTGACAGTCTATTGACTTCCTATTTGAAAATTACTTCTGTAATTCATCAACTCCAAGACTTCATCAAATGTTGTTTTTTGACTTAGCAAGCTACAATGTATGACAGTGTACCAATTCAAACATTTAATCCCTAAACATCTAAGACTCAGTCAAGTTCTTCAATTTATTACAATTTGGAGTTATTTTTCAATCCAACTACACTAATAACAACTAAATTCTAAAATTGAGTAAAGTCACGGGGGTGGGGGGAGGATTTCTACTTAAAATTGTTTCTTAAAAATTAAGAGGCATGCCCAATTGTGTTCAGCTTATCTTATTAAAATTGGTTAAATAGGAGTACATTAATAAGTTTTATTTTCTCAGTGGTAAGACCTAGAATTTGTCTGTCCTTCACCACAGAAACAAAATATGGTAACAATTACCAGACAGTTCACATGACAATACTGCAGATACATTTTGATCATGAAATGCTTTCTTAATCAGGAGGTATATACAAAACTGTCATCTAAATCTGCCCCATCTTTCATGATCAACATACCATTATACTTTTTTTAGCTAGACCCTCAATGTCCAAGGCAAAAGTTTGTTTTAACCATTCGCCTTTACAAGTACATCATGCTTCAACAAATTATCAAAATATTTTTGTTTTTCTAAAGTTAACTCAGAATTCAATTATTTCTATGTTTAGCCTACATTTTCAATATTGTGTAGCATGCTATTTTCAATATTGTGACTTATATGGCCTACTACTACTGACAACATGAACCAGGACTGTACAGCAGCAATTTACTTGGTAGTGCTTACATCCTTTTATTAAATTCAGTATCTATTCTTGATGTCTATGCTTCACTGATCATAGTTTTTTGGTTGGATGTAAATTGAAACAAATTCTAAACAGATGATGGAAAAAGGTAGCTTAAAGGAAAATAAAAATCCCTCACGCTCCTCAGAGAGACTGCACATGTTACTAATGATATCCATTGCACTATAAGATGTCAAAATTATTTCCGTGAACAAAATTATCTATAAAGTTTAACAAACATTGATACTTTAGTTGAGTTCAGCTCGGAGTTCAGGTTGTAGCTCGAGACTGTCCAAAATACTCAGAAGCAAGACTTAACTAAATGTCTAACATGTACTGTAGTGCTACCTTGCTTTTATAAAGCATCTCCCCACCTGCCCTGGCTGCAAAACAAGAACTACAAATTAAATTCCAAGGCAGTATAACACCAACACCCCAACTTGAAAGTATGATCTGTAAAACTTAGAAACAAAAATAAAACCAAAAGACAAGATTCTGCAGCCACAAGCACTTTAATTTTTAAAAACAAATCACTTATTAAAAAATAAATGGCACCAATCTACTCTAAAGTTGACACAAGTAAAATAAATTGAGAGGTTCTGTCTGATAAGTGCTGAAAGTCAGTGCTACACCAGACAATCTCAACTACTACATGCACTTATCACTTAGCTTATCTGTAAAGTTAGACTTAAAACACTACTCTCAAAAATAACATTCAACTGTCAGAACTATTTTACTTTAAAAGGTTAAATAACCCAAACAATTTGAAGAGCTTTATTTTCAAAATCAACATTACAGAGCATAATTCTACATTTAAAATTCTTACAGTACCAAATAGAAGTATTACGGTACAATTTTCCACAACAAAATTGTAGCACACAAATCTTGCGACTCCTTGATTTCCTTGAACTGTCAATACACTGCACCCTGTTTAAATGGTTGTACCTGAAAACCAAAGTATGCAATTCCTTAAGATTAGAAGTCATCAAGCTATATTGTCAAGAATCTGGGGAAAATGAGAGGAAGGTTCTATTATCCTTGTGTCTCAACCCAGTTTCCACAACAAGGTAAAGCCATAGCTATGATAAAATGTCTATTTGCTGTAAATAGTTAAATACTGAAACCCACCCGATATAAAACATCTGAATGTGAAGATTTCTGTAAAATGAACTCACTTAACTTTAGTTCGGTTATCGATAAGTAAGGACCCTCTTTCGAAATCTAGATCTATAAAACATCTTCTTAAATTGGGTCGTTTCTTCCCCTATGTTGAGAAACCAGAAAGAAGGAAGACTTACACTTAAAAAAAAAAAAAAAAGCTATTAATAAAGTTACAGGCTTTAGAAAAGCTACGTACTCCAAAATAAGTCTGCAACATAGTCTCAAAGATCAAAGAAAAAGTCAGGGATAGACAGTAGTTTATTACCCTCCGACTAATTAGAATTGGGGAGGAATGAATGCAAACGTCCCAAAGATACAGAAAATGAATCTTATCTTCTATAAAAGTCATCCGAGCAAACACGCAGTACTCTCAACACTCTGTTGCAGGAGGTAAAAGCAATACAAGCCTCACAGACCTGCTGTCAACATTACATGCCCCAGTGAGGCTCCCCGTGGGGGCCGCACAGAGCCCAGCCACCTTTCCAGGCCATCGGGAAGCGAAATTCCCCCACTGTGCACGGAACCTGCGCTCCCCAGCGCCCGCAGCGCGCGAAGGCCGAGGTGGCCCTAGAACGCCACCCAGCGGCCTGCCGGGAGGGCTGCAGGCGGGTCCTCCGCGGCTCCCGGCTCGCCGCACCCCCACCGCCACCCAAGCCCGTTCCCCTCTCCGGATGCACAAGGCCCAACCCAAGAACTAAGACCACAAAATGGCTGCCGGCAGCTTCGTCACGTGACCCCTTTGTGCCTTTCGGGCTCCCGAACTCCGCGGGACCCGGGTACAAGTGGCCGGGGTCGGCGGGTGGCCTTAGAGGGGGCCCCGCCGGGCCGCGGCGGCCGGGGGTCGAGGCCGGGGGAGGCGGGGTAAAGGCCCGGCCGGCGACTGAGGGTCGGCGGCGAAGAGAAGATGGCGGCCATTTTGTGTGGGTATGCTGCTCCGCCGCCGCCGCAGGCAGCAGAGGGAGCGGGGCCTGGCGCTGGGTCGGACAGGGGAGTTAACACGTACCGACTCCTCTTCCTTCTCCATTCCGGTGGGCATCTGCGGCACGGCCCGGTTTATCGAGGCGTATTCGTGCAGGTCGGGCAGATCCTCACAGCGGAAAACCGGCAGCGGCTTCGAGGCGTCTAGCGCCCGCGCCCGAAACGACAGTTTACTCATCTCAGGCGCAGCAGATACCTCTCCGCTCTGGGGAAACGGCCCCGGCCAGCGGGATCATGGAGAACCGGGGGTTCGGTCCCCACTCGCCTACCGCTGCCGGGGACTTGAGGGGCGGAGCGCAGAGCCCGCCGTCCGGGCACTAACACCAGCCGGGAGGGTGGGAGGCTGTGCCGCTCCGCTCCTCTCTCGCTCGCTCTCTTCAATACGCCATGGCCAACATGGCGGACATTAAAACTCCACTGTGCGCTCTTCAGCCAACCCCAGCCATTCCCCACACTGCATCGCGCAGCGGCGCGGGCACGCGGGGGGGGGGGGGGGGGAGCGCGGGCTCGAGGCCGGGCGCCGGCACGGAGCGCGCGTCCCGCCAACCCCCGGCGCCCGCCGGCCTCGCTGCTCGCGGCCCCCACCCTCCGCAGGCCCGGAGGCGGACGGGCGGGACGGGGCAGACTGGGCGCTCGGACGCCGGGAGCCGACGCCTCGATCCTCCTGTTCCTTCTTATAGCGCACACGCTTACTTTCTCACGCTCGCTCCCTCCCCGCGCCGTTTTCTGACAGGCAGAGGTGCAGGCAAACTACCCAGCCGCAAGCCGGCTTAGCGAAAGGCAACGGCGGGAGAATTGCGGGGTGGTGCTATTACTCGGGGGTGGGCGGGCTCGGCACCTGTCACCTCCGCCAGCGGCCAGCGCAAGGGGCGGGGGCGACTCTGGGGGGCCAAAGCCGCCCTCGGTGGGGGTTAGGAGGGGCGCTCCAGACGGCGCTGCGCACCGATGGCAAATTCAGTGGGTGAATGCATGTCTTAGTTATCGCGGCTTTTTAGGTCTTTAAAACAAAAATACAAACGAAATTAGGGGCAAAATAATACTTTGGGTGAACTTTTACCAGCGATTATTTTTCGTCTAGTGAAATTCTGGATTATAATGTTTGACAGGCTCCGCAGCAAATCTTTGGTCAGTTCCCATCCACTGAACTCAGTATAAACGGTACGCATCCTTCTCCGCTCCAAAATAGGTCTTTTTTTAATCTTGCATTTTATGTACCCATATTCACACTTTTATTGTAATTGAAGCAAAAGGAGTTCTTATCGGGCACTATGACCTTAAGGGAAAAAAAAATTTTAAACGACAGGATTGCACAGCCAATTCATTATATGTAGCTCATGATTGTGTTTGCACTGAAGGAAAAAACTGCTTCTATGACATAGTCATGGGTTCACACTTACCATTTGTTCTCTGAAAAACTTTATAAGATTGAATCATATAAAGCCTGTAGTGCTCCTGCCAAATTAAAACAGAAAAAAAGGGGAAGAACTGATATATTAATTTTTGGTTTATATTACACATGAAACTAGGTATCCAGAGAGTTCCTTCCGGTGGCATATTAAACAAAAACCAGAAAGACTGTTAGGGTGGGTTTAGTAGGTTTGGCAGCAAAATTTCAAACGTTCACTGAGATAGAAAAATGTTTTATAAGTCTGCTTTTCTCCCTGGGGCTACACAGTAAAAATAATCACAATTCTTAAATACTGGGTTGGACGGGAACTGTTAACTTGCTTAAGGCACATAGGAAACTGCTATCTTCCAGGCTGGTTTAGCTACACTCTACCAGGTGGGGAGAAGAAAAGGAACACACAGACTCCAGTTCTCAAAAATTACCCTAAAATTCTCATACTGACAACTTACCTCTGGGAGGCAGAGGGACTTTCATCCACATTTTCTATACTAATACTGTGCATTTATTCAATGAGCAAACATTTATGAGCCCTCGTGGCCTTCTAAGTATGCTGCTGATGACTTATCACTGGCAGAGCTCAGAGCTCGAGCAGAAGGACCTGTAGATGAAAACTGCCACACCTGAAGTAAGTGTTATAATGAAAGCACAGGCTATTGTGGGAACAGGCAGGAGTGGCACCCAATCATTCCCTGAAAGCATTCAGGGAAGGTTTTTTTGGAGGAGATGATATCTGAGTCAAAATTGTGTAGGAGAAGTATGAGTTAACCTTGCCAAAAAAAACAAAACAAAAAAAAAATGAAGAGAAGTATATTAGGCAAGAGAAGCAGCATGTGCAAAGAATTAGCCACGAGAGCCCGTATCATATTCTGGGAGCCTCAAGAATTGCCAACCACACTGTGAAATAGACACCTATTTAGCCAAGTTTAAGAGTTCTGGTTCAATATTAGTCTAGTAGTCCTCTGCAACCTACAATATTAGATTTCTGAAAATCCCACAAGTAGAATTCCATTGATTTTATAGAAGACTTCATAGCACAAAGTCTTTACAGACTTTATAGAACAAAATAGGATCTTAAGTTATGAATGAACCACCACGGAAACAAATACATGTATTTTTAAATTTCATGAAAATAACAGCTTATGGATAACATTTTCTACATCCCTTATGGATACTGTACAAACCAGTTCCTTGTTCTCTAGAAATTCTAGAATCATCCTCCATGGCAGGTTCAGAGATGTGCTTACAAATTAAGCTTGCCTTTTCGCAGATAATATGCCTGCTAAGTGACGTTTTCTTTTTGCAGCAACTCTCCATCCAGCTCAATGACCTGGATTTCTGACTCCCAGGTCCTACTGGGTTTTCAAGGACCCAAAGACTGGAGTCTCAAGCTTCATACTCAATTCAGTTCCCTCTCTCCTAAGGGCCAGGAGTGCAGAAATAAAGGTGCAGGCTTAAATGTAGGGAATACAAGTAAGATTCTGATAAGGGGATACCCAGTAAACCAAATGACGAGTACTAGGCAGTATGGTGAAGTGCATTGCTGTGGAGTTCAGAAGGAAAAGTCAGTTTCACCTGGGCTGATCAGACATCATGGAGAAGACAGCATGTGATTTGGTTCTGAAAGATGACTAATATTCCAGTTGGTAATGGCAATGAACTGGTAGAAGAAAAGGTATTCATGGGAGAAAGCAACTGTATGAACAAAACAGTGAGAGAAGGCAACTGCCAAGTGTGTGAAGGTGAGGTTTATTTGGCCAGAGTTCAGTAGAAGACTCCAAAAACAAACCAGGTGTGTGGCAAAACTGGTAAGCTCTTGGGTTGAGGGAGTAGGAGTAGAAAGTAAAGAGACAGAAGTTTTAATGGTAATAATAATTACTCATATCATCATGCTGAAATGTGCTTCATTTCAGTTTACACCAAATACAGAAATTCTGCTGAAAACACAACCAAGAATGTGTGAAATGCAACTGCTCTAACACTGCAGTTTGCTATACATAATAAACCTGAAGTATGGTTCTAAATTTTAGTTCATGTCCAATATGTGCCCAAGTCTTATTATTTATTCTTTGAAACTGTATCTAGGATTTGTCTCCTTATTTCCATTCCCATTGCCTTAACCATAGTGCCAGCTCTCATCACTTCCCAACTGGAAAGTGGGAATTCATAATTATATTCATTCATTCCTTCACGAAACCGTTATTAACCACCTACCTAACAGGAAGCTGCAGGTACTCTCTTAGTGGCTAGTGGTAACTAATAGTGGCTGGTAGAGGTTCCCTGGGTATATGAAGGACAAACTGCCCTTCAGGGCTTCATAGTTCATGCCACCCAACCAGTGTGCCTAAATCCCCATTCCGTGGGTATCCTCCCTTCCCCAAGTCACTTATTTATATCTGCTCTTTATTTTGCCCATTAGATAAAGCCAAAAAAAATTTTTTTTTTTGGTATGGTTGTTAAGGCCTCATAACTTTGCCTAACTCTGTCCAACATCGTTTCTCATTATTGCCTAAGACAAGCTCTTCACTCTGGCTGGTATGTCTCATAACCATCTTTAGAAATCAGCATGTCTTTCCTGCCTCCAGATTTTTATTCATTCCTTTTTCTCAGTTCTCCCTGACGGACAGTATATTTCTAGCTAATGAAATGCGAAATACGAAATACGACCTCACAGGAATGTTTTGAAGATTCAATAAAACATTCCATGTAAATATTTAGAATGGTCTCTAGCCCACAGTAAACATTCAGTAATTATAAACTATTGTTATTATCCCTCAAAATCCAAATCAAATATCATGTCCTCCACGAAATTGTGACTACTTAATCTCTCTGGGTTCTAATTTCCTAATATGAAGAATGAGTGACTGGTTATGTGAATTCAAAATAATTCTTCTTAAGTCTGCACCATTCTTTCTCATCTCTGAACTCCCATTACACTTCCAATCAGTAAGAATAATACCTACCATTTACTATGTGCCAGGCAATGCGGAAGTACATTTTAAATGTATTATCTCATTTAATTTTCATGAGAGTCCTCTGAGATCTGTCCTGTTATAAAGGTTGCAGAACCTACCTATGGTCACAAAGCTGGTGATGGGCAACGCTGAGATTGAAATCCCTAGTGTCTGATTCCAGAGTGAAGCCCCCATATCCAGGTTATAAAGTGAAGCATGGAGTGAACTACAAGTCAGAAAAAAGAGATGTTGAATGTAGCCTTCCCTTTCAAGAGGCTTGGCAATGAAAGGAGGAGAGGCAGAGACAAAGGGGTAGCTATTTGGGTCACAGATTGTGTTGTTTTTGAAAGTGGGAGAGATGTGGGCATGTTTGTACACTGAAAACAAAGAATCGTATAAATTGATTAATGTTAGAACTGTCTTCTGAGGCAGGAAGGAAAGAGGGCAAAAATGGATGGTGATGCAAAGAAGTTACACTCTGTTTGATTAAACAATAAGATTTAAAAAACCATGATGCCAGTTTTGCTAGCAGGAGTCTAGATTCTTCATTCCTTCAAGCATTCAACAAATATTGACTGGATGTTTACTAAGAACTAGGTGAAGCAGTTTGTGCTGCAGAACAATGATAAACAAGACATGATCCCTATAGCCTCATAGAGTTAATAATAAAGTGAGATATTGCTTTTACATTTAATTGAGAAAAAGTGAAATTAATTTCTTTAAAATGTGTGAATGTATAATAATGATCTCAACATGAGAAAATGATAATAGGGCTATAAGGGAGCATTGTGCAAAAGCACTAAATTTTCACTTAAAGTTATTTTTCCTAACTTTCTGCTTCTTAGTTTCATGATAAGCTATATAAAACAATGGCATCAAATAATTCTTCCAACATAACATTTAGGAAAATAAAAACTGGAAATGCTTTCATGATGTGTTTTTCCCCCTCAAGGAAATATTGGAAAGTAAATATTGCAATTGTTTTGCAGTGTATTTAATAGGGTGTCAAAGAAATAATATCTGAACTGATTCTTCTACAGAGTTGATTTATACATGGAATTCTGTATGGAATATTTAAGATCTATATTTGAGATAAAATATTCAGAATGTATCCAGAAATAATCTATCTCTACCTTAAAAGAATAAAGGGAAAATATTAATCTTAGCAAACTGTAGCAGGATGGACTCAAAGTTATTTCAGTTTACCTTTATCTCCAATACAAATTTTAACTGGAAAAAAAAAAAAAAAAGAAAAGAAAAAGAAACACAACTCAAACAAATTGGGCCTGAGAATGAATTAGAATATTTTTAAAAATTCACAAAATGGTGCCAGCAGTATTGAAATTTAAAAATTAAAAAAATAATACATCTTGTTGTGAAATATAAAATCCTAAATTTGTAGAAAATCTATTATGAACCCAGCAAGGATTTTGCCAAAATGGTCTAAATTTTCTCTGGAAAGAAAAAAGGTGATTAGGTAAGTTTAACCATTTTGAGGACTGGGCTTCCTTAATTCCCAGGTCCAACACATGATCTGAGCTTTTCTTCCCCAGTCCTAGTAGGCAGTTGATGAGACTTCTGTGGCATTATTTTAGTGAGGATAACACTAGACTACTGGATGCAGTTGGATGCATAAGTGGGAGTTATAAACAGGAAATCATTTGAAACTTGAATAACAATTTAGTACTTTAGAGGAATGTCACACATTCCAACAATTAATTTGTCAGAAGAATAAAAGTCCGCCTTAGAAAACAAGGAAATTGAAGAACTAAAACATATATATCATATTTGGTAGTATTTATCTAAACTGAATTTTGTTAAATTAGTGTTAACTCATTTAATGCAGTGAGTGGAACTTACTGACAAGACTACTGTGTACAGCCCAGGTGTTAGGAGCAAAGGTTGTAAGGAGCAAAGACATAAAAATGAGCAAGTTAGGAGAGAAGAGAGGAGCGGGCCGGGGGAGGAGGAGGAAAAGGGAGGGAGGGAAAGGGAATGTAGTAACCTTTTAGGTGTCTTACAGTCTGAGCACATAAAACATCCTATAGTTGAGCTTTAGTTTCACTAAGCAACATAAACAAATCAGTATGGTATAAATGGTACATAGGGTGAAGAAATGAAACCTGAGAAAAGCGAAAAACTGTTCATGAAGTAGAAATTCATATTGGAAGGTTTATATCAAATTTATTAGTGGGTGGTAGACAAAAAACAAAAAAGATTGGGAAGAGGGCTTTCAAGAGAGAGACTTTTTGAGTTGCTATTATTGCTTTTATGACTCAAGGCAGGAAATCATTTTCCTTTTGAAACGTGGGGCACAGAATTATCTTCTCTATCATCTAGTAAGTTAGTATTAGTGAAATTAAAGTTTTACTTTCACTGTATTCTTTATGATACGTTGAGCAACTGTTGTGCCGATTAGTTAGATAAATACTCTAAGTCCAGTTTCTCCTCTCTTCCGGAGTAGGGAAGGGAAAGTGACGATTTCAACCGCAAGGACTGAGATTATAGGTGTGAAGAATGATTCATGGAGGAGGAGAAGGGCATGGAGGAGAACAGAGCCGGAGAGATACGAACATCGAGGAGACAGCAAAGGGACAAGAGCCAGGAAAAGAACAGAGAAGGAGAGACAAGAGGCTGGGAGAAGCACAGAGAGAAGCTGGGTGAGGTAAATGTTTCAAGGAGGACCAAAAAGATTAATGAGGAAGACCAAAAAGAATGAGGCCGTCACTGGAGATCATAGCCAGCAAGATTTCTATAGGACACTGTGGGCGGAAAACATACCCTGGTGAGTTGAGATGTGAACTGGAGGAGTCATAGGCTGAGTGGTGCCCGAAGCATGTTAATTAATCATTTACCAGGCGAGCCAAAGCCAAGTAAAATTTTGAAGTGATTTCCCAATACTTTTTCTGTGATAGTTTTCTTGTTACTTGCCCACAGGAGTGAGAGCACCTCAAGGCCAAAAATCAGCCTAGCTTCAGGACAGAGCCAGGGACACAGCGTGGCTAACATCATCAGCACCTCCCACATTAGACATTAAAAGAGAATACATTCCATTATTTCACAAGTCTTTACAAAATCCTAGTTACAGGAGGAAGTAAAACTTATCTTCCATCTTTAAAGTTGCAGAAACTAGTAAACAAAAAACCAACCCAGTTTGCTTAAATGAGTAACTAATAAGGACATAAGTCATATCCAGATCTTAAGATTTCTTCTGAATTAAGTTTCCCAAACACTAGACTCATAAGCCAAAAATTAAACACAGGTACACTGTGGTAGCACATATGCAGCACCTGGGTGGCTCAGTTAACTGTCTGACTCTTGATTTCAGCTCAGGTCATGATCTCGTGGTTCATGAATTTGAGCCCTGCATTGGGCTCTGCACTGACAGCCTACAGTCTGCTTGGGATTCTCTCTCTCTCCTTCTCTCTCTGTGCACTCCCATCAAAATAAATAAACATTAAAAAAAAGCAGTAAGTTAGAAAAATACTATTATATATTTTTTTAAAAAATGTATGGGCTCATAAGGCAAAGGATCAGGACAACTCCTGCAGAAAAGAAATCTTTTACAAATGCTTATTACAGTATTTTCCAAATTTATCTGACCATGCAACCCCTTACTATGTACTATCAATTATTACCTTTAGTTCTATAAACACACACTTTGGGAAATTCTAATCTAGGTAATTCAAGGAAATAAAAGTTTTTTTCTGATCAAGTTATTCCTTTAATTACTTGAGAAGTCTGAACATGTGAACTTTGAAAAAAGCATAACGATCTTATAAATGTAAAGTATTATCCTTATTATCAGTTAAGATTTTTATCCTGCTAAAACCAGTGTAAAATAAGACATTTAAGTATAAAAATGAACAGAATTCTGACACAGAATTTAGCAGATTGCTATACTTTGACAATATATTGGGTATTTAATACCAAATAAACCAAAATATTTAGCTATGTTTCTGTCTAAAAGTTTCTCTGTTAAAAAGAACATGGTGAACCACTTTGATTCAGAGATTTCTATACTAACTTAAAACTCTTGGAGCTGCAGTTTCTCCATCAGTGAAATAGTAATCAACAGAATCTACCATGTAGGTTGATACATTGATTCAATGGAATCATTAATGCAAAGAGTTTATCAGGAACCTGACACAAAAGTAATGCTCAATAACCATGAGCCATTTTTAAAGGACATTTTAATTCTATTTTATCCCATAGGTCATTTTATTTTTCAGAGCTTTTTTTTTTCTATATATACAGTATAAAACAACATGAATTGTAAAGACTTTCAAAATTCTTACCTAAGGACACAAAACAAAACCAAGCTAAAAAAGTCCTCACATGAAACCAAAGTCCAACAAGATACACACACACACACACACACACACACACACACACACACACACACACACAACTAATTTAGATAAAACATTACATTCATCTTCTAGATTTTTTTTTGTTTGTTTTGGGGTGCCTGGATGGCTCAGTCCGTAAAGCGTCAGACTTTGGCTCAGGTCATGATATCACCGCTTGTGACTTCCAGCCCCACGTTGGGCTCTGCGCTGAGAGCTCAGAGCCTGGAGCCTGCTTCGGATTCTGTGTCCCTCTCTTGCTCTCTCCCTCCCCCACTCGTGCTTTGTCTCTGTCTCTGTCTCTCTCTCTTAAGAACAAATAAAACCTCAAAAAAAAAATTAGATTTTTTTTGTTTCCCTTTAGTAACTTTGTATCATTCCTAGGTTTAAGTCTACAAGGAGCTTTGGTGCACCTTTCCCCCCCATTGACAAATGACTCATTGAACTCAGTGACTACTCAATCTCCAAATCTGGTCAAGCAAGCTCCCCAGGGGGTCAGAGCCTCTCTGTACAAGCTGCTACTGTTTCCCTTAGGCTGAGTGCTTTGTGTAAAAACAGTCAAAGGATAAGTAACATTTTGGACTCCGAGTAGCAACATGGTACAGTAAGTAAGTCCAGGCATCATGTGCTAAAAGGAATACTGGCATCCATGTTTAAAGCTCTGGATGCTAATCTAATATCTACCAGTTCCCAGCAGTATGATCCCATAGAAATGATTTAGTTTCTAAGCCTTAAGTATCTCATATACTTAGTTTAAAGAATACTTGTTTTCCTCTCTTTTAGGCCATTATGAAGAACAAATGAGGTAATGTAGTGAAAAATTTTTGACAGCTACAAAGTACTAAACAAATATTAAGGAAGAATTTATTATTTCAATTTCACTGTAGTGGTTAGGAAGGGCATACACATACCCTTGCCCCAAAATAGCATATTGGAACAGAAAATCCATGACCTGTCCAAATCATGCAGTTGATCACAGAAGATTGTTGGCAGACTGAGGGGGCTTTGGACATTTCCTTAAATGGAAAATCTTGAACACAATACCAAATTCACCCATTTCATTTATTTTTCAATAATCTTTTTTTGCCCCTTAAAACCTATCATAAGTTTGAATTATTCTAAGAAATGTACCTGTATTCTAATTCTTACAATTATAAATTTTTATCATTTTAATATATTTTTCTCAAAAAATTCCTCTTTCTCATCATCACTCCATTTAGAACAGAAAATTAATAAAAATGTTTTTCTCTGAATTTTCTCTGCTCACTAATTTCCCACATTTTATTATTTTTAATTTAAAAGCATTTTTTAAATATTTGTTTATTTTTGAGAGAGAGAGAGAGAGAGAGAGAGAGCACAAGCAGGAGACGGGCAGAGAGAGAGGGAGACACAGAATCCAAAGCAGTCTCCAGGCTCTGAGCTGTCAGCACAGAGCCCAACGTGGGGCTCAAACTCATGAGCTGTGAGACCATGACCTGAGCTGAAGTCAGAGGCTTAACTGACTAAGCCACCCAGGCAGCCCAATTTCCCCCATTTAAAAAGTAGCATTTAAGGTTTCTAGCAGATGATACACCAATAAAACAAATGGCTAATATGTAGTGGTTAAAATACTAACGCCAGAATCAGAGGTGATTCGGGTTTGATTCTCAACTCTGCTTTTTCCTAGCTCTGTAAACTTAAATTATTACTTCTTTGAGTTGCAATTTTCTCCTCTGTAACATGGACATAGTTCATGCCTCCAAATATTGTTTGGTATAGAAACCACGTAACCAAATTTACTGAGTTCTTACTGTGGCTGGCTGCTTTACATGCATTCTCTTATTAAAATTTTTTATTAATTTGTAAAAAAAAAATGTCAGCACAGAGCCCGACGTGGGGCTCAAACTCCAAACCATGAGATCATGAACTGAGCTGAAGCCAGATGCCCAAGTGACTGAGCCACCCAGGTTCCCCTGCACTATCTCATTTAATCCCTACAAAATTTTACAATATAGTTTCTGTGCCTGTTATTATAGTAAGATTCCAATAAGAATTATTAGATAATACTATTTCACCAAAAAAGCTGAGCATTTTTCTTAAAAACAGATAAGGAATGGTTTCCAGTATAGGTTGGAAAGTTGGTTGCCTTGGAGAGGCTGAACCAGGTCCTAATTACCTTCATTTTAATATAAATACTAAATGGGGTATACACTAGCTGTTCGGTCCTTATTTTCTTCAAACAGAAATACTCAAAACCCAAACCTTAAAAAGAAGGAAATGTTATCTGAATAAAAAAGCGTTCCTTCTCCCCCAATTTTTTAAACCCTATCTTTTGTCCTTCTAGTCACAAAAATGCTAGTGCGTGCGCGCGCACACACACACACACACCCTTATATCAGGTTTGTAGCAGACACTACTGTGTGTGTTCTGTTCTTCCATCTTAGCAGAACTCTCTGTCTTTATTTTCTTGGGTTGTTCCAGAATCTGTGCTTCTTCAAATACATTTTCATGGTCTACTTGAAAATTAACGGTTCTTCAGGAGTAATTTTGAACTACATTCTGTCTAATGGTCTTTCTTAAAATTCTGTTTTCTCAATTCTCAGTGGGAATAAAAAACAAAACAATTTTAAGTATAGAGAAAAGAATCTAACTTAAAAAAATTTTTTTAACGTTTATTTATTTTTGAGACAGAGAGAGACAGAGCATGAACGGGGGAGGGTCAGAGAGAGAGGGAGACACAGAATGTGAAACAGGCTCCAGGCTCTGAGCTGTCAGCACAGAGACCGACGCAGGGCTTGAACTCACGGACCGTGAGATCATGACCTGAGCCGAAGACGGCCGCTTAACCGACTGAGCCACCCAGGTGCCCGAAGAATCTAACTTTATAATAATAGCAGTGCCTCTGTTATGTGGGTTTTTAAGACTATTTTTAGAAAGAAAGAAAAGGTTTTTAAGCCATGTTACATTTTATAATTGAGTCATCAATGAATTAAAAAATAACTCATGCTTGGCTATCTCATCTGTATTAAATAGTTATTCACGAACATTTTATGTTAAAAGATGTAGGTTCTAATCCTGCTTCTTAACACCAACTAGCTGTGTAATCTTGATCTTAATGTCCTCGGGCCATTTGAAAAAAATGGACTTTGAAAAAAAGCACTAAGACTTGATCCCTCCCAACTTTCTGACTGTCAAACTGTATGAACATCTTGCCTTTTCTATAGTTGGTAGAAAAAAAATGGAGGATATGTGAAATTTTTTAAATGTAAAAGTCTAAGAAAAGATAATTAAAATTGAGATATATGATTTTCATAGTAATTATGCCTTTCGTATTTCTTGGCTATATGTTTACATAGTATAGAAAACCCTTACGAAGAGTGTAAGAGCAAATAAAGTGAAAGCTATGCCCTAGAGGGCGAGTGATTTCACTGAGTGAGTCAAAGATGTAATGCTCTGCTAGTTGGTAATTAGTAACACTCAATGCTTAAACAAAAGGATGCTTAGTAGAAGTAGCTTTGCCATAACTATGGTCAAATGTGATCTGAGAAATCCATGTAGCTTATAAAGATATCATTAAAACTGGAAAATAAGGATTGAGAATTATTATCTAAAGAAAGAGACAAGGTTCAAAATAAAAGCTGAAGCAGAAATGATCAAAATAATTAAATCTAGTAATAGAGCTGCAATTAGTCTGATATTCTCACTGGAAAAGTACAGGGAATTTCTATGTAATAAATCAAGAAAATAACCCAATGCTATTATCCTGCCACTAAGAAAAATACCAAATAGAAACAACCAGAACAATAATAGTAACAATTTAACCAGTTTAACAATTTAAGAAGTATAAAGAGTACATTTAAATCTTTACATCAAAAAACTAGATTATTTCATACACTTTAATAAATTTTCCTAATGTTTTAATTATTGGCCCCTGCCTCTGTGCAAGCATTGTATTATGAACCATGGGAGATACAAAAGAAAAAGATGTTATTTCCTTTAATGCACTTAGTTCCTGTAAAAACAAACAGGGTATGTCCTGTGTGTACATACTGGTGTATCCTGGTTTGAAAGGTAATGTTAAAAATTTTCTATTTTTCTATTTTTAAATTTACAAATGATTGAAATGAAATATACAGAAAATGGTTCATAAACTTATGAAGCTATTTGTTTTTATCTCCTTTCATGTTATTTAAGAACCGAACATTTATTCATCATTTCAAATTTTCCTTAATGAAGGTGGAAATCAATATTCAATAATTATGGAATAGTCAGCCCCCAGTTTATGTGGCCATTTAAAGTGACAAGTATAGGAGTGCCAGAGCGGCTCAGTTGATTAAGCGTCCAACTCGGCTCAGGTCATGATCTCACTGCTCTGTGCTGACAGCTCAGAGCCTGGAGCCTGCTTTGGATTCTGTGTCTCCCTCTTTTCCTATCCCCCGCTCATGCTCTGTCTCTCTCTCTCTCTCTCAAAAATAAATAAACATTAAAAAAAATTTTATTGTGCCTTGGTGGCTCAGTCGGTTGGGCATTAGACTTCAGCCCCGCTTCGTGAGTTTGAGCCCCGCATCAGGCTCTATGCTGACAGCTGAGCCTGGAGCCTGCTTCACATTCTGTGTCTCCCTCTCTGTCTGTCCCTTCCCCCCCCCCAAAAAAAAACAAATAGACATTAAAAAATTTTTAAAAATTTTCTTCAAGTGACAAGTATAACGTATTATGTTAATACAAGGAAAGAAGCATACATAAAGGTGAAATGAGGCAATAAAAAGCAGGACATGAAGGGCAATCCATGCAGAGATCACAGCCTCCTAAACATGTGTGATGGGCACTGAGAGAATCTTGAAGGAACAAAGAAAGTTTCTCTGTAAGTGTGTGGTATATGAACAGTATTATACCATCTTCCTCATACAACGGAAGAGAGAGAGATTTTCTGGTGGGTGTAATGGAGCATTCACAATAGTAAATTCCAGAGCTAAAAAAAAAAATCTAAAGGGAAACTTCTAATTTTCTATTCTTCCTATCATGAACCATCCAAACTTCTAAAAAGGTTAGTAAAAAGGTGAATTTCACCAGAAAAATATGAAATTTAGGATAGTCTCAAATTTTATATAGAAAGAAAAATTCCATTTGAAAGTACCAAAATATCATAGTCATAAAAGGCCAAAACTTAAAATTCCATATATTTGTGTGTAAAATAGAATGTATATTAAAATTTGTATTCATTATTTAACTAAAATTTTATTTTCAGGTGTTTTCTCATTTTTTTTTTTTACTAGTTCCTTTAGACACAGTGTAGCTGAACAAGGGTACTTTGAAAAAATGCAAAATAGTTAAGAGTCATAAAGGTTTTTCAAACGAAAACCAATTGCTTTCAAATTGAAATTTAGACATTTTCAAATCTATATGAACTCTGAAAGGAAATAATACATAGACAACTGTTTATTTCTATGCTCTTAAATAAACAGTGATGTTACTCTGCCACCAGCCAGCCTGTTACTTTTCTTCTTTTCTCTTTTAATTTATTCATTTCTGGGAAAAGAACAGTAAGTTATTAGTAATATAAGTAGCCTTATAGATGCAAATTCATAATTGTCAAGAAATATTACAGAAGCAAATGCCCTACACATTCTTTTAACTTTTCAGTGCCCTCATGCTGCCCCCTGCTGCCCAGTGTCCACACTTACTGAAAACTGTCCCACATTTTTCAACCTTTTCTATTCCTCTTCATTCCCCCATCAAAACTTACCGGGCCAGACATCTAGACCATTGAAGTTTTCTTCTACTCAGGCTAATAGGCAAACAGTGATGTAAGAAAGAAGCAGTTTCCTCCTATTTATCCCATCACCATTTTTTGGCTAATTACAAACACTTGAATTGGTATTCTATTGGCAATAACGGACATCCAGATTCCCTAGCTTGGGATTCCGAATCCTCCTTGTGATGGCTCCAAGCTATCATCACAGGTCCATTTCTCCCAGTTTCTGCACCCCCCCCCCCCCCCAATTATAGCTTACTTTGTACCTACACTGGACTTCTAGCTGGCATCTCCAAATGCCATGTGTTTTCTCTCCTCCTTGCCTGTGCTCACATGGCTTTCTTTACCTGGAATGTCTTTTCTCAGTTTCTACATGTTAAAGCCTACTGTCTTTCAAGGCCCTAGTCAAAAGTATCTTTCTCCATGAAGTCTACCCCAATTCTCATTGGCTTTTCTCTTCTCCCTAATCCTCTAAGGCTCAGCACAATGTTGTTGCTGTTGTTTTTAATACAGTAGAAACTCAATAAATTTATTGAGATATATTTAGTGAACAAAATGCAGGTAACAAAGGAACCTTAATCATTACATTGAAAAGGATCTCTGACTTTACTGACATTTTACTGGGATTTACTGACTTTTAAGAGTAGCTGCGGAGGATAATGAGAGCCTCCTTAATACTGCGATATCCATACACCTGAATGGGGTTATCTTTTTAATTCCCAACACACTGCACAAAGCCTATTTTGATCACTGAGATCAAGGGGGGGCGGTCTATGAAAAAATGAACTTAGAGCATATACTGAGTGCTTAGACATGTCAGGTGCTATACTTGGTGCTTTAAGTGCTTTCCCTCATTGTAGTCTCACAAAACCATGTGAGGTAGGTGATATTACCTTGTTTCATAGAAGAGGAAACTGAGGGTCTGCACAATTAAGTAACTGGCCCAAGGTTATACATGTAGTCAAGGGCAGAGCTAGGACTCAGATCAGGAAAAGCTGTGTACTTAAATTGGTCTCATATGTCTTCAATAGAAATGTGTATGAAGAAGCCTCTTGTCAGCTCTTGTGAGGGTTAAAAAAAAAACAACCTTGTGAGTAGAATATGCTTGGAAATTGTGATCATATATTCAGACAAAGCCATGAAAGAGATTGTGTCAATTAAGTAACTCTTAGTATATCCAAGAGTTGATTGTCCTATACTACAGTATGTGAAGGATTCTGCCAAGTTCAAAGGTGTCTAGATTTAGATATAAATATAGATAAAACCTTTAGATAAAACCCTTTATATCTAAAGGATATATTCTAAAGGATTAAGAAATGCACAACCTATAAATATTTGTTCATTGTTGTAGCCACTTGTGTGTGTGTGGATCAAAGATCCTAACCTGACTTGGAAAAAGGTCCAGAAAGGTATGACTCAATATCTTGAGCAAATAATTTTACTTTTTTTTTGACACAATGAATATAAATAAGGCTCAGCATATTACATTAGTGTCTCAGACACAGATACAGTGTGCTGCAGCCAAAACCTCTTCTCATCTAGACACCACAATAAGCTGAGAAGGCAGATAAAAATTTTCACTTGGGAAGGCATCACTCCAAAATTTTTTGGTAGGACATAATTGGTTTGTTAGACTCATTCTAAATCTTTCTGGGGTTAAAATATTCTTAGTAGGTAAGACATTCTTAGTAGGTAAGACTCTTTCAACTCCAGAAAGATGTAGAATAAGTACAAAAGTGTTTTGTAAGAGCTCAGCCTATTAGACTTTTAAGTATAATTCCTACAAAGTTATATGTGTGTTGAAACATTAAAGAGAACTTAGTCACCATACTTAGAAGTTAAATTTATTAGATATGTAAGACTTTCTTAACTTCTTGAAAATGTTTATGCAGTAAGTTTATAAGTGCAGTATAAAGGGGAATAAAGAGTTGGAAAGCATTTAAGTAATACTATAAATAAGACCAAAATTTAAAGGACCATGATTTCTAAAACTTGCAAGATTTATAAATATGATAAGATTTGTAAATTAAATTTAAAACATAAGGAAGAGCTTCCTTGGATATTAACTTTAATAAACTTCACATTATTTTTTAAAAACTCAAATTAATTTCAGAATAGTTTTTTAGTATGCAAGACTAACAGTGGCTATTGGGCCGTTTTTCTTCCAGCTGATGTTGTGTTCATTAGGCAGTCAATGCTTTATCCCACAGAATTGGCCTGACTGTCCAGTTATTCTTTAATTTGGTTTGAACCTTCCTCACTTTACAGGAGATGGATTGTAGCTTTTGAAATATTAAGATGAGATGTAGCAGTTCTAAATCTACTAATCTCTTAAATTTTTGGTTTAGGGCTTACTTCAGTAGAGTGAGTAACTTAGCAATTCTCAACCCCAGCTGTGTATCAGAATCCTGTGAGTCACTTTTGGAAAATGCTTATGCCTAGATCTGATCTTAGACCAACTAGAATCTCTGGGGATGTGGTGCAGGCATTTTGTTTTTAAGTTTCTGGATGATTCTAACTACAGGAGGAGTTGAGAAGCACTGGTGCAACAGTGTGAGCCTGCCATAGTCTGAAGAACCAGTGCTGTCCAATGGAATTGTCTGCAATCGTGGAAACTGCTATAGATTGAATGCTTATGTCCCCCCAAATTCATATATTGAAATACTAAATCCTGATGTGATGGTGTTTGGAAGTGGGGTCTTTGGGAGGTGATTAGGTCATGAGGGTAGAAATGTCATGAATTGGATTTGTGCCTCTGTAAAACAAACCCCAAAGAGCTCCCTTACCTCTTCTGCTGCGTGAGGACACAGAAGGCAAAAAGACAGCCATCTATGGACCAGGACATTATGACCCTCACTGGACACTTGAATCAGCCAGCACCTTGATCTTGGACTTCCAGGCTCTGTAGCTATGAGCAATGAATGTTTTTGTTTGCTTGTTTATAACCTACCCATGCTATGGTATTGTAATAGCAGCCTGAACAGACTAAGATAGAAACGTTCCATGAATCTGTTGCTCAATATGGTAGCCACCAGCCAGGTGTAGCTACCAAATTTTTAATTTTAATTCTAATTTAAACTTATATAGTTACAGGAGGCTCTTGACTACTGTGTTGGACAGCACAGTTTGTCAGGTTCAGACCATTTAAAATGCTCTAAGTTTATCATCATATGGATGCTGAATGACTCTTTTTTGATAGTGGACCACACCAGTCCACCCTTACTACTCTTGTCTCTTCAGGGTACTTCACATTAGCTTCCTGATGAAGCCTCTAGTGGTTAGAAAGGATAGCTCAAAGTTTACATTGGCTTCTGGGAATGTTAAGGACATTGAATCTGCCTTTTACTCATTTATGTTGGCAGTTTGTTTCTTGGACTTTCTATTTTAATGAAAAACGAGCAAAGGCCTTCAGAAATAAAAATTTCTTAAGTGTCAAAGCACTGGAGCAATTAAACTCTTTGCAAAGGTCCTCTTTGCTCCTTGGCATGTGATAGTGTTTTTCAACTAGAGGTTGTGACCTTTGTCTTGGAGGTTGGAGAGTTTCCAGTGGATTGGGGCAGCAGCCTGAGTTCCAAAGCTAAATATAGGTCATTGGCATGGCAGCCTCTTTCTCAGTCTCATCGAAACCATGTCCTATTAATGAATGTGGGGCATTAATGGCTGGTGGGATAAAATCTTGAGAAAAAACAGAAAAATGCCATGGATATAGAAGTCTTTCTCAGATGTAAGTTGCTATTGAGCACAACTAAGTTCTATTTTTACCTACTTTTAAAAATAATTTGTAAATTGTAGATTGCTACTTAAAAAAGGCTAAAAATACACACATATATGATTTGTTGGCAAATAAATCTGAAATGTAATATTCATGCTGAGGCATAAGAAGACTCCTCCCTTTAGGTCATTGCTCAATTCTCACCCTTTCAGTGAGGCTATCTTGACAACCCTATTGAATATTTCAATGTGTGTTTATTCATGTATTTGCCAAATATTAAATGACATCCTCTTAAGTTTGGCATATTTCAAAGGCAAACTATTTATCATGGCAGGTACCATCCAACTCTCTAGAGCAGGGTCTCAAAGGGTGGTCCCTGGGGACCAACAGCATCAGCAGCACCAGCAGCATCTGGGAGGTTGCCAAAAATATAGCTTCTCAGGCTCCACCTCCACCAATCGAGTCAAGAACCCTAGGTGTGGGGTCTAGCAATCTGTGTTTTCAGTGATTCTGGGCACACTAAAGTTTGAGATCCACTGATCTAGAGTACAGTGAATCCCCCCAAAATATCCCAGGGGGTAAACTTCCATACATCCCCAACGTGGCTAAGACTGAAACATTCTGTACATAAAACTGAACTTGGAAGTTGTGAAATAGATGCCAAAATTCTATTGGGACATAGTGCTATGAATGATGTATTTACCCACTTCAACTAAGCCTCACGGAATCTCTAGGCTTTGATCTTTTTCTTCCCTATAAAAACCCAACTTCTGACAGAATTTCATGAGATATTCCTGAAGAGACAAGATGTGGTACAAGTGTGCCTTCAGCAAACTCAACGTACAAAAATCAGATATATACACAGCTGGTAAGTTAGGTGGCCAATTGCTGTTTTAACGAAAATGTTACTAGATTTATTTAAACAGTGACATCATATAGTGCTTTTAAAAGATGTCCATTTACATAACATAAATTTTACAAATGTCTAATGTGATAGTATAGAAGAATAGGTAAGTACACAGCCTCTGATTTCAAACTTCCCAGGTTCAAACTCCAGCTTTTTCATTTACTAGGTAACCTGAGCCAAATCTCTAAGCCTCAGGTTCTTCTTCTGGAAAATGGGTATAACAATTGTCCTATTTCCAAAGTTTGTGTGAGAATTTAAGGATATAACAAAAAAGTAGAATTTAGATAGAAGCTGGAGCAAAGTAGGCTCTGATTAAATGTTTGTTTTCAATGTGTGTGTGTGTGTGTGTGTGTGTGTGTGTGTGTGTGTGTTTTAATTAGCTGCCTTTGTGCCCAGTCTGGTCTCTGTGAAAACAGATATTTAAGTTTTATCATTCAAGAAGTTCACACAAAGCAGTTAAAATTGATACAAAGCAAATAGAAGCTAACCATATTGAGCACTGGATACTGAGAAGGTATTCATTCTTCTAAGAGCTCTTGCCTAGCCAAACCAATCATGAGAAATTTCATCTCTTTATCATGACTGGGTAAGGTATGAACACATCCTACAAACCTAGTCAATGAGCTGTAAGAAGCATGGTGCTGTGAGCCTCTGGGAAAGAATTTCTTCCCTTATAAAAAGATGCATTAAGAGAAACTCTCTTCCCTTTGGAAATTGTAATATCAGGCTATGATGCTTGGAGCTGCAGCAGTCATAATGTGCCTATGAGGAAAGACATTGCTGACATTGTGGCAATATAAAAAAATGTAAACTGCTAAGGAGCTTGGTAACATTGTTAAGCTATTGAACCAAACCTAGAACAGGCTTGCTTCCTGTTAATGATTTAGTTGAAATAATAAATGTCCATATTTTTTATGCCACTGTCAGTAAGGTTCTATGTTAGTACAAACGCAAACTAAATGGCATAATACATCTAGCTAGTGTGGATTAATTGGCTCTATAGCAAAATAACTTTATTACTTTATTCTTGAGGTCATCTTAAACCATATATAGAGAATCCTTAATGAAGAGCCTTCTGCTCAATATCATCTGCATATAACAACAGTCTTTTTCTAAACAACTTTTTTTTTTACATTTTATTTAATTATTTTGAGAGAGAGAGAGGAGGAGGAGCAGAGAGAGAGAGGGAGAGAATCCCAAGTAGGCTCCACACTGTCACTGCAGAGTCCCATGTGGGGCTCAGTCTCATGAACCACAAGATCATGACCTGAGCCGAAGTCAAGAGTTAGGCGCTTAACCGACTGAGCCACCCAGGTGCCCCATAACAGTGGTCTTAATTTCCTGCTCCATATCTGATGTGCTTAACTAATTAACTATTAGCCAAATGTGTAATTATGTTACTTTTGTAGATTAAAATATTTGTTTTTATTTAAAAAGTTTCTGTTATATATACCACTAAAACTATTACATATTTTGAAATAAAAATAAATATTTTAATTTTGATATAATCCTTTAACACTGTAATTGTATTTCCCTGCTTCATTTCACAGTTTATATTAAATTCAGACATTTATTTCATGACAATGTGAATAAAATGTACAAAATGTACAAAATCGGGCTCTACCACATTTAAAAGTTTTCATTAAATGGACCTCACAAGGACACACCCCAAATTCGTACTACCAGAGTGATCTTCTCCATCTCTCTTTTCAAGAAAATAAGTTTATGTTTTATTTCTCACTTTGCAAGAGAAATCTGGATTAGTTAACTGTCTATTTATATAGCATCTATTTGGGCTGTATCTAAAATCTAAGGGCTATTTTCCCCTCAGTGTGTGAATATTTGGTGCCCAAATAATGATTCTTCAATAGAAGGACACTTGTTAAATCCCCATAAGAACATATTTAAATTAAAAAAAAATTTTTTTTTTTTACTCCAGAAATCTTATTTGGCCTTTATTCCCAAATGGGACTTCTCCCACCCTACCAATATCTAACACCTTAGATTAGAACTTTGAACCTTCTTGGACTATAAACTCCATGAGAGCAGGGATGCATGCCTCTTCTTAATATTATACCCAGCATCTTAGCACACTGGCACATAATATGTAGGAAAATCTAGAACAAATAAATCCCCAAATAAAAATAAATGTTGAACAAATTGGGGTGCCTGGGTGGCTCAGTCAGTTAAGTGCCTGACTTCAGTTCAGGTCATGGTCGCACAGTTCATGAGTTCAAGCCCTGAGTCAGGCTCTGTGCTGACAGCTCAGAGCCTGGAGCCTGCTTGGGATTCTGTGTCTCCTTCTCGCTCTCTGCCCCTCCCCCACAAGCGCGCGCGCTCTCTCTCTCTCTCAAAAATAAACATTAAAAATAAAATAAAATTTAAAAATGTTGAACAAATCATGTATAAAGTACAACCCTTTCATCTTTTCCATAAACGAATAATTTCTTTGTTTTACTTTCTCTTTAGACTCTCCATTTAAGAATCTTTTTGGAGAGATAAAAAAAAGTTATACCACAAACACCCATTTTGTCTGTTACTTTCCCCCTCTCTTTCCTTGCACAAAATTGCTGAGGACAGTAGTGAATCTGTATGGTCTTATGGAAAGTAATGATACGTCCAAGAAACAGCAGAGGTCAATATGCACAAGAAGTAGGTGGAGTTGGAAATGTGCGATTTCAGGCCTGTATTGAATTTGGTTTTCTAAGAGCTAAATTTTTAGCTATATTTCCTTCTTCTCCATAAGTTCATTCCAAGGAATATTAGACTGGTTTTGGCTAATATTTTTAGCATTTTATGTTAGGTTGTCTTAATATCTCTTCCTTTTGTTATTTCACTTTTCCTAATAGGTATGGCTAACCTGAAAATTTCCTCAAACTTTAGCAATACTAATGAATACGAGTTAATAAATTAGGACATTGTGTTGGTTCATTACATTAAGTCTTAATAAAATTTTCAGATTATTTCTGTTATTGACTGAACTCCATAATTTCAAGTTCATTTTTCTGAGGTTTATTGTTTAGAATCTGATTTACAGATTCTCCGTGTCTTTGGCATCATTTATTCATTTTTTTCTGCAACCTGTTTTTGGCTATTTCACTACTCATTGACCCCTCCCCTCCATGAGAGGGATGAGCAGGGTAAAAAATATGATATGCCATTTTAATATAGTCAATTTTGTTATTTCCTCCTATCTCTGAGAAAATGGTATGCAAAAAAGAAATAAATGTATATTATTAACTAAAATGACATTTCAGGATTAAAAAAATTATTTTCTCATTGCTCGTGATCTGGCAACTGTTACTATGGAAAACTGAGTTCTCTCTAGACTTCATTTAATAAATAAAGATTTTTTTTTATGAGAGAAACATTATAGTTTATAATAATTCTAATCTAAATCACACCAAACTCATGAACTAAATGCCCACAAAAATGTTGTCAATTAAAAAAAGAATTAATGTCAATAGAATCCAGAGCTAAAATGAGGTACAAGGTGGATTTAAAAATGGAGAATAATATAAAATAATAAATTGTTTTTGCCTCCTAGATTTAAACCTCCTTACCTCTTATAGTGATATAAGAGTCATACATAAAAGAATATCTTTAATATAAATATAATAGTTTTTTTTTAAAAAGTGAAAATTTAACTATAATGGTTACTTCATAATCAATGATGTAATAGTCAATGATATAGGAGAACAAAGAGCATTGCATAGCTACATATGGACTTCATAGCATCAGTTTGTTTTTAAAAGGGGGGCTACAATATATAAACCTTTTAATTTTTACAAATTAAAATAAAATATATCACCAGCTGAATAACAGAATATTTTAGCAACAAACATATTGGGAAGTCTATTTTATTCAGTAGATCAACTTCAGAGAACTAAACTCTCCAGAATAACCAGAGGGTTAGATAATATATTTACACCTGCAGTATTTCATTCTATAAATAATCTATAATGTCAAAACTAGTCTTGCTGGGGGCATTTACATTTTATAAAGAAATAAAATGTTACAGTGGACAATTTCAAATTTTTGTAGCATTGTATAAGCAAAATATAGACATAATACATAATTATTTGTGAAGTTCAAGGAAAGAGTCCTATACAGGTAAATTATAGGGACACAAAAATCAGAAATACTATTCCTAGTCATTTTCACACATGTTTTTACTTCAGAATTTTAAATGATCAGTGAAATGAGCATTTACATATTTCCAAGTGAATAAAGACAATATGTCCAGAAATTTTCACTCTCTCAAGAAATTATTCAATCATATGGTAAGGTAGTCTAGGGTAATATTTCAGTTGTTTTTACTTTATTTGGCAAAATATGTTTTTAGGTACAATTATTGATCCCTCCCACTTTCTTTGTAAATGAAGGACATACTTACACTCTTCATAAACAACTAAAATGTCCACAGAGACGGGTAAAACCTATGTCATATCATAGTATACATTTTGTTCTTGGGAGGCTTTGGGCCTAAACCCCATATTCTCTAATCAGATAATTCTCAATAAGAACAAAGATGAAAAACATTTACCTACATTTAGATACATGAATACCAGTATTTTTAAAGTTAGAAGCAGTTGTGTACATATTCTCAAAAAATTATGTTATTCCAAAATATTTGCTTTTTTCAAAACAAGAATATACATAAATCTAATTGAAGTATCATTTCAAAATAATAATGTAGGCATTATTGTATGTCACACTAGTAGAAAATTCCTAGGAGAAACTTAGAATAGTTATTTAAGAAATCCCTAGGTTCAAAACGAAATTAAACTTTTACAACATTGAGTGAACTAAAACTCAAATGTTTTGTTACATTGAAAAAACATGAATACGTATGATATTGTGATATAAAGAAAATGTGAAATGTTACCGAGGAAAGAGAGGGTAAACCAACAGCTTATTACTGAAAAATTCTGATCTAGAGATAATCAGATCAGATAAAACACAACTGCAAACTGCATGCTTGTCTCTGATGCTCCCTGGACTGGTTGTGACGACATGTCTGCTCTCACCCACAGTTCACAGTGCACACACACAAAAAACATTTCAATCATACAACTGAATAATTCCTCTGACCAAATTGAACTTTCTTTAAGGAAATAAAGGGATAAAATAATAGATCAAATCTTGCCCCACCTCTTTTTTTTTCCTCCTTTTTTCTTTTAGTGAAACTGACATAAATTGTTGAGGAGCACGACAGCGCCACCAACACAGATCAATGCAAAACAAAAAAGATCTCCCACCGTGTGCAAAAAGAAAAAAAATTAGAAAAATGCCAAAAATTACAAAATGTCTCCCAAAGATACCTTTTTGGAGAAAAACAAGCTAGATCTGCAAAGATTATCTAATGAAGAGCCTCAAAGAATTAATATTATGGAATACAAGTTTAGATCTGATCAGCAAATAAAAGACCCACTATTTAGTAACAGCCATAACTTAATATAAACCCGGTTATGTCAATCTCCACCTTCATTATACCAAGGGCAGCTTTTCGGTAGTTTGTATCCAAGTAATCCATCAAGAAAACCACAATAGGCCAGTTAAAAAAAGAAAGAAAGAAAGAAAGAAAGAAACAAAAACTACATCCATAGTTTGCCTGCTGATAATTTAGTCCTGGACAAATTAGGTAATACATAATTTTTATAAAGGGGATATGCACATATTTGGCATTACCAACATTGCTGGCACAAAACAAGTCCATCTTGAAATAGCTGAGTTCTCCTGTAGTTCACAGTAATTAAAGTATAATTTATATCATAAACATTTAGCTTTAATAATGAAAACAAAAAAACTATCTTCTTTCTTTTAGTAAAAATTAACCAGACAAGATTAGGTGGAATATGCAGAGATCAAAGCTAAAGAAAAATACAAAGATTGGTTTTGTTAGAAGAAACACAATGAAAATCCTCTTTATCTGGTGGCTCATTCAAAGATTTAATGAAATAAATGTTAAAAATTACAAACTTACCATTAGTGTAGGCAAAGAAGAAGCCAGTTCTTGAAAAATAATTGTAACAATATAGGCTGGATACTTGTGTCCCTAGAAACAACAGCCTCCAGGCAGCATATGGATCTTCAAACATCTTTAAAATATTTGGTAAATAAAAAGTAACACTTTCTTCCATGATCAGTGGCTGAATAGGGTGGCTTCCCCCAGGATCTGTGGGCGTTTGGAAAAAATCGGAGAAATATCCACGGAAGATTAAAAGCAGAGGAGGCAGCGGCAGCCAGAAGACTCTGGGGTTAACAACTTTGCGATGGCAAGCAGGCGTGCTCTGATTGGTTAGGAGGGCAGTGTCCCTACAGTCTGCACTATCCCCCGCTCCCCCCGCCTCCTGCAGCTCGGAAAAAAATGCAGTGTGTGTGCCATTTTACACTGGGCTTTTAAAAGCACAGCCACCCAAACGACAAAAGTCTAAGCTCGCTATTAAGTGACACTGCAAAACAATAGCACCCACGACTGCCTGTAAGCTCAGGAAAATGCCCTTTCAACGTCTTAAGGAACCCTCTTATTTCCTGTATGGGGGTTTTAACGGAATATAATGCATTTCTTATGCAAATCGTTGATCACTTCGCAAACGTGGATATGTAATTTGGATACAAATATGGCCATTAAAAAAAAAACAAACTATTTCCATCAAAACATTGTTGATTTGACATCATAGGTACCTAAAGAAGACAGTCCCCCTTGAACAAAATTCACGACTCCTGTAGCTCAGAGAGATTTAATTCCTTGTAAAAATAGAACTCGTTAGCTGCAATAACTACCATTTGTGCAAAGAATAAAAATAAAACGATTTTAGTGGTTAAATTTAAAACAATAGACATACTTTTTTTTTTTTCCTCCTTAAAAATTGTTTCAAAAACCTTTACTGGCTGACAGAATTCTACCACTCTGCCTTACAAACAAAATGGCTGTGGTACTGAGTTTTTTTGGATCCTCCCACTGTGCCTCCTCCCGGCCTCCAGGAAGTGGTAAAAATCCAAAATAAATAGAGTACTAAAAGTACATTGTCCAGTCTGAACTCTGGTGAAACCTCTGGTAAGGGGGTCTTAGAAATGTGCTGCTTTTATGAGTTTTTTTTTTTTTAAATTGTTTTGAAAAGAACATCAATCACTAGAGATTTACTTGACTGTAATTTGAACTTCCTGCTTTACATATTTATAAGGTCTTTCACCTATCTTGGCAAGCTTTCAAATTAAGTGGGCTGGGAAATTTGATGCTCTGTCTCTAGTTGTGAGCTGAGTCAGGTATTTGGTGGTTCCAATTGGGCTTTTGAATAAAAATGAAGTCTGAGACTTAAAAAAAAATTAATACAAAATGAATGCAACATGATGATTGTAAATGTAAAGTCAAAAAGCCAGCAAATACGAAATGTGTCTAATACTGCATATTTGTTAATTGAACACATTCAAAATTCTTGGCCAGCTAAACTTCTAATGAGCCAAGGATAGAGCAATGTTTAAAGGAACTGGATGAAGAAAAGGGGTGAGGAATTGCCTAGCTCTTCAGGATCCCTTTCCCCCTGTGCAGACCTGTTGGCCTGGCATCCTTTTCCCTGCCTGGCATTTAATAGGTAACATTCTTAGGGAGCTATAGCTAAGGTGACTATATAATTCATCATTTTAATCGGGACACTTGAGAGTGAAAGGGGACATATTATTAACTATATGATGATTGGAATAAACAGGGACTGTCCACGGTAAACCAGGAGGTACGGCTTACCATGCATTCATTTGCTTTTGCCAGACGGACACCTACAGGCATGGGTCCCAGGCCAATTTAGATAGAACCTAACTAGATCCCTTCTCTGGGCTATGTCTATTGCCCCTGCTCTCCTGTCAACTGGAGTAGATGACAAAAGACTTGGATGCAAATATATTTAACGAACAACTGCGGTAAAGAGATTATTTTGTAATCTCATCAGTCGTGACCTGATGAGAGTAAAATTCTGTGATATTTATTTGATTATAATCAGGAAAACATCCTTAAAAAGCTGTCTAATGAACAGAGTAGACTAAAATTCTTGAGTAATTTTTAAGCACTTTTCTTTCCAACAGAAAAAGTTTTCTAGAGGCCGTTTTCACTGTGTCCTTTTGTCTCTCCACGATCCTAGTCCAGCTCTTTTCTCTCCCATCCTTTCCACCACTCCTTTATATGCATACACATCCGCATATATAATTATATATGTACATTCATATATACATATGTAGATGTGCATGTGTGTATATACTTTATTATCTATAAATTAGAATCTTCTAATATTTCTAATTATATATTTTCTTATGGGAGAATTTTCTTCAGAGTTTTTGAGCCGATATTCATGATACACAAGATTTGGACATCTTTTGCTTGGGCAAAGGTAAAATGTAGAGTGAGATGTTTAGAAAAAAATTACTGAAAGACATAGGATAAATAATTCTCATGTTGTTTATTCAAATAGTTCTTCAGAGCTTGGAATGTGCCAGACGTGATGTTTGGTGCTACATATATATTAATGAACAAGAGACAGTTTACCATCTCCTTCAAAGAGTTCATAGTCTAGTGGGGAGACAGAGAAGAAAGCAAGCAAGTAAATATGTAATTGGAAATTGTAAGTGCTATTAAAGACATAGAGTGCAGTCTTAGTAACAGGGAGGGAAACACACAGATAAGGTGTTAAAAGACATTGTTTCTAAGAAGGTGACATTGAAACTAGACTTAAAGGATGAGAAGGAGCCACACTTGAAAAATACATGAGAAATAGCAGACCAGAAGGAGGTTACAACATGTGCTAATGCCCTGAGGCAGAATGGAGCTTGAAGTATTCCAGGAAGTAAAATGAGGCCAATGTCTGTGCAGCCTATTGAGAGAAAGGGAAAATGACATCAGATGAGGTCAGAAATTAGTCTCTGCAGAGGTTTGTAAGCTACAGAAAGGAGTTCCATATCTAAGTGAATTATATCCGGAGAGTAGAAAGTTGGAATTTGAGATTTTGGAAGTTTTAGTGATGATGAGATCCAGAGAAGCTGTGGTGAAGTGGAGGAAAAAACCTAAACTCCATGCAAATTGTGAATTTACACAGCTGCATCACAGTGTTTTGGTATTATATTTTAAAAATCTACATTTTGCCTGCATCACTATAGCCATTGACCATGACTCAGTTCATAAATAAATATGAATAAGAAACAAATGTCTAAGATCATACATATTACCAGTAAAATGAAAAGGAAGAATTCAGGCAACCATTTGCCTCATTTTCTGCTTCTTTTCAAGTTTGATTTTGGTATATTTTTATTCAAAAAACCTTATGTTTCTTATCAGTTGCACAAAGCTCAATTAACACATTTTTTTTTTAAACAAATGAGCTAGGGGTGCCTGGGTGGCTCAGTTGGTTAAGTGTCCGACTTCAGCTCAGATCATGGTCTCATGGTTCAACCCATGTTGGGCTCTGTGCTGACAGCTCAGAGCCTGGAGCCTGCTTCAGATTCTGTGTCTCCCTCTCTCTCTGCCCCTTCCCTGCTTACACTCTGTCTCTGTCTCTCTCTCAAAAATAAATAAACATTAAACAAATGAGCCAAAGCATTATTATAAAGCTAGAATTTAACTAATACAATAGTAATAAAAATAGTTATCCTTTTTGAATTTACTGTTTGTTACTGAACCAAAATGCTGTGTACACTTGGGCAGAAATAAATGTGTTCGATTTCTTAGATTCCAAGACTTAGAAAATATTTAAAAGCAATGATGTGTAATTCCTCGAATGAGCTTTGATAGTAATAAGAATCTCTAAACAAATCAAATTGTGAACCAATTAGGTAATGCAGTTTTTAAGACCTTTATCTCTTAAAACTGTGAGGTGAAGGAAAACATGGTTTGGAATTCAGAGTTTTAAACCATAGTAGTCCCCCTTATCCACAGTTTTGCTTTTTTCAGTTTCAGTTACCCATGGCCAACCCTCCACAGGAACCAGATGATCCTCCTGACAAGTTGTAAGAAGGTCAATAGTTGGCTGATGCTCTGTCACAATGCCGGCACCATGCCCCTCACTTCATCTCATGATGTAGCATTTTATCAGCTCACATCACCACAACAAGAAGGTGAGTACAGTAGAGTAAGATGTTTTGAGAGAGACACAAAATTTGCATAGCTTTTATTATAGTATATTGTTATAATTTTACTATTAGTTATTGTCAATCTCTTACTATACCTAAATTACAAATTAGATTTTATCAAAGGTATTTATGTGTAGGAAAAAAACAGTATTCATAGGGTTTGGTACTGTTTGAGGTTTTGGGCATCCGTTACGGGTCTTGGAATGTATCCCCCATGGGTAAGAAGGAACTACCGTAATTTTAAAGCAGTAATACGATGCAGCATTCCATAACCAAATATAATAATAAAATATATGACCAGTCACACTAAATGGGGGTAAATAAAGACCATAAGTAGCCCCATATCAGTCAAGTCAGCTTTTGTCACCAAACAGATACTGCAACTTGCAAAAAAGTTTTTAGTTTTCAAATTTTGGGAATTCATAATTGTGGTTAAGAGACTGTGCATCTGAAGATGCTAGTCCATTCAGTTTCTTAAAAAAAAAAAACATTCTTAGTTTAAATCAAAGCTCATAATCCAAATGATCATGAAAAGAGTTACAATTTGGAAATGGCCAAACTTCCATTTGTGAACCATAATGAATTAATGTACACCATGTTATCAAATTTCTTTAGTTATTTGTGTGGTCTTAAACAAATTCTTTTAATTTTACCCTTTAATATTTTTCCTGTATTTTCCTTCTTAAGAATAGTGAAATGTTATGGTGCTTTTCTAGGAAACATATTTTGAAGCAGTACCTCACCAGTCTTTTCTTTTCCAAATGTTTTAATTTTATATCTGTGGCAGAGATTATAGGAGTTTTACTTCAGAACTCATTACCCATTGTGGGATGATTTTAGATTGCATTTATCTAAGCACAGTGGCATTTTCAAGAAAGGTCATTCATGGGAGGAGTTTGTGACCATTGGTGTGGCTGGGACTGTTGGCTAGCCAGTATCCAGCCCCTCTTTCTTTCTTACTAATAAAATCTAATTTTGTTTTGGGTTTGCTACCCCCCAAACTATTTGCCACACAGTTTTAAACAGTGAGATTTAGGCAGAAATGATCTGGTGGAGTTTCTGAGAAAGCATTGATAGGGGCCTGACTCAGCAGGCAGGGCCCTTTGCTCTTCACCTTCACCTTTCTTCCTGCTTGGAATGTGGTCACCACACCTAGGTGGAGTCAGGAGCTCTGTGACAGCCAAGAGGATGGCTCGTGGCTAGGGGTAGCTGCATAGAAGGAGAACATTAGGTTCTGTGGAGCCTTCATTCCATCTGGATTTTCTTTTTTCACATAAGGGAAATAGAAAACCACTAATTTGTCTAAAAGCACTGTTTTATGGGGTCTCTTCTTCATTACTAATGCATTTTCTAGTACAATCAGTGTGAGTGATCTTCAAATTATTTTCTATGTTAAAATCAGTTACTTTTTATTTATTTTTATTTATTTTTTATTTTTTTTTCAACATTTATTTATTTTTGGGACAGAGAGAGACAGAGCATGAACGGGGGAGGGGCAGAGAGAGAGGGAGACAGAGAATCGGAAACAGGCTCCAGGCTCTGAGCCATCAGCCCAGAGCCTGACGCGGGGCTCGAACTCAGGGACCGCGAGATCGTGACCTGGCTGAAGTCGGACGCTTAACCGACTGCGCCACCCAGGCGCCCCGAAATCAGTTACTTTTTAATTGCTGTATAATTCTAGGCTGAGAAGGGGACTTTATAATCTGGGTTTTGGTTACATGTGGTTACATAGATATAAGATATGCATATTTGTATGTATATATGTATGTCATATGTGTACACATATATGCAAAAATTCTTGAGCTATACTTTGATTAGTACATTAAATCTATTATATTGTATGCATGTTATTTCTTAATAAAAGAAAGCTATTTTAATTATTACAGAGTGATGGGATCTGATAATTTGCAATAGACATGGTGAGGAACAAGATGAAAGATATAATTCTTTAAAAAATATTCAATAACCTCTGTTCTAAGCGCCTAAGACAACTACTCATTTCTCTTATTAAAAAATGGTTCTCCTATATTTATGTTTTCCTTTAATCATGTTGCTGGCAAGTATTCTAGAACTGCATATTCCAACACTATTCACTCTCTCAACATTCTTTTTCTTATATTCTTGACAGCTATATGCATGCCTCCACCAGCAGCAGCCATTTTCATCCTCTGAACCCTAAATCTTGGGTGACCTCAGCTGTTACTCAAACGTCTCATTCCTCTATGGCTTATCAGACTTCAAGACTCTGTGGTAACTGACCTGTTATGGACCTGTGGACACGAAATGGTTAAAACAGTAAACCTAGACCCTAGTTGGAGTTTTCTTGTATTGTAGTATGCTATGGGAAGTATCATAGTAAAAATATGACAAAGAGGAATTTTTCTTCTAGTATTCATAATGAAAGTTATTCTTTGTGCTATTAAAAAAAAAAGAACATATTTCCCTCCATGACTCCCACCACTCCCACCTGCAAATCGGTGATGAAAAAATCGTATACTGACAGAGACTATCCTGTTTAAAATTTAACCCTTGTGTAGATTTGAGGTCAAAGAGGAATTGGAATAACCACAGCAACAGAACCACAGCAACAGAAGCACAGCAAACAGAGTTTGGTAAAGACTCTTGCTTAAAGTATGAGATTGAATAATTATAGAAAAAGAGATGAAAATTTTCTGTGAGAAATAATTAAAGCTTCCATACAAGAAAGATCATTTACTGTTATAGAACATGAATTATTATTGGGAAGAAAAAGTCAGTAAATAATTCAGGCCTGGGATGACAAAGGAAGAAGAGTTTAACAGGATCAAATTGTAAATAATTTTCCTAGCTATATCTAGCTAAGGCTTCTTATAATTCCTTAGGGTGGGGGGAATGGGGGTTGATTTTAATGAAGGAATCTGCATAGGTGGTTACTGTATTTTAATATTTAGGTCAGTTATTTGTAATGAATTTGTTCTGCATTAAAAGAACACTTTAGGCATTGTTATAATTTAGAATTTGGGAATTTGAATAGCCCTCAACTGACAATTGCAGTAAAAATTCTGGTGCTCAAAGTAGGTGGTGCAAAGAAATAGCACCCCTTAAAAATGTGCTTTTACAAGACTTATTCCTGTCTGTCTTGGTTAACACCTTGCTGTGGCACACAGTGGGAAGCAGTGGGGGGGTGGGGGGTGGGGGGTGGGGGTGGGCGGGGCTTTATCTTGCCAGTTAAGGGTAACTAATAAAAGAGAGGCAGTTCTTGCAAAGCTGGATTGCTGGTGTGATGATTCACTTTAACTTTTTGACCACTGAAAGAAGCTTTATTTTATATGTGATATAAACACATGTGTTTGTAACCAGCTGACAATTATCCAATGTCAAAGCTAGCTTTCATATTTTCTTGTTGATAAGAATAAGTAGTGGTCTAAGTGATCTTTACTCTTGTCTTACATATTATTCTCCTCTATTAAATTCATTTTTCCTTCCAGATGGTGAAAAGTAATATAAACTTAATTCAAGCCACTTGGAAAATATGGAAATGTGTAATAAAGAATATAATCCTGCTTCTCTGGATCTCTTTCCAATGTCTTTCCTTGTACTTCTTTTTGTGTTGGCAAACTTTCAGAATAAAGGGTGCCAAGTCAGCGATCCCTATTATATAACTGAACAAGTGTATATATAATAGCAGTCACAAAAATAACTCAGACAGAAGTGATTACATAATTAACACAATTGTACCCTACTTTGACAAATGGCAGAGATTTTCAAGAGGCATTAGAAAACTGTCCCCCCATTCTATAGTTCTAAATTATTTGTAAAATCACAGATAGCACAAACTCCTTTCCATGTAATAACCACATTGCTTGCTTTCTAATCATTTCCCAGGATCATTTGAGTTGAATGAATTTGGGTTACATGGGAGTGAATACTGAATAGAGGGGTAACTTTGGAGCATGAAACACTTGGAAAACAGGGAAAGATGGTCAATGAGTAAAGAAGATGATAAGGGATTCCTAGGGGATGAGGGAGAAGAGGATCAGAAGGGGAGGTGGAGTATAAAATAACATGGGATGGTGTCATAGATAGGGTGACTAGGGTGACTAGATAATTTGTAGTAAAATTGAGAAATTTTCAAGAGTGAAAATGGCGCTATTAATAACTACTGGTACAACAGCCTGGATTATACAGGGAAAATCAGAAAATATGGTCATTTTAGATCAACTTTTTATAAATAAGCCTACAGCCCTGGTGGCAGCCAACTGTTTGCTACCTTTATTCTATATATGATAAGTTGTTGATATGACCTTCCTTAATTTCAGACTTACTATCATTTATCATTTACCTCTTATCATTTTTCACCTAGCAAAAGAAAATGCCAGATGGGTGTTATTTATCCTTACTGGGGGTTCTTTAAAGAGATTGCTTATCCAGGAGTTAGTGTAAAATGTTGATGAGGCCAAGATCAGGTTTCAGTCATCATGAGATTGAGTTAGTCACTCTATTTTAGGGTCCAGGCTTCATTCTCAGAACTGCTAGTAAAGATCTGTGCTATTGGCTCTTTATTTCATGGTAATTTTAAGCCAGACACTGGCATGCTGGACTCTTGTCTTTGCTTCTCTGTAGAGATTATTGCAACATTTTTGCTGTCCTCAAAGAAGTCTTTAATATGCAATCCTCAGTAACAGACATCTTAAAACTATTTGCATCTTCACATCAGTATGCTGTGTCCACTGTGCATATTTGGAAACCAATACATCAAACCTCAGTTTGCAAAACATAATTTGAAGAATACTTACAATAGGAAACAAGGCTAAATTCCTATCTATTTTGAACTGATCCTGAAGCAGTGCTTCTGGATCTGCTTTCACCCTGGGCCTGAACTGTTCATTGAGAACTGAGACCCTTTTGGCTTGGAATTCAAGTTGAGCATGGTCTTGGGACTTGGCTATTGCTGAAAGAATCCCGAAAGAGCCCCTTGTCAGTCTGAGGCCACTAGGGCTAGCATGTGGCACTTGGTACCATCAGAACAGGTTTATTGTAGCCAAATCTCCCTGAAGTCTCCCTCTTTTCTGATAGGACTCAGACTAGCTGGACTCGCCCCTCAAGATGCCCCAAGGAGCCCTGGGTACATGATAGAAAGAGGTTGAGGAGTATAGACATTGCTTAGAGACTTTCTTCTCTTACTGGCAGGAGGTGGTGCTCAGTTCTTCCTCTCTGGCAACAGAGTGGGATAGGGTTGCACATCAAATTACGAAGAGATCATCTGGTCACCTGCTTTTTAAAGAATAGTCTCTGGTGGGATTTCTCAAACTGGTATCTCTGAGCTCTCTGTGAGAATTAAAAAATTTTTAATTTTCATTTAAACAATAATTTAAAAGTAAGAAGCATATTGTGCATCATCTGAATGACCTCCCTACGGCCAAGTGCTACTCTGCAATTTTAGTCTGTTTTTATAATTGAGTTAGCACCAAGCAATTCTACTTTAATCAGGGAACTAATGAGAAAAGAACCAAAGCAGCCTTAATATGTAAATGATGTGTTTATATCAAGTAAAGGCATAATATCACTATAAGCTATATGAACAATGGTTTACAGTAATTTGGATGAAAAACAGTGAGTGATGAGGTAATGTAGTCTTGCACTACCTGGTTTTAACCTGACCAAATTCATCAAATTCATGCTACCAGTAGTTATGGGGAAAACAATTATCTTCTGTCACATCACATTAAGACCTTTAATTTAAAACTTATTGGTTTTTTTGGTTGGTTTATATTCAATTTATAGATGGGTATTCTTTATAGTTACATAAGCCCTGTGAGTATAAGGAATTTATACCTAGTTGTAACTGTGTACAAGTATGGTTAAAAGCATGTGTTGAGAGGCCAAATTTCCTGGGTATTCATGTTACCACTGCCACATACTAGCAGAGTAATCTTGGGAATGTTACTTAACCTCTCTATGCCCCAATTTCTTCATCTGATTTGGGATAATAAAATATCAGCTACTATTATTGTCAAGAGGAATTGAATACATGTAAATAATTAGAATAGTACCTGGAGATGCTAGATATTCCTATGGTAAAAGTAATTTAGCTCAGTAACTTAACAGAAGATCCCAAAGTGTGAGAAGCCTGCTCTATTAGATAAAGTATATGGAATAATAAGTAACATTTATATAGCACATTAAGTTTAAAAGTACTTTTTCATATACATTATTCCACTTAGTCTTCAACATCTAACCTGAAAGCTAGATAATATTTTTTATCATTTTAAGGATGAGGAGACTAAAGCTTCGAAAACGCGTTTGTCATGAGCATTTGATATTTTTCTTCCCCATGGAGAATGAAGGGATATTTTGTTCAAACATTTTCCCATCTTCTTTCGGGTTGCTAGGAAGCCCAGAGCTAATTTTATACTTTAGTACACATTAGTACTTGTGAAAAGACTTAATGGTCTGAACATATATGTTATATTTTTTCTTTTCACTTGGTTTTCCATTCCAATTTATATTTTCCCTGATTCTGAAATTTTATGTATACTATTTTGTTATTTGGAATTTTTATAATCTGTCTCATACACATTTTGGAAAATTTTGAGTCATAAATAAATAAACTGACCCATGGTTACATAACTGGTAAGATTCAGATCTTGACCTCAGTTCTTTTGCCTTCATGGAGAAGTCACATTTATGGAGCATTAGTGTGACCTGGTGATTTATATTCATTATCTCATGTAATCTGCACAATAATTAGTATGAGGTATGTTATTGCTCTCTTTATTTTCAGATGAAGACATTGAAGCTTATAAAAGTTTTAAAAATTTCCTAAAGTTAATAAATATTGTTATAATTTTTGTTTCTATAAAATTGTTCTTAAACAAAAGCATGAGCTTCCTCTTCTAACTTCTGTCCCCCTGTAAGGGTTTAGGGCAAGATCTTTGTGTCAGTCTCCCTAGCCCTGTCCCCCCACTTATGTCTTTGCCAAAAACAAAACTTCCATCCCAACTACTTGCCACTTAAACAAGATGTTTATCATTTTTTAGCTAAAAAGAATATTTGCTATAATAGAAATACCATAAATACCAAGCAAAGATGGTTCCCACCTTACAGTGTCCTTAGTAAACTTTTAGGGTTACCCAGAGCATAGTGCTCTTTCTGTCACTGTTGTACACTTGCCCAGGATTCACATCTAGTTTCTAGAAAGAGCCAAAAAAAAAAAAAAAAAAAATCAGAGACTGGTGCCCCAGGGGTGAGGTAGCATGCAAATCTATGCTCCCTGATACTGGCCAACTTACCTATTTCTTTTCTTGGGTCAGTTTTATGTTTTTTGTAGGACTTGAAGATTGTCGCTCTGATTTTCTGACTATTCCAAACGTGTGATAGGATTGCTTCTCTAATTGCCAGTCAGCTATTGGCTGGAGTCAGGCAGGTGGAAAGCCTGGGATTGTCCCTTGCCATTATGACCTCAACTGATGTCATAAGGGAGCACGGGAATCATTAAGTACCATCTAGAGAACAGAGTAAATGACATTTGACTTTCAGTCGCCCTGCCATCATTCTACATCAGTCTTTATAGTTTCCCAAATAGTGATGGTTCCCAAACTTTAGTCATTTGATTTTCACGATTTTTGCCATATCCTCATATCACCTTTGCTATTCTTTATTTAAAGTTTCTTTAATGTAATGGCATTTTTACTTAAATAAATTATTTGGAAGGAAGACTTTATATTGCCATCATTAATGGGAGAACAGTTACACTTATTATTAATAGATGATAATCTTAAAACTAAGTAAAATGAGAGTAAGACAATAGTATTAAATTCTTTCCAGACATAGGGATTGGGAATTAGGAGGCCTGTCATTTATTTCTAACAATCCTGTAAACTGTCTCATAAACTATAAAATAGTATACGATCAATGCAACTTTTAGTGCCATCTTTCCTCATTTGAAAAAGCTTCAAACCATTTACCATGTTATCTGTGAGGAAAGAGGAGAGATTTCCTATGCCAGAAAGTAAGTAGAGACTACAGGGCATTAGATTGTAAAGGAGCCAACAGAGGTTGGAAACTATAAGTATCAGCGGCATGATACAGACCTTAAACCAGAGGGTGCCAAGTTTGACAAACGTCCCCTTTGGTTTCACCTAGAAAGTTTACTGAACCCTACTTTCAGATTTTGAGTAGTAAGATTAATACAGAAAAGCAAAAACAGGGTGCAATCTTAGAATAAAGAGCTTAGAAGCTTCCCTTCAAATGAAGGGAAGAATCACAGTAGTGGAGAAATAAAGAGGGGAAGAAAAAAGGAGAGCATATGTTCTCGGTGTTAAAAATTACACATCCTGATTCCTAAACAAAATTCTGCTTCAGATGATACTTCTATATTAATCTAATGACTTTGAAAATATACACACATCCTGAAGGTTCTTTTACCTTTTTATGGGCTTATAAAATACCTGAGTTGCTTAGGTGGTAGTTATATTTGTGGATATTATTGGTCACGAGATGAACAAAGAAAGACCTAGAAGGACTCTCTTAGGAAAAATACACAGATTACAGAACCATTCTAAATATAATTTGTTTTTCAAGAAAAATTCAAATAAACTATTTATTGCTCCAATATAGGGATTATTTTATGAAAGCCCTGATAAAAATGTCATTGGGGATGATTATCAGGCTCATTCTTTCAATGATTCAGTTGCCAAGAATGCAAGAATATAACTTGGTTAAAGTCTTGGATAACTTGTTATGATGTTTTTTGGAAAAAATATATGAGGAAAAAATGAAAATTGCTAGTTGGATATTGTGGCAGTTTTAGGAATTGGGCTGAGACTAAGGAGTGTTCACAAATAATTAAAAAAGGAAAAAAAACTGCAAAGATGACATAGAAGCAATGAAAAAAAGTTAGAAAGTGTCTTTAAATCAGTTGAGCAACATTTGGGGTATGAATAGGTGTGCTGATAATAACGGTAAGAATAAGCAGAGCCAGACATCAACCTGAAACTATTCCAGGGACATGCTGCTGTGAATATATTCAATAGCTGCATATCTTCATTGTGCATAGGGAATGGTTACATATATGTTACCTTAAGATTAGATTGCTTCCCAGAGAGCCAAATGGGGAGTTCACAAATTTATGGATTAACATCTTTTGAATCCTATGGAAAAGTAAGTCATAAAGACACACATTTTATTTGTCTTTTTCTCTCTTCTCCAAAGCAACAAAAATCCAATTTCCCCTACCAATTTAAGTCCCATAGCTCTAAATGTGGTTACAGGCTCACATCATTTTGAAGGGCAAAGAACCACTTTGGGTATGGGGAGCTTTCAAAACTATCTGCTACTTAAGACTGAAAAATGGGATATCAGCTGAAGATTTCTGGTTCTGGATCTTTGAAATCTTAAATTCAACATTTTAAAGAAGATCATTAAATTTTCCTACTTTCTAGAGATGTTTACCTGTCATGACTGGATTTCCCCACCTCAGCATGAGTAGTCTCCAGGCCTTGAATGTGACTTGATGTTCAGTAGGCTCTCAATTAAATTTTGGCAAATTTGGGGCACCTGGGTGGCTCGGTAGGTTAAGCGTCTAACTTTGGCTCAGGTCACAGTCTCACAGTTTGTGGGTTCGAGCCCCTCATTGGGCTCTGTGCTGACAGCTCAGACCCTGGAGCCTGCTTTGGATTCTGTCTCCCTTTCTTTCTGCCCCTCCCCCACTCATTCTCTCCCTCTCTCTCTCTCTCTCTCTCTCTCTCTCTCTCTCTCAAAAGTAAATAAACATTAAAAAAATTTTGGCAAATTTGACTTGGGGAGAGTCAGCCTTCTCAAAATATAGGTATAAAAATGGAGTTTCACTCACCTCCAAAAATCCTCTAGTCACAAAATGGTACACACATGGTCTGATTCAAATATATGGGGCTAAGGTCAGTCAGAGTAAGCAGGTGTGGAGACAGAAGAGAAGCCTACTGTCATAACCAGGGGACTTAAAACAATCCTGACCTTTCCTGAAGATGTTAGAAAGTGACCTAAGAATGGTCTTTTTTCCCTGAAAATTTCTGGATCCTTCCTTAAGGATCAATGGTGTTTCACTCAAGGAGCCTTTTGAGGCATAAATATATATTGATTGAATTTAATATACACAGTAAAAATATATAAATTTTAAGTGTATAGTTTGATGAAATTTTACAGAATGGATAGGACCCAGATCAAGAAACAGAATAGTGTTAGAATTCTGGAAACCCCCTTTGTGCCCTCTTCTAGCTATTCCCCCACAAGTGACTACAATTCTGACTTGTAGCACCATGAACTGGTTTTGTCTATATTTGAACATGAAAGTAGACATCGTGTAGGAACAGAATCATACACGATGCCTACTTTCACATTTGGTTATGTTCGTGAGATGCAGTGCTGCTGCATAGTTGTAGTACACTCACTGCTGTGTAATATTTTGCTTTTGAATATACTATCATTTATTTCTCATGTCTATGGTTGGTGGACAGTTGGGTACTATTCTGATCCATTCTGGACAGATTTGGCCCAGAAATTAAGCTTCTGGACTTTAAAGGAGCATTTCTAAAGTTGGCTTGAATGTGATGTTGTCGAGGAAAGCTTACTACTACCTGGACTAGAGATTTCTGTAAAGGGGATAAATTATTATCTAAGGAGGGATTCAGATTTATCATCAGAGCGTGCCACAAGTTCTCTAAGAGGAAGTGAAGAATATTATTCATATATTGGAATTTTGCTGAGGTCTTCTAAGTGTGATAAAATATTCATATTTCACATATGTCTCTAAGGTAATTTCCTACCTTTTCTTAAATAAAAGTATGTGTGCCCCGGAATTTTGTAAATTGCAGATCCTGTTATGCACCATCACTATCCTGAAAAAGCCAGAAATTATCACTGTTTTTATCTAAAAAGAATATCAAGATCTTTCTAGGGAGGATAAAGGCCTGATAACTCCTCATAGAAGTATTTGGGTCTTTGTATTTGGTCTCTAAGAGCTTTAGCTTTCAATATAAAAGCTTCCATGGGGAAGGGTTGGTCTCAGCACTGTGTGTAGGGTCCTTTTAACACAGATATTATGACATGGTGGTTAATCATGGACAGGTGTGTGAGTATAAATTAGAAGAAATATAACTGTGGAGCCCAAATAGGGACACTACTATGGCAATGGCAGCAATACCCTCAACCATAATCACAGTGTCTGTAGAAAAGCCTCTGTAGGACTCTCTGAGATTATTATTGACAGAAACTTTGAGTTACTGCAAGAAGCATAGACAGTTGAATGCTGATCAGAAAGCACAGACAGTTGAATGCTGATCAGACTCTCTGTTTCTTTCCCTATTTGGCATTTGGAAACACTATTGAACCCTTGCCTTTGAGTAAGCCCTTGGTTTTTTGAACAATCTGTAGGTGGGAAGCTTTAAGATGGAACTGGCCCTTCCTTCCTTCCTTCCTTCCTTCCTTCCTTCCTTCCTTCCTTCCTTCCTTCCTTCCCTCCTTCCATTTTTCTTTTCCTCTCATTAAGCCACTCTTTCTATCCATTCTCCTCCTCTGAAAGAGGCAGTTGCTGTGGAAATGGCAGTGCCTGGGGCTAAGCAGACAGCCAACATGGTAGATAGATCAATTACATACAGGTAGATTGAACAAATAAATAAACACACTGAGGATCATGTGAGTCAGGTTTCTCACTGTTGGAGAAAGAGTTTACAGATATGGAAAGAGGAAGGCCGGAGAGAACCTGAAGTGCTGAATTGGAATTAAAAGTATTGGTATGTAAACTAATGAGTTTAAAAAAATATACATACATGGATACATATAGAGATAAATATAAATGTGTGTGTGTTTGTATGTCTATGTGTATACATGCATATATTTCCTAGCTCTGTTCTCTGAGAGAGCTTAGAAGCAATGACAGCTCAGTAGAAATGAACATGGTGAGTGCCTAGATCTTGGTTTCTAAATATTGATATTTGCTAAAAGGAACCAGTATTTGTTGTAAATGGTTGGTACCAGAGCTGAGGCAAAGAAAATGCAAGATGATTTAGGATCACCTGTTGTTCAAGAGAGTAAGGAAATGCTCAAACAATTATAAACACTTGTCAAAGGACATAGAAGCTAGCTTGAAGGGATCCCCACTGGCCAAGTCTGGTTCATTTTGCACATAAAAGTAAGTAAGGACAGTAACAGACTACAACGCATTGAACAAAATAGGAATACACAAGTCCATACAGAGATAAGCAAACAAGCAGGAGAGAAAGTTTTTCTTAGAGTAGAATGCCAAATCTTCTATAAATGTGAAGTTACTTCATAAAGGTAATCTATGTGGTACAAGTATGTAGTGTTTATAACACAAATATAGTTCCAAAATTATATAGTTTTAAAATAATAACAAAGTGAATATCAGCATGATTCCAAGAAAAACGATCACAGAGAAAGAACTCACAGATGAGATAAAAAGGCCTATTTTATTTTTCTGTAGGCATGTGGGTGTTTCTTCCCTTTGGATGGAGAATTCCCAGCAGAGCTTCCTTCCATGCTGCCACCTGCTGACACTAGTACCCCCTTTCCACAAACCCCATTCAAAGCAAGAAAAATTAAGGGCTATATTATCATTTCCCTTGGACATAGGAGGGGAAAGGCAAAATGAACATTGAGCTATTTATTCATTAGAAAAGAAGTTGTTGGACTTTAACCTAAAAAAGCAGGAGAGAGAGAGAGAGAGAGAGAGAGAGAGAGAGAGAGAGAAAGGGAGGGAGGAAGAAAGAGAGAGAAGGAAAAGAGAGCCTTACCCCTTGTTTGTGCTCTCAGGTGCAACTGTACAGCCCATATTAGTTACAAGTCCTTCTGAATGTGGGTTTGGACCATTTGGGTTAATGTGGCAGCTAGAAAACGCCTCTCTCCACACTGGCAGAGGCTCAGTGTGGTGCTATTGTTAGGTGGAAAGGAGCAAGAGAACTGAGCCTGATAGTACTCCCCAGCCAGCAGGCTGCAGGTTTTTGGCAGATGTCCACCATGTGGTATGAAAATGCTCTCAAGATCTAGTCCCTGCTTGCTGCTCCTGCCTCCCTTCCCAGCGCTCCTCCTGTCTGGGCTCCAGCCATACTGAATTACTTGGAGTTCTAGAATATGGTACATTCTTTTCACCTCCTTTCAGGATGTGCCAATCTGTTTTAATCTTCTGAGTATCTGAGTTCTCTCCTTGATGTTGCCTGGTGGCAGGAACTTCCAGAATAAAGAGTCCCAGCATGCCTCCTGTAGTTTTGAGTAATAATTGCTATGTATTCCTTATTGCCAGCTACTGCCACTCACTTTGACAGCAGCCTATGCTGGATCAACCTGTGTTCTGTTGACTGTGATCATGTGGTTGGAATATCCGCTTGTCAGACTGTAAGCTCCCCTAGAATCCTGGATCTCTGAGTGGCACTTATTGCACTTGTGATTATTTGATGTTTCTCTTTGTCTTTACCCTCTATGAAAGCAATGGCTTTTCTTACCGACTACTCTGCTTTTAGACTTAGCACAATAACTGGAACATGACACGTATTTCAGCAAATGTTTAGACTTAATTTCCTAGTACCTAGGGAGGGATCTGTTCTTCCTCTGTCTGTCCCACATGGTTGGTGGTTTAGCTCCAGATCCCAACCCTTTCGAGTCTGTTCTGCCACCTGGAGAAACTGTGACTTGCCTGACTGTGTTCTGTGGTTAGATAGTACAAAGATGGCATTAGAGATCAGATTTGTCATTACCTGAACCATTAATTATAGTTTGAAAACAACAGACTCCTGGCAAAGAACCCTATGATTCTTTTTTTTTTAATATGAAATTTATTGTCAAATTGGTTTCCATACAACACCCAGTGCTCATCCCAACAGGTGCCCTCCTCAATACCCATCACCCACCCTTTGCTCCCTCCCAACGCCCATCAACCCTCAGTTTGTTCTCAGTTTTTAAGAGTCTCTTGTGTTTTGGCTCCCTCCCTCTCTAACCTTTTTTTTTCCTTCCCCTCCCCCATGGTCTTCTGTTAAGTTTCTCAGGATCCACGTAAGAGTGAAAACATATGCTATCTGTCTTTCTCTGTATGACTTATTTCACTTAGCATAACACTCTCCAGTTCCATCCATGTTGCTACAAAAGACCATATTTCATTCTTTCTCATTGCCACGTAGTATTCCATTGTGTATATAAACCACAATTTCTTTATCCATTCATCAGTTGATGGACATTTAGGCTCTTTCCATAATTTGGCTATTGTTTGGCTGCTATAAACATTGGGGTAAAGTGCTCCTATGCATCAGCACTCCTGTATCCCTTGGGTAAGTTCCTAGCAGTGCTATTGCTGGGTCATTGGGTAGATCTATTTTTAATTTTTTGAGAAACCTCCACACTGTTTTCCAGAGTGGCTGCACCAGTTTGCATTCCCACCAGCAGTGCAAGACGGAAGAACCCTATGATTCTTAAGGTTGTCGAGCTTGGTTGACAAGAGTTTCCATCTAATCAAGAATATTGAGAATATTGAGAGACAGAGAGAAAATAATCAATTATTTAACTAATTAATTAAAATAATAATAATAGTCACTATTATCTAGTGCTACGTGCTGTCCTAAGTGCTTTACATGCATGAACTTTTTTAATCCTTGCAAAAACCACACAAGTGAGGGATTATTATTATGTTCATTTTTTAAATGTGAAGTAATTTTTAAAGGTGAAGTAATTGAGCCATTGGAGTAACTTGCCCAAGGTCAAGTAAAAAGTAGGATTCAAACTAGGGCAGTCTGGCTCTAGAGTCTGTGCTTGTAACCTCTGTACTATTCTGGCTCTCAAAACTACAAAGCCTAATGCTCTGGGAAAAAATATGGTGTGACAGAGATAGAAAATTAGTATTTCTCAGTTTAAAACTGCAACAACAATAAAACCAAAACTGGCCAGGTGAGGATTGACCTCAAATGTCAACATACCAAAACATAGGATAGGGTAGGGTAAGGAAGGGATGAAAATAAACTTTAAATTTCAGTATGCTCATAAAACCAGCAGACCAAGTTGCATCTAGCTTTTGGGTTCCCTTCCTGTCCATGTCCATATACGTAATTATAACCATGACAGATACAATTTTAAATTCTGCCTTTTTCATTTAACATTGTCATAGCCATTTAACCACATTGCTTTCTAAATGTCAGATGATACCATATTATAGTTTTCATTTGCATTTGTTGTTAACTCATTGAAGGTTTTTCCATGTTTGTTTACAAATTGTGTATTCATTATATAAATTATTTACACCTTGCCCTTTTAGCCACTAAAACCTTAACTTTTTTCTTATAAATTTGTTTGATTCCTTTTTGCAATATTGACATTGCTTATTACCCTTCTTTTAAAATTTTTTTAACGTTTATTCATTTTTGAGAGACAGAGAGAGACAGAGCATGAGCAGAGGAGGGGCAGAGGGAGAGAGGGAGACACAGAATCCGAAGCAGGCTCCAGGCTCTGAGCTGTCAGCACAGAGCCTGATGCAGGGCTTGAACTAATGAGCATGAGATCATGACCTGAGCCGCCGTCTGACGCTTAACCTACTGAGCCACCCAGTGCCCCTGTTTATTACCCTTCTAATGACAACATAAAATTTGAATTTCTGTAGCTTTGCACCACTTAAAAATATGTATATAATCTACCTAGATTCATTTTTGTGTAAAGTATAGGCATAGATAAAAATTATATTTTCATATTATACAATCACAATTTCTTCAACAATATTATTGACTCACTGGTCTCACCACTGACCCCTCAGTCCTGTTTTTATCTCTAGAAATCACAGGCATCTAGAAATTGTAGACATTTATAGCATGAGATGCATGACCAGAATGTGGTACTTAAAAGACATATCTCATGAACATCATACTATCAGATCTGAATATTGGAAAGGAGAACAGCAATGCACTTATTCATTTGTTCCACACATTGAGAACCTATTGTGTTGCAGGTACTATTTTAGATGCTTGTGACATGCCAGTAAAAAAAAAAAAAAAAGAGAGAAAATCAATGCCCTGTGAAGTTTACATTTTTGTGGTAGGGATCAAACAAAGTAAATAAATACAAAACTTATTAAATGATAATGAATGTGATAGAAAAAATAAAACAGGAGATACCATTTAGCAAGATTCAGATTGGCCACAAAGATTCTAATTTTAAGTAAGTTGATCTGGAAAAGGTTCATTGTGAAGGAGGAGAGTGAATCGAGTAGACATCTGAAGGAAGACTATTCCAGGTAGAGGAAATAGCAAGTACAAAGTCACTGAGGCAGGAACATGCTTATTGTGTTTGAGGAACAACAAGGAGGCCAGAGTGGCTGGAGTGGAGTAAGACAGAAGAAGTCAGCGAGATGGAGGCGTGTGAAGATCATATAGGTTTGTGAGCCTATACAGATCTAATTAGGGATATATATATTGGGGCATGGAAACACAGAGAACATTTGGGTTGATACAAAAGAAGAGAAGAACTCGGTGGCACCACTCTGGAATACAATATAGCCTGCCATGGCAAATACAGGATATGTATGTCATGCTCCTAAATGAATTTTAAATCTATAGTATGTCATTCTATAGTGAGACAATTATTATGATAGTGAGTAGTACATGGGTTTTGGAATTATGTGAAATGGGCTCAAATTCAAGTAGAGTAATCTTAGGAAAGCTGCCAAAACTTTCAAAGACTCAGTTTCATCATCTGTAAAATGGTTACATTAATACCTGTGGTGGAGGAGCCTTTTTTTAAAAAAAAAAAAAAAAAGCTTATTTATCTACTGAGAGAGAGACAGAGAGAGAGAGAGAGAGAGAGAGAGAGAGAGAGAGAGAACGAGAGGGGTAGGGGCAGAGAGAGAGAACCTGAAGCAGGCTCCATGCTGTCAGTACAGAGCCTGACACAGGGCTTTATCTCCTGAATCGTGAGATCATTATGTGAGTTGAAATCAAGAGTCAGATACCTAATTGACTGAGCCACCTAGATGCTCCACTGGTGGAGGGATCTTAAGTCATAACTGAAAGAAGCCATTATAGCCTGCCTATTTTATTCCATGATCTGGAATCAAATCTGCTTTATTTGGCATTTCTTTTCCTTGTACTTAAGATGCTATTAACTGTAACCTCAAACTGCATTTTTAAAATCTGTTAACAGAAACACTTGACATAATTTGCACTTGCTTTTGTCATAGAGGGTTTTACTATCGTCTTTCTACTAGTGTACATAAGGGTTTGTTGTTGTTGTTGTTATTGTTTTGTGTTTTGATATTCATCTTAAAACACATATGTCCCTAAACCCTTACAAATCTGTCACCACATTGCTTTTATATTTGAAAAAATGATGACTTCAACTAGTTTAGCAAAGTCCAATCTTTCACTTATATTACATGGTACTGTTACTTTTTAGTGTTCTTTTCTAAAAATATCTTTTTTAAAGTTTATTTTTATTTATTTATTTTGTTACTTGTCTTCCCTGTTTTTGCTTTTCCTTGTACCACAAAACCATCCCATGTTCACAGTCTGGTGTATGTAGCCTAATGTACTTTTTCTATGATCATGTAGCCACTTAAAAACATATTTATACACGTTCACATTTTTGTTTCATTTGTTTTACATAAATGGAATCATACACATCTCTGTGCATCTTACTTTTCTTGCTCAATAATACTATCTGGAAATCTCTTGGGCTAATTTCACCCAGTCTGCCCTTGTAAGCAAACAACTTTCCATGCCACCACAGAACAATCCACAGAACAATTGGGGGAAATATAATTAAATGGCTCCTTCATGTAGTTTTTTCAAAACAAAGGAAGTCTGTTCTAAGGAATAATTGATGTCGCTACTCCTTGTGGCAGAAAATGTCTAGCAACTTTTAGATGAAGTCTCTTCAGATTCAAAACAAAACAAAACAGAAATACTAAAATAGGACTCTGCTTTTACTAGGCACCTGTATCTGCCTGATATATTGACCGGTTTTGGGAAAGGAACCAAGTGATAAACTTATTATAAAGTATTGGAAATGCTAGGATCCACCTAGGAGTTTTTAGTCCTCATAAATGGGCAATGTCTGCAACTAGATGCCAAAAAATTCTCCTGAATAAAAGTCATGCCCTGTCACCAATAGACCAGAATAACAGGACAACAATTACAAGTAGTAAATGTCGGGTGGTGCACTTATGTCAGAAGTCAATTTCACAAGTTTTGTTAGTCTAGAAAGGGGAGAACAGGTGGTAGTAGTTAATGTGAAAGATGGCTAGGCAGTGTTAGTAAATTTCCACTTTAACATAAGCAAATAGTGTTAAGCAGTTGTTAAGTAAGAAATGCAATCTTGGTCTTTGCTATTAGAACTTTACCGTTCCAATCCCAGTGAGTAATAGACTCTGTACTCTCATGATTAGTCCTTATTTGGGTTTCAACTGTAGGTACCAGACTTTGGGAGGAATGTTGAAAAACCTCCTCCAGGCAGGATAATTATAGGGGACAGTAATTTTTTATAAGGTACTATTTTCTTTCTTTTTTTTTTTTTAATGTTTACTTATTTTTGAGAGAGAGAGAAAGAGACAGAATGAGAGCAGGAGAGGTGCAGAGAGAGAGGGAGACACAGAATCTGAAGCAGGCCCCAGGCTCTGAGCTGTCAGCATAGAGCCCTAAGTGGGGCTTGAACTCACGAGCTGTGAGATCATGACCTGAGCTGAAGTCAGACTCTTAACCGACTGAGCCACCCAAGTTCCCGCTATAAGGTACTATTTCTTTAAAAAAATGAAAAAAATCTGAACTGAGTTCCAAAAATGCTGACATTTATTCATTTTGAGGGAGTGGTACATGAGAGTTTAATAATACAATTCATATTATTTAAAAATATTTTTAATATATGCTTATAATAACCCCCAATATTTCCCACAATTGGTTAGCGATTTCTCACTACTCTTCATTAGCTTCTTGTCTGAGGCATATTCATCTCCTCTGTTTGTGATTAGATTCTTTTAGACTATGCCACACATGTCATTCTCTATACTGTGAATTCAAGCAATATTGATCAAACATTTTCTAAATGACAGATGTCTTAGGGCAAAGGGTAAAATTTTGTTTTAAGTTTATTTATTTATTTTGAGAGAGAAAGAGGGTGTGTTTGTGCATGTGAGCGGGGTAGGAGCAGGGGGAGAGAGAATCCCAAGCAGGCTCTGCACTGTTAGCACAGAGACCAATGTGGGGCTTGGTCTCATGAACTGTGAGATCCTGACCAGAGCCGAAATCAAGAGTGGGACGCTTAACCTACTGAGCCATCCAGGTGTCCCACAAAGGTAACTTGTTATAAGAAGAGACCCACTGATAATGTAGCCTAAAGAGCAAAGAAGTTTATGTCTCTTCTATGCAGTAATAGAATGTACAATCCAAGTGAGTGGGACAGCTCTGCTCTGAGGAATCCAGAATGGACCCAGGCTCCTTCCAACTTGTGGCTCCACCCCAAAAGGAGAATAAACCACTTGTGGCCTTGTTGTTATCTGCATTGATGAGGCTGGGAAGAGACAAAAGGGCAAGGAGACACTTCTAAAACAGAAATGCAAAAGCAGTAGCCCTCACTTATGTTCATGTTCCAGCATGAACATAAATTAGTCACCACCAAAGGAGTTGTCTAACAGGAAGGGAGGCTTAGAAATGTAACCTAACCATATGTCCAGGAAGAAGGGAATATGGACTTTAGTAAACAGTTACCATTCTCTACTACATTAGATAAAGCGCTACATGCTGGAGTGTTTTCTCCTGCTTTCTCCATCAATCCAGGACCCTTGTCTTCTTCAAAATTCGCTTTTTCTTAATTTCTTCCAGGATATTTTTCCTATGTAGGAAGACAATGACACTCTGTTTTCTTTAATTATGTTCACAATGTGAATTTCATTTTATTCAACAGCTGAGAATCAGTCAATAAATACTTATTAATATATACTGTCTAGCATGGATTATGCTGAAAACAAGAAATAAGATGGTGAGCAAAATAAATATAGTTCCTGCTCTCAGAGAACTTACAGACCAGTGGAAGAGACAGATATTATTATAGATATAATTAAATTATTAAATGAACATTTAATAATTTAAAGTGTTATCTAAATTAGGTATTTATGATTAATTAGATTTGTAAGTATCACTTATATATGATAAGTACTATAAAGGAATATAACAAGATACCCTGAAAGAATATAATGAAAGTTATTTTAGGTTGGATGCTTGGGGAAGGCATAGTGAATGTGAATATGTAATATTTATTTATTTATTTATTATTTATTTATTTATTATTTATTTATTTATTTATTTTTTTTTTGAGGGAGAGAGAGAGTGAGAGCAGGGGAGGGACAGAGAGAGAGAGAGAGAGAGAGAGAGAGAGAGAGAATCCCAAGCAGGCTCCGTGCTGTCAGCACAGAGCCCCACAGGTGGCTTGATCTCACAAACCATGGGATTGTGACCTGAGCCAAAATCAAGAGTTGGATGCTCAACTGATTGAGCCACCCAGACAACCCGTGAATACTTAATACTTAAAATATAAAATTAAATCTCCCTGAATATTTGTTTTTCTTAGTGTAATCTAAAAGAGTGCAAACAGGGTGAGAAGAGTTCTGGAGACACTGATATATGAAGACTTTTGGAAAGAGCCCTTGTCTTAAGAGACTAGAGCTCTGGTGGAGTGGGAGGTGGGGGACAGGGAGGGTGGTAGCACGCATTCTAGCTGTTTCCAAATATGGAGCAACTATCCTAACAGAAGAGGGGATGCATTTGCTTTACTCTCAAGGACAAACCTAGGAACAATTGAGAGGAAGCTGAAGAAAGGAAGATTTGGGACCAATTAAAAAAACAAAACAAATGGGGGACCTGGCTCGCTCAGTTGGAGGAGCATGCAACTCTTGATCTTGGGATCATGAGTTTAGGCCCCATTTTGGTGTAGAATTTACTAAAAAAAAATGAGTAAGCTATAACATTCCATCAAAGAGAGTGTCGAAGGGGCACCTGGGGTGGCTCAGTCGGTTAAGCATCTGACTTCTGCTCAGGTCATGATTTCACGGTTTGTGAGTTCGAGCCCTGCGTCTGGCTCTTTGCTGACAGCTCAGATTCTGTGTCTCCCTCTCTCTGCCCCACCCCCACTCACACTCTGTCTCTGTCTCTCTCAAAAATAAATACATATTTTTAAAAATATTAAAAAACAAAAGGAGAGTGTCCAGAAGACTACCACATTAGATGGTGACTGTCTGTCACCAGAACTATTTAATCAAAGGTGGCACAACCCTTTGTCAGGCACACAGGGGGAAAAAAAATCCTAAACAGGATCATAAGTTTACCTGTATAACTGCTTAAATCTTTTTTGAGGTTTTTGTGATTTTCCTTCTTTCATGCATAATACATAAATTAGTAGATTAAAAAAAAATCATGGTTCCTTGAGGTGTAAAGTCAGGTTGTTTATTTGAGATCTTTCTTTTGTTCTTACTTTATGCATTTATTTCTCTACATTTCCCTCTTAGAACTGCTTCTGCTGCATCCTATAAATTTTTGTAGATTGTGTCTCCATTTTCATTTGTTTTGAGATAATTTTTGGTTTCCCTTTTGATTTCTTCTTTATGCATTGGTTTTTCAAGGGTGTGTTATTTAATTTCCACTTTTGTGAATTTTCCAGCTTTCCTATTGTTGTTAATTTCTAGTTACATACCGTTGTAGCTGGAAGGATACTTGGTATAATTTCAGTCTTCTTTAATTTGATAAGACTTGTTATGTGACCTATCATAGGATCTATCCTAGATGGTGTTCTGTGTGTGCTTGAGAAGGATGTATATTCTGAGGCTATTGGTAGACTGTTCTTTATAGGTCCATTAGGTCCATTTGGTCTAGAGCATGGTTAAAGTCCATTGTTTCCTTGCTGATTTTCTGTCTGAATGATCTACCCATTGATGCAAGTGCAGTACCCTACCATTATTGTATTGTTATCTATTTTGTCCTTCAGACCTGTTAGTATTTGCTTAATATACTTAAGTGGTTCCATGTTGGGTGCCTTTATGATGATTACATCCTTTTAATGAGTCGACCTATTTATCTTTTAAAAAAATTTTTTAATTTTATTTTTTTTAATTAAAAGAAATTAACTTTTTTGAAGTATAGTTGACACATAGACCCATTTATCTTATATAATGATCTTCTTTGTCTCTTGTTAACCATTTCTGGCATAAAGTCTCCTTTGTCTGATGTAGGTATAGTGATCCTTGTTGTCTTTTGGTTTCCACGTGCATAGAATGTCTTTTTTTCATCCTTTCACTTTGAGCCCATGTTTTCCTTAAAGCTGAAATGAGTTTTCTGTAGGCAAAATATAGTTGGGTCTTGCTTTTATTAATCCAGCCAGCCACAATGTGTTTTGTGATTGAAGAATTCATTCTGTTTAGAGAAATTATTGATATGTAAAGACTTATTAATGTCATCTTACTAATCATTTTTTGGCTTTTTTTGGTAGTTTCCTTGTTTCTTTTTCCTTCTCTTTCTGCCCTTGCTAATTGGTGATTTTCTGTGGTAGTATGTTCTGATTCCTTCTCTTTATCTTTGGAAATAACCTAATTTTACACCTCAAGGAACTAGAAAAAGAAGAACAAACTAAGCCTAAAGTTAGCAGGTGGAAGGAAATAACAAAGATCAGAGCAGAAATAAATGAAATAGAGATCAGAAAAATAATAGAAGAGATCACAAAACTAAGAGCTGTTTTTAAAAAGATAAGCAAAATTGAAAACCTTTAGCTAGACTAAGCAAGACAGAAGACTTAAAATCAGAAGTGAAAGAAGAGATATTGCAACTGAAATACACAGAAATCATAAGAAATTAGTATATATAATTATACACCGACAAATTGGATAACCTAGAAGAATGGATAAATTCCTAGAAACATACAACTTATCAGACTGAATCATGAAGAAATAGAAAATATGAACATACTAATAATGAGTAGGAACATTAATCAGTAATCAAAAATCTCCCAACAAAGAAAAATCCAGGACCAGATGGTTTCCCTGGTAAATTCTATCAAATATTTAAAGAAAAATTAAAATCAAACACTTCCAAAAATTGAGGAGGAGGGAACATTTCCAAAATTACAAAATTACAAGCCTAGAATTACTCTGATACCAAAAGCCAGACAGACACTTCAAGAAAACCACAGATCAATATCCCTGAAAAATATAGATGCAAAAACAAAAACAAGATTTTGATGAGATATCTGCATGTCCATGTTTATTGCAGCATTATTCACAATGGCCAAGATAGGGAAATAACCAAGTGTCTGTTAATGGATGAATGGGTAGAAAAATGTGGTGATATACATGTAATGGAATATTATTCAGCCACGAGAAAGAAGATCTTGCCATTTGCAGCAACACAAGTGGACCTTGAGAGCATTATGCTATGTGAAATAAGTCAGACAAGGAAAGACAAATTCTGTATGATATCACTTACATGCAGAATCTAAAAAAAGTGAACGAGTAGAAACAGAGTAGAATGGTGGTTACCATGGGGATGAGAGAAATGGAGAAATGTTGGACAAATAATACAGACTTCCAGTTAGAAGATATAAGTTATGGGGATCTAATGTATAGCATTGTGAGTTTAGTTAATACTGTATTACATACTTGAAAGTTTTTAAGAGAGTAATGTTAAATTTTTCACCACAAAAATGAAATGGCAGTTATATAATGTGATAAAAGTATTAGCTAAGGCTACAGTGGTAATAAGTGTATTAATTCAACAATTTGTACACCTTAAACTTACACAATGCTGTATGCCAATCACATCCCAATAAAGCTGGAAAAAAAACATTGTAACTGTAGATGGGCAGCAAGGAAACACCGAACATATAAATCTTTAAAAATCAGCTTTAATATGTTTTAAAAATTCTGCTGATTTAGGAAGGGCTACGAGTAGCTTTGAAATTTGAATAAGTTACTAGGGTGTGATGTATAAACTTTTAGTGCTTTTTATCTTTTTCTAGGTGCATTACACAGAGGCCTACACCTATACCTATACGTGAAGGTGCATAAATGTGCTTTTAGGCTAACATTTCTGTTAACAGTGTTTACCTAGACGGTTTCTTTCAGTAACATAGAAGGTAAATGTGATTGGCAGGGAATGCATAATCACAGCCAGAGGATACTTTTAATAAGAAGAAAAGTATATACATAAAAAACAGTTAATGGGATAAAAATCTATTTGTTGTCATAAAGCCTGGGTGTTTCTATATAAGGTATATTTTCAGAGGCAGTTTTACTAAGTATAGTAGATTAATTATTGTTTAGAAAATATTCACTCTACCCTTCTCTATACATTGATGTTCCCACTCCATTGACATTGGGCTTGGTCAAAAGTCTTCCATTGGCAGATTCAATATGGTGGAAATGATAAGCATGCCAGTAAAAAATACAGATTTAACAGATGTTATGGTTTCTGTTTTTCCCTTTGTGCGCCTACCAGCTGCCATGCTCTATGTAATCATTGGCCATTTAGCCTGAATTCTAGAATGAGAAGATACGTGAAGCACAACTGATCTCAACCTTCAGCCAGGAGATATGTCCAGTTAACTTAGCCAAATGTAATTGAACCAGAACTGACTTGTAGACCTGAAAGTAAAAGATAAATGTTTATTATTGTAATCTACTGAGATTTGGGAGTTGTTTGTGATGCTGCATTGTTATAGCAAAACCTAACTAACACATTTCTCAGACTTAGTGGTAAGTTTTCTAATATATTTTATTAAAACAAGCAAACAAACCCCAGAGGACTTGTTTTTGTTGTTAGTTCTTCCTTAACTTATTTTCACACATGACCTATAAAATATTAGTCAGTCTCTGCTGGATACCTTTTGTTTGCCTCTCCAAATGCACTCTTCATTCTTTTCCACCTTACTCTGTGCCTTAAAAGGCCTAAATAAGGTGCAGCCAATGGAGAGCATTGACAGAAGATCAGAAACAGGAATAGAGGAGAGTGGGAATAGAGAGATTTAATTTCTGGAGTTTCTCGCTGCTGGGTCACTGCAAACTGGTTGCATCCTGTGGCCAAAAGACAGCATCAACCATGCAGCTCTCTCTCTGTGTTTCAGGAATAGCACACTCCCTTAGTCCATGATGGCCTTGGAGAGGGGAGGATAAGCCCTGAAGTCACTAGCCCCAAGGTACTGCGCTATCCCTTGTGGTTTCCTTGTATCCTGCCCACACCTTCATGAATAGCTCCTCATTAAACTTTCCTCAAATTGCAGAGTTTGTGTGTGCCATCTGTTTCCTGATGTGACCTTGACTGATACAAAGTCCTTGGTTCACTTTTACGAAAGGTATTTATTAAGTGGTGGAGAAGTTCAATTTTATCTGGTATTCTGACTGACACACTTTATATCAAGAGAAACTTAAACATATATATGTGAAAAATGTGCATGGCTGCTAACCATATTTTGTTTTCCCTCTGGAGGCTCACTTCACGGGATTAGGCTTGTGAGTCCTTTCCCCAGGCACTGTTTTCTGTCAGGTAACTTGATACAACTTCCAGTTTCAAAATTTTATGCTAATTAAGTTAAGAAACTCTCAAGGCTTTTCCCTGCAATTTCCTCCATAAATGCTAGACTAACTTAGCTTTTAAATTTCTTCTCTGGATTCAGTAAGTGGGAAAGAAAAGTGAAAATAAAGTGGGACAGGTAGAAAACTAATTCTCTTAATTCTCTAAACTTTCATTGTAATGACCCTCTTATCTTCCAGTAATGGGCAACCTTATTCTCCTAGGCTGCTTATTAGCTGCAGAAACTTGGGCAAGATATTTGTCCTTTCTAAACCCCAATTTTTTCAGGACTACCATATCAGCATCTGGACCAGAATATCTACTTCCAGGATTATTGTAAGAATTTAATACAACATATGTGAAGGATCTAATATTGATGAGCCTGCACTGAGACCCAGTAAATGCTCTTTTACTTTATTCTTTCTTCCAACTGCATACTTAAAAATATTACATTGTATGTACTTCAAATGTTCAGTCCTTCTGCAACTGCTTCTCAGAAAGCCTCTGTACTTGGTGGACTGACTCTTTTCCCTTGTTTAAAAAAATTTTTTTTAGCTTTCGTAAAACACGCATAAGGTAAAATATCCCATCTTAAACATTTTTAAGTGTATGGTTCAGTACTGTAAAATATATTCTTATTGTTGTGCATCCAATGCCAGAATTTTTTCATCTTGCAAAACTAAAACTGTATATCCATTAAATAACAATTTTTCATATACTTCTTTCTCAGCTCCTGGCAACCACCATTTGACTTTGTTTCTGTAGATTTGACTAGATAACTTAGTATGAGTGGATCACAGAATGTCTTTTTAAAAAATTTTTTTATTAAAAAAATTTTTTAGGGGCGCCTGGGTGGCTCAGTCGGTTAAGCGTCCGACTTCAGCCAGGTCACGATCTCGCGGTCCGTGAGTTCGAGCCCCGCGTCAGGCTCTGGGCTGGTGGCTCAGAGCCTGGAGCCTGCTTCAGATTCTGTGTCTCCCTCTCTCTCTGCCCCTCCCCCGTTCATGTTCTGTCTCTCTCTGTCTTAAAAATAAATGAACGTTGAAAAAAAAATTAAAAAAAAATTTTTTTTAATGTTTATTCATATTTGAGAGACAGAGCACAAGTGGTGGAGGGGCAGAGAGAGGCAGACACAGCACAGAACCCCACGTAGGGCTAGAACTCATGAACTGCAAGATCATGACCTGAGCTAAAGTTGAACCCTTAACTGACTGAGCCACCCAGGCACCCCATAATGTTTGTCTTTTTGTGACTGGCTTATTTCACTTAACATAATGTCCTCCAGGTTCATCCATGTTGCAGCTTGTGACAGAATTTTTTTGGGTGGACTTACTTTTTTTTTTTTTTAACATAATCACCATGCCCAACAGGGGACATGAAGTCACAACCTCAGATCAAGAGTCGCAGGCTCCACCGACTGAGCTAGCCAGACACTCCACCGCGGGGGGGGGGGGGGGGGTGGCATTTTTTTTACCCCAAAAAATGAATTTTCTAAGATACTTGCCCAGATTCTTAGATTTCATTTAATATTACGTTTCTCCATGTGTTGAAGGATATGATGCCCCAACACTGCATATTATTATTGTGTACCTAAAAAGTGAAATATGTTCTTAGAAAGCATCCTCTCATCACTAATATGCTCCTTATGAATATAGCACTTTCTTTGGTATATGTACACATGGGAATATTTATTACCCAGAATCAGCCAGTGTTCTCTTCCATGGGCTGTTTGTTCTCTGTCAGCACACTTGTTCAAAATCATATGAAGAAGTTTAGTGAACAAAAAGGAATGCTGTAAAAAAGCATATTTCAAACATTAAGCATGTATATTGTCTATCGATTCTGAGAATCCCTGAGCAACTTTAATTTAAAATGCTCATTTTCCACACTCCTGCTTCCTGTTACTAGATTCCTTTCTGGGCTCCACTTCAAACCTTGCTTTCTGTGTTCTTTCTCTCTGTTTGGAACATACAGCCTCGCAGAGTTCTTGGAACTCTTCCGAATGTGGTGATTTGGGTCTCTTCCAAGACCTTCATTGAATGCAGATGCACTGCTAACTTCCCCATAGCTGGCCCCTTGGAAACAGGCAGAAGGAAGTCTTGGTGTTTAGTAGAAAATACTTTCTCTGATTCAAACTAGTACAATTATTATTTATCCTTTGTAGCTGTTGGAACTATTCCTTTTCTCTCTCTGCTTCAGGAAGAAGTGTGTGTGTGTGTGTGTGTGTGTGTGTGTGTGTCTGTGTGTGTGTGTGTGTGTGTGTGTGTGTGTGTGTGTAGGGGGTGATGGAGGAGGGTGATCTAGCTGTGGAGAATTCTATAAATGGGATCAACATTTCTCCACCCTACTTGTTTTATTAAGATATAATTGATATATAATATTGTATTAGCTTAAGGTGTTCAATATAATAACTTGAAATATGTATAAATACAAAATGGTCATCACATAAGTTTAGTTACCATCCATCATCTCACATAGTTACAATTTCTTTTCTTCCTGGGATGAGAACTTTTAAGATCTTCTCTCTTATCAACTTTCAAATATACAGCAGTATTGTTAACTATAATCACCATGCTGTACATTACATCCCCAGAAGTCATTTATCTTATAACTGGACGTTTGTACCTTTTGACCACTTTCACCCACTTCCCACCCCTGGCAGGATTTCCTTCATTTTAAATGGCTGAATAATACTCCATTGTGTGTGTGTGTGTGTGTACATATATATAAAAACCATATTTTATTTACCTATTCATCTCTTTTTAAGAATTTTTTAAAAAGTTTATTTATTTATTTTGAGAGAGAGAGAGAGCACACACGCAAGGTAGGGGCAGAGAGAGAGGGGAGAGAGAGAGAATCTAACAGCGCAGAGCCAGATGTGGGGCTGGAACTCATGAACTGTGAGGTCATGACCTGAGCTGAAGGCACACGCTTAACCCGACTGAACCACCCAGGTGCCCCTACCTATTCATCTCTTGATGTATACTTAGGCTATTTCCATGTCTTAGCTATTGTGAGCCATGGTGCAATGAACATAGTGTGCATGTATCTCTTCCAGATAGTGATTTTGTTTACTTCAGATTATACCCAGAAGTGGGATTGCTGAATCATACGGTACTTCTAGTTTTAATTTTTTGAAGAACCTCCATACTGTTTTTCATAGTTGCTGTACCAATGTACATTCCTGCCAACAGTGCATGAGGGTTCCTTTTTCTCTGCTTCCTCACCAACACTTGTTATCTCTTGTACTTTCCAGGATAGTTGTTCTAGCAGCTGTGAGGTGATAGCTCATTGTGGTTTTGATTTGTGTCAACATGAATATTAGTGATGTTGGGTACCTTTTCATGTACATGTTGGTCATTTGTGTGCCTTCTTCAGAAAAATGTCTATTCAGTTTTTAATCAGGTGTTTTGTTTTGTTTTGTTATGGAGTCGTAAGAGTTCCTTATATATTTTGGATATTAACTTCTTATCAAATACATGATTTTCAAATATTTTCTCCCATTCTATAAGTTGCCTTTTAATGTTGCTGATGTTTCCTCTGCTGTACAGAACCTTTTTAGTTTAATGTAGTTCCACTAGTTTATTTTTTCTTTTGTTGCTTTTGCTTTTTGCGTCATATCTAAAAAAAAATCATTGCCAAGACTGATGTCAAGGAGCTAACCCCCATGTTTTATTCTAGGAATTTTATAATTTCGTACCTTACATTTAAGTCTTTTATCCATTTTTAAAAATTTATTTATTTTTGAGAGAGAGAGAACTTGTGAGCAGGGGAGGAGCAGAGAGAGAGGGAGGCACAGAATCCAAAGCAAGCTCCAGGCTGAACTATCAGCACAGAGCCCAATGTGGGGCTCCAACCCACGAACTGTGAGATTATGACCTGAGCTGAAGTCGGATGCTTAACAAACTGAGCCACCCAGAAGCCCCTCTTTTATCCATTTTGAATTAGGAGGGGAGGAGGATGATCCATATGCAGAAAATTCCCAAAAGGTGTTGACATTACTTATGGAAATATACCCAATGACACTTATCCATTTCCATACTTTCTCAGACCCATAGCTTCTCTGTGTAACATTCACCAGTTTTAAAAGCTAATTTATTTTCAAAAACCCTTTTTATTAATGACCTTCAAGCCTGGCTCTCTACTGTTTCCCCAGTTTCCATTTTCTTTGAATTCATTTGTCTTTTAAGCTTGCCACTAAGGGTATTTTCCTCACCTGGAATAATTTACCCAAGTCCCCATCTACCATTTCCTAAATGTCCTTTAATACCATGTCCTTAATACCATGTCCTTTGAAACTCACCTAAAACTTACCTGTTTCAGGGCTCTTCCCCCTGATTAAAAGGAGCTGCTCTCTATAGTAATCTATTTAAATGGAGGTACATTATAATTTATATGAGATCAATTCCTGAAAGACTCGCAAATTATAGATACAATATTTTAATGCAAAGGCAAGCTCTGTACTTTTATTTTGTAAAAAATTTTTTTTTACTCTTTATTTATTTTTGAGAGAGACAGAGAGAGGGAAAGTGCAAGTAGGGGAGGAACAGAGAGAGAGGGAGACACAGAAGCCAAAGCAGGCTCCAGGCCCTGAGTTGTCAGCACAGAGCCCAACACAGGGCTTGAACTCAAGAACTGTGAGCTCATGACCTGAACTACAGTTGGACGCTTAACCAACTGAGCCACCCAGGTGCCCCACAAGTTCTGTACTTTTAAAAGAACTCTAGTATATTACTCTACAATGGGAATAATTACCCTTTTAATTTCTCTATTGTGTAGGAATGTTTGCCTATGTATATATACCTTAAATATAGATGTATATATGTGTATATACATACACATATTCAAGTATAATTAACATGCAGTGTTATATTAATTTTAGGTGTACAGTATAATGATTCAACAATGCTATACATTTTTCAATATCCTTCAAGGTAAGTGTACTCTTTTTTTAAAAAAAAATTTAAGTGGTTATTTATTTATTTATTTTGAGAGAGAGAGAGAGATAGAGCTCAAGCAGTAGAGGGGCAGAGAGAGAGGGAGGGGAGGATCCACACTGCCGGTGCAGAGCCCAATGGAGGGCCTATCTCACGAACTAAGAATCATTACCTGTGCTGAAATCAAGAGTCGGATGCTTAAGTGACTGAGCCACCCAAACACCCCAAGATAAGTGTACTCTTAATCCCCTTTATCTATTTTGTCCTTCTTTCCACCCACCTCCCCTCTGGTACCCACCAGTTTCTTCTTTGTATTAAGAGTATGGGTTTTTTTCCCCATTCATATCTGTAATGTTTAATTATTTTGAGGAATTGCAATATAAACATTAAACTGAGGATACCATTTATATTAAAATTTTCTTAAAATTTCCAAACTCAGCAAAGGAGAGTTTGGAAAAAAAATCCCATATATTCACTTATAAACAATTTGGATTCTATTCCAATGGAATAAAATTAAAATATGTCTTTCTTCTATTCAAATATTTTGTCAGTTTATAAATTTTCCCAGTTGTCTCAAGTTTGCTTTTTGGTTTTACATGAACAGTATGATTTTTTGTTTGTCTCATTTTTTCTTTGTTTTGTCTCTTAAATTCCACAAGAGTAAAATCATAAGATATTTGTCTTTCTGTGACTTATTTCACATAGCATAACCCTTCTAGGTCCATCCATGTTGTTGCAAAGGGCAAGGTCTCATTCTTTTTTTATGGCTAAATAATACTCCAGTGTGTGTGTGTGTGTGTGTGTGTGTGTGTGTGTGTGTGTGTGTATACCACATCTTCTTCATCAATTCATCTATGGATGGACACTTGGGTTGCTTCCATACCTTGGTTATTTTATATCATGCTGCAACAAACAGGGGTGTGCATATATCTTTTCAAATTAGTGTTTTCATTTTCTTTGAGTAAATACTGAGTAGTGGAATTATTGGATCATAGGGTAATTATACTTTTAATTTTTTAAGGAATCTCTTGTTTTCTACAGTGACTGCACCGATTTATATTCCCAATGGTGCACAAATGTTCCTGTATTGCCAATCATTACCAACACTAGTTATTTCTTGTGTTTTTGATTTTAGCCATTCTGACAGGAAATTTGCATTTCCCTGATAAGTAGTGATGTTGGGCATCTTTTCATGTGTCTGTTGCCTTGGAAAAATGTCTATTCAGGTGTTGCCCCTTGAGAGGTTTTTGTTGGTGAGCAGTGCCAGAAGTTAGATCAGATATTGTCAAGGCTGGACATGCACTGGTTGGCAGGGCACTCTTTATGGACTGCCAGTTATAAACTTCATTTCCTGGGTCTGCAGTTGACCTGGTGTATGTAGTTATCTTCCCCTCCCCACAGGGCAGGAGTCACTTGGAGTGGCTCTGGTCCTTGCCAGGGCTGCCTGTAGGATGAAACATGGCAGGAGCCACTTTGGAGGGATTCCTGCCAAGTGGGGTGGATTGGATGGGACACATCCTCTGTAAAATGTGGGGATGGGGCACACAGTGTTAGCAAAGTAGTTAAGAGTGTTTGTGTTGATTCCTGCAAATATCCAAGCTAGCTAGGCTAGGGGTGGGAGGATGGGTATAGGGGAAGAAATGGAATCTTCCAGCTCTTTTGTTCTTAGAGAAATCTTCTAAACATCTCTAACCTTTCAGCACTGGTTCTGAGATTAGTAAATAAATTTTCACATATTCCCTTAAGTGTTTTTCAAACTGCTCCTTCTATGCTCTATCTTGGGGAAGGGGGTGTTGTTCATTATGCTGTCTCTGTAGGAGCAGGGACTCAGTGTGCTATTGCCTCTGGCTCTCCTAGAGCTAAGTTTGCTGCTTTTTAAAGTACCCAGACATAAGTAAGCACTGCTGGCTGTAAAAATTCTCCAAGTTAAGTCCCATTGTGTTTCAAAGCCAGATGTCATGCGGATTCATCTTCTCTGTGCAGGTTTCCCATGTTGGAGTGCCTGGTGTGGGATTTGCTCTTTTCCCTTCTTTGTACTTGTGGTGTCCTCCTGTTTGTGGTTAGTTTTAGTAAGTGTTTTGTTCTCAATGGTGTCTCCACCTCTCCTACCCTTTTTGATGTGGCCTCCTCTCTACCATTAACTTTGGAAAGTCTGTCTGCCCAACTTTGAGTCATTTTCTGGGTTGGCTCTTATCTAGGTGTGTTTGTAGGACAGAGATTAACTTAGGATCCTCCTACTCTGCCATATTCCTTAAAGTCAAAAACTATTCAATACTCTTGATATATGCTACCTTGCAAATATTTTGGTTATGATATGTGATTAAGCGCAAGGACTCTACTATTTTTCTTTTGTTCCTCTAAAGCAACTGGCATAGTGCTTGGCCTATAGTGGGTGAATAATTTCATAAAATTTTGATAATAGTTCATTTATTTAGATTTAAAATTATGATTTGGGACTAGAGGTTTATTTTTATTTCTTTTTTTAAAACATCTTTATTGAGATATAATTGATACACAATAGGGTGCCAGAAAGAATATAATTGTTTTTTTCACACAAACACAAACAGGCATATCAATTATATATCCATAAGACTATCACCACAATTAAGAGTAAGAATAAAATCATTACTCAAAAAATATTCTGTGCCCCTTTGGAATAGTACATTCCTCTCCTCTCTGCCCTTTCCTTCATCCCAGGAAATAACTTATCTGCTTTCTGGAATGGGAGGTTTTACATTTCCTAGAAGTTTATGTAAATGGAATCATACAGTATGTGCCATCTTTAGTGTTGCTTGTTTCACACAGCATTTTAAAATAAAGTTACTGTGAATATTCATGCACAAGCATTCATTTCTCTTGAGTATATATGAGTGGAATGGCTAGATTATATATGATACATATGTTTAACTTTTAAAAAAATGTATATTTATTTATTTTGAGAGAGAAAGAGAGAGAGAGAGCACATGAGGGGAGAGGCAGAGAGAGAGAGAGAGAGAAGAGAGAATCCCAAGCAGGCTTTGTGCAGTCAGTTCAGAACTGTGAGAAGATAACCTGAGTCAAAATCAAGAGCCAGACGCTTAACTGACTGAGCCACCCAGGCACCCTTGTAGGTTTAACTTTTTAAGAAACTTCCAAAAACTGGGTATACTTCCCTACTGGCATTATATGAACTTTCCAGTTCTTCTGCATCCATACCCACACTTGGTATAGTCAATCTTTTTAGTTTTAGATATTCTAATTTATGGTTTTAATTTGCATTTTCTTAATGACTGATGATGTTAAACAGGTGCTTACTAGTCACCCATATATCTTCTTTGGTGAAGCATCTGTTCAAATCTTTTACTCATTTTTTAGTGGATTGCTCGTTTCTCATTATTAAGGTCTGAGTATTTTAGTCTATTTTGGATATAAGTCCTTCATCAGGTATGTGATTTGCAAATATTTTTTCTTGGTCTGTGGTTTAGTTTTTAATTTTTGGACAGTATTTTTCCGAAAGCAGGTCTAAATTTTGATGAAGTCTAGTTTACTAATTTTCTATTTTATGGATCATGCTTTTGGAATAGTATTGAGAAATCTTTGCCCAACCCAAAGTTACATAGGCTTTTCTTCCTTGATTCATTAAGTTTTATAGTTTTAAGTTTTACATTTTTGCTTTATGATCCACTTTAAGTTATTTTGATATGATGGTGGTATGGGCCAAAGTTCTCCAAGGTTCTTTTTTTGCATATGAATGTTCAATTTTACAGCATAATTTGAGTTGCTTTTGCAGCTTTATTGAAAGAAGCTCCTTTTGCAACTTTGTTGAAAATCAAGACCCTATATATGTGGGTCCATGTTTTAGTCTGTTCAGGCTACCATAGACTTGGTCACTTATAAGCAACAAATACTGATTTCTCACAGTTCTGTTGTGCCCTCATGACCTAATCATCTCCCAAAGACCCTACCTCCTGATACCGTCACTTCGGGGAGTAGGTTTTGGAGGGATTTTGTGGTGGTGGTGGGGTTCAGAACTGATGGCCAAGAAAGAATTCTTGAAGATGTCTTTGGTGCAAAAAAGTGATTTTTTTTAAAGCACGGGGACAGGGCCCGTAGGCAGAAAGGGCTGCACTGGTATTGTGAAGAGTAACTGGTTATATACTACATACACTATGGAGTTGGGGGAGGTAAAGTCAAGAGGAAGTTTCTTTTAAAAAAAATTTTTTTAACGTTTATTTATTTTTGAGACAGAGACAGAGCATGAACGAGGGAGGGTCAGAGAGAGAGGGAGACACAGAATCTGAAACAGGCTCCAGGCTCTGAGCGGTCAGCACAGAGCCCGACGCCAGGCTTAAACTCACGGACCACGAGATCATGACCTGAGCCGAAGTCTGCCGCTTAACCGACTGAGCCACCCAGGCAACCCCAGAGGATGTTTCTTAAAGGGATTTCCGTGTGCTTAAGAAGACTCCTAGATTACTGGAGGCCTAGCTATTGTCAAGCTAAGGTTGTTTTTCCCTCTAGCAAAGTATTAACATTAAGATGGTAGGGATTTCCTGGGCTTTCGACTATTGGTAAGATTGCCCCCCCCCTTTTTTGTAATTGTACTAAGATATTTGTAAACTGATAGAGACTCTCATCCTTTGTTGTCCTTTCCTTTGTTCTTGGACAGCAAGAAGTGCCTTAGGAAGATCACACATACCCCACCTGGGGTGTGGAAGTATGCTAGCTTGTGCTTTGTCCTCAGCTTGTCTTATGGTCCCTCATCAAATTGCAACATATGAGTTTTAGGGGGAGAGAAATATTCAGATCATAGCATTCTGCTCTTGTGTTGCAGGCAGGATTCTTTACCTCAATACCTGGGTTTGTTGTTTCATTGCTTTGAAGAATGAAGAGGTAGACAAAGAATAAAATGAGCAGCAGGCAAAAGTTTATTAAAGTATAAGATTAGAAAGTAAGAATAGTATGAAATCTCTCTTTGAAGAGAAGGGGCATTTGAAAATAAATGTCTGTGACAATAGGCAAGGGACTTTGTTATATAGGGTTTTGGTGGGCTCCTTTTCCCTTGTTTCTTCTCAGGTTCTACCCTTATTGGCTAGGTAACTCTAAATGCTTGGTCATTCCTTTTTCATTGGCTCCTTTCCATTGTAAGAGGGGTGGTCTATGGCCATACCGATCTTTGTGAGTCGTACTGTTTTATGGTCTACTACTTGTTTTTAGTTAGGTCTTTTGTCAAATTCTTGAGGGAAACCAGAAGGGGAGTAGGTGGTGTCTGTTACCTTCTTAAGAGGAACTTCTTTGTTTTGTTTTGTTTTTGTTTTTAATTTTTATTTATTTATTAAATATTTATTTATTTATTTATTTATTTATTTTTGATATAATTTATTGTCAGATTGGTTTACATACAACACTGGTGCTCATCCCAACATGTGCCCTCCTCAATGCCCATCACCCACTTTCCTCTCCCCATCAACCCTCAGTTTGTTCTCAGTATTTATGGTTTGCCTCCCTCCCTCTCTGTAATGTTTTATTCCCCCCTTCCCCTTCCCCATGGTCTTCTGTTAAGTTTCTCAAGATCCACATATGAGTGAAAACATGGTATCTGTCTTTCTCTGACTGAGTTATTTCACTTAGCATTATTCCCTCCATGTTACTGCAAATGGCCAGATTTCATTCTTTCTCATTGCCAAGTAGTATTCCATTGTATATATAAAGCACATCTTCTTTATCCATTTGTCAGTTGATGGACATTTAGGTTCTTTCCATAATTTGGCTATTGTTGAAAATGCTACTATAAACATTGGGGTACATGTGCCCCTATGCATCAGTGCTCCTGTATCACTTGGGTAAATTCCTAGCAGTGTTATTGCTGGGTCATAGGGTAGTTCTATTTTTAATTTTTTGAGGAATCTCCATACTGTTTTCCAGAGTGGCTGCACCAGTTTGCATTCCCACCAACAGTGCAAGAGAGATCCCATTTCTCCACATCCTCGCCAGCATCTATAGTCTCCTGATTTGTTCATTTTAGCCACTCTGACTGGTGTGAGGTGGTATCTCACTGTGGTTTTGATTTGTATTTCCCTTATGAGGAGTGATGTTGAGCATCTTTTCATGTGTCTGGATAGCCCTGCCTTGTAGGGCTCTGGGTGGCCAGCCCGGGAGCACCTGCATCCCTGGGCCTGTCCCTGCAGCTATTCTCTGCAGTGATTCCACCTCCATGATAGCTTTGTGCCTGGGTCAACAGCACTTGAATCTCCCTGAAGCTGGAGTCAGGTGGTGGCTCTACTACTCTGGGTTTATGGGGGTGACCCTACTTCCAAGGCTCTGTTGGGTATTGCCTTAATGGGGTTTCTCTACGATCCTGTCCACTCTGGACCTGTGATGGGAAGGCAGCTCCAAAATCTCTATGGGGTTTTTGACTACAGATCCTGACTTGTACTTAGATGGCTGACTAATCTCCCCATTGTCTTGATGAATAGCTCCTAGCTTCTGTTGAGAAAGCTTATCCATAATAATCCAAAACAATCTCTTTATCTAATTTGACCGTGTACTTTTTGTTCTCTCCCTAACAGGATTTCTTGTTTTTCCCAACATGAATAAAATTTTCCCAAATTTTAAAGTTCTGCTTCCAGTTTGATTAGCAATTGTCATTTCTCCTTGCATTTTACTATAAGAAGTCAATAGAAACCAAGACACAAACTTCCACACTTTGCTTGCATGTTTCCTCTGCCAAATAATCTAATTTCAACACTCACAAGTTGTATCTTCCACAAAAGAATAGGACACTAACACAATTCAACCAAGTTCTTTGCCACTTTATGACAAGGGTCACTCCTCCTCCATTGCCCAATAATATAGTCTTCCTTTCTGTATGAAATCTGATGAAGTTAAATCATATATCAAGACCCACAAAATGGAGGCCGCCTTAGTGGCCTGACTTACATCACAAATCTAAACCTACATCAGTTTGCACTTATAGGAAATACCTGTCAAGAAAACTTAGCATATGCTAGTCATAATCCACCAACTCAGCTTTAGGTAGCTTATTTTACCCTCGACCTGCCAGCCTTATTAGGAAATCCTGGACTTCTAGCCAATCATGCCCTGTTTCTGAATTGCCTCTTCAAACATTTGATAAAACCAATTTTGACCAAAATCTCTTGGAGAAAGTGGTCCACTGCTAATGCAGCACTGATGTTGGCGTCTCTAGCCTCCATAAGTGTGAGAAATAAATGTTTGTTGTTTATAGGTAACCCAGTCTGTGGCATTTTGTTATAGCAGTCCAAGTAGACTAACATAGTCTTTAATTGATTTCAGCAGTAGTTTATAGTTTTTAGTGTGCATGTATTGCACACCTGTTGTCAGATTTATCCTTAAGCACTTCATATTTTTGATGCTATTGCAAATGATATTCTTTAAATTAAGATAGTTTTCTCATTAATGCCTTTTATCAGGTTAAGAAAGTCCCATTTTATTCCTGGATTGTCAAGAATTAAAAAAAAAATAGGAGTGGATGCTGGATCTTGGCAATTCTTTTTCCACAGAAATTGATATTATGATATGTTTTTTTTTTTTTTATGTTGTGAATTGCACTGATTGATTTTGAATATTAAATCAACTTCACATTCCTGGGATAAATCCCATTTGTTCATGATGAATTATTCTCTTACTATACTGTTAAAGTTAACTTATATTCATAAGGGATATTAGTCTGTATGTTTGTTTTATTATAGTATCTTTATCTGGTTTTGGTTAAAGAGTAATGCTGGCTGAGAGAATGAGTTAAGATATATTTTCTAGGTAAGTTTGTAAAGAATTTTTTTTTCTCTTCTTGACTTGAGTTTTGGTAGTTTGTACTTTTCAAAGAATTTATCTATTCATCCAAATCATTGAATTTTGGATATAAAGATAATTATACTGGGGTGCCTGGGTAACTCAGTTGGTTAAGCGTCTGACTCCTGGTTTTGGCTCAGGTCATGATCTCACAGTTAGTGGGTTCAAGACCCTGAGCTGGGCTCTGTGCTGGCAGTGTGGAGCCTGCTTGGGATTCTGTCTCTCTTTCTCTGCCCCTCTCCTGCTTGTGCTCTCTCTCTCTCAAAATAAATAAACTTAAAAAAAAAGATAGTTATACCTTTCCCTTATAATTATTTTATTTCCCCTCTAATCCATAGTGATGTCATGTCTCTCATTCCTGATTTAGTAATTTATGTCTTCTCTCTTTTCTTCCTGATCAGCATGGCTAAATATTTATCTATTTTGTTATCCTCCCAGAGAACAAGCTTTTTGTTTCACTAATATCTTCTATATGTTGGTTTGTTAGTTCATTGATTCCTGTCTGTCATTATTTTCTTTCTTTTGTTAATTTTTAATTTTGGTCTTCATTTTTTTTTAAGATGTAAACTGAGGACATTGATTTGACTTATTTTCTTTTCTCATATATCTAATTAGTTTTATTTTTCCCTGATTTTCTTGTACCTCAAAAAATTTTATATATGTATTTTCTATCAACTTAAAGTACTTTATAATTTCCTCTTTGTTTCCTTCACCACCGCCACCTTTTGGTTTCTAGATTTGCATTACTTTTTTCCAGGTATTTGGGGATTTTCCCAATATTATTCCATTGAGGTCTGAGAACAATTTCACATGACTCAAATTTTTGTAAATTTATTGGGACTTGTTCTGTGGCACAGAAAGTCACGTATGTATATGTGTATATATGTATATATATCACATTTTCTTTATTGACTCATATTGATGGTCATTTATATTATTTTCATGTCTTAACTATTGTAAATAATGCTTTAATGAACATGAGGTATATATATCTCCTTGAGATAGTGATTTCTTTTCCTTCAGATGTATACCAAGAAGTGAGATTGCTGGATGACATGGTAGTTCTATTTTTAATTTTCTGAGGAAACTTCAGAGAGTTTTCCATAGTGGTTGTACAAATTTACATTCCCACCAATACTGTATAAGAGTTACTTTACTCTACATCCTTGCCAGGACTTGTTATCTCTTGTCTTTTTGATGATATCCATTGTGGTTTTGATTTGTGTTTCCCTGATTATTACTGATGTGGAGCATCTTTTCATGTACTAGTTGGGTATTTGTATGTCTTCTTTGGAAAAATGTCTATTCAGGTCTTCGCCCATTTTTAAAATTAGATTTTTTTTTTGCTATGGATTTGTATGAGTTCTTTAAGTATTTTGGATATTAACCCTTTATCAGACGTGTGGTTTGCAAATGTTTTCTCCCATTTCATAGTTTGTCATTTTGTTGGTCATTTCTTTTGCATTGTAGAAACTTCTCAGTTTGACATAGTCCTACTTATTTTTCTTTTATTGCTTGTGCTTTTGGTATCATCCAAAAATCATTGCTGTGACCAATGTCAAGGAGCTTTTTCCCAATGTTTTCTCCTGGGAACAGTTTCAGGATTTACATTTAAGTTTATAATCCATTTCAAGTTAATTTTTGTGAGTGGTGTAAGATAAAGTTCCAACTTAATTTGTTTTGCATGTCATGTGATTATCCAGTTTTCTCAGCACCATTTATTGAAGAGACTATTCTTTCCCTTGAGTATTCTTGGGTTGCATGTCAAATATTAGTTGACTAGGTATGGGTTTGTTTTTCTGAGGTCTCCATTCTGTTGCATTGGTTTATATGTCTATTCTTATGCAGTACCACATTGTTTTGATTATAGTATATATAATACAGTTTGAAATCAAGAATGTGGTGTCTTTAGTTTTTTTCTTCTTTCTCAGGACTCTTTTGGCTAATCTGGGTCCCCTGTGGTTCCATATAAAACAGGATAAATTTTGGACTCTGTATTCATGTGGTTCTGTAGGCAGAGCTTTATGGTTAGATGGGGCCTCAGCCCGAGCTTGCAATCAGGTAGGCTGTTCACTGTGTTCTGCTTTTGGATAAGGTCTCTGGCCGGTGCCTGATTGGGAGGGGGCCTCCACCTGTATCCCATAGCTGGTAGGGGCTAGACACTGTGCTTCATGGTCAGGTGGAGTTGCTGTCTGTGCTCACTCATTGGGTAAGGCCTCAGGGTATGCTCTATGATTAGGCAGGGTCACTGACTGAGCTTTCTGTCTGCACCAGGCCTTGGGCTGTGCTCATCAATCAGAACCATAGGCTGGGCTCTGTTTTTAGGCAGGGCTGTAGGTTGGGCTTCTTGCCTGGGTGATACCATAGGTTGATCTCTGAGGATGCTCAGGGTCACTGTTTAGGTTCCCTGGTTATGTGGGACCAGTGGCTATAATTAACAGTTATGCAGGGCTGCTGTCTTGGCTCTTTCTAGAAGTAGGGCTTTAGGATGGTGTCTGTGTTTGCCTAAGTTAACTGGCCAGGCTTTCTGCCGGGCATGATTGGAAGTTACATTCAGTAGTTAGGCAGGGCTGTGAACTTATTTCCTGGCAAGGTGGGGTTGTAGAACAGACTCCACGGTCAGTTCTGCTTGTTGGTTTGGGATCCAAATCAGACAGAACTGCACACCAAGCATTCTGGCCAGATGGGGCCTCCAGCTTGGTTTTGCAGATGAGAGTTCTCTGCTCTGTTGCTGCTGTAAGTAGAAATGCTGCCCACCAAGATCTTAGCACTGGTTGCTGTAGGCTTTGCCCCCATTCTCCATCTCAATCTGATCCCCAGTGGTTGAACCCTGCAGCAACCATGAAGCAACACCTGAGGGATCTCTCAGGGAGTGTTCTGCAACACAGGGTGAGCTGGATGTCCACCTTGGGCTCTCTTTTCTCACCGAAAACTGTAGGCCCATGGAGACCCTGTCAGTGCAGGATTGTGCTAGCCTGATGCAGTCAGGATGTAGTCACTCTTCTAATGTGTTTCTTCTTAGTCTCTGTGGTCCAGAGTGGTGCTGCAGTCTCATTCTCTGGGCTTTGGAATTTTCACAATGTTGTCTTGTCTATGGATAGGAAGTCTTCTTGTGAGGGGACTGAAGTCAGGAATGATTTATGTCACTATCTGATGAATATGAATCTCTGAAAAAATTTTTATTTTGTTTTGTTTTAAAAAATAATCTCACTGAGAAGATGTTGATTCATTATCTTACTGAGTAAAAGTACTAGATTGGCAATTTTTTCTTTCAGTACTTTTGAAGATGTTGGTTTCCTGTTTTTTGGTTTGCCTAGTTTTTGACAAAAAGTCTGCTGTCATCCTCACCTTTGTTCTTTTGTCAGTAATGTCTTATTCTTCTAGTTGCTTTCAAGATTTTCTTTTATTCCCTGGTTTTAACTAATTTGATTATGGTATGTATTGGTATAGGTAGTCCTGTGTGTGTGTGTGTGTGTGTGTGTGTGTGTGTGTGTGTGTTGTTCATTGAAATTCCTGCATCTGTGGGTTTTCATCAAATTTAGGTTTTTTGGCCATTATTTCTTCAAATTCCTCCCTTCTCCCAACCACTATTGGCATCTTCAGTACCACAATACTAGGTTTTTTGAAATTGTCCCACAGCTCAATGATACTCTGTAATTTTTTTTCAGTTTTTTCTCTCTGTGTTTTGAATAGTGTCCTTTTCTAGGTCTTCAACTTCCCTAACCTATTCTACTACAATGTCTAATTTATTATTAACCAATACAGTATGTTTTTCATCTTAGATATTGTAGATTATATCTTTGCATATTATTAAATATTGTACAGAAGTATACAAAGTGAAATAACAAAGCACAATGTGAAGAGGTAGTCAATTTTACCTGATGAGGGGGAAAGGAAGGCTTCAGGCTTCAACATATATTGAGTCCTAAGGAATTTGTAGAGCTTTTATGGAGGACAATAGAAATGGAAGCTTGCCAGAGAGAATTACAGGTGTGTGAAAGAAGTGTGGAATAACATGGTTTAATTCCTACAAAAAGTTCACAATGGTTCAAGTACAGATTTGAGGCAGAAACCTTGGAAGTTAAGGTCAAATGTAATTAGGGACAGATAATGGCCCTATGACACATTAAAATGTGATTACGTCTGCAATAGGAAGATGAGAATGGCTTTAAACAGGAGAAGTAATGTGATTTGATTTGCATTTTAGAAAAAAGCACCCTGGATGAAGTGACTATTTAAGAGTGTGTTTGTGTATGTGTGTATGTATGTGCATGTGTGTGTATGTACATGTATGTGTGTGTAGAGGGGGTTAAATGCAGATTAGTAAGACAAATTATAAGTATTTTTATGATAAAAGATGTCATATATAGTGATAGTCTGAGCTGAAGCAATCCCAGTGGGGTTGAAGAAGAGAAATAAAATGTAGAACCACGATGACTTGCTTAAGATTACATATAGGATATGAGGAAATGGGAAGATTCAAGTATCATTCCTAGGGTTTGGCTTAATTGACTAGATAGATTAAGTAGAAGGAAGAGTTGATTTAGATCTAAATTTGGATTTAGATCTGTTAAATTGGAAGCAGTTTATCTAGATGGAGATGTCCAGTGGGCAATTGTATTAATAGGTCTTTAATTCATGATACATGGCTAAGATAGAGGTATAGATTTGTGACTATTGGAGTCTAGTTAAAGCTGTAGGATGTGTGAAAATGAGATCACTGTAAGGAAATGAAATGAGAGAGAAGAGGGTGCAATAAAAAATACAAGAAATTTTAAATTTGATATTTAAAGGGGGGATAAAAAAAAGAGTGGGATGAGGAGGTGGGACATATAGAAGCACAATAAATAAAAGAAGGCACAGTCATAGAAGAAGAGGGAGAAAGAGTAAAGTATGTCTTAGTAACTAAGGAAAAAGAAAGCTTCAGGAGGGAAGGAATGGTTTGAGTATGGTGCAGTTGGAGACAGTAAGAATTTTAGTGGGGGTAGACAGAAACTGGATTATAGTGAGTTAAAAGTAAATGGGAGATAAGGAAATAGAGCTGGTAAGTTTAGATTACTCTTTGGATTATGAAATGAACAAGACAGATAAAATACTAACTAGAGGAAAACAAGTTCCAAAGGAAGGGATATATTAAAGTAAGAAGTTCCCTGAAGAAACAGATTAATTTAATAGGCAAATTAGCAATCTCTAGACTTGAGAGTCAGAAATAATTAGCTAGAAATATTGCTATGTCCCTTACTGTTTATATAATCTTAGGTGAATTGTAAAACCTCACTATGGCAGTTTTCTTATTTGTAAGATGGGGACAATAATAACATAGACAGGTATAGATCATGGTTTTGTGGAATTTTGAAGTTCATACAGTTTGGGGGCCTTTTCAAGAAGAGGAATACAAGGGGCACCTAGGTGGTGTAGTCAGTAAGTGTCTGACCCTGGATCTCTGCTCAGGTCATGATCTCATAGCTCGTGAGTTCGAACTCCAAGTCAGGCTCTGTGCTGATGTATGTGGAGCCTGCTTGGGATTCTGTCTCTCCCTCTCTCTGTTCATCCCCTGCTTGTGCTCTTGCTCGCATGTGCGCACTCTCTCTCTCTCTCAAAATAATAAATAAATAAAATAAATAAATAAATAAAACTTAAAATATAAAATTAGGTATGCTTTGGATATGACTTGTGCAGTTGAATGTTTTGAGGTTTGAGGTTTAAGGTTTAAGTTTAAGGCCTCACTGTAAATCTGCCACTACTCATCAAATTCAGTCTCAGAGGATTCAGTGCTATAATGAAGTAGACCACAGCCTAATGTCTGGTATATAGAAAAGGTCTCAATAAATATGGTTATTATTTGAGCCTGTTTATAGACTGATTGATGTGTAGACTCTGTTGAGAGGGAGTGAGTAAAGATACAAGATAGAGATCACTGATAGAGCAAGACCCAGTGAAAATGAGTTTTTAGAAGATAGAGACAGGTGAAGAGAATAAGGTTTCAGAAAGAACAAAGTCTTTTCTTAGTTTGATGAAAAGGAGGTTATGCATGTACACAAAGTTTGTAGGTGTATGAGAGCTCTGGATTCAAGAAATCAAAGAATAATTGCCTCTGTCTTATCTGGAAGTTGAGGCAAAATCACCTGTTGTCTATGGGAGAATCCAGGTTGATATGCCGTTTTAAAGAACACCTGTATTATTGCTGCCATTACAAATTACCACAGATTTAGCAGCTTCAGACAATACAAGTTTAGTATTTTGTAGTCTGCAGGTCAGAAGTCCAAAATGGAACTGCCATGGCTGTGTTCCTTTTGTAGGCTCTAGTGGAGAATCTGTTTATTGTCATTTCCAGCTTCTAAAGGCTGCATGCATACCTTGCGCAAACACTCAGAGCCCCAGTTTGGCGGCCTCCTTGTCTTTTCGGAATGACGTCACTCGGCCTCCGGAGCTACTGCGGCTGCCCAGGCCCAGGAGTCGGTCCACTCCCTTTTCTGTGTCCCTTTCCTTCCCACCCACAAACCTCAACCAAGTCCTCATTGCTCTGGCCAGTGGCTGCTCCCTCATGTTCTTCTAGACTAGTGCCTCCAGGACGACCTTTGCCTCCAGCGCGTCCTGCCTCATTGCTGCCACCAATTCCTGCAGCCTTATTCCCCTGCCCCTGCCCGGCCCCCTTGGTGGAACGTGTGCTTTATTCTTTCCTCTCCCTGTCCTCACACATCCACCTAGTTGCTAGGTCCCAGTGAATTACTTGGGTTGAATATCTTTCAAATCTACCCACATCTCTGTCTTTATTATCTGGCTTACTGAAACTGCATTCTGATGGATTTTTCTGTCTCCATTTTTGTACCATTGGAGTCCTTTCTCCACAATCATCTGATGTGGTCTTTCAAAAATGTGCTATAAACCTAAGCCTGTTAGGCTCCTGCATTAAACTGTTAAGTGACTTTGATGTGGAAATGTTGGGACTTGGAGCCAATAGTCAAGAAAGAATTCTTGAGCTGTCTTAGGTGTAAAAAGGTGGTTTAATTAAAGTACCAGGACAGGGGTGCTTGGGTGGCTCAGTGGGTTAAGCCTCTGACTTTTGATTTTGTCTAGGTCATGGTCTCTGGATGGTGAGTTTGAGCCCCGCTTTGGGCTCCAGACTGAGCAAGGAAACTGCTTGGGATTCTCTCTCTCTCCCTCTGCTGTTCTCCCCTGCTGGCATTCTCTCTTTCTCTCTAAAATAAAAGAAAGAAAGAAAAATATTAAAGCATGGGGACAGGACTCTTGGGGAGAAAGAGCTGTCCTGGGGTTGTGCCAGGTGACTGATTATATACCTTCAAGTTGGGAGGGAGGTGAAGTTTAGTGTAAGTCTCTAAGGAATTTTGGAAGTAAGGTTTCCAGCACCTTGAGGAACTAGCTATTGTTAGGAAAAGGTCATTTACTACTGTCTAGTAAAACCTTAGTCATGAGACCTTTCAGATGTATATCAGTGAGCCATATGCTTGGACGATGATTGTTAACATAGATCTTGGGGGGTTAGAGATAAAGGACATTTCCAAAGTAATTTTTGTATGTTGAGGTAGACTTACAGGGTCCTGGGGTTGGGGGAGGGATAATATTAAGCTAATATTGCCTTTTGCCCTTAGCAAAGTGTTAACATCTGAGACAGCTGAGTCCTAGAGGAAGGTCATTGTGTCTGTTTCAAGGACTTGTCAATGGGCTGTATACTGAAAGGGAATTTAATTTTTTTTCTTTTGCCTTTGTTTCCACATCAGACTTCCTATTGGCTTTTAGATAAAGTTCTTTCTTTCTTACCAGGGCTAATCAGAAACTTGACAGACAGGTCCTGGGCTGTCTCTCCAAATTAACCTCTCGCCACTCAACCCTCACCCACTATGTTCCAACCATACCTACTTTGCATATGATAATTCTTTCTGCCCTGAATGTTCCCATTTTGGTCTTTTTCCCTCCTTCCCTAGCATTCCCTCCTACTCTGCCTGTCTACTCCAAGCCTACATTTCAGTTTTAATGTAATCATCTCTTCTGGAGGGTGTATCTCCTTTCTTAGAGCTTTCTGTGCTCTTTGATTTAGTTTTAGATTAGATTAAATCAGGTTTTCTTATTATTTCCTCTTCCTTGTACCCTGTATTTCCTTAGTTTGAACATTCATTGCATTTTATTTAACTACTTATTAATTTTTTCTACTTCCAAATAGGCTGTGAACTCTATAAGGGCAGTTGACTGTGTTTTCTCTGGCTACTATGTCTAAGTACCCAACACGTGCTTGTTGCTTAGTGACCTTAAATAAATATTTGTTGAATAAAATGTAAAAATTGACGTTGAAAATTATAAAAAAGGTTGGCAATAATACCTACCAAAGTATCACAGAGTCTTATATTGAATAAACTGTACATTGTAAATGGAATGGATTTTTGATGATTATATTTCTCTGTACTTTTTGTTGTAATAGGTAATATTACAGGTAATAGAAATAAATTACTGTATTTTTATGAAAGCCTCAGATGTGCATGAACACATAGAGCAATAAAGTTCATCTTCATTTTCCACCTTACATATACATATTCTATTATATGATTTCACTCACATGTAGAATTTAAGAAACAAAGCAGATGAACAGAGGGGAAGGGAATGAAAAATAAGACAAAAATAGAGAGGGAGGCAACCATAACAGACTCTTAAATATAGAGAACAAACTGAGGGTTGCTGAAGGGGAGGTGGTTGGGGAGATGGGCTAAACTGGTGATGGGCATTAAGGAGGGCACTTGTTGGGAAGAGCACTGGGTGTTATACGTAAGTGATGAAACATTGGGTTCTACTCCTGAAGCCAATACTACACTGCATGTTAACTAACTTGAATTTAAATGTTTTGATATGTATCCCTTGAGATTTTTCTCGCTGCATTAATATGTTTATACACATATATCTACAGTAGTACATACAGGTTATTTAAACAAATAAAATAATAATTTATGCATAATTATACAATTTTCAATGGACATGTCTTAGTGGTTATTCCATAAGTGATATTCTTATGGAATATCATAAGATATTCCATATTGATATGGATTCCATATGATATCAATGGATATCAATATCCATTGATATTCGACTATTCCATAGTGATATACAAAGTTCCTATTCTTAATAGCTGCATATCATTACAAAATATTTTGGATATATCCCAATTTATTAAAGTGACCTCTGTTTTGACAGACATTTGTATTATTTAAGAATTTTCACTATCATAAATAATGCTATAATAAACATTCTTGTTAAAGTATTTTTGTGCCTGTATTTGGACATTTCTATAAGACAGATTCATGGCTGTAAAATTATTCTGTCAAAGAATATGTAAAATTTTAACCTTGAAAAATAATATTGAATTGTTTTACAAAAGGATTTTGTTAATTGGTTTTCTCATGAAGTATGCATAAGATTGTTCCTTTCCCCAAATCCTTGTGAACTGTGGATACAATCACTATTTTAATTTTTGCCATTTTGATGGTATAAGGTGACATCTCATTATGTTAGGTTTCATTTTCACAATTACTAGAAAATTTGAACATATTTTCTTTAAAAAAATTTTTAAAAATGTTTATTCTTGAGAGAGACAGCGTGCAAGTAGGGGAGGGGCAGAGAGAGAGGGAGACATAGGATCCAAAGCAGGCTCCAGGTTCTGAACTGTTAGCCACAGAGCCTAACGTGGGTCTCAAAGTCACAAATCGTGAGATTGTGACCTGAGCTGAAGTCAGACACTTAACCAACTGAGCCACCCAGGTGCCCTGAACATATTTTCTTATGCTTTTTTGCCATGGGAATTTCAAATTTTTGAATTTAGCTCAAAATGCATGAACTATATATTTAAAGTTCATTTTTCTATTGAGTTGTCTGTTTATTTATTTATTATTTTTTTAAATTTTAAGTAGGCTCCACACTCAGCATGGAGCCCAACACGGGGCTTAAACTCAAGTGAGATCAAGACCTGAGCTGAGATCAAGAGTTGGACACTTAGCTGACTGAGCCATGCAGGTGCTCCTTTTAGAAGTGCCCAGGTGTCTTTTTAGAAGGTCTTTATATATTCTTTGTTAGTTACATATGTTGCAAATATGTCTTTTAAGTTTTGCTCATGATATCATGCAATAAATAGAAACTTTAAAATCATGTAATCAAATCTTTTCATTTTTTCCTTGCTGGGTTTTGAGCTTTGAGTGTAAGCCTATTCCTATCCCAAGCTTATAACATTTTACATTACTTTTCTTTCTTTCTTTCTTTCTTTCTTTCTTTCTTTCTTTCTTTCTTTCTTTCTTTCTTTCTTCTTCCTTCCTTCCTTCCTTCCTTCCTTCCTTCCTTCCTTCCTTCCTTCCTTTCTTTCTTTCTTTCTTTTCTTTTCTTTCTTTCTTCCTAGAAAGGGAAAGTGCTCAAGCATGAGTGGAGGAGGGGCAGAGAGAGAGGGAGACAGAGTCCCAAGCTGACAGCTCAGAGAGTGACATGGGGCTTGAACTCACAAACCATGAAATCATGACCTGACTCAAACCAAGAGTTGGACAGTTAACCGACTCTGCCACACAGGTGCCCCTACATTTCTTTTCTTTCTAATACTTTGTAGCTACTTAGCATTTAATATTTTAATTGATTTAGAACTTTTTATATGGTATGAAGTTGGAACTCAATGTAAGTTATTTCCCAGATGGTAGATATATATCCAAATCATTTTACTGAATTGCATATTCTTTCACCAGTGATTCGAAATATCGTATTTTTACAACTGGAAATTTTTGTATCTATGGATCTATTTCTGGGCTTTATATTCAGTTTCCCTACTTATTTGTTAATGTTTTTCTTTTCCAAATTTGTCCGTTTAAGTCACTATTTATTTGCATACTTTGCATGATTTGATAAAGCATATCCCCCGGTCACTGTTCTTTTTCTCTTCCATATATATATATTGTGGAATTAGTCCTCCAAATTTCATAAAAATGGTGTTGGAGTTTTTGCTTGGTATAACACTGAATTTAAGGATTGCTATCTGCAGAATAGACATATTGACAATATTGACTTAACCTCTCAATTTGTTTCATTGTCTATGAAATAGAAATAACTTCATGTGTTATTTTAAGGTATAATATGATATAATCCATGTGCAGTGCTTGAACCAGAGTCTGCTACATTAAAAGCACTCAACAAATGTTAGTCGTTTTAATTACCTTTATTATTATGAACATGGTCTGTCTCTCTTTTTATTCAGGTCTTTATCCCCCTTGATATTATTCTCCAAGGAGTTAGTCTTTTTTTTTTTTTTTTGTATAGAATTTGCATATTTAAAAAATGTTTATTTACTTATTTTGAGAGAGAGGGCAAGGGAGCAAGAGAGTTAATCCCAAGCAGGCTCCATGCTGTCAATGCAGAGCCTGACACAGGGCTCCATTTCAGGAACCAAACCATGAGATCATGACTTGAGCTGACATCAAGTCAGACACTTAACCCACTGAGCCACCAGGCGCCCATGAATTTGCACATTTTTAATGTTTGTTTCTAGATATTTTATGGTGTAGTTACTATTATGAATGAACTTTTTCTTTCCTGAATCATGTTTTCTTTATTGTTTGTTTAATTTTTATTCATATGTATTAAATGCAATAAAATGCATAGATCATAAGCATTTAGTTCAAAAGTTTGACATATGAATACATCCATATAAACATCATCAGGATTAAGATATAGAACATTTCTATTACCCCTAAAAGTTACCCTGTGCTTCTTTTCAGTCAATATGCCCCTTCCCACAAATATTGTTTTGATTTTTATCATGTCTTAGGTATCTATTGCTGCATAAATATTATCCAAAACTTTGTGGCTTAAAATACTAAGCAATACTTATTACATTTTGTAAGTTTTGTGGGTCAGGAATTTGGGACTCCATTGTTTAGATGGTTTCACTAGAGCCTTTCTTGAGATTGTGTCACATGTCAGCAAGGCCCAGGATTGTAGTCATCTGAATGTTTGAATGGTGGCTTATTCACAGGGCCAGCAAGTTCTTCCTCACATGAGCCTTATGCAAGTCTGCTTAAGTGTCCTTGTGCTATGGTGGCTGGCTTCCCAGAGTCAACAATCCAAGTGAGGCTGAGGCCGAAACTGCAATGTATTTTATGACTTAACTCTGGAAGTCATACACTGTCACTTCTACAATATTGTAGTGGTCACATGGCCAGACATGATTCAGGTAGGAAGGGACTACACAAGGATATGAAAACCAGGAGGCAAAGATCATTGACGGCATCTTGGAGGCTGATAAACATATATCACTATATATATTAGTTTTACTTTTTTTGAAATTCATATAAATGGAATCGTACAGTATATAGACTTTTGTCTTTATCTTCTTTTGCTTATAATGTCTGTGAGATTTATTTATGACACTGTATGTGGCAGTGATTATTACTCATGTTACTGATTAGTATTCTATTATATGAGTATGACACAGTTTGGTTACTCGTAGTCCTTTTAATGGACATTTATATGGTTTAAGTTTTGTACTATTATAATCAAATGTTCCATGTCCATGTATTTTTGTGTACATATGGAATGGAATTCCTTAGTCAGAGGGTAAGATTATGGTTACCTTATAAGAAATGACCAAAATGTTTTTGAAAATTGAGTACCATTTCACACACTCATGAGAAATGTATGAGAATTCCAGTAGTTCTATATTCTTGGAACAGTTGGTGTTCAGTGATATTTAGCCATTCTAGTGGCTATGTAGTGGTATCTCATTGTGCTTTTAATCTGCGTTATCTTAATGAGAAATAATGTTGCTCATCAATGAATAATTGATGCTATGTATTCATTTGTGAAATGTCTGTTCAAATCCTTTTATTATTGATATGTAAGGATAATTTAAAGCATTTTCCTTTTAATCAGCTTTATTGAAGTATATTAAACATAAAATAAATTGCAGCCATTGTAAGTGCTCAGTTTGATGAGTTTTGACACAAGTGCATACCCCAATCAAGATATAGAACAAACACCCTGAAAAAAGCCTGGCATCTTGTGACAAAATTAAACACACACCTACCATATGCCGCAGCAACTTCAGCCCCAAACATTCATTCATTGAATAATTTTAAGCAAAGCATCAATATGTGGGTGATTATTTTTGTTTTTTTTTATTTAAAAAATTACATATAGTAAAATTGACTTCTTTGGTGTACATTGCTGTGAATTTTAACACATGAATGGATGTAACCATTGTGAATATAGATACAGAATAGTTTCATAATGCTAAAACACTCCCGTATGCTACCCTTTTATAATCACACACTCCCCTACCTCTAACCCCTGGAAAATACTAATCTGCTCTCCATTATTACAGTTTTGTCTTTTTGAGAATGTCATATAAATGGAATGATACAGTATGTAACTTTTTGACATTGGGTACTTTCACTTAGCATAATGCCTTTCCAGATTCATCCAAATTGTTTTGTGTATCAATAGTTCCCTTCTATTTATTGCTGAACTGTATTACATTGTAATGACACATCATAGTTTATGTATTCATCTGTTGAAAGATAATTCATTTTAACTGTGAAAGAAGTCCAGTTTATAAATTTCCTTTTTTACAGTTAGTACTTGACTAAGTACTAGTCAACTGATGCTATAGTTGTGTCTTGTCTAAGACCCATACCAAGGTCATGAATACATTCTCTCATGTTTTCTTTTAGATTTATGGCTTTTGTTTTTACATTTAGTTCTTTGTTGATTTGGGTCCTCCAGGAAGCAGGTGCTAAGATGAAGTTATAAATGAAAGAGATTTATTAGGGGTTACCACTGTAAAAGTTAAAGGGAAGAAGGAGCAGGAGTGGCAGAGGAAGCTTTCAGACAATGATGCTGAGCTGGTACCTGTGAAAGGAGAGGGAGAATGAAAGAGGATCAGACCACGGCATAGGTGAGAAAGTCTCGGAAAGCCCTGTTGGTATCTCAAGTACAGAGAATGCTCATGGAGGAGTTCCACAATGGCCAGAAATAGCAAATCTTTATATCGCTGTTTGCTTAGTCATCAGCCGGGGAATGCCCAAGAGGCAAGTGGACTTATCTCAAAGGCTGAAACAGAGCCTGATGGCATCCATAGCCAGAGGCTTTCAGCAACCTATACTCTTTGCTTCAGGTTTTTTCTTGAAGGGAGATGTGATCATCACAGTGAGATCTTCATGGTTGTCACAGTTCACACTCTGCTTTGCACGTATTTCTTCTTACACGTTTCTCCTGTGGACCTCGCTTTCTGAGAATAAACAAAATAGGGAGGTCTATGGGCTGAACTACAGTCTCCACTGCTGCAGTTAATTTGGGGGCTGAAACTCACACTTATCATGTCCTTTCTCCACCATCCGTTCTAAATTTCCTTGTCTTCAGCTATTCCCTGTGTTGGTCATGACCCAACTTACTTACCCAGCTTACCTGGTGGTGTGACCAAACTCCTGACTGATCTGATCCCCAGGGCCCACACAGTTCTTAGACTAGGTTTGCTGCATTTGCTCATTCACAGTTGTAACTGGGAAAGAGAGTACTAAGAGACACTCAGGTGGGTCACCTGAATTACACATGTATTCCTCCCTGCTACCACTGTGTAACATTAGTTCTAGTTTACCCTGTTGATCAGTATCATTTATGCCTGCCAAGTGGTCAGTCCTCTTCCAGCCTCCTGGTTCCTGGATACAAGGATCCCAGGGTGTCTAGGTGGCAGCTGTGGCAGCTGTGGAAACTGTAGCTTGTAGTTCAATAGGAGACTTGCTGTTCCCTTTGGGGACCTAGATTTTTAAGTTTCCAAAGTCCAGAGTTGCAGGAAGAAAAGCACAGAGTTCTTTAGTGGTTATTGGGAATGATGCTAACTGGGATATCTCCTGCTTCCATCCCTATGCTTCCAGACCCATGTATTTCACTGGTTCTTCCAGGATGGAATGGGCACAAATTAATCAACTTGCCCCCAAATGACCCGGTGGCCTCCTCAAGAAATGGTGTCACACTAGGTTATTGGCCTCTGTTGCTGTCATGGTGGATATTCAGTAGCTTGATTGGCCTCGGTAAGAGGAACTTCATGGTTTTGGACTGATGTGTAGCCTCCATCTCTCCTACTGTGACCACTTTTTCATGTGCCCAATGTGCCAGGTTCAGTATGCCTGAAGACAGAGGTTGGCTAATATCAATTAGCTGAATGATTTTGTCCACTAAGTTGTTCAGTGCTTCTTCTGCAGTGGATGCCTTCTAAGTAGGCGGTTATATGTGATATGGAAAATTCCATGTGTCTGTCCACATGCCTCTACGTAGGATCTTGTCTCTGACCTGTCAGTCTATTTCCTTCTATGCCCTTGATCAGTAGGCCAAGCAATTTTCCACCATCCATGAGTCCATATATATTCTTATGTTGAGCCACTTCTTCCCTGCAAAGTGGATAAACAGAGGCACTGCTCACAACTTCTCTCATTAGGAAAAATTTGCTTCAACACTGTCATTCAAGATCATCCCAAACAATGGCTATAGTGCAGCCACCATCTATTTTTGTCTTGCAAATCATATTTTTTGAATGTAACTGACTTCTGAATTGCTCTCTGCCGTATGGCTTTGATTACAATTTGATTGCTGTTTTCTTAATCTTGCTTCTCAGTATTGGAAGCAGCAGCAAATGGCCCCAGCTTCTTCACCTCCTATGCAAAACCTTGTCGAAATATTTGTTGTCTTTTTCACAGACATTCTCATACCTGTTATTCAGGCATTTCATGGGATGGACAAATCCCGCCCAACTGTTATTATAAACAAACAGGACAGATTGGACTGACTGCCATTGTACAGTCCCTCCAAAAACAAGGACTCTCAATTAGTTGAACAGGAGTAAGAAACCTAAGGTGTATCAGTGGCTGGGAGGCCATGTTGGAACCACTGTCAACGTGTGCACTTATGAGAGCAATAGGTGCCACTTGGGGGACGGGAGCGTTGCTCAAAAATGGTCAATAAGACTTTATTCCCGGGGATACCAGGGACTCCTCTAGGACTATACTTTTTGTTTGAAATCCTCCAACTTTATTCTTTTTCAAAGTTGTTTTGCTTATTGCATGTCCTTTGCATTTTGAAAGGAATTTTAGTACCATTTCTTTGAAAAGACCTGTTGGTATTTTGATTGGGATTATATTGAATTTATAGATCAAGTAGGGGAGAACTGGCATCTTAACATTATTAAATCTTCTAATTCATGAGCCCAGTATATCAGCATTTATTTAGATCTTTATTTTCTCTCAGCAAGTTTTTATAATTTTCAGTGTAGAGGTTTTGCACATTTTTTTTCATCAGTATGCATAAATATTTCATGTATTTGATGCCATGGTAAGTGGTGTTTGTTGTATTTTACTTTCTCAATGTTTATCAAGAGCATACAGAAACACAATTGGTTTTTGTATTTTGGTCTTGTATCCTGCAACCATGTTATGCTTATTAGTTAATTTTTGAAGATTTCATCAGATTTTCTACATAGATCATTTTGTCTCTTTATCAAAATTTCATTTTTCTTCCTTTGAAGTTTGAATGCCTTCATTTTTTTTTCCTGGACTTTCACATTGGTTAGGACTTCCATTAAGTACATTGTTGAAAAGAAGTAATGAGAACAGACATCCTTGTCCTGTTCTTTATCATAGGGAGAAAGCGGTCAATCTTTACCGTTAAGTATGATATTAGCTATAGGTTTTCACTGATGTGTTTTATAAGGCTGAGAAAATTTCTAATTCAAGTTTTCAGATTATGAAAAATCTGGAATGGATGTTGGATTTTTTCAATTATTTTTTTCAGCCCCTCTTTAGATAATCATCTGTGTGCATATGTGTGTGTGTTTAGCCTGTAAATATGATGAATTACATTGATTATCATGCTTTAAAAATTTTTTTAATATAATTTATTGTCAAATTGGCTTACATACAACATCCAGTGCTCATCCCAACAAATGCCCTTCTCAATGCTTATTACCCCCTTTCTCCTCTCCCCCACCTCTATCAACCCTCAAGTTTGTTCTCTGTATTTAAGAGTCTCCTATGGTTTGCCTCCCCCCCCCCCCGTTTGTAACTATGAAATTAAAAGGAAAAAAATTTTTAATGTTTATTTTTGAGAGAGATGGAGAGACAGAGTGCAAGCAAGGTAGGGGCAGAGAGGGAGACACAGAATCGGAAGCAGGCTCCAGGCTCCTCACTGTCAGCCCAGAGCGTGATGTGGGGCTTGAACTCACGAACCATAAGACCATGACCTGAGCCAAAGTTGGACACTCAACCAACTGAACCACCCAGGTGCCCCTTTATAAAAACTTTTTTAACATTTATTTATCTTTGAGAGAGAGAGAGAGAGAGAGAGAGAGAGAGAGAGAGAGAGGGAGAAAGAGAGGCAGAGAGAGAGGGAGACACAGAATCTGAAACAGGCTCCAGGCTCTGAGCTGTCAGCACAAAGCCTGACAGGGGCCTTGAACTCTGGAACAGCGAGATCATGACCTAGGGCGAAGATGGACGCTTAACCTACTGAGCCACCCAGGCGCCCTGCATTGATTCTCATATGTTATTGCAAACTTGCATCCCTGGAACAAACCCCAGCTGGTCATGACTACTATTTTTTAATATATTGTTTGGTTCAATCTGCTAAAATTTCATTGACAATTATTGCATATATGTTCATGTGGGATATTGACCTGTAGTTTTCTTTTCTTATAATGTTTTTGATGTCAGTGTTAGGGTAATGCTGCCTCACAAAATGAGTTGGGAAGTATTGCTGGATCCTCTGCAATTTTCTGGATCTCATTTGTATAAAATTTTTACTGCTTATTCTTTAATGTTTTATATTATTCACCAATGATGCCATCTGGGCTTAGGGTTCTTTTGGTGGAAAACTTTTCTTGATTTTTTAACTACAAATTCAATTTCTTTAGTACATATAATAGTACTCATGATATCAATTTCTTGAATAAGCTTTGGTCATTTCTGTCTTTCAGAAAATTTATCCATTTTGTCCAAGATTTTGAATTTATAGGCATAAAGTTGTTCATAAGTCCCTTATTATCTTGTTGACATCTGTAGAGTTTATACTGATGAGTTTATATTTTTTATTGATTGATTTCTGTTCTTAACCATTTCCTTTATTCTTCCTTTGTGTTTCATTTACTCTTCTTTTTTTAGTGCCTTTCCTTTCTAATTTGAAGTCATTTATTTGAGAACTTTCTTTTCTATGACAGGTGTGTAGAAATTTACCTTTATATGCTACTTTAGCAGCATCCTGCACATTTTGATATGATTTGTTTTTATTTTCATTCAGTTCAAAATAATTTCTATTTTGACTATTTCGTTGACACATGAATTACTATTTGGTTGATAATGTTGTTAGTATTGAAAGCGGTATTCAAGTTTCTATATCCTAACTGATTTTCTGTCTACATATTTTATGGAGGGAGATATGATGAAATCTCTGACTTTAATTGTAGATTTTAATTGTAGGTTTGTCTATTCTTCTTGGAGTCCTATCAGCTTTTGTTTTGTGTATTTTGATCCTCTCTTGTTAGTTTCATAAATGTTTAGGATTGTTATGTCTTCTTAATGAATGACTTATTTATCATTATGTAATAACCCATTTTATCCCTGGTAATCATCTTTACTCAAAAATCCAGTTTTTCTGTAATTGATATAAAAACTACAGCTTTCTTTTGAGTAATGTTAGCATGGTATCTCTTTTTCCATCTATTGGGATACAATTTTCCATGGATCTCTTACATTTTTGCACTTTTGAAAAAAAGTTGTAACATTTACTTAACAAGCATTTATTGTATGCTGATATCTAGGAAAGGATAAAACACAAATATTTTCTGTCTTTTAAATGTGTATATCTCAATATATAGAAAGTTTATGTTACATATAAGCATATTAGTTTATATATATATGAATAAATATATCACTGTATCACATACCTTCTATATAACTCTGAAAATTAGAAAATGAGTCAGTAGGAAATTCCACTTTTTTTGGTAAGAATTTAAATTGTCCCAGATCCTTGAAATGACCACATTATCAATTGAATATAAATTGAAATATTTTTAAGATTAGCAAATAAGTCTCCTTTGCATATGATGTAGGTGCTTTTTAAACTGTTGCTTTGGCTCTGGAGGGTAAGGGTGGTGAATGAGTCTAGGCACAAGCCCTTTAAGAGTGGATGTTCCATTATTAAAGCCACATGGTTCTCCTGGAAGTAAGCCTTGTTTTTCAAGGCCAGACATTCTGTGGCTTGTTTCTCTGGTGCAGATCCCAAGAGTTGGGGAGCCTTTGTCCTCAGGGACAAGCTCTTATGTTATGAGATCTCTCCTAACTGTGGGTCTGCTGGGATTTGGAGAGGTTTCTTGCAAGACTTGGTCTTTACCTCTCCTACCTGTCTCAATGTGGCCCTTTTCTCCTATGTTGCAGAAGTGCTGTTCACTTAGCTTCCAAAGTCCTTTGCAGAGGGAATTTTTCCATATGTAGCTGGAAATTTCTTGTGTTTGGGGGAGGAGGTGAGTTCAGGATCCTTCTATGTCTCAATTTGGAGCCCTCTTCCATTTTTGTACTTCTTGTTTCAGATTTTGTTCTGGGCTATGTTTCTAAAAATGTTTTTATTTATTTTTGAGAGAGAGAGAGAGAGAGAGAGAGAGAGAGAGTACAAGCAGGGGAGGGTCAGAAAAAGGGAGACACAGAATCTGAAGCAGGCTCCAGGCTCTGAGCTGTCAGCATAGAGCCCAATGTGGGGTTCGAACCTGTGAATTGCAAGATCATGACCTGAGCAGAAGTCCGACGCTTAACCAACTGAGCCACCCAGGTGCCCTAGAACTATTTATTTGAATATTCCTATAGCAAACCAAACAAGCCATTATTAAAAAATTAAATTATATCAAGTTAGTATTTTTAACTATTAAAACATTGTACTTTGGGCAACAAAACTTTATTTGGAGAGTGTTTTAAATCAATAGGTTTCATTTTTTAAAAGAAAAAATTCATTTCTTGAAGTCAAACTATCAAAAAAACTCTACCTTGGAAAATTACATCTTTTGCAAGTAGTATGCAAACTGATGGCAATAGACTGTTGTGTGGCATGATGCAACTTTCTAGTCCATTTTACTTTTTAATTATTTTTTAAGTTTATTTATTTATTTTGAGAGAGAGTACAAGCAGGGGATGGGCAGAGAAGAGGGGAGAAAGAGAGAGAGAGAGAGAGAGAAAGAGAGAGAGAGAGAGAGAGAGGACCCCAAGCAGGCTCGGTGCTAATAGGATGGACCCTGAAGCAGGATTTGGTGTCTGGAGCTGTGAGGGCATGACTTGAGCAGAAATCAAGACTCAAAAAGCTTAAGGGGCTAAGCCACCCAGATGCCTCTCTGGTACATTTTATTTTTAAAATACGAAGCCGCTGCACAATTCCCTGGGAGCTTAAAGTCTGGTAAGGGACTCTACCAAACCCCGGATTGTAAAGAACTTTAGACAACTGCAGACTTTAAGGGCCTGGGGCTCAGGTTTTGCTGGTGATGAAGCCCAAGTTCTCCAAGCACCAAAGAGGCCCCTGTTTTATTTCTTTAGGCCAAATGCCTAAAAGAATCTCACTTGTGCAGCGTCCTGGAGGGAAGTACACAGCCCAGGGAGCAATAAACACAGAAAGCGCAGTCTGGACTGTATTACTTCGTAGGGCTCCACAGTTGCCGAAAATCCTCTAGCCTTGGGAAAGACTCGGTACAGGCTTTGGCTCCCAGAGCGGTGGCGGATCGCGCGCGGCGGGGGCGCGCGGCGCGGGTCTCTCGGGGCGGGGGCGCGCGGCGGGGGCGTCGGTGACGCGGCGTCAACCGCCCACCTCGCGGCTTAGCGCCCGGCCGGTCGTTGCCGCCGCCTCGGGGCGCAGAGGCCCGGCCATTCCGCCCAAATGTCAGTTTGTAAAATAGCAAGGCTGGAGTCTGAAGGGTTTGCAGGCTTCCGCCTTGAAGGAAGTCTGGGAGGCTCGGCATTTCCAACTCTTTCACCTTAGAGCCCGCTTGGCCAAGGCAAAACCGCCCAGTAACCTGGCTTCCAGCGGCCTCAGCAGGTATTCTAGCCACTGGGAGGGGAGGCGCCTGCGGTCCTTCCCTCCGCGGAGTGTGAGGGTTTCTGTTGTGTTCTCTGGCAAAAGCGGCAGCTGTGCCTCTGTTGATGCGAAATCTAAGACGATAATCCTAGCTTCTCTGCCCTATGTCGCCCCCTCCCCCATTTCGTTGTGTACTGTATCATTAAAGCGTTTGAGATGAATCCTTGAAGGGAGACCAGAAAACGTTTTCTTTGTGGTAGAAAGTGACTGATAAACTTGGGCAAATTTGTGGTTATCTACTCCTCCTAGGATAGTTAGGATTAAATGAAGAAAATACGTAAAATCCCTAAATATTTCTTGTAAATACAAGCGTTTAGTCCATGTAACCTTTATTTTTATACGCGTGTGAACTTCATGGGTCCATTTATTAGGTTGTTTGGTTGCACCTGGTGCGCGGCCCGTCTTTTTCTCAATTGGTTTCCTGAAGTAGCGGGCGTCTCTGCCTTCCGGTCTGTCACCGCAGAAGTTTCCCTGGTCCTGCCTTAAGTGCACGGGAGCATTTATGCATTAAAACCTATTTCCCCTTGTTTACTCAAGGATATCATTCCAGCAGTTTCCCTCCATACCAATCAATACATTTTGCTTTCTACTGGGTCATTTCCATCAGCATATGTATTAATTTCCTAGGGTTGCCTAAACAAGTACCACAAACTGGGTGGCTTAAAACAACAAAAATTTATCCTCTGTTTCTGGACGCTGAAGTCTGAAGAGTGTGGCAGTGCTGGTTCCTCCTGGAGGCTCTCGGGGAGGATTTGTTCCGCGTTTCCTCCCAGCTTCTGGTGGCCGCTGCCAGTTGGTGTCCCTTAGACTTCTTGCTCTCATCTTTGCCTCTGTCTTCACACGGTGGTCTCCCCATGCGCCTGTAGGTCTGAGTTTCTTCCAGGAAGCACACCATTGGGGTTGGGGGCCCACTCCAATCCAGTTTGAATTCGTCTTGGTTCCATCTACAAAGATCTTATTAACAAATAAGGTCACATTCACAGGTTCTGGGGTTAGGACTTGAACATATTTTTTGGGGGGAGAGGGCATAATTCAACCTACAACAGCATACAAACATGTTACTTTTCTCTTAAAAAATCTTCCTTTTGCCCATATTTCAGGCATTCACCTCCGTCACTCTTAAAACTGTTGCTATCCTTTAGGTCACAAATGACCTACCTCCTTGTCGCTAAATCCGGTGGTTAATTCTTAGTCCTCATTTTACCTGCCCAGCATTTAACGCAGTTCATCATTTAGTCGTAAGTTTTTTTTTTTGTTTTGTTTTTTTTCACTTTATTTTCAATACATCCTCCCCTGGTTTTACCTTCTGGCTCATTGATCAATCATTCTTAAGTCTTTTTTGCTGGTCCTTTTCTCTCAGACCTGATGCTTTTGATGCATTGTCTTTGGCAATATAATTTCTTTGAAATTCTTTTGATGCTTTTCAATTTTGTAAATTAAATTTTAGTTTCTGTATCACTTATTACATTACCTTTATTTAAAATATTATGCCACTATTAATATTAGAAAAATATAAATGGATATATTTTCCAACAGGGGACTTTGGCTTATGTTCTACAATGTATATATTTATTATTGTCAACAGTTTCCAAAACCATTGCATTCTTCAAATGAATTTTGAGTGACATGACATCAAATAATCTTTCCCAATATTTATTTGACTATGATATAAAAATTATGTTTGACAACTGTTTTCAATTAACTATGTAGTGTTTCATTACAACAATAAAGCAGTTGTACAGTTTGAGAATGAAAAATTTTCAGTGTTGTCAGAAGATATTTTTGCTGTATCATTCACTACCAAGTTAAAAAAAAAAGTCTTGATGAATTGTGCAAAATATTACGGATTTTTCATTTTTGAGTATTTTCTGTTTGTTTTTTCTCATACGTATTTGAGGCATTGTATTGCTGTTATATATATGTGTATATATATATATATATATATAATGTGATATATATTTTTTTAAATTTTTTTTGTAAGTAATCTAAACAGTAGATTCTTCTCCAGCTGTGTCATCTCTTGGTTAAAATCCTAATACATGTTCACATATAGAAATATTTGCATTTTGGAAATCCACAATTATATCAATAATTTTTATGTGCTTTCTGTGGTTTAACCTTAGGGATTGTGTCCGAAATAATTGAGAAATAATTAGCTTGTTAAAATGTTATTGTAACTGATTTCATTTATAATGTATCATATAATATTTATTTTTTGGTTTTTATTTTACTTCCTAAAATAGTCTATTATTTAGTGTTGATTTTTTATTTTGCATAAATGTGCTAACAGGATGCCGTTGACTTTTTCCATGCCAAATAAAAAAATATCTATTATTAGTCTATTAAAATTTATTAGATGACCCTCTCTATACTAGGTACTACTTCTCCAAAAATTTAATCATGTTTATATATTGTCAACAAATGCAGGCCTATATTTTCCCAATTTTCATAGGATTGGGAATTTAAATTCTTTAAAATATATTAATTTTTAATACTTACTGATGATGTGTATTTTACTTTATTCATGTTTGAGAATATGTGATAAATGCTGCTAATCTTTGCATCCATTTTTATTCTTCAGCTAGACTCTGCATCCAAAGAGCTTGCAATTTAGACAAAATATAGATTCCTTTAAGAAGAAATTTTATTTAAAACTTGGTGGCAATTGAATTCTTCCTCTTTTTTAGGTTATATGCTCTTTCCTTCTGAAAACTTTCAAATTTTTCTTTTTGAGGCTTTTATATTTATTTCATTAATTATGTTTTGTTGTTTATCTGTTTCCTTTTTGGTATTTTGTGAACACTTTTGATCTGTCTTTCCACTATCCTTAAGTCTGAGAAATTTATCTTTATTATTTATTCAAATATTTCCTCCTGTCCATTTCATATTTTTTTCCTCACTGGATCTTCTTTTATCTGGTTTTTGATATTTGTATAATTCTTCTATGTATCTCTTATTTTCTTTTTCATTTCTATCTCTTTATAGTTTTCTGCTGCTTTCTGGCAGAATATCTCACTCTGATCGTCATTTGCCTAATTTATTCTTCAGCAGTATTATTCTGTGATCAGTTATGTTTATTACATTTTTCGTTTGTAGTATTTCTACTTCAGTCTTTAAAAAAATACTCATGTACCTGTTTTGTGTTGCTAATATTCTGTTTGTGTGTATTTGTATATTTTTGGTTTGTCTTTTTTTTAAAACTTTTTTTTAAAAGCATGTATATATGTATGTATATATGCATATATGTATGTATTTATATAATTTCTACACCCAACATGGGGCCTGATCTTACAACCCCGAGATCAAGAGTCTCATGCTCTTCGGACTGAGCTAGCCAGGTGCCTCTGGACCTTTTCTTTTAGTTTTCTTTGTTTCTTTGTTTCTTTCTTTGTTTCTTTGTTTCTTTCTTTCTTTCTTTCTTTTCCTTTGCAAAGCTTGTATTTTTCAGGTGTCAAGTTATTTTTGCCTGTGAACTCATATGTCTTTGGGAGTGTCAGCTACTCTTGTCTAGTAATCTGTTATTATGAAATGATCAAAAAACAGGCCACAGTTTATGTCCCTCCCATCAAATTTAGGGAAATTTTTTTGTGTGTATTTGTTTCCTAGGGCTGCCATAACAAAATACCACAAACTAGGTTGCTTAAAACAATAGTAATTTATTCTCTTACAGTTCCAGAGTCTAAGAGTCTGAAATTAAAGTGTTTGCAGTGCAATGCTCCTTCTAAAGTTTCGAAAGAAGAATTTCCCTTGCTTTTTCCTAGCAAGGATGCTGGGAGAATTTAACGTTCCTTGGCTTGTAGCTGATTTACTCCAGTCTCTGTCTCTGTCATTACATGACCTTTTTCTCTATACATCTGTGTATCTTTGTCTTCATTTGGCTTTCTTATAATGATACCAGTCATTAGATTTAGGGCCCACTCTAATCTAGTATAACCTCATCTTAACTTGGTTACATCTACAAAAATGGTATTTTCAAATATGGTCATATTCACGGGTGCCAGGGGTTAGAACTTGAATATATTTTTTGGGAGGACCCAGCATGATTTTGGTGCTGCCTTGATATTACTCTGTTGTTACCCTGGGTCTAGGCTATTATTCCTATGCAAGTAATGATAGATATAAAACTCCCCATCCTAAATACTCATACATAAATCAGCCTTCAGTCACCTTTAAGGATTTCTCACAGGCTTTTTTTTCTTTTTCTTTTTTTTAAATTTTTTTGTTGTTATTTGTTGTTAGGAATGGTTTCCTCTCCATTTTGTGATTTCTGCAGTGCTGGTTTTGGTATTCACCATCTTCACTGCAATTGGTAATCCTGCCCTAATTTTTAATCTGAAATCTTAATGTTTTATTTACAGGGAGGAATACAATTTTTTCACCTATAATTTGGAAGTGAAGTAAAATAACAAAATGAAGTCCGCAAAACATCTGTCAGCCTCTAGTAATAAAATGGCAAATGTTCCAGATTTAACTTACAAAAAAGGAATATTTACTTCACCGTTGTCACCTAAACCAAAGGAAAAACATAGTGCAAAATTAGTACATGATAAACTTGAACCAATGGTCTTAGGATCTCCACCAGCAGGGGAATCCATCGTAAGATATGCTTTGCCCATTGCATCGAGTAAGACAAAGGAGTTAATAGCAGAAGATGAATTGATCAGGAAAATTACCAAACATCTAAAGATGGTAAGACACTTGTTGGTCCCTGTGTTTAGGGTTTCTATGACCATCCCTAGGCTTAGAGATTTGCTAGGAAGGTGCACTAGACTCAAAATATAGACCTACTGATGGCTAAGATCTAGTATAGTGAAAAGATACAAAGCAAAATCAGCAAAAGGAAAAGGCTTATGGAGTGAAGTCTGGGGGAAACTAGGTCCAAGATTCCTCTTACTTTAAAGTCACACAGGATGTGCTTAATTACTCCAACAACAAATTATGGCAGCACATGTGAAATGTCTTTTGGAGAAGCTCATTAGAGACTCAGTGCCCAGGGTTTTATTGGGGGTTGCTCATCTAGGTATTTTGCTTAGCATGTACCAAAGTTCCACACTCCCTGAAGGAGAGGGAGTTGGATGTTTAGCATAAACCACATTGAAGGAAAGCAGATGTTTAGCATAAACCACATTGTTTGTACAAACAGTTTAAGGACAATGAGCCACTGTTATCAGTGAATGATGGGAACACTCATGAAATCCAAGTTCTGAGGCAGCAGTCTAAGGCCAACCTTGAAAGCAGATCTTTCTAATGATAGTCCTTTCTGGCTCATTCCTGCTATGTTAACTCTTCTCAGCACTTTAGAAACTTTAGCTCTTAGTGTTGGGAAAAAAAAAAATCTCCTTTTTTTCTGAGTTTCTCTTTGCACAGTGATCCAGAATTGAATTATGAATGTACCACATACCAAATGAGACTAATGAGGGAGGTAGCACAAATATAAAAGAATATAGTTTTGTCAAATTTCCAAAATACAAGTTTGTTCAAAGTTTGAAGGGTCAGCTCAGAGAATTTCCTTAAAAAATTTATTGCTCTCTAGTTTACATTTCTATTTTGTCTGCTTCTTTTCAAAGAAGAAATTTGAGTCCCTCAGATTTTGAGGAAATACTTTGGTGATAAGTGGAGTTGATGCTTCAACTATTCATAGATCGCCTTTTACATGCCTATGAACACAGAAATGGGAGTCATAGGGACTTTCTTACAGAGTAGAGTTGAGGACTGTTTCTTATTATTTCTTCAGGGTGATATGAGATGGGATGTGAGATGGAAAGTTTAAGTTTATGGCACTGGTAGAAAGAAGTCTTATTGCTAAGAAGGTCTGACATGTTTTTAAGTGTTTTTTTACACTTAATAAATTTACATATAATTTACATAAAATTATTAAAATAAAAATTTGCTTTGATTTACTCATAGGTTGTTTCTACTTTGGAGGAAGCCTATGGTTTTAGCATTGTAGATGGAGAAAAATCAGTTGTGAAGCCTGAACATGAAGAATTAACTTTATCTGTAAGTGTATATAATCCTAATGTAGAAACATTTAACACTGAAAAGGGTTAAGATTTTCTTTTGGAGTCCATTTATGTTCTCAGAATGAATTCCCATCCATGAAAATGACCTGGTTAGGGAACTTGAAAGTAGAGTATTGATTTTTCTATCCTCTGCTAACACTTATCTTAAAGTTTCATTAAGACCTATCTGTATTTTAAATGTATTTTTATTGCTAGTGCCTGTTCTGTTTAATTCTTAAACATTTGGTTACTTGCTGGTTTTAGATGTATATTCTTTATCATGTTAAGAAAGTGTCCTTCTATTTGTATTTTGCTAAATAAAAAAACCCAAGAATTTATTGAATTTTAACAAATATCTGGTATATATAAATTATGTAACTCTTAACGTGATTAAGTATGTGGTTCTCCTTTAACCTATTGATGAGATGAATTATTTTACATGTTTCATAATATTCAACTGTACTTTAATACACTTGTAGAGTATTATTTTTCTATTTTATAATTATTTTTGTTAGTTAGGGATTGAGTTTGGCTCCATGTAATAAAACACCTATGTTGAGTCTTTCAATTCATGAACATTGTATGACTCTCCATTTGTTTCGGTCTTGTTTGATTTCTTTCATCACCATTTTGTAATTTTCATCATACAGATCCTGTACATGGTTTGTTAGATTTTATGCATTAATATTTCATGTTTTTTGGAACACTTTTTAATGGCATTGTATTAAATTTTAGTTTCCACATTTTGTAAGTAGTAGATAGAAATAATGATTGATTTTTGTATGTTGATCTTGTATCTTAAACAACCTTGTTCAATGTATTTTTTCATTCTAGTTTTTCTATAGATTTTTTGGATTTTCTACATGGACAATTATGTCATCTTCATATAGAGACAATTTTACTTCTTTCTATCCAGTCTGAATGCTTTTTATTTCCTTCTCTTGTGCTGGCTCTGGCTTCAAGTATTATATTTAATAATAGTGATGAGAGCAGATATCCTTGACTCATTATGACTGCTAATATCAGACAAGAGTGGAAGTTCAGTTCCCTGGTTGGTCTCAACATCATCACTCTGGTGGGGGAATTGGATGGCTAATTTTCACTGCCACATTATTTTTTAGTCCTATCGACACATGGATAGTGGGTGCAGCTTATTCTTGGTGTTTGGCTCAAGTAGGATAGGCATTGTCAAAAAGGTTTTGGTTATGCTAGAGACCCCCTTTTTACAGTCCTTTGGCTTTTCTTAGTTGTTGTGCTTTTTTTTTTTTTTTTTTTTTTTAAGTCTGTGCTTATTGGAAGTTCCATGAGTCAGGCTTTTCCAGTGTCCCATCCATTTTATTGTCAAATTGGTTTCCATACAACACCCAGTGCTCATTCCAAAAGGTGCCCTCCTCAATACCCATCACCCACCCTCCCCTCCCTCCCACGCCCCATCAACCCTCAGTTTGTTCTCAGTTTTTAACAGTCTCTTATGCTTTGGCTCTCTCCCACTCTAACCTCTTTTTTTTTGTTTCCTTCCCCTCCCCCATGGGTTTCTGTTAAGTTTCTCAGGATCCACGTAAGAGTGAAACCATATGGTATCTGTCTTTCTCTGTATGGCTTATTTCACTTAGCATCACACTCTCCAGTTCCATCCACGTTGCTACAAAAGGCCATATTTCATTTTTTCTCATTGCCACGTAGTATTCCATTGTGTATATAAACCACAATTTCTTTATCCATTCATCAGTTGATGGACATTTAAGCTCTTTCCATAATTTGGCTATTGTTGAGAGTGCTGCTATAAACATTGGGGTACAAGTGCCCCTATGCATCAGTACTCCTGTATCCCTTGGCTAAATTCCTAGCAGTGCTATTGCTGGGTCATAGGGTAGGTCTATTTTTAATTTTCTGAGGAACCTCCACACTGCTTTCCAGAGCGGCTGCACCAATTTGCATTCCCACCAACAGTGCAAGAGGGTTCCCGTTTCTCCACATCCTCTCCAGCATCTATAGTCTCCTGATTTGTTCATTCTGGCCACTCTGACTGGCGTGAGGTGATATCTGAGTGTGGTTTTGATTTGTATTTCCCTGATGAGGAGCGACGTTGAACATCTTTTCATGTGCCTGTTGGCCATCCGGATGTCTTCTTTAGAGAAGTGTCTATTCATGTTTTCTGCCCATTTCTTCACTGGGTTATTTGTTTTTAGGGTGTGGAGTTTGGTGAGCTCTTTATAGATTTTGGATACTAGCCCTTTGTCTGATATGTCATTTGCAAATATCTTTTCCCATTCCGTTGGTTGCCTTTTAGTTTTGTTGGTTGTTTCCTATTCAGTGCAGAAGCTTTTTATCTTCATAAGGTCCCAGTAATTCACTTTTGCTTTTAATTCCCTTGTCTTTGGGGATGTGTCGAGTAAGAGATTGCTACGGCTGAGGTCAGAGAGGTCTTTTCCTGCTTTCTCCTCTAAGGTTTTGATGGTTTCCTGTCTCACATTCAGGTCCTTTATCCATTTTGAGTTTATTTTTGTGAATGGTGTGAGAAAGTGGTCTAGTTTCAACCTTCTGCATGTTGCTGTCCAGTTCTCCCAGCACCATTTGTTAAAGAGACTGTCTTTTTTCCATTGGATGTTCTTTCCTGCTTTGTCAAAGATGAGTTGGCCATACGTTTGTGGGTCTAGTTCTGGGGTTTCTATTCTATTCCATTGGTCTATGTGTCTGTTTTTGTGCCAATACCATGCTGTCTTGATGATGACAGCTTTGTAGTAGAGGCTAAAGTCTGGGATTGTGATGCCTCCTGCTTTGGTCTTCTTCAAAATTACTTTGGCTATTCGGGGCCTTTTGTGGTTCCATATGAATTTTAGGATTGCTTGTTCTAGTTTCGAGAAGAATGCTGGTGCAATTTTGATTGGGATTGCACTGAATGTGTAGATAGCTTTGGGTAGTATTGACATTTTGACAATATTTATTCTTCCAATCCATGAGCAGGGAATGTCTTTCCATTTCTTTAAATCTTCTTCAATTACCTTCATAAGCTTTCTATAGTTTTCAGCATACAGATCTTTTACATCTTTGGTTAGATTTATTCCTAGGTATTTTATGCTTCTTGGTGCAATTGTGAATGGGATCAGTTTCTTTATTTGTCTTTCTGTTGCTTCATTGTTAGTGTATAAGAATGCAACTGATTTCTGTACATTGATTTTGTATCCTGCAACTTTGCTGAATTCATGTATCAGTTCTAGCAGACTTTTGGTGGAGTCTATCGGATTTTCCATGTATAATATCATGTCTTCTGCAAAAAGCGAAAGCTTGACTTCATCTTTGCCAATTTTGCTGCCTTTGATTTCCTTTTGTTGTCTGATTGCTGATGCTAGCACTTCCAACACTATGTTAAACAACAGCGGTGAGAGTGGGCATCCCTGTCGTGTTCCTGATCTCAGGGAAAAAGCTCTCAGTTTTTCCCCATTGAGGATGATGTTAGCTGTGGGCTTTTCATAAATGGCTTTTATGATGTGTAAGTATGTTCCTTCTATCCCGACTTTCTCAAGGGTTTTTATTAAGAAAGGGTGCTGGATTTTGTCAAAGGCCTTTTCTGCATCGATTGACAGGATCATATGGTTCTTCTCTTTTTTTTTTTTGTTAATGTGATGTATCACGTTGATTGATTTGCGAATGTTGAACCAGCCCTGCATCCCAGGAATGAATCCCACTTGATCATGGTGAATAATTCTTTTTATATGCCGTTGAATTCGATTTGCTAGTATCTTATTGAGAATTTTTGCATCCATATTCATCAGGGATATTGGCCTGTACTTGTCTTTTTTTACTGGGTCTCTGTCTGGTTTAGGAATCAAAGTAATACTGGCTTCATAGAATGAGTCTGGAAGTTTTCCTTCCCTTTCTATTTGTTGGAATAGCTTGAGAAGGATAGGTATTATCTCTGCTTTAAACGTCTGGTAGAACTCCCCTGGGAAGCCATCTGGTCCTGGACTCTTATTTGTTGGGAGATTTTTGATAACCGATTCAATTTCTTCGCTGGTTATGGGTCTGTTCAAGCTTTCTATTTCCTCCTGATTGAGTTTTGGAAGCGTGTGGGTGTTTAGGAATTTGTCCATTTCTTCCAGGTTGTCCAGTTTGTTGGCATATAATTTTCATAGTATTCCCTGACAATTGTTTGTATCTCTGAGTGATTGGTTGTAATAATTCCATTTTCATTCATGATTTTATCTATTTGGGTCATCTCCCTTTTCTTTTTGAGAAGCCTGGCTAGAGGTTTGTCAATTTTGTTTATTTTTTCAAAAAACCAAACCAACTCTTGGTTTCGTTGATCTGCTCTACAGTGTTTTTAGATTCTATATTGTTTATTTCTGCTGTGATATTTATTATTTCTCTTCTTCTGCTGGGTTCAGGCTGCCTTTGCTGTTCTGCTTCTATTTCCTTTAGGTGTGCTGTTAGATTTTGTATTTGGGATTTTTCTTGTTTCTTGAGATAGGCCTGGATTGCAATGTATTTTCCTCTCAGGACTGCCTTCGCTGCATCCCAAAGCGTTTGGATTGTTGTATTTTCATTTTTGTTTGTTTCCATATATTTTTAAATTTCTTCTCTAATTGCCACTCATTCTTTAGTAGGGTGTTCTTTAACTTCCATGCTTTTGGAGGTTTTCCAGACTTTTTCCTGTGGTTGATTTCAAGTTTCATAGCATTGTGGTCTGAAAGTATGCATGGTATAATTTCAATTCTTGTAAACTTATGAAGGGCTGTTTTGTGACCCAGTATATGATCTATCTTGGAGAATGTTCCATGTGCACTCGAGAAGAAAGTATATTCTGTTGCTTTGGGGTGCAGAGTTCTAAATATATCTGTCAAGTCCCTCTGATCCAATGTATCATTCAGGGCCCCTGTTTCTTTATTTACCGTGTGTCTAGATGATCTATCCATTTCTGTAAGTGGGGTGTTAAAGTCCCCTGCAATTACCTTATTCTTATCAATAAGGTTGCTTATGTTTATGAGTAATTGTTTTATATATTTGGGGGCTCCGGTATTCGGCGCATAGACATTTATAATTGTTAGCTCTTCCTGATGGATAGACCCTGTAATTATTATATAATGTCCTTCTTCATCTCTTGTTACAGCCTTTAATTTAAAGTCTAGTTTGTCTGATATAAGTATGGCTACTCCAGCTTTCTTTTGGCTTCCAGTAGCATGATAAATAGTTCTCCATCCCCTCACTCTCAATCTAAAGGTGTCCTCAGGTCTAAAATGAGTCTCTTGTAGACAGCAAATAGATGGGTCTTGTTTTTTTATCCATTCTGATACCCTATGTCTTTTGGTTGGTGCATTTAATCCCATTTACATTCAGTGTTATTATAGAAAGATACGGGTTTAGAGTCATTGTGATGTCTGTATGTTTTATGCTTGTAGTGATGTCTCTGGTGCTTTGTCTCACAGGGTCCCCCTTAGGATCTCTTGTAGGGCTGGTTTAGTGGTGACGAATTCCTTCAGTTTTTGTTTGTTTGGGAAGACATTTATCTCTCCTTCTATTCTAAATGACAGACTTGCTGGATAAAGGATTCTCGGCTGCATATTTTTTCTGTTTAGCACACTGAAGATATCGTGCCAATTCTTTCTGGCCTGCCAAGTTTCAAAAGAGAGATCAGTCACGAGTCTTATAGGTCTCCCTTTATATGTGAGGGCACGTTTATCCCTTGCTGCTTTCAGAATTTTCTCTTTATCCTTGTATTTTGCCAGTTTCACTATGATATGTCGTGCAGAAGATCGATTCAAGTTACGTCTGAAGGGAGTTCTCTGTGCCTCTTGGGTTTCAATGCCTTTTTCCTTCCCCAGTTCAGGGAAGTTCTCAGCTATAATTTCTTCAAGTACCCCTTCAGCACCTTTCCCTCTCTCTTCCTCCTCTGGGATACCAATTATGCGTATATTATTTCTTTTTAGTGTATCACTTAGTTCTCTAATTTTCCCCTCATACTCCTGGATTTTTTTATCTCTCTTTTTCTCAGCTTCCTCTTTTTCCATAACTTTATCTTCTAGTTCACCTATTCTCTCCTCTGCCTCTTCAATCCGAGCTGTGGTCATTTCCATTTTGTTTTGCATTTCGTTTAAAGCGTTTTTCAGCTCCTCGTGACTGTTCCTTAGTCCCTTGATCTCTGTAGCAAGAGATTCTCTGCTGTCCTCTATACTGTTTTCAAGCCCAGCGATTAATTTTATGACTATTATTCTAAATTCACTTTCTGTTATATTATTTAAATCCTTTTTGATCAGTTCATTAGTTGTTGTTATTTCCTGGAGATTCTTCTGAGGGGAATTCTTCTGCTTGGTCATTTTGGATAGTCCCTGGAGTGGTGAGGACCTGCAGGGCACTTCCCCTGTGCTGTGGTGTATAACTGGAGTTGGTGGGCGGGGCCGCAGTCCGACCTGATGTCTGTCTCCAGCCCACCGCTGGGGCCACAGTCAGACTGGTGTGTGCCTTCTCTTCCCCTCTCCTAGGGGCGGGATTCACTGTGGGGTGGCCTGGCCCATCTGGGCTACTTGCACACTGCCAGGCTTGTGATGCTGGGGATCTGGCGTATTAGCTGGGGTGGGTAGGCAAGGTGCACGGGGGCAGGAGGGGCAGGCTTAGCTCGCTTCTCCTTAGGTGATCCACTTCAGGAGGGGCCCTGTGGCAGCGGGAGGGAGTCAGATCCGCTGCCACTGTCGGAGGTTTGGCTCCACAGAAGCACAGAGTTGGGTGTTTGCGCGGAGCCAGCAAGTTCCCTGGCAGGAACTGGTTCTCTTTCGGATTTTGGCTGGGGGATGGGCGGGGGAGATGGCGCTGGCGAGCGCCTTTGTTCCCCACCAAACTGAGCTCTGTCGTCTGGGGGCTCAGCAGCTCTCCCTCCCTTTGTCCTCCAGCCTTCCTGCTTTCCGAGCAGAGCTGTTAACTTATGACCTCCCAGACGCTAAGTCGCGCTTGCTGTTGGAACACAATCTGTCCGGCCCCTCCGCTTTTGCCAGCCAGACTCGGGGGCTCTGCTTGGCCAGCGAGCCGCCCCTCCACCCCGGCTCCCTCCCGCCAGTCGTGGAGCGCGCACCGCCTCGCCGCCCTTCCTACCCTCTTCCGTGGGCCTCTCGTCTGCGCTTGTCCCCGGAGACTCCGTTCTGCTAATCCTCTGGCGGTTTTCTGGGTTATTTAGGCAGGTGTAGGTGGAATCTAAGTGATCAGCAGGACGCGTGGTGAGCCCAGCGTCCTCCTACGCCGCCATCTTCCCTCTCTCCTACAATGTTTTATTTTCTAGAGAATCCTTACTGTTTCCTTTCTGACATTTAGCATGAAAATCTAATCATTCACATTCTTCTAAGAACTGATTTGAGCAGGAACTGATCCATATTTTAATTAAGTTGAGTTATTGTATGATTTGTCTAACCCATAATCGTACATATTGCTGCTTCCCCTCAGGGGTTGATTTATTTGATCTTGCAAGTATTTTAGCAGGGAAGAGTTTGAACTCTGATTTTAAACAATTTTGGTTCATTCCTGGTAGAACTTCAAATACAATTACCACAAGAACATGCAGGATGAGATTCCTCTGGTTTTTAGTTCCTCCTTTTTATAGTTGTGTAATTGCCAAACTATAAAACATTTTGTTATCCCCAAAAGCTTCCTTGTATCCCACTTACAGTCAGTTCATCCTCCCACCCTGGCTCTAGACAAACACTGATCTGTCACTATGCTTTTACCTTCTCTAGAATGTCATATAAATAAAATCATATAATATGTAGTCATGTTATATATATATATATATATATATATATATATATATATATATAGCCTTCCCCACTTCATCATGTATTTGAGATTCATCCATGTTGTTCTGTATATCAGTAGTTTGTTTCTTTGGTGTGAAGAGTATTCCATTGTATGACTATCCCACAGTTTGTAATCCATTCACCAGTTAATAAACATTTAGGTGGTTGGATGCAGTAACTATTTTGCATGTAACTTTTATGAGTGAAGCTTCTGTGGACATTGTGTACAAGTCTTTGTGAGGATATATGTTTTTATTCATCGTGGATAGTTTCTTTGGAATAGGATTGGTGAGTTATAAATACGTGTTTAACTTTATGAGCGATTACTCATAAACTGTTTCCCAACATGGCGGAATAATTGTATGTTCCTACCAGCTCTCTGTGAGAGTTCTGGTGGCTGCACATTCTTACCAGAATTGGTATTGTCAGTCTTTTTAATTCTGACCATTCCTAATGGGTACGTAGGCCTCACTTTTCTGCCATCTTTATGGCAAAATTGAGGTGGGGAGGAGTTTGGTAGAAGAAAAATGTTTGGGTTCAGTGATTTGCCTTAGGAGCTTTTCTCATTCTAGTCTATCTGCCAGCTTAAATGGCTGTCAAAGGCTCAGCTGGTTTTTCTTCATACTCTGAATCCTGTTTGTCAATGGTAGGCCTGCTTTTTGACGTGGCTGACTTGGCACACTTGGCACAACTAGGCCAAGTGCTCTTCTTTCTCCACCATGCTCCCTTTAGGTATGGATATGGCTTTGGTTCTTTGCTCATCTGCAAAGTGTTCTGTGGAATTCAATTCATCACGTTTTCCTTATGTCCTCTCCTTTTCAATATCCTCAAGGAAAAACATAATAATTTGTAGGTGACTAACAGTCTGTATTATACTGGTATTTTACTTGTCTTACAGCACTGTTGTCATAATTTTTGATGATTTTAATATCCATGTAGAAGATCTTTCCAAATAATGTGGTCTCTTAGTTCACTGAATGATCATTCACTCTAATGATCTTATCTTCTATGTCAGCCACTAACCAACAAGATGATATCCTTTAGTCTTTGTCATAACCAATCACTGTTACTTTTCCATAATTTAAGTTTCAATCATCTTAATTTCTGGTCACTACCTCTTATCTTTCCCACTTAGTCTGTCTAATATTCTGACTCCAAAAGTCCTTTGATTCCATTAGGAACTATAATCCATTGGTCCTATTACATTTTACTGTCCCAAATACTTCTTCTATTCTTACTTACCTCGCTTAAATTCCATGTTCCCTTATTATTATTGCTCCCACACATAGGTACTTAACTCTCTTGCCTTGTCATGCTTTATTGATTTTATTTTGTTAAACTGCAACCCTGATCAAATCAATCCCTGTATTTGTGGCTTCTAAATCTGAATAGAAGATGGTCCTCAAGCATGTGTATAGTCTCATATTTATGATTAGTAACTCTAGTTCATTCATTTTCCTGCTCTCCTGAATGACTAATTCAGTTTTCCCACTCTTCTATATGGGTATTGATCTTTACCATGACAAAAAAAATATATGAGCGTATGAGTATGTTTTAAAATGTGACGTTGAATAACATATTCCTCATGGAGAACACTCTATGAGAATCCTAACTGTATATAAGCATCTAGATTTGTTTATCATAGGTTATCTCTGATTTACAAATTACTGCTCTACTATAAAAGATTTAGTCATTGTGACTTTTTTTTAAAGTCATTGTAACATTTTAATCTGTCACTATTTTTTCCTCAAAGTCTTCATTTGCTTATTGAGGGTGAAAGACTATAGCTCTTGATAAGTATACTTATATTCAGAAGTTATAATTAGCATTAATTTTCTAACACAAAGAGATATTTATAAGGTATATACAGAATTGCTACCTTTTTTTGGCTGCTCATAAATTTCAGGAGTCTAAATCTGGGATGCTTGATTTTCTACAACTATGTAGAGGAGAATGAGAAGAGATGCATAGTTGGGTATGTCATTCATGGGCCACTCCCCAGAATGTACTCTCTTCCACTTTCTGGGAGAATTTGCTAGTATAGCATTTGGAGCACAATTTCTTGTCTTATATGTTTGAAGGGACATAAATTATAGACAAAAATTATTTTTAAAAGCAAATGTACTAAAATATAGATGGGTATGCATATGGGTTCTGAAATTAAAAGTAACTTTGTTTTATTCTTTTCAAAAGGTTGGGGATGATCTGAATTCATTCTTGATATGTTGTTCACAATTTGCAGCTCAGTTAGAAGAAGCAGCTAAGGAAGAACGTCATGTATGTATTCTGCATAAATTATCGAATCTAAAATATCATTTATTGTTTTAAATTATTGGTACTGTTAATAAATTTTATACTAATACATTTTATATTTATTAAAAATTGCTATTAAAATAATTATAGTGGTAAAATATTTTAAAGCTATGTTGGTTGTTTGAATTTAGATGTAATATCATGTAGCAATATTAGTCTAGATACAATGCCTTAATGAGTTACAATAGGCATTAGAAAGTATTATTTTTTTTTAATTCTTAACATAGGCACTTAGATCTGTGAATTTTCCTTTAAGTACAGCATTGATAGAGTCATTGGTATTTTCATATTTACAGATGAAAATATAGTATTAATAGTATTTTTATTTTAGTGTTTTTAATAAGGTAAATTATATTACAAAGGCAATATGTCATAATTAATGAAAATTTTAAAAAAGACATGCATGAAGAAAACAAAAATTTGTTGTGGCCTGTTTACATAAGGATTTTTATGCTGAGTTAGTTTTCTTCTATTAGTTTATTGAGGTTTTTTTTTTTTTTTAACCATCAAGGAGTTGAATTTTATCAAAACCTTTTCTTGAATCTATTGAGATGATCATGTGGTTCTTGTCCTTCATTTGTTTATGTGGTGTATTACATTGTTTCATGTTATTACAAATAGTGAGCCAGGCTTATGTTCCAGACATAAATCCTACTTGTTTTTACCTTTTAATTTGCTTTTGAATTCTGTTTGCTAGTATTTTGTTTAAGATTTTTGCATCATTATTAATCAGGGATATTGGTCTGTAGTTTTCTTGTGTCTTTGTCTCGTTTTGATATCGGGATAATGCAGGCCTCATGGAATAGGTTTGGAGAATTCCTCCTTTTTGATTCTTTGGGAGAGTTTGAGAAGGGTTGGTGTTTTAAATGATAGAATGCCCCAGTGAAGCCATCTCGTTCTGGATTTTTCTTTGTTGGGAGGTTTTTGATTACTGCTTCAGTTTCCTCACTAGTTATAGATCTGTTCAGATTTTTAAATTTTTTCATGGTTTGGCCTCAGTAGGTTATATGTTTCTAGGAATTTATCCATTTCTTCCAGGTTATCCAATATTTTGGCATATAATTGTGTATAGTAGTCTTTTATGATCTTTTGTCTTTGAGCAAAGTGGACATCATTGTAATATATCCTCTTTCATTTCTAATTTTAATTATTTGAATATTCTCTTTTTTTCATAGTTAATCTAGCTAAAGCTTGTTACTTTTGTTAGTCTTTTTTATTTTTTTAAGTTTATTTATTTTGAGAGAGAGGGAGAGACAGACAGACAATGTGAGCAGGGGAGGGGCAGAGAGAGAAACCCAAGCAGGCTCCACATTGTGAGGCAGAGCCTGATGTGCTTGAATTCACGAACTATGAGATCATGACCTAAGCTGAAATCAAGAATCAGAGGCTTAACTGACTGAGCCACCCAGGCATCCCCTTGTTAATCTTTTTAAAAACCACTCTTGGTATCATTTTTGTTTCCTATCTCTATTTCATTTATCTCTGCTCTAATATGTATTATTTCCTTTCTTTTGCAAACTCTGGCTTTAAACAAATTTTTTTTTGTTCCTTTAGATAAAAGGCTATTGTTTGTGATCTTTTTATTTATTTAATTTATTTTTTGAATATTTATTTATTTTTGAGAGAGAGAAAGAGAGAGGGACAGAGAGAAGGGAATAGAGAATCCCAAGCAGTCTCAGCACTGTTAGTGCAAAGTCTGATGTAGGGCTTCACCTCAGGAACCATGAGATCATGACCTGAGCTGAAATCAAAAGTTGGATGCTTAACCAACTGAACAACCCAAGTGTCTCAGTTTGTGATCTTTTTAAATGTAAACACTTACCACCATAAACTTTTAGTACTGATTTTTGCCAAATCTCATAGTTTTGGTATTTTGTGTTTTGTTTTCATTTATCTTCAGATATTTTCTAAATTCCATTATGATTTTTTCTTTGATCCATGGATTGTTCAAGAGCATGTTGTTTAATTTTCACATATTTGTGGATTTTTTTGTTTTCTTTCTACTATTGATTTCTAATTTTATACCACTGTGTTTAAAAAGATGCTTTGTGTGATTTTGATCTTAAAATTTGTTAAAACTTGTTTTGTGTCCTTAACATGTAGTCTGTCTTGGAGAATGTTCCATGAGTGCTTGAGAAGAACATGTATTTTGCTGTCGTTAGGTGGAGTGTTCTGTATATGTTTGTTATGTATATCTATTTTACAGTATTGTTTAGTCCTTCATTTCTTAAAAATTTTTTTTTTATGTTTATTCATTTTTGAAAGAGAGAGACAGAGCACAAGCAGGGGTGGGGCGGAGAGAGAGAGGGACACAGAATCTGAAGCAGGCTCCAGGCTCTGAGCTATCAGCACAGAACCCGACGTGGAGCTTGAACTCCCGAACCACGAGATCATGACCTGAGCTGAAGTCAGATGCTCAACCGACTGAGCCACCCAGGCGCCTCTAGTCCTTCATTTCTTATTGATATTCTGTCTGATTGTTCTTGCCATAACTGAAAGTGGGGATATTGAAATGTCCTAATATTATTGTGTTGCTGTCTGTTTCTCCCTTTAGTTCTGTTAGTGTTTGCTTCACATATTTGGGTGCTTTAATATTAGGTGCATATATATTTATAATTGTTACATATTTCTAGTGAACTGGCCCTTTTATCATTATATATATCTTTCTTTTTTCTTTATTTTTTGACAGTTTTGTCTTAATCTCTATTTTGTCTAAGAATGGCCACCCTTGCTCTCTTTAAGTTCCTGTTTCTATGGAATATCTTCTTCTGGCCTTTTGCTTTGAGCCTGTGTGAGTTCTCAGATTTAAAGACAGCCTCTTAGGGGCAGCATATAGTACTTGTAGGAGATGCTTACTATTGCCATTTTGTTTATGCTTTCTGTTTGGTAGCTTTTGGTTCCTCTTTTTCTCTCTTGGTATCTTCTGTTGTGTTTTGTTGATTTTTTTGTAGTGATGTATTTTGATTCCCTTCTTGTTTCCCCTTGTTTATATTCTATAGTTATTTACTTTGTGGTTACCATTGCAATTATATAAAACTTATTAAAGTTACAACAATCTATTTTAAACGGATAACAACTTCAATTACATATAAAAACTCTACTATTTACATCCCTGCCTCTCCTACTTTATGTTATTCGTGACATAAATTGCCTCTTTTTACATTGTATGCCCATTAAGTTTATAATTAGTTTTCATCTTAAAAAATTCTGTACCAAATTTATAAGTGATTTATTTGCCTGCTTAAGAATACTACAGGATATTTGTTGATACGTTTATATTTGTAAGGGAATTTTATATTTTTGTATGGTTTTGTGTTGATGTTTATTGTTATTTCTCTTCAACTTTTAGGACTCCTTCAGGGTTTCTTATAAGGAAGGTCTAGTGGTAATGAATTCTTTTCAGCAGTTCTTTTTATCTGGGAAAGTCCTGATTTCTCCCTTATATTTGAAGGATAGTTTTGCAAGATATAGTATTTTTGTTTGGCAGTTTTCTTTCAGTGCTCCCTAGTAGCCCATAATCTAATGGTTAAAAATTTGCTGATGATCTGGTATAAACTTTCTTATATGTAATGTGTTCTATTTTTCTTGCTGTTGACAAGATTCTATCTCTGTGACTTTTGACAGTTTAGTATGATGTATCTCAGTATAGATTTATTTTGATATTTTCCTAATTGGAGATCTTTAAGCTATTTGAATTTGTATGTCTATTTTCTTTTCAGATTGGGGAAATTTTTATCATTTCTTCAAATAAGTTCCATGCCTGTTTCTTTTTTCTTCCTTCTTCAGTTCCCATAATTCATATTTTGTACCATTCCATGGTATCCCATATGTCCTTTAGGCTCTCTTTATTTTTCTTCATTCTTTCCTTTTTTTTCCTTTTCTGTCTTGATTATTTTGAAGATCTTGTCTTATAGTTTTCTGATTCTTTCTTCTAATTGGTCAAGTCAGCCGTTGCATTCCTGTAATGGATTTTTCAATTCAATTATTGTATTCTTTAGTTCCAGAATTTCTGTGTGGTTTTTCTTCATAGTTTTTATTTTTTTTCTTGATATTCTCATGTTTATGTATGGTTTTTCTCATTTCCTTTGGTTGTCTTGTGCTCTCTTTTAGCTCATTAAGTATCTTCATGATGACAATTTTGAATTCTTCGTAATTCATACCTTTCTGTTTCTTTAAAGTTAGTTTCTGGAGGGGCACCTAGGTGGCTCAGTTGGTTGAGCATCTCACTTTGGCTTAGGTCATGATCTCACGGTCTGTGGGTTTGGGCCCCATGTAGGGCTCTGTGCTGACAGCTCAGAACCTGGAGCCTGCTTTGGATTCTCTGTCTCCCTCTCTCTTTGCCCCTCCCCCATTTGTGCTCTTTCTGTCTCTCAAAAATAAATAAACTTAAAAAAAATGATTAGTTTGTGGAGATTTAATTTGTTTGAATGTGCCATGGTTCCCTTTTTCTATGTCTTGTTACTTTTTGTTGTTAGAATTTTGGCATCTCTTCCAGACTTTGTGGTCTGATTTCCTATAGGGAAGACTTTCTCCATTCAGCCTGCCTAGATACTGGAGGCTTCTTAGGCCCTTTTTGGGTAGGCATTCCCTCTGGGTTTATGTGTGTAATCTTTGAGGCAGGTACTCCCAGTGGTGCTGTTATAAATTTCAGTAAGGAACTCCACCTAGTGTCTATTTTTGGTACTGCAATCTCTGGTGCTTCATGTACTCTGGTGAATGGTTGATGGTCTTAGTTCTCAGAGATTCTGGCACCCTATTGCTGTCAATTCTTGGATAGAGGCAAGAGGGAAACTGGCCATTTGGGCAACCTCCTGGCTCCCAAATCAGAGTGTTGGAATATGTGTTCTACTCCTTTCCAACAGGAGTTTCATGTTGTTTCATGTTGATGTGGTTGGTCTTGTCCTTGCCTAAGGTACAGGAAACGTTAAAGTTTAACTGGTTTTTGGACTTCTCAGAGGCATTTGGTTTGTTCGATGTAAAATCCCTGTCTTTGTGTGGGAAGGAGGGTTTCAGGCTTCATATTCACTATCTTGCTGACAAAGTCTTATTTCTTTAATGAGGAATGATATTAAAAATGCCCAGTGATTCTGGAGTGTGTTTGCTTTTATTCTGTTTCAGCAGACAGAACTACGAAATGTATACAGGTATGCACACATACCATATACATAGTTCACGTGCTCATATTTCTACATAAAAATAAAGTGCACATGTACACACACACACACACACACACACACACACACGAACAGACACATTTAGAAATCTCAAAATCTCAGAGACACCTTTAATTCTAGTTTCTCACCTCAGGGCTTGTTCTTGCCTTCCTCAATTTCATATGTATACTCCTTCTTTCCATAGTGAGAATCCTAACTCTTAACATCAACACATTTATTCTTTTGCTCAACCTTATAATACGTACAAGATTGTTTAAGGATTTCTTGTTATATCACTATAAAAACAAATCTACTAAAGAGATTTCATGATTTCTTTTATACTATCCCCCTACCTCATCCCTTGGCAGTACTCTTTCCCAAGACTGAGTATAAGGTGTATGTTAAATTCTGTATTCATGAGTTACTTGGATTAGTTCTTTTTTCTTTTTCCTTACTAGTTTTACCTATTTGAAGGCAAAAACTCTAACTCAAAAATATATGTATATACCCTCATGTTCATTGCAGCATTATTTATAAGAGCTAAGATATAGAAGCAACCCAATGTACATCAATAGATGAATAGATAAAGAAGATGTGGTATCTATATGCAATGGAAGATTACTCAGCCATAAAAAGAATGAGACCTTGCCATTTGTGACAACATGAATGGACTTTGAGTGTTTTATGCTAAGTGAAATAAGTTAGAGAAAGACAAATGCCGTATGATTTCACTTATATGTGGAATCTAGAGAACAAAACAAATCAACAAACAAAGAAAAAACAGAAACAGCCATAAATATGGAGAACAAACAGGTGGCTGCTAGAGATGATGGGAGTAGACAAAAAGGAGTAAAGGGGAGTGGGAGTTTCCAGCTTTAAGTTATGTAATGAATAAGTCAGAGGGATGAAAGTTAAAGCATAGGAAATGGTACTGTAATCATGTTGTATGGTGACAGATGATAGCTACACTTGTGGTGAACATAGCATAATATATAAAATTGTCAAATCACTATGTTGTATGTCTGAAACTAATGTAACATGTGTCAATTATACTTTGATAAAACCAGAAATACTATGAGATGTTTTTTTGGAGAGAGAAAAATAATCCAGAGGAAAGGTCTGAGTAACAAGTAGAGCAACCTACATGATAAATGTAGTAAATATTGAATAAGTGTATATATGTATATGCATGTAATATAAATATATATTAATAATCAAATCTTATGGATTAGAAAATATGATAGAATAAAAATGCATGATAATTATCACGTACATCAGGAGAGAACTTAGACTTGGAATTAATTGCAATTGAAATATAATCTCCTTATTTGGGAGAATAGTAATGACTTTAATAAGTTAGGTATTCCTATTAAAATTTCTTTTTAAAAAATATATGTTATGTGTCGAATTTTTATCCTAGTAGAGGAAAATTGAATGACAAAAAAAAAATCCAAAAGATTCTAAAAAAAGAGAGAAAAAAATAATTAGAAAGTAGATAATGGAAATAAATCTAAATATGTCAGTAAATATACCAATTAAAGGAAAAAATTTGGTTAAAAATGAATTTAAACTATATGTTTACTAGAAATATATTAAAGCATAAAAATACAGAAGTGTTGGGGCGCCTGGGTGGCTCAGTTGGTTAAGTGTCTGACTTCGGCTCAGGTCACGATCTTACAGTCTGTGAGTTCGAGCCCCGTGTCGGGCTTTGTGCTGACAGCTCAGAGCCTGGAGCCTGCTTCAGATTCTGTGTCTCCCTCTCTCTCTGCCCCTTCCCCACTCATGCTCTGTCACTCTCTGTCTCAAGAATAAATAAAAACATTTAAAAAAAATAAAAAAAAATACATAAGGGTTGAAAGTGAAGAATTAAAGAACAGAATACTTAGGGAAAGGTTTAACCAAGGATATGAGATATCTGTACACTAAGAACTATAAGATATTGATGAAAAAAATTGAAGAAAGAAATAAATGGGGATATATTTGGTGTTCATGGTTTGGAAGAATAATATTGTTAAAATGTCCATGCTACTCCAAACAGCCTGCAGATTCAGTGCAACCCATATTAAGATTCCAATGATATTTTCTCACAGAAATAGAAAAAAATCCTAAAATTTGTAAGAAGTGACAAAAGACCCCAAACAGCCAAAGCAATCTTGAGAATAAGAACAAAGCTGGAGGCATCAGTCTTCTATTTCAAACTATATTACAAAGCTATAGTTATCAAAATGGCATGGCATTGGCATAAAAGCACGTAGATTGATGGGAAAGAATAGAGAGCCCAGAAATAAGCCCATACATATATGGTCAATTAATATATGACACAGGAGCCAGGAATATACAGTGGAGAAAGGATAGTCTCTTCAATAAATGGTTTTGGGAAAACTGGACCCTTGTCTTACACCATGCACAAAAATCAACTCAATATGGATTAAAGACTTGAATATAAGACTTAAAACAATAAAGCTCCCAGATGAAAACTTGGGATAAGCTCCTTGAAGTCAGTCAGTCTTGGCAATGATTCTTTTGCATGTGATATCAAAAACAAAGGTAACAAAGCAAAAGTAAACAAATAAGACTGTATCAAACTAAAAATCTTCTGCACAGTGAAGGAAACCATCAACAAAATGGGTGAAAATGTTTGTAAAGCACATATCTGATAAGGTGTTAATATCCAAAGTATATATAGAACTTCTATATATATTGGGGGGAAAACCCAAACAGTCCGATTAGAAAATGGGCAGGGGAACATTTTTTCCAAAGAAGACATTCAAATGGTCAATATGTACATGGAAAAGTGCTCAACATCACTAATCATTACAGTAATGTAAATCAAAACCACAGTAAGATATCACCTCATACTTGTTAGAATGACTATCATCAAAAAGACAAGCTAACAGGATTGGTGGTCAACATGGCAGAGAACTAGGAGGGCCTGAAGTTCCCTCGTCCCTCAACCACAGCAGTGTTGAGGCCAGAGGACTTGGAATTCCAAGAGTCTGGGCTGCAAAGTGACAGAGACATCTCCAGGGGCCCATTGGACAACTTGGCAGTTCATAGGTGTGTGATTGTGAATGGGAAGAGACAAAAGGGTGGCATAGGCACAGAGGGGAGGGATCCCCTTCTGCAGAGAGACAAAAGGAAGAGAAAGAGAGGTTGTACAAGTGTAGGATTGTATTTGGACAAGAGAAAAACCATGGACCAGGGATTGGAAAAAATGGAGATAGTTCCAATTTCTAACTGTGGGACTTTCTCCAGACTGGGGCAAGCTGCTCTGTTCACACACCTTAGGGGGGGGGGGCAGGGGAGCCAGCCCTGGGCTCAGTAACTAGCTCAGAGGTACAGTCTGCAGTTGGAGAGTATAATCCCCTCCCTTGAGTGCTGTGGGGAGAAGGACAAGAGCCATTCCAAGGACAAGGACCCTGCTTGTGTCCGCCAGCCAGAGGCCCTTTATCAGCTAGGTGGAGTGGCTCTACCCTGGAACTGGAGCACACAGTACAGGATCCCTTAAGACATGGGGGTTCAAATCTCAGCTGAGCACCTAGGAGGCACCAGAGACTGTGGATCAGGACAAACCACCTTGCTTGTGCCGGCACAGCATTGTGAGAAGCCAGATGCCCTTTGTGGGTGGGGTGGAGTGGCACTTTCCCTGAACCAGGGAGTGAGGAGTGGGATCCTTTAAGACATTGAGGTTTGAACCTCATCTGATGACCTGGGAAGTGCGGGAGACTGGAGTGAAAAAAACTGGCTTACTCATGCCCCTGAAAGCACTGTGAAGATGGCCTAAACAAAGTGGCTTGGGACAACCCATCCAGGGAGGAGAGACTGGCATGTCACCATTTTTCTCCCCATCACCAATGATGTGGGGCTTCAGGGAAAGGACAAGGGGCCCACAGTGGAGGTGCCTACAGTGGATGTGCCTACACCAAACCACGCCCCTTGGTGCCTGGTAACTATGTATCTACCAGAGCAAGATTGATACTTACCAACCAGACAGCCCCTCCTCCAGACCAGCCCAGACACTGGTTCCAAGGCATCCAAGGCACCCAGCAGTTTTGCATTTTCTGATTTAATTCTTGGTCAGTTCTTGATATATACACACACACACACACATATATATATATATATATATATATATATATACATATATGCATATATATACACACACATATATATACATATAAAAATACACAAATATATATGTATGTATATATGTGTGTGTATATATATTTATAAGTGTGTGTGTGTGTATATATATATGTGTGTATATATATATATATATGTGTGTGTGTGTGTGTGTGTGTGTGTGTGTGTGTGTGTGTGTGTATTTTTTCCTGTTCTTTTTCTTTCTCATTTCTTCTCTAGTCTGGTTATTCTGGTTGTTGGTTTGTTTAGGCAGACATAATCTCTTTTGTGTCTCCTCCTTTATTTTCCTCTCTCTCTCTGGAGTAAGCCATATAGTTTCTCTGCCTGGTCAGTTTTCTTTTCTTTTTCCCTGCCCCTGTCATTTCTCTCTTTGTAAGGGATAAGGCTTCTTCCACCACCAGCTCCTCCTTTTTTTTTTTTTTTTTTTTTTTTCCAGGATTACTTCAATGAACAAATCAAAGCACACCTGATGGAAGGTCCAAACCACCACTATGAGTAAGGAGATAAAGCAACCAGAGTCAAAACAACAGAGAGCACATAACACACTCCAAAAACATCTCCTGAAGGGTCAGGGCCTAGACAGCATATGACCCCTTTTTAATATAGTTGCTCACAGGTGCAGGACACAAAACAAGCTATTAAAACACATAAGGGAGAAAAAACTAGCCAAAATGATGAAACAGAAGCATTATTCTCAAAAGAAATTCCAGGAAGAAATGACAGCTAAAGAATTGCTCAAAATAGATAAAACAATATATCTGATCAAGAATTTAGAATAATACTTATAAGATTAATCACTGGGCTTGAGAAAAGCATAGAAGACAGTAGAGAATCTATTGCTGCAGAGATCAAGGAACTAAAAAATAGTCATGACGAATTAAGAAATGTTGTAAATGAGGTGCAAAATAAACTAGATGCAGTGACAGGATAGAAGAGGCGAGGCAGAGGGGAGACTGAGTGAAATAGAAGATAAAATTATGGAAAATGATGAAGTTGAGAAACAGATAAAAAAATACTGGACCATGGGAGAATTAGAGAACTAAGTGATTCAATGAAATGTAATAATATCCATATCATAGGAGTTCCAGAAGAAGAAGAAGAAGAAGAAGAGAGAGAGAAAGGGGCAGAAAGTTTACTTGAACAAATTATAGCTGAGAACTTCCCTAATCAGGGGAAGGAACAGACATCCAAATCCAGGAGGCACAGAGAACTGCCTTCAGATATAACAGGACTAGGTCTTCTCCATGGCATATCATAGTGAAACTGACAAAATACAAAGATAAAGAGAGAATTCTGAAAGCCTGTAGGGACAAATGGGCCTTAACCTACAAGGGTAAATACATAAGGATAGTAGCAGACCTATCCACTGAAACTTTGCAGGCCAGAAGGGAGTAGCAGGAAATATTCAATGTGTTGAATAGGAAAAGTATGCAGTCAAGAATCCTTTATCCAGCAAGGTTGTCATTCAGAATAGAAGGAGAGATAATGGCTTTCCCAGACAGACAATAATTGAAGGAGTTTATCATCACTAAACCAGCCCTGCAAGAGTTCCTAGGGAGGACTCGGTGAGTGGAATGTTGTAAAGACTACAAAGGACCAGAGACATCACCACAAGCATGAAACCTAGAGATAACACAGTGGCACTAAACCCATATCTTTCAGTAATAACACTGAATGTAAATGGATTAAATGCTCTAATCAAAAGACATAGGGTATCTAGGGCACCTTGGTGGCTCAGTCAGTTAAGTGTTTACTTTGGTTCTGGTCATGATCTCATGGGTTCATGAGTTTGAGCCCCACGTTGGGCTCTGTTCTGACAGCTCAGAGCCTAGAGCCTGCTTCAGATTCTGTCTCCCACTCTCTCTGTCCCTCCCCTGTTCACACACCAACACTCTGTTTCTCAAGAATAAATAAAGATAAAAAAAAATTTAAAAAACAGGGTATCAGAATGGATAAAAATCCAAGATCCATCTACATGCTGTCTACAAGAGACCAATTTTAGACCTGAGGACACCTTCAGATTGAAAGCAAGGGGATGGAGAATCATCTATCATGCTACTGGATGTCAAAAGAAAGCTGGAGTAGCCATATTTATATCAGACAAACTAGATTTTAAACTAAAGGTTGTAACCAGAGATGAAGAAGGGCCTTATATCATAATTACGGGGTCTATCCATCAAAAAGAGTTAACAATTATAAATGTTTATGCACCCAATTTGGAGGAACCCAAGTATATAAATCAATCACAAACAATCTTATTGATCAGAATATGGTAATTGCAGTTGACTTTAATACTCCACTTAAAGCAATGGACAGATCATTTAGGTAGAATATCAATGAAGAAACAATGGCCCTGAATGATACACTGGACCAGATGGACTTGACAATATATTTAGGACTTTTCACCCAAAAGCAGCAGAATACACATTCTTCTCGAGTGCACATGGAACATTCTCCAAGATAGATCACATACTGGGTCACAAAACAAACCTCAGTAAATACAACAGAATTGAGATCATACCATGCATATTTTCAGATACAGTGCTATGAAATTTGAAAACCAGAAGAAAAGTTTGGAAAACCTCCAAATGCATGGAGGCTAAAGAACATCCTACTAAAGAATGAATGTGTCAAACAGGCAATTAAAGAAGAAATAAAAAAATATATAGAAGCAGATGAAAATACAACAGTCCAAACCTTTTGGGATGCAACAAAGGCACTCCTAAGAGGAAAATACATTGCAATCCAGCCTATCTCAAGAAACAAGAAAAGTCCCAAATACAAAATCTGACAGCACACCTAAAGGAACTAGAAGCAGAGCAGCAAAGAAACCCCAATGCCAGCAGAAGAAGATAAATAATAAAGATCAGAGCAGAAATACACAATATAGAATCTAAAAAAACAGTAGAACAGATTGATGAATCCAAGAGCTGTTTTTTTTTTGAAAGAATAAACAAAATTGATAACCCCCTAGCCAGCTTCTCAAAAAGAATAGAGAGAGATCCCAAACAGATAAAATCATGAATGACAAAGGACAGATGACAACCAACAACACAGAAATACAAATAATTATCGGAATACTATGAAAGATTATATACCTATAAACTGGACAACCTGGAAGAAATGGACAAATTCCTAGACCCACACACACTACCGAAACTCAAACAGGAAGACAAAATTTGAACAGACCCTTAACCAGCAAAGAAATTGAATCAGTTATCAAAAATCTCCCGACAAATAAGAGCCCTGAGCCAGATGGCTTCCCGGAATTCTACCAGACATTTAAAGCAGAGTTAATACCTTTCCTTTTCAAGCTGTTCCAAAAAATAGAAATGGAAGGAAAGCTTCCAGACTCATTCTATGATTACCTTGATTCCCAAACCAGAGACTCCACTAAAAGGAGAATTACAGGCCAATATCCCTGATGAACATGGATGCAAAAATTCTCAACAAGATACTAGCAAATCGTTTTCAACAGTATATTAAAAGAATTATTCACCACAATCAAATGGGATTCATTCCTGGGCTGCAGGGCTGGTTCAATATTTGCAAATCAATCAATGTGATACATCACATTAATAGAAGAAAGGATAAGAACCAAATGATCCTGTCAATAGATGCAGAAAAAACATTTGGCAAAATACAACATCCTTTCTTTATAAAAACCCTCAAAAAGTTGGGATAGAAGGAACATACCTGTGAAAAGCCCACAGCTAATATCATCCTCAATGGGGAAAAACTGAGAGCTTTCTCCCAGAGATCAGGAACATGACAGGGATGTCCAGTCTCACCACTGTTGTTTAACATAGTGTTGGAAGTCCTAACCTCAGCAATCAGACAACAAATTAAAATAAAAGACATCCAAATTGGCAAAAAGAAGTCAAATTTTCACTTTTGGCAGATGACATGATGCTCTACATGGGGAACGCAAAAAACTCCATGAAAAATCTGCTAGGACTCATACATGAATTCAGCAAAGTTGCAAGATATAAAATCAATGTACAGAAATAGGTTGTATTTTTATACACCAATAATGAAGCAACTGAAAGAGAAATCAAGAAATCGATCCCATTTACAATTTCACCAAGAACCATAAAATACCTAGAAATAAACCTAACCAAAGAGGTAAAAGATCTGTATGCTGAAAACTGTAGAAAACCTATGAAAGAAATTGAAGAAGACACAAAGAAATGGAAAAACATTCCATGCTCATGGATTGGAAGAACAAATATTGCTAAAATGTCAATACTACCCAAAGCAATCTACACGTTCAATGCAATCCCTATCAAAATTGCACCAGCATTCTTCTCAAAGCCAGAACCAACAATCCTAAAATTTGTATGGAACCAGAAAAGACCCCAAAAAGCCAAAGTAATGTTGAAAAAGAAAAAGCGGGAGGCATCATAATCCCAGACTTTAGTCTGTACTACAAAGCTGTAAGCATCAAGACAGTATGGTATTAGCACAAAAACAGACACATAGACCAAAGGAATAGAATAAAGAATCCAGAAATGGACCCACAAATATATGGCCAACTCATCTTTGACAAAGCAGGAAAGGGTATCCAATGGGAAAAAGACAGTTTCTCTAGCAAATGATGCTGGGAGAACTGGACAGCAACATGCAGAAGAATGAAACTAGACCACTTTCTTACACCATACACAAAAATAAACTAAAATGGATGAAAGACCTAAATGTGAGTCAGGAAACTATCCAAACCCTTGAGGAGAAAACAGGCAACAGCCTCTTTGACCTCAGCCACAGGAATTTCTTGCTTGACACGTCTCTAAAGGCAAGGGAAATAAAAGCAAAATGAGCTATTGGGACCTTATGAAGATAAAACCTTCTGCATTGTAAAGGAAACAATCAACAAAACTAAAAGGCAACCAACGGAACGGGAGAAGATATTTGCAAATGACACATCGAATAAAGGGTTAGTATCTAAAATCTATAAAGAACTTACCAACCCAACACCTGAAAAACAAATAATCCAGTGAATAAATGGGCAGAAGACATGAATAGACACTTTTCCAAAGAAGACATCCAGATGGCCAACAGACACATGAAAAGATGCTCAACATCATTCATCATCAGGGAAATACAAATCAAAATCACATTGAGATACAATCTCACACCGGTCAGAGTGGCTAAAATTAGCAACTCAGGAAACAACACATACTGGTGAGGATGTGGAGAAATGGGAACCCTCTTGCAATGTTGGTGGGAATACATACTGGTGCAGCCGCTCTGGAAAATATGTGGAGGTTCCTCAAAAAAAATTAAAAATAGAACTACCCTACAACCCAGCAATCCACTACTAGGAATTTATCCAGAGGATACAGGAGTGCTGATGCATAGGGGCACATGTACCCCAATGTTTAAAGCAGCATTTTCAACAATAGCCAAATTATGGAAACTGATGAATTGATAAAGAAGATGTGGTTTATATGTAAAATGAAATACTACTTTGCAATGAGAAATAATGAAATCCTGACACTTGCAGCAATGTGGATGGAACTGGAGGGTATTATGCTAAGTGAATTAAGCCAGTCAGACAAAGACAGATACCGTATATTTTCACTCATATGTAGAACTTGAGAAACTTAACAGAAGACCATGGGAAAAAGGGAAGGGGAAAAATAGTTTCAAACAGAGAGGAAGGCAAACCATAAGAGACTCTTAAATACAGAGAACAAACCACATTGATGGAGGGGCAGGGGAGGGGAGAAAATGGGTGTTGGGCATTGAGGAGGGCACTTTTTGGGATGAGCACTGGGTGAATCCAATACTTTATTACGCCCTTTTGATGAATTGACCATTTGGTATTATGAAATAGTAGTTCATATGTCTGTGGTAATATTTCTCATCCTGTAGTCTGCTTTGTCTGATATTGATATAGCTACTCTAGTTTTCTTATGATTAGTGTTGTCATAGTATCTCTTCTACTTAACCTATTTATATCTTTCTATTTGAAATGTGTTTCATATAGACAAACCTTTTTTTTTTAATTTTCAGTCTGGTGATAACTGCCTTTAGTTGAATGTATGCATTTAGTATAATAATGAACAAGTTTGGGTATAAGATTGCCATTTTTGGGGGGATCTGTTCCCACATCTTGCCCTGACTTAATTTACTTGAATCATTTTTTAGTATATCATTTTGTCTCCACTTCTGGTTTATTATCTATAATCTCATTTTATCAAACAAATTTTTAAATTAATATGTTAGAAATAAACAGTAGAAAGTTTGTCTTTTTTTTTTTTTTTTTGCCAGGTAGTTTTGTGTAACGTGTAACATGAAAATTGCAATTACTATAATGGAATAAAAAATGTGATTTCTTTTTATATACTTAAATCTCATATTCTAAAATGTTAAATTTCTTTTTATGACATTCTAATTTTAAATAGTCCTTAAATACCAAGAATATACAAATATATCTCCCAACTTAAAAGAATAAAAAGATATGTCTAAATTATTTTTAATTAGTTCAGATTCGTTATACTTTAACAACCACAATGGAAAATAGTATGGAGGTTCCTCAAAAAGTTAGAAATACCATTTGATCCAATAATTCTACTACAGAATATTTATTCTGTGTTTATTCAATATTCTACTAAAGAAAATGAAAATACTAAGTTGAAAATATATCTGCAACCGTATGTTTATTGCAGCATTATTTACAATCACCAAGGTATCATAGCAGTCCCAAGTGTCCATCAATAGATGAATTGGTAAAGATGATGTAGTATGTACACAGTGGAATGAATATTACTTAGCCATAAAAAAGAGTGAGATCTTGCCATTTTTTGGCAATACAGATAGACCTAGAAGATACTGTGTTAAGTAAAATAAGTCATACAGAGAAAGACAAATGTCATATGATTTCACTATATGTGGAATCTGAAAAACCAAATAAAGAAACAGCAGAATCGGATCTATAAATACGGAGAACAAACTGATTGCCAGAGGGGAGGAGGTAGAGGATGGGCAAGATGGGTGAAAGGGAGTAGGAGATATAGGCTTCTAATTATGGAATCAATAAAATCATGGGAATTAAAGGTACAACATAGGGAATATAATCAGTGGTATTGTAATAGTATTGCATGGTGATAGATGGTAGCTACATTTGTGAATCACTATGTATACCTGATACTAATATAACATTATGTGTCAAATATACTCAAATTAAAAAGAAAGTAACTATGTAATTAAATATAAAATACAAAAAATAACACATTTTTGGTTTTTGAATCCTCTTTTTTCATATAATATAAAAGACAAAAAAACATAAATCATTTATAAATCTATGTTAATGAGCACACAATGTGTAAAAGCCTACTTCATGACAATAAAAGGGGAGGGTGAAGCTGTATAGGAACAGAGATGTATAATTTTAAATTTAAGTTAGCACTAATTCACACTATAAAAGTTATGATATTCATTGTAACCCTAAGGTAACTACTAATAAATAATTTTAAAATATACAAAAAAGGCAAATGAGAAAGGAACCAAAACAGTATATTACAAAAAAAATTAAACTAAACAAAAGGAATTAATAGAGGAACTGAGTTTCTTAAAAAGTATGATATACAGAAAAATAGCAAACCGACAGAAATAAATCCTTCTGGGTAGGTAGTTACATTAAATATAGATTAAATTCTGCATTCAAAAAACAGATTGGCATTTCTATTTTTAACTTGTTTCAGGAGTCTCTGTACTGTTTTCCACAATAGTTTCGCCAACTTACAATACCACCAACAGTGCACAAGAGTTTTCTTTTCTTCATATCCTTTCCAACATTCGTTATTTCTTTCTCTTTTTTATACTAGTCATTCTGACATCTGTGAAGTTATTGTTGTGGTTTTGATTTGCATTTCCCTGATAATTAGTGATATTGAGCATCTTTTCATGTGTCTTTTGGCTATCTGTGTGTCGTCTTTGGAAAAATGTCTATTCAGTCTGCCCATTTTTTAAATTGGATTGTGTTTTTCTCCTCCTCCTCTTCTTCCTCCTCTACTTCCTCCTCCTCCTCCTTTACTTCCTACTCCTTCCCCTTCTTTTTCTCCTGTTTCTCCTCCCCTCCTCCTCCCCCTTCACAGCTTCTCCTCCTCTTCCTTCTTCTTTTTGGTTTTGAGTTGTATAAATTCTTTGTATATTTTGGATATTAACCCCTTATCAGATATATCATTTGCAAATGTATTCTCCCATTCAGTAGATTCTCTGTTTGTTTTTAGATGGTTCATTTGCTGTGAAAAAGCTTTTTATTTGGTTGTGATCTTAATAGTTTATTTTTGCTTTCATTTCCCTTTCCTTAGCAGACCTAGCTAGAAAAATGTTGCTATCATTGGTGTCAAAAAAATAAAAAAAATTACTGTCTGCATTCTCTTCTAGGATTTTTATGGTTTCAGGTCTCACATTTAGGTCTTTAATTCATTTTAGCTTATTTGCATGTATTATGTAATAAATTGATCCAGTTTCATTCATCCATTCATTTGTTTTAATTTACATCCAAGTTAGTTAGCATATAGTACAATAGTGACCTCAGGAGTGGAATCCATTGATTCATCCCCTACATATAACACCCAGTGCTCATCCCAACAGGTGTCCTCCTTAATGCCTCTTCCCCATTTAGCCCATCCCCCTACACACAACCCATCCGGCAGCTCTCAGTTTGTTCTCTAAATTAAGAGCATCTTATGTTTTGTCTCCCTCCCTGCTTTTATATTATTTTTGCTTCCATTCCCTTATGTTCATCTGTTTTGTATCTTAAATTCCACATGTGAGTGAAGTCATATGATATTTGTCTTTCTCTGACTAGTTTTGCTTAGCATAATACACTCTAGCTTCATCCACATTGTTGCAAATGGCAAGATTTCATTCTTTTTGATTGCCAATAATACTGCCATTGTGTGTATGTGTGTGTGTCTAAATCTCTTTCATACATATATGTATGTATGTATACACACACACACATACACACCACACCTTCTTTATCCTTTATCCCTTCATCCGTCAGTTGACATTTGGGCTCTTTCCATATACTTTGGCTATTGTCAATAGCACTTCTATAAACATTGGGGTCCATTTGCCCCTTTGAAACAACATACCTGTATCCTTTGGATAAATACCTAGTAGTGCAATTGCTGTGTTGTAGGGTAGTTCTATTTCTAGTTTTCTGAGGAACCTCCATACTGTTCTCCAGAGTGACTGCACCAGTTTGCATCCCCACCAGCAGTGAAAAAGGGTTCCTCTTTCTCTGCAACCTTGCCAACATCTGTTGTTGCCTGAGTTGTTAATGTTAGCCATTCTGACAGGTATGAGGTGGTATCTCATTGTGGTTTTGATTTGTATTTCCCTGATAATGAGTGACATTGAGAATTTTTTCATATGTCTGTTGGCCATCTGGATGTCTTCTTTGGAAAAGTGTCTATTCATGTCTTTTAGCTTTTTCTTCACTGGATTATTTGTTTTCTGGCTGTTAAGTTTGATAAGTTCTTTATAGATTTTGGATACTAACCCTTTATCTGATAAGTCTTTGCAAATATCTTCTCTCATTTCATCAGTTGCCTTTTGGTTTTTCTGATTGTTTCCTTCTCCATGCAGAAGATTTTTCTTTTGATGAGGTCCCAATTGTTCATTTTTGCTTTTGTTTCCCTTGCCTCTAGAGACATGTTGAGTAAGAAGTTGCTGTGGCTGAAGTCAAAGAAGTTTTTGCCTGCTTTATCCCCTAGGATTTTGATGGCTTCCTGACTTATGTTTAGGTCTTTCATCCATTTTGAGTTTATTTTTGTGTATGGTGTAAGAAAGTAGTCTAGGTTCAATCTTCTGCATGTAGCTGTCCAGTTTTCCCAACACCATTTGCTGAAGAGACTGTCTTTATTCCATTGGATATTCTTTCCTGCCTTATCACAAATTAGTTGGCCATACATTTGTGCGTCCATTTCTGGGTTCTCTATTCTATTCCTTTGGTCTATGTGTCTGTTTTTGTGCCAATATCATCCTGTCTTGATTCTTACAGCTTTGTAGTACAGACTAAAGTCTGGGATTGTGATGCCTTCCACTTTGGTTTTCTTTTTCAACATTACTTTGGCTTTTTGGGGTCTTTTTTAGTTTCATACAAATTTTAGCATTGGTCATTCTAGCTTTGAGAAGAATGCTGGTGCAATTTTGATAGAGATTGCATTGAATGTGTAGATTGCTTTGGGTAGTATTGACATTTTAGCAATATTTTAATGACAGCCTAGCTGGATACAAAATTCTTGGCTGTATATTTTTCCAGTTCAGCATGTTGAATATATCCTGCCACGCCTTTCTGGCCTGCCAAGTTTCTGTGGATGGGTCTGTTATGAACCTGGTCTGTCTTCCCTTATAGGTTAAGTACTTTTTTTCCATTGCTGCTTTCATAAATCTTTCCTTTTCTATGTATTTTGTGAATTTGATTATGATATGCCTTGTTTATGGTCAGTTTCTGTTGAAGCACAGGAGTTCTCTGTGCTTCTTGGTTTTGATGTCTGTGTCCTTCCCTAGGTTAGTTAGAAATGGTTTCCACTGTGATTTGCTCACATAGACCTTGTACCCCTTTTTCTCTCTCTGTATCTTCTGGGACTCCTATGATTTGGATGTTATTCCTTTTTAATGAGTCACTGGGTTCTCTAATTCTTATGTCATGCTGTTTTGCCTTAGTTTTCCTCTTTTTTTCTGCTTCATTATTCTCCATAATTTCACCTTCTATATTGGTGATTCATGGCTCTGCTTCATCCATCCTTGCTGCCATGACATCCATTCAAGATTGCATCTCAGTTTTACCATTTTTAATTTCGTCCTGAATAGATTTTACCCCTTTTCCTCTGCAGAAAGGGATTCTATGCTTTTTCAACCCCAGCTAGTATTCTTATTATTGTGATTCTAAATTCTAGTTCAGACATCTTCCTTATATCTGTGTTGATTAAGTCCCTGGCTGTCCTTTCTTCCTGTTCTTTCTTTTGGGATGAATTCCTTCATTTGGTCATTTTTGGAGGAAGAAAAAGAATTAATAAAATTAAAAAATTAAAATTAAAAAATTAAAAACAACATAAAAAGTTAAATAAAGGAAGCTAGATCCTAGTGTGTTTTCATCTGGTTATTGAAAGAAGCTTGATAGAATAGAGGAAAAAGGGAAAGAAAGAAAAGTAAGGATATGCTTAAAAATTTTGAAAAAGTATATAATAAAATAGAATAAAATGAAGAAAGTAAAATAGAATAAAACATTTCCAAAAATAAAAAAATATAGTAAAAATTAAAAAAATTGAAAAACAGAAAATAAAAATAATTTTTTTCTTTTTCTGTATCCAAGAATAAGAAAAGAAAAATAAATGAAAAAAAAAAAAGAAAACAGAATAAAGAAGTAATGAATAGATGGAGCAGCAAACAGAATGAAATCCCAATAAAATTACATCCAGTTTCCCCTAGAAGTCTAACTATGAAGCACTTTATAGTTCGTACACTAAGCAGGCAGACAGACTGTGCTCTAGGGTCTGAGCTTGGTTGGCACAGTTGGATGAGGCTTGGTGTAATGGCTCTGTTCTCCCACTATGTGGCTCTGCTTAGGTGACTGGGGTGGATTGGTGTGGCATGCATGCATGGGAGAGGTTTAATTGATGTCACCCAGCTTCCCAGTCTCTGGTGTCAGAACTCTGTGTTCTCAACAACCAGTCATCAAGTACCCCTCCTTTGTCTCCAGCTTCCATCCACTTCCTGTTTCTACACTGTACATATCCAAACTGTCAGCCTGCCAGGTGGCACCTTCCTCATGAATTACATCTCATATGGGGCTGTGTTTCCATACCCCTCACTTCTGAGAGCCCTGCAGCATCCACTCTGACTCTCTAGGGGACGCCCTTGCTGGGCAATGGCTGGCTGCCGGCTTGCCCCTGGGAACTTTTGTGTGGTCGTGCTTTTGCAGTGGTTCAGAGATTGTGGATGGTGCCTACTTGCCCCAGAAAAAGTTCCTGTGATTGCATGGCAGCAGAGGTTCAGAGATTATGGCAAACGCAACACACAGCCAGTGCCAGGTTTCATCTGGAGCACCCTGGTGTCTTTGTTCCAATACCAGCAAACATGGCTGTTCTCTGGGGTCCGCTGGGACCTTTGCCTGTAGGGAGGCTCTGTGGCTTCTACCAAATTCCCTCCTGGCAGGGGAACCACTTCTTCCCATGTGGGCTGTAGACCCCTCGGACCTCACTGTCTGCTCCTGAGGATTCACCCTTCCCACCAGAGCTCCGTCAGGTATTGAGCTGTGGAGTTTTTTCCAGACTCTGTGCTCCTCTGTTTATAGAGTGCTAATGGTATTGAAACCGTCTCCTTTTTCCTTTCTCCCTTTCTTGTTCGGTCACTTGTGGGTATTTCCACTCTTTCTCTTTCTCTGCAGCTACTTTTGGGGGAGTGCTTTTCCTGCACTCTCCCCCCTTTTCTGTTTCCTCTATCTGCAAAAACAGCTCCCTATCCTCTGTGGCTTCTCTCTCCCCCAGTTCACCTCTCTGCTGTGTACCTATTGAATTCTGTGGCTCAAGTTATGCAGATTGTTGTGTTAATCCTCAGATCAATTTTCTAGCTGTGCAAAATTCAGTTTCATTCTTTTGCATATAGCTCTCTAGTCTTCCTAGCACCATTTATTGAAGAGAGTGTCTTTCCCTATTGTATATTCTTGCCTTCTTTGTTGTGGATTATTTGACCATATAAGCAGGGTTTATTTGTGGATTTTCTATTTTGTTCCATTGATCTATGAGTCTATTTTTGTGCCAGTATCATACTATTTTCATTACTACAGCTCTGTAGTGTATCTTTTTTTTTTGTTTTTTTTAAGAGAGAGAGAGAGAATGCAAGCAGTGAGAAGGGCACGGTGGGGGCGGGGGGGGGGAGAGAGAGAGAGAGAGAGGGAGAGAGAGAGAGAGAGAGAGAGAGAGAGAGAGAATCTCAAGCAGGTTCCATGCTCAGCATGGATTCTGATGTGGGACTCGATCCCACAACACTGAGATCATCACTGAGCAGAAATTAAGAGTTTGAGCAGAAATTAAGTTAGATGGTCAACCAACTGAGCTACCCAGCTGCCCCACTTTGTAGTGTATCATGAAATCTGGACTTCTGATACCTCCAGCTTTGTTTTTCTTTTTCAAGATTGCATTGGCTATTTGCAGTCTTTGTGGTTCTATATAAATTTTGGGATTACTTATTCTAGTTTTGTGAAAATGCTAGTATGTTAGTATTTTGATAGGGATTGCGTTGACTCTGCAGATTGCTTTGGGTAGTATGGACATTTTAAGAATATTAAATCTTTGAATCCATTAGCATGGAATATCTTTACATTTGTTTGTGTCATCTTCCATTTCTTTCATAAGTGTTTTATAGTTTTCATAGTACATGTCTTTCACCACCTTTGTTAAATTTATTCCTAGGTATTTAGTTTTTGTTTTGGTATAATTGTAAGTTCTCTTAACTTCTCCTTCTGCTAATTTCTATAAGTTTATAGAAATGAAACAGATTTCTGAGTATTATTTTTATACACTACAATGTTACTGAATTAATTTCTTATTTCTAATAGTTCTAATAGTTTAGAGTTTTCTGTGTGTATTATTATGCCATATGGAAATAATGACAGTTTAACTTCTTCCTTACCAAAATGAATGCCTTGCATTTTTTTTTCTTGCCTGATTGCTATAGCTAACACTTCTTTCTATGTTGAATAATAGTGGTGAGAGTAGACATCCTGTTTTGTTCCTGACCTTAAGGGAAAAGCTCCAAATGTTTCCTCATTGAGTATGATGTTAGCCATTTAAAAAAATTTTAATATCTATTTATTTTGAGAGTGGGGAGGGGCAGAGAGGAGAGAGAGAATCCCAAACAGGCTCCATGCCTGATGCGGGGCTCAATCTCACAAACTGTGAGGTCATGATCTGAGCCAAAATCAAGAGTTGGTTGCTTAACTGACTGAGCCACTCAGGTTCCCCGGCCCTGTTTTTTTTTTTCCCTTTTCTTTTTCCTTTTTTTTTTTTTAACTATATGGCCTTTGTTATGTTGATGTATGTTTCTTCTACACCCACTTTATTGAGAGTTTATCATCAATGGCTGTTGATTTTTGTCAGATGCTTTTCCTGCACCTATTGGGATGATCATATGGATTTTAATCCTTCTCTTTTGTTGATATGAAGTTTCACATTGATTTGCAAATATTGAACCATTCTCGCACCCCCAGAATAAATTCCTCTTGATCACAGTGAATGATCCTTTTAATGTATTGTTGAATGTGGTTTGCCTGTATTTTGCTGAGGATTTTTCCATCTATGTTCATCAGAGATATTGACCTATAGTTTTTTTATTTGTGGTGTCCTTGTCTGATTTTGATATTAGAATAATGTTGGCCTTATAAAGTGAATTTGGGAACTTTCCTTTTTTTTTCTATTTTTTGAAATAGTATGAGAATAAGTACTATTCTTTAAGTGCTTGGCAGAATTCACCTATGAATCTGTCTAGTCCTAGACTTTTATTTTTTTGGCAAGTTTTTGATTACTAATTCAATTTCATTACTAGTATACTAGTAATTGTCCTTCAGATTTTTCTATCTTCCTGATTCAATTTCTAAGAATTTATTTATTTCTTTTAGGTTGTCCAATTTGCTGGTGTATAATTTTTCATCGTTTTCTCTTATATTGCATTGTATTTCTGTGGTGTAAGCTGTTTATTCTCTTTTGTTTCTGATTTTATTTGAGTTTTTCTTTTCTTTTTTTTTTTTCCTTGATGAGTCTGGCTAAGGGCTTATCAATTTTGTTTATCTTTTTAACAAACTGGCTCTTGGTTTCATTCATTGATCTTTTCCTTTTTAAGAAGTCTTATGTTATTTATTTGTACTCTGATCTTATTATTTTCTTACTTTTAATCTCTTTGGGCTTTGTTTGTTCTTTTCCTAGTTCATTTTAATGTAAGGTTAGATTGCTTTTGAGCTTTTTCTTGTTTCTTGAGGTAGGCCTGTGTTGCTAACTATCTCCCTCTTAATACTGATTTTGCTGTGTCCCAAAGATTTTGGGCTATTGTGTTTTCATTTGTCTCCATATATTTCTACATTTTTCTTTGATTTCTTCATTGACTCATTGGTTGTTTAGTAGCCTGTTGTTTAGCCTTTACATGTTTGTGTTCTTTTCATTGTCTTATGATTGATTTCTAGTTTCATACCACTGTGGTTGAAAAAGATGCATGGTATGATTTCAGTATTTTAAAATTTATTCAGACTTGTTTTGTGTCATATGTTAATATGGTGTCTTCTGGAGAATGTTCCATGTGCACTTGAGAAGAATATGTATTTTGTTATTTTGGATGGAATGTTCTTTATATATGTGTTATGTCCAACTAGTCTAATGTGTCATTCAGAGATTCTGTTTCCTTATTGATTTTCTACCTGAATGATCTATCCATTGATGTAAGTGAGATGTTAAAGTCTCCTCCTATTAATGTATTATAACCAGTTTCTCCCTTTATGTCTGTCAATATTTGCTTTACATATTTAGGTGCTCTAATTTGGGTGCATTCATATTTATAATTGTTATATTCTCTTGTTTGATTGTTCTCTTTATTTTATTATTATGTAATGCCCTTTTTGTATTTTATTAGTCTTTGTTTAAAACTATTTTTCCTGATGTAAATATTACTTCTTTTTTTGCTTCCATTTGTATGGTTAATATTTTTCCATCACTTCACTTTTAGTCTGCATGTGTCTTTGGGTCTGAGTTGAGTCTTTTATAGGCAACATGTAGATGGTTCTTATATATTTTTTAATCCATTATGCCACCCTATGTCTTTGGTTGAAGAATTAGGCCATTTATATTTATTTTATTTTATTTTATTTTATTTTTTTTCAATATATGAAATTTATTGTCAAATTGGTTTCCATACAATACCCAGTGCTCATCCCAAAAGGTGCCCTCCTCAATACCCATCACCCACCCTCCCCCCCTCCCACCCCCCATCAACCCTCAGTTTGTTCTCAGTTTTTAACAGTCTCTTATGCTTTGGCTCTCCCACTCTAACCTCTTTTTTTTTTTTCTTCCCCTCCCCCATGGGTTTCTGTTAAGTTTCTCAAGATCCACATAAGAGTGAAACCATATGGTATCTGTCTTTCTCTGTATGGCTTATTTCACTTAGCATCACACTCTCCAGTTCCATCCACGTTGCTACAAAAGGCCATATTTCATTCTTTGTCATTGCCACGTAGTATTCCATTGTGTATATAAACCACAATTTCTTTATCCATTCATCAGTTGATGGACATTTAGGCTCTTTCCACAATTTGGCTATTGTTGAGAGTGCTGCTATAAACATTGGGGTACAAGTTAGGCCATTTATATTTAAAGTAATTATTGATGGGTATGTACTTATTGTCATTTAATTAATTAATTAATTAAATTTATTTATTTAATTTTAAAAATTTATTTAATTTTTTTGTAGTTCTCTGCTTCGTTCTTCTCTTTCTTTCTTTGTGATTTATGAGTTTCTCTAGTGTTATATTTGGTTTCTTTCTCTTTTTTTTTCTGTATCTTTTATAGATTTTGGGTTTGTGGTTAGCATGAAATTCATATATAACATCTTAAGTACATAACAGTCTGTATTAAGTGGCCAGTCATTTAAGTCAAACACATTCTAAAAAACTTCTTTTTGTTCTTTTTTACTCCCTCCTTTGCAGTTTATGTATATGATGTCATATTTTAAATTTTTTATCCATAATTTTCTTACACTTAATTATGGCATTATCTTAAGTTCTCCTTCATTTTTGAAGTATAATCTTGCCAGGTATATAACACTTGGCACATAGTATTCTTTTCTTAATTGCATTTAAAATATGCCATCACGCTACCTTCTGATGTCCATAGTTTCTGAGAAGAAAACAGTTGTTAATCTTATTAAAGATCTCTTGGTCATTTTACTGCATATAAATCCCTACTTACATGTCAAATTTGGGGAGATTTGTTCTTAGGGATTTCTGCTCTGGGAATTTATGATTCTCAGTATCACCTGTCTGTCTCTTCCATTTTTGGTGCTGTGATTTGCTCTGTGACCTCAATTTTGTGATGGACATAAGATGAATTGTTGATTTTCAGTTCATTCAGCTTTTATTGTTAGGACAGAGTGATTGATCTGACTCCTTGCAATCCAGATTGGAAATCAGAAATTTGAACTATTTATTTGAGGGGTGCCTGGGTGGATCAGTTGATTGAGTGTCCAACTCACCTCAGGTCATGATTGCAGGGTCACGTCAAGCTCCTCTGCCCCTCTCTCCTGCTCGTTCTCTCTCTCTCTCCCTCTAAAATAAACAAAACAATAAAAATAAACTATCTTGAAGATCTGTATTCTTTGATATATTTCATCTCTCAAGTTTCTGTGCCTTTAGCTTGTGGTCAGGTAGTATATTTGACAAAGATTTTCTTACATGCCTTGAGCCACAAAAAATAAAAGGAGAAAAACATTTTTCCTGTTCCTTTAAGATTAGATCTGTGTTGGGACACTCCTTCAAAACTTAGCTAAGCTGTTTACAAATCTTGAGTTAGCCTTCATTTTTTGTTTGCATTGAGCTAAAGACAAGCCGCAGGTGAAAGTTTAGTGTCACTCAGATATTTTGTGAGCATGAATCCTGGCCAGTGTAAGTATGTGGCTCACTAGATTCCTCTTATATATGGGATCTTTTCAAAATCCTTATTTTCCAAAGTTACTGTTGCTATAGCTTTTTCTTCTAGGCTTTTGACATGTATATTATTTGCCACAACTGCAATCTTTTTCTACAGGGAGCAGTGGCTTGTTCATTTTCCTTTCAGTGTTTTTGAGTAATTCCCTCCACTCAGCTGTTTGTTTTTTGCCATGAGAGAGTTAGATGAAACTCTGAGCTAGATGAAACAAAGGCAAAAGCTGCAAGTCCTTCAGAGAACCCTCAGAAAGGTCAAAACAGACAAACACAGTTCCTTGGCAATAGATCTTTGTTTCCTCTAGAACCACATACCCAAATCAGAAATGGAGGTTGTCAACTTTATGACTACCATTGTACTAGGGGAGGGCAAGACTGTTGAAATGTCACAAAGTTCTCCTACAGTGTTTAAGTCACATTTTTATTTATTCAGCATTACTTGGTTCCTGTAAAGCCTTGACAATTTTTCAGAGTTCTGAAAACTTGGTCATGACAGTTTTTGCTCATGTTTTCATGTTTCCATGTAGGATAGGCCCTTTGAGTTCCCTATTCTACCATTTTTGCTGTCATCACTCTCTAAATACCCAAAATAGGCCTTATTTGATGCAAATTTACAACTGATTCTGGATTTTATATAGAAGTTCAATGGATCAAGAATAGACAAATGAGGTCTGAGGAAAAAGAACAAAATGAGACAATTTGCCCTAGCAGATATCAAAACTTGTTATAAAGCTATATTTATTATAATTGTGTACTTTTGGTGCAAGACTAGATAGATCAATGGAATTGAATAAAAACTCAGAAATAGATCCTTTCATATATGGAATATGTTACTAATGACCTCTAGTACAGTACATAATCCCCCCTTATCTGTGGATTTGTGGAGGATATGTTCTCAGATCCCCAGTGGGATGCCTACATGGATAGTACACACACACACACACACACACACACACACACACATATACATACATCCACACATACATGCTGTGTGTTATGCTATACATGCATACCTATGATAAAGTTAAATTTATAAATTAGGAACAGTAAGAGAGTAACAACAACTATTAATAAATTAGGGCACATAACAATAACAATTATGTGAATGAGGTCTCTAAAAATATCTTATTATACTGTACTTAACCCTTTCTCTTATAATTGAGATAATAAAATATCTACTTAATGAGATGCAGTGAGGTGAATGATATAGGCATTATGACATACTGTAAGACTACTGTTGACTTTCTGATGATATGTCAGAAGCAGGGATATCTGCTTCTGGACAGTGGTTGACCAAAGGTAACTGAAACTGGAAAGTGAAACTGTAGGGCAAGGAGACGATTACTGTATAATAAATGGCTCTGGGATAACGACAAGACAAAAGTTGATCCCTACTTTATAGTATATATAAAAAAAACATTTTGTGATGAATTAAAGACCTAAATGTAGAAGAAAAAACCAAAAATATTTAGAAACAATATTTAGAGACTGTCTTTATGACCTAGAGAAATGAATAATTACAAGATTAAATATGTCATAAAAGGAAAGTTGGATAAATCCAACTATATTAAAATTAAAACCTCTATTGTATAAAGATTCATAAAGAGATGTACAAGAGAAGGTTCAAATAGGGGAAAGTGCTTAGATAACATATAAGTGACAAGGGATTATCAAGAATATATAAATAACATTTATTTATAATAAGTATAAGATAAATCAATAGAAAATGCTCAAGGGAAATAAAAAGGCATTTCACACAGAAGGAAATACAAATAGCCTATAAATATATCAAAATATATTCTACCCTTTTAGAAAATTTTAGCAACTAGGGAATGTTGTTTTGGTATGTTAATGTCATAGGAAAAAATAAAATGTTTGTTGGCTTTTAAAGTTTTATAAAACACTTCCGTTGAGTGTACATTTTTTTCTAGTGCTTTCCTATATTGCTCTACCTTTTCCCAAATAGTCCTCTTGTTAATACTTATATTAATTTTTCTCCCCTCCATTTATACTTCAGTTTGACTTCTGCCCCCAAAGTCCCTTGAACTAGTCCTGTAATGATAGTAATGACTGCTTCCCCCTAACTCCATGGTGTTAAATTCATTGTTCATGACTCTTGACAACTCCGCAAATATAACTCTGTTGAACATTTTGTTCTTCTTGAAATGTTCTTCTCTTGGTTTCAGTGACACACTATGCCTATCTGAATGTTAGTTACAGCTTATTATTTCACTTAAAAATATTGTGCCATCTTTTCATTAGGAAGCTTTTTATTACAGTGGCATTGAGAGCCAGCCCCATTAATAGTTTTTTGAGTAGGGTATTTACTCTGATGGCTAACAGACACATGAAAAGGTACTCACTATCAGTCATCATCAGAGAAATATGAATCAAAACTACGAGATACACCTATCAGAATGACTAAAATTTAATAACACAGGAAACAACAGACGTTGGTAAAGATGCAGAGAAAGGAAAACCCTCCTACACTGTTGGTGGGAATGCAAACTGATGTAGCCACTCTGGAAACAGTATAGAGGTCCCTCAAAAAGTTAAACATAGAACTACCCCAAGATCTAGTGATTGAACTACTAGGTATTCACTCAAAGACTATGAAAATACTAATTCAATGGGATACATGCACCCTGATATTTATGTTATAGCAGCAATATATCAATACTAGCCAAATTATGGAAAGAGCCCAAGTGTCCATTAACTGATGAATGGATAAAGAATTTGTGGTACACACACACACACACACACAAAATGGGATATTAGCCATCAAAAAAATGAAATCTTGCCATTGGCAATGACATGGATGGAGCTAGAGAGTATTATGCTAAATGAAATGTCAGAGAAAGGCGAATGCCATATGATTTCAGTCATGTGGAATTTCAGAAACAAAACAGATGAACATAGGGGGGAGAAAGAGGCAAACCATAAAACAGAGTCAATTATAATTTTTTTAAGTTTATTAATTTTAACAGAAAGAGAGAAAGAGTGAGAGTGAGCATGGGCAGAGAGAGAGGGAGAATGAGAATCCCAGGCAGGATCTATGCTGCCAGTGCAGAGCCTGACGCTGGGCTCAGTCTCATGAGCTGTGTGATCATGACCTGAGCCAAAATCAAAGGTTGTTCTCTTTAACCAACTGAGCCAACCAGGCATCCCAGACTCCTAACTATTGAGAGCAAACTGAGGGTTGTTGGAGAGGACGTGGGTGCGGTGATGATGGGTTAAATGGATGATGGGTATTAAGGAGGACACTTGTGATGAGCACTGTTACATGTAAGTGATGAATCACTAAATCTACTCCTGAAACTAATATTGCACTATATGTTAACTAACTGGAATTTAAATAAAAACTTGAAACAAACAAAAGAGTAAGGTATATACTGATTACCTTGCCTATAGTTTTTTCTTACATTTACTTTTCTAAGAATAAATTTTGTTGTTGTTTGTTAGGTTAGAATGTGTGGTGAAATCGTTTGGGAGCCTTTGAATTTCTGAAAACAGTTTCATTTTGGCTTCACATTTAAATGATAAATAAAATTAGAATATAAGTTTAATATTTTTCCTGGGAACTTTATATACATTCCTCTACATTTTCATAGAATTTTCATTTTCTGTTTAGTGTTTGTGTAAAATTGATTTTCCTCACTTCTGGTCAGTTTTCATTCTCCACTTTTATCAGTAGTGTTCTAGGTTCAGCATTACTAGAACTGAAGATGTAGGTTTCCTCAGTAGCTGAGAAAGCCTTTGTTCTCTGGGCTTTTAGTGGTTTAAATAATTGTTGAACTCTGGCTATAATGAATGAGTGAATTGATATATGATGGTTTCCTATCTTCTGAGATAGGAAAGGAGGTTTTGAGAACCTTGGAATCTCTTGATAGTGGAAAGAATGAGTTTATTCCAAGGTAGTGTGCCTCAGTGAACATTAGTTTCTAAATCCTTATGCAACTAAAAATATTTCTCTTCAGACATGGATATTTATTTACTTTGGTATTTTTTGTTGAGGATCTCAGCCCTTTTTGCTTAGATTTTTGATTTCTTATTATTTAGCACAGTGATTCTCAAACTTCAGCATGCAATGGAATCAATTGGAGGGCCAGTTAAAACACAAATTGCTGGCCCTACTCCCAGAGTTTTTGATTCAGTTGGCTGGGATGCGGCCTAAGAATTTACATTACTAACAAATATGATTGTTTAGGTGATGCTGATGCTCTTGGTTTGGGGACTACACTTTTTGAACTATTGATTTAGTGTTAGTATGGCAAAAAAAATATTTAGACTAGTCTGATTTTTCACTTAAGTAACTTTTTTTTCCTGCCCTAATGAATGTAGTAATTTTTTTTTAACAATGTAATTCAGAACTTTTATCTGGATGTGATAGAATGGGCTTTTGTGTGTGTGTTTCAAATGTAATCATTTAAACATTATATTTTCTAAGTGGTAAATATTGGTATTTAGGATTGTGTGATTCATTTTGGATATTCAGTTTCTGTCACAGTTTCCCAAACCAGTTGTATGCATTTCCTATTAAAAATATCAAGTAGTAGTATAATATTTTGTATCTCAATTTTTAGGCCCTTCAACAGAGCAAGTTTTACTGAAGACATAATGTTCTTATGATAATGCTTTTCATTATTATACTCTATGCTTTATGAAAAAAATACTCTATGCTTTATGAAAAAAATCTCTTCCAAGAGGAATCTTAATTTTATTCCTTATTTATATTAACTAATATATGAAATAAAAAATGTACATTATTTTTGGGTATCATACTATATATCTATAATGGTGGACAGTTTTCTAGAACTGAGTTGTCTATGCATGATGTACTAAAAACTATATCTGTAATTATAAAAATTTTATCTTGGATTGTAGATTTATAGTTTTATTTTAATAATTTGTATATTTTTCTTATTGAAAATTATAGAGAATTAAATAGTTTATCATATCATAACATAGTGAATAATTTTATATTTAAATGTTTTAATTAAAACTTTATTTTCCAGATTTTGGAATCTCTTTTTAAGGTATGTTCAATATATTACAGTTTAAACCTACTGAAATTATAATACAGAAATACACACTAATGAAGAAGAGGTTTCTAAGTTTTGAGGAAGTAAAAAGAACTCCCAAACTTGCAACTATATAAATTTTAAAATGTTATATTCCAGTTGTATGTTGCAATAGCCCCATTCTGAACCCTAGGATAAATGATGTTTGGTTCATGACTAATATTTGATAGATGAAGTACACACACACACACACACACACACACACACACACACACACACACCTGTACCCACCCACATGTTTGAATAACTTGTCAATAAGTATTTCTTTCTTTCTTTCTTTTTTTTAAAGTGGTTTCAGCTACAGGTCAATCAGATGGAGGAGGTAAGTATAACATTTCTTAATTGTGAATTAAATTGATATTTTGTCTCATTTGAAAATCAATTTGAAATTAGTTAAGATTTTTTGAATAACTATTGTTTATAATCTTTTGACTTAGGTAGAGAAGGAACTAAAGGTTAGAATAAAATGTTTCTCCTTGATTGCACACTACATTCCTGCATGTATCTGAGATGCTCTGAGTTTGACACATTCTTTCTCTTAAAAATAAATAATGGAAATTTAATTATCATTCTTTCCTAATTAATGTAAAAGAGTAAGTGACGAGGAAAAACTTATATCAGCTTAAACCTTTCTCCTGTATTTAAAAAACATGTATGATATTATAATATGCTTACTTATAAAATTTTATATTGGTTTTATTTAAATTTAATGTTATTTTCATAATTTTTTTTATACTTTAGATTTTCAGATGTTTTATGACCATTTTGAAAACTATCGGTCTCTAACCTTAAGGGTTTTTAATTCCATTTTGGGAAAGACTTTATGCTGTTTTTTTTAAGTTTATTTATTTATTTTGAAAGAGAGAGAGGGAGCATGAGTGGAGGAGAGGAAGAGAGAGAGAGAGAGAGGAAGAGAGAGAATCCCAAGCAGGCTCCACACTGTCAGTGCAGAGCCAGACGTGGGGCTTCAACCCACGAACTGTCAGATCATGACTTGAGCTGAAGTTGGATGCTTAACCGATTGAGCCACTCAGGCACCCCCAGGCAACTCATTCTTGAACTAAAAACTTCTGACTTATCAATTATTGCTTTAAATACTATTCTGGCCATTCTTTGACTTCATCAAGACTACTGGTTCATTCATTCCTTTACCTTCCTGCAGTATTTTTTACTTATTTTTCTGTTTAGCTTAGACAGTAGGTACTTAATCACAGTGAATTTCTTAACTTCCTAATATTGTTTACCTCTTTCTCTTTTCATTGCATTTATCTAACACAACTTAAACTTGAATAAATGCAAATATTTACTTTTTGGGCCTTTAGCTTAGTTGTAAAACAATGATGAAGAAAGTGACATGATTATTCAGACATAATTATTTCGAATATTGCCTGGCAATTCTATTGCATTTCTGAAATGAATTTCAATCCTTTTCAGCCATCATCTCAAACCTATATTCCCTCGGTCCCATTTTCATTTACACTCTCAATGAGTCACTTGAAGTGCCTGATATATAAGCCACCGGTTAGAACTCCTAAATTACCAAACAGTTTATTTAAATCCATGCTCATTCACTCCTCCTTTATTCTTATTAAACAAATATTGTTCCTCTTCTTACATAAGACTCATTCTTTTACTTGTTTTGGATCTTATCTTAAGAAATTGATTAATCATTCTCGCATATTAAACTTTTCCTAACCAATTGTGTTCTTCCTTTCAGGTTTTAAATATACTCATGTCTCTCTAATTTGATGCCACATTCCCTCCAATTACTGGCCTATTTCTTTTTTGCCCTTCATAACCAATCTTTAAAAAAAATTGTATGCAAATTTACTCATAAGGGAAATAGTTATTACATTACTGTTGGGTGACTCAGTTGGTTAAGCATCTGACTTTGGCTCAGGTCATGATCTCATGGTTCATGGGTTTGAGCCCCACGTTGGGCTCTGTGCTGACAGCTCAGAGCCTGGAGCCTGCTTTGGGTTCTGTGTCTCCCTCTCTCTGCCCCTTCCCTGCTCACGCTCTGTCTCTCTCTCTCTCTCTCAAGAATAAATAAACATTAAAAAAATTATTGTTTTTTTTTAAATAAAGGCAAAATCAAAGATTTATAAAAGAGAGGAGAGAAAAAGCCTTGAAGATAGTTGAGGAACAATAAAACTAGTTGAGTCTTTTATAAAAAAAATATTAGCTGATAAATTGGCATCTAGTGAAGAGGTTAATCTGGATGTTCTCTCCTTGAAAGAGCCAACTAGGGCTATCAAAAATAATTGGAGTTTTTGTGGATTTTCTATAAAAACTTAACAGTTTAGCTGAGGGCCATACTTTGAAACTTCAGAGCTCATTTTTTTGGCATCAATTTATTATATATACTCTTTTCTTCCAAAGCATTTCTCAGCCTACCCTGATTAGATTCTCTCTCCATAATAAAGAAAACATTCTGTTTGGTTCTACGAAACTTTTATATTGTCAAATTCAATAGGAATTTTCTTTACCTTAGCTATACTTGACATTGTCAATCATTTCGTCATTTTTAAAACACTATTTCTTTGACTTTTGTGAATTATGCTTTCTTGGCTACTGTTTTACCTCTTTAGCTGTTTCCTTTTTAGAACCACCTTTATTTTATAATCAATAAATATTTGAGCGCCTTGAGATTTCATTCTATATCCTCCTTTTTTTTTCTTTACTTTAAACTTACCCCCTAGGCAACCACAACTGGTTTTTCAATTTAAGTGTTACATTTATACTGGCAATTTAGAAATGTACACTTCTTGCTCAAAATCATCCTCTGAACTCCAGATGGGTATATAATTACCTTCTAGACTATTTCACCTCACACCCAATGGATCAAAACCAAGAATTTTTTTACCCTTAAACTTACACTTCTTCCAGTGTTCCCTGTCTCAGTGAATGGTAGTAATATCTATCCAGTTGGGTAAAACAGAAGTGTGGCGATTAACCTTGACAACTTGATTTCTTAATATTCAGTACATTCCTGAGTCCTTTTGATTTTATGTCCTAAATAGCTTTCATATATGTTGATCTTTCTCTATATCTACTATTTACACTTTAGTGCCAGTTACCATCATTTCCAGTATTTCTGAAATCCTGGTGTATGCATTCATATTCACAAGGAGGAACCTTTAGTATAGAACTAAACTTCTGGTCTAGAATTCCAAATTTTTCAGTTTTTAAATCCATAATTAATTATTATGAATAACTACTAAATTTGGTGTGTATTAGATACATTGCCAATGTGTTTGTATTATCTTATGGCTTTTGATGAATGGTTTCTTAAATATGTTTGATGGATCATGTTTAAATATTACCCAGGATACCTGTTCCAAATGCCCATTTCAGAACTCCATGTCAGAGTTCCTGAATTAAAGTTCTTTTTGTATGTGTATAGGTTAGCAATATGCCTTTTTAATAGGAATTCTTTAAAAAATTTTTTTATTCTTTCTTTATTTTTGAGAGAGAGACAGTGAGACAGAGTGCGAGTGGGGGAGGAACAGAGAGAGGGAGACACAGAATCCAAAGCGGGATCCAGGCTCTGAGCTGTCAGCACAGACCCTGACATGGGGCTCGAACTCATAAACCACAAGATCATGACCTGAGCCAAAGTTGGATGCTCAACTGACTGAGCAACCCAGGTGCCCCTTAATAGGATTTCTTAGAGGATTATTGTGTATACTAGCATTTGAGAATCTTGGAATAATCTTGTTTTTATTGCTGACACATTTTATTGATAGTACATGCTGGTGAGGCTAATGCCTGCGGTCATGTTACATCAACAGAGATACATGTTGAAGCCTTCAGAATGTGTGGTGAGCTGCACTAGAGAAATGTAGGATTAGCACATAGGCTATGTGTTTCAGAGCTGTTCTGCTGGAACCTGTGCCAAGTAGGTGTCTTTGATGAAATCTTGTAGCTGATAATCTCATTGTCTATTCCATATTCCTTTAGTTCTGTGATATCATCTCTTCTCCCAGAAAGGACTCATGTTTAAATTGAATTCTTAACAGGAAATGCAATGTATCAGTTAGGGTCTAATCAAAAGATAAAAACTACACTGTAATTTGAATAGGGAAAGTTCAACATAAAGAATTACTAATATAGGAGAATCCCTACCAAGAGGTAAAGGCAACTCTAAAGAATATAGGGATAGAAGATATAAGGAACAGCCTCTATTGATAGGATGGAAGCAAAGTACTTAAAGAAGGAACGAATCTTAATACCCCCATCCTTACCCTGTCCCTAACCCAGGGCTAAGGTCCAGAACTTGTGAAGAAGGAGCAGCTGTCATCACTGAGTTTTCTGGGGTGCCATACTGGTGGAACCAGGACTTACTGGGAAGTTGGTCATAAGGGTGATACATTGGGAAGCCATCCTCTCTGGTACTGGGGAAAGCCATCTTCTGGAGAGGTGCTGTTCCTTTTGCTGTCTCCAAGGGTGGTATGCTGGAAAGATTCCTGAAGGGGTTTCTGCACTGGTAGATTTTGTAAGAAGTTCTAGGAGAAGCTACCTGAGGGAATGAGCCATGCCAGGGACCTTGTGAGGAAGACACCTATGGGGTGGTGCTATTGTAACTTTTTGGAGGTGAGCTCTACTAGGTATACTATGCAGTGCCCTAGGATTAAGCAGAGAGAGATGACAGAACTAGGAAGAAACCTGCTTCTTTTTGTAGTGTCTAGAACTCTCCATTGATAAAGGTTAACATGCTACCTGTCAGAAATGTTCCACTATTGTAAGCACAGCAATGAAGAATGGATTTTTAATTAAAAAAATTTTTTTTAACGTTTATTTATTATTGAGAGACAGAGAGAGACAGAGCATGAGCAGGGGAGGGGCAGAGAGAGGAGGAGACACAGAATCCCAAACAGGCTCTAGGCTCTGAGCTGTTAGCACAGAGCCTGACGTGGGCTTCAAACCCACAAACCGCAAGATCATGACTTGAGCTGAAGTCAGATGCTTAACCAACTGAGCCACCCAGGTGCCCCGATTTTTAATTTTTTTTAAGTTTATTTATTTTGAGAAAGAGAGAGAGAGAGAGGGAGAGAATGAGAGAATGAGCAGGGGAGGGGCAGAGAGAGAGAGAGGGAGATAGAGAATCCCAAGCAGGCTCCACACCATCAGTGCAGAACCCGATGTGGGGCTCAAACCCATGAACTGCAAGATCATGACCTGAGCTGAAATCAAGAGCTAGTTATTTAACCGACTGAGCCACCCAGGCATCCCTAATTTTTTTTAATGTTTATTTGTTTTTGAGAGAGACAGAGTGTGAGTGGGGGAGGGGCAGAGAGAGAGGGAGACAGACTCCGAAGCAGGCTCCAGGCTCTAGGCTCTGAGCTGTCAGCACAGAGCTCAACATGGGGCTCAAACCCATGAACTGTGAGATCATGACCTGAGACGAAGTCGGATGCTTAAACTGACTGAGCCACCCAGGTGCCCCAAGAATGGATTTTTATTTTATTTTATTTTTTATTATTTTTTAGTACAATATATTTTATTATATTATTATGAAGCCCTTGTTTTACCAGCCTATTCAGTGGAGACAGCAAAACTGGACAGTCAAGCTTATGAAGATATGTAAGAATCCTCTTTTTAAAAAATGTTTATTTAAATTTTATGAATTCTTTATTTTTTCAATTTATTTTTTTAAAATTTATTTATATAAAGTGTTCTTATCTTATTTGGCCATTCTTTATATATAATTTATTGTCAAGTTAGCTAACACACAGTGTATACAGTGTGCTCCTGACCTCAGGGGGAGATTCCTGTAATTCATCACTTACATACAACACCCAGTGCTCATCCCAACAAGTGCCTTCCTCAATGCTCATCACCCATTTTTCTCACCCACCTGACCCCCCCCCACCCCCATCAACCCTCAGTTTGTTGTCTGTATTTAAGAGTCTTATGGTTCCCCACCCCCCGTAACTATTTTTTTTTTCTTTCCTTTCTCCCATGGTCTTCTATTAAGTTTCTCAGATTCCACATATGAGTGAAAACATGGTATCCATCTTTCTCCTGACTGACTTATTTCACTTAGCATAATACCCTCCAGTTCCATCCATGTTGTTGTGAATGGCAAGATTTCATTCTTCTTCATTGCTGAGTAGTAGTCCATTGTATATGTACGCCACGTCTTCTTTTTCCATTCATCAGTTTATGGACATTTGGGCTCTTTCCATAATATGCTATTGTTGATAGTCCTGTGGTAAACGTTGGGGTACATGTGCCCCTGTGAATCAGCACTCCTCTGTCCTTTGGATAAATTCCCAGTAGTGCAATTGCTGGGTCATAGGGTAGTTCTATTTTTAATTTTTTGAGTAATCTTCACACTGTTTTCCAGTTTGCATTCCCACCAACAGTGCAAGAGGGTTCCCGTTTCTCCACATTCTTGCCAACATGTGTTGTTTCCTGAGTTGTTAATTTTAGCCACTCTGACTGGTGTAGTTTTGATATATATTTCCGATTATTAGTGATGTTGGACATCTTTTCATGTGTCTGCTAGCCATCTGGAAGTCTTCTTCGGAAAGTGTCTATTCACGTCTTCTTCCCTGGAATAAGTTTCATCCTTCTTCACTGGATTATTTGTTTTTGGATGTTGAGTTTGGTAAATTATTTAAAGATTTTGGATACTAACCCTTTATCTGATGTGTCATTTGCAAATATCTTCTCCCATTCCACTGGTTGCCTTTTAGTTTTGTTGATTCTTTCCTTTGCTGTGCAGAAGCTTTTTTTTTTTTTTTATTGATGAGATACCAATAGTTCATTTTTGCCTTTATTTCCCTTGCCCTCAGAGACATGTCAAATAAGATGTTGCTGTGGCCGCGGTCAAAGAGGTTGTTGCCTGTTTTCTCCTCTAGGGGTTTTGATGATTTCCTGTCTCACGTTTAGGTCTTTCATCCATTTGAATTTATTTTTGTGTATTGTGGAAGAGAATGTTCCAGTGTCATCCTTCTGCATGTTGCTGTCTAGTTCTCTCAGAATCTTGCTAAAGAGACTATCTTTTTTCCATTGGATACCCTTTCCTGCTTTGTCGAAGATTAGTTGGCCATACATTTGTGGGTCCAGTTCTGGGTTTTCTGTTGTATTCTATTGGTCTATGTGTCTGTTTTTGTGCCAATACCATACTGTCTTGATGACTACAGCTTTGTAGTAACAGGCTAAGGTCTGGGATTGTGATGCCTCCCCCTATGTTTTTTCTTTTTCAACATTACTTTGGCTTTTTAGGGTCTTTTCTGGTTGCATACAAATTTTAGGATTGTTCTAGCTCTGAGAAGAATGCTGGTGCTATTTTGATTGTGTATTGAATGTGTAAATTGCTCTGGGTAGTATGGACACTTTAACAATGTTTGTTCTTGCAATCCATGAGCAGGGAATATTTTTCCATTTCTTTGTGTCTTCAATTTCTTTCACAAGTGTTCCTTAATTTTCAGAGTACAGATCCTTTACTTCTTTGGTTAGGTTTATTCCCAGGTATTTTATGGTTCCTGGTGCAATTGTAAATAGATCAGTTTCTTTATTTCTCTTTCCAATGCTTCATTATTGGCGTATAGAAATGAGACCTATTTCTGTACATTGATTTTATATCCTGCAAGTTTGCTGAATTCACGTACCAGTTCTAGCAGCTTTTTGGTGGAGTCTTTTGGGTTTTCCATATAAAGTATCATGTCATCTGCAAAAAGTGAAAGGTTGACTTCTTCTTTACCAATATGGATGCCTTTTATTTCATTTTGTTGTCAGTTGTAGCTAGGACTTCCAACACTATGTTAAACAACATTGGTGAGGGGTGCCTGGGTAGCTCAGTCGGTTAAGTGTCTGACTTCAGCTCAGGTCATGATCTCATGGTTTGTGAGTTCAAGCCCTGGGTCAGGCTCTGTGCTGACAGCTCAGAGCCTGGAGCCTGCTTCAGATTCTGTGTCTCCTTCTCTCTCTGCCCCTCCCCAACTTGTGCTCTCTCTATGTCTCTCAAAAAATAAATAAATGTAAAAAAAATTAAAAAAAAACCAACATTGGTGAGAGTGGACATCCCTGTCATTTTCCTGACCTCAGGGAGAAAGCTCTCAATTTTTCCCCATTGAGGATGATATTAGCTGTGGGCTTTTCATATATGGCTTTATGATGTTAAGGTATGTTCCTTCTATCCCAACCTTTTGGGGGTTTTTATAAGGAAAGGATGCTGTATTTTGTCAAATGTTTTTTCTGCGTCTATTGACAGGATCATATCGTTCTTATCCTTTCTTCTATTAATGTGACGTATCACATTGATTGATTTGAAAATATTGAACCAGCCCTGTAGCCCAGGAATGAATCCCACTTGATCGTGGTGAATAATTCTTTTTAATAGACTGTTGAATGCAATTTGCTAGTGTCTTGTTGAGAAGTTTTACATCCATTTTCATCAGACATATTGGCCTGTAATTCTCCTTTTTTGTGGGGTCTCTGTCTGGTTTGGGAATCAAGGTAATGCTGGCTTCATAGAATGAATCCAGAAGCTTTCCTTCCGTTTCAATTTTTTGGAACAGCTTGAAAAGGATAGGTATTAACTCTGCTTTAAATGTCTGGTAGAATTCCCCTGGGAAGCCATCTGGCTCAGGACTCTTATTTATTGGGGATTTTTGATAACTGATTCAATTTCTTTGCTGGTTATGGGTCTGTTCAGATTTTCTTTCTTCCTGTTTGAGTTTTGGCAGTGTGCGGATGTCTAGGACTTTGTCCATTTTCCGGGTTGTCCAGTTTGTTGGCATATAATTTTTCATAGTAAGAATGAATTTTTAGATGAGAGTTAATAAATTGATAACTGTGGCTGATTGCTACATCACTTTTTAGATCCATTTATGATGGTTTTAGATTCCATTTATGATTTGGCAATGTATCTTATATACCAAATTATGTCCTCTTTGGGATCCTGCCTTTGTCCATAGAGTTTCCATACATCTCTTCCAGTTGTCCTGTATCCCCCAGTTTCAGACTTCCAGAACATTGCCCAGTGTTTACTTCTTGCTGTTATATCCTAATTCCATTTCAAGTAGCCATTACTAAAATGTCTCTTTTAAATTCCCATTGCTAGAATTTCTCTTTGCTAGGTTTTAGGACTATGCCTTGACTACTACTACTTTTTTTTTTCTTTTTAGCTTTCCCTCACATCATAAGGGTCAGAGGTATATGTGTGGGTGGATCTCTGCTATTCTGAATTTTTTTTTTTTTTACCTCCATTGCTACTCTGATTGCTTATGTCTCCACATGTTAGCTGTTTGATATTTCTTTCATTTTTTTTATTTTTTATTTTTGTTTGTTTTGTTTTTTTGGATGGGGGGGCATTCATCTTGATGAACTTTCTTTAAATAGACTTATTGTCTAGAATACCAGTTATGGTCTATCATCTTATTCTATGGATCCTATTGATTCTCCTGACTGCTCATTATTCTGTAGCTTGGTCTGTTCAAAAAGTCTTGAGACATCCAAATGGGTCTCAGTTTTCCACATACAGATGGAAGAATGCCAGTTTCATGGACTTATATATTAACTTCTGGGAGTTAGTAGTAGAAAGTATTGCTTTTGAGAGCAAATTACTGTATTTCCATATTTATCACAGGTAAGAGTATTCTTAAAAAGGATTTTGGGAAATCAATTATTTTAGAATTCTCTTGTAAATATTTTGAATTACCGTTAATTATTCTGCTACAATTGTTATTGAACTTGCTTAAAATTCTCCTATATTAAGGATTTGAGTTTTGACATGTAAAAGTCAATACTTAACTATAATTCTGTTGCTAGATAATTACTCTTAAATTATATTTATAAAATATTATTATTTCATTGTAGTTATAGATAAAATATAAAAATTATGTAACTTGTAAATAAAATGATGACATTTCTTTGAGATATAGTTGCAAAATGGGTATTTCTTAAGTAACTGGCTAATTTTATGTTTTAGATAAGTAAAGATCAAAATTTTTTAGAAACAGAGTTTCCAGCACCTGACAAAACAGTCACTTTAAGCCTTGCACAAGTAGTAAAGCAGGTGCAAAAACTAGAAGAACTGAAAAATCGTCTTAAACAAGAGTCTTTATACTCCTTGAAAGCCTTGTTGTCTAAACCCAAGTAAGTAAAATATAAGAGTTAATAGAATTCAAAACAATAAGAGTGGGTATAAAGTAGTAACACATGTAATGGTTCAGATATTGTGCTGTATGTAGTTTCTAAATCATATCAAATAGTATACTCAGCTTGCTCCTATTTGAAATTTTTGACAGTTTGAAGTGGCACCGGAAAATCAGTAGTCACTAGTCACATCTAGCTACTAAAATTGAAATTCAGTTCAATTTTATTAAAAAGTCAATTCTGCATTCATACTATCCATATTTCAAATGCTTAGTAGCCACATGTGGCTGTTGCTAGAAAGTTCTGTTGGAATGGCTGGCTTAAATATCTGGCTTTTAAAATATTCTCTCAGTTTGATTATGTAGCTTCTATAGTAAATAGGAAACTAAGATAAAGTTATTTATGAACAGCATCATTAAAAATTTCATAGGGATAGGGATATGTTCTAAAGAAAAATTCTCTACTTTCTAGTTGTGGAAAGCCTTTTTTTTTTTGACAGATGGGAGAAAGATTCAAATGATTGATTACAATGATACTCCTATTATCTGACTTTTGATATTTGAGGTTTATCTGTCTTGAATTTAATAGATGACTAAATTATTATCATGGAATACCTTTTAGGACTTTTTTTTCCCACCTCACATAGTTACTTTTTTTGTGTGTGGTGAAAACACTTTAAGATTCACTCTTAGCAAATATGAAGTATACATTAATATTGTTAACTGTAAACAGCATGCTATACATTAGATGTCTGACATATTCAACTTTTGTTATTTTGTTATTTTATTTTTTGTTTTAATTCCAGTATAGTTAACATACATCATTATATTAGTTTCAGGTGTACAAAATAGTGATTTAGCAGTTCCATACTGGTGCTTATCATGACAGATGCACTCCTTAATCCCCATCACCTATTTTACCCATCCCTCCTCTCACTTCCCCTCTTACAACCATCAGTTTGTTCTCTATAATTAAAAGTCTGCTTTTTAATTTGTCTTTTTAGCTTCCCCCCCCCCTTTTTCCCATTTCTTTGTTTCTTTTTTTTAAAGTTTATTTTGAAAGAGAGTGTGAGTGGGGGAGGGGCAGAGAGGGAGAGAGGATCCCAAGGGGCTCCATGATGTCAGTGGGGAGCCTGATGTGGGGCTCAGTCTTACCAACTGGGAGATCATGAACTGAGCTGAAATCAAAAGTCAGACTCCTAACTGACTGAGTCACCCAGGGGTCCCTGTTTTGTTTCTTAAATTCTACATATGAATGAAATCAGAGGGCACTGGGGTTGCTCTTGGCAAGAAGGCAGGGCAAACAGCCTGTGGACATACAGCGTGGAAACAGTGATCTGAAGAGCACTACTTTCTGAGATATGTACTCTAATATCCCAATTTTAATAGATGAAGAAACTAAAAGTCAGAGGCATTAAATAACTTACCCAAGGTCATATAATTAGTAAGTGGGAAAGACAAGTTTTGAGCCAAGCAGCTTGTCTCTAGAACTTGTGCTCTTAACAATTTCACCATTAAAATAAATATCCTATTTTTATTCAATTTACTTTTGCTATTTTTATTAAGATTGTTGTTGATATACCTAATTATATTCATGGAATACATAGAATTTTTAGAATTACATAATGTGACTTTTATACTTATTTGCTTGGTACTAATTAATTTACCTTACTGTCTGTGAATAAAAGTTAAAAAATATGTTAAATTTTATTTTACAAACTGTATAATATCTAGAGCATATATTCTATTTATTAAGTGTAAACTCTTATTCTTTGGTAATAAATACATGTTGTATTTATTGAAATTTAAACAGGCATAGTGAAAATTTACCAGGAGCATTACAAAGTTATGAAACCATACAGCAGATAATTGAAGGTGATAATATTTTATACATGTTTAGCATTATAAGTTTTTCTATATTACATTAACATTTGAGACTTAGTTTAAAAATTTATATCCATAAAATTATATAATAGTAAATTTAAAGATATATTCAATAGTGAGTTTGATATTTTCAATAAAAGTTATTATGTTTCAGATTCTGGGAGTTGTACAAAACGAATAAACCTTGGTTGTTACCACCATAAAATACACAATGCAGTAAGGACACAAGCACATTATGTATCATTTTAATATAGTGTAATACATGAGAATGCATGATAAAGGTTATGTATAATTTTCAGTGAATCCACAGAGAGCCAGTTTGTTCAACCTGAGGGAGTTGGAAAGATTTTATGCAACTGTAAAGGACAAAGGATCCTTTGTCCTTTACATAATAGGATCTAGTCAAATGAAGAAGGGAGATAATCTGGTTTTTTACGAAGAAGACCTAGTATGAGCAAAGAGCATGAATAGGGAATTGCAAGTGGAATGGTATTAGAATTTGAAGCTAGAAGGTAGGGATAAGGTAAGAGAGAGCCTAGTCAGAGGGATCGGATGCTGTGCTAGGGAACTTTTTTTTCCTCGTATATACTAGGGAATCACTGAAGACTTTTTGTAAGAAAGTGACATTGTTGGATTTAATTGTAGACAGATTATTCTGGCCACATTGTAGAAGCTATGTTTGGGGACTAGGTATAGGGAAGGGAAGTTATTGCTGTGTTTTAGATGTGTGATAAGTTCTTATATGAGAGCATAAATAAACAAGAATCGGGGTAGATTTGAGAAAATTTACTGGTAAAATTGGGAAAACTTGGTGATTAGATATGAAAGGAAGGGAGATTAAATCATGGTAACATTAATTAAAAGAATGTAAGAGGAACAAGTGTTGTTGAGAAAATGATGAGTTTATATTACTCAATTGTTACATACATTCATTCAGATATTACCATTTGGTGCCTGATTAGGAGGCTTTCCACTGTTGGGATCTCTATTGTTTTTCTTAGAGTTTTCTTTAAACTCAATATGTATAATTGATATATTAAACATATGACAAATTTACTGTTATTTCAGAATTCATAAAAACCCACCCAACTAAAGAATTTATAGATGTTTCTGCAACTGATCCACGTAAGTTTCCACTCATTTAAACATTATTGTGTTAACAACTTGTGTCAAGTGCATTAATTTCTATAGTTTTCTATAATTTAAAGTTATTATGAAAGTAATAACATAGAGTCCCTGGAGTTTGGAGCCATACAGTTGAACTGACTATCAAGCAAGTATTGAAATTCCTAATTAAGGCTACATGCTACAAAAAATAGACTCATTTTTGAGGACGGAGGATTTAAAAACAATTTTTTTTATGTTTATTTTTGAGAGAAAGAGCATTAGCAGGGGAAGGGCAGAGAGAGGGAAACACAGAATCCAAAGCAGGCTCCAGGCTCTGAGCTGTCAGCACAGAGTCAGACACAGGGCTCATACTCATGAACCTTGAGATCATGACCTGAACCGAAGTCAAGCACTTAACCGACTGAGCCACTCAGGCACCCCAAGGGATGGAGGAGTTTTGGTTGTGATTAGAGTATGCTGCTGAAATGTTTCAGGTGTGCCAAGCTTTTGAGATGGAACGGCAATAAACTTAAAAGGTCATTTGTAGATTTTGTTTCTGTGAATTATAGATCAACTCATATGCACTAATTCTTTGATAACAGCTGAGTACCAATTGGTTCATGAATATAAAGAGCTGCTAGAACTGCTCTGTTGAACTTCTGACTACTTATCAACAGAAAGGAGAAATTACCTTGCTTATGTCAAGATACTAGAAAGAATTTTGAAACAATGATGTAATATATGCTGTAGAGTACAATGTATATTATAAGCTAGAAAATAAAACTTGCGTAGAAAAGGTTGACAGGAATCCTGTTCTCTTTCCACTTCGGCTTGAAACCGTAGTGTTGCCATATTTAAACCAAAGGCTTTAATTCAACAGTGATTAATTCTACAGCTTGATTCTACAGTGCTCCCAAATTCTGTAGAGACCTTTGATCCAAAAGTACTGACTGACTACATGAGTAGAAAGCTATCTAGAGCTTTGGAGTGGGTAGTGAAAGTTTCTTTTTACATCCAGGAAAACTCTCTGCACATCTCAAGGGCTGTCTTTCTGAATCTGTGCAGCTGTCTTCTCTCTAATACTGTGTCCTGTGAATTCTAGCTGCTTTGGGCTTCCAAAAATCTAAACTTTGTCTCTGAACCGCAGGAGAGCAGTAGACTCTGGGTCCCCCTTCCTTATGCTGTGGCCTGGAAACTTCAGGAAGTAAGATGGGGTTATCAAAGGGCTCTGTTCCTTTCTTTTCCTTCTGCTTGTTTTCCAATGTCTGAATATTGCTGTTTTACATATTTTCCCCCAAGATTTTAATTGGCTTAAGGTGAAAGAATAATTCTAGTCCCTGATGCTCCTTCATGGACAAAAACAGAAGTCTCTATGCCCACATATAGGCTGATTGGAACACATCCTCTAACCACAAAACCAAAAGAATTAAATATAATAGAAGTGTTACTGATTACTTAAATGTTCTCCTTTTGTCTGTCTCTGTCTCTTCATTCATTTATTTAATTGAGGTATAATTGACATACATTACATTAGCGTCAAGTATGTGATATTTGTATAATTTGCAAGATGATCATCACAATAAATCTAGTTAGATTACAAGAAGTTTTTGTTCTTGTGATGAGAACTTTCAAGATCTACTCTCTTAACAACTTTCAAATATGCAATACAGTATTACTAACTATAGACACCATCTGTACATTATATCCCATAACTTATTTCATAACTGGAAGTTTGTACCTTTTGACCTCTTTCACCCATTTTTCCCACCCCACCTCCACCCCCCATTCAACATACATATATACATGTTCAACACACATATATGTTCTGTGTATCTATGAGCTATCTTTTTCCATGACAGCTGCCTCAGTCCCTGGGCCCCTTTAGTATAAATATGCTTTCTCTCAGTATTATTCAGTTTTACTTGTATATGCTCTCTTTTTCTGCTAAGTGTACCCTTTTCATATTCTCTGGCCAAACTTTATTCTCTTCCCATTCTCTAAATTTGATATCATAGCCTAATCAACAAGGCAAAAGTTATCTTTGTATTCCACTCTGTGTTTATACTATTTAACTTTGATATTGCTTCATTTCATAATTAATGAAATTTATTTCTTTACAGCAGTTTTAGGTTTATGGAAAACTTGAGCAGAAAGTACAGAGTTCCCATATACCCATTCTCTGCTGCCTACTCTCTGCACAGTTTTATTAACATTTTTCATTAGTGTGCTATATTTGTTAAAATTGATGAACCAATACAATACAATATTAATACAATATTATTAATTAAATTCCAAGCTTACATTGGGTTCAATCTTTGTGCTATAGAGTTCTATAGGTTTTGACAAATGTATAGTGTCATGTATCCACCATTACAATATCATACAGACAGGTTTCACTGCCTTGCATCACATGTTCTACCTATTTATTTCTCCTTCCATCTACCTGAGTCCTTGGCAATCATTAATCTTTTTGATGTCTCTGTAGTATTGCCCTTCCAAGTATGTCATATATTTGGACTCATACAGTCTTTCCTTTACTTAGCAGTATGCTTTTTAAATTTCCTTCTTAATGATTTTTGTGGTTTTATAGTTGATTTATTTTTATTAATGAATAATAATCCATTATATGGATGTACTGTAGTTTGTTTAATCCACTCATCTACTGAAGGACAACTTGGTTGCTTCTGAGTTTTTGCAATTAAAGAAAAGCTGCTAAAAGATTATTTTGTGTGTGTGTGTGTGTGTGTACATGTTTTTCAGCTCATTGGGGTGAATACCAAGGAGTGCAATTGCTGGATCATATAGTAAATGTATGTTTAGTTTTTTAAGAAACTGCTAAACCATCTTGCAAAGGGACTATATCATTTTGTATCCCCACCAGCAATGAGAATAAGAATTCCTATTGACCTATATCTTTGTCAACATTTGGTGTTATCAGAATTTTGGATTTTAGCCATTCTAAAAGTTTTTAGTGGTGTCTCATTGCTCTAATTTGTAATATCTGATTGAGATTTTTTTTTCATACTTTTTTTTGCCATCTTTGGTAAGGCATTTGTTCAGATCTTTTACTAATTTTAAAAATTTATTTATTATTTATTTATTAAAGTTTATTTATTTATTTTGAGAGATGCAGAGACAGTGTGACTAGTGGAGGGGCAGAGAGAGAGGGAGAGAGAGAGAATCACAAGCAGGCTCCACACTATCAGTGCAGAGCCCAAAGCAGGGCTCAAACTCATGAAACTGCAAGATCATGACCAGAGCTCAAGTTGGACGCTGAACTGACTGAGCCACCCAGGCACCCCTAAAATTTATTTATTTAAATTCAAGTTAATTTCACTCTTATGTGGGTCCTGAGAAACTTAACACAAGACCATGGGGGAGGGGAAGGGAAAAAAAAGAGAGGGAGGGAGCCAAACCATAAGACTCTTTTTAAAAAAAAATTTTTTTTTAATGTTTATTTTATTATTTTTGAGACAGAGAGAGACAGAGCATGAATGGGGGAGGGGCAGAAAGAGAGGGAGACACAGAATCGGAAGCAGGCTCCAGGCTCTGAGCCATCAGCCCAGAGCCCGAAGCGGGGCTCCAACTCACAGACCGCGAGATCGTGACCTGAGCCGAAGTCGGACGCTTAACCAACTGAGCCACCCAGGCGCCCCAATAAGAGACTCTTAAAAAAAGAATAAACTGAGGGTTGATGGGGGGTGGGAGGGAGGGGAAAGTGGGTGATGGGCATTGAGGAGGGCACCTGCTGGGATGAGCACTGGGTGTTATATGGAAACCAATTTGATAATAAATTTCATATTAAAAAAAATAAATTCAAGTTAACATACAGTGTAGTGTTGGTTTCAGGAGTAGAACCCAGTGATTCATCACTTACGTATAACACCCAGTGCTCATACCAACAAGTGCCCTCCTTTATACCCATTACTTATTTAGCCTGTTCCCCACCCATCTCCTCTCCAAAAACCCTCGGTTTGTTCTCTGTATTTAAGAGTCTCCTATGGTTTGCCTCCCTCTGTTTTTATCTTGTTTTTCCTACCCTTTCCCTGTGTTCATCTGTTGTGTTAAATTCCAAATATGAAATCATAAAAATTGTCTTTCTCTGCCTGATTTATTTCACTTAGCATAATATACTCTAGTTCTGTCCTCACACCAGTCAGAGTGGCTAACATAAAAAATGCAAGAAACAACAGGTGTTGGCAAGGATGTGGAGAAAGGGGAACCCTCTTGCACTGTTGGTGGGAATGCAAACTGGTGCAGCTGCTCTGGAAAACAGAGTAGAGGTTACTCAAAAAATTAAAAATAGAACTAACTACCTTATGACCCAGCAATTGCAGTACTAGGAATTTATCCAAAGGATACAGGAGTGCTGATTCCTAGGGGCACATGCACCCCAATGTTTATAGCAGCTCTATCAACAATAGCCAAAGTATGGAAAGAGCCCAAATGTTTATCAACTGATGAATGGATTAAGAAGATGTGGTATATATACACAATGGAATACTACTCAGTGATGAAAAAGAATGAAATCTTGCCATTTTCAACAACGTGGATGGAACTGGTGGGTATTATGCTAAGGGAAATAAGTCAGAGAAAGATGGATATCATATGATTTCACTTATATGTGGAATTTAAGAAACTTAACAGATGAACATATTTGTATGGAACCACAAAAGACCTTGAATGGCTAAAATAATCTTGAAAAAGAAAAGCAAAGCTGGAGGCCTCACAATTCTAGGCTTCAAGTTATATTAGAAAGCTGTAGTGATCAAGGCAGGATGGTACTGGCACAAAACTAGGTCAGTGGAACAGAATAGAAAACCCAGAAATGAGTCCACAACTATATGGTCAACTGATCTTCAACAAAGCAAGAAAGAATATCCAATGGAAAAAAAATTCTCTTCAACAAGTGGTGTTTGGAAAACTGGACAGCAACACACAAAGAATGAAACTGGACCACTTTCTCACAACATAAACAAAACCAAATTCAAAATTGAATGTTTGGTTTTTTAACTCAATATTTACATTACATGAAAATAGTTTATATCTCCATTTTTAGGTCTTGGTTTTTTGCAATGTTTTATAGTTTTTAGAGAAAAGTTCTTGTAGTGTTTCATTAAATTTATCTGTAGGAGCTTCATTTTTTGGATACTAGTGAAAATGAAATTAGAAAAATATTTTTCCAAGTTGGAAGACTTATTATATATCTGTAATAGTTAAGATAGGGAAAGAAAGACAAGTAAGCCAACTGAATAGCATTGAAGCCCCAAATCAGACATAATGCATTTAGGTATGTGATATGTAACAAAGGTGGCATTACAGATAAGTTGAGAAAACATGGGGTTTTCAATAAGTGGTATTATGATAATTGATATGTATATGGGGAAAATAAAGTTGGAGCACTCCCTCATAGCATATTTGAAAATTAACTCCATGTCATTAAACACCTACATATGAAAGGCAAAAGTTTACATATTTTCTTGGATTATTTACAAGAATATCCTCATTACTGTGTGGTAAGAGAATGGCTTTTAATACTAGACATAAAAGTACCAGTCATAAGGGATAAATTTGATAAAATTGACTATGTTAAAATTAAAAATTTGTTTGTCAAGAGATACCATCAGGAAAATTTGAAATAAATCGTAGTGGAAAAAGAGATTTTGATTACCTGAAACTGTTGAATGATTAGCATACAGAAGACATAAGGAATTGTTATAAATCCAGAAAAAATGACAATTATCTTTTGGATAAATAGGAATTTAACCAAATAATAAATCCAGATATCTAAGACCGAATAATCGAGGAATTGCAAACTAACCACAATGGGAAACTGTTTCATACCTCTCAAATTGTCAAAAATTAAAAAGTGTAACAATGTTAAGTGTTAACAAGGGTATATACCAACAGGAACTCTTCATACGCATAACTTTGAAAAATAGCTTTTCTTTAATTAAGTTGCAGATGTGCATACCCTTAGACTCTTTTTTCATAGCCTTATTGATATATAATTGCATATAACATTGTATAAGTTTAAGGTAATCAAAATGACTTGATACACATATATTGCAAAATGCTTACTGCAATATGGGTAGTTTATTTATCCTGTATCTCTTATAATTACCATTTTGTTGTTGGTGTTGTTTTGGTGAGAACATTAAAACTCTACTCTCATTGCAGCTTTCAAGTATACAATACAGTATTAACTCCTGTCAGCATGTTGTATATTTGATTCTCAGAACTTATTCATATTATAACTGAAAGTGTGTACCCTTTGACCAACATCTCCCCATTTCCCCCATGCCACAGCTCCTGGAAACCACCATTCTATTCTGTTTCTTTTTCAATATTTTATATTCCACATGTAAGAGAGATCATATAGTATTTGTTTTTCTCTTTATGAATTATTTCAGTTAGCATAATGTCCTCAGGGTCCATCTGTGTTGTCACAAAGGGCATAATTTCCTTTTTTATGGCTGAATAATCTTCCATTGAATGTATATGTGTATGTACACACACACACACACACACACACCCCTCACATTTTCTTCATTCATTCATCTGTCTATGGACTTCTAGATTGTTTCCATGTGTTGGCTATTGTAAATAATGCTGCAGTGGGTGTGGGAGAGCAGATGTCTCTTTGAGACAGTGATTTCATTTTATTTGGATATATACCTAGAAGTAGTAGGATGGCTGGATTATACAGTAGTTCTATTTTTAATTTTTTGAGGGACCTCCATACTGTCTTCCATTGTGGCTATGCCAGTTCACATTCCCACCAACAGTACACAGTGTTCCTTTTTCTGCACACCTCACCAACAACTGTTACCTCTTGTCTTTTAGATAATAGACATTCTGACAGGTGTGAGATGATATCTTACTGTTGTTTTGATTTACATTTCCCTGATGGTTAATGTTGTTGAGCACATTTTCAAGTACCTGTTACCATTTGTATGCCTTTGGAAAAATGTCCATCCAGGTATTCTGTCCATTTTTTATTGGATTAAAAAAACATATTTTGGATATTAACTTCTTACCAGATATATGGTTTGCAAACATTTTTCCCTTCCTATAGCATGCCTTTTCATTTTGTTGATGTTTTCCTTTGCTGTGCAGGAACTTTTTAGTTTGATGTAGTCCCACTTTTTCTTGTTTATTTATTTCACGATATTTTTCAACTCCAAAATTTCTATTTTTTAAATGACTTATATGTTTGTTGACTGTCTCATTTTTCTCTTGTATTATTTTATATCATGAAATTGCTTATATGTGTTCTCTTGTAGCTCTATGAGCATCTTCAGAAAAATTATTTTGAGTTCTTTGTTGGGCAAGTCCTATATCTTTATTTCTTTGGGGCCAATTACTGGGGATTTACTATATTCCTTTGGTGGAGTCATGTTTTCCTGATTCTTTGTGGTTCCTGTATTCTTGCATAGTTGTCTACACATTTGAAGAAGCAGTTAGCTGTTTTAGATTTCATGGACTGAGTTCAGTAAGGAAAGATCTTCAACTGCAGGTGGGGGGATGCTGAAGAGTGTCATGACCCATGTCTAATGGTGTGGGGCAAATGAGGGGGCATGTGGCAGAACCAGGTCTCAAGTATTGTGATTTGCCAGCTCAAGCCATTTCAGCCCACAGCATCAACAATTTCATGGTCTTTGGCAAATATTACAGGGGTCTGCAGAGACTTCAGAGGCTCTTGAGGTCCTTAGCATTGTTTCTAGGGTCAACTGCAAGGGACCAGAGCAATCAGTGATTTGGCCAGAGCTGGTGGTATACACAATCTTGGCCAAGGGCCTCAGCAGGTGTGTGTGTAGTGGCAGTGGCCAGTTGTAAAAACATAGGTAGCAGTGGGGGCCAGGGAAGACATCCAGGGCTAAGCCAGTTGTGGGCACACAGATAGCTTGGGGAACCTGACTGTCTGTGTGCACTACTATGGCTTCTGGGTTTTTTATAGCCATACAGCAGTGGAGGCTGGTAATAGGCTAGGGGTCTGTGGATAAATAGTTGGAGGGTTTAGCTACAGGTGAATGCAGTGGTGCAGGACAGTGACAGAAGACAGAGCCTCCTCTACAGAGGCCTGCAAACAGCTGCGAAGATTTGGCTATTGGCAGTGCTCTTCTATGACTGCATAGTCTCCCTCTGGACATGTGCATGGCAGTAGAGGCTGGTGATGGGTTGAGTTGGAAGCATGCAGATGTACGAATGGAGGGGCTAGCCCTGAATGAGCGTATGGTGGTGGATGTTGGCCACGGGGATCTAGGCTGGTATTTTGCACTCCCATAGCCACACAGTCATAGGTTTGCTGCTTGTGTGGTTCTTGGGCTCCAGTGGTGGTGGTAGTAGGTGTGTGTGGTGGGGACTGAGGGGAGACATTAGCCATTGCAAATACCTGTGGGACAAAATCCATTGAAATTTGCGGGGTGTTCTCAGTGGCTGTGCTGGCCATTGGTTTCTTCAGTGATGAAAGCTGCTGTGGTCATCTGTGGAGCAGGTCACGGAACTACAGTCATTCACATCTGTGTGAAAGAATTTTCATACCAAGTTTTTTTTTTTGTAACAGCCCCCAAATTGAAGATCCTAAATATTTGTAGAGTAGGGTGGATAAACAAATTGTGGTTTATTTGTGGAGTGGAAAATCTTACCATAATGAAAAATTTTAAAATAGCTACTCAGAATACCATTAACTTTTGAAATGTGATATTGATTGAAAGAAGCAAGTCATAAACACAGGGAGTGCTTTCATTTGTTATAAATTAAAATCTGGGAAAATATGTTGGTTAAGGATATTAAAAAATATAGAAAAGATATAAAGATGAGAAAAAAAAAACAGGATAGTAAGTTGAAGGAAAGGGTTGTGAATAGGGAGGGACACATAAAGAGCTTCTAGGATATTGGCAATCCCAGGTATCCAGTTGTTGATCTTGAGTGGTGGTTTGGTGGATGCTTGCTTTGTAATTATTCATTAAAATGTAAATATATTTTTATGTATGATTCAGTAAGCATGATTATAAAATATAAAATAATACTAAGGGGATTAATTTCTTTTTTTTAAATATGAAATTTATTGTCAAATTGATTTCCATACAACATCCAGTGCTCATCCCAACAGGTGCTCTCCTCAATACCCATCACCCACCCCCCCTCCCTCCCACCCCCCACCAACCCTCAGTTTGTTCTCAGTTTTTAAGAGTCTCTTATGTTTTGGTTCCCTCCCTCTCTAACCTCTCTTTTTTTTTTTTCCTTCCCCTCCCCCATGGTCTTCTGTTAAGTTTCTCAGGATCCACATAGGAGTGAAAACATATGGTATCTGTCTTTCTCTGTATGACTTATTTCACTTAGCATAACAGTCTCCAGTTTCATCCATGTTGCTACAAAAGGCCATATTTCATTCTTCTCATGGCCAAGCAGTACTCCATTGTGTATATAAACCACAATTTCTTTATCCACTCGTCAGTTGATGGACATTTAGGTTCTTTCCATACTTTGTCTATTGCCAATAGTGCTGCTATAAACATTGGGGTGCATGTGCCCCTTACATCAGAATTTTTGTATCCTTTGGATAAATACATAGTAGTGCAATTGCTAGGTCATAGGGTAGATCTATTTTTAACTTTTTGAGGAAGCTCTATTCTGTTTTCCACAGTGGCTGCACCAGTTTGCTTTCCCACCAGCACTATAGCATTCTATTTTATGGTTATGTATTAATTTATAATTCTCCCATAGATGTTCATATAGGTAATTCCTATATTTCTGTTTCTATGGGGAGTAACTCCTGTTAGCATATTTGTATAAACATAAACATGGAAACAACATGCATTTTTAGGACTGGATAAATGAATTATGGTCCATTCATAGCAATGGCTTTTAAATAGAAAAACTTTTTTAAAAATAAACATTTTTTAAAACTTTAAAAAATAGAATAGCATTTAAAAAGAATAGCTTTACATAAACTCTTAGAGACATTTTCCTTGAGATTTAAGGGGATACAAGATAAAAGCATTTTAATTTATATTTTACCCCATTTTTATAATCCATCTATGTATATGAATCCTAGATTCTATCTCTTAGAACTCGTCCAAAGAGGAAAAAAACTATCCATTGATAAGTAATATTCATTAAATATTAATAATTTTTATCAATTCATTAATAAGATACAACAGCTTTTATAAAAGAGATAAAAGGAGTCCCCCTTCCTCCACAATATGCAGCTAAATCTCCTGTTACCATTTTAAGTACCTCAAACTTACCTCACAGGCCACCTTGTTAACCAGGGTACTCTTCTCAGGAAGAGGATCTTCACTGGAACATGTCAGTAAGACATAGAAATGGAGGTGACTGGCTGGCTCAGTCAGTAGAGCATGCAACTCCTGATCTTGGGGTTGTGAGTCTAAGCCCCACATTTGGGTGTAGAGATTATTATTATTAAAAATAAAAAAAATCTAAAAAATAAAAGATGGGTTTCCTGATTTTTTTTTTTTTGGTTTTCAAATTATTCATAATAAGAACTTGAAGAATAACAATTGGTTGATTACTCAAGCTATTCCACCTGGTAATGGAAACATACTATTACCATCCGTAGATTCTATGATACTGGGTAGAAATTCCTGGGTAGAAATTAGTAGAGTCACAGATGGGGGCCTGTCTTAGTTTGGACTGCTCTAACAAAATACCACAGATTGAGTGGCATAAACAACAGAAATTTATTTCTCACGATTCTGAAGGCTGAGAAGTCTGAGATCAGTGGTCCAGTATGGTTGAGTTCTGGTGAAAGCCTTCTTCCTGGTTTGCAGATGGCTCTTTTCTTGCTGTATCCTCAAATGATGAAAAAGTAGAGAAAGTAAGCAGACTCTGTTGTCTCTTATATCTCATATGTCTACTGATTTAATTACCTCTCAGAGGCCCCACCTCCAAGTCTCATCATATTGGAGATTAGAGTTTGAACAGATGAATATTGGCCCATAGCAGGGCCTATTCTCCCTCTTGTGAAGTGTGATGGAAATAACAGTTTGTGTTCTTTATAATCCTTTACCATATCCAGGGCATAATTTTACATCACACCCTATGCTATTGGCAAATTAACCTTAAAAAGTCATATGGTAGGGGCACCTGGGTGGCTCAGTCAGTTGAGCATCCAACTCTTGATTTTGGCTCAGGTCATGATCTCACAGTTCATGGGTTTCAGTCCCGTGTCGAGCTCTGTGCTGACAGTGTGGAGCCTGCTTGGGATTCTCTCTCCCTTTCTCTCTGCTCTTCCCCTGCTTGCACGCTGTCTGTCTCTCTCAAATAAATAAAGTTAAAAAAGGTGATATGGTATAATATTTTATGGAAACATTTTATGTTATTCTCCCTTGCCTATAAAAAATTCTAAATTTGATTCTTCAAAAGTTAACTTCTTTCAGTATACCCTTTGAATATTTAAGGAGTATTGATCCTTCTAAAGCAGTTTCTGATTTACTTGTTTTCTTTGTATATTTGACTTAGTTGGTTCCCATGATATATGTTGCACATTTCTACCTTTCCTATCTTTACTTCTGATGTTTGCTCGTCTTCCTACTAATTAAGGTCTGTCCCTTCCTTAAGACTCAGCTGATCTCTATCCTTCTCCTTTCTCTTCTCAGCTCCTAAACATTTATTATATTTCTCTATACCACTATTTTGACGTGTGGAATAGAAAATATAACTGATACTTAGGAACTGTGGAATGCTTCCATATTATTTAACATTATCCGTGTATATTTATTTTATGTTTGGTTTATCTAGCAGCAAACTTAATGAAGGGACTGTCCTCTCTCATATGCTTTTTGTCACAAGATTGAAGAATCTTGTATTATTACCCTGAGAGTTCATTGATTATATGGATTCTCATTATGCTGGTTTCTTTTTAAGTAGCATTTTAGTTAAACTTTTCAGTTATTTGATTCAGGTGGAAAACTTAACAGGCTTGTTAGGGTCTTCCCATAGACCTTATTGATTTAGCGGCATCATCCAAAGCAGTTTTTTCTTAGAATCTTAGAGTCCTCTTATATGCAATGTTATAAGGAGTTCACACACACATTGACCTCAATCCAATTTTGTCACTTAATAGATGCATAGTTTTGATCATAGCTTTAACCTCTCTGAGGCTCAATTTATTTATTTGAAAATGGTAAGAATATCTTCTTTTTTGGTTATTTTGAAGATTAAAAGAATGTAAAGTAGCAAAGTGACATATTGGGTATTTAATAAAATGGAAACTATTTTTATCATAAGCATTTTGTTCTTTGGATACACTTGTGACTTTGCTGTGTCTTCATGTTTGTCTAGTTCTCACACATATAGCAGTGATTTATATCAGCGTAGAGGTATAAATTCAGCCATTTGTAATACCTTTGAATGTTTTCCCTTTTTTTCACAATAGAAACTGCTTGTTCACTGACTAACCGATTGAATGTCATGTTGAAAATGTTTGAAAAACAGTCACATATGTTGGAGAGGTAAGTTTTTAAAATAACTCCTTTTCCTAATTATGAAAATGAGTATACATTTATTTTAAAAAATTGGAAACAAGATTGTTAAAAAAGTTTGGTGTTCTTATATAAACTTTTATGATATGTATAATTTAAAAATTTTTAATTATAATCATGTAGAATTTCAAATTGTATAGGCACAATAGAAAACAGTATGTCAGTTTCTAAAAAAAAAATTAAAGTACAATTACCCTATGATCCAGTAATTTCATTTCTAGATATATGCCCTGCAAAATTGAAATCAGGGTCTCAAAGATATTTATACACCCATGTTTACTGTACCATTATTTACAATAGCAAAGGGTGGAAGCAACCCAAGTGTCCAACAGGTAAATAGATAAATAAAATGTGATATATACATACAATGGGATATTTTTTAGTCTTAAAAAGAAAGAAATTCTGACATATGGTACATGAATGAACCTTGAGGACGTTATACTTAGTAAAATAACCCAGTCACAACAAGGCAAAGTTACATGATTTTACGTATATGAGGAACCAGAAATAGTCACTCTGGATTACCTATAGTTCTTTCAGGTGGCTAAGATTATATTAGTTACAAAATTGGTATGTTGAAAAAGCATGTCTTGTAGAATGAAATCACAAAGGAATTTTTTTTTCAATGTTTATTTATTTTTTGGGACAGAGAGAGACAGAGCATGAACGGGGGAGGGGCAGAGAGAGAGGGAGACACAGAATCGGAAACAGGCTCCAGGCTCTGAGCCATCAGCCCAGAGCCTGACGCGGGGCTCGAACTCCCGGACCGCGAGATCGTGACCTGGCTGAAGTCGGACGCTTAACCGACTGCGCCACCCAGGCGCCCCACAAAGGAATTTTTATTTGGACACTTTGGGTTCATTTATATTTGCTAATTGGGGCTCATTTTCCTCCTGCTCCAGGACAAAAACTGAGGTAGGACCATGACTTTTTTTTTTATCACTTTTAACTAATAATTAATTTAAATTTAATTTAGAAACACTGTACAAATTGGGAAATTAAAATTCTATGTCAAATATTACAGTCAATATTTTAATTTTTATTCAAAGTTAAGACTTTTCTCCCTTTCCCCTCACCCAGTATCCCAGCTGGTGCCTCCTGGGGGTTATGATTAGCTTTTCTTTTTCATTACCTCCTTTCTGACTAACTAATTACAGTTTCTGTTCTCCATGTGTTTGGGAAGAGAGGAAATAAAGGTAACGTATATAGGAAAAGTCTTACTTGACTGTCACTGCCTTCTTTTGCCATAATTACAGATAACACATACCAAATTTTCTAAGCATTCTTCTTATAGTGCCTCTCACTAGGCTTGAGATCAGGGCAAACATATTCTCCTCTCAAGGGTTTGGATATGGCTCAAGACACCCAATAGCTACCTGCAGAGAAATACCCTTTCTAAATCTTCTTTCCTAACCCTTTTATATTGTCTACATCACTGAAAGGTTTTAGTACTTTCTTGGCTGCCAACTTTTTTAAAGTGCAAATGGTCATCTGCCTCACCTATTACTATTACTGGGAGTTTAGGATCTCTGTAAATGCTTCCTTTAACAACTTGTTACAGTCACATCCTTGAAAATTCTGTTAAATATAGGGTGTGGCAAAAGTCTTAGCATGGTTTTAAACTTTAATAACTTCAGAACTATAATGATACAATTGTTCAAAAACATTTTGAAATTTGATTATATATGTTTCTTTCACACTTATTTAAAAATTCTGAATAATAATTAAACTTTTTTTTCAGTTAAAGTTTTTTGTTTAGGTCAGCATTTTCCATATTCAGAGGGACTACAACAAATTAATTTATTGTTCAAAGTTCACAAAACTAAGTATATTAAAGAAATGGAAATAATTAAACTTTCAAAGGTTTAATTTTTTTGTAAGTCTGTAGCATTTATATTTCTGAGGTCATTAAAGCTAAAACTGTACTAAAACTTTTAGAACATTCTCTGTTGAACTTCTACCATGTGACTGAGTGCTTGGGACAAAATCCCAACTCAGATTAGTCCGAGCAAAAGACTTACTGAACCTCACAACAGCACTATGGCTCAATCTCAGAAACAGTTATAAACCAGAACTTGAACACTTTGAAGATACTGTTTTTTCCTCTTAACATGAGCTTCATTTTCTTCTAGTGCATATCTCTTGTTTCTTTCTATTTTCTTTTTTGTTTATTTTTTGCCTATAGGTGGGAATCCATGATTGCTGGCAATTCCTAAGGTTTAGTCTTTCAGTCACTCTGAAAGATAGTATTTGGATTTTCCAAATCTAAAAGTCCTAGGTGAGAAAATCATTGGTGCAACTTGGAGACAGGTTCCTATTTCTGAACTGACCAATCAACTGTAGCTAAAGACTTATGGTCCTATGAGCTCTCTCAGAAATTATATTGATTCAGAGGGGTATATTGATTCTGGTAGTTCCCAGAAAACAGAGGCGGGGGCTACTGAGGTGCTCAGTGATGAGCATGTTAATATAGGATAACATAGGAAAAAGGAGTGTATTTCATTATTGTGTGTGAATTATACACTAGCTTGACAGGGCAATTATCCTGGTCTTTTGGGAAGCTAATAGACTTATTCTTCAGGGTCTGGTCACTTCACTATCTAGGTGTTGGTCTGTGGATATTGGGAAGGGGAAAAGCAAGCATAGACCCAGTGGACCTTGAAAAGTTCTTTCTTCAATTATGGGAAAAATTGGGATTCCAATTAGAGATTGGATGATAGGACGGTTTGTGAAGGCATAATACCTCTTTGGTGAACAGAGTGCTGAGAGCTGGTGTCCAGTGTTGTGGATGTCAACATTGGTGAGAACATTGCCCATCGCCAAGATCATGTGTGGTCCTGAAGGCAAATAGGCCCATTAAGAAATCCATCATGAGGTTTTCTTTCTAATGAGACATAGGGGTCAGAAGTAAGGGTAGTAGACTGTCTTGCTTTTCAAGCTGTAGCCCCGTACATGTATCACAGGTAGTTGTAGTTATATAAAAGGAGGAGGAGTCATAGTGTCCAGGCAGAGCACTGGCAAGGTAAAAGTATCCATTTGGCCCAAACATAATGACAGCTTTTTTCTTCACACCTTCAAAAAACTGAATCTAATGTTGATTACAGCCCTAAATGTAAGAAAACAAAACCGTACATATAGGGAAGGCATTTTACTCTATCAAAATTAAAAACATCTTATTCAAAAGGAATCAAAGTTAAAAGATAAGCAGTGAACTGTGAGAAAATATTTGTGCATGTACAATAGAGTGGAGTGATAATAGGAATATATAATTCTTAAAAAAGGCAAAAAACCCTAAAAAATAGGCAAAGCAGGGGCACCTGGGGTGGCTCAGTCGTTAAGCCTTGGACTCTGGTTTCTGCTCATGGTTTCATGGGTTCGAGCCCCACATTGGACTCTGTGTTGATGGTGTGGAACTTGCTTGGGATTTTCCCTCTCTCCCTGTGTCTCTGCCCCTCCCCCACTCATGGTGTCTCTCTCTTTCTCTCAAAATAAATAACCTTAAAAAAAATAGGCAAAGCTTATAGATAATTTAAGGAAGAAACAAAAAAAAAGTGGCCAATAAATGTTTTAGGGGATACTCAGTCTGACTTGTGATTAATGAAATACAAAGCAAAACAGCAGTGATGTATTTTTTTTGCCATTGGTTTAACAACAAGTAAACATTTTCCTATAGCAAATCTTGATGGAGATGTAGTACAATGAATACTTTTAAAAAATCAGTACAATAGGAATTGCCCATTTTCCAGGACAATTTAGCAAAATTTACTTAAAAAATAGAGTTTTAAATCTATCTTAGATAAAGGAATATGTTCAAGGAGACATATGTAAAAAGGAACTTATCATATGCTTGTGACAATAGCAAAAAAATAGAATTCCAATTTTTGTTAGTAGGAGTATGGCCCAATAATCTATGATAAAAGGATTATATGAGAATACTATAAACAACTGTATGACAACAAATTAAATAACTTACATGATATGGACAAATTTCTAGAAGGACACAAACTAAATTGATTCAAGAAGAACTTGAAAATCTGAATGGAACTTTAACAAGTGAAAAGAATTAATTAGTACTTAATTTAGTTTCCACCAAGAGATGCTCAAGCCAAAGGGCTTCAGTGGTGAATACTAGCAAATATTTAAAGAAGAATTAATACCATCCCTTCACAAGCTTTTCCAAAAAGTAGAAGAGGAGTTAACACTTAACTTATTTTGTGAGACAAGAATGTTATTATATTCTAATTACTAGAGTATTACTGTAACATCAAAATCAGACAATACTATCACAAGAAAATAAAACTGTAGACCAATATGTTGTGAATATGAATGCCAAAGTTCTCAGCAAAACACTAGCAAATTGAATCCAGTATTATATAAAATGGATTACACACCACAAGCAAGTAGAATTTATCCCAGGAATGCAAAGTTTGTTTTAAATGCAAATATCAATTAATGTAATACCGAATACTGATTGAATGAAGGAGAAAAAAAGATCACATGATCAGCTTACTAGACAAAGTAAAAGCATTTGACAAAATCCAAGCATTTCATGATAGGAATACTTCACAAACAAGGAACAGAAGAGTGCTTCCTTAATCTGATCTAGGCTAACTACTACCAAAACCCATAGCTAACACTATACTTAATGGTGAAGGACTTAATAAATTCTAAGATCAGGAACAAGACAGGACATCTCACCACATCTATTCATCATTGTAGTACAAGTTCTATCCAGGGCAATTAGAGAAAACAAGGAGTGAAAGGTGTTCATATCGGGAAGGAAGAAGTAAAACTACTTTTTGTAGATGTCATGATCTTGTGTATAGAAAATCTTAAGGGATCTGCTAAAAACGATTTGAAGAAACAAATGAATTCATCTTTTGCATTACACCAGATTCATAAATAAAAATCAATTGTATTTCTATATACTAACTGTTATGGGTTGAATTGCTCCCCCCGCCAAAATTATGTTGAAGCTCTAACTCCCAGCACCTCATATTGATTTAATTAATTAACTAATTAATTAATTTTTAAAGTTTATTTAGTTTTGAGAGAGAGACAGAGAGAGTTAGCAGGGGAGGGTCAGAGAGAGGGAGAGAGAGAATCCCAAGCAGGCTCCACACTATCAGCACAGAACCTGACGTGGAGCTGAAACTCACCAACTGTGAGATCATGACCTGAGCTGAAACCAAGAGTAGGACATTCAACTGACTGAGCCACCAGGGTGCCCCTGAACTTATTTTTAAATAGGGTCATTGTAGACATAATTAGTTAAGATGAGGTCATACTGGGGTAGGATGGGCCCTTAATCCAATATGACTGGTATCCTTGTAATAATTGGAGAAGACAGTATAGAAAGAGGGAAGAAGTTATGGAGGCAGAGATTGGATTTGTGCTACTACAATCCGGAGAATACCAGGCACTACTAGGAGCTGAAAGAGGCAAACAAGGATTCTCCTCTAGAGGTTCTAGAAGGAGCATGGCCCTAAGAACTGAATTTTAGATTTGTAGTCTCCAGAACTGTGAGAGCATAAAATATTTGTAGTTTTAAGTTACCCAGATTGTGATACTTTGTTACAGCAGCCCCAGGAATCAATCTAATACACTAAAGATGAACATTCCAAAAGTGAAATTAAAAAAAAAAATCCATTTAAAATACCACCAAAGACAACAAGAATGAATTTAACAAAAGAAGTGTAAGACTTGTGCACTGAAAACTACAAAACATCATTGAAAGAACTTAAAGAAGACCTAGTTAAATGGATAGACATTCCATTTTCATGGACTGTTAGACTTAATAATCTTAAAATGGCAGTGTTCCCCAAACTGATCTAGAGATTCAATGCAATCTCTTTCAAAATGCCAGCTTTCTTATTGCATGAACTGACAAGCTGATCCTAAAATTCATGTGGAAATACAAGGAATCCAGAAGAATCAAAGAAATCTTAAGAAGAACAAAGTTGAAGGATTCACATTTAACTAATTTTAAAACAATACAGGGCTGTAGTAATCAAGACAATGTGGTACTGGCATAAAGTTATACCTACATACATCAATGGAATAACTTGAATGTCCAGAAATAAACCCTTACATTTATGGTCAATTAATTTTTTAATAGTCTTTTAAAAATATTTTAATTTTAATTTTTTATTCAAGTATAATAAAAGTACAGTGTTATATTAGTTTCAGGTGTACAATATAATGATTCAGTAATTCTATACATTACTCGGGGTACTCTTAATCCCCTTTATTTCAGCCATTTACCCACCCACCTCCTCTCTGGTAACCACCAGTTTATTCTCTATATTTAGGGGTTTGTTTCTTGGTTTGTTTCTTTCTCTTTTTTCCCTTTGTTTATTTATTTTGTTTCTTAAATTCCACATAAGTAAAATCATATGGTATCTGTCTTTGATTTTCACTTAACACTGTACCTTCTAGATCCATGTTGTTGCAAATGGCAGGATTTCATTCTTTATATGGCTGAATAATCCACTGTATGTGTGTATATGTACATATACAAATGTCTTCTTTATCAATTTATCTATTGATAGAGACTTTGCTACTTTCATAGTTTGGCTATTGTAAACAATGCTGCAATAAATATAGGGGTGCATCTACTATTCAAATTAGTATTTGTGTATTCTTTGGTTAAATACCCAGTAGTGTAATTACTGGATTGTAAGATAGCTCTATTTTTAATTTTTTGAGGAATCTCCATACTGTTTTCCACAGTGGCTACATCAGCTTGCATTCCACCAAAAGTACACAAGGGTTTTTTTTTTCTCTACATCCTCATCAGCACTTGTTATTTCTTGTGTTTTTGATTTTAGCCATTCTAACAGATGTGAGGTGATATCTAATCGTGGTTTTGATTTCCATTTCCCTGATGATTAGTGATGTTGAACATCTTTTCATGTGTCAGTTTTCTATGCTTATGTCTTTGGAAAAATATCATTCATGTACTTTGCCCATTTTAAAATCAGCTTATATATTTTTTGGTGTTGACTTGTATAAGTTCTTTATATGTTTTGAATATTAATCCTTTATTGGATATATCATTTGTGGAAAGGATAGTCTTTTTAATAATTGGTACTTGGGCAACTGGATATCTATATGCAAAAGAGCCTTTTAGAAGAAACACAGGAATAAATCTTTGTGACGTTGAGTAATGTAATGGTTTTTTAAATAGGACACCAAAAGTACAACCAAAAAAAGAGAAGAAAATAGGTAAGTTGACTTTCATAAAATTAAAAACCTTTGTACTGCAAATGATACATTAAGCATATGAAAAGACAACACCTAGAATGTGAAAACTATTCGCAAATCATATATTTGATAAGGAACTTGTATCCAGAGTATATAAAGAATTCTTATACCTGCATAATACGAAGATAAATAACACAATTTAAAAATGGACAAATAATCTGAAAAGACATTTTCTGAAGCAAGATATACTAATGGCTGATAAGCACATGAAGTGATGCTGAACATCATTAGCCTTTAGGGAATTTCAAATAAAAATTACAATGATATACCACTTCACATCGATTAGGATGGCTGTAATAAAAAAAGATGACAATAACAATTGTTGGCAAGGATTTAGAGAAATTGGGACCCTTGTACGTTGCTGGTGGGAATTGAAGTGGTGTGTCTGCTATGGAAACCAGTTTGTAAGTTCCTTAAAATGTTAAATACAATGTCAATATATGACCCAGCAATTCTGTTCCTAGGTTTATACCTGAGAGATGGAAAACATATGTACAAGCAAAAGCTTGTACATGGATGTTCATAGTAGCATTATTCATAATAGCCCCAAAGTGGAAATAATCTAAATGCCTATATGGATTATGGATAAATCAAATGTGTACTATGGAATAATATTTGGCAATACCAAGGAACATAGTACTGATATATGCTACAACATGGATGAATCTTGAAAACAGTACAGTAAGTGTAATAAACCAGTTTCAAAAAACCACATATAATTTTATTTGTATGAAATATCCAGAATAGACAAATCTATAGATATAGGAAATTAGATTAGTGCCTGCCAGGTTTGGGGACAGTGTTGGGAAGAATAGGGAGTGACTGCTAATTGGTACAGTGTTTCTTTTTGAGGTAATCAAAATGTTCTAAAATTAAATAGTGGTGTAATAGTTGCTCAACTTGGTGAATATATGAAAAACCATTGAGTTGTATACTTTAAATGAGTGAATTGTATGGTATGTTAATTATATCTTAAAGCTTTAAAAAAATTTGGATTATAATAAGTAACTCATTTGTCCAAAATAAAAATCTATAGTTTACCCATACCTTGGAACAGTTTTTGGCAAACTTCAGCCCATGAGTCAAATCTAGCCAAGTCCTTTCATTTACCTATCATTTATGCCTGGTTTTGCAGAGTTGGGCAGTGGTGACAGTTCATCTGGCCTGTAAAGTCTAAAATATTTACTATCTGGCTCTTTATAGAAAAAGTTTGCTAAATCCTGCTATGGAATAAGAAGTGGTACTTAAAAGGAGTGAGATACATCTATGTTTACCAATATAAATAGATCTCAGACATTGTGTGAAGTGAAAATAATAAGTTTAGGACAATATATACATTGCTGTAATTTACATGAAAAAGAAAACAAGGCAGTCACCCAACCTACTAACAAAAATTATAGAATCAAATAGATATATGTAGTATTATATAAATGTATTGAACAGGTTCTGAAAAGATACACAGAAATCTAATAATATCTCTAGACAGAGCACTGGATTTTTGGAATAATGGTCAAAGTGTATTCTAACATTATTTATATTATTTTAAATTTTTTCAAAGAAAATATATAAGTATGTTACATAAATAAAAATATGAATATAAAATGATAATACATTACAGATATTTTTGGTTTGTTTTTCAGAGCTATGAATGATCAAGGTTTGTTAGAGGATGTAAGTATAGCACTCTCAGTTTGAAATTGCACTCTGCCTGTGAAAATATTAGTAGAGTCTAGTAATTGTCAGGATGCATAATCTTCAATAAAGGTTTAGTGCTTCCTAAGTTTATTCAAGAAATTTCTATGTATATGTGAGCTGGAAAGCTTTGTCTTTTTTTATTTTACTAGACCTTATTGTCACTCAAAAACACTTCACTTCTAAAATATTGAACTATAATACCCCATGTTCTTCTACATTTCCATTTATTGTTACTTCTAGCTCCTTTGCCTCTTTCAGCCCCAATTGTAGTTCATTATGCAGATTAATATCAATGGTTCATTATTTCATGAGTTCATGGAAACTTTCTTACTTTAATAATTAAGTGCCCAAATAGCTTCTCTGTGATGAAACATATGATCTTCTTTTTAAAAAATATTTATTTATTTTTGAGAGGGAGGGGGAGAGAGAGAGAGAGTCATTGTCATTTGGAGAGAGAGAGACAGAGAGTCCAAAGCAGGCTCTGCATTGTCAGCACAGAGTCCAACATGGGGCTCGAACTCAGGAACAGTGAGATCATGACCTGAGCTGAAGTCTGGCACTCAACCTACTGAGCCACCCAGGTGCCCCTGTATGATTTTCATTATTACTAAAATTATATTCTTTGTTTTTAGAAATACAAAGAAATGCAAAGTAATTTCCAAGTGTTATTAGAGGAGAAATTGGTGCTGGAAAATGAACTACAAAAGTTGAAGACTACAGAGGTTAGTTCAATTTTAGTGTCTGAAAATGGAAGAATACCTAAAAAGCCTTATTATTGTAGGACAGACATCAAAGATATATTTAAATGTTTTATAACACATTTTTGATATTAATTATAGATCATAGCTATGCTGTGAAAGTAAAATAACGCTATTTTCTAAATTACCATATTAGCTATTAAAACCAGATACTATGAAAAACAGACATAAAATTTAAACATTCCACAAGACATTTCTAGGCCAAATATTTATTTATTAAAATATCAACAAATTAGATTTTTCAAATATATTTTATTCTTTAAAGGTTTTTAAAAATTCTAGTTATTTAACATAAAGTATATTAGTTAAGCTGTACAATTTAGTGATTTAACCCTTACATGCAACACCTGGTGCTGATCACAAGTGCGCTCAGTCCTCATCACCTATTTAACTTGTCCTGTACGCACCTTCTCTTTGGTAACCATCAATTTGTTCTTTATAGTTAAGAGTCTGTTTCTTAGTTTTCCTCTGTCTGTTTTAACCCATGATCCTTTGTTTTGTTTCTTAAGTTCCACATATGAGTGAAATCCTATGGTATTTTTCTTTCTCTGACTGACTTATTTTGCTTAGCATAATACTGTCTTGTTGCAAATGGCAAGAATTCATTCTTTTTTAATGGCTGAGTAATATTGCACTGTATATATCTATATCTATATCATCTATATCTATATCTATATCTAATCTATCTATATCTATATATCATCATCTATATCATCATCTATATATCTATCTAGATATAGATATAGATATACATATACATATACATATAGATATGCTATATATAGATATGGGGTGTGTGTGTGTATATATATATGTATATGTATGTGTATGCATATGTGTATATATATATATATATATATATATATATATGCACACACACACACACACCCCATATCTTCCTTATTCATTCATCAGTCAGTGGACATTTGGGCTCTTTCCATAATTTGGCTCTTGGTTGATGATAGAGGTGCATGTATCCCTTTGAATTCCCATTTTCGTATTCTCTGGATAAATATCTAGTAGTGTAAATAGTGGATCATAGGGTAGTTTTATTTTTAACTTTTGAGGAACCTCCATGCTGTTTTCCAGAGTGGCTGCACCAGTTTGCATTCCCACCAACAATGCAAGAGGGTTCTCCTTTCTCTGCATCCTCACCAACACCTGTTGTTTCTTATGTTGTTAATTTTAGCCATTCTGACAGATATGAGGTGGTACCTCATTGTAATTTTGATTTGTATTTCCCTGATGATGAGGGATGTTGAGCATCTTTTCATGTGTCTGTTGGCCATCTGGATGTCTTCTTTGGAAAATGTCTATGTCTTCTGCCCATTTTTTAACTGGATTATTTATTTTGGCTATTGAGTTTTATAAGTTCTTTATACATTTTGGCTACTAAGCCTTTATCAGGTATATCATTTGCAAATATTTTGTTCCATTGTGTAAATTGCCTTTTAGTTTTGTTGATTGTCTCCATCACTGTGCAGAAGCTTTTTATCTTGATGAAGGCCCAGTAGTTTATTTTTGTTTTTGTTTCTGTTGTCTCAGGTGATGTGTGTACTAAGACCTTGCTACGGGTGAGGTCAAGGAGGTTTCTGCTTGTGTCTCCTCCAAGACTTTGTTTCCTTTCTCATATTTAGATCTTTCATCCATTTTGAATTTTTGTGTATAGTGTAAGAAAGTGATCCAGTTTCATTCTTCTGCATGTCACTGTCCAGTTTTCCCAACACCATTTGTTTTCTCCTCTAGGATTTTAATGGTTTCCTGTCTCACATTTAGGTCTTTCATCCATTTTCAATTTATTTTTGTGTATGGTGTTAGAAAGTGGTCCATTCCTCCAGCACCATTTGCTGAAGAGACTATCTTTTTTCCCATTGATTATTCTTTTCTGCTTTGTCAAAGATTAGTTGACCATACAGTTGTGGGTCCATTGTGGGTTTTCTATTCTGTTCCATTGATCTATGTGTCTGTTTTTGTGCCAGTACCATAATGTCTTGATGATTACAGCTTTGTAGTACAGCTTTAAGTCTGGAGTTGTGATGCCTCCCACTTTGCTTTTTCTTTCTTTCTTTTCTTTTTTTTCTCTTTGCAACATTACTTTGGATGGTTGGGGTCTTTTGTGGTTCCATACAAGTTTTAGAATTGTTTGTTTTAGCACTGTGAAAAATGTTGTTGGTACTTTGATAGGGATTGCATTAAATGTGTAGATTGCTTTGGATAGTATGGACATTTTAACAATGTTTGTTCTTCCAGTGCATGAGCATGGAATATTTTTTCATTTCTTTGTGTCTTCAGTTTCTTTCACAAGTGTTCCTTAATTTTCAGAGTACAGATCTTTTGCTTCTTTGCTTAGGTTTATTAATGGTTATCTTATGGGTTTTGGTGCAATTGTAAATGGGATCAATTTCTCGATTTCTGTTTCTGTTGCTTCATTACTGGTGTACAGAAATGCAACCAATTTCTGTACATTGATTTTGTATCCTGCAGCTTTGCTGAATTCATGTATTAGTTCTAGCAATTTTTTGGTGGAGTCTTTCAGGTTTTCTGCATAGAGTATCATGTCATCTGCTAAGAGTGGAAGTTTGACTTCTTCCTAGCCAATTCGGATGCCTTTTTTTCTTTATGAAAATGAGGCGAGGACATCCAGTACTATGTTGAACAGTGTTGAGAGTGGACATCCCTGTCATGTTACTGAACTTAGGGGGAAATCTCTCAGTTTTTCCCCATTGAGATGATATTAGTGGTAGGTCTTTCATATATGGCCTTTATGATGTTGAAGTATGTTCCTTCTATCCCTACTTTCTTGAGGGCTTTTATCAAGAATAGATTCTTTATTTTGTCAAATGCTTTTTCTGCATCTATTGAGAAGATTATATGGTTCTTATCCTTTCTGTTATTAATGTGATGTATCATGTTGAGTGATTTACAAATATTGAACCAACCCTGCAGCCCTGGAATAAATCCCACTTGATCATGGTGAATGATGCTTTGTATGTGCTGTTGTATTTGATTTACTAGTATCTTTTTGAGAATTTTGCATCTGTGTTCAGCAGGGATATTGGCCTGTAATTCTCCTTTTCAGTGGGGTCTTTGCATGGTTTTGGAATGAAGGTAGTGCCTGCCTAATATAATGAGTTTGGAAGTTTGCCTTCCGTTTCTATTTTTTGGAACAGTTTGAGAAAAATAGGTATTAGCTCTTTAACTGTTTGATAGAATTCCCCTGGGAAGCCATCTGGCCCTGGTCTCTTGTTCATTGGGAGATTTTTGATTACTAATTCAATTTCTTTGCTTGTTATGGGTCTTTTCAAATTTTATATTTCTTCCTGTTTCAGTTTTGGTAGTTTATATGTTTCTAGGAATTTTATCCATTTTCTTCCAGATTGCCTAATTTGTTGGCATATAATTTTTCATAATCTCTTTTAATTGTTTATACTTCTGTGGTGTTTGGTCATGATGTCTCTTTCTTTTGAGGTTTTATTTATTTGGGTCCTTTCTCCCCCCCTCCCTCTCTCTCTCTCTCTCGCTTTTTAATAAGTCTGCCTAGGGATTTATTGATTTTGTTAATTCTTTCAAAGAACTAGCTCCTAGTTTTGTTGATCTGTTCTAATGTTTTTTTTTTAATTTCTATTTCATTTATTTCTGCTCTAATCTTTATTATTTACCTTTTCCTGTTTGTTTTAGGCTTTATTTGCTGCTCTTTTTCCAGCTCCTTTAGGTGTAAGGTTAGATTGTGTATTTGAGACTTTTCTTGCTTTTTGGGTAAGAGCTGTATTGCTATATTCTCCCCTGTTAATGACCACCTTTGCTGCATCCCAGAGGTTTTGGACTGTTGTGTTTTCATTTCCATTGCTTCCATGCATTTTTTAATTTCTTCTTTAATGTTTTATTTTTTTATTTGAGAGAGAGATAGATAGGGAGGTAGTGAGCGAGCTGGAGCAGGGGAGGGGCAGAGAGAGATGGGGCAGAATATTTGAAGTGGGCTCTGTGCTGACTGACAGCAGAGAGCCTGATGTAGGGCTCAAACTCATGAACCATAAGATCATGTCCTGAGCTGAAGTTGGGTGCTTAACTGACTGAGCCTCCTGGCACCCCTATTTCTTCTTTAATTTCCTGGTTAGCCCATTCATTCTTTAGTAGAATGTTCTTCAACCTCCATGTGTTTGTGGTCTTTCCAAAATGTTTCCTGTGGTTGATATCAAGTTTCATAGCATTGTGCAGTCTGAAGATACCCATGGTAGGATCTCAAAATTTTCTACTGGTTGAGGGCTGACATGTGACCCAGTATGTGATCAATTCTGGAGAATGTTCTGTGTACACTTTAAAAGAATTTGTATTCTTCTGCTTTAGGATGAAATACTCTGAATATATCTTTTAAGTCTATCTTGTCCAGTATGCCATTCAAAGCCATTGTTTCCTTGTTGGTATTCTGCTTACATGATCTGTCTATTGTTGTAGGTGTGTTGTTAAAGTCCCCTACTATTCTTGTATTATTATCAATGAGTTTCTTTAAGTGTTTTTTTACTAATATACTTGGCTGATTTCAAGTTGGGAGCATAAATATTTAAAATTGGTATATCTTTTTGTTGGATAGACTCCTTTATTATAATGTAGTGCCCTTCTTCATCTCTTATTACAGTCTTTGGTTTAAAATTGAGTTTGATATAAGTATGGCTACTCCACCTTTCTTTCGAAATCCATTAGCAAGAAAAATGGTTCTCTGTACCCTCACTTTCAATCTGGAAATGTCTTTGGTTCTAAAATGAGTCTCTTGTAAGCAGCATATTGATAGGTATTATTTTTGTATCCATTCTTATACCTTATGTCTTTGATTGGAGCATTTAGTCCATTTGCATTCAGTCATTATTGGTAGGTATGAATTTAGTGCCATTGTATTACCTGTAAAGTCAGTGTTCCTATAGATTGTCTCTGTTCCTTTCTAGTCTTTGTTGCTTTTGGTCTCTCTTTCCTACTCAAAGAGTCCCTTTTAACATTTCATGTAGAGCTGGTTTAGCGTTCACAAAACTCCTTTAGTTTTTGCTTGTCTTGGAAAATCTTTATCTCTCCTTTTATTCTGAATGACAGCCTTGCTGTATAAAGTATAAATGTTTCAGATTTTTATGCTATTTTAATTGCTATCTTTTAAAAAATATTTTTAAACTGTCATTAGAGAAGTGTAATAAATTTTGTTTACTTAATTTTGTATCCAAAGTATATGTGACTAATAATAGCCTAAATTTTCTTGCTTTCCAATTGTAATACTGTTTCTTTTTCTTGCCTGGCTAAACTGGCAAAGACCTCTAGAATGATATTGAATAGACATAATGAGAGTAGGTATTTTTCATTTGTTCCTGATTTTAAAAGGAAATATTCTTGTTTCTATGGTCATTCAGCCTGCTCTTTCTTTCTCTTTCAATATTGTTTATCAGGTTAAAATATTTTTCTTCTTTTCATAATTTGCTAAATATTTTTTTCATGCTCTATAAAATTCTTTCAGCCTCTGCCTACTTCCCAATTCTGAAACCACTTCTACATTTTTAGTTGTATGTTACAATAGCACCACACTTCCAGGTAACAAAATCTTTATTACTTTTTAATTTGCTGCTCAATTGCTTGCTTTATAGTAAAGGGTTTACAGTCTTGTTTTAAGACTTTACTTAAGAACCTTAAGATAATGTGCTTTGTCCTTTTCCAGCCTGAGTACCACTATTTTCATACATTTTACTACCTATGGTATAAGCTGCACAACACATTGTTATTAGTTTAGCTGTAAACTATTACCTTTTAAAGAGATTTAAATAATAAGGAAAACAGTCTTTATGTTTATTTACTCATTTAATTATCATTTATGTTGGTCTTTAATTTGTATATTTCCTTATTTCTGTCTAGTGTCATTTTTCTTGTGCTTAAAGGATTCTTCATAATTTTTGTTATTGTTGTTCAGGTCTGCAGCTGATTCATTCTTTCAACTTTTTGATTTCTGAAAAAACTTTTTTTTTTTGTATTCAGTTTTAAAACATTGTCTCTGGACAAAGAATTCTAGGTTGGCTGGTTCTTTTCTTTTGGTACTTTAAAGAGTTTCTTTTTTTATCTTCTGGCTTGCATTGTTTCTGAAAAGTCTGCTGTCCACTTTATTTTATATAAAATCTACTTTCCTCCTCTGCTTTTAAGATTTTATCCTCATCATTGCTTTTAATTTTATTATCATATGTCTTAGAACTAGTTTTCCTTATATTTTTTGTGGGTTTGTGAGCATAAAGTTTTGTCAAATTTGAAAGTAAAATTTGTCCATTGTTTCTTCAAATATTTATTTTCTTTGCTCACTTCTTCTCTCCAATATGTACTGAAATTACAAGTATATTTGTCCACTTGAAGTTTTCTCACAACTAACTGATGATCTGTTCATTACTTTTAGTCTTTTTTCCTTTCATTTTTCAAGTATTTTTGATGGCCAATGTATATTAGATTTTTCTGTATAAGAAATACATCCCAAAACTCATATTTAAACTAGAAAGTTACCTGGAGACCTTAAGAATTCCATTGCAATTCATTATTATACTGGTTTTTTCATATTTTATGAGGATTATTACACTTTGTGTTTAACTTGTGAGAACTTTGCCACTATAGTGAAGTTGTATCTTTTGGGAGTTGTTGTATAAAACAGGAAATAAACACCTAATGCCTTAATAGGTCTCTATTATTAAGCTCATCTACAAATTTCAGTAATCTAATTGTTAATTTTTTTCTCAACTTTCTTGTATAAAATAATCTAGTACTACATAGTCATTCAATAATACTTTAAAATATGTGGTTGGTTCTGCTGTAATATTTGTTTTGAAATGCAAATTTGTTCTAACACAAACAATTTGAACATAATATGAATTTTACATGTGTTTATGCACAAATTCATCTGCTAAAAGTACTAGGTAAAAGGAGAAAGCAGACTCTGCACACTGTATTCGTTAACCATGTATGTAGTGTACCACACCAGTCCACATCTGTCACTACAACTTTTTATGTGATTTCAGATAATCCTTCTTCCCAAACTACACGATAACAATTTGCAACCTATTCGATGATCACTTCCACAAACACACCTCATGTCTTTCTCAAAATAAAGAACTATATTTCTCATACTATGTGTTTCTCAAATCATCTAACTTTGTAAAATGGAACTGTTTTTATTAGGTTTCTATTTTTAAAAAATATATCATTGACAATGTTTGTTGCATGCTGGGCACCTTACCTCATTTCTCTCATATATCCTGCAGTTTTTAGTGCATGAGTTTTCATAGATGATTTTCAGGAAGATATGTATATATTAGAGAAGACCTGGCTGTAATTTGTCAGGGGAATTTACTTCGTTTGATGTGTATTAACTTATATACAACTTACATTCAGTAGAGTACCATAACAAGCATTCTGATTGTATCCTTAATTTTGTTGTGCTTCTTTTTAGATAATTTTTCTTGAAACATAGTATAGTGATTCTCAAAGTAAAATGGAAATCTTAGTAATGCATATTATCTTTTACTTCCCTCTAATTATTGTCTCATTAACTGTTTGTTTCTGGCTTATATAAAATTACACAGAAAGCAAAGTCTACATATGATCGAACAAAGAAAACTATAAAAATGGAGAAGAAAAAAGACAAAAGAAAATCTGAGGATACAGAAGAGTAAGATATAAAGCTACATGTTTATATTTTTTCCTTGTTAATTTACATTTTCATTTTATACAAACAATTTGAGGTCATATAAACATAACTTTTAACAGGTTTCTAAAAAATGTAACACTACATAATACCATAGTTTTATAAGCAGACCAGGATATGATGGAGGAAGAGGGCTGGGAAAGGAAGAACAAAGAATTAAAGGTAGGTTAGGAGAATGAACCAAATAGTCAGGAATAAGTAAACAGAATTAAATCTGTAAATCATTTTAGGGACAGAGGATTTACATTATTTCCTTGATGGTTTAGCTAGTGATTTGTGATTTGTATATTAACTCCTCAGTCTGGGCTATTCTTTTTTTTTTTTTTATTATACTTATTTTGTGAAAGGAATGATCTATTTTTTATGCATGTGGATTATTGTAAAGTGGCCTTTTTAAGTGAATATCTCTTTAGTAATATAAATTTTTTTTTTGCATTTTGAATTTGCTTTAGTCAAACCCTAATACGGGGTGCCTGGGTGGCTCAGTTGGTTAAGTGTCCCACTTCCGCTCAGGTCATGATCTCACGGTTCGTGAGTTTGAGCCCTGCATCGAATTCTGTGTTGACAACTGAGAGCCTGGAGCCTGCTTCATATTTGGTGTCTCCCTCTCTCTCTGCCCCTCCCTCACTCATGCTCTGTCTCTCTTTCTCTCTCAAAAATAAACAAACATTTAAAAACCCCTAATATAAATACATAATTTTAAAAAGAAACTGTGAATTCAATCTTTATAGAGTTCTATAAATTCTGAAAAGAAATTCATTGGATAAGTAGCATTGACCTTTGTCTCAGAGAGGAAAAGATGACTACTTTCTTTCTTTTTTTTCTTTTGCTCATTTGTTTTGTTTCTTTAGTTCCACATATGAGTAAAATCATATGGTATTTGTCTTTCTCTAAATGGCTTAGTTCACTTAGCATTATACTAAGCTCCACCCACATTGTTGCAAATGGCAAGATTTCATTCCTTTTTTTTTTAATTTATTCAACATAGATTTATTGAGAGCTTGTTTTGTGGAAGCACTGCTGTACGTGCTGGGATATATTAGTTACCAAAATATCAGTTTTTTCATCTTCTTAAACAATAGAACATTGCCATGATTTTAATGACTAACTTTCCATATCAAAAAGGAAAAATCCCCTCTTGATACTCTGAGGTCCGGTTTAAATGCCCAAAAGGCAGGGTGCCTGGGTGGCTCAGTCGGTTAGGCAATCAACTTCAGCTCAAGTCATGGTCTCAAACTACTTTGTGAATTTGAGCCCCGCTGTCAGCACAGAGCCTGCTTTGGATCCTTTGTCTCCCTCTCTCTCTCATCCCCTCCCCTGCTCACACTCTCTCTCTCTCTCTCTCTCAAAAATAAATAAACATTAAAAAAAATAATTTCCCAAAGGCAATTGTCAGGTTGCAGTTATGGTCCAGGCTAGCCAGCCCCTAAAGCTAACTTCTCGTGGAAAATAAACATGTTGAGTCTATTTAGAAAAAGTTGTGGGAACAAAGATATAGCATTTCCAATCCTCTGACTCATGAATACAAAATTATAACCTCTTTGTTTCTATTTGTAACCTCCAAAAAATCTAATCTAGCTAATTCCATAGAATTAGACATTACGAGATTTGAAATGGATATGTTTCAAGATTTTCCTGGTTATTTCTAATTTAAATCCCATCAATTTAAGATTTCCCCAGCCCTACCTCCATCCTTCCTTGATTGCATCTAAATGTACAGGTACTTGTCTAATATCATGGCATTGAAAACAGGTGTCATGTTATAGATTGAGCTCTCTCTCTGCTGTATTCCTCTGAGATGTTTGATCCTCTAGTTTTCTGGTTATCTCCTGGTGCCACTATCAGTTTTTTTTTGAATCTAATACTTAATATTATTTTTTAAATTTTACATCCAAATTAGTTAGCATATAGTGCAATAATGATTTCAGGAGTAGATTCTTTAATGCCCCTTACTTTAATGCCCAACGCTCCTCCCACACCCCCTCTAGTATCCTTCTGTTTGTTCTGCATATTTATAAGTCTCTTATGCTTTGCCCCCCTCCCTGTTTTTATATTATTTTTGTTTCCCTTCCCTTATGTTCATCTGTTTTGTCTCTTAAAGTCCTCATATGAGTGAAGTCGTATGATTTTTGTCCTTCTCTGACTAACTTCACTTAGCATAATATCCTCCAGTTCCATCCACATAGTTGCAAATGGCAAGATTTCATTCTTTTTGGTTGCCGAGTAATACTCCATTTTATACACACACACACACACACACACACACACACACACACCACATCTTCTTTATCCATTCATCCATCGATGGACATTTGGGCTCTTTCCATGCTTTGGCTATTGTTGATAGTGATGCTATAATCATTGGGGTGCATGTGTCCCTTCTATCACGGCATACCAGTATCCCCTGGATAAAAACCTAGTAGTGCAATTGCTGGGTTGTAGGGTCGTTCTATTTTCAATTTTTTGAGGAACGTCCATATTATTTTCTAGAGTGGCTGCACCAGCTTGTGTTCCCAAAGATTTCATTCTTTTTAATGGCTGGGTATTATTCCAGTGTGTGTGTATGTGTGTATGTGGTGGTGGTGGGGTATCACATCATCTTTATCCACTCATCAGTTGATGGACACTCGGGCTGTTTCTATAATTTAGCTATTGTAGATAATCCATGTATCCCTTTGGATTAGTATTTTTGTACTCTCGTTGTAAATACCTAGTAATGCCGTCGCTAGATCATAGGGTAGTTCTATTTTTAACTTTTTGAGGGACCATTATACTGTTTTCCAGAATGGCTGTACCAGTATGCATTCCCATCAACAGTGCAAGAGGGTTCCCCTTTCTCCACATCCTTCCTAACGTGTTGTTTCTTGTGTTGTTGGCAAAGCAAGAAACAGACTCCTAACTATCGAGAACAAACTGGTGGTTACCAGAGGGGAGGTGGGTGGGGGGATGGGTTAAATAAGTGATGGGGATTAAGGAGTACACTTGTGATGAGCACTGGGTGTTATATGGAAGTATTGAATCACTGTATTGTACATCTGAAACTAATATAACTCTATGTTAACTAACTGGACTTTATGTATTAAAAAATTTTAATGTTAATTTATATGTGAGAGAGAGAGACAGAATGTAAGCAGGGGAGGGGGAAGGAGAGAGGGAAACATAGAACCCAAAGCAAGCTCCAGGGTCTGAGCTGTCAGGAGAGTCCCATGCGGGGCTCGGACCCACTAACCGTGAGATCCTGTTGACCTGAAGTCAGCTGCTTAACCGACTGAGCCACCCAGGTGCCCCAACTAACTGGACTTTAAATAAAAACTTAAGAAAAGATGACCAGAGGGGAAAAAAATGACCAGTGTACTTTGACAATCCTTGCCTCATCTCCCTTGCATATTTTAATCATACCAATGAGAAGTTAGCTTGAGAAATGTTCTTCAATTATTTATCACTTATATGGATTTTATGTCTCTTAAAAATATGATTGTTTTGAGAAATTTTATATCTTTAAAAATGGTTTAAGTACTAATAAGAAAGCAAGGTAGTCATGCAATTTAAAATACTATGATAAATTTAAAAACCTTTTTTAATAACAGAAAGAAGTTTCTAGTCAAAGAGCTTAAAGTAAAAGAAGATTTGCTTCAAGTTCAGGTAACACACATACTCTATGCATCTAAATTTAATTAACAGTCACTCTGATAATTATATATGTAGATAACATTAGTATATATGTGAACATGGGGATATATGTGTTTGTGTGTACATTTGTGTGTATGTTTGTATTAACGTTATTTCTAAGATATTTCTTGTTGGTTGACTTTCTCAGTAAGTTTTTTTCAGAAAATAAAATGGTAAATCCAAGCATGTTTACTGTCAAGTCAAGGTTATGAAAATTACCATGGTTTATTCAATTATAGACAATATCATGGAGGAAAGAAGGTCATCTTGAGAGTCATAACAGTGATTTACTACTTCTGTGACAATGGAAGTTCATTTAACCTACTTGAGCTTTATATTTTTGATTACTAAAATGGGTAAAACGGTATCTATTTATCTTAAAAAGGCATATGAGGTGTAAGAATCAAATAAGAAAAAGCTCTTCAGTAATTGTGACTTATAGAGTCCACTCTTTTTTATGTGATCGAATGAAAGGTAAGTAACCTTTATTTCATCTTGGCTTTGGAATACTTTTTTTTTTTTTGCTACAAGTTCACTTTTCTTTTTATTTTTTATAATAACTGTCAGAGGATCACACCACTCATTTTAGTGAGTGGCTGGAGTTGTGTCCCACAAGTGTATGTGAATAGTTCAAGAATCAAGTAATATAAATTTGGGAAGAAAATGAGAGAGCCACTTGAGATGTTGAATATAAAATTTTCAACTTTATGGTATTTGTTTTCTATTCCTGCATAACAAGTTACCATAAATTTTTCAGTTATTAAAATAACTTGTATTATCTCACAGTTTGAATGGGTTAGGAGGCTGAGCAGGCTTAGCTGTGTCTTATGCTCAAGGTCTCACTAAACTGCAATCAAGGTAATGGCTAGGGTCTATTCTATTCTGTAAGTTGAGTTACTCTTCCAAGCTCAACTGGATGTGGCAAACTTCATTTCCTTCCTAGGACTGAGGCACTCAGCCATGAGACCTTTCCATAGGCAGTTGACATCACAGCAGCTTGCTTTTTCCTCAAGGCCGGTTTCTCTATTTTGCTGACAGTCTTATATAATGTAACATGATCATGAGAATGATATCTTGTCATGTTAGCTATATAATGCAGTCTAATAAAAGGAGTGGTATCTCATCACTTTGCTATATTCTCTTGGCTAGAAACAAGTCACAGGTCCCACTCATAGTCAAAAGGAGTGGATTATTCAGAGCATAACCACAAGTATGGAGATCATGCTGGCCATATTAGAATTCTGCCTACCATACTTAACATTTTACTTTATACGGAACAGTATATTTAACAGTATATTTATTTGTGTATTTAAAATTATTATAATTCCATTATATAGTTAATATTTGAAGTTTTTAAGTTAGTGTTTTAGTTCATTTGGGTTGTGTTTTATTCCATTTGGACTGCTTTAACAAAATATCAGGGAATGGGTAGTTTATAAAAAACAGAAATTTGTTTCTCAGTTCTTGGGTCTGGAAGTTCAAGATCAGGGTGTCAACATGGTGGGGTGAGGGCTCTCTTCTGGGTTGCAGACTTCATGTTCTTTCTCATATGACAGGAAAGGCAAAGGCATTCTCTCAGTCCTCCTTTGTATGGACATTAATCTCATTCTTGAGGGCCCCCATCCTAATACCAGCACATTGGGCATTAGGATTTCAACATGTGAATTTGCAGGTTGGGGGAGGAGGGAAGCGAGACACAAAAATTCAGACCATACTAGGCTTCTATAACAAAGAATGGGTGACTTAAAAAACAAACATTTATTTCACACAGTTCTGGAGGCTGGGAAGTCTAAGATCAAAGCACCAGCAGACTTGTTGTCTGGTGAGAGCCCAATTCCTGGTTCATAGAAGGCCATTTTCTTGCTGTGTCTTCACATGGCAGAAAGGGCAAGGGACGTGTCTGGAGCGTCTTTTATAAGGCCACTAAACCATTCATGAGGGTATTACCTTCATGCCCTAATCACTTCCCAAAGGCCCTACTTCCAAATGCCATCACATTGGAGATTAGGTTATAACACATGAATTTTGCGGGGGGACACAAACATTTAGTCTGTAGCAGCTAATGTCATTTAAAATTATTCTTTTCTGAATTTAAGGTCAAAATTTTCTATGTAAGTGTATATTTTTTTTCTGGATAAGGTCTATGGATTTAATGAGAATTTTAAAGGAATTTATCTTCTTTCTCCAAAATGCCTTTCTGTACTATCACTGATCTAGGCCATTTTACAGAGATCAATAGAAGCTAACTTGGGGTTAGAGAATAAATTAGTAGTGAAATCTGAACTGCAAATATGGCTCTCTGAACCCTACTTGGCATTTGCAGTTAGTGAAAATACATTTGGTTTTGCTTCCTCAGGCAGCATGGATAATAGAATCAGTTGGTATTATTATCCATCTGTTCAAGTAATTATAATGCTTTTAAAGTGTTTTACAAGTCATATAAAACTTTTAGTTTTTAAGTGAGCTAGCTTTTTGTTGTTTGTTGTGTACCTTTTAGAGGATCATTATTCCAATAATTATTCTAATGTATTTCAAGGACGTAGATAAAATAATCCATTTGGACCCAAGGTTGCCCTTACTTTGTACAAATTATGCCTTAAACAAGGGAGTGGGTTAAGGTACAAGTGGGTGTTGAAATCTAACCCATGGTTTGCCAAGTGCATACCCTTGAATAGTTGCATGTGCCTGAACAAAGGGTCCTTTTTCATCAAAGACATCATATAGACTAGCAGTCAGTAGCCAGAGTTGTACTTAAAAAAAAAATCATGTTTAGATGAAGTGATAAAAATATTTTGTTATTCTATTAACGTGATTTTCATTTTATTTGTTAGAAAAATAGATTGTATTTACTCTAGGCAACTATCTACTAAGTGGGCAATTGGCAGGTTAATCATATGGATGAGGACAAACATATTTTTTAGAAAATAGAAATATTTTACATATTTGAATGTTTTGTGAGTCAAATCACATACAGCATATTTTGTTATGCTTAGCAGTAATTATTACAGTAGTCCTCCCTTATCCAGAGGGATACATTCCAAGACTGTCAGGGGATGCCTGAAACCATGGATGATACCAAATCCTGTATATCCTATATTTTTTCTTGTACATGCATACATATCTATGATAAAGCTTAATTTATAACTTAGGTGAAGTAAGAGATTAACAACAATTACTAATAATAAAAGAAAACAATTACAACAATTACTGCAGTAAAAGTTATATGAATGTGATTTCTCTCAAAATCTTATTGTACTGTACTCATCCTTTTTGTGATGAGATGATAAAATGCACACATGATGAAATAAAGTGAGGTGAAATTACGTAGGCATTGTAACGTAGTAGGCTACTATTGATCTTGTGACTATAGTCAAGAGTATGGTTGACCATAGGTAACTGAGACTGAAGAAAGCAAAACTGTGGATAAGGGGAGACTACTGTATTCAATTTTTAGAAAAGGAAACTCTGAGATATTAAATAACTTGACCAGATTTGCAGAGTTCTAAGATGCACTCTGGTTGGACTGGATAGCCCAGTGATCCTGTCAGTGGGGCTAAAAAGTGTAAATTCAAGTGTGATCTCCCATTTACTGTTTCTTTTCAAGGATCATCAACTCTTAAAATTTATAGAAACTTCACTTAGTTTCTTCTATGTATAGTGTCATGAATTCTTTCTGTTAAAATTACATACTTTTAGGTATTAAGGATATTAAGTCCTTAATACAAATATAAACAGTAATTATAATTACATTCCATCTGTACTTGAATAAATTGAATAAATTTCTTGCACATATCATAATATAATGTAATGTAGGAGGGACAGACTTGACAAAAAATATTGAATTTTTTTTAAGGCTTCTAATTTTTTGTTAAAAATTGAGATATAATTGACATATAACATTAATTTCAAAGCTGGAATTTTTAACACATAGTTGAGACATAATGTCCCTATTCCAACAATAATGTACTATAAAATGGGAATTATGATATAGTAATTGAGAATATGGGGTTAGAAAACAGGAAAGATCTCTATAGAATGTGTAGAGACAAAGGCTTGAGGGAACAAAGACTATTCAGAGAAATTCCAGTTCTTGAGTATGATAGGATTTTTGGATTGAGGAGAAGAGTAGTAGGATGCCTGATAGAGGCCATTTATAGATGGCATAATAATTTGTATTTTGAATAAGAAATGGGGACTTATTGAAGAATATTAAGAATGATCCATTTGGTATTTTTTATTTTTTAAAAAAAATTTTTTTAACGTTTATTTACTATTGAGATACAGAGAGACACAGAGCGTGAGCAGGGGAGGGGTAGAGAGAAGCAGAGACACAAAATCCGAAGCAGTCTCCAGGTTCTGAGCTGTCAGCACAGAGCCAGACGTGGGGCTTGAACTCACAAACTGCAAGATCATGACCTGAGCCGAAGTCGGTTGCCTAACCAACTGAGCCACCCAGGCGCCCCCCCCATTTGGTATTTTTAATTAAGATTACTCTTCCAGTTTTATGAAAGATGAATTTTGGGATAGAGATTGGATTTTGCAGTCAGGAAGAATAATTAGAGAATTTTGGGAGTAATTTAACTCAGTGATAAACTAGTTAATTATGCTATATGAATTTATTAAGATGGAGTTGTAAATGATATTGTAATGTAAACTTCAGTGTTACCAAATGGAAAGATTTAAATTTATAAAAATATTGATCCTTTCAAATTAATATAACAAAGGTAATAATGCATTTCTAATCAGAATTTAAAAAGGACTTTTTTTTTAATAAGGGAGACATAATTGGAAGATTATATAGAACTTAACTACAAAATCATCTAGGAGCCTTTTTAAACAAAAATGGTACTTCTTTGACCACTTTTCCAATTCCTTTTTAGATTATTGGTATGTGTATTTGGGTAGTTTATATTTTAATATAGATTCATCCATTTTTAATGGTTTTTAAATTGCTTATAATTTTACATTATGCTTAGTGTTCTTTTTATTGTTTTTTTGCATGTCTATTTCTACATCTTTTCCCATTTATTTTTCATTTATAAAAGTATCTCTTTTTGTTTCTTTTCCTTTCAATCAGATTTGCTAGGAGATTGTATAAGTGCTTTCAACTAAATGATTTTATGTTCCATTTAACTGTTTTACTATTTTATTTCTTGTTGCTGTTAATGTTTTCTATTTAATTACTTTAATCTTCATCTTTGTTAATTTATTTGATCTTTTTTCTTTATTTTTAATTCATTTTCAAATCTGCATTGGTTGTTATATGTAATTTATTTATTTTTGCACTCATTTTATGACAATAAACACTATTCAAGCTATACATTTTTCACTGAATATTGAATTCTATAGGTGTTCTAAGTTTCCTTTGTTTCAAAAAGTGTAGTTTACTTTTTTATTGTTGGTTTACCTTTTTATAAAATTAACAGCAGACAATAAGACGTACAAATTCTCTACTTTCTGGATGTTTTAAAGGTTTTTTTTGTGGTCAAATGCATATTTTTGCTTCATTTTTCTATTATTCTATAGCAAGCTACACCAACATTTAGAGGCTTAATACATCAATAATTATTTCTAATTGATTTTGGGGTTGGCTGGGCCCAGTGGGATGATTCCTATGCTTCATGTTTTATCAGCTGTTTTACTCATGTGGCTTCATTCAGCTGTGGACTGTTCAAGATGGCTTCCTCAGAAGTCTGGTGGTTGGTGCAATGACTAAGGGCTAAATTTTTCTCTCTCATGTCATTACTCATCATTTAGTAGTAAAACCTAAGCATCCTTACATGACAGCTGGAATCTAATAGGTCAAAAGTAGTAGCTGCAAGTCCTCTTATGACCTGGGCTCAGAAACCTGAGAACATAATTCCCATTACATTTTATTGGTTAGGGGCCAGCCAAGACGTAAAGGGAGGGAAATCTTATCATCTGTACCAGGTCTAGATGTGGGTTCTTGGCACAGCTGTTCTTAATCTGGAAATCTGTTATCTAAAAAGTTGAGTTATCTGTACCCCACTCCTCCCAACACATACTTAACACATACTACTGAGAAAAGGATAGGATAATTGCAATAGAAACTATTATTCAAATAGGGGGGAAACAGAAAGCACATAGTTGAGAAATCTGCTATGAAATCCAAGCAGACACACGTCACCAGTTCTCCTGACTTTCAGGGTAGGGTATGTACTTTGATTGAAGTCTAGTTTTGCTCCCCGGGAATGATTCCCTAATCCAAAAATGAAGCAGTCTTTATTTTGCAGTGTGGCATGTAGATTTTCCTCTCTGAATCATCATTCCTTTTCCATAAGAAATGGCTCATGTTTGTAACTGAATAGCTCACTCAGCATGCTTCCTTCTCATAGCTTATTGGGGACCTAGAGATCTCTCTTCATTTTGAAATGTCTGTCATTTTAAGTGTAATATGATGATGTTTCTCTTAAAACTTTGTTTTCTTTGTATGTTACTGTGATTCCTTCTTTTACCCCAAAGCTACATCCATAATAAACGTCTTACTTAAAGTATGCCAGCCTTCTGCAGGACAATACCTTTAATTATTAAAGCACTTTTGTCTTACTAGGATCCACAGAGAATATTTAAGTTTTTCTGAGGTCTTAACAGGGAGCCTTATAGTCACACCCTTGATTTGACTTTGATTCTGAAACTACATTTTACTGTCAGTACTATGGCTTTGATCTTTGCCCTAGTGATTTCTTACTTTGAGAATTTCTTTTGTGGGCAGTCCCAGATTCTCTATATGTTTTCTGATTTCTGCTTTAAAATTGAACAGTTCTTTCTTTAGTTTATTTCTCTTGCATTATTATATTGCATATCAGCAGTATAAGCCAAATAGTGTTTTAAGTATTCTGGCTGGAAATTTCCTTAGCCAGATCCACAAGTTTATTGGGTATGGTTTTAACCCTGCAAGTTACTCTAAGCCTGAATTTTGTTTATTGTTCTATAACTATATAACAGAGCCTCTCCCCTATTTTTCAGCTTCCAATATCAATTTTCCAGATTGGCAAGAGCAAAACCCATAAGGCTTGTTAGAGACTGGAATTGAAAGCTTTTGTAGTTTTCCATCACATTCTGTAAGGAATTCATAAGGCTAGCCAATATTCACAACGCACAGAGTAGGAGAAATTGTTGGTAGCCAATTATGGAAATAATCAAACACAGTATCAAATTTTTGTAAATGTTCTAATGACATAAAATAATGCATATTTTCTATTGCAAAGTATGCTTGTGAACTTTTCTTAAATGACAAAAGTACTCCAAAACTTGGTGATTTAAAACAATAGTTATTCAGGGAGGAGTAAAGATGGTGGGGAAGTAGGGGGACCAGGATTTCCCTCATCCCTCAAACACAGCTGCATGGAGGACAGATCACTTGGAACATCCAGGAAATCAATCTGTAGCGTGGCAGAAGGATCTCCACAGGTGGAGGGAGACAGTTTGGCAGGATCGAGGTATGAGGTACGTGCATATGAATTGGGGGAGATAAAATGGCATAGGCATGGAGGGGAAGGAACCTCTTCTGTGGAGAGACAAAAGGGAGAGAAAATGAGAGGGCTTTACTATCTTGTTAGCACAAGAGGAAAACCTCTCTGGACCATGGACTCAGGAATGAGAAAAATGGAGAGTGCCAGTTTCTATTTTGCAAACAGCCTTAGGAGCTAAAACTTGAAGGTACGAAAGTGTGTGACTTTCTCTGGACCAGAGCTGGCTGTGTGGGCGCACCTGAGAGGGAAGGAGCCAGCTCCAGGGTGCTGTAGCGATCTCAGGGGCACACTGGGAGAGAACAGTCCCCTTTCTCAAGTACTGTGGGAAGAGGATTTATTGCCTCCCCAAGGATGAAAGACCCTTTATCAGCAGGGCTGAGGGGCACATGGTCCCATGTGGTGCAGGGCCCTTTAAGACATCAGAATTCCAGCCAAGCACCTAGAGGGCATGGGAGACTGGAGCAGGGCAAGCCAACTGCCCATGCTATTCTGTGAGGGCTGCCTGAACAGTGTGGTATGAGATACCTGGTCTGGGGAGGAGAAACTGGGTGTTGCCATTTTTCTACCGAATACCACCACAGTGGAGCTTCAGGGAGCAGCACAGCAGTCTCCAGTAAAGGAAGGACTCACTGACACTAAGCCCCCCTCCTCTGTGACTGGCAACTGCTTATCAACTGGGGGAAGACTGAGCCAACAGAGCCAGCCTCTCCTCCAGACTAATACACCCACTGGTCTCAGGCACCAACAAACAACTGGCTTTTGTTTCTATCTTCTATTTGTTTGTTCTTCCCTTTTCTTTTTATTTCTACCCTCTTCTTTTTTTCTTTTGGAATCAGGCTCATAGTTTCTGATTTTTTTTTTTTTGATCAATTCTTATAACTTCTTTTTATTTTACTTTCTCTCTGGATTAAGTCTTATAGTTCTTTTGATCCTCTGCTTTTTTTTTTCTTTTTCCCTTTCATTTTTCTCTTTATATGGGATAAGGCTTCCCCACCTTTTCCTTTTTTTCCATGGTTACTTGAGTGAACAAATCAAAGCACACCTGGTTGAAAGTCCAAACACTCCATCACTACAAGCAAGGATGAGCTTTACAGAGGATTGACTAGTGGAATAGAGCAGCCAAAGCACAACAGAGTGCATGCACCACACTCCAAAAATACTTCCTGAAGTGCCAGTCCTGGACAGTGTATGACCCCTTTTTAATATAGTAGTACTTGCAGGTGCAGGACACATAACAAGCTACTAAAACATACAAAAGACAGAAACCACCCAAAATGATGGAAGAACTCTCCTCAAAAGAAAATTCAGGAAGAAATGATAGCCAGATAATTTCTCACAACAGATATAAACAATATATCTGAACAAGAACTTAGAATCACAGTCATAAGAGTAATAGCTTGAAAAAGCATAGAAAACAACAGAGAATCTATTGTTGCTGAGGTCAAAAACCTAAGAAGTAGTCAAAATGAATTAAGAAACGTTGTAAATGAGATGCAAAATAAACTAGATACAGTGAGAGAGGATGGAAGAAGCAGAGGGAAGAATAGGTGAAATAGATGATAAAATTATGGAAAATGATGAAGCTAAAAAAAAGGGGGGGTGAAATTTAATTACTAGACCACAAAGGGAGAATTAGCTAAATGATTCCATGAAATGAAACAATATCCATTTCATAGAAGTTCCAGAAGAAGAAGAAGAAGAGAGAGAAAGGGGAAGAAGGTTTATTTGAACAAATTATGGCTGAGAACTTCCCTAATCTAGGGGAGGAAACAGGCACCCAGGGCCAAGAGGCACAGAGAACTCCCTTCAAAATCAACAAAAACAGGTCAACACCATGACATAGTGAAACTGGCAAAATACAAAGATAAAGAGAGAATGCTGAAAGCAGCTAGGGACAAATGGGCCTTAATCTACAAGGGTAGACACATAAGGGTAGTAGCAGACCTATCCACTGAAACTTGGCAGGCCAAAAGGGAGTGGCAGGAAATATTCAATGTGCTTAATAGGAAAAATAAGCAGCCAAGAATCCTTTATCCAGCAAGCCTGTCATTCAGAATAGAAGGGAGACAGAAAGCTTTCCCAAAGAAAAACTAAAGGAGTTCATGACCACTAAACTAGTCCTGCAGGATATCTGAAGGGGGATTCTGTGAGTGGAAAGTAGCAGACTACAAAGGACCAGAGCTATCACAAAACCTACAGATAACACAATGGCACTAAATCCATATCTTTCAGTAATCACTCTGAATGTAAATGGACTAAATGTCCCAATCAAAAGACATAGGGTATCAGAATGGATTGAAAAAATAAGATCCATCTATATGCTGCTTACAAGAGACTCATTTTAGACATGAGGACACCTGCAGATTGAAAGTGAGGGGATGGAGAACCATCATGCTACTGGAATTCAAAACAAAGCTGGAATAGCCATACTTCTATCAGACACATTAGATTTTAAAACAAACGCTGTAACAAGAGATGAAGAAGGGCATTATATCATAATTAAGGGGTCTATCCATCAAGAAGAGCTAACAATTGTGGAAATTGTTCCCAAATGTGGAAATCTCCAAATATATAAATCAATTAATCACAAACATATATAAATGTATAGATAATACTGGGATTGTAGGGGTTTTAATACTCCACTTACAACAATGGACAGATCATATAGGCAGAAAATCAATGCAATCCCAATCAAAATCACACCAACATTCTTCACGGACCTGGAACAAGTAATCTTAAATTGTATATGGAACCACAAAAGACCCTGAATATCCAAAGTAATGTTGAAAAAGAAAATCAATCCTGGAGAAATCACAATCCCAGACTTTTACTTGTATTACAAAGCTGTAACCATCAAGACAGTATGCTACTGGCACAAAAACAGACACATAGATCAAGGGAAGAGAACACAGAACCCAGGAATGGACCCACAGATATATGGCCAACTAATCTTTGACAAATCAGGAAACAGTATCCAATGGAAAAAAGACAGTCTCTTCAGCAAACAGTGCTGGGAGAAATGGACCACTTTCTTACACCATCCACAAAAATGATTTCAAAATGGATGAAAGACCTAAATGTGAGACAGGAAACCATCAAAATCCTCGAGGAGAAAATAGGCAGCAATCTCTTTGACCTTGGCCAAGCAGCATCTTACTTGACATGTCTCTGAAAACAAGCGAAATAAAAGCAAAAATGAACTATTGGGACCTCACCAAGATAAAAAGGTTCTTCAGAGCAAAGGAAACAATCAACAAAACTAAAAGGCAACTGATGGAATGGGAGACGGTATTTGTAAATGACATATTGAATAAAGTTTTAGTATCAAAAATCTATAAAGAATTTACCCAACTCAGCACTTAAAAAACAAATAATCTACTGAAGAAATGGGAAGAAGACATGAATAGACACTTTTCCAAAGAAGACATCCAGATGGCTAACAGACATGTGAAGAGGTGCTCAGCATCACTCATCTTCAGGGAAATACAAATCAAAACCACAATGAGATACCACCTCATAATAGAGTGGCTAAACTTAACAACTCAGGAAACAACAGATGTTGGTGAGGATGTGGAGAAAGAGGATCTCTTTTGCACTGCTGGTGGGAATGCAAACTAGTGCAGCCACTCTGGAAAACAATGTGGAGGTTCCTTAAAAAAATTAGAATTACCCTGTGACCCATCAATTACACTACTAGGAATTTATCCAAGGGATACAGGAATGCTGATTCATAGGGGCACATATACCCCAATGTTTATCACAGTGCTAAATCAACAATAGCCAAATTATGGAAAGAGCCTAAATGTCCATCCACTGATGAATGGGTTAAGAAGATGTGGTATATATATTTTTTTAATTATTTTATTTTAATTAATTCAGAGAATGGGTATAAGTGAGCAAGGGACAGAGAGAGAGAGAGAGAGAGGGAATCCAGGAGGGGCAGAAGGAACGAGAGAAAGAGAGGCAGGAATCACTGGAAGCGGGGCTTGAGCTCACCCTATGCAGTGCTCAAGCTCACCCGATGTGGGACTCAAACTCATGAACGGTGAGATCATGACCTGAGCCAAGTCAGATGCTTAATGACTGAGCCACCCAGATGCCCATTTACCTTATGACCCAGGAATAGCACTACTAGGAATTTATCCAAAGGATACAGGAGTGCCAATTCATAGTGGCACATGTACCCCAGTGTTTAAAAGCACTATCAACAATAGCCAAATTATGGAAAGAGCCCAAATGTACATCAACTGATGAATGGATAAAGAATATATGTAATACACACACACACACACACACACACACACACACACACTGGAATACTACTCAGTGATGAAAAAGAATGCAATCTTACCATTTGCACCAACATGGATAGAACTGGAGGGTACTATGGTAAGTGAAATAAGTCCATCAGAGAAACACATATATAACATGATTTCACTCAAATGTGGAATTTGAGAAACTCAACAGATGAACGTAGGGGAAGGGAAGGAAAAATAAGATAAAAACAGCAAGGGGAGCAAACCATAAGAGACTCTAAACAGAGAACAAACTGAGGGTTGATGGGGGTGGAGAAAACGGGTGATGGGCATTGAGGCGGACACTTGTTGAGATGAACACTGGATTCTACTGCTGAAGCCAAGACTACACTGTATGTTAACTAACTCGAGAATAAAAGAAATACAGTAGATAGTCATTATTTCTCAGAGTGACTGGTTAAGTGTTCTCTGGGAAGGCTTGGCTTGGGTTGGATGGTTTTAGCTTTATCCACATGTATGCAGTCCCAGGTGGGACATCTGTGACAGATGGGACCTCTTCCTAGTCTCATATCCTCTAAAAGGCTAGCCCTGGGTGGTTTACAGAAGGATTTCCAATAGTAAGAGCACAACAAAGCTGGAAAGACTTCTTTTGGCCAGTATCTAAAAAACCTCAGATACTGTCTTTTGCATTGTATCCTATTGGCCAATGCAAGTCACAGGCCAGCCCACTTTTAAGGAGTTGAAAAAATAGACTCCATCTTTTGAGGGGAGCTACTACAATTTATGGCCATTGTATTCTACCATATGGAGTACATGTTTTCTTTCCCTTTCTCTTCCCACCCTTTCTCTCTTTATAAAATTCAGTGGTATCTAGATTTATGTTATATAACTCTCTGTATCTTTATTAGTAAATATATTAGGCTGCTATATAAAGAGACCCCATACGATTCAATATCTTAAACATGATAGAATATTTTTTTCTCATGGAAGGTGTGGGTAAAGAGTTTCAGGTAGGTATAGTAGTTGCATGTTGTTTGGGACCCAGTCTTCTTCTTGCCTTTATTTCTCATTGAAGTATAGAAATTTCACCAGATCTTAAATTTTTTTATTTAATCAAGGAAGTTTTATTGTCATACTTATTTCATTATTATTGATATTTTTTATTTTACGCTTATGAGACTAATATTTAAATGTTATGATTCCTAGATCTAATCTTTAGGTTTTCTATATTTTTGGTCTTGGCTTCTATTCGTATGTTTGTGTGTGTAGGTGTGTGCTATGAAATATTTATTTTGTTTACTTTCCATAGTTTTAAATCAATTTTCAAAAGTAGCCTTTCTCCTTTTTATTTCTTCTTGACTTTTTAAAATTGCTATTAATTTTAATTCTAATATAGTTATCACACAATGTTATATTAGTTTTAGGTGTACAATATAGTGACTGAACAATTCTATACATAACTTAATGCTTATCATGGTAAGTGTACTCTTTAAACCTCATCACCTATTTTACACATCACCTCACCCGACTCCACCTATAGTTCTCTGTAGTTGAGTCTGTTTCTTGATTTGCCTCTCTTGCTCTTTCTTTTCACATTTATTCATTTGGGTTTTTTTTCTTACACTCTACGCATAAGTGAAATCATATGGTATTTGTCATTCTCTGACTGACTTACTACGCTTAGCATTATACTCTCTAGAACCGTCCATGTTGTTACAAATGGCAAGATTCTGTTCTTTTTTTATGGCTGAATAATATACCATCATATATATATACACATCTTCTAAATCCATTCACCTATTGATGGACATTTGAGCTTCTTCAATAATGTGGCTATTGTAAATGATGCTGAAATACACATAGAGGTGCATGTATCTCTTTGAATTAGTGTTTTTGTAGTTTTTGGTAAATACCCAGTAGTGGGATTATTGGATCATAAGATAGTTCTAATTTTAACTTTTTGAAGAACCTCCATGCTTTTTTCCACAAGGGCTGCACCAGTTTGCATTCCCACCAAAAGTACACCAGGGTTTCTTTTTCTCCCCATCCTTGACAGCACCTGTTGTTTCTTGTGTTATTGATTTTAGTCATTCTGACAGGTGTGAGGTGATACCTCAATGTAGCTTTAATTTGCATTTCCCTCATGATGAGTGGTGTTGAGCATCTTTTCATGTATCTGGTGGCCATCTGGATATCTTCTTTGGAGAAATATCTGTTCATATCTTTTCTCCATTTTTAAATTGGATTATTTGGTTTTTGGGTGTTGAGTTGTATCAGGTCTTTATTTATGTTGGATACCAACGCTTTATCAGATATGTTATTTGCAAATGTCTTCTCCCATTCCATAGGTTGCATTTTACTTTTGTTGATTGTTTCCTTCACTGTGAAGAGGATTTTTATTTTGATGAAGTCCCAATAGTTTATTTTTGCTTTTGTTTCCCTTGCCTTGGGAGACATATCTAGAAACACCTTGCTATCGCCAATGTCAGAGAAATTAAACCCTGTGCTCTCTTCTGGGATTTTTATGGTCTTGTCTCATACTTAGGTGTTTAATCCATTGTGAGTTTATTTTTGTGTATGCTATGAGAAAGTGGTCCAATTTTATTATTTTTTATGTTGCTGTCTAGTTTTCTCACCCTATTTTTTGGAGAAAATGTGTCTTTCTTTGCATATTGTTTCCTCCTTTGTCAAGGTTTAATTGACCATTATAATTGTGTTTCTGTGTCTTCTATTCTGTTCCATTGATCTATTTGTCTGTTTTTGTGTCAATACCATACCGTGTTGATTACTGTGGCTTTGTAATGGAACATGAGGTCTGGAATTGTGATACCTCCAGCTTTGCCTTTTCAATTTCAATATTTCTTTGGCTATTTTAGGTCTTTTGTGGTTCCATACAAATTTTAGGATTGTTACAGTTTTGTGAAAAATACTGTTAGTATTTTGATAGGGATTGCATTAAATGTGTAGGTTTGCTTTATGTACTATAGACATTAAACAATATTTGTTCCTCCAAACCTTGAATGTGCTATGTCTTCCCATTTCTTTGTGTCATTGTCAATTTCTTTCATAAATGTTTTATACTTTTCAGAGTACAGGTCTTTCACCTCTTTGGTTAAGTTTATTCCTAGATATCTTTTTGATTTTGATACAATTATAAATGGGATTATTTTCTGAAATTCTCTTTCTGCTACTGCATTATTAGCATATAGAAATTAAACAGATTTTTGTATATTTAGTATTCCATGACTTTACTAAATCAATCAGTTCTGGTTGTTTTTTGTGGAGTCTTTCAGATTTTCTATGTATAGCATCATGTCATCTACAAATAGTGAAAGTTTTACTTCTTCCTTACAAATTTGGATGCCTTTCATTTCTTTTTGTTGTCTGATTGCTGTGGCTAGGACTTTATTGAATAAAAGTGATGTGAGTGGACATCCTGGTATTGTTTCTGACTTTAGGGGAAAAGCTCTCAGTTATTCACCATTGAGTGTGATGTTTGCTGTGGATTTTTCATATAAGGTCTTTATTAACTTGAGGTATGTTCCTGCTAAACTACTTGGTTTAGGGCTTTTATCATGAATGGATGTTATACTTTATCAAATGCTTTTTTTGCATTTATTGAAATGATCATATGGTTTTTATCCTTTCTCTTATTGATGTTATATAGCATGTGAATATTGAACCAACCTTGCATCACAGTAATAAATCCCACTTGATTGTGGTGAATGATGTTTTTAATGTATTGTTAGATTTGGTTTGCTAGTGTTTTGTTGAGGATTTTTGCATTTGTGTTCATCAGAGATACTAGGATGATAGTTCTCTTTTTTGTGGTAATGCTGGCCTTATGAATTTGGAAGTTTTTCTTTGTCTTTTATTTGTTGAGAAAAATATGTATTAACTCTTCTTTAGATGTTTTGTAGAATTAACCTGTGAAGCCCTCTGGCCCTGGACTTTTCTTTGTTGGGATTTTTTTGATTAGTGATTCAATTTCTTTGCTGGTAATCAGTCTGTTCAAATTTGCTCTTTCTTCTTGATTCAGTTTTGGTAGGTTATATGTTTCTAGGAAATTATCCATTTCTTCCATGTTGTCCAATTTGTTGGAATATAATTTTTCATAATATTACCTTATATTTTTGTATTACTGTGGTGCTGATTGTTGTTTCTTCTCTTTCAATTGTGATTTATAGTTTTATTAGAGTACCCCCTCTTTTTTTATGAGTCTGTCTACAGGTTTACCAATTTTGTCCCTCTCTTCAAAGAGCCAGCTCCTGGTTTCATTGATTTGTTCTCTTATTTTTTAGATTCTATATCATTTATTTCTGCTCTAATCTTTATTATTTTCTTCCTTCTGCTGTTTTGGGGTTTTGTTTGTTCTTCTTTTTTAACTCCTTTAGGTGTAAGGTTAGGTTGTTTGAGATTTTTCTTCCTTTTTGAGGTAGGTATATTTTGCTATAAACTTTCCTGTTAGAACTGCCTTTGCTGGATCCCAAAATTTTGTACTATTATATTTTCATTTCATTTGTCTCCATGTAATTTTTAATGTTTTCTTTGATTTCATGGCTGACCCATTAATTGTTTAGTAGCATGTTATTTAACCTCCATATATTAGTGGTCTTTCCATATTTTTCTTGTGGTTGATTTCTAGTTTCATAGCATTGTGGTCAGAAAAGTTGCATGGTATGACCATGATATCTTGGAATTTCTTGAATTTGTTTATGGCCTAATATGTGATCAATTATGGAGAATGTTCCATGTTTACTTGAAAAGAATGTGTATTCTACTGTTATATGATGGAGTGTTCTGGTCCATCTGGTCCAACATGTCATTCAAAGCCATTGTTTCCTTTGTGGATTTTATGTTTGGATGATCTGTTCATAAATGTAAGTGGGATGTTAAAGCCCTCTTCTATTATTATATTACTACTGATTAGTTCCTTTATTTTTGTTATTAACTTTTGCATATTTCAGTGCTTCCATGTTAAGTGCATAAATATTTACAACATTGTACAATATACACAAAATTGTTGTATCTTCTGTTGGATTGTCCACTTTTATTATTTATATAGTATTATTCTTTATCTCTTGTTAAACTCTTTTTTGAAGTCTATTTTGTCTGACATAAATATTGCTACTTAAGCTTTCTTTTTACATCCATTTGCATGATGTTTCTCCATTCCTTCACTTTCAATCTACTGGTGTCTTTAGGTCTGAAATTAGTGTCTTGTAGGAAGCATATGAATGAATCTTGGTTTTTTAGTTCTCTCTGTCTCTGTGTCATTTGATTCAAGCATTTACTCCATTTACGCTCAACCATTTTGTTACATGTTTTGTGGTTGTTTCTGCAGGTTTTCTCTGATTCTTTTATCCCTTGCTGTTTTTAATCATTTGCTGTCTTTCTTTAGTGATGTACTTGGATTCCATTCTTTTTATTCCTTGCATATTTATTACTCATTTTTGGTTTGTGATTACTATTACGTTTGTGTATAACATCTTCTGCATGTAACAGTCTGTATTATGTTGATGGTCACTTAAATTGGAACCCATTCTTTACTCTTCCACCCCCATTTAAGGTGTATAATGTCATATTTTAAATTATTTTGTGAATCCTCTGAACAAATATATCCCTTGAACAGATATATACTTATTTTTTACTTATTTTGTGTTTTTCACTATTCATATTCTTACTTACAGTCTTTCCTTTCCACTCTAAGAGTCCCCTTTACTATTTCTTAGAGCTGTTCTAGTGGGCATGAACTCCTTTAGTTTTTATTTGTCTGAGAAACTCACTAACTCTCCTTCTATTCTAAATCATAGTCTTACTGAATAGGGAATTATTGGCTGTGGATTTCTCCCTTTTAGCACTTTTAATATATCACGCTACTCCTTTCTGTCCTGTGAAGTTTCTGCTGAAAAACCTGCTGATAGCCTTCCAGGGTTTCCCTTGCATGTAACTGTCTTCTTTTTTCTTGCTGCTTTAAATTTTTTTTTTCTTTGTCACAACAGTTTGATTAGCATGTGTCTTGGTGTGGACCTCCTTGGGTTGATTTTGTTGAGACATCTCTGTCCCTTCTGGATCTAGATATCTGTTTCCTTCCCCAGATTAGGGAAGTTTTCAGCTATAATTTCTTCAAACAAATTTTCTGCTCCCTTTTGTCTCTCTTTCTTCTGGGATCCCTATACTGCAAATATTGTGCTTGATGAAGTCATTGAGTTTCCTAAATCTATTCACATTTTGTTTATTTTTTTTTCTCACTTGCTTAAGTTGATTAATTTCCATTACTCTGTCTTCTAGGACATTAATTTGTTCCTCTGCTTCCTCTAGCCTGCTATTTATTCCATCATGTCTATTTTTAATTTTATTTTTTATTTTTTCTTAATATATGAAATTTATTGTCAAATTGGTTTCCATACAAAACCCAGTGCTCATCCCAAAAGGTGCCTCCTCAATACCCATCACCCACCCTCCCCTCCCTCCCACCCCCCATCAACCCTCAGTTTGTTCTCACTTTTTAACAGTCTCTTATGCTTTGGCTCTCTCCCACTCTAACCTCTTTTTTTTTTTTCCTTCCCCTCCCCCATGGGTTTCTGTTAAGTTTCTCAGGATCCACATAAGAGTGAAACCATATGGTATCTGTCTTTCTCTGTATGACTTATTTCACTTAGCATCACAGTCTCCAGTTCCATCCACGTTGCTACAAAAGGCCAGATTTCATTCTTTCTCATTGCCACGTTGTATTCCATTGTGTATATAAACCACAATTTCTTTATCCATTCATCAGTTGATGGACATTTAGGCTCTTTCCATAATTTGGCTATTGTTGAAAGTGCTGCTATAAACATTGGGGTACAAGTGCCCCTATGCATCAGTCCTGTATCCCTTGGCTAAATTCCTAGCAGTGCTATTGCTGGGTCATAGGGTAGGTCTATTTTTAATTTTCTGAGGAACCTCCACACTGCTTTCCAGAGCGGCTGCACCAATTTGCATTCCCACCAACAGTGCAAGAGGGTTCCCGTTTCTCCACATCCTCTCCAGCATCTATAGTCTCCTGATTTGTTCATTCTGGCCACTCTGACTGGCGTGAGGTGATATCTGAGTGTGGTTTTGATTTGTATTTCCCTGATGAGGAGCGACGTTGAACATCTTTTCATGTGCCTGTTGGCCATCCGGATGTCTTCTTTAGAGAAGTGTCTATTCATGTTTTCTGCCCATTTCTTCACTGGGTTATTTGTTTTTAGGGTGTGGAGTTTGGTGAGCTCTTTATAGATTTTGGATACTAGCCCTTTGTCTGATATGTCATTTGCAAATATCTTTTCCCATTCCGTTGGTTGCCTTTTAGTTTTGTTGGTTGTTTCCTATTCAGTGCAGAAGCTTTTTATCTTCATAAGGTCCCAGTAATTCACTTTTGCTTTTAATTCCCTTGTCTTTGGGGATGTGTCGAGTAAGAGATTGCTACGGCTGAGGTCAGAGAGGTCTTTTCCTGCTTTCTCCTCTAAGGTTTTGATGGTTTCCTGTCTCACATTCAGGTCCTTTATCCATTTTGAGTTTATTTTTGTGAATGGTGTGAGAAAGTGGTCTAGTTTCAACCTTCTGCATGTTGCTGTCCAGTTCTCCCAGCACCATTTGTTAAAGAGACTGTCTTTTTTCCATTGGATGTTCTTTCCTGCTTTGTCAAAGATGAGTTGGCCATACGTTTGTGGGTCTAGTTCTGGGGTTTCTATTCTATTCCATTGGTCTATGTGTCTGTTTTTGTGCCAATACCATGCTGTCTTGATGATGACAGCTTTGTAGTAGAGGCTAAAGTCTGGGATTGTGATGCCTCCTGCTTTGGTCTTCTTCAAAATTACTTTGGCTATTCAGGGCCTTTTGTGGTTCCATATGAATTTTAGGATTGCTTGTTCTAGTTTCGAGAAGAATGCTGGTGCAATTTTGATTGGGATTGCACTGAATGTGTAGATAGCTTTGGGTAGTATTGACATTTTGACAATATTTATTCTTCCAATCCATGAGCAGGGAATGTCTTTCCATTTCTTTAAATCTTCTTCAATTACCTTCATAAGCTTTCTATAGTTTTCAGCATACAGATCTTTTACATCTTTGGTTAGATTTATTCCTAGGTATTTTATGCTTCTTGGTGCAATTGTGAATGGGATCAGTTTCTTTATTTGTCTTTCTGTTGCTTCATTGTTAGTGTATAAGAATGCAACTGATTTCTGTACATTGATTTTGTATCCTGCAACTTTGCTGAATTCATGTATCAGTTCTAGCAGACTTTTGGTGGAGTCTATCGGATTTTCCATGTATAATATCATGTCTTCTGCAAAAAGCGAAAGCTTGACTTCATCTTTGCCAATTTTGCTGCCTTTGATTTCCTTTTGTTGTCTGATTGCTGATGCTAGAACTTCCAGCACTATGTGAAACAACAGCGGTGAGAGTGGGCATCCCTGTCGTGTTCCTGATCTCAGGGAAAAAGCTCTCAGTTTTTCCCCATTGAGGATGATGTTAGCTGTGGGCTTTTCATAAATGGCTTTTATGATGTGTAAGTATGTTCCTTCTATCCCGACTTTCTCAAGGGTTTTTATTAAGAAAGGGTGCTGGATTTTGTCAAAGGCCTTTTCTGCATCGATTGACAGGATCATATGGTTCTTCTCTTTTTTTTTTTTTGTTAATGTGATGTATCACGTTGATTGATTTGCGAATGTTGAACCAGCCCTGCATCCCAGGAATGAATCCCACTTGATCATGGTGAATAATTCTTTTTATATGCCGTTGAATTCGATTTGCTAGTATCTTATTGAGAATTTTTGCATCCATATTCATCAGGGATATTGGCCTGTACTTGTCTTTTTTTACTGGGTCTCTGTCTGGTTTAGGAATCAAAGTAATACTGGCTTCATAGAATGAGTCTGGAAGTTTTCCTTCCCTTTCTATTTGTTGGAATAGCTTGAGAAGGATAGGTATTATCTCTGCTTTAAACGTCTGGTAGAACTCCCCTGGGAAGCCATCTGGTCCTGGACTCTTATTTGTTGGGAGATTTTTGATAACCGATTCAATTTCTTCGCTGGTTATGGGTCTGTTCAAGCTTTCTATTTCCTCCTGATTGAGTTTTGGAAGCGTGTGGGTGTTTAGGAATTTGTCCATTTCTTCCAGGTTGTCCAGTTTGTTGGCATATAATTTTCATAGTATTCCCTGACAATTGTTTGTATCTCTGAGGGATTGGTTGTAATAATTCCATTTTCATTCATGATTTTATCTATTTGGGTCATCTCCCTTTTCTTTTTGAGAAGCCTGGCTAGAGGTTTGTCAATTTTGTTTATTTTTTCAAAAAACCAAACCAACTCTTGGTTTCGTTGATCTGCTCTACAGTGTTTTTAGATTCTATATTGTTTATTTCTGCTGTGATATTTATTATTTCTCTTCTTCTGCTGGGTTTAGGCTGCCTTTGCTGTTCTGCTTCTATTTCCTTTAGGTGTGCTGTTAGATTTTGTATTTGGGATTTTTCTTGTTTCTTGAGATAGGCCTGGATTGCAATGTATTTTCCTCTCAGGACTGCCTTCGCTGCATCCCAAAGCGTTTGGATTGTTGTATTTTCATTTTTGTTTGTTTCCATATATTTTTAAATTTCTTCTCTAATTGCCACTCATTCTTTAGTAGGGTGTTCTTTAACTTCCATGCTTTTGGAGGTTTTCCAGACTTTTTCCTGTGGTTGATTTCAAGTTTCATAGCATTGTGGTCTGAAAGTATGCATGGTATAATTTCAATTCTTGTAAACTTATGAAGGGCTGTTTTGTGACCCAGTATATGATCTATCTTGGAGAATGTTCCATGTGCACTCGAGAAGAAAGTATATTCTGTTGCTTTGGGGTGCAGAGTTCTAAATATATCTGTCAAGTCCCTCTGATCCAATGTATCATTCAGGGCCCCTGTTTCTTTATTTACCGTGTGTCTAGATGATCTATCCATTTCTGTAAGTGGGGTGTTAAAGTCCCCTGCAATTACCACATTCTTATCAATAAGGTTGCTTATGTTTATGAGTAATTGTTTTATATATTTGGGGGCTCCGGTATTCGGCGCATAGACATTTATAATTGTTAGCTCTTCCCGATGGATAGACCCTGTAATTATGATATAATGCCCTTCTTCATCTCTTGTTACAGCCTTTAATTTAAAGTCTAGTTTGTCTGATATAAGTATGGCTACTCCAGCTTTCTTTTGACTTCCAGTGGCATGAGAAATAGTTCTCCATCCCCTCACTCTCAATCTGAAGGTGTCCTCAGGTCTAAAATGAGTCTCTTGTAGACAGCAAATAGATGGGTCTTGTTTTTTTATCCATTCTGATACCCTATGTCTTTTGGTTGGCGCATTTAATCCATTTACATTCAGTGTTATTATAGAAAGATACGGGTTTAGAGTCATTGTGATGTCTGTATGTTTTATGCTTGTAGTGATGTCTCTGGTACTTTGTCTCACAGGGTCCCCCTTAGGATCTCTTGTAGGGCTGGTTTAGTGGTGACAAATTCCTTCAGTTTTTGTTTGTTTGGGAAGACCTTTATCTCTCCTTCTATTCTAAATGACAGACTTGCTGGATAAAGGATTCTCGGCTGCATATTTTTTCTGTTTAGCACACTGAAGATATCGTGCCAATTCTTTCTGGCCTGCCAAGTTTCAAAAGAGAGATCAGTCACGAGTCTTATAGGTCTCCCTTTATATGTGAGGGCATGTTTATCCCTTGCTGCTTTCAGAATTTTCTCTTTATCCTTGTATTTTGCCAGTTTCACTATGATATGTCGTGCAGAAGATCGATTCAAGTTACGTCTGAAGGGAGTTCTCTGTGCCTCTTGGATTTCAATGCCTTTTTCCTTCCCCAGTTCAGGGAAGTTCTCAGCTATAATTTCTTCAAGTACCCCTTCAGCACCTTTCCCTCTCTCTTCCTCCTCTGGGATACCAATTATGCGTATATTATTTCTTTTTAGTGTATCACTTAGTTCTCTAATTTTCCCCTCATGCTCCTGGATTTTTTAATCTCTCTTTCTCTCAGCTTCCTCTTTTTCCATAACTTTATCTTCTAGTTCACCTATTCTCTCCTCTGCCTCTTCAATCCGAGCTGTGGTCGTTTCCATTTTGTTTTGCATTTCGTTTAAAGCGTTTTTCAGCTCCTCCTGACTGTTCCTTAGTCCCTTGATCTCTGTAGCAAGAGATTCTCTGCTGTCCTCTATACTGTTTTCAAGCCCAGCGATTAATTTTATGACTATTATTCTAAATTCACTTTCTGTTATATTATTTAAATCCTTTTTGATCAGTTCATTAGTTGTTGTTATTTCCTGGAGATTCTTCTGAGGGGAATTCTTCTGCTTGGTCATTTTGGATAGTCCCTGGAGTGGTGAGGACCTGCAGGGCACTTCCCCTGTGCTGTGGTGTATAACTGGAGTTGGTGGGTGGGGCCACAGTCAGACCTGATGTCTGCCTCCAGCCCACCGCTGGGGCCACAGTCAGACTGGCGTGTGCCTTCTCTTCCCCTCTCCTAGGGGCGGGATTCACTGTGGGGTGGCGTGGCCCGTCTGGGCTACTTGCACACTGCCAGGCTTGTGGTGCTGGGGATCTGGCGTATTAGCCGGGGTGGGTAGGCAAGGTGCACGGGGGCAGGAGGGGCAGGCTTAGCTCGCTTCTCCTTAGGTGATCCACTTCAGGAGGGGCCCTGTGGCAGCGGGAGGGAGTCAGATCCCCTGCCGGAGGTTTGGCTCCGCAGAAGCACAGCGTTGGGTGTTTGCCCGGTGCAAGCAAGTTCCCTGGCAGGAACTGGTTCTCTTTCGGATTTTGGCTGGGGGATGGGCGGGGGAGATGGCGCTGGCGAGCGCCTTTGTTCCCCACCAAACTGAGCTCTGTCCTCCGGGGGCTCAGCAGCTCTCCCTCCCTTTGTCCTCCAGCCTTCCCGCTTTCCAAGCAGAGCTGTTAACTTATGACCTCCCAGACGCTAAGTCGCGCTTGCTGTCGGAACACAGTCTGTCAGGCCCCTCCGCTTTTGCAAGCCAGACTCGGGGGCTCTGCTTGGCCGGCAAGCTGTCCCTCTGGCCCGGCTCCCTCCCGCCAGTCCGTGGAGCGCGCACCGCCTTGCCGCCCTTCCTACCCTCTTCCGTGGGCCTCTCGTCTGCGCTTGGCTCTGGAGACTCCATTCTGCTAATCCTCTGGCGGTTTTCTGGGTTATTTAGGCAGGTGTCGGTGGAATCTAAGTGATCAGCAGGATGCGCGGTGAGCCCAGCGTCCTCCTACGCCCCCATCTTCCCCTCAGGATCCCTATTTTTAATTTTAAATAGTGTGTTCTGGGGTCTCTGCTTGGTTCTTTTTTTATCTCTTTGTTAAGGGTCTTACTGATGTCTTCCACTCTTCTTCTCAAGTCCAGTGGGTATCCTTATAATCATTATTTTTAATTCTCTATCAGGCATAATAGTTACATCTTTTTTACTTTGGTTTTTTTGCTGTAATTTTGACCTGTTCTTTCATTTGGGACATATTCTTCTGTCTCCTCATTTTGCCTACCTCTGTGTGTCTGTTTCTGTGTTTTAGGAAACTCAGCTACAACTCTGCCTCTTGAAAGTAGTGGTGGGACACTGTTTTAACAAGGCTGTCTCTGTCACCTTCCACAAGGGGTTTGCAGCCCCTTCTGAGACTGTGCCAGCCAAGGCTGCTCAGGAGCTACCGTTTTAATGAGGTGCATTCATCCTCTGTGCGAGGTTGGGAGTTGCAATTGACAAGGTTTGCACCAGTTTTCTGGGGAGGGGACCTGTAGTTTTAGGACTGAGGTAGACTCAGCTGGAGGGGGCAAAGCATGGTATAGGGAGGTTAGGTAGTGAATGCCAGTGCCTGGCTGGTTCCTGCAGGTGGCTGTGTGACTATACTGTGGGAGAGGGAGGGCAATATCACTTGCCAGCTCCTTTTTTTCCTGGAGAAGTCCATCAGTGAACTCTGAGATTACTAACTCTCCCTCCTACATGCCCCAGGTATTTTTGCAACTGCTGCTTCTAAGCTGTATATCTTCCCAGATGTTTCACTGTCTCTTTAAGACTGGGGACTCAGTTTCCTAATGCATGCCCTCCAGACTCTGCCAGAGTGGAAATACTGATTTTTGAAAGTTCTAGGGTTTAAGTCCTGATGGTTGTAAGAACTCATGAAATCCAGCCCCCCTGATTTTCATATTTTTTAAAAAAATTATTTATTGATTTTGAGAGAGAGAGCACCAGCTGGAGAGGGGCAGAGAACGAGGGGAACAGAGGATCTGAAGTGGCTCTGTGCTGACAGCAGAGAACCGTATGTAGGGCTTGAACTCATGCACTGTGAGATCATGACCTGAGCTGAAGTCCGACACTCAAACCACTGAGCCATCTGGGTGCCCCAGGCTCCTCTGATTTTCAAGGCCAAATGCTACGGGAATTCAACTTCCCCATTGAGGCTCTCTGTGTTGACAGTCTGTTTCTCACCACTCTATGCACCCACAGATCCTTCCCTCCCATGGGTGGTCTGCTGTCCATTTACAGCATCTCTGCCCTTTCTACCCTCTTTGATGTGCTAGCCTTTTGTCTACATTTAGTTGTGGATTTTTGCTTCTAGTCTTTGGGTCTTTGTCTGGGTTATTTGCACTGGTGTGTTATCTAGTTGTATCTGTGGGATGAGGTGAGTTTAGGGTCCTCCTACTCTGTCATCTTCCCAGGAAGCCCAACAGAGTCTTTCCTCTTGACATTTTAAGTTAAAAACATGTTTAAAAAAATAATTGCATCCATCAGAGCTCTCTGAGTTCTAATTTTTTTTTGTAGTTATTTTCTGTCTGTCCCTTTAGAGCTGCCTTAATGGAGATGCCTCCTTGGATTGTTCAGCTTGGTCTCCCTCTCTGAAGTTGCTTAATCCCATTAGATGGCTTATTATATTTCTATGCCTGTTTATGAATGTGAGTTTTTTCAACACATAAATCATATGTAGAGAGCTCTTGAGCAGTTGTTTTGTCTTCATTATTACTATTTCTATTTTTATAGATACTGTGTCCTCTCAGATTTCAATGAGAATAAAAATGTAGATTTAAAACATTTTTTAGGGGGCACCTGGGTGGCGCAGTCGGTTAAGCGCCCGACTTCAGCCAGGTCACGATCTCGTGGTCTGTGAGTTCGAGCCCCGTGTCAGGCTCTGGGCTGATAGCTCAGAGCCTGGAGGCTGTTTCCGATTCTGTGTCTCCCTCTCTCTCTGCCCCTCCCCTGTTCATGCTCTGTCTCTCTCTGTCCCAAAAATAAATAAACGTTGAAAAAAAATTTTTTTAAACATTGTTTAGTTTCTAAAAATAATTTTTTCAGAAGAGAAACATTTGTTCTCTATTTTAAAGATGGTTTTCTGTTTTCATTTGGAGATCATATTTTTCTGATGAGAGACAGTCATTCAAATAATCATTTCTCTGTGTGTAATTTGGCATTGTCTTTGTCTACTTTTAAGATTTTTCTCATTTTACTTGGTTTTCAGCATTTCACTCTGATGAAAATTTGGGAAAATTTCAGGTATTATTTCATTACTTTTTCTATCAATTTCTCTCTTTTCCTTATGGGAATAAAATTACATGTTAGATTTTTGATAGTATCCCTTATGTTCCTCAGTCCCTCTTCATTTTAAAAATCTTTGTTCTCTTTGTCTTTAGATAGGTATTTTCTACTGATGTATCTTCAAATGGCCTGACTTTCCCCACTGTCTTATCCTATTTGCTCCTACCTAGGCTCATCAATTACATTTTTTAAAAATTCAGTTGCTGTATTTTTCTCTACTTTAATTTACATTGGATATTTTTATAGTTTGTATTAATCTACCAAGATTTTTATTATTTCATTCATTATGAACATATTTTCTCTTATTTTGGGTTTTGTAATAATAGTTGATTTAAAATTCTTCTACACTAACTTTAAAGTAGAATCTGTCTTGGGATCACTCTCTGTAGATTATTTTTATCTTTTGAGTAAGTCTCATTTTGCTGTTTCTTCAAATGTCAAGTAATTATAAATTATTGAATATTGGGAATATCATCTTTAAGCTCTGGATTCTACTATATTTTTCTAGTACGGTTAGTCCTACTTTTGTCTTGTTTTAATATATAAATAATGTTTTTGGATGCAAAATGAAAATTCTCTGTTTAGGAGGAGCTCAAATTGCATTCAGTTCTTTTAGCTTTTGATAGGCTTCTTAGAGTCTTACCTATGCATATGTGATTTGGGCTTGAGTGAGATTTGGGCAGGGTTTATACAGAGTTTGGGGCTCCTTATCTCAATCAAGCTCTCTTCTTTGTATGACTTGCCCTAAGTTTTGCAGTGATTTCCTTCCTCTGGTTTATAAGGTCTAAAAAATTGTTTTCTATCAGCTATTAGGTGCCCTGTCTGGCTCATGTAGCGCTTGACTTCAGATTACAAGCCAGAAAATAAGAATTTTACCTAGGACTCTTTTCTTCTTCCAAGTGTTACCTTCTCTCAAGAATCTACTTATTTTTGGTTTCTTTTCAGTGTTGATATTTGTTTTTGTTTTGAGTTTGTAGTTTTTATGTGTGGCAGGGTCTGTTCACTAGCAACTTTCTCTGCTGTACCAGAAGCAGAACAGGGGATCTTAGATATGGTTCCTCAAACTGTCTCCCATCTCATGGAGAATTCTTGATACATTTCATGTGTAACAGAGTCCATTCATTCACACAAACTCAGAACTGTGTTTATTTTCTGTTAAGAGTAGAGTTGCTTTTTTTCATAAAATTTGAATGTTTATATTTAAATATATCAGGTCTAGAGAAGCAGAGATATGAAATATTTAGCTTATTGTAGTTATAATTTACCAGATTCAAGGTCATTTTTCCTATACAAAATCAATAGGAAGCTACAGCTGCAGAAATTATACACCATTATGCCACAGAAATATGTGAATAAATGTGTATGCTCAAATCATCATCTTGGCTATCTGTGGATTATAGACAGATGATAATTGTACCAATTAACTTATAGAAACAGAGCTACTAAAATGAATATATTTTTCCTTTATATTATATCACAGAAAGTAGCATTTGCTCTGGAAGTTGAGAACAAAGTCCTTCAGGAACAATTGAAACAGGCTTTACAGGTAAATGATATATGTTCTTTTAAAATTGTTAACAAATGAAGGAAATATCTGTAAACAACTTCTGAATGAATGATTTTGACCTTGAAAATGAATAGGTTTATGTGTTGTACTTTTTTGCCAGATTAAAGTATATTCATTTTATGTACTAGGATATATTAATAAAATTTAATACTCATTCTTATTAAAAATGGTAAACTAGATAGAAAGAAAAGTAAACTTGCTCAATCAAATAAATCTATTTCAAGCTGAGACACTGTTATATGTGAAATCCTGCAGGCATTCCAACTAAACTCAATTAAACTAGGATGCTGGTTTTTTACCACTCTTTGAAATTTGTGTTAAACGATCAAAGAAAGGAAAAAGCGACAAACATTTTCATAAGTGGATAGACAAAAGTATAATTATTTGTATATTAATTTTCCTTTGGAAAAATGCAAGATAATACACAAATTTATTAATGATATAATTCAAAAAGCTGGCTGAGGGCAAAATAGATATAAAAAAGCAATAGAAGAAGGCTGGGAAAATGGTGGAATAGGAGGACTGTAAGCATACTTCACTCCAGATACAGCTAGATAACACTTATATCAGCATAAATAATCCAGAAAACAATATGAAGCCTGGCAGAACAAACTCCATGAGTAAAGGTAGAACAGAGGCCACATCGAAGAGGGTAAGAGTGAGGACATGTCCCCAGAAGGGAGGGATGCAATGGATGAAGAGAAGGAAGAGAAACAGATTGTCACACTGGGGAGCCCACATGGGAAAGATGAATTTTTATAACATTTGGTTTTGAAAACAAGAGGCTCCAAATTTCATGAGTTCTTACAAGTAGCAGGACTTATGGCCTAGAAATTTAAAAATTAGTGGGCTGGCTCTGGAAGAACCCAGAGGGCATTAGGAAGCTGGGTCCTGCCCTTAAAGAGACAGCACAACAAATAACCTGTAGAAAGAGCACAGTTTGAAAAATGCCTGGAGTATATGGGAAGGAGAGTTATTTACCCTCCAGCATAAACACAGAGCCACCTGCTGGAACCAGTATGGTGCCAACATTCACTATCTAACTTGCTTACACCAAGCCTCAACCCCTTACCCTTCACCAGACTCAACCTTCGTCATCACATTTACCTCAGTTCTGGTGCTGGGGGTCCCTTTCCCCAGAAGACTCATGCAACCATCACCAACACCTTGTCTCTTGGCCTGCTCGTTTTGTGGGGCATTGGTCCTGGCAGTGGTGGCAGGTCTGTGGAAGCCCAAGGTGTAACCTTGTTAAAATTGTGCACCCCACCCATACAGCACTGGTCCTGGCAATGCTGGCAGGTCTTATTTCACAAGCAGACTGCTGTGCATCTTGTAAAATGTGCTCCTCCATGGCCAGGGACCAAAAACTGCCAACAGCAGGCAAAGGGAACCTCTGCAGATAACTGGAGTGAAGGAAAAAGTGGCTAGGACACAACAGGAAGGTATATACAACACACATAGGAGATACCCCCTGAGAACCAGTTTCTTGGGACAGGGGACACTACATTGTGGCACTACAGGACCTCTTCTTCATAAGGCCACTTTTCAGAGCAGGAGATGTAGCTGACTTTCCTAAAATACAGAAGTAGACACACAGAGTTAGGTGAAATGAGGAGACAGAGGAATATATCCCAAATGAAAGAATAGGACAAAAATCATAGCAGGAGACCTAAGTGAGACAGATATAAGTGTTATGCCTGATAGAGAACTTAAAGTAATGATTATAATGATACTCATTCGACTTGAGAAAAGAGAAGACATGAGTGAGACTCTTAAGAAAGAGATAAAAAAGAACCAAGCAGAGACCCAAGAGCATGCTAATTGAAATTAAAAATACACATGGCGGGGTGCCTGAGTGGCTCAGTCAGTTAAGTGGCTGACTTTGGCCCAGGTCATGATCTCACAGTTTGTGGATTTGAGCCTCATGTTGGGCTCTGTGCTGATAGCTCAGAGCCTGGCACCTGCTTTGGATTCTGTGTCTCCCCTTCTCTCTGTCCTTTCCTTGCTCCCTCCCTCCTTCTCTCTCTCTCTCTCTCTCAAAAATAAATAAACATTACAAAAAAAAAAAAACCAAAAACCTCATGATGGACAAAATAGCAGACTAGAGGAAGCAGAGAAACAAATTAATGACCTGGAAGAGTCATGGAGTAATGGAAAGCAATCAAGCTGAGCAAGTTAAGAGAAAAAGAAATTATGCAAAATGAGAATAGAGTTAAGGAATTCAGTGACTTGATCAAGCATAATATTTTCAGTATGGGATCCAAGAAAAAGGAGAGACAAAAGGGGGCAGAAAATTTATTTGAAAAAATAATAGCTGAAAACTTCCCTAATCTGAGGAAGGAAATAGATATCTAGATTCTCCTGGATCTGGATTGAACACATGGTAATCAAAATGGCAAAAAGTAGTGATACAGAAAAATTTTTTTAAAGCAGCAAGAGAGGAGACAGGGAGATCGTGGCAGAATAGGAGGACCCTAGACTCACTTTGTCTCAAAAATGTAGCTAGATAACTATGGAATCACTCTTAAATGCCCCAGAAATTGACCTGAAGACTGATAGAACAAACTCCACAACTAAAGATAGAAGCTACATCAAAGATAATAGAAAGTGCAAAGATGTGGTTTAGGGGAGAAACAGATCCTGACTGTAGTAGAAGGGAAGTAGCTGTGGTCATGAAGAAAGGTGAGGGAGAGAAGGATATGCAAGGAAATGCACAGAAGAATGTCTCCCCAAAGCCCAGTGGCTTGGAAAACAAGAGGGGCTGAATTTAATGAATTCTTACAATGAGCAGAGCTTAAAGCCTGGAGTTTTAAAAGTTAGCAGGCTTAGCTGGGATAGAACCCAGAGGGCAGTGTACTGTACCTGGAGAGAAGGCAGACAAACAAATTGGAGACATACAGTGTGGAACCAGTGATCTAAAGAGCACCTGGGGTACACAGTGGGAAGATTATTGCTCTTCTTAGAGCAATAATGAGAGGAAGCATTCATAGAGACACCTCTCTGTGGGACAAAGGAGCTAGCCATCATTTCTCTGACCTACCTCTTACCATAAACACAGAGCTACCTGTGGGAAGTAGTGCAGTGTGGACACTAGGAATCTAAATTTGCTTACCTTAAGCCCCATTCTCCTGTATTCCAGTGCAACTGCCCTTCCCAGTCACACTTACCTCAGTCCCATTACAGTTGGCCCCTCTCCCAGAAGACCAGCACAAATTCCTGCCCACATCACGTCTCTCAACCAAAGAGGTTTCTCAGTTCCAGTGAGGTGGAGACAGTTCTCATTTCACAAGGAAACCAGAGCACACTTAGTTAAAACTCACCACATTCAGGTCAAGGATCAAACACTGCCTGTAGCAAGCAAGGAGAGCCTCTGTAGATGACTTGCCTGAAGGATAGAGCAGCCAGAACAGAACAGCAGAGTGCGTGCAGCACACACCAGAGACCCTCCCTGAAGCACGAGGCCCTGGACACTACATGACCTCTTCTTCATAAAGCCAATACTTTCAAGAGCTGGAGACATAAGTGGCTTTTCTAGCACACAGAAGAAGGTAGAGACTTAGACCAAATGCAAAGATGGAGGAATTTATCCCAAAGAAAAGAAGATAAGTCCGTGGTTAGAGATCTAAGTGAAACAGATATAAGTAACATGCCTGATGGAGAATTTAAAGTAACAATGATAAGGATACTCACTGGGCTTGAGAAAAGAATGGAAGACATCAATCAGTGAGATCCTTACCACAGAAATAAGACAGTTGAAGTATCAATCAGAGGTGAAAAGTACAATAAGTGAGATTAGAAAGATACTTGATGCAATGAACAGCAGGCTGAAAGAAGCAGAAGAATGAATTAATGACCTAGAAGACAAAATAATAGAAAGCTATGAAGCTGAACAAAAGAGTGAAAGAATTATACAAAGTGATAATAGACTTAGGGAACTTACTGACTCCATCAAAGGTAATAATATTCATATTATAGGAGTCCCAGAAGAAGAGAGAGGAAGGGGGGCATTGCTAAATCTTCCCTAATCTAGGGAAGGAAACAGACATCCAGATCCAGGAGGCATAGGGAACTCCCATCAGAATCAACAAAAGCAGGCTTACCCCAAGACATATTGTAATTAAATTTGCAAAATATAGTGATAAAGAAAAATATCTTAAAAGCAGTGAGAAGAAAGAAGTCATTAACCAACAAAGGAAAACCAACTAGGCTAATAGATATTTCAACAGAAACTTGGCAGACCAGAAGGGAGTGGCATGATATATTCAAAGTGCTGAAGGGTAAAATATGCAGCCAAGAATACTCTATCTAGCAAGGCTATAATTCAGAATAGAAGGAGAAATAGAGTTTTCCAGGCAAGTAAAAATGAAAGGAGTGTGTGACCACTAAACCAGCTCTGCAAGAAGTATTAAAGGGGAGTTGTTGAGTGGAAAGGAGGGACCACAAGTGATAGTATAAAGACAGAAAACATAAAAAGAGTAAAAATGAATATTTCTATAAGAAATCAGTCAAGTAATTCACAGAAAAAGAATCTAAAATATAACACATATACCTGAAATGTGGGGAGGAAAGGAGAAAAGAATGGGTTCGAAATTAAACATCAACTTAATATAGACTGCTATTTGCAGGAGAGGTTATATACAAACCTAAAGGTTACCACATATCAAAAAACACTAATAAACATGCAAAGAATAAAGAAAAGAAATCCAAATATATCACTAAAGAAAATCAGGAAACCATGAAAGAAAGACAAGAAAGAATCAGAGAAAAGTCTTCAGAAACAACTACAAAATAAGTAATAAAATTGCATAAATACATAGCCATCAATAATTACTTTGAATGTAAATGGACTAATTTGAATATAAATGGATTAAGCACTCCAATCAAAGATATAGGATGTTAGAATGGGTATAAAAACAAGATGCATCTATATGCTGCCTACCAGAGACCCATTTAGACCTAAAGACACCTGCAGTTTGAAAATAAGTGGATGGAGAAATATTTATCATGCAAATGTATGTCAAAAAAAAAAAAAAGCCAGAGGAGCAATACTTATATCAGACAAAATAGACCTTAAAACAAAGACTGTATTAAGAGACAAAGAAAGATACTATATAATAATAAAGAGGGAAATCCAACAAGAAGATACAACAATTTTAAGTATTTATGCACCTGACATGGGAGTACCTAAATACATAAAATAATAACAAACATAAAGGAACTAGTTGATAGTAATACAATAATAGTAGGGAACTTTAACACCCTACTTACATCAATGAATAGATCATATAAACAGAAAATCAACAAGGAAACAAGTTTTATATGAAAAACCCACACTTTATATCCTAAATAGGGAAAAACTGAGAGCTTTTCCTCTATGGTCAGGACAAGACAAGGATGCCCACTCTCACCACTTTTATTCAACATAGTAGTGGAAGTCCTAGCCACAGCAATCAGAGGACAAAAAGAAATAAAAGGCATCCAAAATTTCAAGGAAAAAGTAAAACTTTCACTGTTTGCAGATGACATGATATTGAAAACCTGGAAGATTCCACCAAAAAAAAAAAAAAAAAGAAAACCCTGCTAGAACTGATAAATGAATTCAATAAAGTCACAGTATACAAAATTGATGTACAAAAATCTGTTGCATTTCTATACACCAATAATGAAGCAGCAGAAAAAACTATTAAGAAAATAATCCCATTTAGAATTGTGCCAAAAATAATAAAATACCTAGGAATAAACCTAACTGAAGAAGGGAAACAGTTGTACAGTGAAAAGTATAAAACATTGATGAAAGAAATTGATGATGACACAAAGACATGGAAAGACATTCCATGCTCATGTATTGGAAGAACAAATATTTTTAAAATTTCTGTACTACCCAAAGCAATCTACAGATTTAATGCAATCTCTATCAAAATACTGATAGCATTTTCACAGGTACAGCAAACATATTTGTAGGGAACCATAATAGACCCTGAATAGCCAAAGAAATCTTGAAGAGAAAAACAAAACTGGAGGTATCACAGTTCCCGACTTCAAGTTATATTTTAGAGTTGTAGTAATCAAAACAGTATGGTATTGGCACAAAAATAGACACCTAGATCAATGGCACAGAATACAAAAACCAGAAGTAAACCCACAATTATATTGTCAATTAAACTTTGAAAAAGGAGGAGAGAATATGCAATGGGGAAAAGTTTCTTCAACAAATAGTGCTGAGAAAACTGGACAGCTGCGTGCAAAAAAATGAAACTGAACTATTTTCTCATAGCATACACAAAAGTAAATTCAAAATGGATTAAAGATTTAAATGTGAGACCTGACATCATAAAAATCCTAGAAGAGAGTGCAAAGGCAATAATTTCTCTGACATCTGCCATGGCAACATGTTTCTAGATAGGTCTCCTGTGGCAAGGGAAACAAAAGCAAAAATAGTCTATTGGGACTACATCAGAATAAGAAGCATTTACACATTGAAGAAACAACCAACAAAACTAAGAGGCTGCCTATGAATGGGAGAAGATATTTGCAAATGACATATCTGATAAAGGGTTAGTATGAAAGATATATAAAGAACTGACACAACTCAGCACTCAAAAAACACATTATCCAATTAAAAAATGGGCAGAATATATGAACAGACATTTCTCAAAAGAAGACTTCTAGATTGCTAACAGATGCATGAAAATATACTCAACATCACTCATCATCAGGGAAGTGCAAATCAAAACCACAGTGAGATATTACCTCATCCCTGTCAGATTGGTTAAAATCAAATCCTCAAGACACATCAAGTGTCAGTGAAGATGTGTAGAAAAAGGAACCCTAGGACACTGTAGCTGGGAATACAAACTGGTGCAGCCACTGTGGAAGACAGTATGGTGCTTCCTCAAAATATTAAAAATAGAACTACTTTATGATCTAGTACACTGGGTATTTTACCCAAAGAATACAAAACACTAAATTAAAAGAAAAACAATTCAAAGGGATATATGCACCTCTATGTTTACTGCAGCATTATTTACAATAGCCAAACTATGAAAGCACCTCAAATGTCTATTGATAGATTAATGGATAAAGATGTTAAATATAACACACACACGTGTGTATATATAATGCAATATTACTCAACCATAAAAAAGAATGAAATCTTGTCATTTGCAACAGCATGGATAGAGCTAGAGTATGATGCTAAGTAAAATAAGAGAAAGACAGTTACCATATGATTTCACTTATATGTGGAATTTAAGAGACAAAACAAAGAAAAAAAAAAGAGGGAGACAAACCAAAAAACAGGCTCTTAAGTATAGAGAACAAACGGATGGTTACCAGAAGGAGGTAGGTGGAAGGATGGGTGAAATAGTTGGAGGGGATCAAGAGTACACTAATCTGGATGAGCACTGAGTTATATGTGGAACTGCTGAATCACCATTTTATATGCCTGAAACTATTATAATACTGTACATTAACTACACTGGAATTAAAATCTAAAGAAAGCAAAAGAAAAAAAATAGATTTTTATTTTTATCCAAAACAACCATTTAGAAACTATAATAGAGATAATTCTATTTATAATATTACAGTAGCATATTTAACAAAAATACAGTTTTATATGAAGAAAAATATACTTTACTGAGAGATATAGATGAACAGTGAAGAAATAGAAATTTATATTTGGTTTCGAAGGTTCAATATTATAAATATTTCAATGTTCAATTTATTCCAAAGTGATATATATATTTAAAGCAATTTATTTCTAGGTATAAGTGGAATTATTTTTGAGCTTAACAGAATTATTATAGGATACATTGAGAAATGAAACTGGTGATTATACAAAAGAATAATAAGAATTTAGTTATTCAAAAATCAATATGTAATGTAACACTATAACTAAGTCAATGTGGTACTGGATTTGGTACTGAATGAAAAATCCAGAAACAGATTCAAATGAATGTAATAATTTATTATTTTATAATTTTAGTTATTTAAAGTTTTTCTAAGTTAGAGAGAGAGGCAGAGGGGCAGAGGGAGAGAGAGACAGACAGACAGAATCCCAAGCAGGCTACATGCTTAGTGGGGAGTCCAATGCAGGGCTGGATCCCATGACCCCAGGATCATGACCCGAGTTTAAGTCAAGTCACAGACTCAACTGACTGAGCCACCAGGTGCCCTTGAAAAAAATTTTTTATAGCTCTGACTTGAGACTCAGAGGGGAAGATGGTGGTGTAGGAAGACGCTGGTCTCACCTTGTCCTGCTCATTGCTTAGATTCCACCCACATCTGCCTAAATAACCCAGAAAACTGCCAGAAGACTAGCAGAACGGACTCTGTAGAGCCAAGCATAGACAAGAGGAACATGGAAGAGGGAAGGAAGGGTGGAGAGGCGGTGTGTGCTACACAGACTGGTGGGAGGGAGCCGGGGTGGTGGAGGGGCAGCCCACCTGGAAAGGCAGAGCCCCCAAAGTCTGGCTTGCAAAGGCAGAGGGGCCTGACTCTGTGAGTTCTGACAGCCAGCTGGACTTAACATCTGGAATATTAAAAGTCAGCAGCTCTGCTCTCAGAGAGCGGGGATGGCAAGAGGACACCAGGTAGGTATCCCAGAAGACAGAGCTCAGCTTGGCGGGGAAGCCAAGGTGCTGGAAAGTGCCATTTCCCTCTCCCATTCCCCAGCTGACTTTCCAAAGGGAACCAGTTCCCATCACCGAAACTTGCTGGCACCATGCAAATGCCCAACACTGTGCTTCTGGGGGATCCATCCCTCCAACAGTCTGCCTCCCTCCCGGTGCTGCAGGGCCCCTCCCACAGGGGACCACAGACCACAAAGAGAGCTAAGCCTGCCCTTCCTGCCCCTGTGCACCTTATAGATCCACCTTGGTTAATCCACCAGATCCCATCAAAGCAGCACCACAGGCCTGGCAGTGTACAAGTAGCCCAGACAGGGGCCACACCACTCCACAGTGAGTCCTGTTCCTGGGAGAAAGGAAGATAAGGTACACACCAGTCTGACTGTGGCCCCAGCAGTGAGCTAGGGGCAGACAACGGGTCTGACTGCAGCCCTGCCCACCAACACGAGTTACTCCGGGCAGCACAGGGGAAGTGCCCTGCAGTTGGAGCCACCCCAGGGACTACACAAAATGATGAAACGGAAGAACTCTCCTCAGAAGAAACTCCAGGAAGTAGTGACAGCTAACGAATTGATCAAAAACAATTTAAGCGATATAATGGAACAAGAATTTAGAACAATATTCATAAAATTCATCGCTGGGTTTGAAAAAAGCATAGAGGTCAGCAGAGAATCTATTGTTACAGAGATCAAGGGACTAAGAAATAGTCATGAGGAGCTAAAAAATGCTATAAATGAGGTGCAAAATAAAATGGAGGTGGCCATAGCACGGATTGAAGAGGCAGAGGAGAGAATAGGTGAATTAGAAGATAAAATTATGGAAAAAGAGGAAGCTGAGAAAGAAATAAATCCAAGAGTATGAGGGGAGAATTAGAGAACTAAGTGATGCAATCAAACAGGAAAATATCAATGTCATAGGAATTCCAGAAAAAGAAGAAGAGAGAGAGAAAGGGGCTGAAGGTATACTTGAATAAATCATAGGTGAGAACTTCCTTGATCTGGGGAAGGAAAAAGGCATTGAAATCCTAGAGGCACAGAGAACTCCCTTCAGACGTAACTTGAATCGATCTTCTGCATGACATATCATAGTGAAACTGGCAAAATACAAGAATAAAGAGAAAATTCTGAAAGAAGCTAGGGATAAACAGGCTCTAACTTACAAAGGTAGACACATAAGAGTAGTGGCAGACCGATCTACTGAAACTTGACAGGTCAGAAAGGAATGGCAGATTATCTTCAATGTGATGAACAGAAAAAATATGCAGCTGAGAATCCTTTATCCAGGAAGTCTGTCATTCAGAATAGAAGGAGAGATAAAGGTCTTCAAACAAACAAAAACCGAAGGAATTCATCACCACTAAACCAGCCCTACGAGAGGTCCTAAGGGGGACTCTGAGTGGAATGTTGCAAGGACCACAAAGTACCAGAGACATCACTACAAGCATGAAATCTACAGATAACACAGAAACCCTAAACCCACATCGTTCAATAATACCACTGAATGTAAATGGACTAAATGCTCCAATCAAAAGACATAGGGTATCAGAATGGATAAAAAACAAGACTCATCTATTTTCTATCTACAAGAGACTCATTTCAGACCTGAGGACACCTTCAGATTGAAAGTGAGGGGATGGAGAACTATCTATCATGCTACTGGAAGTCAAAAGAAAGCTGGAGTAGCCACACTTATATCAGAGCAACTAGACTTTAAATTAAAGGTTGTAACAAGAGATGAAGAAAGGTATTATATAATAATTACAGGGACTATCCATTAGGAAGAGCTAACAATTATCAATGTCTATGCACCGAATACAGGAGCCCCCAAATATATAAAACAATCACAAACAAGCAACCTTATTGCTAAGAATGTGGTAATTGCAGGGGACTTTAATACCACACTTACAACAATGGGTAGATCATCTGGACACAGGATCAATAAAGAAACATGGGTCCTGAATGATACACTGGATCAGATGGACTTGACAGAATATATTTAGAACTCTGCACCCCAAAGCAACAGAATATACTTTCTTCTCGAGTGCACATGGAACATTCTCCAAGATAGATCACATACTGGGTCACAAAACAGCCCTTCATAAGTATACAAGAATTGAGATCATACCATGCACACTTCAGACCACAATGCTATGAAGCTTGAAATCAACCACAGGAAAAAGTCTGGAAAACCTCCAAAAGCATGGAGGTTAAAGAACACCCTATTAAAGAATGAATGGGTCAACCAGGCAATTAGAGAAGAAATTAAAAAATATATGGAAACAAATGAAAATGAAAATACAACAATCCAAATGCTTTGGGATGCAGCAAAGGCAGTCCTGAGAGGAAAATACATTGCAATCCAGGCCTATCTCAAGAAACAAGAAAAATCCCAAATACAAAATCTAATAGAACACCTAAAGGAAATAGAAGCATAACAGCAAAGACACCCCAAACCCAGAAGAAGAAGAGAAATAATAAAGATCAGGGCAGAAATAAATAATATAGAATCTAAAAAAACAGTAGAGCAGATCAATGAAACCAAGAGTTGGTTTTTTGAAAAAATAAACAAAGTTGAAGTCTAGCCAGACTTCTCAAAAAGAAAAGAGAGAGGACCCAAATAGATAAAATTGCAAATGAAAATGGAATTATTACAACCAATACCTCAGAAATACAAGCAATTATCAGGGAATACTATGAAAAATTATATGCCAATAACCTGGACAACCTGGAAGAAATGGAGAAATTCCTATGCACCCATACACTTCCAAAACTCAAACAGGAAGAAATAGAAAACTTGAACAGACCCATAGCCAGCGAAGAAATTGAATCAGTTACCAAAAATCTCCCAAAAAATAGGAGTCCATGACCACATGGCTTCCCTGGGGAATTCTACCACACATTTAAAGCAGAGATAATACCTATATTTCCCAAGCTGTTCCAAAAAATATAAAGGGAAGGAAAACTTCCAGACTCATTGTATGAAGCCAGTATTACATTGATTCTTAAACCAGACAGAGACCCGGCAAAAAAAGAGAACTACAGGCCAATATCTCTGATGAATATGGACGCAAAAATTCTCAACAAGATACTAGCAAATCGTATTCAACAGCATATAAAAAGAATTATTCACCATGATCAAGTAGGATTTATTCCTGAGCTGCAGGACTGGTTCAACATTTGCAAATCAATCAATGTGATACATGACATAGAAAAGAAAAGAAAAGAGAAGAGAAGAGAAGAGAAGAGAAGAGAAGAGAAGAGAAGAAAAGAGAAAAGAAAAGAAAAGAAAAGAAAAAAGAAAAAAACCCATATGATCCTGTCAATCAATGCAGAAAAGCCATTTGACAAAATTCAGGATTCTTTGTTAATAAAAAACCCTTGAGAAAGTCGGGATAGAAGGAACATACTTAAACATTATAAGCTATTTATGAAAATCCCACAGCTAATATCATCCTCAATGGGGAAAAACTGAGAGCTTTCCCCCTGAGATCAGGAACACTACAGGGATATCCACTCTCACCACTGTTGTTTAATATAGTGTTGGAAGTCCTAGCATCAGCAATCAGACAACAAAAGGAAATCAAAGGCAGCAAAATTGGCAAATATGAAGTTAAGCTTTCACTTTTTGCAGATGACATGATACTATACATGGAAAACCTGACAGTCTGCTAGAACTGATACATGAATTCAGCAAAGTTGCAGGATACAAAATCAATGTACAGAAATCAGTTGCATTCTTATACACTAATAATGAAGCAACAGAAAGACAAATAAACCGATCCCGTTCATAATTGAACCAAGAATCATAAAAAACCTAGGAATAAACCTAACCAAAGATGTAAAAGATCTGCATGCTGAAAACTATAGAAAGCTTATGAAGGAAATTGAAAAAGAGACAAAGAAATGGAAAAACATTCCGTGCTCATGGGTTGGAAGAATAAATATTGTTAAAATATCAATACTACCCAAAGGAATCTACACATTCAATGCAATCCCAATCAAAATTGCACCAGCATTCTTCTTGAAGCTAGAACAAGCAATCCTAAAATTTGTATGGAACCACAAAAGACCCCGAATAGCCAAAGTAATATTGAAGAAGACCAAAGCGGGAAACATCACAATCCCAGACTTTAGCCTCTAGTACAAAGCTGTAAGCATCAAGACAGCATGGTATAGGCACAAAAACAGACACATAGACCAATGGAATAGAATAGAGACTCCAGAATAGGACCCACAAAATTATGGCCAACTAATCTTTGACAAAGCAGGAAAGAATATCCAATGGAAAAAAGACAGTCTTTAACAAATGTTGCTGGGAGAACTGGACAGCAACATGCAGAAGAATGAAATTAGACCACTTTCTTACACCATTCACAAAAACAAACTCAAAATGGATAAAGGACCTGAGTGTGAGACAGGAAACCATCAATACCCTAGAGGAGAAAGCAGGAAAGAAAACCTCTCTGACCTCAGCTGTAGCAATTCCTTACTTGACACATCCCCAAAGGCAAGGGAATTAAAAGCAAAAATGAACTATTGGGACCTCATGAAGATAAAAAGCTTCTGCACTGCAAAGGAAACAATCAACAAAACTAATAGGCAACCAACGGAATGGGAAAAGATATTTGCAAATGACATATCAGACAAAAGGCTAGTATCCAAAATCTATAAAGAAGTCACAAAACTCCACACCTGAAAAACAAATAATCCAGTGAAGAAATGGGTAGAAGACATGAATGGACACTTCTCTAAAGAAGACATCCAGATGGCCAACAGGCACATGAAAAGATGTTCAACGTCACTCCTCATCAGGGAAATACAAATCAAAACCACACTGGGATACCACCTCCCACCAGTCAGAGTGACTAAAGTGAACAAATCAGGAGACCATAGATGCTGGAGAGGATGTGGAGAAATGGGAATCCTCTTGCACTGTTGGTGGGAATGCAAACTGGTGCAGCCGCTCTGGAAAACAGTGTGGAGATTCCTCAAAAAGTTAAAAATAGACCTACCCTATGACCCAGCAATAGCACTGCTAGGAATTTACCCAAGGGATACAGGACTGCTGATGTATAGGGGCACATATACCCCAATGTTTTTAGCAGCACTTTCAACAATAGCCAAATTATGGAAAGAGCCTAAATGTCCATCAACTGATGAATGGATAAAGAAATTGTGGTTTATATACACAATGGAGTACTACGTGGCAATGAGAAAGAATGAAATCTGGCCTTTTGAGGCAACGTGGATGGAACTGGAGAGTGTTATGCTAAGTGAAATAAGTCATACGGAGAAAGACAGATACCATATGTTTTCACTCTTATGTGGATCCTGAGAAACTTAACAGAAGACCATGGGGGAGGGGAAGGAAAAAAATGTTAGGGAGAGAGCCAAAGCATAAGAGACTCTTAAAAACTGAGAACAAACTGAGGGTTGATGGGAGGTGGAAGTGGCGGAGGGTCGGTGATGGGCATTGAGGAGGGCACCTGTTGGGATGAGCACTGGGTATTTATGGAAACCAATTTGACAATAAATTTCATATTAAAAAAATAAATAAAAAGAAAATTTTTCATAGAAAGGTAAAATAGTCACAAAAAGTAAACCACTATGAAAAAATAATTCTCATGTATCATGAGATACACCAAAATAAATTGTAGATTGATTTAAGAATCAAAATTAATAAATGATATATGAAGATCTTAGAAGGAATACTGGGTAGCAGTTAGATGGTCTTGGCTACAGCAAGGTTTTCTACGCATTATGTTACTAACAAAGGAATATGTTAGTGTATTTGGCTACTATAAATTTAAAACTTTTATATGGTAAAAAATCATGAGATATAAAGAGAAATGTAATTCTTTAGAAAATGTTTTATATGAATATCTTTTACAAATATATGAAAATTATGAGTAGCCCTTCCCCTACATAGACAAAGGACACAATTAGGCAGGTGGTAATTTAGAAACACAAAAGGGTAGTAAATGCATATGAATATATTCAACCTCACTAGTTATCAAATAAATAAAAATTAAAATAATAGTGGGTAGAATTTTTTTATCTACCATTTTGGTAAAAATCTTAGGAACAGAAATGTCTAGTATTTGTGGATGTATGTTGAAATGAGTAATCTTTTATGTTACTCTATTATTATGAATTAATACTTTTCTGTAAGAAAATACACAGCAAAAGTTTGAGGATGACATAGGCCTTTCATTGAATCATTGCACTTATAAAAATTTATCATAAAGAAAAGAGTGTAAAGTGATTTTGTTTAAGTAAGTATAATATAAAAAATTTTGTGAGCAAAAATTTACCACTGTGTCCACTCATAAAAAATATTGCTAAATAAAAGTATACTATTAAATGTACTTTAATTAGCTATTCTAATTTAGATGTTTATTTATTGTCATTGAAACATATCTATAACATTATTTAATAGAAAACATATTGTATATGTATAGTAGAATCCAGTATAGATAAAAATTTTTAAAATACATATATGTATTAGTTACATTTAGAAACAATGAAAAAAGATATATCAAATGTTAACAGTGAGTTTTCTGTTTATGGTGAGATTATTTGTGAACTTGATTTTTGTTGATCTAAGTAACTAAAAATTATTAAAAGTGGCATTTTTAAAGAAAAATTATATTCTAGAAAAAATTACTTTCCACATTTTCTTTTATTTGATATTATAGGTATTAATTATCCTGGTTACAGTCTGTCACATTTTATAATATATACCTTTTATTCTTTATTATGCCTCTGTAATAATTAGAGCTTTAAAAAAATAATAGGTATTTAAAAAAAATAATAGTCCTCAAAGTGGAAGATGTTTTCACAGTTTTTAATTTTAATTATGGATTAAACTGTGGATTATAGCCATGGTTTAATTTAGCTTCCTCCAGCTTAGTACAAATAAAGTTGAAAAATAATGTGGACGTGAATATAGTGAGATTATTGAAAGTTGTAATATTGTCAGAAAAATGTCACAAATAAATGCTTGATAAATGGTTACTTTTTTACAAACAGGAAGCTGAAATCGCTAAGCATCAACTTGACTATTTCCTAAATCAAGAGAAAGAATTACTTAATAGTGAAGAGAAGACCAAGACAACAATGGAAATGGGTATTAGCAAAATAAAAGTTGAAGATTCAAAACATATACCATTGGAAAAAGAGACAAGGGAAGCATTAGTTACAGCTTCAGGTAGACAAAAGACAAATGCAAAAATCCAAGAACATTCACAGGTAAGGAATTTACCAAAATAGAGGAAACAGTACAAGAAAGAAAAATGGTAATATGTGCTGTAAGAAGTTTGTCTTTTATATTTTTGTTTACTCCATTTGTATATGTTTTTTAAAAAAATCCTGTGCCCTGGTTTTTTTTGTTTGTTTTGGCTTGGACTTTTTGCCTTTACATTTGGTTATCACAATTCATTATCTCGGATACAAATTTATAAATTAGATATGTATTAGTTTTGAATGATCATTTAATAAACACCTGTGATTTGAGAGCCAGAAAAAAATTGGAGTTCATAGACTAAAGAGAATTTGCTATAAGTTAATAAAATTAAATATAAATGCAAAACTATGGGGAAAAGCTCTCTTCACATTTATCTTTTTACTGAAGTACAGTTGACACACAATGTATTAGTTTCATGTATACAACATAATGATTTGTTAAGTATGTGTTATGCTTTGCTCACTGCAAGTACAGCTATTATCTGTGGAGAAAAAACTCTTGAAGAAGAATTTATTTTTGCTTCTGCTGTGTAGTGGATTCATAGTAGATCAATAGATTTATCAATATAATAGATTCAGAATAGACTCATGCCTTAGAAGAGTAAAACAGTCTACACAGAAGCAACTTTATTGGTAAATAATGGGAAGAGTTCAAGAAAAGAAAGCAAAGTTGTAGAGAAGACAATTTTGCTTGTCCTTGTTGTGGCAGTATAGCTATTGTCAGGTCTCTCATTTCTTTAATAGTATTTCATATTCTTTAGTGTTCTTCCTTGTTGTTTTCAAAATGAGAGTTTATGTGTATGTGTGCCAGAATCTCCCAGCCTATCACTCTGTGCCACTAGTGACAGAAACTTAAAATCTAAAACGAGTGAAAGAAAAATATTTAGAACTCCTACTACTGAACATTAGATTACATACATAAAAGGCCTGTCATATTTACATCTTAATGATATATGTCAGAAGTAGTTCCTCTTTGTTTTCATACCTATTTTTAAAGCTGCTTATTGTAGCAGTAGTCTTTTTTAAAGCAGAGGTTAGGGTCAGACCTATTATCATTTCTATGAATCAGGATATAAACATATTTTTCTTAAGAAAAAATTTTTTTTTGTTTATTTATTTTTGAGACAGAAAGAGACAGCATGAACGGGGGAGGGGCAGAGAGAGAGGGAGACACAGAATCCGAAGCAGGCTCCAGGCTCTGAGCCATCAGCCCAGAGCCGGATGCAGGGCTCCAACTCACAGACCGCGAGATCGTGACCTGAGCTGAAGTCGGATGCTTAACCGACTGAGCCACCCAGGCGCCCCAAAACATATTTTTCTATAAAACTCTTAGTTGATGGAGGATGATAATACTGTATAAGAATGTTAGCATAAGATGGGATAATGTTTATGAAATGCTTTTGTATATCATGAAGGACTATGTGAATGTTAGCCTTTATTATCATTTATTTCTGTCTAGTTATCTACATAGGCCATATGAAAACCCACGGTGGTATATTACTTAGTATATAGGCCAACTCTTGTCACATATAGGCAATGACTCACATACAATAGAAACTTACTTCCTCATGTAAGTACTTCTGGGAAGTTCAGGTGTGTTTGTGTTAGGGAGTCCTGCTCTATAGGTTGATTCAGGTATCCTGGTATATGGAGGTTTTGACATCTTACATTGGCTTGCTGGGCCATATTGGGCATAGACATCCAGCTACTAGAAAAGAAGATGAAAGACCAGACATGAGTCATTTTCACTGACCAGGCTGGAAGGGGGTACACATCATTTTCTCTCATAATTAATTTACCACCTTTAATTGCAGGAGGGACTTAGAAATGTAGACTAGTAATGTGCCTTAAGAAAAGAAAATTAGTTTGTTGAACACCAGAACTCTTTGCCACAGGTGGGTAAGGATAAAGCTAGCTAATCTCTGTATGAAAGAAACTGAGTTAGGTAAAATTCAGGCCTGGGATAAAATCTAGTATCCCCATTATGCTACAGGAAAACATGTTCTCTTCCCAAGAGGTAATCTATTAATAAAATCACACTCTTGAGGTCCTAGATTCCTACATTTTTGATCAAACACCTTGATAAGCATATTTTGAGCATGGATTCCCTTTTTTTTTTGTCTTAGACTTCATTTTTTTTCAATATATGAAATTTATTGTCAAATTGGTTTCCATACAACACCCAGTGCTCATCCCAAAAGGTGCCCTCCTCAATACCCATCACCCACTCTCCCCTCCCTTCCACCCCCCATCATCCCTCAGATTGTTCTCAGTTTTTAAGAGTCTCTTATGCTTTGGCTCTCTCACACTCTGACCTCTTTTTTTTTTCTCCTTCCCCTCCCCCATGGATTTCTGCTAAGTTTCTCAGGATCCACATAAGCGTGAAAACATATGGTATCTGTCTTTCTCTGTATGACTTATTTCACTTAGCATCACACTCTCCAGTTCCATCCAGATTTGAGCATGGATTCTCAATATACTTTTACAAGTTATTTACTTTTTGAAAGTTTATTCGTTTATTTTGGTGGGGGGTGGGGGGAGTAGGACAGAGAAAGAGAGGAAGAGAGAGCAGGCTCTGTACTGTCATCACAGAGCCCAGTGCAGGGCTCCATCTCAGGAATGAACTGTGAGATCATGACTTGAGCCAAAACTAAGAGTTGGTTGCTTAACCAACTGAGCCATCCTGGTACCCCTACAAATTTTTTAAATTATAAAAAAGCACTATCATATTAGTATACTATGTGTTAGTATCACCATGTTAGTATACTATTGGCATTTGAAGTATAAATATTTCAAAAGAATATTAAAAAGATTGAACAATTATGTGATGGATATATTTAATTATGTAATGGATATGTTTAAATAGTTTTTATTTACTATAAATATAAAGCCCTCTTTGCTTTCATTTGAAATATAATTTTGGTAGTAGTTCATCTTCTAAAATATTTCTTCCAATGCCAACTATGGTAATTTCTTAGCTTTTTTGACACCTTAATCTTACAAATTGTCATATTTTAAAACCTGCTTTGAATGATATTTTTCTGAATAATTTAATGTAAACATTTGCTGTGCATATTTAGTGTATTTAAATTTAGTATTCTTTATTACAGATCTCAATTTTCACAAATGGAAGCCCAGCTGACAAAAGGTAAAACATTTAAAAATATTCTTTAATCTTTGTCAGTTTATGTGCCTAAATGGCAAAATATCCATTCTAAATTCAGTATCATAAAACTCATTGATTTATATCTTTGCTTACAATATTGTACTCTTTGAAACTAATGTCTAAACTGTAGATGTTGTCAAAGATTGACAATTTTGGATACTGTGAAAATACAAATTTTTAAGTGAAAAGTGTACACTAAGGACCAGATCTGATGTACAAAGCCATTTTCCCTCGTGCCCCCTGCCCCAACAACAATTAAATTTTCATATAGAAACTGAACATGACCCTTTTTAAAAAAATGATTTTTTGTGTAAAAACTTTTTTTTTTATCTTGGGAAAAACACTTATGAGTGGGATTACTTACCTCATTCAGAATCATGACCTCTGTACATGAAACAACTCACTTAAAATTTTTTTTGCATTTCATTTTTGCTTAATCATTCATTTTTGCATGCACATAAATAATTGAGTTGGTTGATGTATCCAATTAATCTTACAGTTTTCACTAGTGAGTGAGTCTGTTTGATTAATATGTTATGATTCACAGACCTATTCACAAACCAGTCAAGAAACAGAAATCCTGAACCACATAGATTAGTGAAACAGCAAATTCTGTCAATAAGTTAGGTAGCTATTCAATGAGAATAAACTATGTCAATATTTCTTTTCAGTCATTGACTTGAATTATTAATTTTGACCTTGGCTGCCATACAGAAAAGAGGAAAGTATTATCTAGTAGTGTGCATTTTGCTGCTTCATTACTATTTTTAATGTTTCTAGATTACAGACCCAGATGAATTAGCAAGAATTAGGTAATAAATTTAATGATTAATGGCCAGAAGTTTTGAAAAGGTCCAGTTTAATGTCTGAAGTGACTAAATTTTAAAAGTATTTTTTTGATACCTCAGGAGAAGATTATACATTTATTTGTTGCTTTATAAACTTATGGGTAGAGTTCTTGTCATTTATTACTTCACATTATGATTATATATGGTCAGTATTATGACTATGTGATAAGGTATAAGAAAAATTATTAATAATTGTCTTCAACTTTAATTGGAACTTAACCAGCTTATGAACTGTAGGAATAGAAACAAATAAAGCATGATACTCTTATATTCATGTTAAGATTATGGTAGAGTATGGCATACTACTGTAGTTTTTCTGTGGACACATGGTGAAGTATAGGATTTGAAAATGTTGGAAAGCTAATAATTTGTCACCCTGAAGAACATGAAGTGATAACTTTTCATGTAAGTTTTTTTTTTAATATTGAATGTTTAGTTGCTGTTGCTGAATTTGATAGACTATACATTTGGTGAATCTCAGAATGTAGAAATATTGGCTTAAATGAAATCATTTTAAATAGAATTTCTACTTTCTATGAAGGCATAGTAAAGGCAGTCTCAGATACTGTGTATGAGCTTTTGGAAAAATCTTGAAGAAGGGTTATGATAGTGTTACTTTGAGTTACTATTCTGGCCAGCCCAGACTTATTGGCCAATAAGTCACAATTAAGAGTAATATGAAGTGGAAGAATGAAAGAAGGGTTGTATGGGGAATAGTGGACTGAGGATGATAGGGAATATAGGACATTAAGAACAGAAAAAGGCCATAGAATGAATATCAAAAAATTCCTTTTAAATGGCTTTTTCCCCTATTAATGTTAATTCATACAGTATTCCCTAACTTCATGAGGAAGATTATTTCCATTAAATTTAGTTCAAACTGGGAAATGTGGACTGAGTGTCCATGCTGTGCAAAGCACTGAGCTAGGTATATATATAATACAAAGATGACAACTGTATCATCTTTGCCCTCAATGCATTAATATTCTCAGTGCTGTGCAAAGCACTGAGCTAGGTATTATGTATATATATAATACAAAGATGACAACTGTATCATCTTTGCCCTCAATGCATTAATATTCTAGTAAGACAGACAAGACATGTACATAAATAAGTACATTATAATGCAAAAGATAACTTCAAAAAAAAGTTACCAAGAGATGCACCAAAAAGAAGGAAAAGTTGTTTCTGGCTGTATTGAGAGTAACAGCATTTAATTTAAGAAAGATAGCTGGGTTAGATTTTAACAGGGAAATATGAAGAAAAGGTGTTATGTGTGGACTGAACAGTTGAAGCAAAGACAAGGGTGTTTAGAATCTATACAGTGTGCCAGGGAAAGACCAGTAATTTTTTTTTAAGTTTAAACTGAGTAGAAAATGGGAGATAGGACATGAAATAGGTTGCTTTAGCTTGATAGGTTTTATAGTATTTCCCTTAACACCTGTAGGTTGAATATTGCTAAATATAATAAAAATTCAAACTGTTAAGCCCATGACATAATATTATTCATCAAACTTCATTTTGGGTTACTTCTTAGATCCTAATAGAATTTCTGAAATTCTTTGGAAAAGCCTCCCAAACCTTCAGAGAGTGGATGCGAGTGAAGCAAGGAGATCCCACCTGAACAGACGTATGGTATTGATTACAATAAAGTACATTTTTTTTTGCGCTTTACAGCATTGAGCCGTTCATTTTGGTTTAGGGAATGAGTTAATGGCAAATGTTTAATCAACACAATAGATGTTAGTAATTATGTTTCATATCATATGTGGTGTTAGCTTTTCTTAAATGTTTTATGGCATTGAAATTTACACTTTTTGGATATGAAAATGTTAACTATTTCTTGGTGTTTTATTTTTAAGAGTTACACATCCAACTTTTTTCTAAATGTTTTTTTACAACTTTCTTCCCCAATACTAATTAAATTTATTATTAAACACAAAAACATAAATACAAAAGAGACAGGGTATTAATATGTGTCCATTTTTTCCTTCATAGATTAGATGAGTAGCTATTAAATTTACTCATTCATTTATTCACTAAACTTAATCATTCAACAAATATTTTTGTCACCTTCATATGTCAGGTACTCTTTTGAACATTGGATTTTACGGATAAATAACACAAATAAGCTCTCTTCTCTTGTGATGTTTACATTATAGTGGGAAAGAGAGGCAATAAACAAGTGGAAATACATGAACAAGATAACTTTAAAGAATAATAAATGAAGATAATAAAACTCCCTTTCTGATAGAGTCACAGGGGAGGATAATTTAGATTGGGTGATCAAGGAAGGTATTATGTATCAAGAAAAGAGATTATCTAATTAAGAAATAAATATTTTACCCCTTTCCAATTTTTACCAGAATAAACTAAAAATAGAGACCTTTTTTTACCTCCCTTTTTACCTTTTTAAAAACTCTAAAGGAGACTTTATAATTTCCTCAGTTAATGGTTGTGCAAGAAACATATTACTAGTGGCCCCAATTGTAGGTGTAAGGTAGATTTTATAGAGGAAATCTTACAAATGAATAAATAGTGAGGGGTACAATATCTCCTAAACTATCATTATTCCCTGGAAAAGCACATTGAATTCTCCATAGGAAGTGCTCCTGAGAGGGATTTCCTCCTCACATAACACTACAAAACTATAGAGGAGTTGGGAGGGGATAGAGAACATCTAGTCAATCGTGTTACAGTGGTTAGGGCTGCTTAGGGAAATGGTCTTGTTAGAAAAAGGTAACTCCTGGAGGAGTAAGCATTTGTATATTAACATAACTAGTATCAGTGAGAGTTGTTTTTCCATTCAACAGTCCTGGTGAGCCAGTTCTGCCAAACAACCAAAAGGGAGAATGGAGAGAGCCGCCAGGGCCATCCCCTAACAGAGATTTGTCTTTCCTCTGTCCGCTTCTTGGTCTTGGGGTCTTACTAATACGTCTTTTCATTAGGTCTGGCTGACACCGGGTTCTTACAACGATTTCCACAGTATTGCTTGGGAGAAAGATGCCAGTAAGGTCCACGGTGGGTTAGGTTTGGGTGCAAAACCAGCATGGATGCATAAACACATACATGCACACATGTGTACACACATACACACACACAAACACACAGAGTCATTATAAGCTTTACTTCCTGAACGGTCAAAAATGGCCCTTTTGGAATATCTATATAATATCTGCAGTAAGAGAGAAATTTATTCATTATCTCCCTTGATATCCCCTCTCCAACCATTTCCCAAGGTCAGGTATGTTCACATCTGACAAACTGAGATCTGTTATTCCTTCCTAGAGATGAGGTTGTCATTGTTATGCAATGATAAATTCAGCAGGGACCCCAAAGTTACTATTTTCCCTCAGAATTCACCTGCAGGGTTAAAAGAGGATGCTTGCAGAAGAATATGATGCAAACACAATGTCCATCTTTTAAATGAACAGTGTCCATTCCACTGAGATCATAGCAAGAGTGAAAAAAAGAAGGGGAATATATTATTTATCTTGAAACAATATTTTCTTTCACTCTTTATTTCCAAAGTGCAGTGGAGTTCAACCATTGCAGAGAGGCCCTTACAGGGTATGGCAGCCTATAACTTGTAAACAACAAGGGGAAGCTGGATTGACAAGTGCTACAGAGGTTGCTTTTAAAGAAAGTGACTTAGATGGCAAATAGAATGGGGTTGATGGGCAACAGTGGCTTCTCTGTCTTCTAGATAAATTCCCTATTAAACATCTTATTCCTTCATGGCAGTATAGATTTGAAGATGGCCCCAAGTCCATAGTAGACATGATGGTCATACATTCTTGATTGGCTTTTTCATTTCAGATATTTTCCTTTAGGTTTAGTTCCTTCTCGTGGGCAATGTATACATAAAAAATAAGGATTGGGTTTGTTACTTAAGTTGTTCTACCTATTTCCTTGTGTAGGGAATGTCTCAGGGAAAATGTAGGGAAAGTATGTGTATTTAATAGTTTTGTCCTGGGTGGCCTAATGACCTGACCCATGCAACTAGACCATTAGCAATGAAAGTATAATTCAATCTAAGAGTGTACTCCGTGGCTATGAACAATGCCTGAAATTCACCTAGTTTTGAAGAATGTACAATTCCATGGGATTTTAACAACTTACCGTTATTGTGGTGGACAAATGCAGCACTTCATTAGATTTTAGGATCTTTGAGAGAGGCTGTTGGATCAGTGAATCATTTTCTTGTCTGGTGGCAAATCTTGTAAGCAGAGGTCTAAGTCAGTGATTTGGTTAAAACAGCAGGGGAGTATCTCTGTGTCTAGTGAGTGTGTGGACATATTTTGTTAATTTGGCCAAGGTCTTAAGGACTAGGATTGGCCCTTGATTGAATGTGCTAAGTCAGTTGCCTTTTTAATAGAATTTTCCCAGACTTGTACCACCTTATGAGATTTTAGAGAAGATCCATCATGGAATAGGAATGTTTGGTTGAAAAGTGAGAAAATGTGCCACATTAAGGCCCAGTAATAGGCCAAAGGCATGTGATATTTAGCAGTGGGAAGAAGTAATTGAGTTCAGAGACCCAGGAGCTGACAAATAATTTGAAGTATTGTTGCCAAAAGCTCCGGTCAGTAAAAGTTAGCTTACGTCATGTATCTGTAATCCCATGAGTCTGAAGAATATGGCAGATATAAAGTTAAAACTTGTTTTCGTGATGCCTGAAACTCTTCCATAACTTCTTAATGTGGGAGCTTCCATTTAAAATTAGTTACTGTGATACAGATACTTTGAAGAGTTACTACGTGTAGAATGTGATGTGATCAGTACCTAAAGAAGAAAGTCCTTTGTGGCTGGGGGCTGCAGGGCCAATAAATTTGTCTTCTTGGTACTGTCCAAATAATGATCCCCTCCCCAAAATTCATTTGAATGACAGGACCTGATTGTGTTTTCATTTAAAATTATCTTTAATCAGATATGCCTAGAAAACAAGCAGTACTTCTTTAGTGTTGGGCCACTGTCCTCTATGTAATAGAATGTCTTGAAATTGCTACCAGTTAGCATTGTGCTAGTTTTATTCCAGCTATTAAAAATGTATGTCAGGAATTCAAATATTCCCAAGAAGGAATAGTAAAGGTATGTTGCATGTTTTGCTACAACATGTATCTGTAGTGGTGGCAATGTATTCAGTAGCTGGTGTAATGACAAAGACTTGAGTAGGGGGTACAGTTGTTTTTTTCATTGTTGAAGCTTCAATAGTCAACTATGGTGCCCAATGTTTTTTTAACCAGACATATTGGCATTCCATAGCATCCCTGCATGCATCAAATTTTGTTTTGAGAGTAATTTATGCTTACTTTTTTTATATGGAATATTATTGAATGGTAGGTTTGCACAGTTCATCCCAAGTTCAGGTACTTGACCAATAGGGTAGTTATCCAAACAGTATGGCTGTGTATCTATTCTCGGTTTAGTATTTCAGAACTTCCATGTCAGTTATATAATCTAAGAGAAGCAGCAAAATTGTTTGTAATATACAGTACAAAAATGGTAGCCCTGTGTGTCAGGGGTTCCTAAGACCATTCCCATCAGGGGCAGAACTCATAGGACTCAATCTAGAGTCATTATCATGGCTATAATTTGTTATAGCAAAAGGTTGCAAAGCAAAATCAGTAAAGGAAAAAGTTTCATGAGAGAAAATCTGGAATAAACCAGGTGCAAACTTCCAAGAGGCCTCTTCCAGCAGAGTCACACAGGATGCTCCTAATTCTTTTAGCAATGAATTATGGCAATACATATGAAATGTCAAGCTCATTAGAGACTCGGTGCCCAGGGTTTTTATTGAGGCTAATCATGTAGCACCCTCCACCTACCAGTTACTAAAATTCCAGGCTATCAGAAGGAAAGCAGGTATTCTCATGAATCACAATATTTGTACAAACAGGTCTGACACAGTGAGCCACTCTTATCAGTTCTTGGAATTGTAGGAACCCTCACCAAATCCAAGTTCCTAAACGCTGGCCAAGTCTCAACCTTGAAATCAGGTAATTCTAAGTAGTCTTAATCCTGCTGGGCTCACTCTTTTTTTTGTGCAGTACACCCCTGTGGCCAACACATTTTTACAGTAAAATTGTTATCAGTGAGTTCACATCCTCTAGGGTGAGACTAGCCTGTATTATTAGTCTCAGTTATAACCTTTAGGCGTCCTGGCCTCTGTTAGTAAAACAAATCCCATCTTAGAATGCCAAGTGGCATTTTCTATATTGATCTTTTCTTCACCTTACCTATAGCACTAATTCAGGAACTGTCCAACTCTGGCCAGTAAGTTGAAGCTGACAGAAAGAAAGAAGGCTTTCTGGGACTGAGACTTTATCATGACAGTCAGGGCACACATACAAGAAATATAAAATCCCAGACACATGGTACCTCTGGAAACAAAGACTTGATAATTGTTAGAGCACCCCAAATGCACTTACATTAGTTTAGGCAGTAGAGGTGAACAGGGCTCCCAGGTGGCCTCCCACCTTAGGATTGATTTAGTTGAGTCCTTCTGTTTTAAAAGGACTGCTCAAAAGCAGTCAGTTCCAAACACTCTTTCTTGTGAATGACACCAGTTAATCTACCTAGAAGGTGTAGATGACACTTGAAGCTGTTCTGCATGGGAAGTGCAGAATTTGGGCCACCCACTGCTATCTCATAATCAGCACTGTCAAGTGTGATCTTAGGTCTCAGCAGTCAGTTTGAATTCAGAGTACTCTCAGCACTGTGGAAAGGTAGCACAGGGCATTTTCCTTCAGAAAGAGGGGAAAACTTCTGGAATAGTTCTGAAAAACAGAGGTTATTAGTACCCTCCCCCTCTCTAGTGCCTCCTAAGGTGCTGGGGTTTTGTTTTTTGTCAGGTAGGTGTTACAAAAATCAGTGTTTTCATTTAGTGATCAAAACTTTACATTTTTTCCCAAATCATGTTCTACTTTCATCCATATTTTTTGATAAGGAGAGTTGTATTCAAGAAGGACAAAAGCATTTTTTCAGAAAAGCATTTTTATGTGTGCTAACCAGAAAGATACAACATGTTTGGAAATTAGGGCAAATTCTGAATTTTCAAAAATTTCAAAATGGATTTGCTATAACCTCCCATCTCTGATGTTCTGATCACTTATCCAGTGAGCAGCCTAGAAAAAACAATCAATCCCTCGGTGTTAACAACTGTTTCAATAGTCAAACCAACTTACTAAGGTGTGTATACCACAGGTGAGGAGACAGGTGAGAGAAGTGGAGTCAGAGTATCAGTCCATTGTTGCAAACTGCAACTAATCTAGCAAGTCAAACACAATAATCAACATTGATAGAGGGAGGTGACAGTTTGATCTATTAAAAGCATGCAGTGGCCACAGTCCTTTGAGATGTACCTCTCCCAACTTGCAACTTTCAGCAGGGAAAGTAAGGGAGGCAGTTAGTCTCTGTACACAGAGTAGATAAGCAGCTGAATTTAAGATGGTTTCATCAGAGAACAAGCTCTTTTCTGTGGATATTTGTATGTGATCCAGATGGTCCAGTCTACATACATGATGTTTTGAGAGTTTGGGAACTCAAAAGACAGGTGTCCTAAATCTTTAAGTGTCCCAGAGTCTGATTAAGCCCATGTATGCTTTTCATTCTTTAGAACAACCCATGCTGAGGCTGGAACAGCCTATAGCAGACAGTATCAGGTTTCAGGTCCAGGCAATCAGGATCTTCAAATTAGCTTTTTTTCTTTAATTAATTTTTATTTTTATTAGTAGCAAAGCTGAGATGCTATAGAGACAGAGAGCCCTATTACAAGTCCAAATGGCAATCAAGGCATTACCAAACCTTCCTTGTCAGTCTTACAACCTAAACTGACTCACTCAAAAATATGCACATCAGGTCAGAAAATTATCATGCTTTAAGAGTCAAATGTCTGATTTTACAAGACCCTATTGGCAACCAGAAGCTTCCATTTAAAACTCCAAAAGTGTATTTTCATTTAGGGATTGCCTCTCTTGCCCCTGTTGCCTTTCCTTTTCCAGAGCTTTCAATTGGCAAAAATCATGAATTATGGAATATTAACCTATTTTCAATATCTAAATAATTTAAATTCCAAGCTACCCTTGGCAACAGAATTTCATTAGTACATTTTCTTTGCAGATTTCCCTCATCAGGATGATTCTTCTAGCATTTATGAAATTAAAAAATATAGCATTTCACATCAATTTTTATCATATACCAATGCAGTAGTTACAAAATACAAAGCCATTAAAATATTCTCCTTTTTGGGGGCATCTGGGTGGCTCATTCGGTTAAGCATCTGACTCTTGATTTCAGCTCAGGTCATGATCTCACATGATCTCAGGTCATGAGTCCAAGTCCCCACCCCCACCCCCACCCCCCCATCAGGCTCTGCCCTGACAAGCACGAAGTCTGCTTGGGATTCTCTGTCCCCCTCCATCTCTCTCTCTGCCCCTCCCCCACTCTCTCTCTCTCCCAAAAATAAATACATAAACATTTTAAAATACTGTCCTTTTTACTCATTTCAAATGTATACTAGCAATACATTTAGCATTTACAGGGCTAACATTAGAGATCTAAGCTGGAATGCAAGGGGAAGGGCATAATGCTACAGCACTAACAGTGTTGGGTTGAAGAAAAGACTAGAGACCACCCCCCACCCCAACCCTATCCCCCACCTCCACTTTTTTCCCCTTTGGTCTTTTTAAAGCTTTGCTTCAGCACTAGGAGCTGATTTAAACTTTTTCTCTTCCATCTGAAGGAAAAAGTGACTACAAATTGGTTTTTACAGCCCTTGGCATATCCAAAGCCCACCTTTGGGTATGTTTAGGCCCTTTATCCTCCCACTTGGTGGAGAGAACAAACACCAAAGACTTCACCCAGGCTGCATCTTTTCCCTTAATTTCACCAGAAAAGTAGCCAGGGGGTCCAGCAAGCCAATTCTCCTGGAGTTGGATGTATTATTTTCAAATTCTACAGGTAAACTTTTACCTCTCAGCTGCTACTTCATACCATAGATGACTTCATAGCCACCTAAAATTAATCATATTCCATCCCAACCTTTCATAATTTCTTTTCCCAAACAATGCTTTCTTCGTATTTTAGTGCATCTGCAGGCCATTCTAGTGAATACCACTCCTAATACCAACTGTGTTGGGGGTCTACAAGACCATCCCTAGGTACAGTGATTTACTAGGGGGACTTACATGGCTCAGCATATAGTCATTATCATGATATTATAGCAAAAGGATACAAAGCAAAATCATCAAAGGCGAAAAGTATATGGGGCTTTTAAATGCAGACAACAAACTGAGGATGGAAAGGAATGGGGTTAGGAAGGGGAGTGGGGAAAGTGGGTGATGGGCATTGAGGAGGGTACTTGTTGGGATGAGCACTGGATGTTTTATGTAAGTGATGAATCACGAAGCCAAGAGCACAGTGTATACACTGTATGTTAGCTAACTTGACAATAAATTATCTCTATATATTTTAATATATTATTTATATATAACATAAATATATTTATATATAAAATATAATATTTGAATATTATATTTAAATATATATAAATATGTATGTATAAAAGGTATATGGGGCAAAGTTTGGAAGATACCAGGTATAAGCATCCAAAAGTCCTCTCTTAGTGGAGTCACACAGGACATGCTTAATTACTCCAGCAACAAATTGTGACACATGAAATGTTGTCTACCAGGTAAGCTCATTAGAGACTCAGTACCCAGGTTTTTTTTTACTGGTAGCTTGCCATATAGATACCCTGTGCCTACAATATACTAGAAATACATACTCCCAGAAGGAAAGCAGGTGTTTAGGATAAAGCACATTGTTTTGTACAGTTTTGGCACAGTAAGCCACTCTTATCAGTACTGGGAATAGTGGGAACCCTGGCAACTTCCTAGATGCCAGCCATGAGCCAATCTTATAAATAGGCCTATTTAAGGATAAAAGTCTCAGCCCTGCTATGTTAATTCCTTTCTACACAACATGTAAGATTCAGTATATAGCCAGTTTAGGAATGCTTGAGACTCACTCTCTGGAGAGCCAGAAAGGGCACCATCTCAGTTTGTCCTATATGTGTTAACTGTTCATTCCAAATTTTGTATCAGCCCGACAGTTTTTCTCCCTTCAGTTTCAAGAGAGGCCAACAACAAAGTAGCTTATGCATCCAATTTTTGTAAGTCCCTTTCAGGCTTTAGTATTGGCCTGTTAACTTTCAGTATTGGCTTTGTTGACCTAGCCTCTTTGATTTTACCTTAGTAAAGAAGGTGCTGTAGCCACCTACTTCTAAGTTTATTGCTCCAGATTTTTCTTTTATAGCAAATTGGCTCCAGGATTTCTAAGAAATCTTCCCTCATTTCTGGGCTTCAGTGGTCTATGGACTATGTGGCTGTCCTACCTACTTCGAGGTTATGGTGTCTCATATCTCTGTGGCTATGTGGGCTCTAGCCATTCTAGTTTGGCAAAGTAATTTTCCTCTCTGAGGCTTTAGTGACTATATATAATATGGCCACTGAGATATTGGCCATTCTAACTCAACAGTTTGATGTAAGGCTTCCAGTGAGTTTATTTCCCACCTCAGTGGTGGCCCAATCAAACTATTTCTGTTTTCAAAAGCTATAATACCCAGATGAGTCATATACAACTTAGTACACAATGTATGTTTTTACAATATAATAGTATTTATCAGAAAAAAAAAACTTTACAAGCAGAGTAGAAGCAGAATACATGCAATATTCCAAACTCATTTTTCACAAGGAATGTTTTGGCTAGAGATAACTTGACAGATAAGAGTACTCTAGGGAAAGGATCCTACTCACATTCTAGTTTATATATTTATAGAGAAGTTGGGAGGGGTGCAGAGAAAAATAGATGGTTCTGTAACTATGAAACTCCCTGAGGAAGGGAAAGTAGACATGCCAATAAAAGAGCATCTGGAGGGAGTTCACCGTCCAACATTATAGGTATCAATAAAAGATTTTGAGAATCTCTGCCAAGTTACCAACTAGGGAAAGGGAAATATCTACCAGGGCCATGCAAAAGAAAATATGTTTATCATCCTTATTAGCCAACCATTTGTTTTTTCTAGTGTTAGAATAGTTTCCCTTTTTTGTTTCATATAATTTCCTTATTTTATAGTTTAAGTCCTATTTTTAATTATTTCAGTATTAACAATAGTTGTTATTTGTAGCTAGTCAACATTTTCAGTGTAAGGTATATTTACGCATTTACAAACTATTTCTAAGTAGTCCACCAGCCTTATTTTCTCCAGGTGAAATAATTCTAGTATTTTAACATTTAATTTTTCCAGGTTTTTAATTATTTGTTTTCACTGAATCTTTTCTAATTTTTGAGTTCCTTTCTAGTTCCTTCTAGCTGAAACTAATTACAATGAAGAATTTGACCAATGATAATTATAATTTTTTATAAAAATTTGATAATTTTTGAATGTTAATTTTACATTTGCTATATTGAAATTTTCCTATAAAGTTAATTTTTAGAATCATTTAAGATTGTACTGCATACTTTGAATCCTAGATCTTTTGTTTTCCTTGGATATAGGAATGCATTCCACATCTTCTGTTATTGCAGATAAAAATATCAAATGCATCCTCCTCTATATTTCCATTGATAATTAAAAGTTCAGTGTATATATCAATACTTACAAGAGAATTTTTTTTTTCCTAAGGAAGGAGGGAAATGCCTTGGGGATTGTGTTGACAGTTTAGAAAATGGATGGAGTTAATAAGGAAAGCTGAAAAAAAGAAGGACTTGGAACAGAAACAGACAAAATATCTTACTTGGGCAGTAATTCAATGGAAATCTTTAATTTTGCCTGGATGACAATGTGTTAAAAGGGTGTCTATGATGATATGCATAACAGATTATGATTTTATACATCTATTTGCTTGGTGAGAAAAGGATGCAATGCTCAGATCTTCAGAATTAACAGATGTTTTAGCAAGCAAGAGGAGATTTATTCTTTTCTTTAAATGTTTATTTATTTTGAGAGAGAGAAAGAGAGAGGGAAAGCAGGGAAGGGGCAAAGAGAGAGAGACAGAACCTGAAGCAGGCTCCCTGCTGTCAGTGCAGAGCCGGATGTGGGGCTCAATCTCACGAATCGTGAGATCGTGACCTAAGCCAAAATCAAGAGTCAGACGTTCAACTGACTGAGCCACCCAGGTGCCCCAAGAGTTTTATTCTTTATATTACTTCAGTAATATTGAAGACTGTAATGCAGAATACTGTCAACCTGCTTACATCATATCTGTTGAAATACATGCTCATACATATACTATTATATTGTAGTGTTTTATCATGGAGTGATAATAACTAGAAAGAATCTTAATTAAAAGTGGACAACAAATTATGCAAATTTAGCAAGACATAATATATATTTTTTTGATAATTTACCAACGAACAGGGATAGGGCAAATCATTATTATATTCTATGTGAATATAGGCTGCCTTCCATAGACTATCTATCCTCTTCCTCCTTTCTTCTCCTCTTCTTTTCCCCTCCTCCTCCTCCTCTTCTTCTTCCCTTTCCTCTTCTTTTCTTTTATAATCCAAACAAACATCAGGGCTTGAAGGTATGCCTGTCTCCACTTCTTAGAGCTATCTGTTTGGCTGATGTGAGCTTGAACACAGTACTGCTTACATACCTTTATAGTATTTTTCATTCTTGTTTCCCCTCAGCAGAATTATTATGGTGTTATTCAATAGTTCTTTATGATTTTGGGAGCCAGTATAAGTGGGGAATGCTTGTATGTGGAAGTATGGTTATAAATAAACTTTGTATTATATTCTTTGTATTGTATTTAAGGCCTTGTTCTTGAGATTGCCACACTTTGTCTCTATTGTTATAATAGGATCATTTATCTGTGTAGAATCAAGTGACTAATGATATCCCCTAATAAACATTTCAAAATCTTTAAAAATATTTTGCTTTCTGCTTATAGCTGTGTGGTAATATTAGTGACAGGAGTGGTGATTTGTGTATAGCTTCAGTATGTTTGTAAAACATCAATTTATATCATGTGCTTGAACAATTGTTATGCTTCAGTGGCCTAATGACAACAGTCCTATAGGACATATCTTCAAAAATAGTTTCCAGAAGAGTGTTAGACTATTTTCTAACCAGTCATTTAAAATGCAATACCTAATAAAAGTATTAAATCATGTTTGAGTTTGAGATATCACCCTTAATTTAGGACAGGCAGCCACCTATTCTCTTTACTTCAATATTGGAATTCATTTTATAACACACTCACAAAAAAAATTTAAAAAATAACACAAAAATCTGTTTGTCAGATTATATTTCTTTAAAATTTTTTTTTAATGTTTATTTATTTTTGAGACAGAGAGAGACAGCATGAATGGGGGAGGGTCAGAGAGAGAGAGGAAGACACAGAATCCGAAGCAGGCTCCAGGCTCTGAGCTGTCATCACAGAGCCCGATGCGGAGCTCGAACTCACAGACCATGAGATCATGACCTGAGCCGAAGTCAGATGCTTAACTGACTGAGCCACCCAGGCGCCCCTATTATATTTCTTTTTAATCATTAATTATCTTACCGTTTTGGTCTCAGAATTGTCCTCCATACCTGTCTTTTTTATAATCCAAACTCTGATGTTTGAAATTCATCCTAAATGAACAGATTAAGATGGGCAGCAATAGTTAACATTGTAAAGTTTTGCATCTGTGTGACTAAAATTTAAATTATTTTTAGACATTGCAATGCATCTTAGGCAAATCATATTAACTGGAGTAATAGCTGTATAAAATGAAGAGCCATCAAACTCTGTTGTATTTGGTAGGGATAGAAAAGCTATGTTAAATTCTATAGAACACAGGTAGTTTGACCATTGAAATTATCACCTAACCTGGAAAGCTAGGGCAGGCATAAACTGAGACTGTACAGGCAAACGATGGCATATGGTTACCCTAGTTCTGGAATCTTAATAAGCTGATCCTGCCAAATGGTGAAGAATAAATGATTATTACCTGGAAGAAAACTAACTCAGAGCTTGGAAATTGACTCTTGTGGAAGACAGTGATCTTTTAATATTAAAACTGCTATAGGGAAATTTTTATTTTTATTTTCATTCTGAAATGAAATTGTGTAAAAACAACTTTGAAATAAATGTACTTAAGAGCATCCTCCAAAATGTCTTGTGCTCAACTTTGACCAAATATTTTTTGTTCTGTGGCCTGTTATGACCTCGAATAGCTCTTATGTTAAGTATTTTAAGTGTAACTTCTGTTTTAAATCCCAGAAAATATATTACCTTCAACTAGCTATCTAGCAGCAACTTCATATTTGCATTACCATTAATTAATTATTAGGATTGCTTATTTAATATTCATATAGATTATGAAAATGATTCTTCAATTACAAATAAAAAATGTTCTTCACATTATCTAATACCAGATGTTTTGTAATTCTAAAGCTCAGAGAAGAAAAGAGCTAGCTCTGCTATTCAGATCTTTCACAGATCCTAAATTCTCAAGATGGGTCAGACTTTGTAAGGAGTTCAAATGAAGTTTAAGCTGATAAAGACCTATCCCATATACCTCCATTAAAGACCCATGATAAATCATTAACAAGATTACTATCAAAGAGATAGAAGATTTACTGTCTGTCAGTACATCACTTCAAGGGAAGGAAACAGTGACAGAATCATTCATTTAACCCCCTGTGACTAAAAGGAAGCCGATGGGTAGTGACATCTCAAAGGTAAGATGATTTGAAAGGTACAATGATTTGAAAGCTGTTTACTTTGAATTGCTAGACTCCTTTAATATTTTAAGTAAATGTTAATTAAAACTCATTAATATGTTCTTATTTAAAGGGAATAAAAAGTATGCCTTTTTAACCCAATCTGTTTTATATTTAGGATGTTTAATATTTGAGAATCATAGTAATATTTTAACAAAAAATTCTAAGGTGTGTCGATAAAGAAGTTGTGGCTTAGAGTTAAAATGATAAAAGATATACAATTCCTAACTGAGACAGGGAAATTTTCATTTCAGTTTCATCTAGAAAAAATATTTTTATACAATAAGGTAATTGTGAAAGCATAGTTGTTTTGAAATGATTTTATATACCTTAAACAAGCCCTAGAACATTATTAGACTTGCTTTTGTTAAAACAGTATTTGATTAGGAAAATCTTAGAGCAAAAATCCTGGGTAGAAATGATAAAAAGGGTTATTTATATATATTCAATATGAATTTATTTACAGTATATTTTTATCATAGAAATTATTAGAGTGGCCTTAAAAATAATTTCATAAGCCAGTTGAGTTAGTCTAGAGATTGAATCAGACTAAAATATAAAACTAAACTAGAATCATGATCATTATTAACATGATTTATTTGGAATTATTTATGAGGAGAATCACAATATAGTTTGGGTTCCCTCCACACACATGTTCTCAAATGCCTTTCAGATCCATTAATGTTCTCATGTTTTTTATGTTTACATTCAGGATATAAAAGTAAAACATTGCTGCAATAACATTGTAGATATGAGTAAAAATTGTTTCTCTGGAAGATGGTAATCAGAGTTCCAAGATATATAATTTGAAATCACTTATTATAACTTTTATTATTAAGGTTGCTGTTATAGAAGAGAAATTATAAAGTAAGACTGAAAAACAAACTTACCAAGAAATGAGAATTTCAAGGTAAAAAGATTTTCTGTTTTGTGAGTTTTTTATTGTGTTTCCCATGATATAATTATAAATAAATGGAGGGACATTTTTAAATATAGAACATTATTAAATATAGAAATAACTCCTTGGAGAGTCATCACATAATACATAAATAAATTGACCAATCTGTAAAAATTAATTTGGTGAGTTAACATTATATTACCCAAAGAGTTTATTTCAACTAAGATCTATGTAAAAGAGAACTGATAGCTTTGCCTCAACCAAATAACAGTATTTGGCATTACGAATTTTTAACATAAAATATCAGGTCAAAAATTCATCAAGGGATAGCAGAGAAAAAGATGATTTGTGGTATAAATAATTAATATTTTAGCCAGATTCTTTAGGTGTTTTATATAATATATTTTATATATTTTAAAACAATGATAAATTTGTTATTCCTAACCAACATATATAACTTTAATATTTGACCCATATCTTACTGGATTAGCTTGAACTTTCAAAACAAAATTAAATGGTTGTGATGTGGCAGGCAGGAGAGTTACTCTTCTATTGTGCTTTGAGATGAGAGTATCTCTACTGTTTCACCTATGTTACCAGGTTATCTGAGATAAATATTCTCATGATCATGATGTTTTCTTTTTTCAATAATAAAATAATAAAATTTTATTACAAATTTTAACCAGCTGTTGGCCTGAGTTTAATCAATCTGCTAAATTTTTTTATTGTGGTAAAATATACATAACATAAAATTTGCCATTTTAATTATCTTTAAGTGTACAATTCAGTGGCATTAATGACATTCGTGATGTTGTGCAACCATTGCTACATCGATTTCCACAACTTTTCATCACCACAAAAAGAAACTCACTAAGCAATAACTCCCATTCCTGCCTCTGTTGAGCCCCAGGTAGCCTCTAATTTACTTTCTATCTGTATGAACATGCCTATTATATTTCATATAAGTGGAATCATATAATATTTGTCCTTTTGTGTCTAGCCTATTTCACTTAGCATAATGTTTTCAAACTTCATATTATAGCATGTATCAGAACTTTATTTCCTTTTTTATGGCTGAATAATATTTCATTGCATGGATATATCACCTTTTGTTTATCCATGTACCTGCTGATAAACATTTGGGTTGCTTCCATCTTTTGGCTATTGTGAATAATGCTTCAATGAACATGGTGTACAGTAGCTGTTTAAGTCTCTGTTTTCAATTATTTTTGGTAGGAGTGTAATATCTGGATCATATGATAATTCTAATTTTAGCTTTTTGAGAAACTGTGTATTGATTTTACATCCTGTAGCTTTTACTAAAGTCATTGCTCATATTCCACAGGTTTTAGTCTTGGGGATTTTCAATAGACAGGTGACCCTTGAATAATGCAGAGATGGGGTGCTCATCCCCTGTGCAGTCAAAAATATGTGTATAACTTTTATCTTCCCCCAAACTTAACTATTAATAGCCTACTGTTGACCAGAACCTTACCAATAATATGTAACAATTAACAAATATTTTAAATGTTATATGTATTAGGTACTGTATTCTTACAATAAAGTGAGCTAGAGAAAAAAATGTTAAGAAAATCATAAAAGATAAACTACATTTACAGTACTGTACTGCATTTCTCAAAAAGAATCTGCATATAAGTGGACCCATGCAGTTCAAACCCATGTTGTTCAAGAATCAACTGTGCAAAATCTTATCATCTGCATATAACAAAATTTTTAATTCTTTTTTTCCTATTTAGATACCTGTTATTTCTTTGTCTTGCCTGATTGTTCCAGCTAGAACTTCTAGTACTGTATTGAATAGGAGTGGTGACAATGGGTACACTTGTCTTGTGCCTGATCTTAGAGGAAAAGCTTTACATTTTTCTTCACTGAGTATAATATTAGCTATGTGTTTGTCATATATGGCCTTTCTTCTGTTGACTTACATACCTTATACACCTAAGCTGTTGAGGGTTTTTATCATGAATGTTATATTTTGCCAAATGCTTTTTCTACATCTATTAAAGTGATAATATGATTTTTATTTTTCATTCTATTAAATGAATTGTGATATATCACAATTATTGATTTATGTATGATGAAATATCCCTGTGTCCCGAGGTTAAGTTGCACTTGGTTATAGTGTATGATCCTGTAGTTTTCTTTTCTTGTATTGTCCATATCTGGCATTTGGAATCAGGTAATACTAGACTCATGCAATGAGTTTGGAAGTGTTCCTTCCTCCTCAAATTTTGGAAAGAGTGTGAGAATGATTGGCGTTAGTTTTTCTTTGAATGTTTTGTAGAATTCACCAGTTAAACAATCCTGTTGTGGAGTTTTCTATGCTGAGAGGGTTTTGATTACATGATAATATCCTTACTTGTTATTGGTCTTTCAGACTTTCTGTATCTTCCTGCTTCAGTCCTGGTAGGTGGTATAATTCTAGGAACTTATTCATTTTCTCCTGATTATCTAATTTCTTGGCTTATATTTGTTCATAGTAGTGTTTTAGGATCCTATGAATTTCTGTCCTGTCAGTTGTAATTTCTCCTCTTTCATTCTGGTTTTATTTATCATTCTTTTTTTTTCTTAGTCTTGCTAAACCTTTGTCAATTTTATCTTTTGGAAAAAAACCCTACACTTGTTGATTTTTTTCTATCATTTTTCTGGGCTCTATTTAATCTCTTTTCATTCTTGTCTTTATTATTTCCTTACTTCAGCTATGTTTGGGCTTAATTTGTTCTTCTTTTCTAGTTCTTTGAGGTATAAAATTAGATCATTTATTTGCTATCTTTCTAATTTCTTAAACCGTTGGCCCTTGAACAACACAGATTTGAACTACGTGGGTCCACTTATATGCAGATTTTTCTTTCAAGAAATACAATACAGTGCCATAAGTGCATTTTCCTTATGATTTTAAAAAAGTTTTTATTTAAATTCCAATTAGTTAACATGCAGTGTAGTATTAGTTTCAGGTGATATATATAGTGATTCAACACTTCCATATAGCATCCAGTGCTCATCACAGCAAGTGCTCTCCTTAATCCCTATTTCACTCACCTGCCCACCCCCCACTTTCTGGTTACTATCAGTTTGTTCTTTATAGTTAAAAATCTGTTTCTTGGTTTTCCTCTCACTCTTTTTCCCCTTGCTTGTTTATTTTCTTTCTTAAATTCCACATGCGAATGAAATCATGATACTTTTTCTGACTGACTTATGTTGCTTAGCATAATACTGTCTGGGGCACCTGGGTGACTCAGTTGGTTAAGTGTCTGACTTCAGGTCAGGTCATGATTTCATGGCTTGTGAGTTTGAGCCCCACGTCAGGCCCTGTGCTGACATTTCAGAGCCTGGAGCCTGCTTCAGATTCTGTGTCTCCCTCTCTCTCTGCCCCTCTCCTGCTTGCAGTCTGTGTCTCTCTCTCTCCTCCTCATCTCCCTCTCTCTCTCAAATATAAATATATTTTTTTAAAAATACTAGCTCCATCCATGTCATCACAAATAGCAAGATCTCATTCTTTTTTATGGCTAAGTAATATTCCATTGTATGTATGCTTCATTTTCTTTATCTACTCATCAGTTGATGGACGCTTGGGCTATTTCCATAGTTTGGCTATTGTAGAAAATGCTGCTATCTGTTAAATCCATTGTTTCCTTTTGATTTTATGTTTATATCATCTGTCCATTGATGTAAGTGGAGGCTTAAAATCCCCTACTATTATTGTATTATTATTGATTTGTTCTTTTATGATTGCTATTGTTTTATATATTTTAGTGCCTCCATGTTGGAAACATAAGTATTTACAATTGTTATGTCTTCTTGTCAGATTGTCCCCTTTATGATTACATAGTGTCCTTCTTTGTCTCTTGTTACAGACTTTGTTTTAAATCCTATTTGGTCTGATACAAATATTGCAACTCCAGCTTTCTTTTGACATCCCTTTGCATGATAGATTTTTTTACCCATCCCTTCACTTTCAATCTGCAAGTATCTTTAGGTCTAAAATGAGTCTCTTGTAGGCAGTGTATAGATGGGTCTTGTTTTCATTTTTCTTTTTTCTTTATTTTTTGTCCATTCTGTCACTGGGGGTCTTTTGATTGGGACATTTAGTCCATTTACATTCAACCTCATTATTGATAGATTTGTATTTATTGCCATTTTGTTGCTTATTTTGTGGTTGTTTATATAGTTTTTCTCTGATCCTTTCTTCTCTTTCTCTCTTTCATGGTTTGTTGGTTTACTTTAGTGATATACTTAGATTCCTTTCTCTTTATTCTTTGCATATCTATTAGTGTTTTCTTTTAATTTAAAATATGCAGAATATTAAAGAATCCTGGTTGACCAATTCGTTCTTTAGTAGATGTCCTTTAACCTCCATGCTTTTGGAGGTTTTCCAGACTTTTCCTGTGGTTGATTTCAAGTTTCATAGCATTGTGGTCTAAAAGTGTGCATGGATGATCTCAATTCTTTTGTATTTATTGAGGGCTGTTTTGCTACCCAGTATGTGATCTATCTTGAAGAATGTTCCATGTGCACTCAAGAAGAAAGTATATTCTGCTGCTTTGGGGTGCAGAGTTCTAAATATATCTGTCAAGTCCATCTGGTCCAGTGTATTGTTCAGGGCCATTGTTTCTTTACTGATTCTCTGTCTAGATCATCTATCCATTGTTGTAAGTGGAGTATTAGAGTCCCCTACAATTACCACATTCTTATCAATAAGAAGGTTGCTTATGTTTGCGATTAATTGTTTTATATATTTGGGGGCTTTCATATTCGGTCCATAGACATTGATAATTGTTAGCTCTTCCTGATGAATAGACCCTGTAATTATTATATAATGCCCTTATTCATCTCTTGATACAGCCTTTAATTTAAACTCTAGTTTGTCTGATATAAGTATGGCTAGTCCAAGCTCTCTTTTGACTTCTAGTAGCATGATAGATCTCCATCCCCTCACTTTCAATCTGAAGGTATCCTCAGGTCTGAAATGAGTCTCTTCTAGACAGCAAATAGACAGATCTTGTTTTTTTTTTTTTTTTTATCCATTCTGATACCTTATGTCTTTTGATTGGAGCATTTAGTCCATTTTCATTCAGTGTTATTGAAAGATATGGGTTTAGCATCATTGTGTTATCTGTAGGTTTCATGCCTGTAGTGATGTCTCTGGTACTTTGTGGTCCTTGCAACATTACACTCAGAGTCCCTGTTAGGATCTCTTGTAGGGCTGGTTTAGTGTTGATGAATTCATTCAGTTTTTTTTTGAAAAGCCTTTATCTCTCCTTCTATTTTGAATGACAGGCTTGCTGGATAAAGGATTCTTGGCTGAATATTTTTTCTGTTCATCACATTGAAGATTTCCTGCCATTCCTTTCTGACCTGCCAAGTTTCAGTAGATAGGTCTGCTACAACCCTTATGCTTCTACCTTTGTATGTTAAGTCTGGTTTATCCCTAGCTGCTTTCAGAATTCTGTCTCTATCCTTGTTTTTTTTTTGATGTTTATTTATTTTTGAGAGAGAGAGAGCATGAGTAGGGGAGGAGCAGAGAGAGAGGGAGACACAGAATCTGAAGCAGGATATCCAGGCTCTGAGCTCTCAGCACAGAGCTCGATGTAGGGCTTGAACTCACAAACTGAGAGATTGACCTGAGCTGACATCGAACACTTAGCCAACTGAGCCACCCAGGCACCTCTCTTTATCTTTGTATTTTGCCAGTTTCACTATGATATATTGTGCAGAAGATTGATTCAAGTTACGTCTGAAGAGAGTTCTCTGTGCCTCTTGGATTTCAATGTCTGTTTCCTTCCCCATATTGGGGAAGTTCTCAGCTATGGTTTGTTCAAGTACACCTTCAGCCCCTCTTTGTCTTCTTCTGGAATTCCTATGATATGGATATTGTTTCGTTTGATTGCATCACTTAGTTCTGTAATTCTCCCCTCTTGATCCTGGATTTTTTTTTACTCTCTCTTTCTCTTAGCTTCCTCTTTTTCATAATTTTATCTTCTAATTCAACTATTCTCCCTCCGCCTCTTCAATCCGCAATGTGGCCACCTCCATTTTATTTTGCACCTCATTTATAGCATTTTTTAATTCATCATGACTATTTGTTGGTTCCTTGATCTCTGCAGTAATATATTCTCTGCTGTCTTCTATGAATTTTTCAAGCCCAGAGATTAATCTTATGTCTAGTATTCTAAATTCTTGTTCAGTTATATTGTTTATATCTGTTTTGATCAATTCTTTAGCTGTCACTTCTTCCTGCAATTTCTTTTGAGGAGAATTCTTCCATTTCATCATTTTGGCTAGTTTTCTGTCCCTTATGATTTTTAAAAGCTTGTTCTGTCCTCTGCATCTGCGAGCAATGCTATAAAGGGGGAAGGGGGGTCATACACTGTCCAGGGCCTGGCCCTTCAGGAAGTGATTTTTAGAGAGTGTTACTTGCTCTCTGTTGTTGTGACTTTGGTTATTTTATTTCTTGTAGTGATGTTTTGGACCCTCCATGAGGTGTGCTTGGTTTGTTCCTTGAAGTAGCCCTGGAAAGAAAAACAAACAGACAAAAAGGAAACAAAGACATGCAAACACACAGAGAAATAAAACAAACAGACAACACACACACACACGCACACACACACACACACACACACACACACACACGCACACACACAATCCAAAAGCAAAAAACCAGAAACACCAGCTACAAGTAAAGAACAAGGTGGAGGCAGTACTGATAGAAAAACACTGTTTCTATGCTTGATGTAGTCACTGAGTTTCCTCAGTCTATTTTTACTTTGCATAATTCTTTTTTCTCTCATTTGTTCAGCTTGATTACTTTCCATTACTTTGTCTCCTGTTTCATTCATTCCTTCTTCTGCTTCTTCCAGTCTGCTTTTTACTCCATCAAGTGTATTCTGAATTTCATTTATTGTATTCTGCATCCCTGATTGGTTCTTTTTCATCTCTGTATTAGGGGTCTCACTGATATCCTCCACTCTTTTCTCAAGTTCAGTGATTATAAGATCATTATTTTAAATTCTCTATGAGGCATGTGACTTATATCTGTTTTGCATAGGTCTCTTGCTGTGGTTTTGTCCTGTTCTTTAATTTGTGATCTATTCTTCTCTCTCCTCATTTTGCCTCTCTGTGTCTGTTTCTGTGTCTTAGAAAAGTCAGCTATGTCTTATTATTGAAAGTAGTGAATAGAACATATATTTTTAACTAGATGGTGCAGGTTCCCTTCCACAGGAACATGCAGCCATGTTAGAGACTGGGCCAGCAGGGGCCACTCCACAACATGGGCATTGGTGGGAGAGCAGTGCCATAAGGTGGGCACCCCAGTCCTCCTCCAAAGGGTATATAAGCTGCTGTGGAGACTGGGGCTAACTAGGGCTGCTCTGCAAAGAGTGCACAAATGAGTTACAGTGCTACAAGCTGTGTTCCTGTGACCTTCTCTATAGGGGATGTGCATAGCTGCAGTGGAGACTGGTCTAGTGAGGGTAGCTCCACTAAGCATGCAGGAGGGGGTGTGTGCAGTTTTAAAAGGGTGTGTGCATCCTCTGTGGGAGGTCAGGAAATGGAGTGTTGGCACGATTTGTGTAGGTCTTCTGGGAGAGGGTATCTGCAGCCCCAGGATTGAGGCAGGCCTGGTTGGAGGCGGTGGGGCTTGGTGTAAACTAGTTAGGTACTGAATGCCCATTGTGCTGGTTTCCACAGGTGGCTATGTGTTTATGCTGGGGGTGGGAGATGGGGGAACTGACACCTGCCAGCTCCTTTGTTCCTGGATAGTCCCTCAGGAAACTTTGAGATCAGTAACTAATTCTCCTGTAAGCTCATGCACCTTCCAAACTACTGATGCCAAGCTGTATCTCCATGGGCTATTTGCTGTACTATCTATTTAAAGGTGGGAACTCAGCTTCCTGTTGCATTCCAGGCTCTCCCAGAGCTCAGCCTGATGATTTTTAAAATTCCAGGCTTTTAAGTTTCACTAGTTGTAGTAGTTCATGACATTCAGCCCCTCTGATTTTCAAAGTCAAATGTTATGTGGATTCCTCTTCCCCTTGTAGTCTCCTCAGTGGGATAGTTTCTTTTTCACCCCTTTCCACACCCACAGTTCCCTCACTCCAGCAGTCAGACACCCTGGGTTTAGATTCCCACCTTGTCCTCACCCTTCCTACCCATTTGGTGTGGCTTCTTCTGAACATTTAGCTGTGGAGTTTGACCAGTCTTTGGGTAGTTTTCTGGGTAGTTTGTACTGATGTGAGTGCTACCTAATTGTATCCATGGGATAAAGTAAGTTTGGGGTCCTCCTTTTCTGCCACTTCCCTGGAAGTTTAATCTCTTATATAAGTCTTAATATGGGTATTTATTGCTATCAACATTCCTTTTAGAACTACTTTAGAATTTGATTTGTTGTGTTTATATTTTCATTTGTTTAAAGATGTTATTTTTCCCTTTTGGTTTCTTCTTTGATGCATGGTTTTTGAGAAGTCTGTGATTGAATTTCCTCTTATACATGAATTTTCCAATTTTCCTTCTCTTATTGATTTCTGGTATCACACCATTGTTGTTGGAAAAGATACATGGTGTGATTTAAATTTCCTTAAATCTGCTAAGACTATTTGTATGACATATCATATGATCCACCTTGCAGAATGTTCTGTGTGCTTGAGAAGAATATGTATTTTTCTGCTTTTGGATGAAATGTTTTATATATGTCTATTAGATCCATTTGTTTCAAAATACAATTGAATTTCAACATTTCTTAAATGATTTTCATCTGGATGATCTCTCCATTGTTGAAAGTATTGTAGTCCCCTATCATTATGTTGTCAATTTCTTCCCTTAGTACTTAGTATTTGCTTAATATAATAAATGCTCTGATTTTGTGTGTGTATATATTTATGATTGTTTTATATTCTTGATGAATTGTCCTCTGAATCTTTATATAATGGCCTCTTTGTCTCTTGTTACCATTATGGCATAAAGTCTATTTTTTTTCTGTTGTGAGTATAGCTACCCATGCTCTCTTATAGTTTCCACCTGATGGAATATTTTTTCCATCTTTTCCCTTAAAGCCTATGTATGTTTTTAAAGATGAAGTGATTCTCTTCTAGGCAGCAGTGTTGGGTCTTGTTTTATTATTTCTCCAGCAACTCCTTGCCTTTTGATTGGAGAATTTAATTTATTAACACTTAGAGTAATTATTCATAAGTAAGGACTTAGTAATTTCATCATAATTTTTTCTGGTTGTTTTGTCTTTCCTTTGTTCTTCTTTTCTTTGATTTCCTTTGTGAATTTGTTATATCTGTAGAGGCATGCTTTGATTCCCTTCTCTTCAGTTTTTGTGAATATACCATTGGTTTTTGTATTAGAACACCAGGAAGCTTACATAAAATATCTTATAGGTATAACAATCTATTTTAGGCTGATAACAACTTTAATTGCATACAAAGACTACCCTTTTACCTCCTTTTATATTTTTAATGTCACAATTTATTCTTTTTATATTGTGTACTCTTTAGCAACTTATAGTAGCTATAGTTATTTTTCTTTTTATCTTTTAACCTTTTTACTATAATTAAATATTACATTACATATTACAGTATTAGAGTATTCTGAATTTGATAATATATATATATTTACTTTAGTCACTTACATTTATTTTTTAAGTTTTTATATGAATTCCAGTTAACATACAGTGTAATTTTAATTGCAGGTGTACAACATAGTCATTCAACTGTGTTCCATATGTTCATATGTTTTCATGTTACTGATTAAAATGTTTTTATCAGCTTGAGGAACTCATTTCAGCATTTCCTGAAAGGCAGGTCTAGAGGTAATGAATTCTCTCAGCTATTTTTTGTCTGGGAAAGTATTTATCCTTCATTTATGAAGGATATTTACCAAATAGAGTATTCTTGGTTTGCTTTTTTCTTTTTCTTTTAGCACTTTGAATTTATTTCACTCTCTCCTGGCCTGTTTCCAAGAGAAATTTAACTGATAGCCTCATGGGAGTACCCTTGTAGGTCACAATCTTCTTTTCTCTTGCTGGTTTTAATATTCTTCTTCTTTGATTTTTGACACTTTTATTATAATTTTTGTCAGAGAGAATCTCTTTATTTTGTTTGTTGTCCTGTGATTTTCATGAACTTGGATGTCCACATTTCCACTCAGATTAGGGAGGTCCTCCACCATTGTTTCTTTAAATAAACTTTCTGCTTCCTATGCTCTTTTTAATCCTCTGGATCCACAGTTTGCCTATTGGTTCTTTTGATGGAGTCTTCTAGATCATTAGATTTTTTTCACTCCATTTCATTCTTTTTGTTGTTGTTGTTGCTCTCTGACTGGTTAATTTCAAAGTTCCTGTCTTTTAATACATGGATTTTTTTTGTTTGTGTGTTTGGTCTATTCTGATCTTGATGCTCTCTATAGCATGTCTCATTTCATTCATTGAATTTTTCAGCTTCAGAATTTTTTTAAATTTCTATCTCTTGTTAAATTTGTCATTTGAATATTGTTTCATGATTTTGTTAATTGTCTTTTTGTGTCTTCTTTTAAGTCATTGAATTTCCTTAAAACAACTATTTTGATTTCTTTATCAGATAGATTATAGATCTTGAAGTCTTTAGGTTCAGTTAAGGGATGATTATTGTGATACTTTGGTACTGTCTTGTTTCCTTGAATTTTCATGTCCCTTGGAGTTTTGCATGGCTGTACTTGCATAAGAAGTAGCTGCCCCTTCATCCAATTTTACTAGCTGCTTTCAGGGGACAAATAACTTTTGTCAGCCCTGCTAGAGATTTGAGGCTTTCTCAGACCTTGAATGGGTACACTTGCTTCATGCTTCTTGCTCCCTCTTGTTGCATAATTCTTAAGCTTGTATGTCTTCACTCCTACAGCACAGCAGGCCAACAACTTTCTCTTGTTTTTTCAATGGTGGCGACACCCCCAATGTTGTGTTTTCTTTCTGACCTACAGACCCTAGTCTGCTTTTTGCCATTGTATCCTATACAACCACTAAAGCTTGCTTTCATGGCTGCCTTTGGGTTCATACATAGGGAATCCAGCTATAGAGTGGGAGAAGGTATTGGTGAGGTACACAGGTCACCAGCAGTGCTCATGGTCCACAGTTGAGGCTTTCCAGAAGCTCATGTGTGGATTATCAGGTGGAATTTATGATGCACCAGTGGGGATTGAATCTCTTTTATGTGCTCTGAGAATTCTTTCTGCCACTCTTGTGATCTCTTCCTTCTCTTCATGAAGCTCCTTCTTCAGTACTGTGGATGCTGTGAATGCTGTGAGAGAGAACTTATTATTCTCTTTGGCAGTGTCCCACACACCTGAGAGACCCAAGTGTTTCACCCTCATCCTCTGGTAACTACATTATCTTTTCTTCTATTCCCTTCTCTGTTTCTATGAGTTTGACTATTTTTTTTTTTAATTTTTGAGACAGAGACAGACAGAGCATGGGCAGGGAGGGGCAGAGAGAGAGGGAGACACAGAGTCTGATACAGGCTCTAGGCTCTGAGTGGTCAGGACAGAGCCCAACGTGGGGCTTGAACTCGTCAACTATGAGATCATTACTTGAATCGAAGTCAGACGCTCAACCAACTGAGCCACCCAGGCACCCCTATAAGTTTGACTTTTTTTTTTAAAGGTCTACATGTAAGTGAAACCATACAGTATTTATCTGTCTGGCTTATTTCACTTATGACTCCAAATAATCCAAGTTGTCACAAGTGACAAGATATCCTTCTTTCCAATGACTGAATACATCTGTTTTATCCACTGATAGACACTTGAGATTGTTTCCATATCTTGGCTATTGTGACTATGCTGGAGTGAATATGGGTGTGAAAATGTCTTTTTGAGATACTAATTTCTATTCCTTTGGATATATGCCCAGAAGTAGGAATGCTAGGCCACATGGTAGTTCTATTTTTAATTTTTTGAGGAACTTGCATACTATTCTCCATAATGGATATAACAGTTTATATTCCTACCAGTGGTGTAAAAGTGTTCTGTTTTTCCACATTTTTGCCAACACTTATATCTTATCCTTTTGATAATATGCATTCTCAAGGTGATATTTCATTGTGATTTGATTTGTATTTCTCTGATGATGTTGAGTACCTTTTCTTGTACCTGTTTGTTATTTGTATGTCTTTTTTTTTGAAAAATGTTTATTTCTGTTATTTTACCTTTTAAAAATTGTATTATTTATTATTTTGTTGTTGAATTGCATGACTTTTTTTATATTTGGATATTAATATCTTCTGTGATAAGTGGTGTGTGGAAATACTTTCACCCATGCTGTTGCCTTTTCATTTTGTGGACTTTCTTAACTGTGCAGAAGCTTTTTGTTTGGGGCAGTCCCACTTGTTTATTTTTTATAATTTTGACTTTTGGTGTAAAATCAAAAACAAAATATAAGTAAACCAATGTCAGGTAGATAACCTCCTACATTTTCCCCTTGTTTTGCAGTTTGAGTTATTGATATCCAAACCTTTAATCTATTTTGAATTCAATGTTTATGGTGTAAGATAGGGGCCTGGCTTCATGCTTAAATTTGTGGTTATTTAATATTTAATAAGCATCACTTATTGAAGACTGTCCTTTGTATGTCCATTGTATATTCTTGGCCACTTTGTTAAAAATTAATTGATAATATTGCATGGGTTTATTTCTGGGCTCTCTGTTCTGTTCCATTCATCAGTGTGTCACTTCAATACCAATATAATACTGTTTGGACTAGTGTAGTCTGTAGTTTGAATTCAAGAAGTGTGATGTCTCCAGCTCTATTCTTTTTTCTCAAGATTTCTATGGCTAGTCTAGCTCTTTTGTGGTTCCATACAAATACTAGGATTGTTATTTCTATTTCTGTGAAAAACACCATTGGAATTTTGATAGGGATGCATTAACTGAGGATCACTTTGGTCACAATAGACATTTTAAAAATATTGATTTTTCTCAATAAACAATCATTGAATATTTTAATAATGTTTTGTGTTCTTCAATTTCTTTCATCAAAGTTTAGTAGTTTCAGTGTACAGATTTTACCCTCCTTTGTTAAATTTATTCTTAAGTATTTTATTATTTTTGATGCTACTGTAAATGGCAGTGCTATTTATACTTCTTCAGATAGTTCATTTTATTGCATAGAAATGCTGGGATTTTTGTATATTGAGTTTGTATCCTCAAATTTTACTGAATTTTTATATTAGTTCTAACAGTTTGTTGTTGGAGTCTTTAGGATTTTCTTTTTTCATTTAAAATTTTTTTACCACTTATTCAGTTTTGAGAGACAGAGGGAGACAGAGCATGAGCAGGAGAGAGGCAGAGAGAGAGAGAAACACAGAATCTGAAGCAGGATCCATGCTCTAAGCTGTCAGCACAGTGCCTAACATGGAGCTCGAATTCACCACTGGTGAGATCATGACCTGAGCTGAAGTTGGCTGCTTAACCGACTGAGCCACCCAGGTGTCCCTAGGATTTTCTGTACATAAGATCATATCATCTTCAAACAGTAACAGTTTTTCTTCTTTTCCAATGTATATGCCTCTTATTTATTTTTTCTTGCCTAATTGCTATGGCAATAATTTCCAATACTAAGCTGAATAAAAGTAGAAAATATGTGCATCCTTTTCTTGTTCTTGATCTTAGAGGAAAATCTTTCAGCTCTCTTTGACAAATACGCTGTTAGCATTGGACTTGTCATTTATAGTTTTTATTATGTTGGTATATATTCCCTGTATGGTCATTTTGTTGGCAAGTTTTTACCATGAAAGAACATTGAATTTTGTCAGATGTTTTTATGCATCTACTGATAGGATCATATGGTTTTTATCCTTCATTTTGTTAATGTATATCACATTTATTGATTTGCATATGTTGAACATCGTAGGACTAAATCCCCCTTGGTGACGGTGTATGACCTTTTAATGTAATGTTGACTTTGGTGAATATATTTTGAATATTTCCACACCTAGGTTCATCAGAGATGTTGGCATGTAATGTTCTTTTCTTGTAGTGTCCTTTTCTGGTTTTTGTAGCAGAGTAATGTTGGCATTGGAAAAATGAGTTTGGACGTATTCCTTTCTCTTCATTTTTTGAAAAAAGTTTGAAAAAGATTACTATAAATTCTTTTTAAAATATTTGGTAGAACTTGCCAGTGAAGCCATGTGATATTGGACTTTTCCTTTTTTGGCAGTTTTTTGATTACTAATTCATCTCCTTACTAGTAATTCATCTCATCATATTTTCTATTTCTTCATGAATCATTCTTGGAAAGTTGTATGTTTATAGGAATTTATCCATTTCTTCTGGGTTATCCAATTTATTGGTGTATAATTGTTCATAGAAGTCTGTTACTATCTTTTTTATAATTTGCGTTTTGTAATGTGTTCCCTGTTATTTGTTTTACTTGCATGGCTAGTAATGCATGGCTGAATGGTAAAAACTAACAAACAAAACCCCAGTATATGCTTCCTATGAGAGATTTGTTTCAACTTTCAGAAAACAGATGGCTTGAAAGAGAAGCAATGGAAAAAGATAGTCCATAGCATAGAAATATGAACCAAAACAGAGAAGTGGCTATATTTACATTAAACAAAATAGGCCTAAGCCAAAGAATGTGACAAGAGACAAAGGGGTCATTTCATCAAGATGATGTAACATTTTCAAATATTTATGCACCTAACATAAGAGCAACTAAATATATAAACCAAATACCAACTGATCAGAAAGTAGAAATAGAGAAACACTACGAATAAGGAACTACCTAGAATGAATCATAAAAAAAAATCTGAATGAATCAACAATGAGTAAGACTGAAGTAATCAGAAATCCTGAAACTAAGAAAAATGTAAGAACAGAGGGCTTCACTATTACACATTTAAAGAAAAATTAACCAAATCCACTTTAAAATCATTTTAAAAATTGAAAAGTAGTTAACACTTCCAAGTTCATTTTAGGAGGCCAGCATTACCTGGACATCAGAGATAGACAAAAACACTGCAAGCAAAGAAATATACAGACCTGAATCCCTGATAGATATAGATATAAAGTTTCTCAAGAAAATATTAGCAAACCACATTCAACAGCACAGTAAAAGGATCATTCATTATGATCTAGTGGGTTTTTCTGCCTAAGATGCAAAGATTAATCAACAATGGATACACCACATTAATAGAATGAAAAAAATGTGATCATCTCAATAGATTAAAAAAAATCATTTGGCAAAAATGCAACATTCTTTCATGATAAAAAGCACTCAAGGAGTTGAGTATAGAAGGAATGTTCCTATGTGTAATAAAAGCTATATATGACAAGCTCACAGCTAATGTCATACCCAATGGTGAAAAGTTAAAAGCCTTTCTTCTAAGATCAAGAATAAGATGCAGATGCCCACTCTTACCATTTCTATTGAACATAGTGATGGAAGTTATAACCATACCAATTTGTAAGAAAAAGAAATCAAAGGCATCCGTTTTGGAAAGCAAGAAGTAAAATTATCTGTTTGCAAATTATATGATCTTACATACAGAAAATCCCTAAAGACTCCACCAAGAAACTGTTAGAACTCATAAATGACTTTGGTAATGTTATAGAATACAAAATCAATATATAGAAGAGTGGTATTTTTATACAGCAACAATGAAATGAGTTATCTGAAAGAGAAATTAAGAAAGAAATGTCATTTATCATAGCATTAAAAATACTTAGGAATAACATTGACAATGAGATGAAAGACCTATACACTAAAAACTGTAAGACAGTGGTGAAAGAGAATGAGCAAGACACAAACTTGTTGCACGATATCACATGTTCTTGTACCTGAAGAATTAATATTATGAAAATATTCATACTACCCAAAATGATCTACAGATTCAAATCAATTCCAATTAATATTCCAATGACATTATCTATATAAATAGAAAAAATTTTTCTAAAATTTATATATAATCACCAAAGACCCCCCCCAAGACCAAAGCAACCCTGAAAAAGAATAAAGCTGAGAGCATCACACTACCATATTTCAAGCTTTATTATAAATCTATATTAATAAAACCAGCATGGTACTGGTATGAAAGCAGGCACATAGATCAGTTGAATACAATAGCCCAGACATAAACCCATGTGAAAATGGCCAACTAATTTTTGACAAGGGTGCCAAGAACTCACAATGGGGGAAAGTATAGTCTCTTTAATAAATGATGTTGGTACAACTGAATATCCATATTGCAAATGCATGAAACTAGACCCTATCTTACATTATTCACAAAAATTAACTTGAAATGGATCGAAGACTTAAACATAAGACCTTACCATAGAACTTATAGAAGAAAACTAAGGGAAAAGAACCTTGATATTGGCTTTTGTAATGATATCAAAAGAACAGGCAACAAAAATCTAAAATAAACAAGCAGGACTACATTAAAAGTTTGGTGCACAGTAAAATAATCAATTGAAAAGACGGCTTACAGAATGGGGGAAGATATTCAGAAACCATACATCTGATAAAGGGCCAATATTCAAAATTATGAAGAACTCATATAACTCAATAGTAAAAAAAACCCATAAATTAAAAACGGGCAATGAATTTGAATAGGTATTTCTCAAAGAGATGTACAAATATCCAATAGGGGTATGAAAAGGTACTTAACATCACTAATCATCAGGGAAATGCAAATGAAAAACCATGATGAGATGTCACCTCATACCTGTTAGGATGGTTATGGTAAAAAAGAAAAGAGATACAGGCGCCTGGGTGGCACAGTCAGTTGGGCATCCAACCTCGGCTTAGGTCATGATCTCACAGTTTGTGAGTTTGAGCCCCACATCAGGCTCTGTGCTGACAGCTAGAGCCTGGAGCCTGCTTCAGATTCTGTCTCCCTCTCTCTCTCTCTTTCTCTGCCCCTCCCCTGCTCACTCACTGTGTGCTCTGTCTCAGAAATAAACATTAAAAAAATAAAAAAAAAAATAGAAAAGAGATCAGAAATGTTGGCAAGGAGGTGAAGACAAGGGAACCCTTATATACCACTGGTGGGAATATCAAATAGTACAGCCATTATGGAAAACAGTACGGAAGCTCCTCAAAAAATTAAAAATTAAATTTTTATGATATGATCCAGCAATCCCCCTCCTGGTTATATATCTGAAGAAATTAAATCAGTACTTCACACCCAAGAAGTTGTACCTTCATGTCCATTGCAGCATTAATCAGAATATCCAAGATATGGAAACAACGTAAATATTCTTCCATGGATGAGTGGATAAAGAGAATGTGATAAAGATATATACAATGAAATATCATTCTTCCATAAAAAAGAAATCCTTCCATTTATGACTACATGGATGAATCTGGAGATCATTGTGCTAAGTGAAGTAAACCAAAAAGAGAAAAAACACTGTATAATATCACTTTTATGTGGAATATAAAAAACAAATACAAAAATCTCAACTTCACAGAAACAGAATTGTAGTTAACATGGGCTTGGGGAAGAGAGAAATCGGTTGATATAGGTCAAAAGGCCCAATATTTCAGTTAGAAGAAGAATATGTTCTGAGGATCTGATGTACAAAATGGGGACTATAGTCAGTAATATGGCATTATAAACTTGAAGTTGTTAAGAGTAGATCTTAAGCATTCTCATCAAAACCAACAAAAAGCAAAAACCCAGAATTGCCATTAGTATGTATATGATATGATCAAAATATTAATTATCTTGATCTTGGTAATCATTCTTCAATATATATGTATATCGAATGATCACATTGTACATGTTAAGTGCATACAATTAAATTGTTTAAAAATGGTTGAGAAAAAAAAAGTCTTATATCGTATATACCAGGAAGAGAATTTTCCATGTATGATTTAGACGGAGAGGCCTACAGCCACTGTTATTACTACTTTTAGCAGTGCAAATTAAATAAGATATTGTGTAACTTTCAAAATTATAAACATGGTTTGCAGAATTTTAGTGTCCTAATATTTGAAGTAATAACAAATCACAGAAAAACTTGAGCTGTGTTGAAGCATGACAATGGGAGCTTTGTGAATTACTGAATCTGATCCCATCTACATCCTATTGTGGACTGTTGCTATGATTAGGAGCCATACTTAATAAGTACATACCTATCAATAATTGCTATAAATGTAAATTAACTGAATTTCTCAAATAAAAGACATAGGGTTAATGAATAGGGGAAAAAAGAGACACATTTGTATACTGCCTACAAGAGACTCTTCTCAGAAGTAAAAACACACACATACAGAAAATGAAGAGATGGAAAAACAAAGAAAGATGCTGTAACTGTACCTATAACAGACAAAAAAGGTTTTAAAACAAAGTCTGTAATAAAAGACAAAGAGAGGACATACATAATAATAAAAGGGCCAATCCAGCAAGAAGGCATAACATTTATAAATATATATGCATTTAATACAGAAACATCAAAATATATAGAGCAAATATAAATAGGCCTAAAGGGACAAATTGACAGCAATATAATAATAGTAGGGAGCACTCCACTATGTCAATGAATAGATTATCCAGACAGAAAATCAGTAAGGATCAAGATAAGGATGTCCATTCTCCCTACTTTTATTCAACATAGTATTGGAAAACTTAGCCATAGCAATTAAGCAAGAAAAATAAATAAAAATCATCCCAATTAGGAAGAAGTAACTGTCACTATTTGTAGGTGACATACTGCATATAGAAAATCCTAAAGACTCCACCAAAAAACTATTAGAACTAACAAATGAATTCATTAAATTTGCAAGATACAAAATTAATATACAGAAATCTGTTGTGTTTCTCTGTACTTATAATGAACTATCAGGAAGACTAATCAAGAAGTGATATTATTGGGGTGCCTCGGTGGCTCAGTCTATTAAGTGTCCAACTTTGGCTCAGGTCATGAGCTAGTGGTTCATAAGTTCAAGCCCCATGTCAGACTCTGGTGCTGAAAGCTTAGAGCCTGGAGCCTTCTTCAAATTCTGTGTCTTCCTCTCTCTCTGCCCCTCCCTTGCTCAAGCTGTTTCTTTCTCTCTCAGAATTAAAAATAAACATTAAAAAAATGAAAAAATAATACAATATTATGTACAATTGCATCAGAAAAAATAACATACCTAGGAATAAATTTAACCAATAGATAAAAGATTTCTACACTGAAATCTGTAAGAAGTTGAGGAAAGAAATTGAAGAAACAAATAACTGGGTAGATATTCTGTGCTCATGAATTGTAAGAATCAATATTGTTAAAATGTCCATACCGCCCAAAGAATTCTACAGATTCAGTGCAATACCTATCAAAATTCAATGTCATTTTCCACAGAACTAGAACAAATAATTCTAAATTTTTCAAGGAAACAAAAATGACCCTTAATGGCCAAAACAATCTTGAGCAAGAACAAAGCCAGAGGCATTATGCTTTCTAATTTTAAACTATACTACAAAGTCTTTCCTTGAGCTGAGACATCCATCTTCCTGACATAGGTGCTCCTAGTTTTCTGGCCTTCTGACTCAGACTGAGATTTATACCACTGGCCTTCTAGTTCTCAAGCCTTCAGACTCAAACTGAATTACACCCCTGTATTTCTTGGTTTCCTAGTTTGCAGATGGCAGACCATGGGACTTCTCAGCCTCCATAATTACAAAGATGGCAGAGTAGGAGGACCCTGACCTCACCTTGTACCAGATTTACAATTACATATCATCCACATCCAAGTTAGTAAAACCAGGGAGTGATCCAAAGGCTATCAGAACAAACTTCACAACTAAATATAGGGAAGAAACTGCATCTGAAAGGTTAGGAAATTCAGAAAAACGGGGAGAGGTTGCCTGCAGGAGAGAGGGAGCTGCACATGCAGAGAGGGCAGGGAAATGGGCCCTGACACCAGGGAGCACACATGGGGAAGTCTATTCTTCCAGCCCCAGAGGGGCTGAACTTTTGTTGTAAAACAAGTGGGACTTGGAGTCTGAAACTTTAAAACCTGAATCAGCATTGGGAGATGGGAGGGAAAGTGACAGCTGTGTCAGTGTCTTTGAAGAGACAAGCAGCCTGCACACAGAGAGGTTACATAAAAACAGCACTTTACACAACATCAGGGGGCAAACAGGAGACAGATCTGTTCATACAGATTTTGGAGTGTGTTGGGGGACTTCACTGAAAATGAGGGTGCTGTCAGGCACCATTTTTCTTCCCACCCCTCAGCATAAACACAGAGCCACCTGTAGTATTTGGGACTGCACAGATACTTTTTGCCTTCACCCAGGAATCAGGGCAAATCTTGTTAAATCTGTGTGTGCACCCAGACAACTTCCAGGTGCATAGCTGCTGCAATGTGACTGGCCCAGCTGCTACATCAGATGCAGCATGTTCCCAGCCATCATCATATGCTGGCTCAAGCCACTTCAAGCCATCATTACACACCACAACCAGCCATGCATTCCTGGCAGCCCTGGCACACATCCCCCAACCACCATAGCACTTTGGGGGATCTGGCATAGGACTAGTGGCCCAACACAAAATTTGCTAACACTTCTGCCCTGCTCTTAAGTTCCTTGGTGGGCATGCTCCTCAGAGCTGGCTTGCCTGGATTCCCACTATGAACATAGAGAGCAAGTACAGCCCACAACAGGCAGAGGATCAGTGCAGAGGACTGCATCAAAAACAACAGTGACTCAGACATAACGACAGGGAAAAAGCCACATACATAGGACGGTCTCCTGAAGTGTCAGTTTCTGGTGAACTGGGGACATTGTACTGGAGGGCATTCCAGGACATCCTATTCATAAAGTCATTACTTTCAAGAGAAGAAGTCACAGCTGACTTACCACACATAAACAGACCTAGAGATGTAGACAAAATGAAGAGACAGGGAAATTTATCCCAAGTTAAAGAACAGGACAAAGCCACAGTTAGAGTTCTAAGTGAAACAAATATAAGTAACATGGCTAATAGAGAATATAAAACAATGATCACAATGATACTCTCTAGACTTGAGAAAAGAATGGAAGACATGAGTGAGACCCTTAACACAGAGATAAGGAATAACATAGTAGAGATAAAGGACTCAATACATGAAATGAGGAACACACTTGATGGAATGAACAAGATGAGAGAAGAAGAAGAGAAATGAATTAGTGACCAAGAAGATAGAGTAATGGAAAGTATTCAACTTGAACAGAAGAGAGAAAAGACAATTACACAAATGAGAATAAACTTAGGAAACTCAGTGACTCCCTAAAACATAATAACATTTGCAATATAGGAGTCCCAGAAGAAGAGAGAAAAGGGAGCAGAAAATTTATTTGAAGAAATACTAGCTAAAAACTTCCCTAATCTGGGGAAGGAAACAGATATCCAGATCCAAGAGGCACAAAGGACTCATAAACAAAAGCATAATACACCATGACATATTATAATTACGTTTGCAAAATACAGAGATAAAGAAAAAAATCTTAAAAGCAACAAGACAAAAGAAGTCAGTAACTTACAAGGGAAAACACATAAGGATAGCAGGAGATTTTTCAATAGAATCTTGGCAAGTCAGAAGGGAGACAGAAGGCATGATATATTCAAGAAGCCACATGGAAAATATCTGCAGCCACAACTACTATTCCCAGAATAGAAGGAAAGACAAAGAGTTTCTCAGACAAGCAAAATCTAAAGGAGCTCATGACCACTAAACCAGCCCTGCAAGAAATATTAAAGGGGACTCTGGAAAGAAGAGATAAAAAGGGACAGTATAAAGTTGGGAAACAAAAAAGCAGTAAAAATGAATATTTCTATAAAAATAAGTCAACTCACACCAAAAAGGGTATAAAATATAATAATACATAACTAAAATGTGGGGAGGAGAGAAGAAAATAATGAGTTCAAACTTAAACAGCCATCAACTTAATATAGACTGTTATATGCAAAAAAGTTTATATACAAACCTAATGGTAACCATATATAAAAAAACTAAACATGCAAAGAATAAAAAGAAATCCAAATATATCCCTAAAGAAAATCAGCAAAACATGAAGGTGAGAAAGACAAGAAAGCATCAGGGAAAATCTTCAGAAAAAAAATCACAAACAGGTAATAAAATGACAATAAATACATATCTATCAATAATTACTCTGAATGTAAACAGACTAAATGCTCCAATAAAAAGATATAGGGTGTCATAATGGATAAAAAAAAGAGACTCATTTATATGCTACCTAAAGAGACCAATATTAGACCTAAAGACACCTGCAGATTGAAAGTGAGGGGATGGGGAAACATCTACCATGCAAATGAATGTTAAAAGAAAGCTAGAGTAGGAATACTTATATTGGACAAACTAGACTTTATTTTTTTATGAAAAATTTTAAATGTCTATTTATTTTTGAAAGAGAGAGAGAGAGAGAGAGAGAGAGAGAGAGAGAGACTGAGCATGAGCAGGGGTAGGGCAAAGAGAGAGTGAGACAGAATCTAAAGCAGTCTCCAGGCTCTCAGCTGCCAGCCCAGAACCTGATGCAACGCTTGAACCCACCAACCATGAGATTGTGACATGAAGTGAAGTTGGACAAACTACACTTTAAAACAAAGACTGTAACAAGAGAGAAGACAGTTACTAGATTATCATAAAAGGGACAATCCAACAACCCAAGTACACAAAACAGCTAATAACAAACATAAAGGAACATATTGATAATAACACAATAATAGTAGGGGACTTTAACACCCCAGTTACATCAATGGACAGATCATCTAAACAGAAAATAAAAAAGGAATCATTGGCTTTATAAATTTTTTATTAATTTTTTTTTACATTTATTTATTTTTGAGAAACAGAGTGAGACAAAGCGTGAGCTGGAGAGGGGCAGAGAGAGAAGGAGACACAGAATCTGAAGCAGCCTCCAGGTTCTAAGCAAGCGGTCAGCACAGGGCCTGATGCAGGGCACGAACCCATGAACTGTGAGGTCATGACCTGAGCTGAAGTCAGACCCTCAACAGACTGAGCCACCCAGGCGCCCCGAAACATTGGCTTTGAATGACACACTTGAACAGATGGATTTAACAGATATATTCAGAACATTCCACCCTAAAACATCAGAATTCTTTTCAATTGCACATGGAATATTCTCCATAATAGTTCACATATTAGCCCACAAAACAAATCTCAATAAATTCAAGAAAATCAAAATCCTACCATGTGTATGTTGAGTATAAGGCTATGAAAATAGAAGTCAACTGTAAGAAAAAATCTGGAAAGACCACAAATATGTGGAGACTAAATAATATGCTACTGAGCCATAAATGGGTGAACCATCAAATAAAACAAGGAATAAAAATTACATGGAATCAAGTGAAAATGAAAAAAAAAAACAGTCTAAACAAACCATTTGGGATACAGCAAAAGTGGTTCTAGGAAGGAAGTATATCACAATACAGGCCTACATCAGGAAGAAAGAAAAATCTTAACCTAATATTACACCTAAAGGAGCTAGAAAAAGAACAACGAATGGAGCCTAAAGCCGGTAGAAAGAAGGAAATAAAGATTTGAGCAGAAATAAATGAAGTAGAACTAAAAACAAACAAACAAACAAACAAACAAACAAACAAACAAACTAACACCGTAGAACAGATCAATGAAACCAGCAGCTGGTTCTTTGAATAAATCAACAATATTGATAAAACTCTAGAGAAACTTAACAAGATAAAAGAGAGAGGATTCAGTAAGTAAAATCACAAATGACAGAAAAAGATATAATAATCAACACCACAGAAATACAAATGATCATAAGCAAATATATTAAAAAAACTATATGTCAAAAAATTGGACAACCTAGAAGAAATGGATAAATTCCTAGAAACATAAACTATCAAAACTGAAACACACACACACAAAATAGAAAACTTGAACAGATCAATAACCGGCCAAGAAATTGAATCAATAATAAAAAACTCACAACAAACAGAAGTCCAGAAACAGCTGGCTTCATAGGCAAATTCTACCAAATATTTAAAGAAGAGTTAATACCTATTCTCAAACTATTCCAAAATATAGAAGAGGAAGTAAAACTTCCAAATTCGTTTTATGAGGACAACATTACTCTGATACCTAAACCAGATAACGACACCATTGAAAAAGAGAGCTACAGGCAAATATCCCTGATGAACACAGATGCAAAAATTCTCAACAAAATACTAGCAAACAGAATTCAAAAATACATTTAAAAATCAGCATGATCAAGTGGGTTATATTCTTGGGTTACAAGTGTGGTTCAATATTTGTGAATCAATCAGCATGATGCATTGATGTCAATAAGAGAGAAGATAAGAACAATGTGATCATTTCATTAGATGCAGAAAAAGTATTTGACAAAGTACAGTAGGCGTTCATGATAAAAACCCTCGAAAAGGGAGGTTTAGAGGGAACATACTTAAAAATAATAAAGACTATATATGAAAAACACACAGCTAACATTATACCCAATGGGGAAAAACTGAGATCTTTTCCCCTAAGGTTAAGAACAAGACAAGGATGTCCACTCTAAACACTTTATTCAACACAGTACTGGAAGTCCTAGCCACAGCAATCAGACAACAAAAAGAAATGAAAGGCATCTAGATCAATAAGGAGGAAGTAAAACTTTCGCTGTTTGCAGATGACATGACACTATATAGAGAAAACTTGAAAGACTCCACCAATAAAATTGCTAGAACTGAGACACGGATTAAGTAAAGGCACACGATACAAAAATCACTGAATTTTTATACACCAATAATTAAACAGCAGAAAGAGAAATTAAGAAAGCAATCCTATTTATAATTGCATCAAAATATAATAAGATAATTAGGAATAAACCTAACCGAGAGGTGAAAGATGTGTATTCTGAATACTATAAAACACTGGTGAAAGAAACTGAAGTTGACACCAAGAAATGGAAAGACATTTCATGCTCGTGGATTGGAAGAACGAATATTGTTCAAAAGTCTATACTGCCCCAAACATATGCATTTAATGCAATATCTATCCAAATACCTATAGCATTTTTTTCACAGAACTAAAACAAACAATCCTAAAATTTGTATGGAACCACAAAAGACCCCAAATAGCCAAAGCAATCTTGAAAAAGAAAAGGAAAGCTAGAGGCATAGCAATTCTAGACTTCAAATTAAATTACAAAGCTGTAGTGATCAAAACAATGTGGTACTGGGACAAAAACAGACACATAGATCAATGGAACAGTATAGAAAACCCATAAGTGAACCCACACCTGTATGGTCAGTTAATCTTTGACAAAGCAAGAAAGAATATCCAATGGGAAAAAAAAGAGTCTTTTCAAAAAATTGTATTGTGAAAACTGGACAGTAAAATGAAAAGATTTAAACTGGACCACTTTTGTACAGCATACACAAAAATAAATTAAAAACGGATTAAAGACCTAAATGTGAGACATAAAACCATCAAAATCCTAGAGGAGAACATAGGCAGTAATCTGTTTGGCATTGGCTATAGTAACTTCTTACTAGACACATCTCCTGAGGCAAGAGAAACAAAAGCAAAAATAAACTATTGGTACTATATCAAAATAAAAAGTCTATGCATAGTGAGGGAATCAATTAACAAAACTAAAAGACAAAACCTATGGCATTGGATAAGGTATTTGCAAATGGCACATTTGATAAAGGATTAGTATCTAAAATATATAAAGAACTTATACAATTCAACACCCAAGAAACAAATAATCCAATTAAAAAATGGGCAAAAGACATGAACATACATTTATCCAAAGAAGACATCCTGATGGGTAACAGACACACGAAAAGATGCTAATCATCACTTATCAGGGAAATGCAAATCAAAAGTATAAGATATCACCTCACCCCTGCCAGAATGACTAAAATGAACAAAAGAAACAACAGGTGTTGGTGAAGATGTGGAGAAAAAGGACAATTGTGCACTGTTGGTGGGAATACAAACTGGTGCAGCCACTCTGGAAAACAAAAGTTAAAAATAGAAAATGTAGAAAGTTGGGGCACTTGGGTGGCTAAGTTGAGTGTCCAACTCTTGATTTCAGGTCAGGTCATGATGTCACGGTTTGTGAGTTTGAACCTCAGGCTCTAGGCTGACAGTGTGCAGCCTGCTTGGGATTCTTTCTCTCTCCCTCTCTCTATGGCCCTCCCCTGCTCAGGTGCACTCCATCTCTTTCTCTCTCTCTCTCTCTCTCTCAAAATAAATAAATAAAAGTTCAAAACAAAGTTAAAAGTAGAACTGTCTTCAAAAGTTAAAAATATAGTAATCTACAACCCAGCAATTGCAGTATTGAGTATTTGACCAAAGAATACAAGAACATTAATTCAAAGGGGGTACATGCACCCCTTTATTTATAGCAGCATTATTTACAGTAGCCCAGATAGGAATCAGCCAACATATCCATCAATTGATGAATGGATAAGTGGTGTGTGTGTGTGTGTGTGTGTGTGTGTGTGTGTATCTATATCTATATGTCTGTCTAATCTCAGAGGGAGGTGGGAGGGAGGATGAGTTAAATAGGTGATGGGGATTAAGGGGTGCACTTGTCATGTGAGCACACATTGACGTATGGAAGTGTTGAATCACTATATTGTACAGCTGAAGCTAATATAACACTATAGGTTATGTAACTAGAATTAAAATAGAAACTTAAAATAAACCTATACCACAAATCTTAAGTAATCAAAAAAGTGCAGTATTTGCACAAAAATAGGCACATAGATTAATGGGACAGAATAGAAAGCCCAGAAATAAATCCATGTATATAAGTGATTAATGGATTTTCAATAAAAGAAACAAGAATGTGTAGTGAGAAAAGGACAATTTCTTCAATAAGTTGTGTTGGGAAAACTGGACCACTATCTTATACCATATACCAAAATTAACTAAAAATGGGTTTGAGTCTTGAATGTAAAACATAAAACCATAAACTCTTAGAATAAAACATGGGTGATAAACTCCTTGATAAAAGTCTAAGTGATGTTTCTTTGAATCTGACTGCAAAGGCATTGGAAGCAAATGCAAAAATAAATGGGACTACATCAAACTAGGAAGTTTCTGCACAGTGAAGGAAGCTGACAACAACAAGTGACTGAATGGCATAAGATATTTGCAAATCATATATGTAATAAGGGATTAATATCTAAAAATATATGAAGATACTTAAAATTCAATAGGAATAACAAAGCTAAGGAATCTGATTAAAAGATGAACAGAGTATCTGAATAGACATTTTATTTTAAGGAAGACCCATATGGCCAAAAGGGACATGAAAAGATGTTCTATATCACTAATCATCAGGAAAATGTAAATCAGTACCATAACGAGATATCACCTTACACCTGTTGAAATGGCTCTTATCAAAAAGAAAAGAAATAAGTTTTGGTGAGGATGTGAAGAAAGGGAACTCTCATGCACTGTTGGTGGGAATGTAAATTGGAGAAGCCACTATTGAAAACAGCATGGAGTTTTCTCAAAAAATTAAAAATAGAGCTACTATATGATCCATTAATTCCACTATAGGCATACTTCATTTTATTGTGCTTTACTGTGCCTCACAAATACTTTATATTCTACAAATTGTAGGTTTGTGACAACCCTGCGTCAAGCAAATCTATCAGCACCATTTTTCCAACAGCATTTGTTCACTTCCTGTCTCTGTGTCACATAATGTTAATTCCCACAATATTTCAAACTTTTTCATTATTCATATATTTGTTATGAGGATCTGTGATTAGTGATCTTAGATTTTAGCATTCTAATTGTTTGGAGTGACACAAACTGCGGTCATATAGATGGTGAACTTAATGTTTTTTTGTGTTCTGAATTCTCCACCAACCAGCAATTCCCCCATCTCTCTCCCTCTCTTTGGGCCTCCCTGTGGCCTGAGACATAACAGGGCTGAAATTAGGCCAATTAATAATCATAAAAGGGACTCTAAGTGTTCAAGGAAAGGAAGAGTAGCACATTTCTCGCTTTAAATCAAAAGCTGGAAATGATTAAGCTTACTGAGGAAAGTATGATCAAAGCTGAGATAGATAAAAACTTAGGCCTCTTTAGCCAAACAGCCAAGTTCTGAATACAAATATAAAGTTCTTGAAGGAAATTAAAAGTACTACTTCAGTGTATAGCCATACTAAAAAAGTGAAACAGCCTTATTGCTGTTAGTGGTCTGAATAGAAGATCAAACCAGCTATGCTATTCACTTAAACCAAAGCATAATCCAGAGCAAAGTCCTAAGACTCTTCAATTCTCTGAAAGCTGAGAGAGGTAAGGAAGCTGCAGAAGAAAATTCTGAAGGTAGCAGAAGTTGACTTATGAAATTTAAGGAAAAGAAACCATCTCCATAACATAAAAGCACAGGGTGAAGCAGCAAGTGCTAATAGAGGAACTGTAGCGATTTATCCAGATCTAGCTAAGATAATTAATTAGGGTGGCTACACTAAATGACAGATTTTCAATTAGACAAAACAGCCTTTTATTGGAAGATGTCACTTAGGACTTTTGTAGCTAGAGGAGAAGTCAGTGCTGGGGTTTGAAACTTCAAACAAGCTGATTTTCTTGCTAGGGGTGAATGCAGATGGTGACTTTAAGTTGAATCTAATGCTTATTTACCATTCTGAAAATCCTCTGCCTGCACTTTATGCTGTAAATGGAACAACAAAGTCTGTATGACATCACATATTTTTACAGTATGATTTACTGTATGTTTTAAAGCCCACTGTTGCACCCTAGTGCCAGGAAAAAAAAGTTCCTTTCAAAATATAAAACCAAATAAAATATTACGCTCATTGACAATGCACCTCATCACCCAAAAGCTCTGGTGGAGATATACAAAGATTAATGTTTTCACACCTGCTAACACATCCATTCTGCAGCCTGTAGATCAAGGAGTAATTTCCACCTTTAAGAATTATTACATAAGAAGTACATTTTGTAAGGCTAATACTGACATAGATTGTGATTCTTCTATGGATCTAGGCAAAGTAAATTGAGTCTCTTATGGAAAGGACTCACCATTCTAGATGTTAGTAAGAACATTTGTGATTCATAAGTCAAAATAACAACATAAACAGAAGTTTGAAAGAGGTTGAGTTCAATTCTCAGGTGTAGGTCTTAAAAGTTGGAGTGCCAGTTGTGTAGTTAAAACCCTTTGGAGCGCCTGAATTGTTCAGTCGATTAAGTGTTTGATTTTTGATTTTGGTTCAGGTCATGATCTCATGGTTCATGATTATCAAGACCCTTCCTTGTTGGGCTTTATGCCAACAGAATGGAGCCTGCTTGGGATTCTCTTTCTCCCTCTCTCTCTGCCCCTCCCTTGCATGATCATGCTCGCTCTCTCTCAAAATAAACATTAAAAAAATACCCTAAAAAACCTTTGATCTTCAGGGAGAAGTTTGGGTTTTGAACTCCCTCCAGATTGTGAGTCACCATGCTCAGGATGGGGTTTATGACTAGATTGTGTATCAGCCTTTCTACCCACTTTGATGTGCATATTTTCCTCATCACCTGATGTGTGTGAGTTGCTCAGCTAGCTTTTGGATTTTTTTTTTCCAGAGGAAATTGTTTTATATATATAGCTGTAGAAAGGAAGAAAGGAGTACATGATACTCTTACATTGACATCTCGAGCTGGAACCGTCTATTATTTGATTGCTGCTATTTCTGTCTTCAGTTCTGTCAGTGTTTGCCTTATTTTATTTTATTTTATTTTATTTTATTTTATTTTATTTTATTAATTTATTTTATTTTTTTTAGTTTAGAGAGAGACAGAGAGAGAGCAAGAAACTCAAGCAGGCTCCATGCTCAACATGCAGCCCAATGTGAGGCTTGATCCCACAACCCTGGGATTATGACCTGAGCTTAAATCAAGAGCCAGGCACCCATATCACTGTTTGCTTGAATATTTACGTGCTCTGACGTTGGCTGCATATAAATTATTGTTGAATCATCATGGTGAATTGACCCTTTTATTTTTGTCCTTCATTATCTCTTGTGATGGTTTTTGAATTAAAGTGTGCTTTGTCTGATATAAGTGTAGCCACCCTGCTCTCTTTTGGTTCCCATCTGCATGAAATACATTTTTTTCATCTTTTAAAATTCAGTATATGTATGGGCTTAAATCTAAGCCTCTTATAGGCCGAATATAATGGAATTATTTTTTTTGTCCATTCATTCTATGTATTTTGATTAAGGTGTTTGATCCAGCTACATTATTTTATTTTATTTTATTTTATTTTATTTTATTTTATTTTATTTTATTTTATTTTATTTTATTTTATTTTATTTTATTTTATTTTATTTTATTATTTTATTTTAAATCCAGGGTAGTTAACATATAGTGTAATAATGATTTCAGGAGTAGAATTTAGTGATTCATCACTTATGTATAACACCCAGTACTCATCCCAATGATTGCTTTCCTTAATGCCCATCACCCATTTAGCCCACCCCCCACCCACCCAACATCCCACCAGCAACCCTCTTCTATGTACTTAAGAGTCTCTTATGGTTTGTTTCCCTCTCTATTCTTATCCTATTTTTCCTTCTCTTCCCCTATGTTCATCTGTTTTGTTTCTTGAATTCCACATATGAGTGAAGTCATATGATATTTGTCCTTCTCTGATTGACTTATTTCACTTAGCATAATACACTCTAGTTCCATCCACATTGTTGCAAATGGCAAGATTTCATTCCTTTTGACTTCCAAGTAATATTCCATTGTATTTATATACCACTTCTTCTTTATCCATTCATCAGTCGATGGACATTTGGGCTCTTTCCATACCTTGGCTATTGCCAACAGTGGTGCTATAAACATTGGGGTGCATGTGCCCCTTCGAGATTAATCTTTTTTTAATTGCCAATACTTAGTGAAGTGCCTGACATTGAGAAACCAAACAGAATATAAATGAAGTACAGTTATGATTCACTAGGAATCTTCCATCCCATCAGGCATAGCTCAAGAGTTGTGTTACAAGAACACCTCCATACTCTTTTCCAGAGTGACTGCACCAGTTTGTTTTCCCATCAAGCATAAGAGAGTTCCTGTTTCTCCTCATTCTCTCCAACACCTATAGTTCCCTACTTGTTAAGTTAAGCCATTCTGACAGGTATGAGGTGGTATCTCATCATAGTTTTGACTTGCATTTTCCTGATGATGAGTGATGTTGAGCATCTGTTCATGTGTCTGTTAGGTGTCTATATGTCTCTTTTGGGAAAATGTCTATTCATGTTTTCTTCCCATTTTTTAACTGGATTATTTGTTTTTTGGGTTTTGAGTTTTATAAGTTCTTTTAGATTTTGGATACCAACTCTGTATCTGATATGTCTTTTGCAAATAACTTCTCCCATTCCATAGGCTGCCTTTTAATTTTGTTAATTGTTTCCTTCACTGTCCTGAAGCTTCATGAAATCCCAATAGTCCGTGTTTGCCTTTGTTTCCCTTGCCTCCAGAGACATGTCTGCTAAGAAGATGCTTTGACAGAAATCAAAGAGGTTGCTGCCTTTTCTATCTAAGATTTTAATGGTTTCCTGTCTCATATTTAGGTCTTTCACCCATTTGGAATTTACTTTTGTGTACTGTATAAGAAAATGGTCCAGTTTCCTTCTTTTGAATGTTGCTGTCCAATTTTCCCAACACTATTCATTGAAGAGACTTGTCTTTTTTTTCCACTGGGTATTCTTTCCTGCTTTATCAAAGATCAATTGAACATATAGTTGTGGGTCCATTTCTGGGTTTTCTGTTCTCTCCCATTGATCTATGTATCTGTTTTTGTGCCAGTACCATACTGTCTTGATGACTACAGCTTTGTAAGATAGCTTGAGGTCTGGAATTGTGAGGCCTCTAGCTGTGCTTTTCTTTCTCGGGATTGATTTAGCTATTTGGATTCCGTTGTGGTTCCATACAAATTTTAGGATTGCTTGTTCTAGCTCTGTGAAAAATGTTGTTGGTATTTTAATAGGGATTGCATTAAATGTGTAGATTGCCTTGGGTAGTATAGACATTTTAACAATGTTTGTTCTGATTCATGGCCATGGAATGTTTTTCCATTTCTTTGTGTCCTCCTCAATTTCTTTCTTTGGTGTTCTATAGAGTACAGAGTTTTGATTAGATCTATCCCTATGTATCTTATTGTATTTGGTGCAATTGCAAATGGGATTGATTCCTTAATTCCTTTTTGGCTGCTTCGTTATTGGTGTATAGAAATGGAACAGATTTCTGTTCATTGATATTATATCTTGAGACTTTGCTGAATTCATGTATTGTAGCAATTCTTTGGTGGAGCCTTTTGGGTTTCCTACATAGAGTATCACGTCATCTGCAAATAGTGAGTGTTTGACTTCTTCCTTGCTAGTTTGGATACCTTTTATTTTATTATTATTTATTTATTTGTTTGTTTATATTTTTATTTTTATTTTTTGGTGTCTGATTACTAAGGCTAAGGTTTCCAGTATTATGTTAAACAGTAATGGTTACAGTGGACATCCCTGTCTTATTCCTGACCATAGAGTAAAGCTCTCAGAATTTCTCCATTGGGGATATTAGCTGTGGGTCTTTTGTATATGGCCTTTAAGATGTTGAGGTCTGTTCCATCTATCCCTACTTTGTTAAAGGTTTTGTTTTTTTATCAAAAATAGATGCCCTATGTCATCAAATGATTTTTCTGCATCTATTGAGAGGATCATATGGGTCTTATCCTTTCTTTTATTAAGTGGTGTATCACACTGATTGATCTGTGAATATTGAACCAACCCTACAGCCCAGGAATAAGTCCCTCTTGATCATGGTTAATAATTCTTTTAATGTACTGTTAGATTCAATTTTCTAGTACCATGGTGAGAATTTTTGCATTTATGTTCTTTAGGGATATTGGCTTGTAATTCCCCTTTTTAGTGGGGTCTTTGTCTGGTTTTGGAATCAAGGTAATGCTGGCCTTATAGAAGGAGTTTGGAAGTTTTCCTTCCATTTCTATTTTTTGGAGCAATTTAAGAATAGGTAAAACTATTCTTAAATGTCAGGTAGAATTCCCCTGGGAAGCCATCTCGCCCTGGGCTTTATTTGTTGGGAGGGTTTTGATTACTAACTCAATTTCTTTGCTAGCTATGGATCTGTTCAAATTTTCTATTTCTTCGTGTTTCAGGTTTGGTGGTTTGTATGTTTCTAGGAATTTTTCCATTTCTTCCAGATTGCCCAGTTTGTTGGCATATATTTTTTTCATATATTTTCTTATGATTGTTTGTATTTCTGTGATGTTGGCTATGATCTCTTCTCTTTCTTTCATGAATTTATTCATTTCTATCTTTTTTTTTTCTTTTTGATAAGTCTTGTTAGGAAGTTATCAGTTTTATTGTTTCATAGAACCAGCTCTTAGTTTCACTGATTTGTTCTACTGGCTTTTTGTTCCTATATCATTTATTTCTGCTCTGGTCTTTATTATTTCCCTTCTCTTGCTGTCTTTAGGCTTTATTTGCTTTTCCTTTTATAGCTCCTTTAGGTTTAAGTGTATGAGACTTTTCTTGCTTATTGAGATAAGCCAGTATTGCAAAATACTTCCCTCTTAGGATGGCCTTTACTTCATCCCAAAAGTTTTGACTGTCGTGTTTTCATTTTCATTTTCTTCCATGTATATTTTTCTTCTTTAATTTCCTTATTTAGTAGTAGTAGTAGTAGTAGTAGTAGTGGTAGTAGTAGTATGTTCTTTAACCCTCATGTATTTTTGGTGTTTTCAAATTTTTTCTTGTGGTTGACTTAAAGTTTCTTAGGATTGTGGTCTGAAAATATGCATGGTATAATCCATATTTTGTTGTAATTGTTGAGGGCTTATTTGTGACCCAGTATTAGATCTGTTTTGGAGAATGTTCTTTGTGCACTTGAAATGTGTTCTGCTACTTTAGGATAAAATGTTCTGAATTATCTGTTAAGTCCATTCAAAGCCATTCAAAGTCATTCAAAGTCATTATTTCCTTGTTGATTTTCTGCAATGACCTATCCATTATTATAAGTGGGGTGTTCCAAGTCCCCTACTATTATTGTATTAATGAGCTCCTTCATATTTTTTGTTAATTGATTTATGTATATAGGGTCTTCTAAGCTGGGGGCATAAATATTTATAATTGTTAGATCTTCTTGATGGATAGACCCCTTAATAATGATGTGATGCCCTTCTTCATCTCTTATTACCATCTTTAGTTTAAAATCTAGTTTGTCTGATATAAGTATGGTTATTCTGGCTCTCTTGTTGTCCATTTTTATGAAGGATGGTTCTCTATATCTTCACTTTCAATATGCAGGTGTCTTTAGGTTAAAATGAGTCTCTTGTAGGCAGCGTACAGATAGGTCTTGTTTTTTTTTTTTTTTTTTTTTTTATCCATTAGGATACCCTATGTCTTTTGATTAGATCATTTAGCCCATTTACATTCAGAGTTGTTATTGGTAGATATAAATTTAGTGCCATTGTGTTACCTGTAAAGTTGGTGTTTCATGTGACGTTTCTCTGTTCCTTTGTAGTCTTTGTTGCTTTTGGCCTTTTTTCCCACTCAAAGAGTCCCTTTTAATATTTCTTCAGGGCTGGTTTGGTAGTAACAAACTCCTTTAGTTTTTGTTTGTCTGGGAAACTCTTTATTTCTCCTTTTATTCTGAATGACAGCCCTGGTGGATAAAGAATTCTTGGCTACTTATTTTTCCCATTCAGCATGTTAAATATATCAATGCCACTCCCTTCTGGCCTGCCAAGTTTCTGTGGACAGATCTGCTACAAGCCTGATCTGTCTTCCCAAGTATATTAAGGAGTTTTTTCCCTTGCTGCTTTCAGGAATCTTACCTTATCTATTTATTTTTTGTGAAATTGACCATGATATGTCCTACTACAGCAAGCTTTTGTTGAATTTAATGGGAGTTCTCTGTCCTCCTTGGATTTCAGTGTCTGTTTCCTTCCCCCAATTAGGGAAGTTTTCAGCTATAATTTGCTGAAATAAACCTTCTGCCCCCTTTTCTCACTCTTCATCTTCTGGTATTCCTATGATATGAATGTTATTACTCTTTATGGAGTCACTGATTTCCCTTAATTATATATTCGTGATCAAACACCTTTCTTTCCCTCTTTCAACTTCATTATTTTCCATAATTTTATCTTTTATATCACTGATTCACTCTGCTGCTTTGTTCATTCTTGTTGTCATGGCATCCATTCAAGTTTGCATTTCAGTTACAGCCTTTTTAATTTAGCCTAACTAGTTTTTAGTTCTTTAATCTCTGCATCAAGGGAGTCTCTAGTGTTTTCTATTCTTTTCTTAAGCCCAGCTAATATCCTTGTAATTGTTTCAAATTCTGGTTCAGACATTTTACTTTTATCTGTATTGATTAAATCCCTGTCTTTTACTTCCTCCTGTTCTTTCTTTTGGGGTGAATTCCTCCATCTTGTCATTTTGTCTAGATCACTGTTTTGTGTGTGTGTGTTTGTTTGTGTGTGTGTGTGGGGTGATTGTTAGTAAATCCTGTTATATTCCTGTTCCTGAGAGTAATGGGTACATTATGAAGAGGTCCAAAAGAAGGAAGGAAGGAAGGAAGGAAGGAAGGAAGGAAGGAAGGAAGGAAGGAAGGAAGGAAGAGAGAATTTCCAATTTATTCAGGAGCTAAAGCTCTGCAGCACTCTATGGTCATTAGATTTGGTGCATGTAACAGGTTTGTCCTGGTCTTCTGGCAGAGGGGTGTGCTGTACTGATTCTTACATTCTAAGTAATTATTGATAGTTATGTATTTATTGCCATTTTATTACATGTTTTATAAATGTTTGTCTCTAATAAATGTCTCTAATCCTTTCTTGTCTTTGTCACTTTTGGTCTCTCCTTTCCACACAAAATGTCCCCTTTGATATTTCTTCAAGGGCTGGTTTTGGGTCATTGAACTTCTTTAGTTTTTCTATGTCTGGGAAACTTTATCTCTCCTTTTATTCTGAATGATAGCCTCGCTGGATAAAGTATTCTTGGTTGCAGATTTTTCCCCCTCAGCATGTTGAATATATCATGCCACTCCCTTCTGGCTTGCCACGTTTCTCTTGAGGGATCTGCAGCTAGCCTAATAGGTCTTCCCTTGTAAGTAAGGACTTCTTTTGTCCTTTTTGCTGATTTTAAGATTTTTTTCTTTATTGCTATATTTTGTAAATTTAATTATAATATGTCCTGTTATTGGCCTGACTTTTTCAATTTTGATGGTACTTCTCTATGCCTCCTGGATCTGGATGTCTGTTTCCTTCCCCAGATTAGGGAAGTTTTCAACTATTATTTCCTCAAATAAATTTTCTGCCCCTTTTTCTATTCTTTTGGGACTCCTGTAATGAATGTTACTATGTTTGATGGAGTCACTGAGTTCCCTAAGTCTATTCTTGGATTCCATAATTCTTTTTACTCTCTTTTGTTCAGCTTCATTATTTTCCAGTATTTTATCTTATAATGTTACTAATTTGTTCCTGTACTTCTTCCAACCTGCTATTCATTGCCTCAAGCCCGTTTCCAATCTCATTCATTGCTTTCTTCAACTCGATTGTTTCTTTTTTAACTCTTTTATCTCTGTGGTAAGGGTCTAACTGATGTCTTCTATTTATTTTCTTAAGTCCAGTGAGCATCCTTATGATTGTTGCTTTAAATTCTCCATCTGGCTTGTTATTTTTTTCTGTTTTGCTTAGATTCTGGCCATGGTCTTATTCTTTCATCTGGGATAAATTCCTCTGTATTTCTATTGTGTCTAAGTATCTGCCTTCCTCTGTGTGTTAGAAAAGTCAGTCATGTCTCCTATTCCTAAAAGTAATGGCCTTATGAAGAAGAAGTAATATAGTGTCCAGGGCCTGGCACTTCAAGAGTGTCTCTGGTGTGTTCTGCATGCTCTCTGCCCATCAGAGAGGCAAGATTTGGCTGCCCTATCCTTTAGTCCAGTCATCTGCAGAGGCTCTTGTTTCCTGCTATGGGCTGCTTTTGGTCTCTGGCCTGAATGTGGTGTTTTAACTAAGTGTGCTCTGGTGTGCTTGTGAAATGGGGTTGATACCACTTCCATGAGAACTCAGATCCTGCAGAACTCTCTGGTTGGGAGATGTGATATGGGCAGAGTTTTGTGCTAGTTTTGTGGTGGAGGGGCCCACTGCATTGGGATTGAAGCAGGCTTGACTGAGAGTGGCAGTCTTGCTAGAGTGAAGGGAGGTGGGACTTTGTGTAAGCATATTAGGCAATGAATACTTGCACTGTGCTGCTCCCTACAGGTGGTTCTCTGTTTATACTGAATGGTGGGGAAGGACATGGCACCAACCTCCTTCTTTGCTCTCAGAGAGGCATATCTGTGAATGCTGCCTCTCAGGATGCACTCTGAGAAGAGGGAATAATCTCCCCTGTATGCCCCAGACACACAGATTACTGTTTTCAGGATATCTGCCCCCAAGTTGTTTGCCTGCCTTCTCACCAGGAACCAGGCAGTGTCCTCTGGGCTCTATCCAGCCAAGCCTGCTGACCTTTAAATTGTTAGGCTTTAAGCCCCTCTGGTTGCAAGAACTCATGAAATTCTACCCCTCTCATTTTCCAGGACAGTGGCTTCAGGTAAATGTTCTTGTGCATTCCCCTGTGTGCTCCTGTCTCTCTCCTCTCTCTGTCACCCTTCTCCACAACCATGGCTCCACAGCACTGTTGATCCATTTCTCTCCTAAACCATGTCTCTGCACTTCCTACTTTCTTCGATGTGGCCTCTTCTCTCCATTTTGTTGTGGTGTTTGTACATTTTCAGGTTGATTTCTGGGGTATTTAGAAGTAGTTGATATTTATCCAGTTGGGTTTGTGGGTTTGAGATGAGTTTAGGATCCTTTTGTTGCCATCTTTCTCCTCTTCTCCAATTACCTTTATGCGTTTGTGGTGTGTGTGTGTGTGTGTGTGTGTGTGTGTGTGTGTGTGTGTATGTGTGTATTTGGAAAAATATCTGTTCAGCTCCTTTGCCTATTTGTTAACATGGATTATTTGTCTTTTTTTTTAATGAGCAGGGGTCTTCATTTTGATGTAGAACTACTTAGTATAGTATAATACTATACTATGGTATAGTATTGTTTGAAATCAGTAAATGTAATGCTTATAAATTTTTTCTTTTTTCTCAAGATTGCTTTGGCTATGTGGGGGCATTCTAGGGTTCCAATCAAATTCTAGGGCAATTTTTCTTTTTTCTGTGAAAAATGCTGCTGGAATTTTGATTAGGTTTACATTGAATCTGTAGATTTCTTTGTTTGATAATGGACATTTTCATCATATTAAGTCTTCCAATCCAAGAACTAAGGATAGCTTCCACTTATTTTTGTCTTCTTAAATTTATTTCATCATTATTTTTTTTCTAGATTCCACAAATGGGTCAGATCATATGGGATTTGTCTTTCTGAGTCTGACTAGTTTACAATCAGAAGTTAAAAGGAGCATAAAGACCTTGGATGTTCTAATTTATTTGTGAGGTTGAATATGAAGCTGTTTATTATTGCACCAAATAAGAGACATTAAAATACACTTCGAGACAGACACCAAATCCACAAGCTACCATAAAGAACATACTGTAAAGAAGTGTAATACTAAAGTAATTTCTAACTCACAAACCACGGATCATGACCTGATCCAAAGTCAGACACTTAACTGACTGAGCCACCCAGGCGCCCCTGTCTTGAAGTGTGTTTTAACGTCAGTTTATTTGATCTGATAATAAATAGCCACATTTTCAACCTCAGAAGTACAGGAATATCTGGGATCTTATGCTCCTTTTAACTTCTCATGGCAAACTAGCCAGTGCTTTGCTAAACTCTTTTAATTTTTGAATCTTTTAATTTGTTTTAAATATTTATTTACTTTTGAGAGAGAGAGAGAGAGTTGAGCGGGAGAGGGGCAGAGAGACAGAGACACAGAATCTGAAGCAGGCTCCAGGCTCTGAGCTGTCAGCACAGAGCCCAATGCGGGGCTCAAACCCACGATCCGTGAGTTCATGACCTGAGCCAAAGTTGGACACTCAACTGACTGAGCCACCCAGGCACCCTGAATCTTTTAATTTTTAATTGTGGCAAAACATGTAGCATGTAATTGACCATTTAACCACGTGTGCAGTTACTAACATATGTGGACAGTTAGTTTTTAAGTATGTACAACTTGCTGTGTAACAGATTTCTAGAACTTTCTTATCTTTCAAAACTGAAATTCTAAATCCATTAAACAATAATTCCCCATTGCTCCTCTCCACAGCTGATAGTAACCACCATTTAATTTTTGTTTCTGTGAATTTGACTATGTTAGATACCTCATATGAGTGGAATCATACAGAGTTTATCTTTCTGTGACTATATTATTTCACTTAGTATAATGTCCACAAGGTTCATCAGTGTTGTAGTGATATTATTTCCTTTATTTGTAATTCAGAGTAATATTTCATTGTATGTATATGCCACATATCATTTATCCATCCATTGATGGACATTTGGTTTGCTTCCAACCTTTGTGAATCATGCTGCAATGAATATGGGTTTGCAAATATCTCTATGAGACACTGCTTTCAGTTCTTTTGGATCTATACACAGAAGTAGGATTGCTGTATATATGGGAGTTCTTTTTTTAATATTTTGAACAATGTCCATACTGTTTTCTAACAGTTTTACATTTCCACTCTTTTACATTTCCCACAACAGTGTGCTAGGGTTCCAATTTTTCCACATCCTCATCAGCACTTATTTTTTATTATGTTTTTGAGTAGTAATCATTCTAATGGGTATGGTGTGATATCACATTGTGATATTGATTTGAATTTCTCTAATGATTACTGATGTTGAGCATCTTTCCATTTACTTGTTGTTCACCTCTCTATAATTTTTAGAGAAAGGCAAATAATTAAATGATAACAGTTATGGAAGAGTTATTAAATAATATTAACAGTTATTAAATAATAACAGTTATGGAAGTATCTCCTATTTTTTCCTGACTTTAATGAGAATGATTCTACTGCTTTATATTAAGTGTAATATTTACTTTAGGAAGACTTTTTCAAGTTTCTTTTTTATTCCTTATTCACTAAGATTGAAAAAATCAAATTCTCTTTTAGGATTCAGATTCTTATCTGATTTTTCTCCTTAATTAATTACTAATATAGTGGACTAATATAGAGCTATTTATGCATCAGTACTAAATTTTATTTGAACATGATGCATCTTTAAATACTACTTAATTTTATTGTATTTATTTTAGATTTTTGCACTTATATTAATGTAATATCATTAGTGCTGTTCTCCAAATATTTATGTCTCTCCACCTTCTGAATGTTTGGAATTGAACTTCACTGACTTTTTATTGTGGCTAAAAACCATACATGAGATGCATCCTGTTAACAAATTCGTAAGTGTTTAGTACTGTTTTGTTAACTACAAGCAAAACGTTGTACAATAGATCTCAAGAACATTTTTATGTTGTAAACTTGAAATTTTATATCTAATGAACAGAGACTTACCTTTTTCCTCAACCTCAGTCATGGCAACCAGCAATCTACTTTCTGCTTCTATGACCTTGACTACTTTAGATACGTCATATAAGTGGAATCATGGAGTATTTGTCCTTCTGTAACTGGCTTATTTCACTTTGCCTGATGCCCTCAAGATTCATCCACACTGTTGCAAATGATAGAATATCTTACTTTTGAAAGACAAAATAACATTCAATTTTGTGTGTGTGTATTGTATTTTCTTTATCCATTCACTGTTGATGGGCATTAATGTTGCTTTTACATCTTGGTTATTGTTGATAATGCTGCAGTGACAATGGACTGTAAATATCTTTTTCATATCCTGAGCTGAATTCTGTTGGATAAATAACCAGGAGTGGGATTGCCAGATTGTGTGGTAGTTTTATTTTTAATTTTTTGAGGAACATTCATATTATTTTCCATAATGGCCTTACCATTTTTCATTCTCACTGACAGTGAACAATGTTCCATTTTTTTCCTCCACATTTTCACCAACACTTGTCATTCTTTTTTAATAATAACCAACCTAAAAAGTGTAAGGTGACATCTCATTGTGGTTTGATTTGTATTTCCCTGATGTATTTCCCTGATTTCAGGAGTAGATTCCTTAATTCCCCTTACCCATTTAGCCCATCTTCCCTCCAACAACCCCTCCAATAACCCTAAGTTTGTTCTCCATATTTATGAGTCTCTTCTGTTTTGTCCCCCTCCCTGTTTTTATATTTTTGTTTCCCTTCCCTTATGTTCATCTGTTTTGTCTCTTAAAGTCCTCATATGAGTGAAGTCATATGATTTTTGTCTTTCTCTGACTAGTTTCACTTAGCATAATACCCTCCAGTTCCATCCATGTAGTTGCAAATGGCAAGATTCCATTCTTTTTGATTGCTGTGTAATACTCCATTGTATACATATACCACATCTTCTTTATCCATTTATCCATTGCTGGACATTTGGGCTCTTTCCATACTTTGGCTATTGTTGATAGTGCTGCGATAAACCTGGGGGTGCATGTGTCCCTTCGAAACAGCATACCCGTATCCCTTAGATAAATGCCTAGTAGTGCAATTGCTGGGTCATAGGGTAGTTCTATTTTTAGTTTTTGAGGAACCTCAATACTATTTTCCAGAGTGGCTGCACCAGCTTGCATTCCCACCAATAAGGCAAAAGAGATCCTCTTTCTCCGCATCTCGCCAACATCTGTTGTTGTCTGAGTTGTTAATGTTAGCCATTCTGACAGGTGTGAGGTGGTATCTCATTGTGGTTTTGATTTGTAATTTCCTGATGATGAGTGATGTAGAGCATTTTTTCATGTGTTGGTTGGCATCTGGATATATTCTTTGGAGAAGTGTCTATTCATGTCTTTTGCCTATTTCTTCACTGATTACTTGTTTTTGGGGTGTTGAGTTTGGTAAGTTCTTTATAGGTTTTGGATACTAACCCTTTATCTGATATGTCATTTGCAATATCTTCTCCCATTCTGTTGGTTGCCTTTTAGTTTTGTTGATTGTTTCCTTCACTGTGCAGAAGATTTTTATTTTTATGAGGTCCCAGTAGTTCATTTTTGCTTTTGTTTCCCTTGCCTCCAGAGATGTGTTGAGTAAGAAGTTGCTGTGGCCAAGATCAAAGAGGTTTTTGCCTGCTTTCTCCTCAAGGATTTTGATGGCTTCCTGTCTTACATTGAGGTCTTTCATCCATTTTGAGTTTATTTTTGTGTATGGTGTAAGAAAGTGGTCCAGGTTCATTTTTCTGCATGTCACTATCCAGTTTTTCCAGCACCACTTGCTGAAGAGGCTGTCTTTATTCCATTGGATATTCTTTCCTGCTTTGTCAAAGATTAGTTGGCCATACGTTTGTGGGTCCATTTCTGGGTTCTCTATTCTGTTCCATTGATGTGCTCTTGTGACAGTACCATACTGTCTTGATGATTACAACTTTGTAGTATAGCTTTAAGTCTGGGATTGTGATGCCTCCTACTTTGGTTTTCTTTTTCAAGATTGCTTTGGCTATCAGGGTCTTTTCTGGTTCCATACAAATTTTAGGACTGTTTGTTCTAGCTCTGTGAAGAATGCTGGTGTTACTTTGATAGGGATTGCATTGAGTATGTAGATTGCTTTGGGTAGTATTGGCATTTTAACAATATTTGTTTTTCCTACCCAGGAGCATGGAATCTTTTTCCATTTTTTTGTGTCTTCTTCAATTTCTTTCATAAGCTTTCTATAGTTTTCAGTGTATAGATTTTTCACCTCTTTGGTTAGATTTATTCCTAGGTATTTTATGTTTTTTTGTGCAACTGTAAATGGGATCTATTCCTTGATTTCTCTTTCTGTTGCTTCATTGTTGTTGTATAGAAATGCAGCAGATTTCTGTGTGTTGATTTTATATCCTGTGACCTTGCCGAATTCATGAATCAGTTCTAGCAGTTCTTTGATGGAATGTTTTGGGTTTTCCATATAGAGTATCATGTCATCTGTGAAGAGTGAAAGTTGACCTCCTCCTGGCCAATTTGGATGCCTTTTATTTCTTTGTGTTGTCTGATTGCAGAGGCTAAGACTTCTAATACTATGTTGAATAATAGTGGTGAGAGTGGACATCCCTGTCTTGTTCCTGACCGTAGGGGGAAAGCTCTCAGGTTTTCCCCATTGAGGATGATATTAGCATGGGGTCATTCATATATGGCTCTTATGATCTCGAGGTATGATCCTTCTCTCCCTACTTTCTTGAGGGTTTTTATCAAAAAAGGATGCTGTCTTTTGTCAAATGCTTTCTCTGCATCTATTGAGAGAATCATATGGTTCTTGTCCTTTCTTTTATTGATGTGATGAATCTTGTTCATTTTTTTGTGGATATTGAACCAGCCCTGCATCCCAGTTATAAATCCCACTTGGTCGTGGTGAATAATTTTTTTAATGTATTGTTGGATCCAGTTGGCTAATATCTTGTTGAGGATTTTTGTATTCATGTTCATCAGGGAAATTGGCCTATAGTTCTCCTTTTTAGTGTGGTCTCTGTCTGGTTTTGGAATCAAGGTAATGTTGGCTTCATAGAAAGAGTTTGGAAGTTTTCCTTCAATTTCTATTTTTTGGAACAGTTTCAAGAGAATAGTTGTTTTCTCTTCCTTAAATGTTTGGTAGAATTCCCCTGGAAAGCCATCTGGCCTTGGACTCTTGTTTTTTGGCAGATTTTTGGTTACTAATTTGATTTCCTTACTGCTTATGGGTTTGTTCAAATTTTCTATTTCTTCCTGTTTCAGTTTTGGTAGTCTGTATGTTTCTAGGAATTTGTCCATTTCTTCCAGATTGCCCATTTTATTGGCATATAATGCTCATAATATTATTATTGTTTTTATTTCTGTTGTGTTGGTTATGATCTCTCCTCTTTCATTCTTGATTTTATTTATTTGGGTCCTTTCCTTTTTCTTCTTGATCAAACTGGCTAGTGGTTTATCAATTTTGTTAATTCTTTCAAAGAACAAGCTTCTGGTTTCACTGATCTGTTCTACTGTTTTTTTGGTTTCAATAGTATTAATTTCTGCTCTGATCTTTATTATTTCCTGTCTTCTGCTGGTTTTGGGTTTTATTTGCTGTTCTTTTTCATTCTCCTTAAGGTGTAAGGTTAGGTTGTGTATCTGAGATCTTTCTTCCTTCTTTAGGAAGGCCTGGATTGCTATATACTTTCCTCTTATGACCACCTTTACTGCATCCCAGAGGTTCTGGGTTGTGGTGTTATCATTTTCATTGACTTCCATATACTTTTTAATTTCCTCTTTAACTGATTGATTAGCCCATTTATTCTTTAGTAGGATGTTATTCAGTCTCCAAGTATTTGTTACCTTTCCAAATTTTTTCTTGTGGTTGATTTTGAGTTTCATAGCGTTGTGGTCTGAAAATGTGCACAGTATGATCTCGATCTTTTTGTACTTACTTAGGGCTGATTTGTGTCCCGGTATATGGTCTATTCTGGAGAACATTCCATGTGCATTGGAGAAGAATGTATATTTGATGCTTTAGGATGAAATGTTCTGAATATATCTGTTACATCCATCTGGTCCAGTGTGTCATTCAAAGCCATTGTTTCCTTGTTGAGTTTTTATTAGATGATCTGTCCATTGCTGTGAGTGGGGTGTTGAAGTCTCCTACTATTATGGTATTACTATTGATGAGTTTCTTTATGTTTGTGTTTAATGCATTTATATATTTGGGTGCTATTACATTAGGCGCATAAATGTTTACAATTGTTAGGTCTTCTTGGTCCATAGACACCTTGATTATGATATAATGCCCTCTGTATCCCTTGATACAGTCTTTATTTTAAAGTCTGGATTGTCTGATACAAGTATGGGTACTCTGGCTTTCTTTTGTTGACCATTAGCATTATAGATGGTTCTCCATCCCCTTATTTTCAATCTGAAGGTGTCTTTAGGTCTAAAGTGGGTCTCTTATAAACAGCATATAGATGGATCTTGTTTTCTTATCCATTCTGTTACCCTATGCCTTGATTGGAGAACTGAGTCCATTGACGTTTAGAATGAGTACTGAAAGATATGAATTTATTGCCATCATGATGCAGGGTCATTTCTTGCAGGGTCATTTCTTGCAGTGGTCACAAAGTCCTTTAATTTTTGTTTGTCTGGGAAACTTTTTTTCTCTCCTTCTATTTTGAATGACAGCCTTGCTGGATAAAGAATTCTTGGCTGCATATTTTTCTGATTCAGCACACTGAATATATCCCACCACTCCTTTCTGGCCTGTCAAGTTTCTATGGATAGGTCTGCTGCAAACCTGATCTGTCTTCCCTTGTATGTTAGGGACTTTTTTTCCCTTGCTGCTTTCATGATTCTCTCCTTGCCTGAGTATTTTGTGAATTTGACTATGAGATGCCTTGTTGATGGTCAGTTTTTGTTGAATCTAATGGGCATCCTCTGTGCTTCCTGGATTTTGATGTCTGTGTCTTTCCCCAGGTTAGGAAAGTTTTCCTTTATGATTTGCTCACATAACCCTTCTACCCCTATTTCTCTGTCTTCCTCTTCTTGGACCCCTGTCATTCTGATGTTGTTCCTTTTAATGAGTCACTGATTTCTCTAATTCTTAAATCATGCTCTTTTGCCTTAATCTCCCTCTTTTTTTCTGCTATATTTATTCTCTATAAGTTTGTCCTCTATATCACTGATTCTCTGTTCTGCCTCGTCCATCCTTGCCGCCGCTGCGTCCATCCATGATTGCACTCAGTTATAGCATTTTCAATTTCATTCTGGATATTTTTTACTTATTTTATCTCTGCATAAAGGGATTATAATCTATTTTTGACTCCAGTTAGTATTCTTATTACTGTGATTCTAAATTCTGGTTCAGACATCTTGCTTGTATCTGTGTTGGTTAAATCCCTGGCTGTTGTTTCTTCGTGCTCTTTCTTTTGTGGTGAATTCCTTCATTTTCTCATTTTGAAGGGAGAAAAGGAATTAATGGAGTAGTAAAATTGAAATAAAAAAATTAAGAATAAGAAATATTGACATTAAAAATTAAAACCACACACACAAAAATCGAATATATAATGCTAGATCCTAGATGTGTTTTGGTCTGGGTGTTGAAAGTGGTGACGATTAGAAAAAAAAAAGGGGCGGGGAAGGAGATCGTTTGAGAATTTGAAAAAATGAATACATTGAAGTAGAGTAAAATGAGATGATGGGGGTAAAATAGAATTTGAAAAAATGTACACAAAAGTAAAGAATATAGTAGAAAAAAATTAAAGAAAAATATTTTTAATAAAAATTAAAAATAAATATGAAGTTTTTCATTTTTTGTAAGAAAAATAAAAAAATGAAAAAGAGAAATAGATAAAAAAAGAAAAAAATCGTTTGAAAATTTGAAAAAGTGAATAGACTAAAATAAAATGATGGAAGTAAAATAGAATTTGAAAAAACTTACACAAAAGTAAAAAGTATAGTAATAAAAATTAAAGATATTTTTAATAAAAGTTGAAAATAAAAATAATTTTTTCTCTTTCTGTATTCAAGAAAAAGAAAAGAATTGTAAAAGAGAAAAAGGAAAAAGAAAAAAAAGTTGAATAGAAAATTGAATAGATGAACCTGCTAACAGATTTAAGTAGGACTGAAATTGCTTCGTTTTCCCCTCAAAGTCAGTCTATGTAGCTCTTTATAGTCCATGAATTAAGTCAGCTGTGAGACTTATGTTCTTGAAGAGCAAAGCTGGCCCAGTTGGGTGAGGCTCAGTGTAAGAGCTCTGCTCTCCACTAGGTGGTGCTGCTAGCCTACTGGGGTGGATGTTGTGGGGGCTCATAGGTGCATATGCACATGCACGGGAGCAGTGAAAATGATGCCACCTAGCTACCCAGTCTATTTTCCTAGATCAGCAGTCATGCACCCATCCTCTGTCTTCAGGTCTCATCCACTCCCCACTTTTTCACTCTCCGTGACCAGGCCCCAGGCAGCACCTCTCGCCCAAGCCTTGTATCAGATGTGACTGTTTTCCCCAGCCCTCTACTTCCAAAGGACTGCATCTTTGACCCGTTCTGACCCTCTGCAGGAGGGTCTCACCGAGCAATGACCAAATGAGCAATGGCCAAATATCGGCTGCACCCAGGTATGCCCACTGGACCCTGCTGCTGCCGGTGCCCTGAGACTGCGGCTGGGTGCCAGCCCATCCCAGAGAATGTTCGTGAGACAGTGTAGCAGCAGCATCTCAGGGATTATGGAAAATCACAACACACATCTGGCACCAGGCTTCACTCATAGTGACCTTGCCCCAGTACCAGTGAATGTGGCCACCTTCCAGGGTCTTCTGGGACCAGCTGGCGTCAACAGTCTGTACCAAATGTCCTTCCAGCAGTGAAACTGCTTTTCCCCATGTGGCCCGAGAACCTCCCAGACCCCACTCTGTTCCTGGGAATTCTCCCTTCCCACCAGAGCAACACCAGGTATCGAGCTGCGGAATTGCAGCCTTTGCACTCCCCTTGTTTATAGTCTTAATGGAATTTAAACCCTCTCCTTTTTCCTTTCTCCCTTTTTAGTTTAGTCCCTGTGGCTGTTTCTTTTTAAAAATTTTTTTTTACGTTTATTTATTTTTGAGACAGAGAGAGACAGAGCATGAACGGGGAGGGTCAGAGAGAGGGAGACACAGAATCTGAAACAGGCTCCAGGCTCTGAGCTGTCAGCACAGAGCCCGAAGTGGGGCTCGAACTCACGGACTGCGAGATCATGACCTGAGCCGAAGTCGGCCGCCCAACCGACTGAGCCACCCAGGCGCCCCTCCCTGTGGCTGTTTCTAATTTTCCACTTTCTCTCCAGCTGCTTTTGGGGAGGGATGATTTTCCTGTATTCTCCACCCCTTCCCAGTCTCCATCCTCTCTCTGCCTGCAAAAGTGGTTCCCTACCTTTTAGGGCTTCTTGCTCCCCAAGTTCAGCTCTCCGTGCCATGTACCTGCTGAATTCTGTGGTTCAGGTTGTGCAGATTGTTGTATTAATCCTCCAATCAGTTTTCTAGGTGTGTAGGATGATTCAGTGTTGGTCTGATTGTATTTTATGGGTGGGAGACACGCAGAAAGCTTCCATGCTGTTCCACCATCTTGGCTCCTCTAAAAATATATTTTAGATATAACTACTTATCAGATGTGTGGTTTGCAAATATTTTCTCCAATTCTTTAGGTTGCCCTTTCACTATGTTGTTTTCATTGCTGTGCAATAGTTTTTTTTTTTTTTCATGCAATTTCATTTGTCTATTTTTGCTTTGTTGCTTGTGCTTTTGGCATCCTATCCATTAAATCATTGCCCAGATCAATGTCAAGAAACTTTTTCTTTGTTTCTTCTAGTATTTTTATGATTTGTGGTCTTGCATTTAAATATTTAATCCTTTTCAAATGATTTTTGTATATAGTGTCAAATAGGGCCCAATTTCATTCTTCTGCATGTAGGTATCCATTTCCAACAGCATTTATTGAAGAGACTGATCTTTTCCCCATTGTGTGTTCCTGGTACCCTTGTCAAAGATCAGTTTGCCATACATGTGTAGATTATTTTTGGGCTCTCTGTTCTATTTCTTTTGCCTATATATCTGTTTTTATGCCAGTACCATACTGTTTTAATACTTTAGTTTCAAAATAATATATTTTGAAATCACGAGGAAGGTGTCTCTAGCTTTGTTCTTCATGTTCAAAATTGCTTTGGTTATTTGGGTCTTTCATGGTTTCATGTGAATCTTAGGATCATTTTTCTACTTCTGTAAAGGGTGCCATTTGGTTTTGGGAAGAATTTCCTTTGAGACTGTAAGTCATTTTGGGTAGTATGGATATTGTTATAATAGTAATTCTTCCACGAACATCAAATATCTTTCCATTTATCTTTTTCTTTGAAATTTTTCTTTGTCAATATCTTGTAGTTTTCAGTGACTTTATTCTTTTTGTTGTTTTGTGAGTTGGAATATTTTTTAAATTTCCTTTTAGGGTTGTGTGTAGAAATGCCATTGATTTTTGATGCTGATTTTATATGCTGCAAATTACTGAGTTCTTTATTTCTAACAGTTTTTTTTTGTTGAATCTGTAGGGTTTTCTACATATATGATTATGTCATCTGCCAACATTACTTTCTGTTCAATTTGGATGCTTTTGATTTCTTTTATCTAATTATCTAAGGGCTATGTGGCAATACTGAGTCTAAGGGGACTTGTAGTGGTGCTGGTCTGAATTTTGCACAGTGGTATGGGTTCTGATGGGATTTACAGCATTGGCTCTGGCTATTGGGGAAACCGGCAGCTTGTGCTTTATGTAATTCTGTCAGCTGGGGTCTTCATCAGCACGGGGTGTGAGGGGGTCGATGGTGTTGGCAAGTGTTGTTGGGGTCCTATGTGGTGAATGCTGCTAGGGTTGTTCTTGCCTTTTTCCCAGTTGTGGGGGACAGGCAAAATAATATCTGAGGGTATTCCTATGGACTCTGAGCTATGTCAGCCTGGGGATAGGGTGATGAAAGTAAAATGCTTTCTATACTTTTCTATGTGGCCATCTTTGTTTTTTGTCATCCACTGGGCTGCTGCAACTTCTTAATTGCCCTCTAGAGTTCTCCCAGTGCTAATTTTTGTCAGAGATAGCTGTTAAATTATTGTTTTTGTGGGGCACAAGGACTAGGACCTCCTGTTCCACTATCTCACTGATATCACTTCCCCATTTTTCAGCCTTAAATGTCCTTTTCTTCTCAATTGTACATAGTTAGATTTGTATTCTCAGTATAGCTTTTAGTTAAATGTAAGAATTGGAAGTACTGTTATACAATAAACTATGTGGGGTATAAAGTAATTTTGCTAATTTTCTTATTGTAAGTTTATTTAGTACATAAATACCAAGGTTTGAGTGGGGAAGAATAATGAAATTTGTATCCAGATTATGGGTATTGTTTCACTTTATGGAATCACTAAGTTCCTTAAGTTTCCCCTTGTAATCTAGTAGTTTCCTTTCCCTCTTCTTTTCAGCTTCATTATTTTTGTGTAATTTTATCTTCTGTATCACCTATTCTCTCCTCTGCTTCCTCAATCTTTGTTGTGACTGTATCCAGCCAGTTTTTCATCTCAGTTATAACAATTTTTATTTCAGCCTGACTAGGTTTTAGGCTTTGATCTCTGCAGCAGAGTTTCTCTGGTGTCTTATATGCTTTTTACAGGACCAGCTATTAGTCTTATGACTGTTGCTCTAAATTCTGTTCAGATATATTGCTTATATCTGTTTTGAGCAAGTCCCTGCCTATGCTTTCTACTTGATCCTTCTTTTGGGGAGAAATCCTCTGTCTTGTCATTTTGGCTAAGTTTCTGTCTTAGCTTATATTCTTTGAATGTTGAAGAGAAATGTTTTAAAATAGCAATATAAAATGTACTCACTTACCTCATTGTTTAAAAATGAAACATAAACATTGAAAAATAATCTGGTGTTGTTATGTTCACTTAAAAGAATTTGAAATATCAGTACATAAAGCAAAATTATCTTTTTAATCCAACATTATATTATTAAATTTCAATCTGCACTTTGGTATACATTTGAATCAAAGTCTATTATAATATACACCTTTAAAATTTTGTTCATAAGTTGTGCTTCTTCCTATATAATTAATATAAAACAAATAGAGTACTTTTAATAAGATGAATGTAATTTTTGTCACTGCACATGTAATGAATATTATTACAGCTTGTATTTAAATCTCAAATGTGTGATCTTCAATGTTGATCCAGAATGACCTTAAATTTAAATAAACTTTTATAATTTATATATTATTGTGGCAGTATAAAAATATAATCCCAAATTCTTTGACACTTCTAATCAAGAGGGTGGTCTATGTACCTTCCTGTTGGACTGGCTGGCTTGTCAATGCTTCCATGAGTAGAATAAGTTGTAAGTGATGCTCTATGGCTTTTGCCTGGCTCTTTTGGAATGCTCAGTCTCAAGAAGCCCAAACCATCAACTGTCCCAGCTAAGGCAGACATGTGAGTGATGAAACCTCTAGTTCACATGGAAGTAAAATCATATGGTTTTTGTCCTTCTCAGTTTGGCTTATTTGATGTAATATAATACCCTCTAGGTCCACCAAGGTTGTTGCAACCTATAAATAGAGAACGAAGTGATGGTTACCAGAGGGGAGAAGGGTAGGAGGATGGGCAAAATGAGTGAAGAAGAGTGGGAGATACAGGCTCCCAGTTATGGAATGAATAAGCCATGGAAATAAAATGCATCGAATAGGAAATATAGTCAATGATACTGTAATAGCATTGTTTGGTGACAGATAATAGCTATACCTGTGGAGAGCATAACCTAATATATAGAGAAGTTGAATTACTACATTGTACACCAGAAACTAATGTAACATTTTATGTAAACTATACTTAAATAATAAAATAATCAATTCATCATAAATGTAAGGTTTATTTCTGAACTCTATATTTTATTTATCTGTATGCCTGTGCTTATTATTAATATTGCATTATCTTTATGATTGTAGTAAGTTTTTAAAGCAGAAAATGGGAGTTCTCTAACTTTTTTCTTCTTAAGACTTTTTTAAGGATATTATAGGTTCCTTACATTTCCATATGGATTTTAGTACTACCTTATCAATTTACATAAAATAGGCATCTGAGGTTTTTATAGGGATTAAACTGAATCTGTAGATCATTTGTAGTATATTGTGATTTTAACAATATTAAGTCTAAAACTCCACTACCAGGGGATGGCTTTCCAATTTGTTGTACCTTGTTTAATTACTTTCAGTGATGTTTTATGCTTCCAGTGTACAAGTCTTAGTTTTAGATATTAGTTTACATTTTAATTTTAATTCCAGTTCTGTTAACGTACAGTGTTATATTAGTTTCCAAGTATACAATATAGTGACTCAACAATTCCATACATCACCCAGTGCTCATCACAACAGGTGCACTCCTTAATCCCCATCACCTATTTAACCCATCCCTCCACCTTCTCCCTTCTGATAACCATCAGTTTTCTATAATTAAGAGTCTGTTTCTTGGTTTCTCTCTCTGTTTTTCTCCCTTTTCACATACAGTTGATGACTAAAGATATGTACACACACACACACACACACACACTGGAATATTATTCAGCCATAAAAAGAATGAAATCTTGCCATTTGCAATGACATGGAGGGAGCTAAAGAGTATAATGTTAAGCAAAATAAGTTAGCCAGAGAAAGACCAATACCATATGACTTCATCCATATGTGGAATGTAAGAAACAAAGCAAATGAGTGTGCAAGTCTTAACTTATTTTGTTAAATTCATTCTTGAATATTTTATTTTTATACCATTATAAATGGAATTATTTTCTTAATTTCATTTTATCATTGTTCATTGCTAGTGTATTAGAATACAATTGAATTTTGTGTATTTATCTTGTAACCTAAAACTTTTGCTGAATTCATTTATTCTAATAGGTTTTGGGTTGTGTGTGTGTGTATGGATATTTTATGTACACATGCAAGAAGAGATAGTTTTATTTATTTATTTCTAATATTGATTTTTATTTCTTTTTCTTGCCCAAATTGCCCTAGCCAGAAACCCCATCACATATTGTCTTTTATTCTAATAATATGGCTCAGTACATTGAGTGACTCATTTTTGCTTATGAAACCAACCAAGCATTTCAGGGATCATTGAATTTCTTTTCTTTCCCCCTCTATTTTTTTTATTTCTGCTCTAGTCTCTATTATTTGCTTTCTTCTACTTGCTTTGCATTTAGTTTGTTCACTAATTATGGTCTCTCTTTTTCCAAGTACTTGTTGGAAACTATAAGTTTTCCTCTAAGCATCATTTTAACTGCATCCAATAAATTTTAGCATGATATGTCTTTGTTTTTTCTGTATCTCAGAGTATTCTCTAGTTTTTCTTGTGATTTCTTCTTTGGATTATTGGTCATTTAGGAGTGTGTTTAAATTTAACTCATTTGTGAATTTCTTTGATCTCCTTCTGTTATTGATTTCTAATGTCCATTTCATAGGAGTTAGAGGATGTACTTTGTATGATGCCAATCCTATTAAGTTTATTGAGGCTTGATTTATGGTATAGCATATTGTTTATCTTGGATAACATTCTAAATGCATTTGAGAAGAACATGAATTCAGCTTTTGTTGAGTAGAGTATGCTATAGATATCTGCAAGCTTTTACAGAGGTCTAGTTAGTTCACAGTGTTGTTCAATTACTGTGTTTCTTTTTTGATCTAGTGCTTAGTGTTTTATTATTCAAATTGGGGTATTGAAGTGCTTATTGTTATTGAAATATCTATCTGTAATTGTCCGTCTATGGTTGGGCATGAAATATAATGCACAGAATTTTGGCCTGAAACTGGACTCCTGAATGTATATACATACACCTAGGCACATATTCATACACATATATACTTTTACATCCACACATGCATATACACATACATAGACTTCTTTGGAAACCATAAGTCCTCATGGACGTCTTTAGTTACAATCGATTCCCTCAAGTTTTATTCTTTACTTCCTTTGTTTTGTATGTGTAATTTTTTCTTTTACAGTTTGAACTTGATTGAAGTATATCAATACTTATATTCATTTGATATATCCTTAATCCTTTACATTTGTTTGAGAAACTGCTTAGCACATAGCACTAGAAACAAGTATACTAAAAGATTTCATGATTTTATTTGCATCTTATTCTCTTCACTAAGACTGAGGATATATGCACAGTTGTATTCTTAGGTTACTTAGATTAATTCTTTATTTTTTACTTCAGAAATTTCATTTGTTTATTTTTAGTTTTATTTTCTTTTCCTTATCATGTTCATTTAATTTTGGGGGGTAATATATACTTCTTAAAGTATAAATAGCAAAAAGCATACCTACAGAAGTTTCATTTGTCCTGTATCTCTTCGCTTTGCATGCCCAGACCACCATCCACTCCCTTGAAGGTAACTGAATATATAGTTTACTGAATAACCTTTCTTGTTTTTCATTTTGTAAAAGTGTTTCTTTATTTCTCTCTACCTTTTTTTTTTTTGTAATTTCCCCTCTGTTCTCACTCAATAGGGAGCATACTGAAGATCCTTTTTCTCATCCCGCTCCACCCCTCCCCCCTTAACATTATGTCCTGGAAATAATGAAACAGCTTAAAACACAGCTTCATTAAAGCTGTTATTACAATTTTTATTTCAGATATAGCATTTTGATAGTTTACTTACAACTTTATAAAAATGAGAGAAAATGCTACTGTTCATTTGTTTTAAACTTGAAATTTAGATATTTTACAATCGTTTTTCCATTTAGTAGACTAAATGCATTTCTTTATGTAGCTCATGATAAAGACCAGATGAAAATATTATGCTTGGGAATGGTGCAGTGTCAAACACCCCCATACAAATGTTGAAACAAAGAACTTCTAGACTTAATAGACACAATGGAAAGGATAATTACAGATATCTTTAAATTATTTTAAGTTAAACACTTAAAAAGATCATTTTTATTTGCTTTAAGGCTAGTATTTGTTACAGCATATACTTTACAGATATTTTACACTTTGATATGTGTGAATACCCTAAGATAACTAGGCAACTGTAGTAAAAGCTTGATACCTTTTGCTTGGTATTTGTGCTGGTCAATGATTACTATGTAACAAGACTGTTATTTAAATAAATAAAGTTTATTGCTATAGTTTTGCATTCCTCTTCCCTTTCCACAAATGAGAAGAAATTTTGCTGATTAGTTGGCATATCCAGAATTTTTATAATAGATCTGTTTGTTAACTTTTTTTAACATTTCTTATAACTCAGCAAAACAATATATTATCTATTGCAAATCAATTGCCTGAAGACATGGCTTTAATTTAAAAAAGACTATCTCAAGAGTCATAAACCTACCAGAAATGAAAGCTCTGATAGTAATTAATTTAAAACATTGTAATTATTTTCAAATAAATTCGAAAGGTTTTTCCCCCCATAGTTCATGAATATATCTACAATTATTTTACTCATATTCTCAGGTCTTTATTAGTAATTTCTATTTAGTCCATAATTACTGAGTCACATGTGTTAAATTTCCCTTTACGATTATGGATTTCTCTATTTCTTATGTTGTATCAGGTTTTGCTTCATAAATTATAACATTTTATTAATATATATATAAATTTAAAAGTTATAATATCCCTAGAGGACAGACCCCTTTGTTTTAATGAAGGGACTGATTTTATAATTTTTATGGTTTCGGTTTTCCTGTTTGCCTTAAAAGCTACCATGTCTGCTATTAATGTAGTTCCCATCATCTTCTGGTTGGTATATGCATGATAGATTATTTTTCTATTTTTTTGTTTTAACTTTCCTGTATCTTTATTTTTCTTTATCTCTTGTATGAAACTTATTGTTGTATATTTTTCAAATTCATTCTGATATCTATGTATTTTCATTAGCACTCATAATCACACTTGATCCAATTTTGATATTTTGAGATTAAATTATTTCATTTTCTTTGTGCTTCCTATTTTCCTGCATGATAAATTTTTTTTTTTTTTAAGATTTATGTATTTTTGGGAGAACACAATTGGGGGGTCAGAAAGAGGGGGACAGATGATCCAAAGTAGGCTCTGCACTGACGGGCTGACAGCAGAGAGCCTGTTGTGGGGCTTGAACTCATGAGCCGCAGGATCATGACCTGAGCCGAAGTCAGATGCTCAACAAACTGAGCTATCCAGGTGCCCATGCCTGATAAGTTTCTTTTACTCTGTTTTGCTCTATATTTTTATAATATTATTGTATTTTCCCTTAGATATATCTGATATCCAGTATTTTAACTTTATTCTAAAGTATGTATTTGCCAAGAAAATTAGAAAATATTTTAAATTATTAATATTAATATTAAATGAAAATTATTAAAGTTATTGATATCTGAGTATCTGAAAAGTGACAGGACTGATTCTGCTTGCATAGTGAAAGATCTAGTCAGTTAGGTTTATACTTCAATAGTGTCTTTCAATAGTTTATTACACAGAGTGTGATTTGCTTATACCATTATCTCATTTGTTGCAAATGAGACAAAATATTGTTGGGTAATTAACATATATTACAAATCTAGTCCTCACATCAGAGATCTGTTTTTTTTAACGTTTATTTATTTTTGAGACAGAGACAGAGCATGAACGGGGGAGGGCCAGAGAGAGAGGGAGACACAGAATCTGAAACAGGCTCCAGGCTCTGAGCTGTCAGCACAGAGCCCAAGGCGGTGCTCAAACTCACGGACCGCGAGATCATGACCTGAGCCAAAGTCGGACGCTTAACCGACTGAGCCACCCAGGCGTCCCCACAGATCTGGTTTTCTATTTAGTGCATTTAAAAATCTTTCTTCTTATTTTTTTAATGTTTATTTATTTTTTAGAGAGAGATACAGAGGGAAGGAGGATGGGTGGGAGGGGCAGAGAAAGAGGGAGACACAGAATCTGAAGTAGGCTCCAGGCTCTGAGCTTTCAGCACAGAGCCTGACATGGGTCTCTAACTCACCAACCTCCTGGTTCAGCTCATGACCTAAGCTGAAGTTGGATGTTTAACCAACTGAACCACACAGGCGCCCCCCAAATTTTTTCTTTTTGTAGCCTGAGGATTGATGAAATATCAGTTAATATTTCGCTTAACACTTAGAGCTGCTAGAAAGGCTCAGTAGTAAATATAATTATTAATATTATAAAATTATTTTTAATTAATTTAATTAGTTTTTAATTAAGTGGAATTTTGTTCATCACTGTATATCAATACAACCTTACATACACACCACAAGTGCATATACATGTGTATCAAGTGCACATTCCCCTTCCTGGAGTATTTTTGGAAAAGGATACATTGCCTGCCCAAGGACAAAAGACCCTTTAGGCACTAGTGAGAGGTATTTCATCAGCAGGGGATAGAAGTGCACCTAGAGGGAATATAACATTGTTGCTACTTTTAGCAGTGCTGCACAATAGATTCTGTGCACTGTGTAGGCATGGGACTGTTTTACTGGGACAAAGGACTTCAGACACAGTGTGGAAAGGCTCTACTCTAGAGGAGGGGGTCAAGTTAGCACCATGTCACGTCCTTTAAGACTTTATGTTTTGAATCTAAGTGGAGAGTTGTGGCACAGGGCTAGCTGACTGCCCTCACTACTCTGTGAGGGCTGCTTGAACAGCAGGGGATGTGAGATCCCCTGTCTGGGGATGAGAGATTGGGGTTGTGACATTTTTCCCCCAACACCAATATGGTGGGACTTCAGAGAACAGCACAGCAGCCCCCAGTGGGGGCAGGGCCCACTTACACCAAAACTGTCCCCCTGTGCCTGGCTATTACTTATTTACTGGGGCAAGACTGACTCTGAGCTAATGCCATGGATCTCTCCTCCAGAGGACCAGCAGTGGAAGGACCTTGTGTGCACTAACTGTACTGACAATCAAATGCTTCAAAATGACACCTGCATTTCTGGTGGAAATAGGTCCAGGCTTATGGACAAACAAATGAAAGCACACCTAGTTAAAAGTCCAAACACTCCCGACTGCAAGCAAGGAAATTTTCTGCACTAGAAACACTTTCTGAAGTGCCAGATCCTGGGTGGTGTATAACCCCTTTTTAATATAGCATTATTCTCAGTGCAGAGAAACTGACAAGCTTTTAAAACACACAAAAGACAGAAACTTAGCCAAAATTACAAGACAGAGGATTTCTCCCCAAAAGAAGGATCAAGTAGAAAGCATAGGCAGGGACTTGCTCAAAACAGATATAAGCAATATATCTGAACAGAATTTAGAGCAACAGTCATAAGACTAATAGCTGGTCCTGTAAAAAGCATATAAGACACCAGAGAAACTCTGCTGCAGAGATCAAAGCCTAAAACCTAGTCAGGCTGAAATAAAAATTGTTATAACTGAGATGAAAAACTGGCTGGATACAGTCACAACAAAGATTGAGGAAGCAGAGGAGAGAATAGGTGATACAGAAGATAAAATTACACAAAAATAATGAAGCTGAAAAGAAGAGGGAAAGGAAACTACTAGATTACAAGGGGAAACTTAAGGAACTTAGTGATTCCATAAAGTGAAACAATACCCATATCATAGGAATGCCAGAAGAGTGGTAAAAAAAAAAAAAACAACTTACAAACTTACAGAAGGTTTATTTGAACAAATTATAGCTGAGAACTTAGCTAATCTGGGGAAAGAAACAGGCATTCAAGTCCAAGAAGCACAGAGATTACCCTCAAAATCAACAAAACAGGTAAAAATCATGACCTATCATAGTGAAACTTGCAAAATACAAAGGTAAAAAGAGAATTCTGAAAGCAGCTAGGGGACAAAGGTCATTAATCTACAAGGGTAGACACATAAGGTTAGCAGCAATGTCCACTGAAACTTGTCAGCCCAGAGAGAGTGGCAGGAAATATTCAATGTGCTGAATGGAAAAAATACGCAGCCAAGAATTCTTTATCCAGCAAGGCATTCAGAATAGAAGAAGAGATAAATAATTTACCAGACAAAAACACACAAAAAGGGGTTCGTGATCACTAAACCAGCCCTGAAATGTTAAGGGGTACTCTCTGAGTAGAGAAAAACTAGAAAGACCAAAGCAACAAAGACTACAAAGGACCAGAGAACATCACCAGAATCACCAACTCTACAAGTAACACAATGGCACTAAATTCATATCTTCAGTAATCACTCTGAATGTAAATGGACTAAATGCTCCAATCGAAAGGCACAGTGTGTCAGAATGGATAACAAACAAGATTCTGCTTGTCTACATGCTACATACAAGACTCATTTTAGACCTAAAGACACCTAAAAATTGCAAGTGAGGGGATGGAGAACCATCTATCATGTTAATGGATGTGAAAAGAAAATCAGAGTAGCCATATTATATCAGGCAAACTGATTTTAAAACAAAGACCATAACAAGAGATGAAGAAAGGCATTATATCATAATTAAGGGACGTATCCTTTAAGAAGATCTAACAGTTGTAAATATTTATGTCCCCAACTTGGAGCACCTAAACATATAAATCAATTAAAACAAACATCAAGAAACTCATTGATAATAATAAAATAACAGTTAAGGACTTTAATGCCCCATTTACAACAATGGACAGATCATGTAAGCAGAAAATCAAAAGGGAAACAATGGCTTTGAATGACACACTGGACTACATGGACTTAACAGATATATTCAGAACATTTCACCTTAACAGTGGAACACATTTTCCTTGAGTGCGCAAGGAACATTCTCCAGAATAGACACATACTTGGTCACAAATCAGTCCTCAACACTTACAAGAAGATTGAGATCATAGCATGTATATTTTCATATCACAATGCTCTGAAACTTGAAGTCAACCACAGGAAAAAATTTGGAAAGGCAAAAAATTTATGAAGATTAAAGAACATCCTACTAAAGAATGAATGAGTTAACCAGAAAATTAAAGAAGAAATAAAAAAGATACGTAGAAACAAATGAAAATGAAAACATGACAGGCCAAACCCTTTGGAATGAAGCAAATGCAGTCCTAAGAAGGAAGTATATTGCAGTTCAGGCTATCTCAAGAAGCAAGATAAGTCCCAAATATGCAATCTAACCTTATACCTAAATAAGCTAGAAAAGGAACAGCAAATAAGTTCTAAAGTAGACAGAAGAAAGGAAATGAAAAATACCAGAGCAGAAATAAATGATATAGAAACAAAAAAAGCAGTAGAACAGATCACCAAAACTAAGAGCTGGTTCTTTGAAAGTATTAACAAAATTGATAACCCCCTAGCCAGACTTATCAGAAAAGGGAAAGTACCCAAATAGATAAAATCATAAGTGAAAGAGAAGTCAAAACCAACACTACAGAAATACAAACAATTGTAAGAAAATACTGTGAGAATTTATATGCGAACAAATTGGGCAATCTGGAAGAAATGGTCAAATTCTTGGAAACATACAAATGACAAAAACTGGAACATGAATAAATAGAAAATTTGAACAGATGCAAACCAGCAAAGAAATTGAATCAGTAATCAAAAATCTCCCAGCAAATAAGAGTACTGGGACAGATGGCTTCCCAGGGGAATTCTACCAGACATTTAAAGAATAGTTAATACCTATTTTTGTCAAACTGTTCCAAAAAATAGAAATGAAAGGAAAGCTTCCAAACTCATCCTATAAAGCCAGCATTACTATCAATCCAAAACCAGGCAAAGGCCCACTAAAGAGGAGAATTACAGGCTAATATGCCTGATGAATCTGGATGCAAAAATTCTCAACAAGATACTAGCAAATCAAATTAAATAGCACATTAAAGGAATTCTTCACCTGGGGTACAGGGCTGGTACAATATTTGCAAATCAATCATTATGATACAGCACATTAATAAAAGAAAGGATTAGAACCCTATGATCCTTTCAATAGATGCAGAAAAAGCATTGGACAAAATACAAAACCTTTTCTTGATAAAATCTCTCAAAAAGTAGGGATAGAAGAAATATATGAAACATCAACATCATAGAGGCCATATATGAAAGACCCACGGCTAATATCATCCTCAGGGAGGAAAAACTGAGAGCTTTCCCCATAAGGTCAGGAACACGACAGGGATGTCCACTCTCACCACTATTGATCAGCTTACTACTGGAAGTCCTAGCCTCAACAATCAGAAAACAAAAAGAAATAAAATGCATATAAATTGGTAGGAAGAAGTCTGCAAAGAGTCTTTCACTCTATGCAGAAGACATGATACTCTATGTGGAAAACCCAAAAATCTCCACCAAAAAAAAACTTCTAGAACTGATACACGAATTCACCAAAATTGCAGGATACAAAATCAATGTACAGAAATCAGTTGCATTTCTATACACCAATAATGAAGCAACAGAAAGAGAAATCAAGGAATTGATCCCATTTACAATTTCACCAAAAACCATAAGACACCTAGGATGAAACTTAATCAAAAACGTAAAAGATCAGTATGCTGAAAATTTTACAAAGGTTATGAAAGAAATTGAAGAAGATATAAAGAAATAGAAAAACATTCCATACTCATGGATTAGAAGAGCCAATATAGTTAAAATGTCTATACTACCCAAACCAATTGACACATTCAATGCAATCCCTTATAAAAATAACACCAGTATTTTTCACAGAGCTAGAACAAACAATTTTAAAATTTGTATGAAACCACAAAAGAGCCTGAATAGCCAAAGTAATGTTCAAAAAAGAAAACCAGGGGGCATCTGGGTGGCTCAATCAGTTGAGCATCTGACTTCAGTTCAGGTCCTGATCTCATAGTTTGACCCTATGTGAGGCTCTGTGCTGATGGCTCGGAACCTAGAATCTTTTTTCAGATTTTGTGTCTCACTCTTTCTCTGCCCTTTCCCCACTTGTGCTCTCTCGTTCTCTCTCTCTCTCTGAAAAATAAATAAACATTAAAAAAAAAAAGAAAGAAAAAAAAGCTGGAGGCATCACAATTCCAGGCTTCAAACTGTATTACAAAGCTGTAGTTATCAAGAAAGTATGGTACTGGCACAAAAACAGACACATAGATCAATGGAACAGAATAGAAAACTCAGAAATGGACCCACAAATGTATGGCCAACTAATCATTGACAAAGCAGGAGAGAGTATCCAATGGAAAAAAAAATGTCTCTTCAGCAAATGGCACTGGGAAAACTGGAAAGCAGCATGCAGGAGAATGAACCTGGACCACTTTCTTACACTATCCACAAAAATAAATTCAAAATGGATGAAAGACCTAAAGGTAAAACAGGAAACCATCAATATTCTAGAGGAGAAGACAGGCAGCAGTCTCTTTGACCTCAGCCACAGCAACTTCTTACTAGACATGTCTCTGGAGGCAAGGGAAACAAAAGCAAAAATGAACTATTGGGGACTCATCAAGATAAAAAGCTTCTCCTCAATGAAGGAAACAATCAACAAAACTAGAAGACAACAGATGGAATGGGAGAAGATATTTCCAAATGACATATCAGATAAAGGATTAGTATCCAAAATCTGTAAGACCTTATCAAACTCAATAACCAAAAACTAAATAATCCAGTGAAGAAATGGGCAGGAGACATGAATAGACACTTTTCCAAAGAAGACATCCAGATACACGAAAAGGTGCTTAACATCACTCATCACCAGGGAAATAGAAATCAAAACCACAATGAGATATCACATCACACCCATCAGAATGGCTAAAATTAACAACTCAGGAAACAACAGATGTTGATGAGGCTGCAGAGAAAGGGGAACACTCTTGCACTGGTGGTGGGATTGCAAACTGGTGCAGCTGCTCTGGAAAACAGTATGGAGATTCTGCAAAAAATTAAAAATAGAGCCTACCTTACATCCCAGCAATTGCACTACTAAGTGTTTATCCAGAGGATACCAAAATGCTGATTCAGTGGGGCACATGCACCCCGTTTTTAATGGCAGTGATATCAACAATACCCAAATTATGGAAAGAACCCAAATGTCCATTGACTGACGACTGGGTGAAGAATATGTGGTATACATCTATAATGGAATATTACTCAGCCATAAAAAAGAATGAAATCTTGCCATTTTCAACCACATGGATAGAACTAGAGTTTATAATGCTAAGCAAAGTAAGTCAATCAGAGAAAGACAAATCCTATATGATTTCATTCGTGTTGAATTTAAAAAGCATGATAGATGAACATAAGAGAAGGGAAGGAAAAATAAGGTAAAAACAGAGATGCAGGCAAGCCATAAGTGACTCTTAAATACAGAGATGAAACTGGGGTGCTGAACAGGAGTTGTATGGGAGGATAGGCTAAATGGGTGAAGGGCATTAAGGAGGGTGGGAGGGCACTTGTTGGGATGAACACTGGGTGTTATATGAATCACTAAATTCTATACCTGAAACCAATACAACACTATATGTTAACTAACTTGAGTTTAAATAAATATAAATAAATAAATTAATAAATAAATTAATTAAATAAATAAATAAGATATTAAGCCCAGGTTAAAAAAAATAAAATAAAACTTATATTTCTGAAAGTGTTGATGGTGATGATTTATTTGACCAGTATTCTCATTAATTTTAAAAAGTAGATTTTTGGCTTTCTTCAAAGTGTCATTGAATTTAGTTTTTTTTTTTTGAATGTTGCTTTGGATGACCTGAATATTATTATCATTTTAAAATTTCTAGTTACCTTTTAAATATTTTCCTGTGTATGTTTTTAAATCCCCAGTCATTTTGCTTAAGCAATGAGTCATTTCTCTTAAGCAATACATAGTTTGATTTTACTTTTGAAACCAATATGAAATTTCCCCCCATGTTTGTATTTAAATTTCAGCTAGTTAACATACAGTGCAATATGAGTTTCAGGTGTAGAATTTAGTGATTCATCACTTACATATAGCACCCAGTTTTCATCACAAGTGCCCTTCTTAAATATTTTTGTTCACTTGTCTATGAACAGGGAATTTAAGCTATTTGTTTATTAAAATAAATAGGGTTGATATTATATATTATTTCTGCTTTCTGTTCAAGAATTCCTTGTAGTTATATGGATAATGCTTACTTGTTTTGATTTTTCCTTCCTTCCAGAGATTATAAACATACATTTTTTTAAAGTTTCTTTATTTGAGAAAGAGAGAGAGAGAGAGAGCCAGAGAGAGAGAGAGAGCCAGAGAGAGAGAGGGAGAGAATCCCAAGCAGGCTCCATGCTGTCGGTGCAGAGCCTGACATGGGGCTTGATCCCACTTACCTTGAGATCATGACCTGAGCCGAAATCAAGAGTCACTTAATCCACTGAGCCACCCAGGCACCCCAAAAGATACAAATTTTTAAATAAAAATATTTTTGTTTAATTTTAATAGTAATATTTGTTCACATAATAGAGTCAAACAATACAAAAATGTATAAGAAAAATGAGACTTTCTTCTCTTTACTTTCCCCCCACTCATATCAAAGTGATTACCCATGTTGATAATTGAATGTGTATCCTATCATAAAGTGTTTTATTTACATACAAACTCCATTCAATCACAGAGCTTTTTTCCCCAATCAAAAAATGGGACTCTTTTTTCTTCTGCTTAACAAAATATTGTGCCCTTCATTTCATTACAACATATAGATCATGGTTTTCAATGGATATTTATTTATCAACTTCATTTTTTTAAGTATAGATAGGTTTTACTTCTTCCTTACTACAAACAATGATTAATATATGTTCCTTGTGAATATTTAATTGTTTTTTGGTCTTAGCGGTATTGTAGGATTTTGTAAAATTGTTAGGTCTTAATGTATATACATTAAAAAGTGATAGAAATCGCCAAGTTGTCCTATGAAAGGTTTTATCAATTTATTTTCCCCTCAAATGTGTATTTTTTAAAGTTTATTTATTTATTTTGAGAGAGAGGGAGAGATAATCCCAAGCAGGCTCCACACTATCAGCACACATCCCAATGCAGGGCTAGATCTCAGGGATCATGAAATCATGACCTGAGCCAAAGTCAAGAGTGAGACACTTAACTGACTGAGCTACCCAGGTGACCCTCCCCTCTAGTATGTATTAATTTTCCCTTTTCTATCCCTGTTCTCCACACTGAATAATATAAACCTTTAATATTTCCGTCAAATTTGAGCCAAATTTAATTTTGTTGCTTTACTTATCCTTGAAAAACATGAATGAGTTCTATATATTTAAGAAATATTGGGTACAACTTTGTGTCAGGTACTGAGTGTGGACTTAACACTGTACAGTTACTGATTATATATACATATTTTTGTGGGTCAAATTTGTTCATGTCCTTGAACATTTATGTATACTAACTTTTATTTTTTAATTATTTGTTGTAGATATTGACCTTTGTGCTTTATATGTTATAAATAATTTTTCCCAGTTTATTATTTAAATTTTTATTTTTATGGTGTCTTTGAAGAATGTGTATTAATTTTTCTTTTTTTCTTCTTGGTTTCATGATAGACTTAGAAATGCTATCTCAAACTCAAGATTTTATATATATAAACATATGTATACAAATTATAATTATCTTAAAATTTGTTGTTGCCTTAAGAGCTTTTTTCTTTATAGAATTTGTTTTTTTTAAACTTTATTTACATTCCTTGTGTGTGTGTGTGTGTGTGTGTGTGTGTGTGTGTGTGTGTTGTATCAGTTATTGTTAGTTTTGGTAACATTTAACAGGAAATATTCTTGTAACACTGGCTTTAACAATTTGGAAATTTCTTTCCCACATAAACAATTCTAAAACTATGTAGTCAAAGGTTTGGTGGTTTCACAGTAAATAAGGAACCAAGCTATATTTTGTTACTTTTTCTACCTTATCATCTGCCTCATATCTGCATTCTAGCAAGGTAGAGAAAAGTGACTTAAAAAGAATACTGTGGGTTTTTTTTTTTTTTAATGAGAGCTCTTGAATTTCCTACATACACTTCCAACTACATTTCATTTTCTAAATTAAAAATTAGTCATGTGGATATTTTTGGGTAAAGGAGGCTGAGAAATATGTTAGTTTAGCTGGCTGTCATATACTCAAGCTAAAAATCAGGACTTTGTTACTAAAGGAGAGAGTAGTAATAGATTATGCATGTATTCTCATATAGTGTAAGATGAAGATTTATTATTAACTTCTTCTGTAGAGTTAGCCGACTATTTTGATACCCTTTATTGAATACTTTCTTAACTGACACAAAAGGAAACTGATTTAATAGATCTGTAGATTTATTTCATGATTCACTATTCAGTTACATTGACCTACTTGTATATTCTTGTCCTAGTTCAAAAAGGACAAATTTGAGACTTCTGGTAAATTTGGTGTCAGTAGAATACCTTGATCTTAATTTTACCTAGGTTTCTATTTTTTTCTTGACCGTTGTGCATTTACTCTTTTGAATAAACTTAAATTAGCTTAAGTGCCACCAAACAATGTATTGCGATTTTAACTACTTTTATTGATTTATCATTCTAGTTTATATTTAAAAAATCTTTGCCTTGACTTTTGTAATTTTAGTTCTAATTGCTTGTTTTTAAAACACTATTGTGATTTGCAGGTAATATTTTCTATCATATTTTCTAAATGGATATTACAGATCTGAAGAATAATTGACATTTGACTACTTGTCTGATCCTGCTACTGTACTGAACTCTATCAATTCTAATATTTGATTATCTTCAAAAATTTAGATGGAAAATCTTATCAATTGTAAATAATTATCATTAGTCTCCTTATATTATTTCCTCATTTTTTTTGGTCATTTTGCATCAGTTAAGATCTCTTGGATAATGTTAAATAAATAGTGGGGAGGAACTATTATTTGTTTTCAACTTTAATGGGAATACTTATAATGTTTCATATTGATTTTAATATTTGCCCAATGCAAATTTCCTTTTATTCATTACTCATTAAGAATGGAAAAATATTTTCTTTGCAGATCAACTGAGATTGTCATAAGACTTTTATAATCAATTAATATATTGTTCTAAATATCAAGTCATCCCTGAAACTCAAATAAACAATTTAACTTTGCACCTAAAGGAGCTATAAAAGAAACAAACAAAACCCAAAACAAGTAGAAGAAAGAAATGTGAATATCAGAGCAAAAATAGGTGACATAGAGACTAAAACAATTAGAAAAATATCAATAAAACTAAGAGCTGGCTCTTTGAAAAGATTAAAAAAGTTGATAAACCCTTAGCCAGACTCATTAAGAAAAAAAAGAGAAAAGGCCCAAGTAAATAAAATCAGAACTGAGACAGGAAATTAACAACTGGTATCGCAGAAATATAAAGAATTGCAAGAGATTATTATGAAAACTTAAATGCCAACAAATTTTACAGCATAGAAGAAATGGATAAATTCCTAGAAATATACAGTCTTCCAAAACTGAATCAGGAAAAAATAGAAAATCTGAACAGACTGATTACAAGTAATGAAATTGAATTCATAATAAAAAAAATTCCAAAAAATTAAAGTCCAGCCAAGCCCCAGGGCATGGGAGTTGGCAGAGCAGGACAAACTGCCTCATTTGCACCCATGGCACAGGGAGGATAGCTCGAACAGAGTGGTTTGGGATACCTGGTCTGAGGAGGAGGGACTGGGGTGTCACCATTTTTTTCCCCATCACCAACAAGGTGGGACTTCAGCGAAGGGATAGCAAGGACCCACAGTAGAGGCAGGACCCGCCTGCACCAAACCATACCCCTCCCCACCTGGTAATGGCTTATCTACTGGAGTGGGATTGGTGATGATGAACCAGCCAGCCCCTCCTCCAGACCAGTGCTGTTGCATTGACTGGTTTAATTCTTGGACAATTCTTATTATATAGATATAGTCTTCCTTCCTTTTCTCCTTATCTCTTCCCTCCTCTAGTCAGGTTACTCTGGTTGTTGTTTTGTTTAAGCAGACATATTTAATACATTCTCTTGATACATGTTCCATATCTCCTTCTTTACTCTCCTTTCTCTTTCTCTGGATTAAGCCTTATAGTTTCTCTGTCTGGATAACTTTATATTCTTTTATTTTTCCCAGCCTCTTTCTTTATTTTCCTTTCTCTCTTTCTCTGGATTAAGCCATATAGTTTCTCTGGTCAATTTTTATCCTTTTTTTCCTCCTGCCCCCCCCCCCCATCTCTCTTTGTATGGGATAAGGCCGCTTTCATCAACACTGCCTCCACCCTGTTGTTTACTTGTAGCTGCTGTTTCTGGTTGTGTGTGTGTGTGTGTGTGTGTGTTTATTTTCTGTTTGTTTTTGTTTGTTTGTTTTCCTTTCCAGGGCTACTTCAATGAACAAATGAAAAGACACCTGGTGGAGGGTCTGAAACATCACTACCAGTAAGGAGATAAAAAAAATCACAGTCACAACAACAGAGAGCAAGTAACTCTCTAAAAAGCACCTCCTGAAAGACCAGGCCCTGGACAATGTATGACCCTTCTTTAATACAGTAGTGCTCACAGGTGCAAGACACATAACAAGCTTTTAAAACACATAAGGGACAGAAAACTAGCAAATATGATGATACAGAAGATTCTCCTCAAAAGAAATTCCTGGAAGAAATGACAGCTAAAGAATTGCTCCAAACAGATATAAAAAATATAACTGAATGATAATTTAGAATAATACTCATAAGATTAATTGCTGGCTTAAAAAAGGCATAGAATATAGCAGAGAATCTATTGCTGCAGAGATCAAGGAATTAAAAATAGTCAGGATGAATTTAAAAATGCTGTAAATGAGGTGCAAAATAAACTAGAGGTGGTGACAGCCAGAATTGAAGTGGTAGAGGGGAGAATAGGTGAAATAGAATATAAAAGTATGGGAAAAGATGAAGCTGAGAAAAAGATAAAAAAAATTCTGGACCATGAGGGGAGAATTAGAGAACTAAGTGTCTCAATGAATCAGAACAATATCCGTATCACAGGAGTTCCAGAAGAAGAAGAGAGAAAGGGGTCGAAGGTGTGCTTGAACAAATCATAGCTGAGAACCTCCCCAATCTGGGGAAGGAAACAGACATTGAAATCTAGGAGGCACAGAGAACTCCCTTCAGACCTAAATCAATCTTCTGCATGACATATCATAGTGAAACTGGCAAAATACAAGGATAAAGAGAGAATTCTGAAAACAGCCAGGGATAAATGGGACTAAACCTACAAGGGTAGACACATAAGTTTAGTAGCACCCTATCCACTGACACTTGGCAGGCCAGAAAGGAGTGGCAGAAAAATTTCAATGTGCTGAATAGGAAAAATAAACAGCCAAGAATCCTTTATTCAACAAGCCTCTCATTCAGAATAGAAGGAGAGATAAAGGCTTTCCCAGAAAAAGAAACAAACAAAAAACTGAAGGAATTCATCACCACTAAACAAGCCCTACAAGAGATTCAAAGGGGGACTCTGTGAGTATTGTGAAGACCACAAAGGACCAGAGACATCAGTACAAGCATGAAACCTACAGATAACACAGAGACTCTAAATCCATATCTTTCAATAATAACACTGAATGTAAACAGACTAAGTGCTCCAATCAAAAGACATAGGGGATCAGGATGGATAAAAAGACCAGACCCATCTATTTGCTGTCTACAAGAGACCCATTTTAGATCTGAGGACACTTTCAGATTGAAAGTGAGGGGAAGGAGAAACATCTATCATGCTATTGAGAGTCAAAAGAAAGCTGGAGAGGCCATACTTATATCAGACAAACTAGATTTTAAACTAAAGACTATAACAAGAGATTAAGAAGAGCATTATATAATAATTACATGGTCTATCCAACAAGAAGAGCTAACAATTATAAAGGTTTATGCACTGAATTTAGAAGCACCCAAATATATAAAACAATCACAAACATAAGCAACCTTATTGGTAAGCATGTGATAATTGCAGGAGACTTTAATACTCCACTTATAACAATCATCTAGACAGAAAATCAATAAATAAACAATGGCCCTGAATGATACACTGGACCAGATGGACTTGACGGGTATATTTAGAACTTGTCATGCAAAAGCAGCAGAATATATATTCTTCTTGAGTGTACATGGAACATTCTCCTAGATAGATCACATACTGGTTCACAAAATAGCCCTCAGTGAATACAAAAGATTTGAGATCATACCATGCACACTTTCACACCTCAATGCTATGAAACTTAAAAATCAACAAGTAAAAGTTTGGAAAACCTCCGAATGCATGGAGTTTAAAAAACATCTACTAAAGAATGATTTGGTCAACAGGCAATTAAAGGGAAAATTAAAAAATATATGAAAACAAATGATGAAAACACAACAATCCAACTTTTTGGGATGCAGCAAAGGCAGTCCTAAGAGGAAAATACATTGTAATCCAGGCCTATATCTCAAGAAACAAGAAAAATTCCATATACAAAATCTAACAGCACACCTAAAGGAAATAGAAGCAGAAAAACAAACACACCCCAAACCCAGCAGAAGTAAAGAAAGAATAAAGATCAGAGCAGAAATAAACAATATAGGATCCAAAAAAACCCACAGTAGAACAGATCAATGAAACTAAGAGTTGGTTTTTTGAAAAATTAAAATTGATAACCCCCTAGCCTAACTTCTCAAAAAGAAAAGAGAGAGGACCCAAATAGATAAAATAATGAATGAAAGTGGATTTATCACAACAAATCCCTCAGAAATACAAGCAATTATCAGAGAATATTATGAAAAATTATATGCCAACAAACAGGACAACCTGGAAGAAATGGACAAATTCCTAAACACCCACACACTACCAAAACTCAAACAGGAAGAAATAGAAAATTTGAACACACCCATAATTAGTGAAGAAATTGAATCAGTTATCAAAAATCTCCCTACAAACAAGAGTCATAGACTAGATGGCATCCCTGGGGAATTCTACTAGACATTTAAAGCAGAGTTAATACCTATTCTTCTCAAGCTGTTCCAAAAAATAGAAATGGAAGGAAAGTTTCTGGACTCATTCTATGAAGGCAGCATTACCTTGATTACTAAACCAACCCCACAAAAAAGGAGAACTACAGGCCAATATCTCTGATAAACATAGATGAAAAAATTCTCTACAGGATACTAGCAAATCAAATTCAACAGCATATAAAAAGAATTATTCACCATGATCAAGTGGGATTCATTACTGGGCTGCAGGGCTGGTTCAGTATTCACAAATGAATCAATGTGATACATCACATTAATAAAGGATGAGAACCATATGACCCTGTCAATAGATGCAGAAAAAGCATTTGACAAAATACAACATTGTTTCTTAATAAAAACGCTCAAGAAAGTCAGGACAGAAGGAACATACTTAAACATCGTAAAGCCATATATCAAAATCCCAAAGCTAATATTATCCTCAGTGGGGAAAACTGAGAGCTTTCCCCCTGAGATAGGGACATGACAGAGATGTTCACTCTCACCACTGTTGTTTAACATGTGTTGGAATTCCTACCCTCAGCAATAAGACAAGAAAATAAAAAAGGCAGCAAAATTGGCAAAGAAGTCAACCTTTCACTTTTCGCAGACGACATGATACTTTACATGGAAAACCTGAACAACTCCACCAAAAGACTCCTAGAACTGATACATGAATTCAGCAGAGTCACAGGGTACAAAATCAATATACAGAAATAGGTTGCATTTTTATACACCAATAATGAAGCAACAGAAAGAGAAATAAAGAATCTTATCCCATTTACAATTACACCAAGAACCATAAAATACCTAGAGATAAACCTAACCAAAGATGTAAAAGACATGTCTGCTGAAAACTATAGAAAGTTTATGAAGGAAATTAAAGAAGACACAAAGAAATGGAAAAACATTTCATAGTCATGGATTGGAAGAATAAATATTGTTAAAATTTCAATATCATCCAAAGCAATCTACACAGTCCATGCAATACCAATCAAAATTGCACTAGCATTCTTCTCAAAGCTAGAACAAGCAATCCTAAAATTTGTATGGAACCACAAACGACCCCAAATATCCAAAGTAATATTGAAGAAGAAAACTAAAGTGGGAGGCAACACAATCCTAGACTTCAGCCTCTATAATAAAACTGTAATCATCAAGACAGAATGGTATTGGCACAAAAACAGACACATAGATCAATGGAATAGAATAGAGAATATAGAATTGGACCCACAAATGTATGACCAGCTAATCTTTGACAAAGCAGGAAAGAACATCCAATGGAAAAAAGACAGTCTCTTTAGCAAATGGTGCTGGGAGAACTGGACAGCAACATGCAGAAGAAAGAACCTAGACCACTTTCTTACAGCATACACAAAAATAAACTCAAAATAGATTAAAGACCTAAATGTTAGATAGGAAACCATCAAAACCCAAGAAGAGAAATCAGGCAACACCCTCTTTGACCTCAGCCACAGCAATTTCTTGCTGGACATGTCTCCAAAGGCAAAGGAATTAAAAGCACAAGTGAGCTATTGGTACCTCATTAAGATAAAAGGCTTCTGCAAGGCAAAGGAAACTATCAACAAATATGAAAGTCAACCAACGGAATGGGACAAGATATTTGCAAATGACATATGTCAGATAAAGGGTTAGTGTCCAAAATCTATTAAGAACTTACCAAAATCAACACTCAAAAAACAAATAATCCAGTGAAGAAATGGGCAAAAGACATGAATAGACACTTTTCCAAAGAAGACATCCAGATGCCAACAGACACATGAAAAGATGCTCGATGTCACCACAATCGGAAATAAAAATCAAAGCCACACTGAGATATCACCTCCCACCAGTCAGAGTGACTAAAATGAACAACTCAGGAAACTACAGATGCTGATAAGGATGTGGAGAAACTGGTGATGGGAATGCAAACTGGTGCAGCCACTCTGGAAAACAGTGTGGAGGTTCCTAAAAAAATTAAAAATAGAGCTACCCTAAGACCCAGTAATAGCACTGCTAAGAATTTATCCAAAGGATACAGAAGTGCTGATGCATAGGGGCACGTGTATCCCAATGTTTATAGCAGTGCTTTCAACAATAGCCAAATTATGCAAAGAGCATAAATGTCCATCAACACATGAATGGATAAAGAAGATGTGATTTATATATTCAATGGAATACCACTTGGCAATGAGAAAGAATGAAATCCTGTCATTTGCAGCAAAGTGGATAGAACTGGAAGGTATTATGCTGAGTGAAATAAGTCAGTCAGAGAAGGAAAACATACATGTTTTCACTCATATGTGGATTTTGAGAAACTGAACAGAAGACCATGGGGAAAAAGAAGGGGAAAAATAGATATAAACAGAGATGGAGGGAGGCCAACCACAAAAGACTCTTAAATACAGAGAACAAACTAAAGGTGGATGGGGGTGGGAGAGAAGGAAAGTGGGTGATGGGGATTGAGGAGGGCAATTGTTGGGATGAGCACTGGGTGTTGTATGTAAGCCAATTCGACAATAAATTATATTCATAAAAAACAATATCGGAAAGAGGCTTGATGCAATGAACTGGAGGCTGGAAGAAGCAGAGTAATGAATTAGTGACAACAGAAGATAAAATGTTAGAAAATAAGGAAGCTGAACAAAAGGGAGAAAGAATTACGGAACCAAGAATTGACATAGACAACTCAGTAACTCCATTGAACCTAATAACATTTCTTTATAGGAGTACTAGAAGAAGAAGAAGAAGAAGAAGAAGAAGAAGAAGAAGAAGAAGAAGAAGAAGAAGAAGAAGAAGAAGAAGAAGGGAGAAAAGGGGATAGAAAATTTATTTGAGAAAAGAGCAGCTGAAAACTTCCCTTATCTGGGGAAGGAGACAAACATCCTGATCCAGGAGGCCCAGAGAACTCTGATCAAAATCAACAAAAACACACCAACACCAAGACATATTGTAATTACATTTGCAAAATACAGAGATAGAGACAACAGAAATCAGTAACTTACAATGAAAACCCTTAAGAACAGCAGTAGATAGATTTTTCAACAGAAACTTGACAAGCTAGAAGGGAGTGGTATGATATATTCAAAGTGCTGACTGAGAAAAATCTGCAGAAAGAATACTCTATCTAGCAAGGCTATCATTAAGAATAGGAGAGGTAAAGAATTTCCTAGACAAACAAAAGTTAAAGCAATCAATCACCACTTAACAAGCTGTACAGGAAATGTTAAAAGGGACTCTTTGAGTGGAAAGGAAAGACGATAAATAGGAATAAGAAAAGTAGAATTACAAAAGCATTAAAATTAAGTATATGTATAAATATTAGTGAAAGGATTCTGGAAATAAAGTAAGTTATGACACCCTAAACCTAATATATGGGGGGGGGGGATAAAGAATGGGTTCAAACTTAATTGTTATCATCAACTTAATATAGACTGTCTTGTTCTTTCATTTGGGATAAATTTATCTGTGTCCTCATTTTGTCTGCCTCTCTGTGCCTGTTGATGTGTTAAGATAGTCAACTGTATCTCCCGCTTTTGAAAGTAATGACTTTATGACGAAGTGGCCCTGGAGTGCCCGGGAGTGCAATGTCTCCCCTTCATCAGAACCTGGCACTTAGGATAGTATCCTATGTGTGTTGCTTATGCTCTGCTGTTGTGTCTGAGTCACTTTTCCTTTTAGTGCAATTGTCTCTCTGACTCTCTGCCTGTTTTGGGCTGTGCTTTCTTTCCGTGATGTTAGGGGAACCCCAAGCAGGCCAGCTCTGAGGGGATGTGCCTGCCAGGGAACTTGGAATGGAGTGGTGGTATTAGCAAAATCTGTGCTGGGTCACTAGTCCTTTGCCGGATCTCCTAAAGTTTTCCTGCATTTGGGGGCTGTGTACTGGGGCTGCCAGAGGCTTGAGGATGGGTATGATGTGCAACAATGGTTGGATGTGCCTGGGTATGGCATGTATCAGTAGCTAGGGCACAGGGCCGGGCATGGTGTGGTGGCTGGGCCTGGTCTGGCAGCTGGGCATGGCACACAGCAGCAGCTGTGACCTGGCAGTTAGGCGTGGTGCATGATGCTAGTGGTGCAGCTAGGTGAGGCACATAATGGTAGCTATAGGCAAAGAGCTATGTGTAGTGTACATGCAAGGTACTCTGCAGGGCTAGCAGGCTTTGGAGTGGGCTAGTTCTCAGGAGAACTCATGGGTATAGCACACCACTAGTAGATTCAGTAGCAGGTGTCTGTGCAGCCCTGCTTCTCTAAGATGGCTGTGTTTTCATACTGGGGGTTGGGTACTGGGGGAGGAAAATGGTGCCTTCTAACTCCCTCATTTTTGGAGAAGTCCCCCAACATACTCTGAAATCAGTACGAGGAGACATATCTCTTACTTGCTCCCCACCCTGCACCCGCATTGTGTAAACTGCTGTTTTTATGTTGCCTCTCCATGAAGATTTCTGTCTCTTTCAGTGTTGTGACTGAGCCATCGCTCACCCTCCCCACTTGCCCAATGCTGATACAGCCAGCTTTGAAAGCTCTAGGCTTGATGTATGACTGGTTTTTCACAGAATTCAGCCCCTCTGGCTTAAAAAAAAATTTTTTTAATGTTTATTTAGTTGAGAGAGAGAGAGAGACAGAGACAGAGACAGTGTGTGAGTCAGGGAGGGGCAGACAGACAGGGAGACCCAGCCAAAGCAGGCTCCAGGCTCTGAACTGTTAGCACAGAGCCCAATGAAGGTCTTGAACTCGCCAACTGTGAGATAATGACCTGAGCTGAATGGATGCTTAAATGACTGAGCCACACAGGTGTCCCAGCCCCTCTGGTTTTTATTTTTTTATTTTTTATTTTTTTTAATGTTTATTTATTTATTTATTTATTTATTTTTATTTTTATGTTTATATATATATATTTTTCAATATATGAAATTTATTGTCATACTGGTTTCCAAACAACACCCAGTGCTCATCCCAAAAGGTGCCGTCCCCAATAACCATCACCCACCCTCCCCTCCCTCCCACCCCACATCAGCCCTCAGTTTGTTCTCAGTTTTTAAGAATCTCTTATGCTTTGGCTCTCTCCCACTCTAACCTCTTTTTTTATCCTTCCCCTCCCTCATGGGTTTCTGTTAAGTTTCTCAGGATCCACATAAGAGTGGAACCATATGGTATCTGTCTTTTTCTGTATGACTTATTTCACTTAGCATCACACTCTCCAGTTCCATCCACATTGCTACAAAGGGCCATATTTCATTCTTTCTCATTACCACGTAGTACTCCATTGTGTATATAAACCACAATTTCTTTATCCATTCATCAGTTGATGGACATTTAGGCTGTTTCCATAATTTGGCTATTGTTGAGAGTGCTGCTATAAACATTGGGGTACAAGTGCCCCTATGCATCAGTACTCCTGTATCCCTTGGGCAAATTCCTAGCAGTGCTATTGCTGGGTCATAGGTAGGTATTTTTAATTTTTTGAGGAACCTCCACTGTTTTCCAGAGTGGCTGCACCAACTTGCATTCCCACCAACAGTGCAAGAGGGTTCCCGTTTCTCCACATCCTCTTCAGCATCTAGTCTCCTGATTTGTTCATTTTGGCGACTCTGACTGGCGTGAGGTGATATCTGAATGTGGTTTTGATTTGTATTTCCCTGATGAGGAGCGACGTTGAACATCTTTTCATGTGCCTGTTGGCCATCCGGATGTCTTCTTTAGAGAAGTGTCTATTCATGTTCTCTGCCCATTTCTTCACTGGGTTATTTGGTTTTCGGGTGTGGAGTTTGGTGAGCTTTCTATAGATTTTTGATACTAGCCCTTTGTCCCATATGTCATTTGCAAATATCTTTTCCCATTCTGTTGGTTGCCTTTTAGTTTTGTTGGTTGTTTCCTTTGCTGTGCGGAAGCTTTTTATCTTCATGACGTCCCAGTAGTTCATTTTTGCTTTTAATTCCCTTGCCTTTGGGGATGTGTCAAGTAAGAAATTGCTACGACTGAGGTCAGAGAGGTTTTTTCCTGCTTTCCCCTCTGGGGTTTTGATAGTTTCCTGTCTCACATTCAGGTCCTTTATCCATTTTGAGTTTATTTTTGTGAATGGTGTGAGAAAGTGGTCTGGTTTCAATCTTCTGCATGTTGCTGTCCAGTTCTCCCAGCACCATTTGTTAAAGAGACTGCTTTTTTCCCATTGGATGTTGTTTCCTGCTTTGTCAAAGATTAGTTGGCCATACTTTTGTGGGTCTAGTTCTGGGGTTTCTATTCTATTCCATTGGTCTATGTGTCTGTTTTTGTGCCAATACCATGCTGTCTTGATGATGACAGCTTTGTATAGAGGCTAAAGTCTGGGATTGTGATGCCTCCTGCTTTGGTCTTCTTCTTCAAAATTACTTTGGCTATTCGGGGCCTTTTGTGGTTCCATATGAATTTTAGGATTGCTTGTTCTAGTTTCGAGAAGAATGCTGGTGCAATTTTGATTGGGATTGCATTGAATGTGTAGATAGCTTTGGGTAGTATTGACATTTTGACAATATTTATTCTTCCAACCCATGAGCACGGAATGTTTTTCCATTTCTTTATATCTTCTTCAGTTTCCTTTATAAGCTTTCTATAGTTTTAAGCATAAAGATCTTTACATCTTTGGTTAGATTTATCCCTAGGTATTTTATGCTTCTTGGTGCAATTGTGAATGGGATCAGTTTCTTTATTTGTCTTTCTGTTGCTTCATTGTTAGTGTATAAGAATGCAACTGATTTCTGTACATTGATTTTGTATCCTGCAACTTTGCTAAATTCATGTATCAGTTCTAGCAGACTTTTGTTGGAGTCTGTCGGATTTTCCATGTATAATATCATGTCATCTGCAAAAAGTGAAAGCTTAACTTCATCTTTGCCAATTTTGATGCCTTTGATTTCCTTTTGTTGTCTGATTGCTGATGCTAGGACTTCCAACACTATGTTAAACAACAGTGGTGAGAGTGGGCATCCCTGTCGTGTTCCTGATTTCAGGGAAAAAGCTCTGAGTTTTTCCCCCATTGAGGATGATGTTAGCTGTGGGCTTTTCATAAATGGCTTTTATGATGTTTAAGTATGTTCCTTCTATCCCGACTTTCTCAAGAGTTTTTATTAAGAAAGTTGCTGAATTTTGTCAAATGCCTTTTCTGCATCGATTGACAGGATCATATGGTTCTTATCTTTTCTTTTATTAATGTGATGTATCACACTGATTGATTTGCCAATGTCGAACCAGCCCTGCATCCCAGGAATGAATCCCACTTGATCATGGTGAATAATTCTTTTTATAGGCTGTTGAATTCGATTTGCTAGTATCTTATTGAGAATTTTTGTATCCATATTCATCAGGGATATTGGCCTGTAGTTCTCTTTTTTTACTGGGTCTCTGTCTGGCTTAGGAATCAAAGTAATACTGGCTTCATAGAATGAGTCTGGAAGTTTTCCTTCCCTTTCTATGTTTTGGAATAGCTTGAGAAGGATAGGTATTAGCTCTGCTTTAAACGTCTGGTAGAACTCCCCTGGGAAGCCATCTGGTCCTGGACTCTTATTTGTTGGGAGATTTTTGATAACCGATTCAATTTCTTCGCTGGTTATGGGTCTGTTCAAGCTTTCTATTTCCTCCTGATTGAGTTTTGGAAGCGCGTGGGTGTTTAGGAATTTGTCCATTTCTTCCAGGTTGTCCAGTTTGTTGGCATATAATTTTTCATAGTATTCCCTGATAATTGTTTGTATCTCTGAGGGATTGGTTGTAATAATTCCATTTTAATTCATGATTTTATCTATTTGGGTCATCTCCCTTTTCTTTTTGAGAAGGCTGGCTAGAGCTTTATCTATTTTATTTATTTTTTCAAAAAACCAACTCTTGGTTTCGTTGATCTGCTCTACGGTTTTTTTATATTCTATATTGTTTATTTCTGCTCTGATCTTTATTATTTCTCTTCCTCTTCTGGGTTTAGGGTGTCTGTGCTGTTATGCTTCTATTTCCTTTAGGTGTGCTGTTAGATTTTGTATTTGGGATTTTTCTTGTTTCTTGAGATAGGCCTGGATTGCAATGTATTTTCCTCTCAGGACTGCCTTTGCTGCATCCCAAAGCATTTGGATTGTTGTATTTTCATTTTCATTTGTTTCCATATATTTTTCAATTTCTTCTCTAATTGCCTGGTTGACCCACTCATTCTTTAGTAGGGTGTTCTTTAACCTCCATGCTTTTGGAGGTTTTCCAGACTTTTTCCTGTGGTTGATTTCAAGCTTCATAGCATTGTGGTCTGAAAGTATGCATGGTATAATTTCAATTCTTGTATACTTATGAAGGGCTGTTTTGTGACCCAGTATATGATCTATCTTGGAGAATGTTCCATGTGCACTCGAGAAGAAAGTATATTCGGTGCTTTGGGATGCAGAGTTCTAAATATATCTGTCAAGTCCCTCTGATCCAATGTATCATTCAGGGCCCTTGTTTCTTTATTGACCGTGTGTCTAGATGATCTATCCATTTCTGTAAGGGGAGTGTTAAAGTCCCCTGCAATTACCACATTCTTATCAATAAGGTTGCTTATGTTTGACAGTAATTGTTTTATATATTTGGGGGCTCCTGTATTTGGCGCATAAACATTTATAATTGTTAGCTCTTCCTGATGGATAGACCCTGTAATCATTATATAATGTCCTTATTCATCTCTTGTTACAGCGTTTAATTTAAAGTCTAGTTTGTCTGATATAAGTATGGCTACTCCAGCTTTCTTTTGACTTCCAGTGGCATGAGAAATAGTTCTCCATATCCTCACTCTCAATCTGAAGGTGTCCTCAGGTCTAAAATGAGTCTCTTGTAGACAGCAAATAGATGGGTCTTGTTTTTTTATCCATTCAGATACCCTATGTCTTTTGGTTGGCGCATTTAATCCATTTACATTCAGTGTTATTATAGAAAGATACGGGTTTAGAGTCATTGTGATGTCTGTATGTTTTATGCTTGTAGTGATGTCTCTGGTACTTTGTCTCACAGGATCCCCTTAGGATCTCTTGTAGGGCTGGTAGTGGTGACAAATTCCTTCAGTTTTTGTTTGTTTGGGAAGACCTTTATCTCTCCTTCTATTCTAAATGACAGACTTGCTGGATAAAGGATTCTCGGCTGCATATTTTTTCTGTTCATCACATTGAAGATCTCCTGCCATTCCTTTCTGGCCTGCCAAGTTTCAGTAGATATATCCGTCACTAGTCTCATCAGTCTCCCTTTATATATTAGAGCCTGTTTATCCCTAGCTGCTTTCAGAATTTTCTCTTTATCCTTTTATTTTGCCAGTTTCACTATGATATGTCGTGCAGAAGATCGATTCAAGTTACGTCTGAAGGGAGTTCTCTGTGCCTCTTGTATTTCAATGCCTTTTTCCTTCCCCAGATCTGGGAAGTTCTCAGCTATTATTTCTTCAAGTACACCTTCAGCACCTTTCCCTCTCTCTTCCTCCTCTGGAATACCAGTTATGCGTAGATTATTTCTCTTTAGTGCATCACTTAGTTCTCTAATTTTCGCCTCATACTCCTGGATTTTTTTTTATCTCTCTTTTTCTCAGCTTCCTCTTTTTCCATAATTTTATCTTCTAGTTCACCTATTCTCTCCTTGCCTCTTCAATCCGAGCCGTGGTTTTCTCCATTTTATTTTGCAGCTCATTAACAGCATTTTAGCTCCTCCTGGCTGTTCCTTAGTCCCTTGATCTCTGTAGCAATAGTTTCTCTGCTGTCCTTTATACGGTTTTCAAGCCCAGCTATTAATTTTATGACTATTATTCTAAATTCACTTTCTGTTATATTGTTTAAATTGTTTTTTATCAGTTCGTTAGCTGTCGTTATTTCCTGGACTTTTTTTTGAGGGGAATTCTCCTGTTTTGTCATTTTGGATAGTCCCTGGAGTGGTGCGGAACTGCGGGGCACTTCCCCTGTGCTGTCTTGAATAACTTGCGTTGGTGGGTGGGGCCGCAGTCAGACCTGATGTCTGCCCCCAGCCCACAACAGTGGCCACAGTCAGACTGGTGTGTGCCTTTTCTTTCCCTCTCCTAGGGGTGGGATTTACTGTGGGGTGGTGAGGCCCGTCTGGGCTACTTGCACAGTGCCAAGCTTGTGGTGCTGGGGATCTAGCATATTAGCTGGGGTGGATCAACAAGATGCATAGGGGTGGGACGGGCAGGCTCAGCTCGCTTTTCCTTTGGAGTTCCTCTTCAGGAGGGGCCCTGAGGCACTGGGAGGGAGTCAGACCCACTGAAGGGATGGATCTGCAGAAGCACAGCATTTGGTGTTTGTGCGGTGCAAGCAAGTTCCCTGGCAGGAACTGGTTCCCTTTGGGATTTTGGCTGGGGGATGGGCGAGGGAGATGACAACCAGGAGCGCCTTTGTTCCCCACCAAGCTGTGCCCTGTCGTCAGGGGCTCAACAACTCTCCCTCCCATTGTCCTCCACCTGTCCTGCTCTCTGAGCAGAGCTGTTAGCTTATAACCTTCCAGATGTTAAGTCCCGCTTGCTGTCCAAACACACTCTGTCTGGCCCCTCAGCTTTTGCAAGCCAGACTTGGGGGCTCAGCTTGCCCAGCAGGCCGCCCCTCCACCTCAGCTCCCTCCTGTCAGTCCATGTAACACACTGCCTCTCCGCCCCTCCTACCCTCTTCTGTGGACCTCTCGTCTCTGCTTGGCTCTGGAGAATCCATTCTGCTAGTCTCTGGCGGTTTTCTGGGTTATTTAGGCAGGTGTGGGTGGAATCTAAGTGATCCGCAGGACTCGGTCAGCTCAGCGTCCTCCTACACCGCCATCTTCCCACTCTTCCACCCCTCTGGTTTTTAAAGTCAAACTTTAAGGGCATTAGTCTTCCCCATGTGAGCTCCCTCGTGCAAGGGCCTGATTTATCTTCAGCGACTCTTATTATCCATATGTTTGTCTGTTTTTAATATCTGTTACTTTTTCTCACATTCATTTTATCTTTCTTCATTATTTAAAAAATGACTTTAAAAAGGTTTCAATTTGTAAATAATTTTAAATTTAAAAAGAGGTTAAAAAACAGTACAAAAAACACCTATATATTCTTCATGTAGAATCATCTATTGTTAACATTTTTCTTGTTTGCTTTTTTGTCTTATCTTTTGCTCTCTTTTATAAGGCATATGTTGGACTATTTCTTGACTATTTAAGAGTAAGTTGGGTATGTCATAGCCCTTTAAACATGTATTTCCTACGTTTAAGCATGTTGTCTGTGTAGTGACAATACAGTTCATACCTTCAGTAAACTTAAGATCAGTATACTAGTTTTCTCCTAATCTACCATTCACAATCCAATATTTGTCATTTAACCCAATATTATTCTTTATAACATTTTCCCCTTTCATGCAGAATCCAGTTTAGTATTAGGTATTTCATGCAGTTGTTATGTTTCTATCCTTCTTTAAACTAGGATATTTCCTTAGGTCTTCTTTGTCTTTTATGACATTATATTCTTTGAAGAATTATTCTTCATAATGTATCTTTAAATAAAGTTTCCTCATTTTGGATATTTCTGATGTTCTTAGGGTATCACATGGAGAGCTACACTGTGTACATCTATCATTAATTTGTGATTTTAATAATGATAAATGGCTCAAACTTTTTTCCTCCATCTTACTATTTTCTCCTTAGCAGATAATAAGTAATCTGTAGGAAGATACATTCAGATCATGCAAATATCCTATTCTCTATCAGAATTTCCTAGATTTAGGATGTATTCATAATACATTGCTGAACTAGTCTCTAGTTTGAAGGTTCTAAAATGATTATTTCCCAACTCTAATACCATATCCATGTTTATCCAATTGGTACCTGACATTCTTGAAAGTAAGGGCTTATCCTCACTCATATTTTTTCCCCTTTTTAAAAATTATTGGAATGAGATCATGGATTCTCATTCTTCCAATGGTTTCATAGCTTATACTATTCTTTTTTAGCTCTAAAATTGTTATGGCATTGGCTAGTGGGATTTTATTCAAGTTAAGTACTATAAACTTATTATACTAGACATTGAGAAACTCCTTGATATTCAGTATGACAAGATGTACCATGCCAATCTTGAACATTTCCTGCACATAGGTAGAATCAGCCATTTTTCCTAGTAGACTTGTTTTTTTTTTTTTAATGGGAAATGTTACTAGAAACCAACATTTGAAAACTAACGGTGTCCATTGGTGCTGGGGTGTATGTATGTATGTGTGTGTGTGTGTGTGTCTGTGTTTGTGCATATCTGTATTTCTATCTATACATTTATGGTATGTAATTATATGTGTGTATGAATATGTATACATATGTATGAACATGTATATGTGGGTATGTGTGTGTATAAATATAGCATCAATGTATTTACTCTTTTGCTCAATTTTAGAAGACCCTAAAATTGTTTTAGAATTGTGTAGCTGATACCAGTAGAAAAACAAACCAAACCAAAGATTTTATGATTTTATTTCTCTTACCCAAGACTGAGGATATATTACTATATCATGAGTACCTAAATTAGTCCCTTTTTCCCCTTCTTGAGTTGGCTCATTAAAAAAAATTTTTTTAAGTTTATTTATTTTGAGAGAGAGAGAGAGAGAAAGGGGAGGGGAAGAGAGAGTGGGACAGAGGGAGAATCCCAGGCAGGCTCCACACCATCAGTGCACAGCATTGGGCTCCAATCCATGAACTGCAAGATCATGACCTGAGCAAAAGTTGGATGCTTAACCAACTGAACCATGCAGGCACGCCAAGTTGACTAATTTATTGTTTAGTTTTTTTTTAACGTTTATTTTTGAGACAGAGAGAGCATGAATGGAGGAGGGTTAGAGAGAGAGGGAAACACAGAATCTGAAACAGGCTCCAGGCTCTGAGATGTCAGCACAGAGCCCGATGCTGGGCTTGAAATCAGTGAGATCATGACCTGAGCCGAAGTCGGACGTTTAACCAACTGAGCCATCCAGGCACCCCAAAGTTGACTAATTTCTTAAGTTGCCTTCATTTTTAGTACCCGATTCTTATTTTTGTTAATACAATTTGTTTTAGGAATATATAGAAATATTAGCCTACTTCCAAAAATGAAAATATTTAAGAAGGAGAGATTTTTTTCCTGAAGCCACACCCTTGCATCCCCCAATTTATCCGTTCTGTTTTAAGTAAGTTGTTTTCTGGTTTATCATTCTTGTGTTTCATTTTGTAAAAGTAAGTGTCTCTATATTTTTCCCCTTATTTCCTCTTCTTTCTCATATGGATAGGTAAAAAACTAGATATCTACTTTTTTTTACTTTATTTTTCACTTAACATTCTCTCCAAGAAATTCTCCTGTCAAATTCTAGAGAAATTTTCTATTCATTATACAGTTGTATGTACAGCTGTTTGTATCATATTATGTATCACTGTTTATGTCATACCATAGTTTATAGTATATACCTTCAGTTATTCAAACAGTAATCTATGCTTGAACACTTAGGTGGTTTTGAATATTATGCAGTTACAAGTGAAGCTATAAGTAAACTGTGCATATGTGTTATATTGTTTGGTATCTCTTTATCTTAGGCTAAGTTTATATTAGCTTACGAAACTGGAACTAATGTGTTTAATTTCTATAAATGTTTATGAAATAATAAGAGTATAAAAATACTCATCAAAACTTTTCTCACCATTTTCATATCATATCTTGCATTATGGTATTTTTGGCTTTATCAAAATGAGGGAAAATTCTGCTGTACACTTGTATAAATTTGAAGTTTAGGTACTTCATAATGGATCTGATGGGTTTTTTTTCTATTTAATGGCCTAAATGCATTTCTTTTGTAGGTTATGATGAATTACCAAATGAAGAGCTTGTGCTTGAGCATCAAGATTTAGTGCCAAAAACCCAAATGCAAGTAGAGAAACAAAAAACTCCTGGAAGAAAAGATTCACTAGTAAGTATTAAAAAAAAACCTGCATATTAATTAAAATTAATCTCATCAGAGGGTTTTTTTTCCGTTGGTTCATGAAAATATAGGTCAGCATGTGTTTTGTAGAAATGTTACATGTTGATATAAAGTGTGAATTCCCTGGAGTGCCTGGGTGGCTCAGTCAGTTAAGCATCTGACTCTTGATTTCAACTCAGTTTTGTGGGATTGAGCCCCATGTCAGGCTCCATGCTGTCAGTGCAGAGCCTGCTTGGAATTTTCTCTCTCCCTCTTTCTCTGCCCCTCCCCTGCTCATATACTTGCACATGTTCTCTCTCTCTCAAAATGAATGAATGAATGAATGAATGAATGAATTAAAAAGTGTGAATACCCTAAGATAATTAGAGATCAAAAACAAGATTATTGATTGGAATTTCTGATTAAGACTATTTCACAGCAATGCGTCATGTACTCAGTACCCACCAAAGGCAATAGTAGGCCAATAATTGCCTCACAAAGGGTATGTACCTTTCAGCCAAACCTGGGAGATTACCGGTCCAAAAGGTCAATGGGTTCTTCAGACCTGTGTCAGTGTCTTTTTGCAATAGGTTTCAGTGGGTATACAGATATATTATTGAGATCAGTAACTCAGAAACCAAATGGGGATCAGAGCAGTTCAAGGAAAAGCAGCTTGAATGGCCTATTGGAGGTACTCTATAACATCTTGTTGGCTGGGTCTCCATCAAAGGTAACAGCCCTTCTGCTAGCCCCATAAATATGTGCTATTAAACCTCTTTGGGTAGAAAGTATCAGTAGTCAAAGTAGTCACACCAATATTCAAACTCTTGTTATAATTTGGGGAAGAGAAGGCCAAAAGATTCACAAACGTCTTCTTTGGAATAAGATGTCTTATCTCATACAGATCCTTCCCTGGAATTTCACTTGGATTCTAGGTCCTTGTACCTTTTTTATATTAATGACCCAGCCATATTGCCCTATATGGATCAGCACGATATGCAGTCCTTGATGGATAGTGTCCTTGTTTGCGCCCACCAGAAGGATGTCATCAATATAGTGAACGGCTAGTATTCCCTCTGCAAATGGGACTTTTTCCAGATCCTGCCCTATACATTGGTGACAGACAGATGGGGAATTTAAGGAGACTTGTGGAAAGACATTAGTGGCATATTTCAACCAATTTTACAAGGGTAAATTGATCCTGGTCATTAGCATGAAGAGGGATGTTATAAAAGGAGTTCAAGATGTTGGTTGCTGTATACCAAGTTCCTTCATCTTCAGTAATAGCTTCTATGACAGTACCAGTGTCAGCACCACAATGTCAGTGGCACAAATGCTTTGTAGAGCCTTAATCAGTCTCTAGGCACCCAAAAGTTTTGTGCACAGGCTAGATGAGGCAATTTAATTGAGAAACAGTCTACAAAATTTGTTTGCCTCCTTAAACTCAGTAACAAGGGCAGTTATTTTTTTTTATACCCAGGCAGTCAGTATTGTTTTTGGTAGATATTAAAATTTTTTTTAATGTTTATTTATTTTTTTAGAGAGAGAGACAGAGACAGACCATGAGTGGGGGAGGGGAAGAGAGAGAGGGAGACACAGAATCCAAAGCAGGCTCCAGGCTCTGAGCTGTCAGCATAGAGCCTGACACAGGGCTTGAACCCACAAACTGTGAGATCATGACCTGAGCCAAAGTCAGATGCTTAATCAAGCAAGCCACCCAGGCGCCCTGCTTTTGGTAGATATTGGCACTAGGTTCTGGTAGTTCTGTGGCTCAGGATCTTCCATAAACTCCATTAAAATGCCCTAACTGCAGACAATTCTGTCAGTACCTGGGACTGAATATGAGTGGTGGATCACATAGATAATGTATCTATGTATACCAATAATACATTCATTAGTAGAAGCAATAATAATGGAATCCACCATAGTCTGGCCTAGAAAAGGTTTTTAGTGTTGGGTGGCTCCAAACCAGGGAGCATTATCTATTTCTTTCTCATGTTGATACCAGGGTTTGTGGGGATCATGGTTACCAGTACAGCAATATTCAAAAGACCCAAGAAATGGAATTGTCATCCTGCCCCACCTGTCTATTGAACTTTGTCCTTGGAATAGGTCTTTATATCTCTATTGGGAATATAGACGCTTTGATATAACTCCTAGTTTTATTTATTTTTGAAAGCTGAGATCAGGGTGAATGTATATGGGGTTCTCTGATTCATTTCAAGATTCACTGTAGTGATAGTAGAGGAAATAACACTTGTATTCATAGTGGCATTATGTAGACACTAGTGAGTTTACATGTTATATCCTTCATGGTCCATAATATTACCATGAGTACCTTGGTAGAGAGACAATCAATCTATTCCTTTGAGACCCCACTGTATGGTAATCAGACCCAATGATCTTAAGCAAGGACATTGCCTATATCATCCAGTAGACGGTGCATTATTACCATTTTTACATCACTCTTTGTCTTGGCAACAGCCAAATTTTGCATTTTCAAAATGTGTCAATTAAGATCTGAGTGTCACAACTGATTGACACACATTATGAGTAGGTTTGTGCTCCATGACCAATAGTATTGAAGGAAGCGAATCTAGAAACATGAAACTAGTCAACAATCTGATCATATATTCTTCTCACTCTTTTATGTACCTAAGAGGCTACCTGGCTTTCTGGAAGACAGTTATCCATGTTTTTCATTATGGAAACTCATTACTTGTGGACCCAAACAAGTAATAAGTCTATTACTACTACCCAGATGATGATGGAGATGATTTCAGTTTTTTGCATCATTTTATATTTCTTTCCATTTTTTTCCTTATCCCTAGGCAAAGTGGCTACTGTCAGCACACTCTGAAATAGGTGGTCTGTAGGGAGTAATGCACCTCACAGGATGCCTTTATCATTTATTATATTTAATAAGATTGCCTCCTTCATTATGCAGGCAAACTACTTAAGTCTGTAAGATCTCGTCAGATCACTGAACAAAGTTATTCCAAAGACCTTTACATTCTTTTTCAGTAAAGGTGTGAGTCTTAAAAACTTGCTGTGATTTGTGCTATCAGTGTTAGGACAGAGTTCACAATAGCCATAGAGTACAACTCAGCTTGCAGGGTCTGATGACTTTTGGTCTTATAATCATTAGCTACGGAATTGCTTTTTTAGCTTTTTTAAAGTCTCTCTGTTAGATCTCTAATTTAACTCACCAGGGTAACTTAGCCAGAATTTTGGAGGCTAAAGTGAAAGACAAATGTTCCCCTCAAACTGAAAGTATTATTTAGCAATCCATTAGAACTTTCTGAGAGTGTTCTGTGGCATCTACCAGCACTTTCTGAAACTCATTGGTATGCCTGGCAACGTGCTTGATTGGATCCTCAGACGTTTCAATGATCTATTTGCAAGGTCCAAGAGTGACCCATGTCTTTCTTAACACTCCCAAAAGTGCTTTGCCAATTTTGCTTTTTCAGAAAAGCATTATGTTTCATTGACCACTTTGCTCAGTTGTGCGAATTTGTGAGAGAGAGCTGCCAGTTGTCAGGTTGGTCAATTAAGATAACAATCCACTTACTGTGATAGTATAAGCAAGAGTCTAAACAGAAAAGAGCTGAAACTCTACCAACCTTTCATATTTCCCACAGAACAGTACTGGGTAAGGGTCAGGTATCTCATCATAGACAGGAGTGGAGAAAGGAAACATTTCTCTGCATCCCCTGATGCAGAAAGGTCCCTGATGTTTTAAGGACCATGGGCCCAGGGAAAGTTAGAAGGATCAGAGTTTGGAGTAAGTAAGTATGTTATATATACTGAGTCAGAGAAAAGTGTCCCCCAGGTCTACCTGCTAAGGTAGTCTGGGTATAGACACATGAACAGTACAGTGTCTCAGCTAAGGATTACTCCTCTATAAGGAGGCTCTGAATGGAGGTGCCTGGGTGAGAATGCAGATCTCTCATGTGTAAGATCATGGTCAGCCAGAAGTGGAGGTAAGTGTTAGCTTTAGTCATTGACTGCAACTACCTCTAGTGCCTTCAGTGCACTTGCTGTGCATCCAATGAGTGCAAGGTAGGAAACTTTACCCCATAATGACTTCCAGGTAAAGTCTTTGTAATTGCCTATGATAAAGGCTGGAAGATCACATATAGGATTTTGACCTGGAATTGGAACACTGGTATATACACACACACGTGTGTGTATTCATAAACAAAGAGACCTACATACAAACACAAATGACCACATATACATATACATATACATATACATATACATATACATACATAGACATATTTAGAAATCACGAGTTCTTACAGACATTTTCAATTCCAGTTACTTCATTCAGGACTTATTATTGCCTTCCTCCATTTCATATATGTAGTCACAGTGTGAATTCTAACTTTGAGCAACATGAACACATTTATACTTTTGCTTTGTCCTATAATACTTCTAAAATTGTTTCACAGCTGCTTACCTGATAGCACTAGAAAGAGGCGAAACTACTAAAAATTTTGTGGATGTTTACATACCCCACTCTCTTGCCTAAGACTGAAGGTGTATGTCAAATACTGGTGATTGATTACTTGGGTACGTCCTTGTTTTTTCCATCATTAGGTTCATTAAGTTTGCTTTCAATTTTAGTCTTCCTTCTCATCTTTAAAAGTTATTTTTTGGAATATGTAAAAATGAACTTTCAAAAGTGATAAATATGCAAAAAGAGATATATAAAGTATTTTCCTTTCCTTACATTACTCAGTCCTCATCCTTCTCTTATAGGTATCCAGTTAAATTGTTTTCTAGTTTGTTCTTTAATATTTCATTAAAAAAACCCTGTCTTCCCCTTCTCTTTATTTCTATGTTACCTTCTTTCTTTTACAAAAGGTAGCATGCTAGGTATTCTGTATTTCACAGTTTTTTTCCACCTAACATTAGCTTCTAGAAATCCTCCCAATTCATTTTGTAGAGATCTTTTGCATTCCTTTTATAGCAGTCAGTTAGGCATCTGACTCTTGATTTTGGCTTAGGTCATGATCTCACAGTTCATGAGATCAAGCCCTGCATTGGACTTCACAGTGACAGCATGGAGCCTGCTTGGAATTCTCTCTCCCTCTCTCTCTGATCCTCCCCTGCATGCTCTCTCTCTCTCTCTCTTTCTCTCTCTCTCTCTCCCTCTCAAAATGAATAAAATAAATTTTAGAAAACAAACCTAAAAAAGAGAATACTATGAGAAATTATATGCCAACAAACTAGGCAATCTGGGAGAAATGAGCAAATTCCTAGAAACTCACAAACAACCAAAACTGAAACAGGAAGACATAGAAAATTTGAACAGGCTCATAGCCAGCAAAGAAATTGAATCAGTAATCAAAAATATCCCAATAAACAAGATTCCTGGGCCAGATGGCTTCCCAGGGGAATTCTACCAGACATTTAAAGCAGAGTTAATACATATTCTTCTCAAATTGTTCCAAAAATAGAAACAGAAGGAAAGCTTCCAGATTCATTCTATTTAGGCCAGCATTACCTTGATCCCAAAACCAGACAAAGATCCCACTAAAAAGGAAAATTACAGGCCAATATCCCTGATGAGCATGAATGCAAAAATTCTCAACAAGATACTAGCAAATCAAATACAACATTATATTAAAAGAATTATTTACCATGATCAAGTGGGATTTGTTCCTGGGCTATAAGACTGGTTAAATATACCCAAATCAATCAATGTGATACACCTCATTAGTAAAAGAAAAGATAAGAACCATATGATTCTGTCAATAGATGCAGGTAAAGCGTTTGACAAAAAGCAGCATCCATTCTTGATAAAAACTCTCAACAAAGTAGGGATAGATGGAAGATACCTCAACAACATAAAGGTCATATACAAAAGACCCACAGCTAACATCATCCTCATTGGGAAAAATGTGAGAGCCTTTCCCCTATGGTCAGGAACAAGACAAGGATGCCCACTCTTACCATTACTATTTAACATAGTACTTAGCCTCAGCAATCAGACAACAAAAAGAAATAAAAGGTATACAAATCAGCAAGGAAGAAGTCAAACTTTTCACTGTTTTCAGATGACCAAACACTGTATGTAGAAAACCCAAAAGACTCCACCAAAAAATTGCTAGAACTAATACACGAATTCAGGAGAGTCACAGGATATAAAATTAACATGCAGAATGCATTTACTATATACCAATAGTGAAGCAGCATAACAAGGAATAAATCCCATTTACAATTGCACCAAAAACGATGAGATACTTAGGAATAAACCTAACTAAAGAGGTAAAAGATCTGAAAACTATAGAAGACTTATGAAAGAAAGTGAAGAGGGAAAACATTCCATGGTCATGGACTGAATGAACAAATACTGTTAAAATGTCTATACTACCCAAAGCAATTAGCACATTTAACACAGTTGCTATCAAATACCACTAGCATTCTTCACAGAGCTAGGGCAATCCTAAAATTTGTATGGAACCACAAAAGACCCCAAATAGTCAAAGCAATCCCGCTAGAAACAAAACTGGAGGCATTATGATTCCAGACTTCAGGCTATATTACAAAACTGTAGTCATCAAGATAGTATAGTATCGGCAAGAATAGACACATAGATCAATGAAACAGAATATAAAACCCAGAAATGGACCCGCAACTATATGGCCAACTAACCTTTAACAAAAGAGGAAAGAATATCCAATGGAAAAAAGACAGTCTCATTCAGCAAATGGGGTTGGGAAAATTGGACTGCGACATGCAGAAGGATAAAACTGGACTACTTTCTTCACTGTGCACAAAAATAAATTCAAAATGGATTAAAGACCTAAATGTGAGACAGAAAACCATCAAAATCCTACCGAAGAACACAGGCAGCAACCTCTGACTTTGGCCAAAGCAACTTTTTACTAGACATGTCACCGAAGGCAAGTTGAACTACCTATAATTAATTGAGATTCCAGAAACCCCAAATCTCATGCATAGGTCATTTGGTGAAACTTTGTCTTCCTGAAGCACACAATGAGGGCAGGTATTTTTTTCCCTCAGGAATTTGTTTTTGAGCGACAAAAGCATCAGGGGCTGGTAGGTGAGTTAGGCACACAGCCTTCAACATATCCCACTAAAGTAGCCTTAACTGAAACAGTTCCTTTCAAGGAAAGCAGATGTTAACATAGACAATGCATTTGTACATTGCATTTATACAATGCATTTATACATATAATGTAGTGGGCACCATAACAGTGGAGGTCTGTTGTGGCCCACTGGTCCTACCCATAGTCAAATCAGGATAGGAGTCCTGGTGACAGTGGCTTCATACTCTAAGCCAGAAAGGATTAGCTATTTTCCCTTCATTCTGGTGTCATAGGTTGTGTATATCAGAAACACCTTTGTGCCAGTATCCAAAAGGTCACCCCCAGTGCAGTTCTTCTCCATGTCTCCATTGAACTCTGACTTTGGTATAGGGCCTTCTTTCCCTGGTGAGGACATAGAGCCTTTGGCCTGATACATAGTTTTGTTTATGTTTAAAAACTGAAAGTTCTGGTTTAAGGTTTGCAGGATTTTTCATTCATATCAAGATTTACTGGGGAAGGCAAAGGAAATAGCACTTAATATTAATCATAGAGCTATCACCCTGAAGACTTTAGGGGCTTCATTTTGCACCCTCAAAGGCATGATATGGTCCTGAGCTCCTTGGTAGACATCCCATCTACTTCTCAACTAAGAAAACATTGTTAAGTAGCAAGATCCAAAGATCACTCCAGGAAGACCATGGCTTGGGGTGTCTAGGAGTATGTATATGATTACCCTTTTTATGTCACTCTCTCTGATGGCCTATATCTAGTATTTTGTCAGTAGTTTTTTACATGCCCCCAGATTTGTTAGTTATGATCCAAATTGTGTATAGACAAATTGACCTGAACTTATAGGGAGGTTTAATTGAGATTGATAATCAGCAACAGTTGCATGAATGAACCTAGAAGTCTGAGTCTAGTTAATAATCTTATCATAGACTTTTCTCATTCTCTCTTTGTAGAACCAAGGTGACACCAATATGGTTTGTGGGACTGCTAAAGCACTCTGCAAGAGTGGTCCAAACATATTTTAGTCACAGGGAGCTCATTACAGGTGGGTCAAATCTTTTGGAACCTAAATAGTACCCATTTGAGAGTAGAGAGGGTCTTTGGTGTTTGCCTCTCATTTATTCCCTTTCTTCTACTTCCTTGGGCAAAGTGGTCCCTGTCAGGGTATTCTGAAGGTGGGATGCTATAGTTAGGTACTCCAAAAGGTACCACTTTCCCTTACTTCCTTTAATAAGATTTACCTCCTTCATTGTGAAGGCAAGCTACTCAGCCTCTAAAGTCTCTTCAGACACCTGGGAAAAGCAGTACTGAAGGGTTCTGTATTCTTTTTCATTAAAAAACTAGTCTCTATAACTAGCTGCATCATGGGTATTCGTTGGTGCCAGGGACTTGCTTAGAGCATCTACAGCTCTGCTCACAGACTCTCTGATGACTTTTAATCTCATCAGTGGATAATCATAAGTTATAGCCCCAAAATTGCTTCCCTAGCTTTCTCAGAGCCACCTCTGTTGAATCTCTAATCTGACTACTACATGGCATCTTGGCCATGTAGACAGGGGCTAAAGAGAAGGACAGTTGGTACCCCTCAGAACTGAAATGCTTACAGAAAGTATTTGCTACTACTTTCCAAGACCAAACTGCATTGCAGACCAAACTGCATTGGACCCACTGGCATGGCTGATGAAGTGTACCTCCAGACTTCCAAAGTCTTGCAAACCAGAAGTCTGTGGACTTCTCTATTATCTTCCAAAAGTGGCTCCATGGAATCTTCCGGATTTTTGTTTTTCCAGAATAACATTGCACTTAATTGACTATCCTGATTTCTGTGCCAACTTGTCATAGATAGAGTTCCCAGATGTCTGTGTATTTACATAAGACAATAAGCCAAATTCAATGTAACAATTAAGGCTTTATTCACTTACTGTGATTAGATTAAAAGATTAAATAGGAAAGGGAACTGGCTCCCTAGTGTTCATTTCTTTCCATAGAATGGCACCAAGAAAGGGACAGTTGTATCAGTGTAGAAAGGGAGATCATTTCACTTTTGAAGGGGTTCCAAACATAAAGGTCCTGTTGTTCTCTGGATCTTGGGGCCAGGGAAAGGAGGTAGAAAGTCTAGGAGGGAAAAACCAAATACTGAATTAGAATGGATAAATAATATCTTCAAGGTCCCCTAATAGGTCAGTTTTGGCAGAGGTACTTGAAAAGTGTCTCCACTAAAGCCATTCACCTCTCATAAGTAGCCCTCTGAATGCAGGTGTCTAGGATAGGAATGCAGAAATATGTAAGAACATGGATAGCCCAGAAGGACATGAATCCTTGACAATAACTCCTTTCAGAGACTGCAATGCACTGGCTATCAGATGTAGAGAAGGCAGCTTTCTCTTATGAGGCATATAATTATATATTTATATAATGTGTATATAAATATAAATAAATATGTATCTACATATGTATATATAGTGTGTGTATATATGTATATGTATATATACATGCACAGATATATTTAGAAATATGTGTTAGTTAACTAAAATTTTCCTCCAGTCCTTTATTGTGATTTGAAGAGGAATTTGAGGTCTTCCACAGGTTCACAGGAATAAGAATGCACATTAGTTTGCTCATTAATTTACTGTTGATTGGGTTTTGGGGTGATGGGGGGTTTGGAGCTGATGGCCAAGAAAGAATTCTTGAAGACATCTTTCTTGCAAAAAGGTGATTTTATTAAAGCACAGGACAGGACCCGTGGTCAGAAAGAGCTGCACTGGGGTTGTGACAGGTAACTGATTATGTACACTCAGGTTGGGAGGGGGTTAGGGATAGAGTAAGTCTCTAAGGTATTTTGGAAGCAAGATTTCCAGGACCTTGAGGAGCTAGCTGTGTAAGATAAATGACATTTATTACCATTTAGGAAAACCTCAATCATGAGACCCTTCAGATGTATATCATGGGGCCATAAGCTTGGAGTATGATTGCCAGCATATATCTTGGGGTGTTGAGATAAAGGAAGTTTTGAAGGAATTTTCGTATGCTAAAGTAGACTCAAAGGACCCTGGGAGGTCTGGATAATGTTAAGCCAAGATACCCTTTTGCCCCTGGCAAAGTGTCATTATCGAGGCAGCTGAGCTCCTAGAGGGAGGCCACTTTGCCTGTTTCAAGGACTTGTCAATGGGCTGTAGGCAGTAAGGGAACTTAATTTTTCATTTGCCTTAGCTTTCCATGTCAATGTAGCAAGCACTTAAACCCCTTTCCTTTGTTTGTGGGTAGCGAGGAGTGTCCAAGGAATATCACACATATCCCATGTGGGCAGGAGTGTGTGTGTGTGTGTGTGTGTGTGTGTGTGTGTGCGCGCGCGCGCGCGCGCGCGCGCACGCCCGCACTATTAGCTGGTATGTACTTTGCCCTCAGCTTGCCCCATGCTCCCTCACCACTATAAAGGAGGTATAGGTTTTATTCTAGATGTATGAGCCCATTAAGAGTGCCCCTTTAACTTTACTTCCGTGGGAGTACATAATATGACCCAGTAGGGGCCCTTCCACCTTTTAATTAAATCCCCTGATATATACTAGACTTCCAATCCTTTAAATAAACCAGGTCTACTGGGTTTATATGGGGTAGGTTTCTAGTACCTGCTAGATCAGGTTTAGGGAGGATATGATTTGTACATTTAGAGATTTATGAATGAACCCAGCCTCAAGTGAATAATTTAATAAAGCACTGTAGTCTTTTTCTATTGATAGGTCTTCAATGAGAAAAGGATTTTTATATACAATTGTTGGAGGAATTGATCCCATTTTCCAATTGTTTAAATAGTCACTGCCCATGAGATTCTGTTATTTTCCCCACAGAATAACAAGCAAGAAGATTGTCCATACCTATGCTATTTTGACAATGTTTTCTGAAGTTTATCTCAAGTTGTCTAGTTTAAGCAAACAACAAATATCTAAAGACAATCAGAACCAGAATTTAACATCCATAAAATTGTGTCATTGAAACATAGTTTTTCCAATTACCCTCATTTCCAGATAGTCAAGTCAAGACTAATTCACTTAAAAAAAATTTTTTTAATGTTTATTTATTTTTGAGAGAGAGAGACAGACAGACAGATAGAGTGTGAGTGGGGGAGGGTCAGAGACAGAGGGAGACACAGAATCCAAAACAGTCTCCAGACTCTGAGCTGTCAGCACAGAGGCCGACATGGGGCTCAAACTCACAAACTGTGAGATCATGACCTGAGCTGAAGTCAGATGCTTAACCAACTGAGCCACCCAGGTGCCCCTAGACTAATTCATTTTTGGTGTGCCTGGGTGGCTCAGTCAGTTAAAGGTTTGACTTCAGCTCAGGTCATGATCTCACAGTTTGTGAGTTCGAGCCCCATGTTGGGCTCTGTGCTAACAGCTCAGAGCCTGAAGCCTGTTCAGATTCTGCATCTCCCTCTCTCTGCCCCTCCCCAGCTTGCACTCTGTCTCTCTTTCTCAAAAATAAACATTAAAAAAATTTTTTTTAAAAAAGACCAATTTGTTTGTAAAACAAATCCAGTTTTAACATAATTGGCCTAATCACATAAGCATAGCAAAAATAGTGATTGGTCATATAGATCTTTAAAATTTGCTTTGCTGGAACTTTTTCTAAGGAATCTAGATTGAACTTTCAGTAGCCTCTCCAGGCCAGAAGCTAAGCCAAGTATTTGCCATCAGATATGCTTGCAATACCTGTTGATTTGGGCAAATTCCTCTTCACAATGTCCCCCAAATATCTTGATCTTCCTGCACCTGCCAGAAAGTGACATTCTTTCACCTGGTAAGGCTGCTGGGAACTCTGTAAGTAAGGTATCAGGCCAATATTTCCAAGGGACTTTATTGGCTACATGCTTCATAAAGTCAACCTTAGTTCCTTAAAGCTGTATGGTCATATCTGATTCTATGCATATCTCTCAAATATGACATTCCAGTCAAAGCCTTGGCAAAATAACCAATGTTTCCAGTAGTGTCCTGGTACAAGAAGAAGATTCTTATTGAACTTATGCAAATAAGTATGAGTGCCATGGAAGAAAGAACCCTCACTGAACTTGTGAATTTCAGAGGGTTTGGGTAGAGAAAAAAGTTAAACACTTTAGTTTTTTTATAGGTGAAAACTTTATCACATTTTTGTATATTACAGACCTCTTAAGAGGAAGTTTCCTTAATCTATAAAAGCAAATATTAGAGAACCAGCAATTTTTCCAATAAGAGTCACAAAAACTATGACACAAAGACTCAAAAATGGACACAGTTAAGGGTCTGATAAGAGATTACAGTATAGCTGGCAAGGAAATCCAGTTATTTCTGTGGCACATAACACTTCAATAATTAGGATATCAAGTGATGGCCTTATAACAGAAAATATTGAAACTTTAAAAATTGCATATAATCTCTAGAATAAAGCATTTACCCAAATGTAACCTAAGACTTACTATTTGTTTAATGGTGCTTCCAGAGTAACTTAACATACTAAACAAACAAGCCTAATTAATCAAAAGGACTTCATTTATAATTTAAATCTTGGGGAAGTTTGTTTAAAAACCTCAGAAAGTTATAAAGTACAAAGCATGTTTACCATTTAATTAAGATAGACATGTCTTATCATGCACCAAATATGAAACTTATTCTATCTAGGTTTGCTGAAGGTCAAATAAGCTCATGTTATCTGTTACAATTTGTTAGCAAAAAGATGGCTTAAAATGATGCTTAATTCTGTCTGTAAGTTTTCAGGAGTAATTAAGATAGCTTTCGAAGTCTTTGGTAACCAGAAACTAAAGTTTTGCTTGCGTGATAAATGGGATTGAATTTGTTGGACATCTAGCACTTTTCCAAATGAGATAAAATGCTAAAGCATTAATTACTGAATTTGGGTTTGTGATTTTTTAATTTTTATTTCAGAGAGACTAAGAATATTTGGGTCTGATAGTATAGAGTCTATTTTAAAATCCAGTTTGTCCAATATAAGTATTGCTACTCTGGCTATCTTTTGACATCCATTTGCATGATAAATGTTTCTCTTCCCCTCACTTTCAATCTGTAGCTGTCTTTAGGTTTCAAATGAGTCTCTTGTAGGCAGGATATAAAGGGGTCTTGTTTTTATTAATCCATTCTGACACCCTATGTTTTTTGATTGGAATGATTAGTCCATTTACTTTTAATGTAATTATTGATAAATATGTATTTATTACCATTTTGTTACTTGATTTGTGGTTGTTTCTGAAGAATTTCTCTGATCCTTTCTTGTTTTTCTCTTTCATGTTTTGCTGATTTTCTTTAATGGTATATTTGGATTTCTTTCTCCTTATTCTTATATATTTATTAGAGGTTTTCCATATGGTTACTAGTAGGTTTGTATATAACCTCCTACAAATAGCAGTCTATATTAATTTGGTGGTCATTTATGTTTAAACCCCTTCTTTTCTCCTCTGCTCTGTACATTTTGGAAATATTTTATATCCTTTTGTGGTGAGTTCTTTCACAGATTGTTTACAGAAATATTCATTTTACTTGCTTTTGTGTTTCCTATGTTTATACTATCACTTTGGTCTCTCCTTTCTACTCAAAGAATCCCCTTTAATATTTGTTGGAGGGCTTGTTTAGTGGTCATGAACTCCTTTACTTTTTGTTTGTCTGGGGAATTCTTTATCTGTGTATTCTGAATGATACCCTTGCTGGATAGAGTATTCTTGCCTGCAGATTTTTCCCATTCATCACATTGAATATATCATGCCACTCCCTTCTGGCTTGCCAAATTTCTGTTGAAAAATCTCCTGCTAGCCTTATGAGTTTTTTTTCTTGTAAGTTAATGACTTCTTTGGTCTTGATGCTTTTAAGATTTTTTTCTTTATCACTATATTTTGCAAATTTAATTACAATATGTCTTGGTGTTGCCCTGCTTTTGTTGATTTGATCAGAGTTCTCTCTGCCTCCTGGATCTGTGCCTCCTGTGCTTCCTTCCTCAGATTAGGGAAGTTTTCAACTATTATTTCTTCAAATAAATATACTTACCCCTTTTCTCTCCATTTTCTTCTGGGACTCTTATAATATAAATGTTATTATGTTTGATGGGATCATTGGGTTCTCTAAGTCTATTCTTGTATTACACAATTCTTCTTTCTCTCTTTTGTTCAGCTTCATTGCTTATCGTTGCTTTGTTTTCTAGGTCATTAATTCATTCCTCTGCTTCTTCCAGCCTGCTGTTCATTGCAACAAGCATGTTCCCAATCTCATTTATTGCATTCTTCATCTCTGATCAATTCTTTTTTTTTTAAGTCTTTCATCTCTGTGATAAGGGACTCACTGATGTCTTCCAGTCTTTTCTCAAGCATCAGTGAATATCATTAAGATCAATTGTTTTAGATTTTATTAATTTCTTATTTTTATTTTTTTAAATGTGAATTATTGTCAAATTGGCTAACATACAGTGTGTAAAGTGTGCTCTTGGTTTTTGGGGTAGATTCCCATGGTTCATCACTTATATACAACACCCAGTGCTCATCCCAGCAAGTGCCCTCCTCAATGCCCATCACTCATTTCCCCCTCTTCCCCACCCTCCTATCCACCCTCAGTTTTTTCTCTGTATTTAAGAGACTCTTATGATTTGCCTCCCTCCCTCTCTGTTTGTAACTATTTTGTTCCCCTTCCTTCCCCTCATGGTCTTCTGTTAAGTTTCTCAAGATCCACATATGACTGAAAACATGATATCTGTCCTTTTCTGACTGACTTATTTCACTCAGCATAATACCTTCCAGTTCCATCCATATTGCTTCAAGTGGCATGATTTCATTCTTTCTCATTGCCAAGTAGTATTCCATTGTATATATAAACCACATCTTCTTTATCCATTCATAAATTGATGGACATTTAGGCTCTTTCCATAATTTGGCTATTGTTGAAAGTGCTGTTATAAACATTGGAGTACATGTGCCCCTATGAATCAGAACTCCTGTATCCTTTGGATAAATTCCTAGCAGTGCTATTTCTGAGTCATAGGGTAGTTCTATTTTTAATTTTTTGAGGAAACTCCACAGTTTCCCAGAGCAGCTGCACCAGTTTGCATTCCCACCAATAGTACAAAAGGGTTTCATTTCTCCACATCCTCACCAGCACCTGTAGTTTCCTGAGTTGTTAATTTTAGCCATTCTGACCAGTGTTAGGTAGTATCTCCATGTGGATTTGATTTTTATTTCCCTGATGATGAGTGATGTTGAGCAATGTATCATCTGTTGGTTGGCCATCTGGATGTCTTCTTTAGAAAAGTGTCTATTCATGTCTTCTGCCCAATTCTTCACTGGATTTTTGTTTTTCGGGTGTTGAGTTTGGTAAGTTCTCTATAGATTTTGGATACTAAGCCTTCATACAATATGTCCTTTGCTAATATCTTTTCCCATTCCATCAGTTGCCTTTTAGTATTGTTGATTCTTTCCTTTGAGATGCAGAAGATTTTATCTTTTTTTCCCTTTCCTTTTAATTTTTGAATTTACATCCAAATTAGTTAGCATATAGTGCAACACTGATTTCAGGAGTAGATTCCTTAATGCCCCTTACCCATTTAACCCACCCCCCCTCCCACAACCCCTCCCGTAACCCTCAGTTTGTTCTCCATATTTATGAGTCTCTTCTGTTTTGTCCCCATCCCTGTTTTTGTATTATTTTTGTTTCCTTTCCCTTATGTTCATCTGTTTTGTCTCTTAAAGTCCTCATATGAATGAAGTCATATGATTTTTGTCTTTCTCTGACTTACTAATTTCACTTAGCATAATACCCTCCAGTTCCATCCATGTAGTTTCAAATGGCAAGATTTCATTCTTTTGGTTGCCAAGTAATGCTCCATTGTGTGTGTGTGTGTATAGATATATCTATCTATCTATATATATAGATATATCTATACACACACAACCATTTTGACAGGTATAAGGTGGTATCTCATTGTGGTTTTGATTTGCATTTCCCTGATTTTCCTGATGTGGAGCATTTTTTCATGTGTCAGTTGGCATCTGGATGTCTTCTTTGGAGAAGTGTCTATTCATGTCTTTTGCCTGTTTCTTCACTGGATTATTTGTTTTTTGGGTATTGAGTTTGAGAAGTTCTTTATAGATTTTGGATACTAACCCTTTATGTGATATGTCATTTGCAAGTATCTTCTCCCATTATGTCAGTTGCCTTTTAGTTTTGTTGATTGTTTCCTTTGCTATGCAGAAGATTTTTATTTTTATGAGGTCCCAGTACATTTTTGCTTTTGTTTCCCTTGCCTCCAGAGATGTGTTGAGTAAGAAGTTGCTGTGGCCAAGATCAAAGAGGTTTTTGCCTGCTTTCTCCTCAAGGATTTTGATGGCTTCCTGTCTTACACTGAGGTCTTTCATCCATTTTGAGTTTATTTTTGTGTATGGTGTAAGAAAGTGGTCCGGGTTCATTCTTCTGCATGACGCTATCCAGTTTTCCCATCACCACTTGCTGAAGAGGCTGTCTTTAATCCATTGGATATTCTTTCCTGCTTTGTCAAAGATTAGTTGGCCATTTGTCTGTGGGTCCATTTCTGGGTTCTCTATTCTGTTCCATTGACCTGAGTTTCTGCTCTTGTGGCAGTACCATACTGTCTTGATGATTACAGCTTTGTAGTATATCTTGAAGTCTGGGATTGTGATGCCTCCTGCTTTGGTTTTCTTTTTCAAGATGCTTTGGCTATTCAGGGTCTTTTCTGGTTCCATACAAATTTTAGGATTGTTTGTTCTAGCTCTGTGAAGAATGTTGGTGTTACTTTGATAGGGATTGCATCGAATATGTAGATTGCTTTGGTTAGTATTGGCATTTTAACAATATTTGTTCTTCCTATCCAGGAGCATGGAATATTTTTTCCATTTCTTTGTGTCTTCTTCAATTTCTTTCATAAGCTTTCTATAGTTTTTTCTATAGTTTTTTGGTTAGATTTATTCCTAGGTATTTTATGGTTTTCTGTGCCACTGTGAATGGAATTGATTCCTTGATTTTCCATTCTGTCGCTTCATTGTTGGTGTATAGAAATGCAACCAATTTCTGTGAGTTTATTTTATATCCTGCAACTTTGCTGAATTCATGAATCAATTCTATCAGGTTTTTTTTGTGGAATGTTTTGGGTTTTCCATATAGAGTATCATGTCATCTGTGAAGAGTGAAAGTTTGACCTCCTCCTGGCTAATTTGGATGTCATTTATTTCTTTGTATTGTCTGATTGCAGAGGCTAAGACTTCCAATACTATATTGAATAACAGTGGTGAGAGTGGACATCCCTGTCTTGTTCCTGACCTTAGGGGGAAAGCTCTCATGTTTTCTCCATTGAGGATGATATTAGCATGGGGTCGTTCCTATATGGCTTTTATGATCTCGAGGTATGATCCTTCTCTCCCTACTTTCTTGACGGTTTTTATCAAGAAAGGATGCTGTATTTTGTGAAATGCTTTCTCTGTGTCTATCTAGAGGATCATATGGTTCTTGTCCTTTCTTTTATTGATGTGATGAATCTCGTTAATTGTTTTATGGGTATTGAACTAGCCCTACATCCTAGTTATAAATCCCACTTGGTCGTGGTGAATAATTTTTTTAATGTATTGTTGGATCCAGTTGGCTAATATCTTGTTGAGAAATTGGCCTATAGTTCTCCTTTTTAGTGTGGTCTCTGTCTGGTTTTGGAATCAAGGTAATGCTGGCTTCATAGAAAGAGTTTGGAAGTTTTCCTTCCATTTCTATTTTTTGGAACAGCTTTAAGAGAATAGGTGTTAAGTCTTCCTTAAATGTGTTATAGAATTCCCCTGGAAAGCTATCTGGCTCTGGACTCTTGTTTTTTGGGAAATTTTTAATTTCTAATTCGATTTCTTTACTGGTTATGAGTCCATTCAAATTTTCTATTTCTTCCTGTTTCAGTTTTGGTACTGTATATGTTTCTGGGAATTTGTCCATTTCTTCCAGATTGCCCATTTTATTGGCATATAATTGCTGATACTATTCTCCTATTATTGTTTTTATTTCTGCTGTGTTGGTTGTGATTTCTCCACTTTCATTCTTGATTTTATTTATTTGGGTCCTTTCCTTTTTCTTTTTGATCAAACTGGCTAGTGGTTTATCAATTTTGTTAATTCTTTCAAAGAACCAGCTCCTGGTTTCATTGATCTGTTCTACTGTGTTTTTGTTGTTGTTGTTGTTGTTGTTGTTATTGTTGTTTTGGTTTCAATAGCATTAATTTCTGCTCTAATCTTTGTTATTTACTGTCTTCTTCTGGTTTTGGGTTTTATTTGCTGTTATTTTTCCAGCTCTTTAATGTGTAAGGTTAGGTTGTGTATCTGAGACCTTCCTTCTTTAGGAAGTCCTAGATTGTTATATACTTTCTTCTTATGACAACCTTTGCTGCGTCCCAGAGGTTTTGGGTTGTGGTATTATCATTTTCATTGGCTTCCACGTACTTTTTAATTTCATCTTTAACTTCCTGGTTAGCCCATTCATTCTTTAGTAGGATGTTCTTTAGTCTCCAAGAATTTGTTAACTTTCCAAATTTTTTCTTCTGGTTGATTTTGACTTTCATTGGGTTGTGGTCTGAAAATAGGCATGGTATGATCTTGATCTTTTGTACTTGTTGAGGGTTGATTTGTGTCCCAGTATGTGGGTTATTCTGGAGAACATTCCATGTGCACTGGAGAAGAATGTATATTCTGTTGCTTTAGGATGAAATGTTCTGAATATATCTGTTAGGCCCATCTGGTCCAATGTGTCATTCAAAGCCATTGTCTCCTTGTTGATTTTCTGATTAGATGATCTGTCCATTGTTTTACATGGGGTGTTGAAGTCCCCTACTATTACAGTATTAATATCAATTAGTTTCTTTTTGTTTGTGATTAATTGATTGATATATTTGGTTATTCCACATTTAGAGCATAAATGTTTATAATTGTTAGGTCTTCTTGATGGATAGACCCTGTAATTATGATATAATGCCCTTCTTCATCTCTTGATACAGTTTTATTTTAAAGTCTAAATTATCTGAGATAAGTATGGCTACCCTGGCTTTCTTTTGTTGAACATTAGCATGATAGATGGTTCTCTACCCCATTACTTACAATCTGAAGGTGTCTTTAGGTCTAAAGTGGGTCTCTTGTAAACAGCATATAGATGGATCTTGTTTTCTTATCCATTCTGTTACCCTATGTATTTTTATTGGAGCATTTAGTCCATTGACATTTAGAGTGAGTAATTAAAGATATGAATTTATTGCCATTACGATGCTTGTAGAGTTGGAGCTTCTGGTGGTATTCTCTAGTCCTTTCTAGTCTTTGTTGCTTTTGGTGTTTGTTTGTTTGTTTGTTTTCATGTTTTCTCCCCTCAGAGAGTCCCCATTAAAATTTCTTGCAAGGCTGGTTTAGTGGTCACAAACTCCTTTAATTTTTGTCTGGGAAAATTTAATCTCTCCCTCTATTTTTAATGACAGCTTTGCTGGATATGGAATTCTTGGTTGCATGTTTTTCTGATTTAACACATTGAATATATCCTGCCACTCTTTTCTGGCCTGCCAAGTTTCTGTGCATAAATCTGATGCAAACTGCATGTATTTTTCCCTTGTAGGTTAATGACTTTTCCCCCTTGCTGCTTTCATGATTCTTTCCTTGCCTGAGTATTTTGTGAATTTGACTATGATATGCCTTGTTGATAGCTGGATTTTGTTGAACCTAATGGGAGTCCTCTGTGCTTCCTGGAATTTGATGTCTATGTCTTTCCCCAGGTTAGAAATGTTTTCCACTATGATTTGTCCACACAACCCTTGTATCCCTTTCTCTCTCTCTTTATTTTCTGGGACCCCTATGATTCTGATGTTGTTCCTTTTTAATGAGTCACTGATTTCTCTAATTCTTAAATCGTGCTCTTTTGCCTTAGTCTCCCTCTTTTTTCTGCTTCATTGTTCTCCATAAGGTTTTTCCTCTGTATCACTCTCCCTCATCCATCCTTGCCACTGTGGCATCCTTTCGAGATTGCAGCTCAGTTATAGCATTTTTATTTCACCCTTACTAGCTTTTACTTCTTTTATCTCTGCAGAAAGTGATTCTAATCTATTTTCAACTCCAGCTAATATTCTTATTGTCGTGATTCTAAATTCTGTTTCAGACATCTTGTTTGTATCTGTGTTGGGTAATTCCCTGGCTGTTGTTTCTTCCTGCTCTTTCTTTTGGGGTGAATTCCTTCGTTTCATCATTTTGAAGGGAGAAAAGGAATTAAGGAGGTAAAAAATTAAAAAAATTAAAATTAAAAAAATTTTAAATTAAAAAATTAAAAACCACACACACACGCAAAAATCAAAAAGATGATGCTAGATCCTAGGTGTGTTTTTGTCTGGGTGTTGAAAGGGGCTTGATTAGAGAAAAAAGGGGAAAGAAAAGCAAAAGAAATCATTTGAAAATTTGAAGAAATGAATAAACTGAAATAGAATAAAATGAAATGATGGAAGTTAAATAGAATTTGAATAAATTTACAAAAAGTAAAATTATAGTAGAAAAAATGAAAAATATTTTTAACAAAAATTGAAAATAAAAATATTTTTTTCTCTTTCTGTATTCCACAAAAAAAGAAATAAAAAGAGAAAAAAGAAAAAAAATTGAATAAATGGACCAGCGAACAGACTGAAATACGTTTGAAATTACTTTGTTTTCCCCTAGAAGTCAAACTATGAAGCTTTTTATAGTCCATAAACTAAGCATTTGCAGAGACGTGTTCATGAAGAGTGAGGTTGGCCCAGTTGGGCTGGGCTTAATGTAATGGTTCCATTCTGCACTAGATGGCACTACTTAGCTTACTGGTATGAATTGTGGCGCTTATAGGTGTGTATACACATGTGCGGGAGGGTTGAAAATGGCATCACTCAGCTACCCAGTCTCTAGTATTGGAACTCTGTTTTCCCCAATCTGCAACTGTGCACCTGTCCTTTGTCTTTGGCTTCTACTCCCCTCTTTGACACTGTCTGTGACCAAACCCCAGGCAGCACCTCCCTGCTGAGTTTTATCTCAGGTGTGGCTGTTTTCCCCAAAACCTTATATCTGAGGGACTGTGGCTTTGATTCCTTTTGCCCCTCTGTGGGAGGGTCTCAAGGAGCAATGGCCAGGTGCTGGCCAAACCCAGGAATGTTTGCCAGACCATACTGCTGCTGATGCCTGGAGACTGTGGCTGGGTGCCAGCCCACACCAGAAAAAGTTCATAGGATCATGTAGCAGCAGCGTTTCAGGCATTATGGCAAATCACAACACATATCTGGCATAAGCCTTCACCCCCAAAGACCTTGTTCAGCATCAGTGAATGTGGTTGTTCTCCTGGGTCCACTTGGGCCTTTGCCTTTGAGGAAGCCACATAGACTCTACCAGATGTCCTCCCCGCAGGGGAACTCCCTCTCCTTATGTGGCTTGAAGACCCCCAGGCTTCACTCTGCTCCTGGATATTTGCCCTTCTCACCAGAGCACTGCCAGATATCAAGCTGCAGATTTCAGATTCTGTGCACCCCCACCCTGTTTATAGAGTCTTAATAGAATTGAAACCCTCTTATTTCTCCTTTCTCCCTTTTTAGTTCAGTCCCTGTGGCTGTTACCACTTTTCTACTTTCTCTCTAGCTGTTTTTGGGGGAGGGAGGAGCATTTCCTGTATTCTCCCCCCACCCCATCTCCCTTCTCTCTCCCCACACAAAAACAGCTCCCTGCCCTCCGTGGCTTTTCTCTCCCCTAGTTCACCTCTCTGTACCATGTACCTGCTGAGTTCTGTGGTTCAGGTTGTGCATATATGTTGCGTTAATCCTCGAATCAGTTTTCTAGGTGTGCAGAATGGCTTAGCAGTGATCTGGCTGTATTTCATGGATGTGAGACACAAAATAACCCTTCATGCTATTCGCCATCTTGGCTTCTCCTCTCAGAAGCTTTTTATCTTGATGAGGTCCCAATAGTTCATTTTTGCTTTTAATTGCCTTGCCTTTGGAGATGTGTCAAGCAAGAAATTGCTGTGGCTAAGGTCAAAGATGTTTTTGCCTGGTTTCTCCTCTTGGGTTTTGAAGGTTTCCTGTCTTACATTTAGGTCTTTCATCCATTTTGAATTTATTTTTGTGTATGGTGTAAAAAAGTGGTCTAGGTTCATTCTTCTACATGTTGCTGTCCAGTTCTCCCAGCACAATTTGCTTAAGAGACTGTCTTTTTTTCCATTGAATGCTATTTCCTGCTTTGTCAAAGATTGGCTATACATTTGTGGGTCCAATTCTGGGTTCTCTATTCTATTCCATTGATCTATGTGTATACTTTTGTGTCAACACCATACTGTCTTGATGATTACAGCTTTGTAGTAGATGATGAAGTCTGGGATTGTGATGCCTCCCGCTTTGGTTTTCTTCAATATTACTTTGGCTATTTGGGGTATTTTGTGGTTCCATACAAATTTTAGGATTGTTTGTTCTACCTTTAAGAAGAATGCCAGTGCAATTTTGATTGAGATTGCATGGAATGTGTAGATTGCTTTGGATAGTATTGACATTTTAACAATACTGATTCTTCCAATCCATGAGCATGGAATGTGTTTTTCATTTATTTGTGTTTTCTTCAGTTTCCTTCATAAGTTTTTTATAGTTTTTCAGCATACAGAGCATTTACTTCTTTGGTTAGGTTTATTCCCAGGTATTTTATGGTTCCTGGTGCAATTGTAAATGGATCAGTTTCTTTATTTCTCTTTCTAATGCTTCATTACTGGTGTGTAGAAATGCAACCTATTTCTGTACATTGATTTTGTACCCTGTGACTTTGCTGAATTCATGTATCAGTTCTAGGAGTCTTTTGGTGGAGTCTTTTTGATTTTCCATGTAGACTATCATGTCATCTGTGAAAAGTGAAAGGTTTACTTCTTATTTTTCAATTTTGCTGCCTTTGATTTCATTTTGTTGTCTTATTGCTGAAGTTAGGACTTCCAACACTATGTTAAACAACAGTGGTGAGAGTGAACATCCCTGTTGTGTTCCTGATCTCAGGGGGAAAGTTCTCAGATTTTTCCCACTGAAGATCATATTAGCTGTGGGCTTTTCATATATGGCTTTTATGATGTTAAGGTATGTTCCTTCTATCCCAACTTTCTTGAGGGTTTTTATTAAGAAAGGATGCTGTATTTTGTCAAATGCTTTTTCTGCATCTATTGACAGATCATATAGTTCTTATCCTTTCTTCTATTAATTTGATGTATGAATTGATTGAATTGCAAATATTGAACCAGCCCTACAGCCCAGTAATGAATCCCATTTGATCATGGTGAATAATTCTTTTAATATACTGTCGAATTCGATTTGCTAGTATCCTGTAGAGAATTTTTGCATCCATGTTCATCAGAGATATTGGCCTATAATTCTCCTTTTTTTGTGGTGTCTCTGTCTGGTTTGGGAATCAAGGTATGCTGGCTTCATAGAATGAGTCCAGAAACTTTTCTTCCATTTCTATTTTTGGAATAGCTTGAGAAGCATAGGTATTAACTCTGCTTTAAATGTCTGGTAGAATTTCCCAGGGATGCCATCTAGTCCACGACTCTTGTTTGTAGGGAGATTTTTGATAACAGATTCAATTTCTTCACTAATTATGGGTGTGTTCAAATTTTCTATTTCTTCCTGTTTGAGTTTTGGTAGTGTGTGGGTGTCTAGGAATTTGTGCATTTCTTCCAGATTGTCCTGTTTGTTGGCATATAATTTTTCATAGTATTCTCTGCTAATTCCTTGTATTTCTGAGGGATTGATTGTGATAAATCCATTTTCATGATTTTATCTGTTTGGGTCCTCTCTCTTTTTGAGAAGTTGGGGTAGGAGTTTATCAATTTTGTTTAATTTTTCAAAAAAATAACTCTTAGTTTCATTGATCTTTTCTTTTTCTTGGATTCGATATTGTTTATTTCTGCTCTGATCTTCATTATTTCTCTTCTTCTGCTGGGTTTGGGGTTTCTTTGTTATTCTACTTCTAATTCCTTTAGGTGTGCTGTTAGATTTTGTATTTGGGATTTTCTTGTTTCTTGAGACAGGCCTGGATTGAAGTGTATTTTCCTCTTAGGACTGCTTTGCTGCATCCCAAAAGGTTGGATTGTTGTGTTTCATTTTCATTTGTTTGCATATATTTTTGACTTTTCTCTTTAATTGCCTAGTTGACCAGCTCATTATTTACTAAGATGTTCTTTAACCTCCATGCATTTAGAGGTTTTCCAAACTTTTTCCTGTGGTTGATTTTAAGTTTCTTAGCATTGAGATCTGAAAGTGTGCATGGTGTGATCTCAATTCTTTTGTATTTATTGAGGACTATTTTGTGAACCAGTATGTGATCTGTCTTGGAGAATGTTCTGTGTGCACTTGAGAAGAATGTATATTCTGCTGCTTTTGGATGAAAAGTTCTAGTATATCTGTCAAGTCCATCTGGTCCAGTGTATCATTCATGGCCATTGTTTCTGTATTGATTTTCTGTGTAGATGATCTGTACATTGTGGTAAGTGGAGTATTAATGTTCCCTGCAATTACCACATTCTTATCAATAAGGTTGCTTATGTTTGTGATTAATTGTTTTATATATTTGGGGGCTCCAATATTCAGCACATAGACATTTATAATTGTTAGCTCTTACTGATGGGTAGACCCTGTAATTATTATATAATGCCCTTCCTCATCTCTTGTTACAGCCTTTAATGTAAAGTCTAGTTTGTTTGATATAAGGATGGCTAGTCCAAGCTTTCTTTTGACTTCCAGTAGCATGATAGATAGTTCTCCATCCCCTCACTTTCAATCTGAAGGTGTCCTCAGGCCTGAAATGAATCTCTTGTAGACAGCAAATAGGTCTTGTTTTTTTATCTATTCTGATACCTTATGTCTTTTGATGGAGGATTTAGTCCATTTTCATCCAGTGTTATTATTGAAAGATATGCGTTTAGCATCATTGTGTTATCTGTAGGTTTCGTGCTTGTAGTGATGTCTCTGCTACTTTGTGGTCCTTGCAACATTCCACTCACAGAGTCCCCCTTAGGATCTCTTGTAGGACTGGTTTAGTGGTAATGAATTCATTCAGTTTTTTTTATTGTTTTTTTTTTATGTTTTTTGGGGGAAAGCCTTTATCTCTCCTTTTATTCTGAATGACAGGCTTGCTGGATAAAGGATTCTTGGCTGCATGTTTTTCTTATTCAGCACATTGAAAATTTTTGTCACTCCTTTCTGGGCTGCCAAGTTTCAGTATGTGGGTCTGCTACTACACTTACGTGTCTACCCTTGTAGGTTAAGTCCTGTTTATCCCCAGCTGCTTTCGGAATTCTCTCTTTACCCTTGTATTTTGCCAGTTTCACTATGATATGTAGTGCAGACTATCAATTTAAATTATGTCTGAAGGGAGTTCTCTGTGCCTCCTGGAGTTCAATGTCTGTTTCAGATGTGATTTGTGCAAGTACACCTTCAGCCCTTTTCTCTTCTTCTTCAGGAACTCTTATGATATGGATATTGTCCCATTTCATTGAGTCACTTAGCTCTCTAATTCTCCCCTCGTGGTTCAGTATTTTTTCTCTCTCTTTTTCTTATCTTCATCTTTTTCCATTCACTTAATTTCCCCTCTGCCTCCCCAATCCCTACTGTCACTGCCTCTAGTTTATTTTACACCTCATTTACAGCATTTTTTAATTCATCATGTCTATTATTTAGTTCCTTGATCTCTGCAGCAATAGATTCTCTGCTGTCTTCTATACTGTTTTCAAGCCCAATGATTAATCTTATGACTATTATTCTAAATTCTCCTTCAGTTATATTGTTTACATGTGTTTTGATCAATTCTTTATCTCTCATTTCTTTCTGGAATTTCTTTTGAGGAGAATTCTTCTGTGTCATCATTTTGGCTAGTTTTCTGTCCCTTATTTGTTTTAAAATCTTGTTATGTGCCCTGCACCTATGAGCACTAGTATATTAAAGAGAGGTGATACACTGTCCAGGGCCTAGCCCTTCAGGAGGTGGTTTTTGGAGAGTGTTACTTGCTCTCTATTGTTGTGACTTTGATTACTTTATCTCCCTACCATGTTTTGGACCCTCCCCCAGGTGTGCTTTGATTTTTTCATTGAAAGCCCTGGAAAGGAAAACAAGCAACAAAAAACAAACAGAAAACAAAAACAAGCAATTACACAAATAAACAAAAAGCAAAAAAAAAAAAAAAAAAAACCAGAAACACCAGCTACAAGTAAACAACAGGGTGGAGGAAGTGCTGCTGGAAGAGGCCTTATCCTATACAAAGAGAGAAATGACAGGGGCTGGGGAAAAGAAAAGAAAATAAAATTAACCAGACAGAGAAACTATAGGGCTTAATCCAGAAAGAGAGAAAGGAAAATAAGGAAGGAGGTGTAGAACATGTATCAAGAGAATAGATTACATATGTCTGCTTAAACAAACAACCAGTGTAACCAGTCTAGAGGAAAGAAGAGATAAGAACAAGAAACGGAGGGTTGAATACATATATATAATAAGAATTGTCTGAGGATTAAATAAGGCAGTGCAACAGTGCTGGTCTGGACTAGGGGATATCTGGTTTGTCAGTGTTAATCTCGCTCTTGTAGATAAGCAGTCATCAGGCATGGGGCAGAGTGATTTAGTGTAGGCAGGTCCTGCCTCTCCTGTGGGCCCCCTATCCATTTCCTGAAGCCCAGCCTTGTTGGTGATGGGGAGAAAAATGGTGATGCTCCAGTCTCTTCTCCGTGGACCAGGTGTCCTCAACCACTCTGTACAAGCCATCTTCACTGTGCAACAGACACAAACGAGGTGGTTTGTCCCACTCCATGACTCCCATGCCTCCCTGGAACTTGGCTGGGATTTAATCCCCGATGTCTTAAAGATTCCTGCTCCATTTGTCCTAGTTCCAGGGAAGAGCTATTCTGCTGGCTCACAGTGGCCTGCATGCAATTGTCCCTTTCCACCATCTCCTGCACCTCCCTGGTGCTCGGCTGTGACTTAAACCCTGATGTCTTTAAGGTTCTTACTCTATCTGCCCATGTTTTGGGGAAGTGCTGCTCCTTTGAGTGGATATATGCCTTCTTCCCACAATACTCCAGGGAGGGGATTGCTTTCTCCCACTGCAGACTGAATCTCTGAACTAGTTACAGAGCCTGGGGCTGGCTCCCCTTCTCCCCACGTGCGAGAACAGGACAGCCAGCCCCAGTCCAAAGAGAGCCTTGCAGTTAGAGATTGGATCTTTCTCTGTCCCAGTCCATGTTTTTCTTTTGTCCAGATACCATCCTACATTTCCCCAGCCTCTCTTTCTCTTCCCTTTGTCTCTCCACAGAAGGGGATCCCTCCCCTTTGTTCATTTTATCCCTCCCAGTTTGCAATCATGAACCTTTGGCCCATCAGATTGTCCTGGTGGGTCCCTAGAAGCATCTCTATCACTTTGCCACCCAGACTCTTGGAGTTCATAGTCCTTTGGCCTCAACTCTGCTTTGAGAGAGGAGGGAACTTTGGATCCTCCTACTTCTCTGCCATGTTGGCCCCTCCTCCTCCTATTTTTTATTTTTAAAGTGATCTCTACCCTCCACATGGGATTCAAACTCATGATCCTGAGATCAGATTCACATACTTTACTGCCTGAGCCAGCCAAGTGTCCCCTTTATGATAATTGCTCTAAAATCTGCATTAGGCATGTTATTATATCTGTTTTACTTAGATCTCTGGACGTGGCCTTATCTTGTTCTTTCATTTAGTATAAATTCCCATGTCTTCTCATTTTTTCTAAATTTTTATCTAAATTTATGCCTGTTCTCTGTGTTGGAAAAGCCAGTTATATCTTCTGCTCCTGAAAATACTGGCCTTATGAAGAAGAGGTCATGTAGTGCCCAGGGCCTCACACTTCAGGGAGTGCCTACAGTGTGTGTTGTGTGTTCTCTGGTGTTGTGTTTTGGCTGTTCTATCCTTCAGGCAAGTTATCTGCAGAGGTTCTCCTTGCCTGCTGTGGGCAGTGTTTGGCACCTGGCCTGAAAGTGGTGAGTTTTAACCAGGCATGCTCTTGTCTGTTTGTGAAATGAGACCTCATTACCTCCACTGGAACTGAAGCCCTGTGAAACTCTGCAGTTGGGAGAAATGGAGTGGGCAGGTGTTTGTGCTGGTCTTGTTGGGGAGGGGCCCACCATGCTGGGACTGAGGTAAGCATGACTGAGAGGGCAATTACAATGAAGTGTGGTGGGATGGTGCTTATTGTAAGGAAGTTAGGCAGACTTTGTCTGCATTGCACTGCTTCCTGCAGGTGGCTCTGTGTTTATCCAGAGCGGTGGGGAGGGAAATGGCACAGCGTAGCTCCTTTGTTCCTAGAGTGGTATCTCTGCGAATTCTGCCTCTCAGGGACATGCTTTGAGAGGAGCAAATAATCTCCCTACTGGGTACTCCCAGGCACTCTTCAAATCTCTATATCCATGCTGTATGCCTTCCAGTTTTTGCCTGCCTTCTCTCTAAGAGCAGCACAGTGCTCTCCAGGGTCTATCCCAGGCAAACCCACTGACCTTTAATACTACAGACTTTAAACCTCCCTGATGGCAAGAACTCATGAAATTCAGCCTCTTGTTTTCCAACCCAATGGCTATGGGGACAGGTTCTCTTTGTGCATTTCCCTGTGTGCTTCTCTCTCTCTCTCTCTCAACCCTTCTCTGTAAGCATGGCTATCTCTCTTCTGCAGCAGCCCCTAGGAACCATTTTGCCCTTAGATCACATCTCTGCACTTCCTACCTTTTCATGTGGCTTCTTCTCCCCCTTTAGTTTTGGAGTTTGTTCTGTTAGTCTTAGGCCAATTTATGTGGCACTTAGGATGATTTCATAATTTCCTGGTTGTATTTACGGGATGAGGTGAGCCTAGGGTCCTCCTACTCTGCTACAATTTTCCTGTCTCTATTCTATTTGTCTATGTATCTTTATGCCACGAGCAAACTATTTTGATTACTTTTGCTTTGTAATAAGTTTTAAAATTAGGAAATGTTAGACCTCTAAGTTTGTTATTATTTCTTTGCGATTCTGTATAAATTTTAGGATGAATTTTTAAATTTCTATCTCGACAAAAAATGCACATAAAATTTTTTTAGGGATTACACTGTATCTATAGATTGCCTTAGGCAGTACTAATGTTTTAACAATATTAATTTATCTAATCCATAAACATAAGATGTCTTCCATTTATTTGTGTTGTCTTTAATTTTTTCAGTAGTGTTTTATAGTTTTCAGTGTACATATATTTTGCCTCCTTGGTTAAATTTATTCCTACTTATTTTATTATTGTTAATGGGCTTATTTTTCTTTTTAGTTTACTTTTCATATTTTACATTGATAAGGTATAGAAATGTACAGTTTTTGTACCGTGATTTTGTATCCTGAACTTTTGCTGAATTCATTCATTAATTCTAATACATTTTATATAACCCTTTAGGGTTTTCTATGTATAAAGATCCTGTTATCTGTGAACAGAAATAATTTTACTTCTTTCTGTATAAATTTTATTTATTTATTTATTTATTTATTTATTTATTTATTTATTCACTCACTCACTCAACTGCTATGGTTAGGACTTCTAGTACTGTTGAATAGAAATAGTGAATGTTCATCTTTCCTTTTTTCTTATCTCAGAGGAAAAATGTTTGGTCTTTTACTTTAATAATGAGAGGATGTTGAATTTTTTCACATGCTGTTTCTGCTTCAGTTGAGATGGTCGTGTGTGTGTGCGTGTGTTTGTGTGTTTTAATGCTGTTAATATTAGCACATGACATTAATTGATTTTCATATATTGATTCATCCTTGCATTTCAGGAAAAAAGTCCCACTTAGCTCTGAGTTTAATCCTTTCAACAAGCTCTTGAATTCTGTTTGCTACTATATTGTTAAGGATTTTTTATGTATGTTTATCAGGGATACTGGCCTGTAAGTTTCTTTTCATGTAGTGTGTTTGTCTGACTTTGGTATAAGATAGTGCTAGCCTAATAACATGAGTTTGGAAGTGTTGTCTTTCATTCAGTTATTTGGATCAGTTTGAGGAGAATAGGTGCTAAATTATCTTTAAATACATGGTAGAATTCTCCAGTGGAGCTATATGATCCTGGTCTTTAATTTGTTGGGAGGTTTTTGATTACTGATTTAATATGTTTACTACTTATACTACTTGTTTTGGATTTTCTGTTTATTCATGATTCAGATGGTATGTTGTGTAGTTCTTGGCATGGAATTGTTTGTAATGTTCTCTTATAATCCTTTTTATTCTTGTGGTATCAGTTGTAATATACCTTCTTTCATTTTTTATATAATTATTTGAATCTTGTTCCTTTTCATCCTAGCTAATCTAGCTATATGTTTCAATTTTTTTTTTCAACGAACCAATTCTTGGTTTCATTGATTTTCTTTATTGTTTTCCTATTCTCCATTTCATTATCTCTGCTCCAATATTTATTATTTCCTTTATTCTGATAGCTCTGGATTGTTTTTTTCTTCTTTTGCTAGTTCATTGAGGTGTGAAGCTAGATTGTTTTTTTGGCGGGGATGTTTCTTCCTTTTTTTAAGTTTATTTATTTATTTTGAGAGACAGAGAGAGCTAGCAGGGGAGAGGCAGAGAGAGAGGTAGAGAGAGAATCCCAGGCACTGACAAGTGAGGAGCCTGATGTGGGGCTGGATGCGAGGCTGGATGTGGGGCTGGATGTGGGGCTCAAACTCACCACCTGTGATAGATCATGACCTGAGGTGACACCAAGAGTTGGACACTTAACTGACTGACCTACCCAGGCTCCCCTCTTACTTTTTAATGTAAGTGTTCACAGTTATAAATTTGCCTTTGAAACTACTTCCACTACATTGCATACATTTTGGATGTTAGGTTTTCATTTTCATTTATCTCAAGGTATTTTCTAATTTTCCTTATGATTTCTGCTTTGACCCCTTGGTTTTTTAAGAATGTATTTTAAATTTTCAATATATGTGTGGATTTCTCAGTGTTTCTGCTACTGTTGATTTTTAGTTTCTTTTCATTGTGATCAGAAAAGTTACTTTGCATGATTTCAGTCTTTGAAATTTTGTTAAGACTTACCTGTAGCCAACGTGGTCTATCCTGGAGAATGTTCCCTGTACACTTGAGAAAAGTGTGTATTCTGCTATTGTTGGAGATTTCTACATATATCTGTAATGTCCAACTTGTCTGTAGTGTTTTTCAAGTACTCTGATTTCCTTATTGTTCTTTCCATTATTTGAAAGTGGGGTATTGAAGTGTACTACAATTTTCATTTTATTTCCTATTTTTTATTCATTCTGATTAATGTTTGCTTCATACATTTAGAAGTTTCATGTATTGTGCATAGATATTTATTATTGTTATTATTCTTGAAGAATTAACTTTTTATTATCAGATGTCTTAATTTGTCTTTTGTAATAGTTTTTTTTTTAATGTTTATTTTTGAGAGAGAGAGAGACAGACAGAGAATAAGTGGCGGAGGGGCAGAGAGAGAGGGAGACACAGAATCTGAAGCAGGCTCCAGGCTCTGAGTTGTTAGCACAGAGCCCGACGCAGGGCTTGAACCCATGAACTGTGAGATCATGACCTGATCCTGATCCTGGATGCCCAACCGACTGAGACACCCAGGCACCTCTATTTTGTAATAGTTTTTGACTAAAAGTCTCATTTGCCTGTTAATAGTATAGCCACCTCTGCTCTCTTTTGGTTACCATTTACATGGAATATCTGTTTCCATCCTTTCACTTTCACTCTTAGATCTACAGCCTCTTAAGGACACCATATATGTGAGTCTTGGTTTGTTTTAGTTTGTTTTTATACATTCATCTACTCTGTATCTTTTGATTTGGAAGTTTAACCCATTTACATTGGTAGGTTGTGTTTTTCTAAAAATTCATTTATTTTAGGCTATTCAGTTAGATGGTATACAATTGGATAGGGAAAGACACTATTGCCATTTTGTTAACTGTTTTCTGTATCATGCATATTTTTGCTTCTCTTTTCCTATCTTACTGTCTTCCTTTGTATCTGATTAATTTTTTTTTTGTAATGACAGGCTTTGCTTTCTTTCTAATTTCCTTTTGTGTACTGTATGAGTCTGTTCAGGCTGCCATAACTAAATACCATAGACAGGGTCACTTAAAAAAGTGACTTATTTCTTACTGTTCTGGAGGAGGAAGTCCAAGATCAAGGTGCTGGTAAGATAGATTTTATTCACCTCTTCTCTTGGCTCAGGAGTGTCCACCATTTTCTGTGTACTCATATAATCTTTTCTTTGTGCACACATGGAAAGAGTGAGAGGGCACAAGCATGCATATGTGCACACTCTCTGGTGTCTTTTCTTATTAAGATGTTAATGCTGTTAGATGAAGACTTTACCTTTGACTTATCACTAACCTTAATTACTTTCCTAAGTCCTATCTCCAAAGCATCACATTGGGGTTAAGGCTTCAACACTGAGTTTGGGAGGATATGAACATTCATTATATAACATGTATATTCTATAAATGTTTTATTTGTGGCTACCATGGATTACATTGAACGTCATAAAGTTAAAACAATTTATTTTAATCACATACATACTTCAGTCATACAACTGTTCTCCTTTAATGTTCCTCCCCTGACTTTATTTATTGATATCACAAATTACATCTTTTTTTTTTTTAATTTTTTTTTCAACGTTTATTTATTTTTGGGACAGAGAGAGACAGAGCATGAACGGGGGAGGGGCAGAGAGAGAGGGAGACACAGAATCAGAAACAGGCTCCAGGCTCTGAGCCATCAGCCCAGAGCCTGACGCGGGGCTCGAACTCACGGACCGCGAGATCATGACCTGGCTGAAGTCGGACGCTTAACCGACTGCGCCACCCAGGCGCCCCACAAATTACATCTTTAAATATTGTGTGCCCATTAGCATAGATTTATAGTTATTTTTATGCTTTTCTCTAAATTCTATATAAGAATTAAAAGTTAAGTTATGCATCAAAATTTAAATAACATAGGTGTCTTCATTTGTCCATACATTTACCTTAAACACAAAAATATATTATTATATACCTTTGTGGTGACATTTAATGTCCTCTCATTTCAACTTGAAATACTTCCCTTTAGCATTTCTGTTTGGGTAGGTCTAGCGCTAGGAACTTCCTCAGCTTTTGCTATCTGGGTAAGTCTTAATTTTCCCTTCATTTTTGAAGGACAGTTTTGCCAAATATAGTATGCTTGGTTGACAGTATTTTCTTTTGGCACTTTTAATATGTTATCCCAATGTCTTCTGGCCTACAAGGTTCTTGCTGAGAAATCTACTGGTGTAAAGTTATAGAGGCTTCCTTGTAAGTAGCAAATTGTTTTTCTTTGGCTGCTTTTAAGATTCTCTCTTGGTGTTTGTCTTTTTTTAATATGAAATTTATGTCAAATTTGTTTCCATACAACACCCAGTGCTCATCCCAACAGGTGCCCTCCTCAATACCCATCCCCCATCCCCCATCAACGCTCAGTTTGTTCTCAGTTTTTAAGAGTCTCTTATGTTTTGGCTCCCTCCTTCTCTAACTTTTTTTTTTTCCTTTCCCTCCCCCATGGTATTCTGTTAAGTTTCTCAGGATCCACATAAGAGTGAAAACATATGGTATCTGTCTTTCTCTGTATGACCTATTTCACTTAGCATAACACTCTCCAGTTCCATCCACGTTGCTACATATTTCATTCTTTCTCATTGCCATGTAGTATTCCATTGTGTATATAAACCACAATTTCTTTATCCATTCATAAGTTGATGGACATTTAGGCTCTTTCCATAATTTGGCTATTGTTGACAGTGCTGCTATAAACATTGGGGTACAAGTGCCCCTATGCATCAGCACTCCTGCATCCCTTGGGTAAATTCCTAGCAGTGCTATTGCTGGGTCATAGGGTAGATCTATTTTTAATTTTTTGAGGAACCTCCACACTGTTTTCCAGAGTGGCTGCACCAGTTTGCATTCCCACCAACAGTGCAAGATGGTTCCCATTTCTCCACATCCTCTCCAGCATCTATAGTCTCCTGATTTGTTCATTTTAGTCATTCTGACTGGCATGAGGTGGTATCTGAGTGTGGTTTTGATTTGTATTTCCCTGATGATGCATGACGTTGAGCATCTTTTCATGTGTTTGTCTTTTAACAGTTTGTAATGTGTTTCAGTGTTGGTCTTTTGGGTTTTTCCTAGTTAGAGTTCATTCAGCTGGTTGAATTTGTACATCCATTTCTTTTCTCAAATTTGGGATTTTTTTGGTCATTATTTCTTCAAATAAAGTCTCTGCTCCTTATTCCCTCTCTTCCACTCTGGGATTTCTATATTGTGTATCTTGGTCAACTTGATAGTGTCTGGTAAATCCTCTATGGTTTCTTCACCTTTTTTTTCTCCTTACTCCAGAAATTTCAAGTGACTTGTCTTCCAGGTTTCTATTCTTTTTCTTCCTGAGAAAATTTGTTATTGAACACCTTTAGTGAATTTTTCAATTCAGTTATTGTATTGCTCAGCTCCAGAATTTTTAAAAACAGTTTCTATACCTTTGTTGATATTTTTTCCAAGTTTTTGTTTAAATTCCAGTTAGTTAACATTAAATGTAATATTAGTTTTATGTGTAGAATTTAATGATTCAACCTTTACATACAACACCTGGTGCTCATCACAACAAATATACTTCTTAATCCCCATCATCTATTTAATACATCTTCCCCCTACCCACCTCCCCTCTGGTAACCCTCTGGTTTGTTCTCTATGGTTAAGACTCTGTTTCTTGATTTTCCTCTCTTTTATTCCCTATGTGTATTTTTTGTGTTTCTTAAATTTTACATATGACTGAAATCATATGGTATTTGTCTTTCTTTGACTGACTTATTTCATTTAGCATAATATTCTCTAGCCTCCATCCATGTCATTGAAATGGCAAGATTTCATTCTTTTTTATGGTTGAGTAATATTCCATTATATATATGCATATATATGCATATATGCATTATATATATGCATATATATTCCATTTCAATTCCATTATAATACATGTGTATTCCATATATATGTTATATATATATATGACGGAATATTATATACACACATACCACATAATCTTTATCCATTCATCAGTCGATGGACATTTGGGCTCTTTCTGTAATTTGGCTGTTGTTGATAATGCTGCTATTTAAATTTTATTCAGGCATCATATTCCTTATTTCATTAAGGCATGTTTTTGTTGTTGTTTGTTTGTTGTGGTATGTCTTGTCATTTTTTGTTGAGATTTATGATTTTGAAAGCACAGCATCTCTCTCAGTATTTACAAACTGGCTTCATGCAGGGAAATACTTTGACAAATCAGCCTTGCAGAGAGGTTCTGAGACTTCTCAAACCTTTTCTGGGGAATGTGTATTCTCTGGGCTCGTGTATGCTCTTTTATTCATGGCTGCTTTTAACTCTCATAATTTCCCTAAGAGGGTCTCCCCTATTTCTTCTCAGGAGTTTTTGGTTTTGGTTCCTGTAGCATTTTTCTTCCTGTAATCTCTTGCTCCTCTGTCATGTGCAGAATTACATACATCCTATACCTCTAATGTGCCATGGTACTCACCTTTGTTTTCAGCAGCTTCCAACCTGGTATTTATCTATGCAGCTGTTTCCATCAGTGTTTCAAGTCAGGCAAGATAGAAACCAGTAACTCAGGTGCTCCCAGATTTTCCACAAAGTTAGGCACAAGTTACACCTTTTTCTTTTCATCCCAAGAGAGAAGCTGGAAATTGGGAGGCTTCCCTGTAATTGTGGCATGCCGCACCAGGGAAAGGGTGCATCTAAAGTGGGCAAAATGCCATAATCCTCGTTATTCTTTTTGGTGCAGTTTTTCTTGGTAAGTAATTCACTTGGGCAAAGCAGCTTCAAACTGGTTTTTATAGTTCTCTAAAAGGTGTTTTGGTTTGTACACTGTTGCTAACTCAGTGTTCTTGGGGGGGAATGAAGGCCTGGACCTTACTAGTCCTCCATCTTGCTGATGTCTTGTCCTATGATTAAATTTTAACTTAAGCATAAAATGCCTAACAGAGATTAACATAAAGTACATTTGATGCCAAGGATTATTAATGAAGTTATGAGATAGTTTTAATACATATATATTAAAATTCTCCTATTTTCATGTCAGATCTGACATTATGGCAATTTATTTATAACTTTATAGAAATGAGGATAAATTCTGCTTTATACTTGTTATAAACTTGAAAGTTAGGGGTTTCACAACAGATCTGTTTCTATATTTATTCAACTAAATGTGTCTCTTTATGTAGCTCAGTTTGAAGTACCAGATAGAAATCTTGTGCTTGATGAAAACCAAGATTCAATATCAAAAACACAAATGCAAGTAAAGAAACAGAGAACATCCAAAGGGGAAAGAAACATTAGTAAGTACAATTAAAGATAACTTTAAATTATTTTAATTAAATTCAGTAGAATATTTTTTCCCTTTGGTTCATGAGTATATGTTTGAGATCATATTTTATGGGACATTTGTAGTTCCTTTGACCTTAATTGTAAATACCCTAAGATAATTAGATAACAAAAGTCAAATTTTTCATAACTTTCATTGGTATTTCTGGTTGTAATATTATTTCACAATCACAAGTTCTGCACTCAGACACCAAGGCCAATTATGGGCCAGTAATTTTCTTGCAAAGATGCAAGCCTTTCAGCAGGATGTGGTAGATGTTTCTGACCTGTGGCAGAGGCCTTCTACCACAACTCTAATTGGTAAACAGAGATGTTACTGAGAACTGTGAGTCACATAGCAAATGATCAGAGGAGCCTAGAGGAAAGGCACCCTATGAGTCCTGTTGGAAGGCTTCAAATACATTCTCTTGGCTGTGGCCCCACTAAAAGGAGGGACCTTTGAGGTAACCTAATAGATGAATGTCATCAAAAACCCCACATGGAGAATATGAGAGTGCAAGTAGCCAAATATTTCTGCCAGTAGTTATGCCTCATTTTCATTCGTTGAAGCAGAATGGGCCAAAGATTGGTAATCTTGTTCTCTGGGTTGAGACATTGTGCTGCTTACAGATTATGTCCAGGAATTTCTATTAGGTACTTGGTAACTGTGCCTTGTTTGTTTTAATGGTCCAGCTATGTTGCCACATGTAGGTCTATAGGATGTCTGGTCCTTGTTAAGTTGTGCCCTTGTCTGGGTCCACTTGGATGTATTAATAGAATGGAAGCCTAGTGGTCTCTCTGAGTTTAGAACATTTCTAGGTCATAACTGTTTATTGACACAGATAGTTGGAGGATTTATGGAGCCTTGTGAAAGAATATTAGTGGTGGGTTGCAATCCAAGCCACATATGACAAATTTATCTTGATCATCTATGTGTACAAAGTTTCTGGATAGGGTATCTGTACTGTCTATTACAGAATACCAAATTCCTTCACTATGGATATTAACTTCCATGACAGTCATAATATTGGATGCAACTAGTGCCTCAGTACTACATCACCAAGGTATGAATAATCACTGGAGTCTCTATGCACACAAGGACATATACCTAAGGTATATTGAGTTATTTAATGGATAAGCAGTCACAGGAAGAATTTTTGCTTCATTAAGCTCATCAATAAGGGCAGTTATTTATTTTGTTTCCCCTGGTGGATGTTTTTGAGAAACAAGGTACTAGATGCTAATAGTTGGATAGTTTCACAGTCTTCCACCTGTCTTGCTAAAGTGGCAATTTCTACCAAGGGTTAGGGTGAAATCAAGTAGACATTCATGTAGATAATACTTCTATACTGACAATACATTTAGTAGTGGGGGTAGAGTTTTGAGGTGGCCTGAGTGGACACATCATTGTGGAATTTTGAGTAAGTTTCCCATTAGTGGTGGCTTTGGACCCCAAGCCAATGAACATTATTGGTTTCCACCTCATCTTGGTGTCAAACGTTGTGGAGATCATTGTTTTCTATGCACCAGTATCTCAAAGGCCCAGAAATGAAAGTTTCCTGCACATCTCCACTGAACTATGATGAAAGCAGAAGTCTTCACATTCCCTCCCTGCCTCCCCCACTGTGGGTACATGAGGCCTGGAAAAACCCATTGTCTTATTTATTTTTGAAAGCCATAATGTCTTGGTAATAGTTGGTGGAGCACTCTGATTCTTGGCAAGGATCACTGGGAAAAACAGAAGCATAGCACCTGTATTAATCAAAGGATCCATTACCATAAGTAGTGGGTCTGTTGAGCCACTTATCCCACTACCTGGCCATAATGTTCTAGGAAAAGAGCCCATTAGTCTACTTATTGAGTCTAAGCCTGTTTTTGGATAAACACACTCTTTGATCTCTTTAAAACCTTTGCCTCGATGGTCCAGGAGTGTTTACTAGATTACCATTTTTATATCACTCTCTCTTATGGTCAATCATTGCTGTCTTGGCAGTATCCACTATTGTCCAGAAATTTTCCAGTTAAGATTCAGATAATATCATAGACTAATTGCCCTGACCTTGAAACTTTGTTTAACTGAGCTTAATGTCCAGCAATAGCAGCACAAATGAACCCAGAATTTTGAGTCTGGTAAAAAGTAATATCATCTACTATCCTCATACCTTTATTGTATATCCTAAGTACAATGGGCGGTTCATGAAATCACTACAGCCTCTTCAGTTATAGTTAAAACATGTTTTACAAGGGCAAGAATGAGTCATCTGTCAAATCCAAAACAGTACCCAGCTGAGGAAGGAGAGAGTCTTGAACGTCTGTGTTTTTTTCATACCCCTTTCTTCCATCTCCTTGTGCAATGTATCCATTGTTTTTTTGTATTAGGAAACCAACAATATTACTTGACTACTTTATTTTTTTTTCAAAATTTTATTTAAATTCTAGTTAGTTAATATATAGTGTAATATTGGTTTCAGGAGTAGAATTTAGTGATTCATCACTTACAATAACATCCAGTGCTCATCATAACAAGTGCTCTCCTTAATACCCATCACCCATTTAGCCCATCCTCCACCCACCTCCCTCTACAACCCTCATTTTGCTCTCTATAGTTAAGAGTCTCTTATGGTTTGCTTCCCTTTCTCTTTTTTTCCAGTCCCATATGTTCATCTGTTTTCTTTCTTAAATTCCACATATGAATGCAAACTGGTGTAGACAACCTGGAAAATAATATGGAAATTTCTCAAAAAGTTAAAAATAAAACTACCCTATAACCCAGCAATTGCACTACTAAGTATTACCCAAAGGATACAAAAATAGATTCAAAGGGGCACATGCACCCCGATGATTGTAGCAGTATTATCAACAATAGCCAAACTATAGAAAGAGCTCAAATGTCCATAGACTAATGAATGGGCAAAGAAGATGGTGTGTGTGTGTGTGTGTGTGTGTGTGTACACACACATACACAAATTTATACACATATATATACATATCTATATATATGTATATACACACATACAATGGAATATTACTCAACCATCAAAAAGAATGAAATCTTGCCATTTTGCTAAGCAAAATAAGTCAGAGAAAAATGAGTACCACATGATTACTTCTTTAAAAATATTACTTCTTTAAACATGAAGATGACTTATCCAAGTCTTAAGTTTCTTCAGGTCACCAGACAAAGTGGTTCTCAGGACTCTACATTCTTTTGTTAAAGCATGAATCTCAGTAAATCTCTGCATCATAAACTGCCCATCAGTTCCCACTACACTACAGTAGAACTAATAATAGTCATTGGGTACAACCAGCATGCAGGGTCTTCAATTTTTGGTTCCATAGCTGGTAAAACTATAAGTAATAGCTAAGGTCTTGCTTCTCCAGCTTTATCAAAATTCCTCTATTGGATGTTTAATTCTACCTACCCACTGAGTATCTTAGCCAAAAAAAAAAAAAAAAGGAAATAAATAGAAGAACCATTGTTCCCTCTCAGAAATTAAAAGTAAATAATAAAATAGCACTCTCTTAAAGCATGCTCCAGAGTCCGCTAGCACATCCTGAGACACCCTGACCTGAACTGTCATGTGCCCTATGGGACCCTCTGACTCTTGCACATGACCCAATAGTATCACTTTATGGAGCCCTGAGGATTCACTAATGTTCCTTCTGGAAGGGAATTGTGCTTAATTGACCACATTGCTGGCTGCACTAATTTGTAAGGAGAGAGCTACCTGTTTTTAAGTTGGTTAGTTAAGATAGCAAGCCAAATTGAAAGTGAAATTAAGCATTTATTCTGTTACTGTAATTTATTAGAAAGAGTCTAAACAAGAAAAGTTTCCAGTTACATCAACTTTCCGTTTTCCTCCATAGAACAGCATTGGAGAGTCAGAATATCAGTGCTGGCAGGGGTAGGTTGTGAGAAGATCATCTTACAACCAAAGAAGTTTCAAACAAAAGGCTCTTCCTGTTGTATAGACTTGGAGGCTGAAGTGAGTTAGTGGTGGGAGGGCAAGGAATAAAAGAAGTGAAAGCTATCAAAACTAATAAAAATGTCTACAATGAAATGATAATGAAAAACCAAACTATGTAGAAGCATATGAACAGTACAGTATCTTAGCTGAATCCTCCATGCATAAAAATGCCTCAAAATTGAGGCACATGGATTAGTAATGCAGATATTTCCAGTTTTATGAGCCTTAGTCTTTGACTGCAACCACTGCCAATGTCTACACTTCACTGGCTGTGAATCAAGTCTAGTGTGGAATCTGAAGATACCCCCATGACAACTGCCAGATAAGGCCTTTGCAATTGTCTAAGGTTGGGCCTAAAAGATCACACATGGGAATTTGGCTGTTAAAAATGCTTCCGTGTAAACACATATGCATATCAACATACATGTACATATATTATATATAGGCATAGCCATATTCACCTATGCTTACGTACATATACATGTGAACATATACATGAATATGCATATTCATAGAAATATTTATAAATCATTATTTCTCACAGAAATATTCAATTCCAATCTATCCCTTCAAGACCTGTTCTTTCCTTTCTCTATTTCACTTGTGTATGTCCTGCCTTCTGAAGTGTGAATCAATCTACACAACATCAATATATTTAATCATTTGATCTATATTTTAGTGCTTCTTAAATTGTTTCAGAATGCAGAGCACTAGAGAAAACACTAGAAAAATAAGCTTACTAAACAAGATTTGTGATTTGTTTACACTTTACCCCTCCACTGTTTTGTGCAGGAGTAAGTGTATATTTCAAACACTTTATTGATTTACTTGCATTATTGTTTTCTTACTTATGCCAGTAGGTTTATTTACTTATATTTAGCTTCAGTTTTAATTCCCATTCTTATCTTTTATGATTTAGGGTTCTTTTTATTGAGATATAATTGACATGTGATATTATATTACTTTCAAGAGTACAACATAATGATTCAATGTATGTGTACAGTTGATTCTTGAACAACATAAGGGTCTATGTTCATGCAGGTCCACTTATATGAAGATTTTTTTCAAATATAGTACTATAAATGTACCTTATGATTTCCTTAATAACATTTTTCTTTGTCATACTTTTTAAGAGTACAGTAGAAAGTACATATAACATACAAGGTATCTGTTAATCAACTGTATTAGCTATCAGCAAGGCTTCTGGTAAACAGTAGGGTGTTAGTAGTTCAGGTTTAGGGGAGTCAAAAATTATACATTGATTTTTGACTGTATGGGGGGGGGGTCAGAGCCCCTAACCCCCACATTGTTGAAGGGTTAGCTGTATATTGTGAAATGATCACCACAGTATGCAGAATTAACATCTATCACCACACGTAGATACAATTTATTTCTTATGCTGAGAACTTTTAAGGTCTACTCTCTTAGCAACTTTCTTGTATATAATATAGTATCATTAACTATAATCACCATGTGGTACATTATATCCCCAGGACTTATTTATTTTATAACTGGACATGTGTACCTTTTGACCATTTTCACCCATTTGCCCTTGTTCCGGTTCTGGCAACCACCAGTCTGTTCCGTGTGGTGGTGCTCTTCCTCTTCTTCTTCTTCTTCTTCTTCTTCTTCTTCTTCTTCTCCTTCTCCTTCTCCTCCTCCTCCTCCTCCTCCTCCTCCTCCTCCTCCTCTTCGTCCTCCTCCTTCTTCTTATTCTCCTTCTTCTCCTTCTTCTTCTTCCCCCTCCTCCTCCTCCTCTTTTTTTTTTTTTAGCTCTACCTATAAGTGAAATCATACAGTATTTGTCTTTTTCTCTGACTTACTTCACTTAGCATAACCCCTTATTGCATGCACGTTGTCGCAAAAGGCAGGATTTTCTTCTTTTTATGTGTGGATAATATTCCTATATATGTGTAAGTCGCAGTTTTAAAATCCATTCACCTATTGATGGCCACTTAGATTGTTTCCATGTCTTAACTATTGTAATTAATGCTACAGTGAACAAGGGAATTCAGATATCTTTTTGAGTTACTATTTTGTTTCCTTTGGAAAAATACCTAGAAGTGGAATTGTTGGAACATATGCTAGTTCTATTTTTGATTTTTTGAAGAACCTCCATACAGTTTTCTATAGTAGTTGTACCAATTTACATTTCTATGAACAGTATACAAGGAGAGGAGTTAAGATGGTGGAGAATTTGGAGATGGGATTTCTCTCATCCCTCAAACACAGCTGTATTGAGGTCACATCACTTGGAAACACCCAGGAAGTCAATCTGCAGGGTGGCAGAAGGATCTCCACAGGTGGAGGGAGATAGCTTGGTGGGATCGAGGTGCATGTATGTGAATTGGGGGAGAAAATGGAATAGGCACAGAGGGGAGGAAACTCATTCTGTGGAGAGACAAAGGCAAAGGTAGAGAGGTTGTGGAATTGCTGTTTTGAGTTAGTGTAAGGAAAACGTCTCTGGACCATTGACTAGAGAAGAAGAAATCAGAGAGTACTAGTTTCTATTTTGCAAACAGCCTCAGGAGCTGAAGATCAGAGTTGTCAAAAGTGTATGACTCTCCAGACTGAAGCCACTGCGTGTGCTTGTGCCTGATGGGAGGATGCCAACCTTGCGAGACAGCAGCCATCTCAGGAGTGCACCGGGAGAGAACAGTTCCCTTCCTCTAGTACTGTGGGAAGAGGTTTATTGCCTCCCCAAGGAGAAAAGATAATGCAGGCGCCAGCCAAAGGCCTTTTATTGGCGGGACTAAGAGGGGGGCACTACACCACCAGAACAGGATCTACATAGTGCAGGGCCCTTTAAGACATCAGGGTTAGAATCCCAACTGAGGACTTAGCAGGCACGGGAGACTGTTGGAGCAGGGTAAGCCCACTGCCTGCGCTACTCTGTAAGGGCTGCCTGAACAGTGTGGTTTGAGACATCTGGTCTGGGGCAGAGAGATTGTGGTGTTGCTATTTTTCTCCTCAACAGGAACATAGTGAGACTTCAGGGAGCAGCACAAGTGGGCCCCAGTGGAGGTGGGACCAACTTACACCAAACCCCCCTCCTCTGTGCCTGGCAACTGTTTATCTACTGGAGGAAGACTGCACCAGCCAGCACAGACACAGGACCCAGTTAGCAACAGATAATTGGTTTCGGTTTTTGTCTGTTAGTCTGTCTTCTTCTTATCTTTTCCTTTCATTTCCTTTCTTTTTATTCTTTTCTTTCCTTTCCTTTTCTTGTTCTTTTTCCTTTCCTTTCCTTTCCTTTCCTTTCCTTTCCTTTCCTTTCCTCCCTTCCCTTCTTTCCCTTTCCTTTTCATTTTCCTTCTACCCTCTTCTTTTTTTCTGTTGGAATCAGGCTTATAGTTTCTGATTTGGTTTTGATCAATTTTTATCATATATATTTTTTTCTGTTTTTTTTTTTAATCAGTCATTTTTACTTTATTCTTTTTATACCTTTTCTGTATCTCCTTTATTTTCCTTTCTCTCTCTCTGGATTAAGCCTGATTTGTTTGTTTGTTTGTTTGTTTGTTTGTTTTACTGCCTGCTTGGTCTCTTTTTTTCCACTTTCATTTTTCTCTTTGTATGTGATCAAGCTTCCCCCCCTCTTTTACTTCAAAACACACCTGGTGGAAGGTACAAACACTCCACCACTACAAGCAAAGAGGAGCTTTGCAGAGGACTGACAAGTGGGAGAGAGCAGCCAAAAAGTAACAACAGAGTGCATGCAACACACTCCAAAAACACTTCCTGAAATGCCAGGCCATGGACAGTGTATGGCCCCTTTTTAATACAGTAGTACTTGCAGGCACAGGATTCATAACAAGCTATTAAAATATATAAAAGACAGAAACCTATCCAAAATGGCAAAAAGGAAGAATTCTCTTCAAAAGAAAATCCAGGAAGAAATGACAGCCAGAGAAGTGCTCATAACAGGTATAAACAATATATCTAAGAACTTAGAATAACAGTCATAAGACTAATAGCTGGGCTTGGAAAAGGCATAGAAGATAGCAGAGAATCTATTGCTGAAGATATCAAAGACCTAAGAAATAGCCACAATGAATTAAGAAATGCTGTAAATGAGATACAAAATAAACTAGATACAGTGACAGGATGGAAGAAGCAGAGGAAAGAATAGATGAACTAGATGATAAAATTATGGAAAATGATGAAGCTGAAAAAAAAGAGGGAAAGGAAATTACTAGATTATGAAGGGAGAATTAGAGAGCTAAGTGATTCCATGAAATGAAATAGTATCTGTATCATAGGAGTTCCAGAAGAAGAGACAGTGAAAGGGGCAGAAGGTTTATTTGAACAAATTATAGCTGAGAACTTCCCTAATCTGGGGAAGGAATCAGGCGTTCAAGTCCAAGAGGTACAGAAAACTCCCTTTAAAATCGGCAAAAACAGGTCAACACCATGACATACAGTGAAACTGGCAAAATACAAAGATAAAGAGAGAATTCTGAAAGTAGCTAGGGACAAATGGGCTTAACTTGCAAGGATAGGCACATAAGGGGGAATAGCAGACCTCTCCACTGAAACTTGGCAGGCCAGAAGGGAGTGGCAGGAAATATTCAATGTGCTAAATAAGAAAAATATGCATCCAAGAATCCTTCATCCAGCAAGGTGGTCATTCAGAATAGGAGAAATAATGGCTTTCCCAGATAAACAAAAGCTAAAGAAGTTCATGGCCACTAAACCAGCCCTGCAGGAGATTCTAAGGGGGATTCTGTGAGTGGAAAGCAGCAAAGACTACAAAGGACCAGAGACATCTCCACAAACACAAAGCCCACAGATAACAGTGGCACTAAATCTGTATCTTTCAATAATCATTCTGAATGTAAATGTACTAAATGCCCAATAAAAGACATGGGGTATCAGAATGAATAAAAAATACAAGATCCATCTATATGCTGCCTACAGGAGATTCATTTTAGACCTCAGGACACCTGCAGATTCAAAGTGAGGGGATGGAAAACCATCTGTCATGCTAAAAGATATCAAAAGAAAGATGGAGTAGCCATGCTTCTATTAGACAAACTAGATTTTATTTTATTTATTTTTAAATGTTTATTTGTTTTTGAGAGAGAGACAGAGACAGAGAGCAAGTTGGGGAGAGCAGAGAGACAGAGATAGAATCCGAAGCAGGCTCTAGGCTCCGAGCTGTCAGCATAGAGCCTGACGTGGGGCTCAAACTCACAAGCTATGATATCATGACCTGAGCTGAAGTCAGACACTTAACCAACTGAGCCACCCAGGTGCCCCCAGACAAACTAGATTTTAAAACAAAGAGTCTAACAAGAGATGAAAAAGGGCATTCTATCATAATTAAGGGGTCTATTCATCAAGAAGAGCCAACAATTGTAAAAATTTATGCCCCAACATAAGACACCAAAATATATAAATCAATCACAAACATAACTAAATGTATAGATAATAATATCATGATTATAGGGGACTTTAATATTCCACTTACAACAATGGACAGATCATCTAGGCAGAGAGTAAGGGAACAATGGCTCTGAATGACACATTGGGCCAGATGGACTTAATAGATATATTCAGAAATTTTCATTCTAAAGCAACAGAGTACACATTCTTCTTTAGTGCACATGGAACATTCTCCAAAATAGATCACATATTAGGTCACAAAACAGCCCTCAGAAAGTGTAAAAAGATTGAGATCATACCATGCATATTTTCAGATCACAACACTGAACAACACTATGAAACTTGAAATCAGCCACAAGAAAAAATTTGGAAAGTCCCCAAATACATGGAGGTTAAAGAACTTCCTACTTAAGAAGGAATGGGTCTACTGGGAAATTAAAGAAGAAATTTAAAAATATATGGAAACAAATGAAAATGAAAACACGATAGTGCAAACCCTTTGGGATGTAGCAAAGGCAGTCCTAAGAGGAAAATACATTGCAATTCAGGTCTATCTCAAGAAGCAAGAAAGGTACCAAACACACAGCCTAAGCTTACACCTAAAGGAGCTAGAAAGACAGCTGCAAATAAAGCCCAAACCCAGCAGAATAGAAATAATAAAGATTAGAACAGAAATAAACAATATAGTAGAATATACTAGAACAGATATAGTAGAACAGATCAATGCACCTAAGATCTGATTTTTGAAAGAATAAACAAAATTGATAAACCCTCAGCCAGACTTCTCAAAAAGAAAAGACAGAGGACCCAAATAGATAAAATCATGATAGAGGAGAGATTACAGCCAACAACACAGAAATACAATTATTAGAGAATACTATGAAAAATTATATGCGAACAAACTAGAAAATCTGGAAGAAACGGGCTAATTTCTAAACATTCACACACTACCAAAACTCAAAGAGGAAGAAAGGAAAAGTTTGAACAGACCCATACCCAGCAAGGAAATTAAATCAGTTATCAAAAATCTCCCAACACATAAGAGTCCTGGGCCAGATGACTTCCCAGGGGAATTCTACAAGACATTTAAAGCAGAGTTAATACCTATTCTCAAATTGTTGCAAAAAAAAAAAAAAAATAGAAACAGAAGTAAAGCTTCCAGTCTCATTCTTTTTTTTTTTAATTTTTAAAATATTTATTCTTGAGAGAGACAGAGACAGAATGCAAGCAGGGGAGGGGCAGAGAAAGAGGGAGACACAGAATCTGAAGCAGGCTCCAGGCTCTAAGCTGTTAGCACAGAGCCCGACACAGGGCTCAAACTCACGGACCATGAGATCATGACCTGAGCCAAAGTTGGATGCTTAACTGACTGAGCCACCCAGGCGCCCCATCATTCTATGAAGCCAGCATTACCTTGATTCCAAAAACAAAGACCCCACTAAAAAAGAATTACAGGCTAAGGTCCCTGAGGAACACGGATGCAAAAATTCTCCACAAGATACTAGCAAATCGAATTCAACAGTATATTAAAAGAATTATTCACCATGATCAAGTGGGATTAATTTCTGGGCTGTAGGGTTGTTTCAATATTCACAAATCAATCAACATGACACATCACTTTGTTAGAATAAAGGATAAGAACCATATGATGCTGTCAATAGATGCAGAAAAAGAATTTGACAAAATACAGCATCTTTTCTTAATAAAAACCCTCAGAAAGTTGGGATAGAAGGAACATACCTTATCCTAAAAGCCATATATGAAAGGCCTACAGCTAATATCATCCCAAATGGGAAAAAACTGAGAGCTTTCCCCCTGAGATCAGGAACACGAGAGGGATATCTACTCTCACCATTATTGTTTAACATTATTTCAAGTCCTAGCATCAGCAATCAGACAACAAAACGAAATAAAGGGCATTCAAAATGGCAAAGAAAGAGTCAAACTTTGACTCTTAGCATGATATTCTACATGGAAAACCTGAAACACTCCACCAAAAACTTCTAGAGCTGTTATAAGAATTCAGCAAAGTTGCAGGATATTAAATCAATGTACAGAAATTGGTCGCATTGCTATACACCAAAAATGAAACAAGAGAAAGACATATCTTGAAATTGATCCCATTTACAATTGCATCAAACACCATAAAATACCTAGGAATTAACCTAACTAAACTGGTAAAAGATATGTATGATGAAAACTATAGAAAGCGTATGAAAGAAATTGAAGAAGACACAAAGAAATGGAAAAACATTTAAGGCTCATGGATTGGAAGAACAAATTTTGTTAAAATGTCCATACTACCCAAAGGAATCTACACATTTAATGAAATCCCAATCAAAATAGCAGCAGCATTCTTCACAGAGCTAGAACAAACAATCCGAAAATTTGTATGGAATCACAAAAAAACCCTAATTCACCACAGTAATGTTGACAAAGAAAACCAAAGCTGGAGGCATCACAATCCTGGACTTTAGCCTGTATTACAAAGCTGTACTCATCAAGGCAGTATGGTACTGGCACAAAAACAGACAAATAGACTAATAGAGTAGAATAGAGAACCCATAAATGGATCCACAAATATATGGCCAACTAATCTTTGACAAAGCAGGAAAGAGTATCCAATGGAAAAATATAGTCTCTTCAGCAAATGGTGTTGGGAGAAATGGACAGCAACATGTGGAAGAATGGACCTAGACCACTTTCTTACACCATACATAAAAATAAGTTCAAAATGGATGAAAGACCTAAATGTGAGACAGGAATCCACCGAAGTACTACAGGAGAAAACAAGCAACAACCTCTCTGACCTTGGCTGCAGCAACTTCTTACTAGACATGTCTCAGAAGGCAAGGAAAATAAAAGCAAAAATGAACTATTGGGACATCATTAAGGTAAAAATATTCTGCAAAGCAAAGGAAACAATCAACAAAACTAAAAGGCGACTGGTGGAATGGGAGAAAATATTTGTAAATGACATATGAGATAAAGGGTTAGTATCAAACATCTATAAAGAATTTACCAAACTCAACACCCCAAAAAACAGATAATCCAGTGAAGAAATGGGCAAAAACAATGAATGAACACTTTTCCAAAGAAGACATTTAGATGGCAAACAGACACATGAAAAGATGCTCAACATCACTCATCATCAAGGAAATAGAGATCAAAACCACAGTGAGATATCACCTCACACCTGTCAAAATGGCTAAAATTAACAGCTCGGGCAACAACAGATGTTGGTGAGGATGTGGAGAAAGGGGAATACTCTTGCACTGTTGGTGGGAATGCAAACTGGTGCAGCCACTCCAGAAAACAGTATGGAGTATCAAAACATTAAAAATAGAATTACCCTGTGACCCATCAATTTCACTATTAGGATTTGCACTACTAGGAATTGTACTACTAGGAATTTATCCAAAGGATACAGGAGTGCTGATTCAAAGGGGTACATTTACCCCAGTGTTTATAGCAGCACTATCAACAATAGCCAAAGCATGTAAAGAACCCAAATACCCATCAACTGATGAATGGATTAAGAATTGGCATACATATTCAATGGAATACTACTCATCTTGAAAAAGAATGACATCTTGCCATTTGCACCAATGTGGATGAACTGGAGGGTATTGTGCTAAGCCAAATAAGTCAGTCAGAGAAAGACATATATCATATGATTGTACTCATATGTGGAATTTGAGAAAGTTAACAGATGATCATAGGGGAAGCGTAGGAAAAATAAGATAAAAACAGAGAGGGAGGCAAACTATAAAAGACTCTTAAATACAGAGAACAAACTTAGGGTTGATAGGGGTCCAAGGTGGGGAAAATGGGTTATGGGCATTAAGGAGGGCACTTGTTCAGATGAGCACTGGGTGTTATATGTAAGTGATGAATCACTGGAAACTACGCCTGAAGCCAAGACTACACTGTATGTTAGCTAACTTGAGAACAGAAAGACAAACAAACAAAAAAGCAAAAAACAAACAACAAAAAACAAAACAGTATGCAAGGGTTCCCTTTTCTCCACATCCTTACCAACACTTATTTCATGTCTTTTTTATAATAGCCATTCTAAAACATGTGAAGTGATAGCTCTTTGTAGTTTTGATTTGCATTCACCTGATGATTACCTTTTTATGTACCTGTTGGCCATCTGTATTACTTCTATTGGAAAAAAAATATCTATTCAGATCTTCTGCCCATTTCTTAATTGGGTTGTTTGATTGTTTGCTATTAAGTTGTATGAGTTATTTGTATTTTTGAAATTAACCCTTCATATGATATATGACTTACAAATATTTTTCCCCATTCTATACATTGCCTTTTCATTTTGTTGATGGTTTCCTTTGTTAAGCAGAAGTTTTTGAGCTTGATTTAGTCCCACTTGTTTATTTTTCCTTTGGTTACCTTTACTTTTTGTGTCAAATTCAAAAATCATCACAAGAATTGTGTCAAGGAGCTTTCCACCTATGGTTACTTCTAGTAGTTTTATGGTTTCAGGTCTTACACTCAAGTCTTTAACACACTTTGACTTTATTTTTGTGTATGGTGAAAGACAGTGGCACAGTTTCATTCTTTTGCATATGACTGTCCAGTTTTCCCAGCACCATTTTTTTTTTCAACGTTTATTTATTTTTGGTACAGAGAGAGACAGAGCATGAACAGGGGGAGGGGCAGAGAGAGAGGGAGACACAGAATAGGAAACAGGCTCCAGGCTCTGAGCCATCAGCCCAGAGCCTGACGCGGGGCTCGAACTCACGGATCGCGAGATCGTGACCTGGCTGAAGTCAGACGCTTAACCGACTGTGCCACCCAGCACCAATGTGCCATCACCATTTTTTGAATAGACTACATCGAATATTTTTGGTTCCTTCATCATACATTAATTTACCATGTTTGCATGGGTTTATTTCTGGGAACTCTATTCTGATCCATTGATTTATGTGTCTGTCCTTACAGCAATAGTGTTTTGATTACTATAACTTTGTATATAGTTTGAATCAGGAAGTGTGGTGCTTCTACCTTTGTTCTTTCTCAAGATTGCTTTGGATATTTGAGGTTTTGTGGTTCCATATAAATCTTAGGATTGTTCTGTTTCTGTGAAAATACCATTGGAAGTTTGATAAGGATTGCATTCAATCTCTACATTGCTTTTGGTAGTATAGGCATTTCAACAATATTAATTCATATAATCCATGAGCATGGACTGTAATTCCATTTATTTATGTGTTCTATTTCTTTAATAAATGTCTTATAATTTTCAGTGTACTGGTATTTCACCCCCTTGGTTACATTTCTTCCTAGGAACTTTATTCCTTTGGATGCTATTGTAAAAGACATTGTTTTCCTAATTTCACTTCTTTCTGCTACTCTATTGTTAATATGTGTAAATGCAGCTGACTTCGTATATTGTTTTTATATCTTGCTACTTTATTGAATTTATTAGTTTTAACTATTTTTGGTGGAGGCTTCAGGCTTTTCCATATATAATATCACATTATCTACAAGTATAAACAGTGTTATTTCTTTCTTTCCAGTTTTGGATGCTTTGTATATTTTTTCTTATTTAATTGTTTTGGCTAAGACTTCCAATACCACATTATATAAAAGTGGTGAGAGTGGATGTCCTTATCTTGTTCCTGATCTTAGAGAAAAAGCTTTCAGCTTTTCATCATTGAGTATGATGTTAGCTGTGAGCTTTTCTTATATACGGCCTTTGTTGTGTTGAGGTGAATTCTTTTTATACTTAATTTATTGAGAATCTGTTATGAAAAGTTGAAATTTTGTCAAATGCTTTTTCTGCATGTTTAGATTATCATGTGATTTTTTTTATCCTTTGCTCTTTAATGTGGCATATCATAGTGAATGATTTGCATATGTTGAACTATCCCTACCTCCCTAAAATAAATGCCATATGGTCATGATGCATGATCTTTTTAATGTGCTACTGAATTCTGTTTTCTATAGATTTTTGCATCTATGTTCACCAGGGATATTGGCCTATTGTTTTGTGGGGTTTTTTGTGGGGTCTTTGGCTTTGGTATCAGGGTAATGCTGGCCTCATAAAAAGAGATTTCAGAATTTGCTATGAGTGAATGATTGTGTTTATAAGTTGAACTCCTAATCACCAATGTGATGACATTAGAAGTGAGGGCTTTGAGAATTGCTTGGGTCATGGGGGTAACGCCCTCATGAATGGGATTAGTGTTCTTATAAAAGAGACCCACAGAGATCCTTCATCCCTTCTGTCATGTAAGGAATAGTGAGAAGGTGTAAGCTGAGTCAGGAATGAGTTCTCACCAGAACATAACCCTGCTGCATCTTTGATCTTAGACTCCCAGCTTCCTTAACTATGAGAAATAAATTTATCTTGTTTACAAGCTACACAGTCCATGGTATTTTGTTATATCAGCCCAAATGGATTTAAAAAGAAATGTTCCCTTTACACACACACACACACACACACACACACACACACACACACACACACCACTTGCCTCTCTCACTATGTGTGTGTGTGTTTAAGAAGGGTTGGTATTAATTTTTCTACACATTTTTGGTAAAATTCACTATGAAGTCATCTGATCCTAGAATTTTCTTTGTTGAGTGCCTTTTGATAACTCTCAATACATTTATTTGTTACTTACCCATTTAAGCTTTGTATTTCTTCTTGATTCAGCCTTAGTATTTTGTATATTGCTAGGAATTCACCCACTTCTTCTAGGCTGGCCCAATTTGTTGATGTTTAATCGTTCATAATATTCCATTATAATTTTTAAAAAATTTCTGTGACATCAGAGGTAATAGTCCTCATTTGTGATTTTATTTATTTGAGTCCTCTCTTTTTTCTTAGCCTAGTTATTGGTTGTCAATTTTGTTTATCTTTTAAAAAATCCAACACTTAGTTTAGTGATTTTTTTTATTGCTTTTCTATTTTTATTTATTTATGCCCTAACTTTTATTATTCCTTTCCTTCTGCTAACTTTGATCATAATTTGTTTTTCTCTTTCCAGTTCTTCCAAGTATAAAGCTAGGTGTTTTTATTTGAGAGCTTGATCTTTTAGCTGCCTTCAAATAATCAAGCCATGCTGATTCCTTCAGTGTTCTAGGTGAGGAAAGATAGAAGTGGGCCTCAGGGATCATCATGAAAGGATTTTGAAGCCTGAAACTCACTTCTCTCTTTTCCTCATGGGAGAAATTGTTAATGAAGGCATCTATTTCAGTGCAGAGCTGTGATGGCTTGGTAGAGGAGTGATACAGATAAAGTGAAGTCATTTTTCTTGCCCTTTTTAAAATTATTTTTTAACTTTATTTATTTTGAGAGAGACAGAGTATGAACATAGATGGGCAGAGAGAGAGAGAGAGAGAGAGAGAGAGAGAGGGAAGGAGGGAGAATCTGAAGTTGGCTCTGCACTGTCAGCACAGATCCCAATGTTGTGGTCAAACTCACGAAACTGTGAGATCATGACCTGAGCCAAAATCAAGAGTTGAATGCGTAGCCAACTGAGCCACCCAGGTGCTACTCTTACCCTTTTTAATATGGCTGTTTTAGGATGCTATGCTTCACTGGTGTGGTGGAACCTCTCAACCAAACTCTGGAGCTCTCATAAATGTATTTTATCCATAGATGGTTGTTAAATCAGTGTTAAGTGGAGTTCAGGGCAGAGACTTCTTAGTCTTCCATCTTGCTGATGTCACCCTCTAAATCATTTTAAATTAAACTCATCAAAAGATGTTTTCTTTTATTCATGAATCAGTGTTTGAGCTTATATTTTATAGCAATTTTACATTTTAACCTAAATTGTGAGTACTCCAAAATAGCTACAGAATAAAAGACAAATTATTAATAACTTTTGTTTTTTTTCTCTAGTCTTAAGACTATTTCATATCCATGGGTTATACACTCAGTATTTGCCAAACCATATAACAGGCCAATAATAGTCTCTTAAAAGTATTGCACCTTTCATAGGAGAAGGGAAGTTAAGATAAGATAAAAACAGAGAGGGAGGCAAACCATAAGACTCTTAAGTACATGGGGAGCCTGGGTGGCTCAGTCGGTTGAGCGGCCGACTTCAGCTCAGGTCACGATCTCGCAATCCATGAGTTTGAGCCCCACGTCGGGCTTTGTGCTGACAGCTCAGAGCCTGGAGCCTGTTTCAGATTCTGTGTCTCCCTCTCTCTGACCCTCCCCTGTTCATGCTCTGTCTCTCTCTGTCTCAAAAATAAATAAACGTTAAACAAAATTAAAAAAAAAAGACTCTTAAGTACATAGAACAAACTGAGGGTTGATGGGAGTGGGGAAAATGAGTGACGGGCATTAAGGAGGGCACTTGTTGGGATGAGCATGGGGTATTACATGTAAGTGATAAATCACTGGATTCTAATCCTGAAGTCAAGACTACACATATGTTAACTAATTTGAGAATTAAAAAAAAAAGGAATTATACCTTTCAGCTGACTCCAGAAGATTATGGTACCAAAGGCCAATGGGCACCTCTGGCTTCTAGCAGTATCCTTCTGCCATAGGCTCTAAACACTGAACTGAGAGGTTACTGAGAACTATAACCCAAACACAAATGTGAGTCAAAGACTCACTCTGGGTACAGAGTGAGTGGTGTGTTGGAGGGCCTCTGAGTCATTCTATGATTACGTCCTACTCAAGGATAGAGACCTTTGTGGTATCCTGATATATGAATTCCATCAAGATGATCACATGATGAATGCCAAAGCACTAATAGCTGAAAAGTCCTACCAATTGTTGGGCCTCCTTTGTATTTATTGGGGCTTAAAGATACTAAAAGCTTAGCAATTATCTCTTATAGAATGAAACACACTGCCCCTTCCCAGTTTAATCCCAGAGATTTTACTTGGTTACCAGGTCCTTGTGCTTTCTTTTTTTTTTTTTGTATTAATGTCCCCGTCTTGTTACCACATGTGAATCTATGTGCCTTCTGTCTTTGTTGAATAGTACCCTTGTTTAGGTTCAAAGGAGGGTATCAGTATTTGTATAGGGTATCAGTGTATAGTGGAAAGCTAGTGTTCCATGTGAGAGTGGGACTTTTTCCAGGTCATGGCCTGTGGAAAGACATTACATGTGTATTGCAACTCACTACACATATGGCAAACTGATCTTGAGCATCCATGTGGATAAAAATGTTGAAAGGGACATTTGAAATATCAATTACTTTATACATATTTCCCTCTGCTTACGCAATGACCTGCATGACAGTAATGATATTGAATAACATCATTGCACAGGGCTCCATGATTGCATTGCATCTCTAATAGTCAGTTGAATCTCCAGACACAAGGGGCTTAATCCACAGGCTAGATAGGGCTACTGAATGGAGAAATAGTCTCATGGAAAACTTGTGCTTCATTAAGCTCAGAATAAGGAAGCTGTCTCTTTTTCTCTTCCAAATAGTTGCTTTGGTAGTTAAAGGCGCTAGGCAGTAATAATCTGTTAGGCTCAGAGTTTTCTACATTAGGTCTCTGAAATGGTCACAATTGCAGGATTTCCTGTCATAGCTTAGGGATAAGGGAGAGGGGCTGGGCATGCACAGGTATATAAACATATATATCAACAACGCATTCAGTAGTGGAGTCCATAACAATAGGGTGTGGGGTGGTGGTGGCTGAAGGGATATACCTATAGTTGGTTGCCTCAAATCCAACACCAGAGAGTATTATCTGTTACTCCTTCATCTTGGTCCAAAAGGCCCAAGAAATACAATTCTTCCTCACCTCCCCAATGAACTGTGACTTTGCCAAATGCCTCCATGTTACCAATGGGGTCATAGGGACCTTGGCCTAACATAGTCTTGTTTATTTTTTAAAGTTGAGAGATCTGAGTAAAAGTAGGAGGTTGTTCTCTGATTCATCTTAAGATTCACTGGGAGGCCTGGAGGGAATAGTCATAGGAGTTATCACTATGTGGACTTTAGTGGGGCTCTGTGTTATGCCCCAGTGACCATTATCTGGTCACAAGTATCTGATGGAGAACTTTTTAATCTCTTCCTGGAGACCCATTGTTGAGTAACAAAACCCATAGATGTCTTTGGGAAAGACTTTAACCAAGTGGTCCGGGAGTAAGTACTCACTTATCATTTGTACATCATTCTGGCTGCTAGTGAAAAGTTGGTATCTTGCTAGTAGTTGCTTTTTCTTTGCTTGGAAGTTTTTAAGTTGAGATCTGGATTGTTCCATGAACCAGCTGACATCACCTTATAAGGAGGTTTAATTGAGCTAGGTAACCAGTGAGAGTTGCAAGAATGAAATCAGATCGGAGTCTGGTAAACAATCTCATCATTTACTATACTCGCTCCTAATTGTTGAACCAAGGAACTATTAGGTGGCTTGCAGAGCACCTTGTAGGTGGTTGTAAAAGTGGTCCAATTTTTTTTTTTTGGTAGAGAACTCACCTTATTTGGACCAAACCAGTTCAAGACAAAATAGTAGCTAACTAAGGAAGGAGAGTGTCTCAGGTATTAATGTTGTTTCTTCCACTTGACCCCTTCTTAATCTTTCTTAGGCAAAGTGGCCACTGAAAGACTTCCTGAATGAGGGAGTCTGTAGTGACACACTTCACAAAGTGCCACTGTCCCTAACTACATTTAATAAGATTACTTCCTTTATGCTGGAGGCAAATTATTCATGGTTTCTTTGGGTCCCTGGGCAAAGTAATCCTGAGGGTCCTACATTCTTTTTCATTAAACATGAGAAAAATTCACTGCATTATAGGTTGTCATCAGCACCAGAGACATGCTTAGATCTAGTAGTCATTGTGTGCAATCTACATGAAGGGTCTACACAACTTTTGATGACAAACTACTTTATTTTCTGGTTTGTCTTTCCTGTGTTTCTTTTTCTAAAGGTAAGTATATATTTTCTTTTTATTTCCCATTCTTTTTTTCCTAAAAGCATACTTGATAGCTTCCATTTGCATTTTTTCCCAAATAAACTTACCTCTTAGCAATCCCTTAAAGTTGGGATATAGTAATTTTTAAAATTACTTTAGAGCCACATATGTAACTCTTTGTACCACATTATACATCATAGTTGATATTACTTTGTTATTTAACCAATCTCATATGCTTATATATTTGGGTGCTTTTGAGTATCTTATAATTACAAATATGGTGTAATGAATAATCTTGTATGCGTGCATTTGAATTGTTTGGGCTATGACTATATATATTAACCTAAACTATAAATAATCCAAAGCAAGTAGGAACTAATATAAAATATATTTTTATGACAAGAAATGTTTATGAAATAATGAGACTACTTCAACACACACATACTAAAATTCTTCTCATCGTAAAATCCTGGGTCTAGCACTATGGTAATAAAAATGAGAGAAAATAATGCTATATACTTGTTATAAGTTTGATCTCTAGAGATTTCAAATAGAACTGTTTTTCTGTTTAATGAACTAAATGTATCTCTTTATGTAGTTAATGATGATGTACCAGATAAAAACCTTATGCTTAAGCATCAAGACTCAAAGTCAGAAACAGAAATGCAAGTAAAGAAACAAAAAACTTCCCGAGGTGAATCATTCATTAGTAAGTAGAATAATTATAGATAAATCTAAATTATTTTAAGTTATATTCATCAAATCTCTTTACTTTGGTTCATCAATATGTATTTGAACATATATTTTATAGAGATTTTTACACTTTGATTTAAAGTATGAATACCCTAAGATAGTTAAAGAACAAAAACAAAACTATTGATAACTTCTGGTTGGAATTGCTTGTATTGAGACTATTTCACAGTCATGAGTCATATGTCAGTATCCACTGAAGCTCAATAATAGACCACTAATTATTTCTTAAAGGGTGTATATTTTTCACCTAGCTACTGCTAGAGATTATGGATTCAAAGGTCCAACAGATGTCTCTTATCTGTAGCAGTGTTTTTCTTCCTAAAGTTCCAACTGGCAAGGAGAGACATTCTTGAGATCTGTAACTTGAAAAGCAAAATGGATCAGAGGAGCCTAGGGGAAGGGTTGCCTCAGTGTGAGGGCTTCCAGGTCATTCTTCTGGTTGTGGATCCATTAAAAGTAAATGACCTTTCTTATAATCCCAGTGATAGGGGGCATTGAGCATGCAAGTAAGTGAATAGTTCCATCAATTATCAGGTATCCTTTATAATTGTTGTAGCATAGAGGGCCAAAGCCAGTTTCCTCTAATGGGATGAGACACCATACCTCTTGTAAATAATGCCCAGGAATTTCATTTGGGTACTAGGTTCTTGAACTTTGTAATAATGGTCCATCAAGTTACCACCTGTGCATCAGCAAGGTCTAGCCCTTGGTTTTGGTTAGTTCCTTGTCTGGAACCAATATAATGGTATTATCAATAACATAGAAAGCTATTCCTCCCTCTGGTAGTAGGATATTTTCCAGGTTATGATCTATGCATTGGTGACAGATCAAAAATTTAGATAGATTTGTGGAAGGATATGAGTGATGAGTTATACCCATTCTACACAAGAGTGAACTGATACTAATAATTCCCAGGCAGAGGGATACTGAAAAGGGTTGCAATATCAATTGTTGCATAACAAGTTCCCACACTGTGGACAATAGTTTCTACATCAGTCAGTGTCAGATACTGCTAGTACCAAGGGCTGTCCTTTGTATTGAATGACCAAAATCAATTGAGTATGAACTCAAGGCCAGATGCACAAGCCAATTGATTTACTGAATGGGGACATAGTTTCCAGGAGATTTTGCTGTCTTAGGATCAGCAAAGAGGGAAATTATTTCATCTTATTTCCCAGGAATATTTTTGGGAGACAAAGGTGCTGCTAGGTGCTGGCAATTAGGTAGGTTAACTGTTTTCTTATGCTCCCTTAAAATGGCTCTAACTGCAACAATTTCCATCAGGGCTTGGAAGAATGTGAGTGCAGTTTCTTATAGACAATATATCTCTAACACATATCTCTAATACATTTATTTTCTGGGGCCATAACAATGGAATTTTTTGTTGACCCAAGAGGACCCATCCATAGTCTGGTCTGGATAAGAGTTCCATTGGTGTTGGCCTCAGACCCCAAACCAGACAGCATTATTTGTGTTCCTGTCATCCTGATGTCAAGAGTTGTGATTACAGCCACTTATGTACCACTATTCAAAAGACATTAAAAATGCACTTGTCCACCATTTCCCAGTTAACTTCTTCCTTAGCAGAGGTCCTCATGTGTCCACTGGGTATATTGGGATGTGGCCTATCCCCTTGTATTTTTCATTTTTGAAAGGCAAAAGTTCAGAGTAAAAATTGGCTGGGCTTTCTGACTCCTGTCAAGATTCACTGGGAGGACATTTGGGCTCTTTACATAATTTGGCTATTGTTGATAATGCTGCTATATACACTGAAGTGTATGTATCCCTTCAGATCAATATTTTTTATTTCTTTGGGTAAATACCTAGCAGTAGTTAGTTCTATTTTTAACTTTTTGGGGAACCTCCATACTGTTTTTCAGAGTGGCTACACCAGTTTGCATTCCCACTAGCAGTGTAAGAGAGTTCCTTTTTCTCTGCATACTTACCAACATCTTTGTCTCCTGTGTTGTTAATTGTAGCCATTCTGATGGGGTGAGGTAATATCTCATTGTAGTTTTGATTTATATTTCCCTGATGATGAATGATGTTGAGAATATTTTCATGTGTTAGCCATCTAGATGTCTTCTTTGGGAAAATGTCTATTCATGTTTTCTGGCCATTTTTTAACTGGATTTTCATTTTTGGGTGTTGTCATTTATAATTTATTTATATATTTTGGATACCAACCCTTTATCGGATATGTCACTTTTAATTATCTTCTCTCATTCTGTAGATTTCCTTTTAGCTTTGTTGATTGTTTCCTTCACTGTGCAGAGACGTTTTATTTTGATGTTCATTTTTGCTTTTGTTTCCTTGCCTCAGGAGATGTATCTAGTAGAAAGCTTCTATGACCAATGTCAAAGAGGTTCCTACCTGTGTTCTCCTCTGAGATTTTGATGGTTTCATGTCTCACATTTAGATCTTTAATACATTTTGAATTTTTTTATGTGTGTTGTAAGAAAATGGTTCAGTTTCATTCTTTTTCATGTTGCTCTCCAGTTTTCCCAATACCATTTGTTGAAGAGACTATTTTCCTGATTGGATATTGTTTCCTGCTTAGTTGAAGATTAATTGACCTTATAGTTGTGGGTTCATTTCTGAGTTTTCTATTCTGTTCCATTGATCTATGTGTTTGTTTTTGCACCAGTGCCTATACTGTCTTGATCACTACAGCTTGACTAGTGAATGAATAAAAATGTAACACACACACACACACACACACACACACACACACTGAAATATTACTCAGCCATAAAAAAGAATGAAATCTTGCCATTTGCGATGTTGTGAATGGAGCTAGAGAGTATTATACTAAGTGAGATAAGTTATTCAGAGAAAGACAAATACCATATGATTTAACTCATATGTGGAATTTAAGAAACAGATAAACATGTAAAAAAAAAGGAGGGGCAAACAATAAATCAGACTCTTAACTATAGAGAACAAACTTAGGGTTGCTGGAGGGGAGGTGGGCTGGGAGATGGGTTAAATGAATGATTAAGGGTATTTGTGATGAGCACTTGGTATTGTATGTAAGTAAGTGATAATCACTAAATCCTATACATGAAACTGATATTAACTGTATGTTAACTAACTGGAATTTAAATACAAATTTGGAAGAGAAAAAAACATTGTAAGGAGTAGAGTGATAACACTTGTTTTTGTCACAGTAACTGTCACCATGTATACCACAGTGGTACAGACCCTTGAGTGCTCCTGAATACTACCTGTCCATGAGTACCTTGGTAAAGAGTCCTTCAGTCTCTTCATTTGAGAACCCACTGATGGGCAACTGAACTTATATATCTCGTCTAGAAAACCTTTGCTTATCTTGTCCAGGTTTAGCTGCCCAATTACCATTTTATATCACTTTTTCTGCTGGTCAGTAGTTGCTACCTTGACAGAACTATTCCATGCCCACTTCTGTGGGCAACATGGCTGTTGTCCAGTCTCTCCAAGGAGTTTTGTATTTACAAGCCCCACAGATGCTAGTCTCCCTCAATAAGTTTAAAAAGATTATCTCCTGTATTATTGAGGGGAACTACCCAGTCTCTAAGGTCTCTTCAGGTCACTGGATCAAGTGACCCTAAGACCCTACATTCTTTTTTCCTTAAAGAACATATCTCAATAAATTAATGAGTCGTAGGCTAACTATGACAAGGCGGGGTTCTTAAAATTAAGAGCATTGAGTGCAACTCAGCATGCTAGATCTCTGATAACTTTAGGTCCTATCACCAGAGGACCAAAGGCAGTAGCCAAGGTATTGCTTCCCTAGCTTAGAGTTCATCTGTTGAATATCTAATTTGACCACTCACTGTTTGTTTTGGCAAGTAAATTGAGAGGTAAATAGAAGGACCATCGTTCATGCTCAGAATTTAAAAGTAAAGTATATGTAAATAATACAATAGTACTCTCCTGGAGAGCCCCCGTCAGTGTCCACTAGCACTTCTGTAGATACATTGTCTTGTCTGATGCTGTGCCCTGTAGGACCCTATGACTTTTGTGAATGATCCAGTTGTATCCCTCAAAAGAGTCTTGTAGACTCACTAGCACCTCCCAAAATTCTCCTTCCAGAATTTTACTTTATTGTTGACTATGCCAATTTGTCAGAGAAAAAGCTGCCAATTTTGACTTCGTCAATTTAGATAGCAAACCCAACTGAAAGTAACAGTTAAGCTTTTATTCACTTACTACAATAGTATAAACAAGAGTCTAAATAGGAAAACGTCTTTCATTTACTCCACAGAACCAAACCAGCAAAGGGTCAGATGTATCAGTACAGATAGGAGTGAAGTTTGGGGGAAGATAATCTCATAGCTGAAGAAACCCCAAACAAAAGGTTCTGGTCTGTTTTTGAATCCAAGAGCCTTGCAAATATTGATGTAGGATGACTAGGAATACAGAAGTCCTAAATACTGAGTTGAAATGAGAAAGGTATCTTTAAATATCCCTAGTAAGGTGGCCTATTGAGAAGTGCCTAAAAAGTACAGTGTATTAGCTGACTCCTCACTTTTTCACAAGAAGGCCTCTAATGGAGGCACCTGGCATGGAAACAGAATGCATAAGATGGGTCTTAGTCTTTGACTGCAACTACCTCAAGTGTCTGGCGTTCACAGGCTGTACATTAAACTTGGTGTGGGTGGTAAATTCCACCCCCTTTCCCCACTGTGAGTACTGCCAGGTAGAAACTTTGTAATTGTCTATGATTGGGCCTATAGACAGATGGGTATCACAAAGTCAATGTCAAAATGTCAAATGTAGGATTTTGGCCTGGAGTTGGACTCCCATATATACATATGTATATATACACATACACATATTTATACACACATACACATATGTGCACATATACATGCACATACAAATGCAGAGACATATTTAGATAGCAAGCCAAATTGAAAGTAGCAACTAATTTCTAAATTAATTTAGAAATCATGAGTTCTCATGGACATCTTAAATTTCAGTGCATCCCCTCAGTACTTGTTATTCCCTTCCTTTTTTTCATATGCAGATGTTCTTTTATAGTGTGAACCTGACTCTGAACAACCATATTAATTTGCTTATCCCTACAACGTTTCTGAAATTATTTCAGAATTGCTTAGTATATGCTACTAGAAAAATAAACCTATTGAAAGATTCTGTTATATGTTTGTAGTCTGCCCCCTACTCTCTTGTTGAAGAATGAGGGTTTATGTTAAATAATACATTGCTGAATTACTTAGATTAGTACTTTTTCTGTCTAAGGTTTCTTTCCATTTTAGTTGTCTTATACTTGACCTTATTTCAATTGTTGGAATATGCATAATGTGATTGTACTTCTAAATTAGAAAATAAGTAAAAAGGTATACTTAGAGATTACCATTCCTTCCTAATTATTCCCCTCACATCTTATAGTTAATTATTTGTATTTTTTCTTACATGCTTCCTGTGTTTTCTGTTTTAAAGGTATCTATTTTGCTCTCTCTTTTTTTATTTTCCTTCTTTTAAAATCATTATCCCCATTTCTGGTTTCTTTTTTCCACTTATTATTATCTCCAGGAAATTCTTATAAGTCAGCTTATAAAGATCTTTATCACATTACTTATGAGAATTTATACCATGCCATAGTTCATAGAATTATATCTTATTCAGTCACCCATACTTGAACATTTATGTAATTTTCAATATTTTTCAATGAAAAATAATGTGGAGATAATGTATATATATTTTCACTTTTATTTTATTAATATGCATTAACATAAAGTATAAATAACACAAGAAAATTAGAGGCTAATATAAATATTTAATGCAAAATATGTTCTTGAATTAAGGAGATAGCTCCAACAATTACCCATTAAAACCCTTATCACCTTATTCATGTCAGATTTCACATTATAGTGATGTATTTATAATTGTTTATGTGAAGGAAAATGCTGCTACCGACTATTCCTAAGTTTGAAACTTAGGAATTTCACAATAGTTCTGTTTTGTTAAATGGTGATTTAAAAGCCTCTCTTTATGTAGCTCATGACAACATAACAGATGAAAACCCTGTGCTTGAGCCTCAAGAGTCAATGTCAAAAACCCAACTTCAAGTAAACAAACAAAAAATTGCTAAAGAGGAAAGAGTCACTAGTAAGTATAATAATTATACATAAATATTTTAAATTAATCATATCAGAAGATTGTTTTACTTTGGTTCATGAATATGTAGATGAACATATATTTTGTAGAAAATTTATAGTTTGATTTTGAATCTGAATATCCTAATTGGAGAAGAAAGTCAAAGTATTCATAACTTTTGTTGGTTTCTGCTTGTAAGACAATTTCACATCCACAAGTCATGTGCTCAGTATCCACTAAGATCCAATGACCGACCAGTAGTATCTCAAGGGGTGTATACATTTTAGGAATATTTTGGGTTCAGTAACCCACCAGTCACCTCTGACTTGTGGCATTGTCCTTCTGTCATAGAACTCAAATTGGTAGATAAGGTGTTGAGATCTGTAACTCAAAAGGCAAATGTGGATCAAAGGAACAAACTAGAAGGGTTGCCTGAGAGGCCTGTTGGAGGATCCATAAGGCATCCGTTTGGCTGGGACCCACTCGAAGGTAGAAGCCTTTTTGGTAATATTATAGATGGGTATCATTGAGATGTCTGCATAGGTAATATGAAAGTTCCAGAAGCTAAATAATCCCACCAATTACTGGGTCTCCTTTGTATTTTTTTGGGTAGAGAGAGAAAAAAAGGCTTTACCCCTTAGAACTTGGAGTGAGACAATGTAATCCTTTCCATTTTGCCCCCATATTTTGTATGAGTATTAGGTTCTTGTGCCTTGTTTATATTAATGGTATAGCTGTGTTGCTGCATGTGGGTTATTACAGTATGCAGTCCTTGTTGGGTAGTACTCTTGTCGGGGTCCAGTGGAGAATGCCATAAATATAGTGGAAGGTTAGTACTTGATCTGGGGGCAGGGCTTTTTTCCAGGTTATGGGCTTATGGAAGGACATCAAGGGTATATTAAAACCCATTACACACAAGGTAAACTTATGATCCTAATTACCGGTGTTGAACAGGGATGCTAGAAAGGGCATTTATGATACCAGTTGGTGCATACCTATTTCACTCACCTTGGGCAGTAAACTTCTATGAAGGTCACAATTCCAAGTGACACCAGCATCAATTTCTGTACTATGGTGTTGAGTGATGATAATAAATTGAGTCTCTAGCTACCCAAGGCCTTACACACAGACTGAAAGGGTTTATGAATAGGGAAAAAAATGTCATGTACAACTTTGTTTTATTAAGCTCAGCAATGAAGGCAATTTTTTTTCCCTAGGTAGTGTTCTTGGATGGCAAAGGTGCTAGGCACTGGTAGTTTGGTAGGCTTATAGTTTTCCATATACCAAATTAAAATGGCCCTAAACTACATCAGTTGCCAGTAGGGCTTGGTGAGGAAAGTGAGTGAGATGTACGTAGAAAATACATCTATACAAATAATGCATTCAGTAATGGAAGCCATAACAGTGGAGATTTTTAGTGGCCTGTAAGGACACACCCATAGTTGAGTTTGGATAAAGGTCCCATTTAGTACGCTCAGCCCCAAAACAATTGGACCTTATCTCTTTTCCCCTCATCCTAGTGTCAGTAATTATAAGGATCACATTCATATATGCACCAGTATCCAAGAGGCCTAGCAATGCAATTCTCACCCATCTTCCCATTGAACCATGACCTTGGCATACACCCTCATCCCCAGATGGAGATATAGGAATCTTGACCTAATTCTCATTGTTGTTTATACTGAAAGCTCAAAGTTTGGGTAAAAGTAGGTCGTGGGGGAGGAGAGGTCTCTGGTTATCCCAAGATAAACTAAGAAGTGCAGAAAGAAGAGCACTTGTGTTAGTCTTAGATGTCATCACCATTTGGCTTCTAGTGGGGCTGTGTGTTGGGTGACCTATGGATCACTATCTGGCCATGAATCCTTGTTGGAGAGTCCATTAATGTCATCCCTGAGGCCCCATTGTCGAGTAACCAGACTCAGAACTTTCCTTGGGGAAACACTTAATCAGATTGTTCAGAAGTGGGTTCCTGCTTAACATTTTTATGTTACTCCATTCACTAGTCAAACATCGTTATTTCACATTAGCTGGTTTTTCCTTGCCCTGAAATCTGTCAGTTAAGAGGATTCAGGTTGTCTTGTGAACCAATTGACATCACCTTATAAGGAGGTTTAATTGAACTAGAAACCAGTAAAGGTGGTACAAATGACCCTGGAAATCTGAGTCTAGTTAACAATCTCCTAATCTGTTTACTGTGCTTGCCCCCCATTGTTCAACAAAAGGACCATCAGAGTGGCTCATTGTGGCTCATCTTTCAGGTGGCTATAAAAGTGATCCAAACAGCCTTTCTGGTCTAAGGACACTCAATATTGGTGGGCCAAACCTGAGAAAGGAGCTGAGGACCAAGTGTGTCTAGGGTTTACATTATTGCCTTCCTCACTTTCCTTGTCTTTCTTGGTCAAGTGGCCACTGTGAGGGCACTCTGAATGAGTGAGTCTGCTGTGATGCATCCCCTCACTAAATTTCATGAGTTACTTCCTTAATGATGGCGGCAAACTACCTCATACTCTATGCTCTCCTCAGCTCACTAGCAAAGCAATGTTGAAGGTTTTGTATACTTGTTCATTAAAATGAGTCTCAAATATATACTACAATATAGGCTGTTCCTCAGTGAGAGGGACATGCCTAGCACTATCAAAAGTTATTTAGTAAAATTCAACAAACATCGTCCACAGTGACTTTGGAAAAAACTAAAAAACTACTTTTTTTTCCTGATTTATCTTTCATGTTTAATTTTGTAAAGGTAAATATCTATTTTTAAATTTCCTTTCTGTTATTTCCTAAAAGATAATGTACTAGATACCCTTTCTACCAGTTTTTTTATTCCACTTAACATTATATCCTGGACATTCCTCCATCAGTTTGATGGGATCTTTTCTTCATTTCTTTTAGAGTTGCATGTACAGTTGTTTGGATCCTACTATGTACCATAATTGATATTACTATAGTTTCTAGTATATACCTTAGTTTATTGAACCAATCTCCTATGTTTGCATATTTATGTGGTTTTGAATATTTTGCAATAACAAATATGCTGTAATGAATAATATTGTGCATATATATTTTCATTCCTTCATCAATAATTATGTTTTAATTTAAAGTATTAACAGAAATAAAAACTCAGTGGAGACATATTTGAGAACTATGAATGTTAATGGAATAATGAGACAGTTTTAATACATCCATTAAAAACTCTTCTCACCATTTTCATATTGGACCTATAATTATAATTTACTTATAACTTTTTAAAAATGAGAGAAAACTTTGCTGTGCATTTGTCAATATTTTGAAAGCCTGGAATCTCACAATATTTTTGTTTTTCCATTTACTGGACTAAATGCCTCTCTTTATGTAGCTTATGATAAAGTACCTGGAAATCATGATCCTAAAGACTCAATGTCAAAAACTCAACTGCAAGTAAAAAAACAAAGAGCTTCCAAAGGGGAAAGATTCTATGGTAAGTATGGTAATTATAGATAGCTTTAAATGAAATTCATTGGAAGATAATTTTTCTTTGGTTTATGAATATTTGTTTCATCATATTTTTTTATAGAAATCAAAGATTGACTAAAGTTAAATACCCTAAGATAACTATAGAACAAAGGGAGAAGTATTGATATTCTTTGTTGGTATTTCCTGTCCTATGGTTATTTCTTGTCAAAGGCAACAACTCAGTGTCTGCAAAGGCCCTGTAACTGGCCAATAATATCTCTTAAAGAATGTGTACCTTTCATCTGTCTCCTGGAGATATGAGTTTGAAAGACCAAAGGGGTACTTCTTACCTATGGCAGTGGCCTCCTGCCTTACCTTCTTTCAGGGAGAAGAGATTTTCCTGAGTTCTGTAAGTCAATGAGCCAATAGAGATTAGAGGGGTTCAGTGGAAAGGCAGCCTTGTGACCTGTTGGAGGGACTCTGGGGCATGTTCTTGGTCATGGCCCTACTGAAAGGAGCTGGCCCTTCTACTTATCCCACAGATAGGCCATCACAGACCCTAAATGGGGAATATGAGAGTGTAAGTAACTGAATTGACCCATCAATTGCTGGGCTTTCATTTGTTAAAGTAGAGAGGGGCAAAGCTGGGCACTGTTCTCTGAAATGGGATGTCATGCCCCTTACAGAGCATGTTGAGGAATTCTATTAGGGTACCAGGTAACTGTACCTTGCCTGTAATACTAACCTCACTGAGTTGCCATATGTGGATCTGCAGGACAATCAGTATTTGTTTAGTTGTGTCCGTGTTGGTAGATGTCATCAATAGAGTGGAAGTCTATTGATTTCTCTGAGAGTGGGACTTTTTCATGTCATCATTTGTGTGTTGATGGCAGATATTCAGAGAATTTTGACAGCCTTTTGGAAGTACAGTAGTGGCATATGACAACCCAATCCCCAAAGGTTACTGATTATGATCTTCCACAATAAAGGGATGCTAAAAAGGGCATTCATAATAGCAATTGCTGCATCCAAGTTCCCTCAAATTTGGACATAGACTGTAGCACTGTCACAATGTAAATACCATAGTTGTAAGGTCTGTACTACAACATTAAGCTGCATAAATCAGTTGAGTCTCTATACACCCAAAGTTGTGAGCACAGATTGACTGAATTATTAGATAGTTAAATAGTCTCATGGAGAATTTTCATTTCATTCAGCTCAGCAATTAGGGCAGCTATATATTTTTTTCATCCTCAGGCAGGTGTTTTGGGAGACAAAGGCACTAGAAACTGGTAATTGGATAGGTTCAGTCTTCCACATGCCAACTAAAATGGACTTAACTGCAACAATTTCCATCAGGGCTGAGGAATTGGTACAAAGCGGGACTTCACATTGACAATTCATCTATAAATAGTATGTATACTAATTGGACCATTACAATGGAAGTTTGCAGTGACCTAAAGGGAAATATCCATAGTTGGATCTAGGTAAGGGTCCCATTGACAATGACCTCAAACCCAATGGTATTGTTACCCACATCTCTTACCCTTACCCAGTGAACATTGTGTGTTTTCCCTACATCTTGGTATCAGGAGTTGTGAACATCATAGTCAAAAACATCAGTATCCAAAGGCCCAAGAAACACCATTCTTTCCTACCTTCCCATTAAATTCTGACCATAGCCTAGGTCTTCCACTGATGGTGAAGGGACCTGGTCTAATGCATAGTCTTGTTCATTTCTGAAAACAAAGGGTTCTTGATAAAGGTTGATAGGCTCTCAGATTCATATCAAGATTCAGTGGAAAGAGCTGAGCAGTAGAACTTGTATTAGTCATAGGAGCCATCAGCATATGGACCCTAATTCACTTGCCTTTTAGGTACATCACTGCCTAGTATCAGGCCATTAGTGCCTTGGTACAGAATCCATCAACTTACTTTCTTGACACTCCATTATTGGATATACACTCATAGATCTCTTTGAGAAGGCCTTGACCTGGATTGTCCAGAAATGGGTGACTGATTACCATTTTATATTGTTTTCACTATTGGTCAATCATTGCTACCTTAGCAGTAGCTGCTATTTTTATGTAATAATTTGTCACTTAATATTCAGATTATATGGTACCCAATGACCTGATCTTATGAGGAAATGTAATAGAGGTTGCTATTTTGTGAGGGTGGCATGAGTTAATTAAGAAATCTGGGTCTATTTAAAAATCTTACCATGTTATTATACATGGAAAACCCGATAGACTCCACCAAAAGTCTGCTAGAACTGATACATGAATTCAGCAAAGTCACAGGATACAAAATTAAAGTACAGAAATCAGTTGCGTTCTTATAAACTAATAATGTAGCAACAGGAAGACAATGAAACTGATCCCACTCACAATTACATCAAGAATTATAAAATACCTAGGAATAAACCTAACCAAGGATGTAAAAGATCTGTATGCTGAAAACTGTAGAAAGCTTATGAAGGAAATTGAAGAAGATACAAAGAAATGGAAAAACATTTCATGCTCATGGATTGGAAGAATAAATATTGTTAAAATGTCAATACTACCCAAAGCAATCTACACATTTAATGCAATCCCAGTCAAAACTGCACCAACATTCTTCTCGAAGCTAGAGCAAGCAATCCTAAAATTTGCATGGAACCACAAAAGACCCCAAATAGCGGGGACCAAAGTGGGACACATCACAATCCCAGACTTTAGCCTCTACTACAAAGCTGTGATCATCAAGACATCATGGTATTGGCACAAAAACAGACACATGGACCAATGGAATAATAGAGACTCCAGAATTGGACCCACAACTAATCTTTGACAAAGCAGGAAAGAATATCCAATGGAAAAAAGACAGTCTTTAACAAATGTTGCTGGGAGGACTGGACAGCACATGCAGAAGAATGAACCTAGAATGACCACTTTATTACACCATTCACAAAAATAAACTCAAAATGGATAAAGGACCTGAATGTGAAACAGAAAACCATCAAATCCCTAAAGGAAAAAGCGGGAAAAAAATCTCTCTGACCTCAGCTGCAGCAATTTCTTACTTGACACATTTCCAAAGGCAAGGGAATTAAAAGCAAAAATGAACTATTGGTACCTCATGAAAGTAAAAAGCTTCTGCACTGAAAAGGAAACCATCAACAGAACTAAAAGGCAACTGATGGAATGGGAAAAGATATTTGCAAATGACATATCATACAAAGGGCTAATATCCAAAATCTATAAAGAACTCACCAAACTCCACACCCAAAAAACAAATAATCCAGTGAAGAAATGGGCAGAAGACATGAATAGACACTTCTTTAAAGAAGACATCCAGATGGCCAACAGGCAAATGAAAAGATGCTCAACGTTACTCCTCATCAGGGAAATACAAATCAAAACCACATTCAGATATCACCTCACGCCAGTCAGAGTGGCTAAAATGAACAAATCAGGAGACTATAGATGCTGCCGAGGATGTGGAGAAATGTGAACCCTCTTGCACTGTTGGTGGGAATGCAATCTGGTACGGCCACTCTGGAAAACAGTGTGGAGGTTCCTCAAAAAATTAAAAATAGATCAACCCTATGACCCAGCAATAGCACTGCTAGGAATTTACCCAAGGGATGCAGGAGTGCTGATGCATAGGGGCACTTGTACCCCAATGTTTATAGCAGCACTTTCAACAATGGCCAAATTATGGAAAGAGCCTAAATGTCCATCAACTTATGAATGGATAAAGAAATTGTGGTTTATATATACAATGGAATACTATGTGGCAATGAGAAAGAATGAAATATGTCCTTTTGTAGCAACATAGATGGAACTGGAGAGTGTTATGCTAAGTGAAATAAGTCATAGAGAGAAAGACAGATACCATATGTTTTCACTCTTATGTGGATCTTGAGAAACTTAACAGAAGACCATGGGGGAGGGGAAGGAAAAAAAAAGAGAGAGAGAGGGACCCAAACCACAAGAGACTCTTAAAAACTGAGAATAAACTGAGGGTTGGTGGGGGGGGAAGGTGGGAGGGAGGGGAAAGTGGGTGATGGTCATTGAGGAGGGCACCTTTTGGGATGAGCACTGGGTGTTGTATGGAAACCAATTTAACAATAAATTTCATAATAAAAAATATATAAAATAGTACGGCTTCAAAAAAAATAAAAATTTAAAAAATTAAAAAAATAAAAATATTATCATGTACCGTCTTCACTTCATTAGGACCACTAGTGTGGCTTAAAGGGACACTGTCACTTATGTAATGGTGATCCAAACATTGTTTTGGTGGCAGGGAGCTCATCACAGGTGGGCCATCCTTTCAGAACCAAAACAGTAACTAGTCTCAGATGTTTTCTCTTTTCATCCTCCATTTAGTGTCACCTCTTCAGTCAATACAGCTACCGTCAAGGCTTTCTGAAGATGGTATTCTGTAGTGAGATGCCCAAATATGCCCTTTTCCTTCGCTAAGTTTAACAAGATTATTTCCTTTACTATGGAGGCAAAGAAAGCAGGTCTCTAAGATCTTTTTTGTTACTGGAGAAAGTGATACCATGGCGCTTATTCTTTTTCATTAAAGCACAAGTCTTAATCATTCACTATGTGGTATGCTGTTCCAGGAGCATGCTTAGAGCTAACAATAGTTATTGGATGCAACTTAGAATGCAGGGTCTCCAGTGACTTTAGGTCCCATCATTGGTGAATCATAAGCAGTAGCCACAAATTGCTTCCATAGTTCTCTAAAAGGTTGCCTGGTGAATCTCTAATTTGATCCAGCAGGTGTCTTGGCCAATGAATCAAGGTCTAAAAATAAAGAACTTTGTTCCCCCTCAAAACTGTAAAGCTTATGTGAAAACCAAAATCACATTCTCCTAGAGCACCCCACATGGTTTGCTAGGACTGTCCAAAACATACTGACCTGACTGCCAAAATGCCCCAGGCAGCTCTCAGACTCTTCTAATGACCTCATAGAACCCCACTACCCCACCCCAGAACGTCCCACAGATTCACTAGCATCTTCCAAAGTGTGCCTTCCTTAAAGGCATTGGATTTCATTGACCTTGCCTGCACTACAGTTTGTCTGAGAGATATGCCAGTTTTTCAGTTGGCCCATTAAAATAAAAAGTAAAATGAAAGTAACAATTAAAAGTAACAAATAGAAAGGCTTTATTCACTTAATGCAATAGTATCAAGAAGAGTCTAAACAGGAAAGGGCCCCGGCTACACCAGTGTTCTGTTTCCTCTCTTGGAGCAGCAGTGGATGAATATTAGATGCATCAGTCCAAACTGCTATGAGATATAGGGGAGGATCAACGCACAGCTGAAGGATCCCCAAACAAAAGTCTCTTGCTATTTTATGGATCCTGTGTTCTTGGGAGGTAGTGGTGGCAGGGGTAGGAGTAGAAAAGTCCTGACTAAAGTGGAACTGAGAAAAATTTCTTCAAGTGCCCCTCAGTGAGGTGGTGTACACAGAGGGAGTGCCTAAACAATACTTCAGTCAAGCCCCTCTTCCCCAGCACCATAAGGAAGCCTCCAATTAGAAGCCACTAGAGTAAGAATGCACTATGTATTGACAAGAGCATGGGAGAAGAAGGGGTTGAGACCATGACTAGTTTGTGTATCAAGTCTTTTGTGGATTGAGAAGCTTCTCTTTCCCATGCCTTTATAACTATCTATGTTTGTGTCTGAAACATCACACATAAGATCTGGCCTAGAGTTAGATTCCTTGGGTGTATTCACATATACTTATATGTACATGTATATATTCATACTCATATGCCTATATACATATACATGTGCATGTAAACCTGCATAAACATATTTAGAATTCATGATGAATCTTGGAAACCTTCAATTCTAATCTATCCCCTCAGGGCTTTGTCTTGCCTTCCTCCATTTCATGTGTGTGTCCTTTCTTCTGCTTTGTAAATCTTGACTCTGAATAACATAACACATTTACTCGTTTGCTTCTTAATTTTCAATTTTGCTTCAAAATTGCTTCTATTGTTGATAGCATTGCTGTAAACATTGGGGTGCATCTGTCCCTTCGAATTAGCATTTTGTATCCTTTGAATAAATTCCTAGTAGTGCAATTACTGCGTCATAGGATAGTTCTCTTTTTAATTTTTTGAGGAATCTTTATACTGTTTTCTGGAATGGCTGCACCAATTTTCATTCCCACCAACAGTGCAAGAGGGTTCCCCTTTCTCCGTATCCTCACCAACATCTGTTGTTTCCTGAGTTGTTAATTTTAGCCATTCTGACAGGTGTGAGGTGATACCTCAGTGTGGTTTTGATTTGTATTTCCCTGATGTTGAGGGATGCTGAATATCTTTTCATGTGTCCGTTAGCTATCTGGATGTCTTTTTTGGAAAATTGTCTACTCATGTCTTTTGCACATTTCTTAACTGGGTTATTTGCTTTTTGTGTGTTCAGTTTGATAAGTTCTTTACAGACTAGACTTTGGATACTAAATCTTTATCCAATATGTCATTTTCAATATCTTGTCACATTCTGTTGGTTGCCTTTTAGTTTTGTTGGTTGTTTCCTTTACTGTGAACAAGATTTTTAACTTGATGAGGTCCCAATAGTTCATTTTTGCTTTTGTTTTCCTTGCCTCTGGAGACATATCTGGGAAGAAGTTGCTTTGGCCGAGGTCAAAGAGGTTACTACCTGTTTTCTCCTGTAAGATTTTGATGGTTTCCTATATCACATTTAGATCTTTCATCCATTTTGAATCCATTTTGAATTATTTTTGTTATGGTGTAAGAAATTGTTCCAGTTTTCATTCTTTTTGCATGTCGCTGTCCAGTTTTCCCAGTAACATTTGCTGAAGAGACTTTCTTTTTTCCATTGGATAGTCTTTCTTGCTTTGGAAATATTAGTTGACCATACATCTGTGTGTCCAGTTGTGGGTTTTATATCCTGTTCCACTGATCTATTTTTGTGTCTGTTTTTGTGTCAGTGCCATACTGTATTGATGATACAGCTTTGTGACACAACTTGAAGTCAGGAATTGTGATGCCTCCAGCTTTAGTTTTCTTTTTTGACATTACTTTGGCTATTCAGGGTCTTTTATAGTTTCATACAAATTTTAGAATTGTTTATTCTAGCTCTGTGAAGAATGCTGTCATTACTTTGATAGGAATTACATTGAATGTGTATATTGATTTGCATAGAATAAAAATTTTAACAATGTTTGTTTTTCCAATCCATAAGCATGGAATGTTTTTCCATTTTTTTTGTGTCTTCTTCAATTTCTTTCATAACTTTTTATAGTTTTCAGAGTATATATCTTTTACATCTTGGTTAGGTTTATTCCTAGGTATCTTACAGTTTTTGGTGCAATTGTAAATGGGATTGATTCCTTGATTTCTCTTTCTGCTGCTTCATTATCAGTATGTAGAAATGTAATCAATTTCTGTACATTGATTTTATATCCTTTGACTTTGCTGAATTCATGTATCAGTTCTAGCAGTTTCTTGGTGGAGTCTTTATGGTTTTCCATGTAGAGTATCATGGCATCTGACAGGAGTGAAAGTCTGACTTCTTGCTTGCCAATGTATGCGTTTCATTTCTTTTTGTTGTCTGATTGCTGAGTCTAGGACTTCAAATAGTATGTTGAACAACAGTGGTGAGAGTGGACATCCCTCTCATGTTCCTGACCTCAGGGGGAAAGCTCTCAGTTTTTCCACATTGAGGATGATATTTGCTGTGGGTCTTTGGAATACCGCTTTATGATGTTGAGGTATGTTCCCTCTATCCCTACTTTCTTGAGGGTTTTTATCCAGAAAGGATGCTGTATTTTGTCAAATGCTTTTTCTGCATCTACTGAGTGGCTCATATATTTCTTATCCTTTCTTTAAAAAATTTTTTGTAATGTTTACTTATTTTTGAGAGAGACAGAGACAGAATGTGAGGGGGTTAGGGACAGAGAGAGAGGGAGACACAGAAACTGAAGCAGGCTCCAGGCTCTGAGCTGTCAGCACAGCCTGACGCAGGTCTCAAACTCACGAGCTGTGAGATCAAGACCTGAGCTGAAGTTGGATGCTCAACCGACTGAGCCACCCAGGAGTTCCTATCCTTTCTTTTATTAATGTGGTTTATCATGTTGATTGATTTGTGAATATTGAACCAGTTCAACAGCACAGTTTTCATTTAAAATCTAGCATTATGGAAATTTAATTATAACTTTCTAAAAATGAGAAATAATGCTGATGCACACTTGTTATAAATTTAAAACCTAGGGATTTCACATTGTATCTTTTTTTTCATTTAGTTGACTAAATGATTCTTTATGTAGTTCAGGATGAAGTACCAGATGAAAATAATTTACCTGAGCATCAAGACTCAATGTCAGAATCAGAAATTGAAGTGGAGAAACAAAGAAGCCACAAAGGAGAAAGACCTAGTAGTAAGTATAATATTACAAATAATTTTATTTTAAATTAAACTCATTAGATGGGGCACCAGGATGGCTCAGTGATTAAGCAGCTGATTCTTGATTTTCAGCTTGGGTCATGATCCCAGGGTCATGGAATCAAGCCCTGCACTGGGCTCTGTACTGACCATGGAGCCTGCTTGAAGTTTTTCTCTCAGTCTCCCTCTGACCCTCTCCTGTTTGTGCATTTGCGCTCTCCTCTCTCTCTCTCTCTCTCTCTCTCTCTCTCTCTCTCTCCCCCTCTCCCTCTCCCTCTCCCTCTCCCTCTCCCTCTCCCTCTCCCTCTCCCTCTCCCTCTCTCTCAATAAAAATAAATAACCTCATTATAACATCTTTTTATTTTGGCTCATGAATTTATACTTGGACATATATTTTATAGAAATGTTACACTTTGACTAAAATATGAATACCCTAAGATAACTAGAGAAAAAAAGTGAAAATATTGATACCCTTTGGTTGGAATCTATGGTCTTACGATCATTTTATAGCCACAAGACTAGCACTCATAATTTACCAGGGCCCCAAAAGGTGAATAATTATTTCTTCAAAGTAATGTGCCTTTCCGCCAACTCCAGGTAATTACGGATACAAAAGCCCAATGGATGCCTCTGACCTGTAGCAGTGGCCTTCTGCCATAGGGTCCAATTGGCATACAGATATTTCTGAGATCTATAATTCAAATACGAAATAGAGATCAAAAGAGCATTGGGGGTGGGGAGCCAGGAGGTCTGTTGGAGGGCCTTTAGGGCATCCTATTGTTGTATTCTCACTAAAAATAAGTAACATTTCTGGTAATCTCAAAGATGGTATCATCAAGGATTTCACACAGGGAAAATGAGAATGTAATAGTCAAGAGTCCCACTAGTTGCTGGGCCTCTTTTTATTTATTGGAGTTGAGTGAGCCAAAACTTGGCAATCTTTTCCTCAGGAATGAGAGATCATGTCCTTTAGAAATCATGTCCGGGATTTCACTAAGGTGCCAGGTAAATGTACCTTTTCTGTACTAATAGTCTAGCCAAGAGCTACGAGTGGGTCAAGAGGGCATCTAGTACTTCTTGGGTGGCATCCTTATCTGGGGCCATTCAACTAAAAACTAGTCCTCCCTCTTAGGGCACCTGGGTGGCTCAGTCGGTTCAGCTTCCGATTTTGGCTCAGGTCATGATCTCACGGTTTGTGAGTTTGAGCCCCGCATCAGGGTCTGTGCTTGGAGCCTGGAGCCTGCTTTGGATTTTGTGTCTTCTTCTCTCTCTTGCGCTTGTGCTCTCTCTATTTCTCATAAATAAATAAATATATTTTAAAAAACACTAGTCTTCCCTCTGGAGCAGGACATTTACAAGTCATGACCTATTTATATACACAATGGAGTACTATGTGGCAATGAGAAAGAAGGAAATATGGCCCTTTGTAGCAACGTAGATGGAACTGGAGAGTGTTATGCTAAGTGAAATAAGCCATACAGAGAAAGACAGATACCATATGTTTTCACTCTTATGTGGATCCTGAGAAACTTAACAGAAACCCATGGGGAAGGGGAAGGGAAAAAAAAAGAGGTTAGAGTGGGAGAGAGCCAAAGCATAAGAGACTCTTAAAAACTGAGAACAAACTGAGGGTTGATGGGGGGTGGGAAGGAGGGGTGGGTGGGTGATGGGTATTAAGGAGGGCACCTTTTGGGATGAGCACTGGGTGTTGTATGGAGACCAATTTGACAATAAACTTCATATATTGAAAAAAAAAGAAGTCATGACCTATTCATTGGTTACAGAAATTGGAGCAATTTGGTAGTCATGTGAAGGACATTAATGGTATATTGCAACTCATTCCACATAAGGTTAAATTGACACTGATCATTTGCATGAAGCAGGATACAGCAGAGGCCATTGGATATGTCATTAGTTGCATATCAAATTCCTTCAGTTTGGAAAAGACTGTATGACAGTTACAACTTCAGGTACCCCCAGTACTCAGGGCTGTACTATAGTACTTACCTGAAAAAATTAATCAAGTCACTATGCACCCAAAGCCATGTGAAAGGGCAACTTAGCTATTAAAATTGGAAATAGTCTTATGGGAGAATTTTTGCTTCATTAGGCTCAGGAATGAGAGTATTTCTTTTTCTTCCCAGGAGTTTATTTTTGGAGACCCAGGTACTAGGTGATATTTAGTTTGGAGGTTTGCAGTCTTCTACATGCCCCACTCAAATGGCCCTAAATATAGCAGTTCCTATATCACATGGGGATGAATGTGAATGGGGTTGCACATAGAAAATACTTTTGTTGTATTATAAATTTAGTAGTGGGGGCTATAAAAATGCAGTTTTATGGTAGACTGAAGGGATACATTCAGTAGTGTTTGACCAAGTGTCACCGTGGTGATAGCCTCAGATGAGAAATCAGAGAATATTATCTGTTTCCCCTAGTTTCTGGTTTCAGAGGTTATGGAGATCATGGTCATCTACATACCAGTATCCTAATGGCCCTAGACATGAATTTTCTCCCCAACCCCCCTTTTGAATTCTGACCTTGGCATACATCCTCAGATCACCACTGGTGACATAAGAATATTCACCCAACACTTCCCTAATTTTTGTTTTTTTGAAAGCTAAGAGGTCTGAGTAAAAGTGGTACATAGTTCCTTGATTCTTCTCAATATCACTTGGAGAAGCAAAGGGAAGAACACTTGTATTGGTCAAGGGTCATCATAATTTGGACTTTAGTGGTGAGGTGCATTGGGACCCATGGCCTACTACTTGGTCTAGAAATCTTTGGTGGAGAGTCCATCAGTGTTTCCCTTGAGACCCCATTATTGAGTAACTAGACCTAGGGATTTCTTTAGAAAAAACCCTTACCAGATGGTTCAGGAGTGGGTACCCAATTTCCATTTTTAGGTCTCTCTGTTCACTGGCTCAACAGTAAAATCTTGTTTGTAGCTACTTTTTCCATTTTTGAAAACTCGTTAGTTAAGATCTGGATTGTGCCATGAACCAAATGACATAGCCTTCTAAGGAAGTTTAATTGAAGTAGGTAACTAGTGAAGATGGCCTGGACCAAACTAGAAATTGCAGTCTAGTTGAAAATCGTATCATTACTGTCCTCACTCCATCTGCTACCCTAGATACCACTAGGGGGCCTCACAAAGCCATTAGAGCCTCTGTAAGAAATGATCCAAATATGTTTTTCAGTGGCAGGGAACTCATAATGGTATGTCAGAATAGTACCCAGCTAAGGAAAGAGAATGGTGTCAGATGTTCATGTCTTTAATCCCCTTTTCTTCTGTCTCTTTGGGCAATATGGGCACTATTGTTAAGGCTCTCTGAAGAAGGGGTTCTACAATATCAAGCCCTACAGTGTGCTCCTCTCCCTCATGAAGTTTAACAAGATTTACCTTCTTCTTCATGAATGCAAACTACCCAAATTTCCAGATCTCTTTAAGTTGCTGGGCAAAGCAATCCTTGTACTCTACATTCTTTTTCATGAATATATGAGTCTCTGTAACTCACTGCTTCTTAGGTTGTCCATTATATCTGGGGGCATTCTAGAGCTAACAGTAATCCCTGAATGTAACTCAGTATGCCGTGTCTCCAATATTTTTTTACCCATGTGTAGCCACAAAACTGCTTCTTTAGTTTTCTTAGAGCCTATCTGCTGTGTCTCTCATTGGAATCATTGGGCATCTTGGTAGCTGAATCAGAGGCTAAAGAAAAAAACAGTTGTTCTCCTACAGAACTGAAAAGCTTGTGTGAACAATACAGTAGCACTCTAGAGAACCCCATGGTATCTTCTCATACTTTGTGAGACACATTTGCCTAGCTGTCCTGGCATAGCTCTCTTGCAAATAATCCAGTAGTACCCTTCCCCTTATCATATCCTTCAGACTCATAGCACCTCCTAAAGTGTTCCTTCCAGGAAGGTATTTTGCTTCACTGACCACACATTCATTGTGGCAATTTGCTACACAGAGATGCAGTTTTTGAATTGACCTATTACGATAACAAGATTACAGTAACAATTAACCTTTATTCACCTACTACCATATGCCATGGCTATAGTCTAGACAAGGGAGAGCACCAGCTCCACTAAAGTTCTGTTTTATGCCATGGAAGAGCACCAGAGAAGGGTCAAATGCATTAGTGCATACTGAGGTGGGGGATGGTCTCACAGCTGAAGAAACCCCAACCTAATTTCTCCTACCATTTTATGGATCCCTGGGCTGGGGTAGCTGATATCTGAACAATATCAACACATTTACTCATTTGTTCAATCTTGCAATGCTTTTCAAATGGTCTCAGAATAGCTTAGCATATACCAATGGAAAAATAAACCTGCCAAAAATATTTCATGATTTGTTTGTGGTCGACTTTCCCCTCCCTATCCCAAATCTCACGTTCAAGAGTAAGGGTTTGTGTTAAATATTGTATTGATGAATTGGTGCTTTTATTTTTCCTTCAGCAGTTTAATCTGACTTAATTTGCTTTCAGTTTACATTTCACCTTCTTACCCTTATTGATTTCATTTCATTTTGAAATATGTAGAACATTAAACCTACTTCAGAAGTTAAAAATATACAAAAGGTATGCTCAAACAAATGCCAGTTCCCCTGCTATTTTGTAGGTAACCATTACCTTGTTTTCAGATATATTTACTATGTTTCCTTCTTCTATACCCAAGGTAGCACATAAGTTTTTCCCTTTTCAGTTTTTTTAATATAACATTATTCCTAGAAATCCACTTGAGTGGAATCAGTTTATAGAGATCTGTTTCATTCATATTATAGCTGTATGTACAGTTTTTGTACCACATTATTTACCATAATTGATACATTAGAGTGTAGTGTATACCTTAGTTTAACCAATCTGCTTGTAAATTTGTGTGGTTGTGAATATTTGCAAATTGCAAGTGTTGTGTAGTGAATAACCATGTACATATACAGTTTCTTTTAGTTATATGAGTATGTATTAACTTAAAGTATAAATAACCCAAGAAAACTAGAGACCATATATAGTATAACATTATATTTAAAACATTATAATGGAGATGTTAGTGATACAGCTTCAACACATACCCAATAAAAGTATTCTCACAATTTTCATGTCACATCTGTCTTATGGTAATTTGCTTATAATGTTATTAAAATGACCTGTATTTGTTCCAAATTTTAAATCTAGAGATTTCACAGTAGATTTATTTTTTTCTATTAAGAGACTAAATTAATCTCTTTATGTAGCTCATGATGATGTACCAGACAAAAGTCTTAAGCTTAAGCATCAAGATTCAGTGTCAAAACTTCAAATGCAAGTACATAAACAACTCTGTTTAAATAATTATAGATTATAATAATTATAAAAAGTATGATAATTATAGATAACTTTAAATTTTTTAATAATGTTTATTTATTTTTGAGAGAGTACAAGCAGGGGAGGGTCAGAGAGAGGAGACAGAGTATCTGAAGCAGGCTCTTTGCTGACAGCAGCGAGCCCAGTGTGGGACCTGAACCCATGAACTGTGAGATCATGACTTGAGCCAAAGTCAGATATTCCATGGACTGTGCCACCCAGATGCCCCTACAACTTTAAATTTTTTATTTTTATTTTTTTTCAATATATGAAGTTTATTGTCAAATTGGTTTCCATACAACACCCAGTGCTCATCCAAAAAGGTGCCCTCCTCAATACCCATCACCCACCCTCCCCTCCCTCCCACCCCCCATCAACCCTCAGTTTGTTCTCAGTTTTTAACAGTCTCTTATGCTTTAGCTCTCTCCCACTCTAACCTCTTTTTTTTTCCTTCCCCTCCCCCATGGGTTTCTGTTAAGTTTCTCAAGATCCACATAAGAGTGAAACCATATGGTATCTGTCTTTCTCTGTATGGCTTATTTCACTTAACATCACACTCTCCAGTTCCATCCACGTTGCTACAAAAGGCCATATTTCATTCTTTCTCATTGCCACATAGTACTCCATTGTGTATATAAACCACAATTTCTTTATCCATTCATCAGTTGATGGACATTTAGGCTCTTTCCACAATTTGGCTATTGTTGAGAGTGCTGCTATAAACATTGGGGTACAAGTGCCCCTATGCATCAGTACTCCTGTATCCCTTGGGTAAATTCCTAGCAGTGCTATTGCTGGGTCATAGGGTAGGTCTATTTTTAATTTTCTCAGGAACCTCCACACTGCTTTCCAGAGTGGCTGCGCCAATTTGCATTCGCACCAACAGTGCAAGAGGGTTCCCGTTTCTCCACATCCTCTCCAGCATCTATAGTCTCCTGATTTGTTCATTTTGGCTACTCTGACTGGCGTGAGGTGATATCTGAGTGTGGTTTTGATTTGTATTAATGACCCATGCATGTTGTTCTATGTGGTCAACATGATATGCAGTCCTTGTTGGATTATGCCTTTGCCCGGGCCAACTAGGAAGATGTCATCAGTATAGTGGAAGAGTAATGCTCCATCTAAGAATAGGACTTTTTCCAGCTCATGGTCTTGTGGAATGGCCTTAAAGGTGAATTGCAACCCATTGCACATAAGACAAACTGATCTGTATGGACAGGGATGCTAAAAAGGACATTTGTAATATAAAATACCTCATACTTATTTCCTTCAGCTTGGGGCATTAACCTCTATGACAGTTGTAATGTCAGGTAGTGCCAGTGCCAAAGGCTGTACTACACAGTTGAGCCACCAATAATTGATTATGTTCAGGCACCCAAGGCCTTTTTCAAAAACCAGATAGTGAACCTTGGCTTCCTTATGCACAACAATAAGAGCAATTATTTCCTTTTATCCCTAAGACCATTGATATCGTTTTTAAGAGACAAAAGCACCAGATGCTGGTAGTCTGGTAAGTTTATAGTCTTCTATATGCCCCATTAAAATGATGCTAACTGCAGCAATTCCCTTCAGGGTTTAGTGTGAATGCATTCAGGGGTGCACATAAACAATACAATACATCTATAACAAGAATCCATTCAGGAGTGGGCACCATCACAATGGTGATATGTGGTAGCCCCAAAGGATCCATGCCCATAGTCAAGTCTGGGTGAGGGTATTGGTGGTGGTGGCTTCAGACAGAAAACTGGTGAGTATTATCAATTTCCCCTTCATTTTTATGCCAGGGATTCTGGGGGTTACAGTCACCTACCTGTGTACCACTATCCAAAAGCCCCAAGAAATGTGATTCTCCCCAGTCTACTTTGAAATTTGACTTTGGCATACAGCCTCCATTTCTCACTGTGGACATAAGGAAATTGTCATTTTATAGTCTTTTTTTTAAGCCAAAAAGTTTGGGTAAAAATTTATAGGGCTCTTTGATTCATTTTATAATTCACCGGGAGAAGGACACTTGTATTAGCAGAGGTACCATCACTGGGCAGTCTCTAGGGAGACTGCTGTTTGTCTCCTATTAGAACACTACTTGACCAAGAGTTTCTCAGTGGAGAGTCCATTTATCTTTTCTTTTGACTCCCATTGTTTAGTAACAAGACCCAGAGATCTCTGAGAAAGTTCTTACCCAAATCTTCTAGAAGTATATGCCTGATTATTTATTTCTATGTCACTCTATCTGATGGTCGCTCCTTGTTATTTTGGCAGTAGTTGCTTTTTCCCTGTCCAAAAATTTGTCATTTATGATCTGGGTTATGTCACTCACTAATTGACCTGGCCTTATGAGGAGGTTTAATTCACCTTGATAACCAGCAGGAGTAGCATTAATGAACTTAGAATCTTGCTAACAATCTTATCATCCACTAATCTTACTCTCTCATTGTAGAACTAAGGGACCGCCAGTAGTTTGCAGAGCTGCTAGTGCCTCTGCAGTCATGGTCCAAACATGTATTTTAGTCATAGGGAACCCATCATGAGTGGACTAAAGCTGTCAGAGCCCAAACAGCTCCAGCTGAGGAAGAAAAACAACTTGGGTCAGTCTCTATCAAGTTTTCTGTGGTAAGACTATTCTGAAGGAGGGTACTATAGTGGTGAACCCCACAAAGTGCCACTGTCCCTTCCTAAGTTAAAGAAGATTACCTTCTTGGGGCACTTGGGTAGCTCAGTCAGTTAAGCATGTGACTCTTGATTTAGTTCGGGTCATGATCTCATGGTTTGTGAATTTGAGCCCTGAGTCAGGCTTAGCGCTGACAGCACAGAACCTGCTTGGGATTCTTTGTCTCCCTCTTTTGATCTGCCCCTCCCTTGCTTGTGTGTGTGTTCTCTCTCTCTCTCTCTCTCTCTCTCAAAATAATTAAAAATAAATTAAAACTTTTAAAGTGTGTAACAATTTTTCATCTTATCATCGGAGGACAGTAACATTAGCAAAGGAATTGATTCCCTAGATTTCCCAGAGCCCCTCTGTTGAATCTCTAATTTGGCCCATCAGGCATTTTGGCCATGGAGTTTGGAGCTGAAGTAAAGCACCACTGTTACCTCTCAAACATAAAAATTGTGTATAATCAATCTACTAGTGCTCTCCAAGAGTGGCCCATAGCATTCCGTGATTCGTTGATATGGCTGGCAAAGTGCATTGTTGGACCCTCAGATTCTAGAAAATAATCAGCTGGTACTCTCCAAGAAATCTCATAGACTTCTCTAACATCTCAAAACGTCCTGGAGTATCTTCATGCTTTTTACTTTTCCAGAAAGACTGTGCTTAATTGGGCCACCTTGCTTGTCACCATTTGTCACCAAGAGAGAGCTGCCAGATGTGAAGGAAGTAACTTAAGACAACAAGCCAAATTGAAAGTACAAATTAAGGCTTTATTCACTTATTATAAAATATAAGCAGAAATCTAAACATAAAAGGGCACTGGCTCTACTAGTGTGTCAGCCAATATTTCATTTCCCCATGAAATGATATCAGGCAAGGGTTGGATATATTAGCTTAGATGGGAAGGGGATATATCACTATATGTACAGTTATTTGCACCACATTACATTCCCTATATACCATATATATTATATATTTATACGCAAACATATATGCACACCATAATGTATAATAATTGGTACTATATGAATTTTCCAGTTTAATGAGAAATAACTGACATACATCATTGTATAAGTTTAAGGTATATAGCATAATAGTTTGATTTACATATACTATTGTTTATGGTATGTATATCAGTTTGTTCAACAAATCTGTTTGAACACTTAGATGGTTTTGAATATTTTGCAATTACAAATAAGGCCATATTGACTAATCTTGTGCATATGCATTTTCATTGGTTGGTGTATGAATGTTTTAACCTAAAGTATAAATAACCTAAGAAAATTAGAGTCTAATATAAGCATACTTGGTGTCTGGAATATTTATAAAATAAAGAAACATCTTCAATACACATCCATTAAAAATGTTCTCAGAATTTTCCTATTAGATCTAGTATTATGATAATTTATTTATTAATTTATAAAAATGGGAGAAAATGTTACTGTTCTCTTGTTATAAATTTGAAATCTAGAGATTTTACAGTAGATCTTATTAATTTCTTATTAATTATTATTAATTATTAATTTCTCTTTTATGTTTTCGTATTAATTTCTCTTTATGTAGCTCTTAATGAAGTGCTAGATGAAAATCTTAAGCTTAAACATCAAGACTCAGAGTCAAAAACCCAAGTACAATTTAAAAAACAAAAAAAATCCACGGAGGAAAGAATCAGTAGTAAGTATAATAATTACAGGTAACTTTATATTGTTTAAAAAATTTTTTTTAATGTTTATTTATTTTTGAGAGAGACCGAGAGACACAGAGTGCAACCAGGGGAGGAGCAAAGAGAGGGGAAGACACAGAATCCGAGGCAGGCTCTAGGCTCTGAGCTGTCAGCACAGAGCCCGATGCAGAGCCTGATGTGGGGCTCAAACTCACAAACTCCGAGATCATGACCTGAGCTGAGATCATGACCTAAGCCGAAGTCATATGCTTAACCAACTGAGCCTCCCAGGCACCCCTATATGGGTTTAAATTAAATGCATGAGAACTTTCTTTGGTTTGTTAATATGTATTTGAGCATGTATTTTATAGAAACTTTAAACTTTGCCTAAAGTGTGAATACCCTAATATAACTAGAGAACAAAAGGAAATATATTAATGTGTTTTGGTTCGAATTTCTTATCAGAAGATTATTACATAACCAAAGTCATGTTCTTAGTTTTCACCAAAACCAATAATTGTCACATAAAGGATATGCACTTTTTTGGCAGCTTGTAGACCCAAAGTCCAAGGGGGTGCCTGTGACCTGTTGTGACTTCTTCCATAGGCTCTAGCAGGCAAAATTAGATGTTGCTGAGATCTGTAACTGAAACAGCAAATGGAAATCAGAGGGGCCCAGAAAATGGGAAGCTAAGATAGTCAGTTGAAGGATCTCCAAGGGGATCCTGTCCAGTAGAGTCCCAGCCAAAGGTCTTTATGGTAACCTGACAGATGGGTGCTCTTATCCCTGTGAGAGTGTAGCAGTATCTGAATAGTCTAACAAATGATCAGATTATTTTTTATTTGGAGGGAACAGTGGACCCAAAGCACGACAATTGGCTTCTCTGGGATGCCCAGACATTTTTCTTTGGTTTTAGGTCCTTGTACTTTGTTGATAATAGTGGCCTACTGAGATGATTTGATCAATAGATTGGAAATCTAGCACTCCCTCCAGGAATGGGACTTTTTCCAGGGACTTTTTCAAGCATTGGTTACAGATAACTAGGGAATTTAGGGAGTGTTGTGGAAGGACATTTGTGGTATAATGCAATCCATTCTATATACAACAAATTAATCCTGACCATCTGCATGGAGAGGGAATGCTGAAAAGGGCATTTGTGATGTTAATTGTAGTATAGTAAGTTCCTCCACTTTGGGCAATAGCCTCTATAACTGTCACAACTGGTGCCAAAGGCAGCACTGACACATTGCATAGCCTTAATCAATTTAAAGCCTAGACTTCAGAGGTTTTGCACATAGGCCAAGTGGAACCATTGGATAGAGAAATGATTTGCATATTTTGTTGGCTTTTTAAAGTTTAACAGTGAGGGCAGTTATCCCTTTTTTAGGCTTCTCTAGGCTTTTAGCATTGTGTTTGGAAGACAGTGGTCCTAGGTGCCGGTAGTTTGGTAGGTGATGATCTTACATATACCCCACTAAAATAACCTACCTTCAGAAAATCTGATCAGAGGTTAGGGGTAAATGCAAGCACTCGTTGGTATAGAAAGTACCAATGATGTATTAGGCAGTAAAAGCCATAATAATGGGGGTGGCCCAAAGGAATTCATCCATACTTGGGTCTAGAAAAGAGGCCTGGTGTTGGTGGCCTCAGACCACTCAGAATTATGTTTCCTCCTCATCCTTGTGTCAGAGATTGTGGAGTCACAGTAATTTGTTCACCAGTATCCAAAAGGCCCAAGAAATGTAATTTTTTACCACCTCTACTTTGTACTCTGACCTTAGCATAGGTCCTCAGGTCCCCACTAGAAACATAATGGCCTTGAGTACGTCTAACTTCTGGTCATGTTCATTTCTGAAAGCTTAGAGGTCTGGGTAAAAGGAGGAAGGGTTTGTATTGATGGACCCCACAAAGTGTCACCCTCACTAAGTTTTAAAAGATTACCCCCTTCATCAAGGAAGTAAACTACACAAATCTCAAGGTTCACTGGGATATTTGGAAGGAATAGCACTTGTATTAGTCATAGTAGCCATTACTATGTGGGAACCTCATGACTCACAACCTAGCCATGAGTTGTTGGTAGAGAGCCCACCAATTTGTTCCTTTGAGAGACCCCATTGTTTGGCAACTAGATTCAAAGATGACTTCTGTAAGGCCATTGCCTGGATTTTTCATCAGAGTTGCTATTTTCATGACATTCTCTCCATTGGTCAATGTTTTTTTCTCTAGGCAATAGACACTTTTACCATGTCCTGAAATGTGTCAGTTAAGCTATGGATTGTGTTGTAGATGTATTGACATGATCTTATGAGGAGGTTTGATTGAGACTGATAATCAACATGACCAACAAAAGTGAATCTAGAAATATGATTCTGGTCAGCAGTCTTATCACCTATTATTCTCACTTACTCATTGGGAGTTCCCTAGTCAAAATAGGCATTCTGTTGGTTAGGGGACTAATCAAAAATAGTGGCCTTACTGGTAACCCAAGATGGATGCCATTAGATCCCTGTTTGGAAAATATGAATAAACCAGTAGCTGAGTAGTTCCAAAATCATTGGGACTCCTTGTATATGTTGAGATATAGTGGACCAAAGGCTTGGCAATTTCCTCCTCTGGAATAAGATGTGGTGCCTCTTTCTAGATCATATCCTGGATTTTAAGTCCTTCTACCTTGTTTGTAGTAATGGCCTAGTTGTGTTGCTACTTGTAGGCCAACAAGGAAGCAGTCATTTTATGTTGCCCTTGTCTGGACCTACCAGGAAAATGTCATCATCAACATAATAGAAATTTATGCTCCCTCTAGGAGTGGGATTTTTTCTAGGTTATGCCCTAACCATTGATGAAAGCGGGGGAATAGGTAGACTTATGGACTTTAGTTGTACATTGTGATTCATTCCATAGAAGTGTAAAATGATTCTGATCATCTATATGGATGGTGAGGATTAAAAAGGAGTCTGAGAAGTCAATTATTGTACACTGATTTCCTTTATCTTGGGCAATACCCTCTGTGACAGTCCCGTCATCAGTTACTTATTAGTGCACAGGGCTGTACTATGTCACTGAGCCACAATCAATTGACTCTCTGTGTACCTGGGACCATGTACACAGGCCAGACGGAACTATTGAATGGAGAACTAGTCTCACAGAATTTTGGGTTCATGAAGCTCATAAATGAAGGTATTTATATCTTTTCTCCCCTAGTTAATTGATTTTTGGGGGGTAGACACTAGCACTCTAGGCACTGTTAGCAGAATAGGTTCATGGTCCTCACATGCCCCATAAAATGGCTCTAACTGCAGTAATTTCCTTGATGTCTTAGGAGTGAATTCAGTCAGAGATACCCTTAGACAAAGCATCTATATCAATATATATTCATTAGTGGAGGTCATAACAATGGAGGTCTGTAATGGTCCAATGTGACTCACACACAGTTGTATCTGGTAAAGGTGCTGGTGGTCTTGGACTCAGACACCAAAACAGAAAGTGTTATCTGTTTCTCCTTTGTATTAGATTCCCAGGGCTTCCATAACCAAGGACCACAAACTGGATAACTTAAACAACAGAATATTACTGTCTTAAAGTTCTAGAGGTTGGAATTCTGATATCAAGATGTCATCAGTGATGGTCCCATCTGAGGGATTGTTACTGAGAGTCTGTTTAATGTTTTTGTTCTAGCTGTTGATAGTTTGCTGGTAATATTTTGTTTTCCTTGCCTTATAGAGGCTCTTATTTCTGCTTTCATCCTCACATTGTGTTCTCCCCATGTGCATGTCCCTTTTCCAAATATCCTGTTTTGATGACACCATTCATATTGGATTAAGGACCACTCTAATGACCTCACTTTAACTTGATTATCCTTATAAAGACAAGGTATTTATTCTGAGTTGCTTGTGGTTAGGAATTCTACATATTTTTGGTGTTGGAGGAGAACACAGTTCAACCCATAACAATCTATTCTCTGGCTTCTAAATATCCATGTCCTTCCCACATGCAAAATATACTCACCTCATTCCTAGGTCCCCAGTTTTAACTCCAGCATCTCACCTAAATATCATCAACTCAAAGTCCCAAATATCATCATCTAAGTCATCCAGTTATGGGTAATACTTGGAGTATGTTTAATCCTGAGGCAAAATTCTTCTCCATCTGAAAACCTGTAAAACTAAACATCAAATTATATTCTCCCAATAATACAATAGTGGGACAGGCATAGAACAGGCATTTCTATTCCCAAAAGAAGAAATTAGAAGGAAAAAAGAGGCCATAGGTCTTAAGCCAGTTTTCAAATCTTGAGAATTAGATTAGGTTAGATTTTAAGGCTTGAGAATAATTCCTATTAGCTTCATGCACTATTCCCTTAGAAATCTGGAGTTTGGCCCTACTTCAGCTATGGGTGGCAGCCCCACTCCTTGGAACAGAAGAGACAACAGCCTAACCTTTTGGCCTTTGCCCTCGGCCTCTGGTAGCAGTGGTAGCTCCAGTGATGTTTGAACTACCCTTTGGAGTTATTCTTCCCTTTTCTTGTAGAATAGCATATTTCATCATAGAATGGCTTTATCAATTCACTTTTTTCTCTAAAAAGTCTTACAGAAGTCTGACAGCCTTCCTTCATTTTATTCTATCTCTGTTCCCTTTGGTCCAGGCTGGCAGTGTTTCTGCTGTAATAGTTGATTATATCCACAACTCACATCCAAAATTTCTTTATAAAAACAGTTGTCTAGCCAGAAAATTGGGTTGTGACTTCAAAGCATGCTTTCTTTCTTTTTGCTTTAAATATAAATAGGCTGAGAATTTTCTAAATCTTCATGTTCTGGTTCTTTTTGCTTAAAATATTTTCTTCAATTTATCTCTTTCCTTTGGCATTTTCCTATAACAACAAAGAAATCAAACTGTGCCTTAAACACATTGCTTAGAAAATTCAACTAAATATCCACATTTATTGCTTACAAGTTCTACTTTCTACCCAACAGAACAGAGTTCAGTCAAGTTCTCTACTACTTTATACAAGGATTAACTCTCCTCCAGTTTTCAACTACATGTTCTTCATTTTCATGAAGCAATTTGGTGGTGGGGGGGTGCAACTCTGTTTTTTAAAGAGACAGTCAAAGGACTTATGATGGTGGAAAAGTAGGGGGACCTTAAAGATTCCTGGTCCCTCAAACACAGCTGTTTTGAGATCAGATAACTGAAAAAGAATTTATGACAACAGTCATAAGAATACTAGCTGGGCTTGAAAGAAACACAGAAGACTCCAGAGGAACCCTGTTGCAGAGATCAGCAGAAGAAAAGATCAATGAAACTGATTCACTGAAAGAATAAAATTGATAAAACTAGCCACATTATAAAAAAAAAGGAACCCAAATAGATAAAATCACAAATGAAAGAGGAAAGATCGCAACCAACACTACAGAAATACAAACAATTATAAGAAAATACTATGAAAATTATATGCCGACAAACTGGGCAGTCTGGATGAAATGGACAAATTCCTAAAAACATACAAACCACCAAAACTGAAGCAGGAAGAAATAGAAGAAATAAAAAACTTGAACAGACCCATAGCAAGCAAAGAGATTGGATCAGTAATCAACAATCTCCAAACAAACAAGAGTCCTGGGCCAGATGACCTCCCAGGAGAATTCTAACAGACATTTCGAGAAGAGTTATTACCTATTCTTTTCAAACTGTTCCAAAAATAGAAATGGAATAAAAGCTTCCAAACTCATTCTATGAACCCAGTGTTACCTTAATTCTAAAGCCAGAGGCCCTACTAAAAAGAATTACCAATATCTCTGATGAACCTGGATGCAGAAATTCTCAATAAGATACTAGCAAATCAAATTCAACAACACCTTAAAAAATTATTCACCATAATCAAGCAGTACTTTTCCTGGGCTGCAGGGCTGGTTCAATATTCACAAATCAATGAACATGAGGCACCACATTAATAGAAGAAAGGACAAGAACCATATGATCCTGTCAACATGCAGAAGAAACATTTGACATTATTGTCAAAATCCATTGTCAGAATCCATTATTGATAAAAAAAAAACCCTTAACAAAATAGGGAAAAATGGAACATAACATCATAAAGATCATGTATGAAATATTCACAACTAATATTATCCTCAGTGGGGAAAACCTGAGAGACTATCCCCCATGGTCAGGAACAAGAAAAGGGTGCCCACTCTCCCCATTGTTATTTTACATAGTCCTAGAAGTCTTAGCCTCAGCAATCAGACAACAAAAAGAAATAAAGGGCATACAAATCAGCAAGGAAGAAATCAGAATTTCACTATTTGTAGATGATGTGATACTCTATGTAGAAAACCAGAAAGGCTCCACCAAAAAATTTCTAGAACTAATACATGAATTCAGCAAAGACTCAGGATATAAAATCAATGTGAAGAAATCTGTTGCAGTTCTATATACCAATAATGAAGCAGCAGAAAAAGAAATCAAGGAATTTATAATTGCATGAAAAACAATAAAATACCTAGGAATAAACCTAACTAAAGAGATAAAAGATCTGTACTTTGAAAACTATAGAAGATTTGTGAAAGTAAGTGGAGGACACAAAGAAATGGGAAAACATTACATGTTCATGGATTGGAAGAAAAATATTGTTAAAATGTCTATACTACCCAAAGTAATCTACACATTTAATGAAATCCCTATCAAAACAACACCACAATTCTTCACAGAACTAGAATAAACAATCCTAAAATTTGTATGGAACCACAAAATACCCCAAATAACCAAAGCAATCCTGACAAAGATAAAACTAGAGGTATCAAGATTCTGGGTTTCAAGCTACATTACAATGCTATAATCATCAAGAAGGTATGATACTGGCAAAAATGGACTTGTCGAATGGAATAGAAAACCCAGAAATAGGCCCACAACTATATGGTCAACTAATCTTCAACAAAGCAGAAAAGAATATCCAATGGAAAAAAAGACAGTCTCTTAAACAAATGGTACTGGGAAAACTGGAAAGCAACATGCAAAATAATGAAACTGGACCACTTTTTTGCACCAACCAAAAAATAAATTATAAATGAAAGACCTGAATGTGAGACAGAAAACCATCAAAATCCTAGAGGAGAACACAGGCAGTAACCTCTTTGACCTCATCTGGAGCAACCTCTTTCTAGACTGGTCACCTGAGGCAAGGGAAATGAAAGCAAACATAAACTACTAGAACTTCATCAAGATAAAAAATCTTCTGCACATTAAAGGAAACAATCAACAAAACTCCCAACGGAATAGGAGAAGAAATTTGCAAGTGACATCAGATAAAAGGTTAGTATCTAAAATGTATAAAAAACATCAACCTCAACACACAAAAATCAAACAACCCAGTTAAAAAATGTACAGAAGACATGAATAGACCCTTTTCCAAAGAAGACATCCAGCTGGCTAACAGACACATGAAAAAATGCTCAAAATCAATCGTCATTTGAGAAATAAAAATCAAAACCATGATGAGATACCACCTCATACCTGTCAGAATGGCTAAAATTAACAACAGGTGTTGGTGAGGATGCAGAAAAAGGGGAAACCTTTTGCACTGTTGGTGGGAATGCAAACTGTTGCAGCCACTCTGGAGAGCAGTATGGAGGTTCCTCAGAAAACTAAAAATAAAACTACCCTACAACCCAGCAGTTGCACTACTAGGTATTTCCCCAAGGGTACAAAAATACAGATTTGAAAGAGTACATGCACTCCAATGTTTTAGCAGCGCTATCAGCAATAGCCAAAATATGGAGAGTGCCCAGATGTTTATCTACTGATGAATTGGTAAAGAAGATGTAGTGTATATGTATGTATGTGTATAAGTATATACACATCACATCAATGATATACAGTCATCAAAAAGAATGATATCTTGCCATTTCCAATGATGTGGATGATGCTAGAATGTATTATGCTAAGTGAAATAAGAAAGACAAATACAATATGTTTCTATTTATATGTGAAATTTAAGAAAGAAAACAGGTGAACATATGGGAAGGGTGGGGGAGAAGAGAGGGAAACAAACCATAAGAGACTCTTAACGATAGAGAACAAAACTGAGGGTTGATGGAAGGAAGGTGGTGGGAGATGGGCTAGATGGGTGAATAGGTATCAGGGAAGGCACTTTTTTTGATAAGCACTGGATGTTGTATGTAAGTGGTGAATATGGAATTATATTCCTGAGACCAATATTGCACTGTATATTAACTAAAATTTTAATTAAAAATAAAAAGAGACTGTGTTTCCCCATTGTATATTCTTGGCTCTGTTCATAGTTTAATTGACTGTATATGTGCAGGCTTATTTCTGGGCTCCCAATTCTGTCCCATTGATATGTGTCAGTTTTTATGACAATACTATATTGTTTTGATTGCTATAGCTTTGTAATATAGTTTGAAATATGCGAGTGTGATGCTTCAAGCTTTGTTCTTTCTCAAGATTACTTTGAATGTTTGGGATCTTTTGTGGCTCCATTTAATTTTAGGATCATTTGTTCTATTTCTATGAAAATGCCATAGGAATTTAAAAAAATATTTGAATTTTGATTTCAGTAATGTTAGCATACATTGTTATATTTGTTTCAGGTGTACAATATAGTGATTTAATAATTCTATAGATCAATCAGTGCTTCTCAAGATAAGTATACTCTTAATCTTTACCTATTTTGTCCTGTTCTTTTATTTGAGACATATTCCTCTGTCTCCTCATTTTGTCTGTTTCTCTGTGCTAGGAAAGTCAGTTATATCTCCTACACTTGAAAGTAGTGGCCTTATGAAGAAGGGTTTCTATAGTGCCCTGCAGGGCAGTGTCCTCTGTTCACCTGAACCTGGCACTTCAGAGCTATCTCCTATGTGTGTTGCATGTGCTCTGCTATTGTAGCTGAGAAGTTACATGAATTTTTACCTGTTGTGGCCAGTGTTTGGTCCCTGTAGTGTTAGTGATCCAGTCTGGGGCTGCCTTAGGCTTGAGTTGAGTTAGACCTGGCATTTATCAGAGATGCAGTATCATTGAACTGCAGGGTGTGTTCCCTGTGTTGTCTCCTGTGAAGCTTTCATTGGTGGGTGCGGACTACCCCACCCACTGCCGGGATTGTACTGTTCTCTCCTCAGGGAGAAGAGTCACTGGAGTGGTGCTGGCCCCAATCAGGGCTGCTTACATATTAAAGTCTTATGACATCACTTTGGATGGGCTCTGGTCAACAGTATATTGGAGGCAGAAGATCTGCAGAAGCCTGTGGACAGGATGTATGGTGTTAGCAATTTAGGAATCAAGTGTTAGGGTAGTGCTGGTTCACAAAGGTGACCATGTGTTTAGGCTAGAGGGTGGGAAAAGAAATGGCTGTGGGTAGGTCCTTTGTTCCTGGAGAGTCTCCCAAGGATCTCTGCCCCTCCAGCACATGCTTTGGGATAAGTAAACAAATATTCCTACTTAATGGCCCAGGTGTTTTCCAAACTGCTGTTTCTATGCTGTATTTCTGCAGGGCTGTGTGCTGTGCTGTCTCTTTTAGGGCAGGGATTCAGTTTCCTTTCACGCTCCCAGCTCCCAGAGAGCCAAGCCCAATACTTTTTAAAGTTTCAGGTCTTAAGTCCCACTGTTTACAAGAACTCACAAAATTCAGCCCGCCTGGTTTTCAAAGCCAAATGTTATAGGGATTTGTCTTTGCCATTTGGGCTCCCCAGTGTGATCGGCTTTTTCTCTCCCGTCTCCTCACCTGCAGTGCCCTTTGCTCCTGTGGACAGTCCTATGGGTCCCTTTAGCTCCCCTCTGCATCTCTGCCCTCCCTACCCTTTTCAGTGTGACAGCTTCTCTACATTTAGCTGTGGAGTTTGTTCTTACTGTCTTTGGGTCATTTTCTGGGTTATTTACACTGATGTGAGTGTTTTCCAGTTGTATCTGTGACATGGTGAACTTAGGGTCCTTCTACTCTGCCATCTTCCCTGGAAGTCATCATTGGAATTTTGATAAGGATTGCATTGAATCTCTTGATTGCTATAGGTGGTGTGAATATTTTCACAATATTAATTCTCTCAATCCATGAGCATGGAATATCTTTCCATTTATTTTTGTCTTCAATTTCTTTCATCAATGTCTTATAGTTTTTAGGGTATGGGTCTTTTGACTCCTTAGTAAAATTTATTCCAAGGTATTTTATTATTTTGAATGCTATTGTAAATGGAATTTTCTTAATTTTTCTTTCTGATAGAGTTGTAGGAGTACAGATCCTTGTCTTGTTTCTAATCTTAGAGAAAAACCTTTCAGGTTTCCACTGTTGATCTTATTAGCTGTGGGATTATCATATATGGTCTTTATTATGTTGAAATACATTCCCTCTATAAGCATTCTGTTGACAGTTTTTATCATGAATGGATGTTGAATTTTGTCAAAAGATTTTTCTGCATCTATTGAGGTAATCATATGATTTTTATCCTTCATTTTGTTAATGTGATGTGTCACATTGATTGATTTGCAGATGTTGATCCATCCTTGAATAAATGCCACTTGAATATGGTAAATAACCCTTTTAATGTTATTAGAACTTCTTTTATCATTCGTATTTCTAACAACATTCTCTTCATGGTGATATATGTATTGCCTAAGATAATAAAACCTTTATGTAAAGCTCTCCCCCTTTCTTTCTTAGCCCTCACCAGAATCACCTTTAATGTCCATTTTTCCAACAATCTTTTTAAGGTAATCTAGGTTTTTTTTTTTAAGTTTATTTATTTGAGAGAGACAGAGGTAACATAAATTGGGGAAAGGCAGGAGAGAGAGGGAGACAAAGAGAATCCCTGATGTTGGGCTCAGACTCACAAAACTAAGATCCTGACCTGAGCTGAAACTGAGTCAGACACTTAACTGACTGAACCACCCAGGCACCCCTAGTTTTTTTGTTTTTATCATGCTGTTCAAAACTCTTGTAGTTTCCTACCCATTACCCAATTCCAAAGACATTTCAACATTTTTTGTACTTGTTACAGCAGTAGCCCACTTCCTGATCCAAAAATCTGTGTTAGTTTGCTTAAACTGGCATAACAAAATACCATAAACTGAGTGGCTTAAAGAACAAAAAAACTATTGTCACACAGTCAGCAAGTAAAAATCCATAATCAGATGTTGGTCATGATGTTTTCTTCTGAGACCTTGATTGAAAATCTATTTCATGCCTCTTTCCTACATTCTGGTGGTTTTCTGGCAATATTTGACATTTCTTCTCTTATAGATGCATCACCCTGATCTGTGCCTTCATCTTCATATGGTGTTCTCCCTATATATGTGTCTGTCTCTGTGCTCAAGTTTCCTGTTTTTATAAAGATACCATTTATATCAGATTAAGGCCTAGTATAATGACCTCATTTTAACTGGATTACCTTTTTAAATACCCTATTTCCAAATAAGGTCACATTCTGAAGTAATCGGGGATAGGAATTCTATACTTTTTGGCAGGAGTGGGCACAGTTTTACCCCACAACCCCTTCATTATAGTGTGAAGGATTGTGGAGATCACAGCTAATTATGCACCAATATCCAGAAGGCCTAATAAATTGAGTTCTGAACTTGGTACAGGACCATTATTTTCTACTAGGGATTCTGGGACCTTGGCCCAACCCCTAGTCTTGCATATTTTTGAAAGCTGAGACATCTGTTTAAAGTTGACAGGGCTCCATAATTCAGCCCTAGATTCTCTGGGAGGCACAGAAAGAATAGCACATGTATTAATCATAAGAGGATCATCCTGAAGACTCTAATTGAGCAGCCTGCTGGAGCCACAGGCCACCCACTACTTGACCATGAGTCCCTTGGTAACAAAGCTTATCAGTCTCCTCTTTAGGAACCTACTGTTGAGTAACCAGATCTAGAGATTTCCTTGGGATACCCTACCCTAAATGGTCTAGGGGAGGACACAGGCTTACCATTTTTACATCACTCTTTCTTCTGGTCAGTCTTTGCTATCTGGGCAGGAGCCATGTTTTACAAACTCAATATTTGTCAGTGAAGATCTGGATTATGTCTCAAACTGATCAACATGACCTTTAAGGAGGTTTAATTGAGTTCAATAACCCATAAGAACTGGATGAACAAACCTCATTTGTACATCTAAGAGACCAGTAGGGTGGCTCACAGGAAACTATATCCATGGAAGGATGATTCATCCATGTTGTTCAGTGCCAAAGACCTCATCATGTGTGGGCCAAATCTCTGAGTCAATATACTATCCAGCTGAGAATGTAGATGGTGTTGAGTGCTTGCATTCTTCCAACCCAGTGCCATCCTCCTGTTTTTCCTTAGTCAAAGTGGCTGCTGTTATTGTACTCTGGAAGTGGGGGTCTTTAATGTCATACCCTCGAGGTGCCACTCTCACTAAGTTTAACAAGATTACCCCCTTCATTAAGGAGGCAAACTATCCAAGTCTCTAAGAGCGTCAGATTACTAAACAAAGTGATCCCAAAGAGATCTTTGTTCTTTTTTTATTTCAGGTATGAATCTTAACAAAAACTTGCTGTGTTGTAGGCTGTCTTTTGGTGCCAGAACCATATTTACACCTAACAATGGTAACTGGGTACAACTCAGCATTCAGAGTCTCTGATGAATTTTCTTGTCATCACTGAAGGACTGTATCAGTAGTTAGGGAATTACTTCTCTAGCTTTCCTAGAGTCTCTCTTTTGGATCTGTATTTTGGACCACCATATGAGTTTGACCAAGGAATTAGAGGCTAAAGGGAAGCACCAGTCATCCCCCTAATACCTGAAAAAGTTATGTAACCAGTTGCTACCACTACCCAAAACACCCCCAGGATCCACTAGTATTTTCTGAGTTCTATTGGCATGGCTGATGAAGTACCCATGGAACTCTCAAACTCTTGAAAATGACCCACTAACGTCACTGGAGAGTGTCTGATGGATTTCTCTAATACCTCTCAAAAGTGCCCTATGGGAAGTTGAGGGTGTTTGCCTTCTAGATAGAAAGTCAGTGTACTCTATTAACCATTCTGCTCAGTTCACCAATTTGTCAGAGAAAGCCTGACAGTTGTTGAGTTGGTCAATTAATAAGCCAAACTGAAAGTAATTTAATTACTTTATCTAATTACTATGATATTTTATAAGCAAGAGTCAAAACAGGAAAGGGCCAACTTTAACAATGTTCCATTTTTCCCCATTAAAGGAACCATTTCCCCATCACAAATGCAGAGGGAGATTGTCTCTCACTGCTGAAGGATCCTCAAACAAAAGGCTCTTGCCATTTTATGGCGCCAGGATATGGAGGGACTTGGGGAGGGCTAGGAGTGGAAAAGTACTGAAAACTAAGTCAGAAAGGAGAAAGTTGTCCTCAAGGCTTCCCCAGGAAGGTAGCCCAAGCGAGTCACCTGAACAGTACAGTGCCTCATTTGAAGTCTATGAATGGAACAGCTGGTCTAGGGAATGCTGACCTGGAGAGGCCTGAATACATGATTGTACTTCCTTGCAAAGATCAGCACACCAGCTGTGTTTTAGGCCTAGTGTGGAGTAGGAAGCTTTTTCATATGATAACTGCCAGGTAAAAACTTTGTAATTTTCTATGGGTTGAACCTGAAAGATTACACATAGGATTTTAACTTGGATCTGCACTCCATAATTTATACACTTATACTAATATATATTGAGACACACACACACACACACACACACATTCATGCATACATGTGCATGTGAACATATACATGCATATTGTGCATATACATGTTTTAGAAATCATGAGGACTCTTGGACACCTTCAATTCTAATCTCTCATGTCTCATTCTTGCCTTCCTCCATTTCATATGTGTATATTCTTTCTTCCAGTGTTAATCTTGAATCTTTATTGGAGCTAAGAGCCTGAGCATGTAGTTGCTCAATCCTATAATGCTTCAACTTCATTAAGGAACTGCTCAGCACATACCAGTACAAAAATAAATCTATTCAAATGATTTAGTGATTTTTCTTGCAATCTGCCCCCTATATTCTTGCCTAAGATTGAGGGTATTTTTCAAACACTGTATTGATGACTTATTTGGATTAGTATTGTTATTTTTATCCCTTCACTATAGTCATTTCACTTGCATTCAGTGTTAGCTTCCTCTTCTTATTCTTGTTGATTTAATTTTATTTTTGGAATGTATAGAGAGCATTAACCTGCTTCAAAAAGCAAATATTATGCAAAAGATATATGTCCTTCTCTTTGCATTCCTTAGACTTCTCTCCCATCCCATCTTTTTATAAGTAAGTAACTGTATTATTTTCATGTTTATTTTTCCTCTATTTTGTGAATTTAATATCTATTTCTCTATTTGTTTCTGATTACTTCTTTCTGACCCAAAAGTTAGCATACTAGATACACTTTTTTAAAGAGTTTTTCCACTTAAACATTAGCTCTTTTTGTCAGTTTATAGAAATATTTATTAATTTTATGCAAATACATAAAGCAGTTTATACCATGTAATATGCCATAGATTATACTATACCATAATTTATAACATGTACCTTAGTTTATTCAACCAATATCCTATTCTTAAACATTTAGATGGTTTTAAATATTTTGCAATTGCAAACAATATTGTAATGAATAGACCTTGTACATATGCATTTTTGTTGGTTGGTTGGTTTATTGTTATCAATTAACCTACTATATAAATAACCCAAAAGTGGAGACTGTTATGAAATGTATTTGTTGCCTCAGAATATTTAGGACATAATGAGACAGCCTCAGTAGTATCAATTAAAACTTTTCTTATCATTTCCATGTCAGATCAACCATTAGGACAATTTATTTATAGCTATAAAAAGAAAATGCTATTGTACACTTGTTATAAATTTAAATCTGGAGTTTTCATAGATCTGCTTTTCCATTTAGTGAACTAAATGCATCTCTTTATTTAGCTCATTTTGGAGTACCAGATGAAAATTTAATGCTTGTGAATGAAGATTCAGTGTCACAACCCCAAATGCAAGTAGAGAAACAAATAACTTACATAAAGAAAAGGTGCCATAGTAAGTATAATAATTATGGATAAGTTTAAATTATTTTAAACCCATCAGAAGATTTTTTTCTTTGGTTCATGAGGACACTTTTGAGCATATGTTTTATAGAAACTTTACACTCTAACCTAAATTGTGAATATGCAAAGATAACTAGAAAACAAAAGTAAAAGCATTAATACCCTCAGGCTGGAATTTGAAATCATAAGACTATTTCACAGTCATAGGACACACATTAAGTATCCACCAAGGCCCACCAATAACCCTCCAGTAATACCTCAAAGTATCTTTTAGCTGAATCTGTGAGATTACAGTTCTTGGGAGATTTTGACAATTGGGCACTTCTGACCTGTAGTAGTGTCATTCTGACATAAGGTCCAATTGAGAAACGTGAGAGGTTTAATTGGGCCACACTGTCATCATTTGTTACTGAGAGAGAGCTGCTAGCTATGAAGTTGGTTAATTCAGACAATAAACTAATTTGAAAGTCACAATTAAGCCTTTATTCACTTGTGATAATATAAACAAGAGTCTAAATATAAAAGGGCACCAGCCCACCAGTATTTCAACCAGTGTTTCATAAAATGACATCAGACAGGCATCAAAGGTATCAGTGCAGATGGGTAAAGAATGTCTTACATATACATATATACATACATACATATGTACAATTATCTACCATTATAGAAGTATTCATATTATACCAGTTCTGTAGTTGAGATATATGTATCAGTTTATTTGGCCAATCTCCATGCTTTAACATTTAAATGGTTTTAAGTATTTTGGAATTACAAAAAAGGCTATAATGAATACTCTTGTGCATTTGAGTTTTCATTGCTTGGTCTATTATTGTGTATTAGCCTAAGTATAAATCACCCATGATACCTGAAGACCAACATAAAATGTATATGTTACTTAGGTTTATTTATGAAATAATGAGACAGTTTTGAAATCAGCCATTTTCATAACAGTTCTAGCATTATAATAATTCACTTATGACCTTATAAAAATGAAGGAAAATGCTACTGTGCATTTGTTATAAATTTGAAATCTAGGGATTTCACAATAGATCTGTTTTTCCAGTTCGTAGACTAAATCTATCTTTTTCTATAGCTTATTTTGGCATACCTGATGAAAATCTTATGTTTGCGAGCCAAGATTCAGCATCACAAGTGCAAGTAAAGAAAAAAATAACTTCCAGAAAGGAAAGACATAAAAGTAAGTATAGAAATTATAGGAAACTTTTTTAAATTAACCTCATCAGATTTCATTTGGTTCATGAATATGTTTTTTGGGCGTATATTTTATAGAAACCTTACACTCAGATCTAAAGTGTGAATATCCTGGGGCACCTGGGTGGCTCAGTCAGCTGAGTGTCTGACTTCAGCTCTGGTCAGATCTCACAGTTCCTGGGTTCAAGCTCTGAATCGGGCTCTGTGCTGACAGCTCAGAGCCTGGAACCTGCTTCAGATTCTGTGTCTCCCTCTCTCTCTGCCCCTCGCCTGTCCATGCTTACACACTCTCTCTCTTTCTCTCTCTCTCAAAAAATAAGTAAATATTAAAAAATAGATAAGGCATGTATACCCTAAGATAGATACAAAAGCAAAATTAATAATACTGTTTGGTTAGTATTTGCAAGGTCAGTAATTATTAAGTAAATGGCTTCCATGCACACTAATGAAAATTATTCACATGATTTTTTTCTTCCATGGGAAGCAAATTTGATGATTTTTTGGCATATCCAGACATTTCAAACATTTATGTTTTTTTTTTCCTTAGCATTTCCTCTTGAAAAGCAAAACAATGAAATGATGTCACAGGAAAATCAATTTCCTGAGGAGAAAGTTTTATTTTTAAGAAACCAAGTTCAAAGTAAAAAACTTGAAACTACTAGAAATATGAATCTTGATAGCAAGTAATTAAATGTAAATCTTATGAATTATTTTTAATTAAATTCAGGAGAACACTTTTGGATTTATGAACATGTCTTCAACCATATGCTCTTTGGTAATGATTCCCATCACACTTTAGATACTTATTAATAATTTATCTCTTTGTTTTAAAATTACTGAATTAGATGTGTTAAATCTTACTTTGGGATTTATTTTTTCTTGCAGTTGTGGCAGCTTATGATTTATATCTTATGACAATCTATTATTTATGGTATATAAAGTTAAGATTTATAATATCTTTCAAGGACAGAACATTTTGTCTTAATTAGGAAGTTTTTATTTATTTTCTCCCAAAACTACTTTATCTACTATTAATGTAGCTCCATAAACCTCTGGTTGGTATTTGCATCATACATTTTTTTCTATCCTGTTTCTTGTATCTTTGTGATTTTGCTGTATCTCTTGCAAGAAACTTATAAGTGTAAATATCTTAAAATGCAGCTCGTTGTCTTTTAAGTAGTTCTCAATCATATATAATCTAGTTATTTCTACTTCTAATTACCCCATTTCTTGGGTAATTTTTCCTACTTTTCTTTCACTTTTTCACTCTCTGTATTTTTTATCCTTATATGTTTTTCCTTAGCCATATCTGATTAAAAATTTTTAGACTTTATTCTAAAATGTGAATACTCTAAAAAAACTAAAGATCATTTTAAATATGTAAGTATATGTAATAATGTTTATAATAATATTTCTAAATTAAATATATTTAATGCTTCTGTAAAAGTAGCAAAACTGCTTACATACACACAAGTGAAAGTATATTCACATGATATTTATATTTCAACTAGACAGGATTTGCTTATATCATTAAAAAATGACATAACATATTGTTGGATAAATAACATATATTGTAAATCCAAAAGTTCTACCACAGATCCAGTTCTCTATTTACTGCTTTTATGACTTTCTTCTTGAGGCCCAGAAAATGGATGAGATATCAGATGAAAATCTTTTGCCTGACACTTAAAACTGTTAGAAAGAAAAGACTCAGTAGTGAATATGATAATTATGATTATTAAATTATTTAAAATTTCAATTGATTTGAATAGAATTTTGTTTATGAATGTATATTCTGCTACAAGCTTACATACATCTATTAAGTCAGATTTTTATTGTGTTATTTAAATTTCCTATTTCTTGATTTCCTTGAATTTTGTTTGTCCTACCAATTATGGAGAGATGCATATTGAATTTTCGCATTATGATTGTGGAATTATCTATTTATTCCTGCAGTACTATTTTCATTATATTGCCAATTTTCCTTATACTGTCTGTTGTTAGGTGCATAAAAATACAAATGTTAGATAATTTCTTATGAATTCAATGATTTCTTTTTCTGAAAGGTGCCATTTTATTCTGTCTCCATTAAGGTCTTTTGACCAAAATCCTATTTTTTCTGACAGTAACATAACTATTGCGTATTTATTTTGGTTACATTTACATGACATATCTTTTTTCACCTACTTAGTTTCCAATTTTCTCTATTATTATTATTTAGTAGTGTCACTTATAAATAACCTATAATTAAATTATTTATAAATCTAGTATGACTGTCTTTGTCTATCCCTATAACATATAATCCATTTATAATTATGGTACTTATTGATACATTTCGATTTAATTATTTCTATTTTGGAGTGCTCTGTATTCTTCCTACCTGACCTAGCTTTCTTTCTATTTCATTTCCTTATTTTGGAATTATTACTTTCTAATCAGTCTTTTGCATCAATCCTATACATTTTAAAATTTTTAAGTATTTAAAAAATGTAAATGCCCTTAGTACAATAAAGCCTAATTATAATTTTCTAAATGTGTGTATAAAGTAACAAAAGTACCTTCACATACTTTCAGGAAAGCACTGTGATGATTTTTATATTTAATTTTATAGTCTGTTTTGAAAATTCACCAGAATTTTGTTTGGTTTTGTTTTGTTTTGGTTTTGTTTTGTTTTGTGTGTGTGTGGGGGGGGAAGTGTTTGATCATTTGTTTAAATTGTGTTCATTTGCTTAAATTTTATAAAACTGGAAAGAAACTGTAAGTGGTTCTTTATTAAAAATAAAGAGAGTTAACTTTTACTTTTTATTGAGTTAAAAGTCTCTATTTTTGTAGCTGAGAAAATGGATGAAAAAGCAGGTAAAAATCTTTCATCTGAAGATAATGAAGTTTTAATCTCAAAAGGCTCATCTCAAATTAAGACACTTGGAGCTACCAGAAAAGTGGGACTTACTAGTAAGTATAATTATTAAAAATATTATTTAAAATAAAAAAAATTATTAAAAGATATTTAATATGTTTCTTTCTTCAGTTCATGAATATATATATTCAGTCATAAATGCATGCTATATACTGTATCATATATGCATATATATATGCTACATCTGTAATGTGTATGCATGTATGTTATCCATTTGGTCAAGTTGATTAATTATGTTGTTGGTGCTTTCTTAATTTCATTGAGATTCTAACCTTATTATTTGTGAGGAAAGTATATTAAATTCAACTCCTGTGATTGTTTATTTCTCTATTACTCTTTGTAGTTCTGCCAATTTTTGTTTTATTTTTCTAAGGCTTTTTTACTGTATATAATAAATATAAGTTATATGCAGATATATACGTATGTATGTAATAAATACACAAATTTTTAAATGTTATATATTCTTAGTGAACTGAAATTTCATTCTTAATGATGGACATTTTGTAATAACTTTTTTGTGTGCTTTTAGTCCATTTTACCTAATATTTACATAGTATCTTAATGTAATTATTTGCATAGAATAATTTTTTCATCATTTTAATTTCAATCTTTTCATATTGCTATGAATTATTTGTGTAACTTTAAAACAAAAGGCATTGTGGTTGGTTATCTTTTAATCCAATGTAACAGTCTTTGTGTTTTATTTATTTATTTATTTATTTATTTATTTATTTATTTATAAATAATTTTTTATACAATTTTATTTTATTTTTTTCAATATATGAAATTTATTGTGAAATTGGTTTCCATACAACACCCAGTGCTCATCCCAAAAGGTGCCCTCCTCAATACCCATCACCCACCCTCCCCTCCCTCCCACCCCCCATCAACCCTCAGTTTGTTCTCAGTTTTTAACAGTCTCTTATGCTTTGGCTCTCCCCCACTCTAACCTCTTTTTTTTTTTTTCTTTCCCCTCCCCCATGGGTTTCTGTTAAGTTTCTCAAGATCCACATAAGAGTGAAACCATATGGTATCTGTCTTTCTCTGTATGGCTTATTTCACTTAGCATCACACTCTCCAGTTCCATCCACGTTGCTACAAAAGGCATTCTTTCATTCTTTCTCATTGCCACGTAGTATTCCATTACTATATAAACCACAATTTCTTTATCCATTCATCAGTTGATGGACATTTAGGCTCTTTCCACAATTTGGCTATTGTTGAGAGTGCTGCTATAAACATTGGGGTAGAAGTGCCCCTATGCATCAGTACTCCTGTATCCCTTGGATAAATTCCTAGCAGTGCTATTGCTGGGTCATAGGGTAGGTCTATTTTTAATTTTCTGAGGAACCTCCACACTGCTTTCCAGAGCGGCTGCACCAATTTCCATTCCCACCAACAGTGCAAAAGGGTTCCCATTTCTCCACATCCTCTCCAGCATCTATAGTCTCCTGATTTGTTCATTTTGGCCACTCTGACTGGCGTGAGGTGATATCTGAGTGTGGTTTTGATTTGTATTTCCCTGATGAGGAGCGACGTTGAGCATCTTTTCATGTGCCTGTTGGCCATCCGGATGTCTTCTTTAGAGAAGTGTCTATTCATGTTTTCTGCCCATTTCTTCACTGGGTTATTTGTTTTTCGGGTGTGGAGTTTGGTGAGCTCTTTATAGATTTTGGATACTAGACCTTTGTCTGATATGTCATTTGCAAATATCTTTTCCCATTCCATTGGTTGCCTTTTAGTTTTGTTGGTTGTTTCCTTTGCTGTGCAGAAGCTTTTTATCTTCATAAGGTCCCAGTAATTCATTTTTGCTTTTAATTCCCTTGGCTTTGGGGATGTGTCGAGTAAGAGATTGCTACGGCTGAGGTCAGAGAGGTCTTTTCCTGCTTTCTCCTCTAGGGTTTTGATGGTTTCCTGTCTCACATTCAGGTCCTTTATCCATTTTGAGTTTATTTTTGTGAATGGTGTGAGAAAGTGGTCTGGTTTCAACCTTCTGCATGTTGCTGTCCAGTTCTCCCAGCACCATTTGTTAAAGAGACTGTCTTTTTTTTCCATTGGATGTTCTTTCCTGCTTTGTCAAAGATGAGTTGGCCATACGTTTGTGGGTCTAGTTCTGGGGTTTCTATTCTTTTCCATTGGTCTATGTGTCTGTTTTTGTGCCAATACCATGCTGTCTTGATGATGACAGCTTTGTAGTAGAGGCTAAAGTCTGGGATTGTGATGCCTCCTGCTTTGGTCTTCTTCTTCAAAATTACTTTGGCTATTCGGGACCTTTTGTGGTTCCATATGAATTTTAGGATTGCTTGTTCTAGTTTCAAGAAGAATGCTGGTGCAATTTTGATTGGGATTGCATTGAATGTGTAGATAGCTTTGGGTAGTATTGACATTCTGACTATATTCATTCTTCCAATCCATGAGCAGGGAATGTCTTTCCATTTCTTTGTATCTTCTTCAATTTCCTTCATAAGCTTTCTATAGTTTTCAGCATACAGATCTTTTACATCTTTGGTTAGATTTGTCCCTAGGTATTTTATGCTTCTTGGTGCAATTGTGAATGGGATCAGTTTCTTTATTTGTCTTTCTGTTGCTTCATTGTTAGTGTATAAGAATGCAACTGATTTCTGTACATTGATTTTGTATCCTGCAACTTTGCTAAATTCATGTATCAGTTCTAGCAGACTTTTGGTGGAGTCTATCGGATTTTCCATGTATAATATCATGTCTTCTGCAAAAAGCGAAAGCTTGACTTCATCTTTGCCAATTTTGCTGCCTTTGATTTCCTTTTTTTGTCTGATTGCTGATGCTAGAACTTCCAGCACTATGTTAAACAACAGCAGTGAGAGTGGGCATCCCTGTCGTGTTCCTGATTTCAGGGAAAAAGCTCTCAGTTTTTCCCCACTGAGGATGATGTTAGCTGTGGGCTTTTCATAAATGGCTTTTATGATGTGTAAGTATGTTCCTTCTATCCTTTCTCAAGGGTTTTTATTAAGAAAGGGTGCTGTATTTTGTCAAAGGCCTTTTCTGCATCGATTGACAGGATCATATGGTTCTTCTCTTTTTTTTTATTAATGTGATGTATCACGTTGATTGATTTGCGGATGTTGAACCAGCCCTGCATCCCAGGAATGAATCCCACTTGATCACAGTGAATAATTATTTTTATATGCTGTTGAATTCGATTTGCTAGTATCTTATTGAGAATTTTTGCATCCATATTCATCAGGGATATTGGCCTGTACTTGTCTTTTTTTACTGGGTCTCTGTCTGGTTTAGGAATCAAAGTAATACTGGCTTCATAGAATGAGTCTGGAAGTTTTCCTTCCCTTTCTATTTGTTGGAATAGCTTGAGAAGGATAGGTATTATCTCTGCTTTAAACGTCTGGTAGAACTCCCCTGGGAAGCCATCTGGTCCTGGACTCTTATTTGTTGGGAGATTTTTGATAACTGATTCAATTTCTTCGCTGATTATGGGTCTGTTCAAGCTTTCTATTTCCTCCTGATTGAGTTTTGGAAGTGTGTGGGTGTTTAGGAATTTGTCCATTTCTTCCAGGTTGTCCAATTTGTTGGCATATAATTTTTCATAGTATTCCCTGATAATTGTTTGTATCTCTGAGGGATTGGTTGTAATAATTCCATTTTCATTCATGATTTTATCTATTTGGGTCATCTCCCTTTTCTTTTTGAGAAGCCTGGCTAGAGGTTTGTCAATTTTGTTTATTTTTTCAAAAAACCAACTCTTGGTTTCGTTGATCTGCTCTACAGTGTTTTTAGATTCTATATTGTTTATTTCTGCTCTGATCTTTATTATTTCTCTTCTTCTGTTGGGTTTAGGCTGCCTTTGCTCTTCTGCTTCTATTTCCTTTAGGTGTGCTGTTAGATTTTGTATTTGGGATTTTTCTTGTTTCTTGAGATAGGCCTGGATTGCAATGTATTTTCCTCTCAGGACTGCCTTCGCTGCGTCCCGAAGCGTCTGGATTGTTGTATTTTCATTTTCATTTGTTTCCATGTATTTTTTAATTTCTTCTCTAATTGCCTGGTTGACCCACTCATTCTTTAGTAGGGTGTTCTTTAACCTCCATGCTTTTGGAGGTTTTCCAGACTTTTTCCTGTGGTTGATTTCAAGCTTCATAGCATTGTGGTCTGAAAGTATGCATGGTATAATTTCAATTCTTGTATACATATGAAGGGCTGTTTTGTGACCCAGTATATGATCTATCTTGGAGAATGTTCCATGTGCACTCAAGAAGAAAGTATATTGTGTTGCTTTGGGATGCAGAGTTCTAAATATATCTGTCAAGTCCATCTGATCCAATGTATCATTCAGGGCCCTTGTTTCTTTATTGACCGTGTGTCTAGATGATCTATCCATTTCTGTTAGGGGAGTATTAAAGTCCTCTGCAATTACCACATTCTTATCAATAAGGTTGCTTATGTTTGTGAATAATTGTTTTATATATTTGGGGGCTCCCGTATTTGGCGCATAGACATTTATAATTGTTAGCTCTTCCTGATGGATAGACCCTGTAATTATTATATAATGTCCTTCTTCATCTCTTGTTACAGCCTTTAATTTAAAGTCTAGTTTGTCTGATATAAGTATGGCTACTCCAGCTTTCTTTTGGCTTCCAGTAGCATGATAAATAGTTCTCCATCCCCTTACTCTCAATCTAAAGGTGTCTTCAGATCTAAAATGAGTCTCTTGTAGACAGCAAATAGATGGGTCTTGTTTTTTTATCCATTCTGATACCCTATGTCTTTTGGTTGGCGCATTTAATCCATTTACATTCAGTGTTATTATAGAAAGATACGGGTTTAGAGTCATTGTGATGTCTATATGTTTTATGCTTGTAGTGATGTCTCTGGTACTTTGTCTCACAGGATCCCCCTTAGTATCTCTTGTAGGGCTGGTTTAGTGGTGACAAATTCCTTCAGTTTTTGTTTGTTTGGGAAGACCTTTATCTCTCCTTCTATTCTAAATGACAGACTTGCTGGATAAAGGATTCTCGGCTGCATATTTTTTCCGTCTAGCACACTGAAAATCTCGTGCCAATCCTTTCTGGCCTGCCAAGTTTCAAAAGAGAGATCCGTCACCAGTCTTATAGGTCTCCCTTTATATGTGAGGGCACGTTTATCCCTTTGTTCTTTCAGAATTTTCTCTTTATCCTTGTATTTTGCCAGTTTCACTATGATATGTCGTGCAGAAGATCGATTCAAGTTACGTCTGAAGGGAGTTCTCTGTGCCTCTTGGATTTCAATGCCTTTTTCCTTCCTCAGTTCAGGGAAGTTCTCAGCTATAATTTCTTCAAGTACCCCTTCAGCACCTTTCCCTCTCTCTTCCTCCTCTGGTATACCAATTATGCGTATATTATTTCTTTTTAGTGGATCACTTAGTTCTCTAATTTTCCCCTCATACTCCTGGATTTTTTTAATCTCTCTTTTTCTCAGCTTCCTCTTTTTCCATAACTTTATCTTCTAGTTCACCTATTCTCTCCTCTGCCTCTTCAATCAAGCTGTCATCGTTTCCATTTTGTTTTGCATTTCGTTTAAAGCGTTTTTCAGCTCCTTGTGACTGTTCCTTAGTCCCTTGATCTCTGTAGCAAGAGATTCTCTGCTGTCCTCTATACTGTTTTCAAGCCCAGCGATTAATTTTATGACTATTATTCTAAATTCACTTTCTGTTATATTATTTAAATCCTTTTTGATCAGTTCATTAGCTGTTGTTATTTCCTGGAGATTCTTCTGAGGGGAATTCTTCCGTTTGGTCATTTTGGATAGTCCCTGGAGTGGTGAGGACCTGCAGGGCACTTCCCCTGTGCTGTGGTGTATAACTGGAGTTGGTGGGCGGGGCCACAGTCAGACCTGATGTCTGCCTCCAGCCCACCACTGGGGCCACAGTCAGACTAGTGTGTGCCTTCTCTTCCCTTCTCTTCCCCTCTCCTAGGGGCGGGATTCACTGTGGGGTGGCGTGGCCCGTCTGGGCTACTTGCACACTGCCAGGCTTGTGAGTGCTGGGGATCTGGCGTATTAGCTGGGGTGGGTAGGCAAGGTGCACGGGGGCAGGAGGGGCAGGCTTAGCTCGCTTCTCCTTAGGTGATCCACCTCAGGAGGGGCCCTGTGGCAGCGGGAGGGAGTCAGATCTGCTGCCAGAGGTTTGGCTCTGCAGAAGCACAGAGTTGGGTGTTTGCGCTGAGCGAGCAAGTTCCCTGGCAGGAACTGGTTCCCTTTGGGATTTTGGCTGGGGGATGGGCGGGGGAGATGGCGCTGGCGAGCGCCTTTGTTTCCCACCGAACTGAACTCTGTCGTCTGGGGGCTCAGCAGCTCTCCCTCCCTTTGTCCTCCAGCCTTCCCGCTTTCCAAGCAGAGCTGTTAACTTATGACCTCCCAGACGCTAAGTCGCGCTTGCTGTCGGAACACACTCCATCTGGCTCCTCCGCTTTTGCCAGCCAGACTCGGGGGCTCTGCTTGGCCAGCAAGCCGCCCCTCCGCCCGGCTCCCTCCTGCCAGTCTGTGGAGCGCGCACCGCCTCGCCGCCGTTCCTATCCTCTTCCATGGGCCTCTTGTCTGCGCTTGGCTCCGGAGACTCCATTCTGCTAATCCTCTGGCGGTTTTCTGGGTTATTTAGGCAGGTGTAGGTGGAATCTAAGTGATCAGCAGGACGCGTGGTGAGCCCAGCGTCCTCCTACGCCGCCATCTTCCGACCTCCCCCAGTCTTTGTGTTTTAATGGAACACTTAATAGATTTACATTTAATGGAAGTATTGATATGTTGAGGGTAAATGATTTGTATTTTGTCTTTCTTATCTGATGTGTTTTTGATATTCTTTTAAATTTATTTTGAATGTATTCTTTACCATTTCTTTATTCCCTCACCGATTATATGTTACAAAAATATTGAATTTAATCCTAAATTGTGAATACCTTATAAAACTATTCTCTTGAAAAGTACTCCCATTATTTCTGTAATTCACATAGTCACTCTGTAAATCACTATCTCAACAATGTGTAGACATCACTATTTCAACAATATGGTATTTGATTATGTTTCAGAACATGAAAGGAAATATTTCTCGATAATTGGTATGTATTTGAATTACAAATTAATAAATACAATTGTCTTCTTAATGGGTTAAAAGCATCCTTCTTATAGCTCAGAAAGTAGATATGTTAGATGAAAATCTTTTACTCAAGCATAAAGTTACATTGTCAATAAGCCAGTCTCAAAGTAAGAAATTTATACCCGTGAAAATGAAAACACTAAGTAGTAAGTATGACAATTTTCAATATCATTGATTTATTTTTAATTAAAGAAAGCAGCAAAACTTTGTCTTTATAATCAATCATGTATTTTGTATGCATCTGTTAGCTCAAATGTATTTATTGTGTTGTTCAATTCTTCTTTATTTGAAGTTCTGTCTATTCTATATTACTAAGAGATGTTATGTTAAATTCTCCCACCGTGGTTACAGACTTCTCTGTGTTTCCTGGTAGTTTTGCCAGTTTGTTTTATGTATTTGGAAACTCGGTTATTAAATGTGTGCAAATTTGTACTTGTTATTTATATCTGATAAACTGAGTCTTTGTCTCTTTAAAAGTATAATCTTTCTTTCTAGGAATATTTTTGTGCCTTAATGTTTATTTTGTCTCTTGGTAATATAGCTATATGCCTTCTTGTGATAAGTATTTACAGTTTTTTCTTAAGATTTTAGACAGAAGTTAATGGTGCCTATAGCATCTTAGTATTTTCTTATAATGATCCTAACCCACAAGAAAAACCCAACAATATATTTATTAATTGGTTGTGTCAAACCAAATTAGGACCTGTTGGGATCTACATAACTTTTGTGGGAACATAAATTATCAGTAAACTTGGGCAAATACCTAGCAGTGTGATTGCTGGCTCATATGGCAAGACTGTATTTAACTTTATAAGAAACTGCCAAACCATCTGCAAAGTGCCTCTAGTATTTTGCATTCCAACCAGCAGTGAATTGGAGTTCCCATTGATTTACATCCCTGGCATCATTTGTGGTTTTCAGTGTTTTGGATTTTAGCCATTTTAATAGGTGTGTAATAGTATCTCATTGTTTTAATTTATAATTCCCTGATGACACATATGTAGAATTTCTTTTCAGATGCTTATGTGCCATCTATATGATTTATTTGTTAAGGTATCTGTTCAGATCATTTGCCAATATTGTGATTGGGTTATTTGTTTTCTAATTGTTGAGATTTAAAGCATTCCTTAAATACTATGAATAACAGTTCTTTATCAGATATATGTTCTGCAAATATTTTCTTCTGTCTGTGTCTTGTATTATTATTCTCTTAACAGTGCCTTTCAGAGATCAGAAGTTTGTTTTCCTTTTAATTTAACTTATCATTTTTATTTTTTTCATGGATTGTGCTTTTGGTATTGTATATAAAAAGGCATCACCAGTTTGCATTACAAAAACAGTGTAAGAGGGTTCCTCCTCCTCTGCACCCTTGCCAACACCTATTGTTTCCTGTGTTGATAATTTTAGCCGTTTTTACTGGTATGAGGTGATATCTCATTGTAGTTTTGTGTCTCCCTGATGATCAGTGCTGTTGAGCACCTTTTCATGTATCTGTTGGCCATCTGAATGTCATCTCTGGAAAAATGTCTATTCATGTCTTCTGCCCAATTTTTAATCAGATTATATGTTTTTAGGGTGCTGAGTTTGATGAATTCTTTACAGATTTTGGATACTAACCCTTTATCAGATATGTCATTTGCAAATATCTTCTCCCATTTGGTAGGTTGCCTTTTAGTTTTACTGATTGTTACTTTCACCGTAGAGAAACTTTTTATTTTGAAGAAGTCCCAAAGTTTATTTTTGCTTTTGTTTCCCTTGTCTCAGGACACATATCTAGTAAAAAGTTGCTATGGCCAATGTCAAGGATATTAGTGCCTGTGTTCCTCCTGGATTTTTATAGTTTCATGTCTCACATTTAGGTCTTTCATCCATTTTGAATTTATTTTTGTGTGTGGTGTAAGAAAGTGGTCCAGTTTCATTATCCTGTATGTTGCTGTCCAGTTTTCCCAGCACTATTTGTTGAAGAGACTCTTTTTTCCATTGGATATTCTTTCTTGCTTATCAAAGATTAATGCCCCATAGAGTTGTGGGTTCATTTCTAGATTTTCTATTCTGTTCCATTGATCTATGTGTCTGTTTCTGTGCCTGTACCATACTTAGTCACTACAGCTTTGTAATATAACTTGAAGCCTAGAATTGTTATGCTTCCAGCTTTGCTTGTCTGTAGTATAGACATTTGAACAATATTTGTTATTCCAAAAACCAATATTTGTTGTTTCAATCCATGAACATGCAAAGTTTTTCAATTTCTTTGTGTCATCTTCAATTTCTTTCATCAGTGTTCTATAGTTTTCAGAGTACAGGTCTATCACCTCTTTGATTATGTTTATTCCTAGATAATCTTATGTTTTGGTGCAATTGAAAATGGGATTCATTAATTAATTTTCTGGTTCTTCAATATTGGTGTATAGAAATTCAACAGATTTCTGTATATTGATTTGTATCTTATGATTTTAATGATTCATGTATCAGTTCTAAGTTTTTTAGTGGAGTCTTTCAGATTTTTTACATAAAGTATCATGTCATCAGCAAATAGGGAAATTCTTCTTCCTTGCTGTTTTGGATACATTTTATTTCTTATTGTTGTCAGATTGCTGAGGCTAGCATTTCCAGTACTATGTTGAATAGCAGTGGTAAGAGTAGACATCCCAGTCTTGTTCCTGATCTTAGGAGAAAAGCTCTCAGTTTTTCCCCATTGAGGATGATGTTAGCTGTGGGTCTTTTATATATGGCCTTTTTTATATTGAGATAGGTTCCCTCCAACCCTACTTTGTTGAGGGTTTTTAACATGAATGGATGTTGTACTTTGTCAGATGATTTTTCTGCATCTATTGAAAGGATCATATGGTTCGTATCCTTTCTTTTGTTAATGTGGTGTATCACACTGATTGATTTGTAAACATTGAACCATGCTTGCAGCCCAGGAGTAAATCCCATTTAATCATGGTGAATGATTCTGTTAATGTACTGTTGGATTTGGTTTGCTAGTATTTTATTAAGAATTTTTGCATCCATGTTCATCCGGGTTATTGGCCTCTGCTCTTTTTTTAAAATGTTCATTTATTTTTGAGAGAGAGACAGAGACAGAAACAGAATGTGAGTGGGGGAGGGGCAGAGAGAGAGGGAGACACAGAATCTGAAGCAGGCTCCAGGCTCTGAGCTGTTAGCACAAAGCCTGAAGCGGGGCTCAGACTCACAACTGTGAGATCTGACCTGAGCCGAAGTCAGACACTCAACCGACTGAGCCATACAGGCACCCCAGGCCTGTACTGTTTTTTAGTGGAATCTTTATCTGGTTTTGGTATTAAGGTAATTCTGGCCTCATATATCAGTTTGGAAGTTTTTCTTCCTCTTCTATTGTTTTGGAATAGTTTGAAAAGAATAGGTATTGACTCTTCTTTATTTTTTGTTTTAATTTAAATTCAAGTTAGTTAACATACAGTGTAGTCTTGACTTCAGGGTAGAACCCAGTGATTCATCTCTTATGACACCCAGTGCTCATCCTGAAAAATGCCCTCCTTAATGCCCTTCACCCATTTAACACATCCCCCCAACCCTCCACCAGCCCTCAGTTTGTTCTCTGTATTTAACTCTCTTATGATTTGCCTCCCATTCTGTTTTTATTTTATATTTCCTTCCCTTCCCCTATGTTCATTTGTTGAGTTTCTCAAATTCCACATATGATTTAAGTCATATGATACCAGTCTTTCTTTGATTTATTTTGCTTAGCATAATACCCTCCAGTTCCATCCACACTGTTGCAAATGGTAAGATTTCATTCTTTTTCATTCCTGTATGTATGTATGTATGTATATACATTTATATGTATGTATACATATATACATACATATACACATACATATACATACATATATATGTATATATGTGTGTATATATATATGTGTGTGTGTGTGTGTATATATATATATATATATATATATATACATGTATGTATATTACCCACATCTTCTTTCTCCATTCATCGGTTGATGGACATTTAGGCTCTTTCCATAATATGCCTATTGTTGATAGTCAAGCATTTTTGTATCCTTTGTAATTCCTTGTAGTGCAATTGCTGGGTTGTAGGGTAGTTCCGTTTTTAATGTTTGAGGAACCTCCATACTGTTTTCTAGAGTGGCAGCACCAGTTTGCATCCCCACCAACAGTGCAAAAGTGTTTCCCTTTCTCCGCATCCTCACCAACACTTGTTGTTTCCTAGGTTGTTAATTTTAGCCATTCTGACAGGTGTTAGGTAGTATCTCTTTGTGGTTTTGATTTGTATTTCTCTGATTATGAGTGATGTTGAGCATCTTTTCATGTGTGTGTTAGCCATCTGGATGTTTTCTTTGGAAAAGTTTCTATTCATGTCTTCTGCCATTTCTTCAGTAAATTCTTTATAGATTTAGGATAATGAAAACAAACCCTTTGGGATGCAGCAAAGGCAGCCCTAAGAGGAAAATACATTGCAATTCAGGCCTATCTCAAGAAGCAAGAAAGTTCCCAAATATACAACCTAACCTTATACCTAAAGGAGCTAGAAAAAAAGCAGAAAAAAAGGCCAGAGCCAGCAGAAGAAAAGAAATAATAAAGATTAGAACAGAAATAAACTGCATAGAATATTAAAAAAAAAAAAACCGCAGAACATATCAATGAAGCTAAGAGCTGGTTTTTGGAAAGAATAAACAAAATTGATAAATCCCTAGCCAAATTTCTCAAAAAGAAAAGAGAGCAGACCCAAATAGATACAATCATGAATGAAAGAGGAGAGATCACAGCCAACACCACAGAAATACAAACGATTATCAGAGAATAGTATGAAAAATTATATGCCAACAAACTGGACAATATGGAAGAAATGGACAAATTCCAAGACACACACAACCAAACCTCAAATAGGAAGAAAAAGAAAATTTGAACAGGCCCATAACCAGCAAAGAAATTGAATCAATTATCAAAAATGTCCCAACAAGTAAGAGTCATGGGCCAGATGACTTCCCAGGGGAATTCTACCAGACATTTAAAGCAGAGTTGGGGCGCCTGGGTGACTCAGTTGGTTAAATGTCTGACTTTAGCTCAGGTCATGATCTCACAGTCCGTGAGTTCGAGCCCTGTGTCAGGCTCTGTGCTGACAGCTCAGAGCCTGGAGACTGCTTCAGATTCTGTGTCTCCCTCTCTCTCTGTCCCTCCGCTGCTCATGCTCTGTCTCTCTCTGTCTCAAAAATAAATAAAAACATTAAAAAAATTAAAGCAGAGTTAATACCTATTCTTCTCAAATTGTTCCAAAGAATAGAAACAGAAGGGAAGCTTCCAAACTCATATGAAGCTAGCATTACCTCAATTCCAAAAGTAGACAAAGACCCCACTATAAGAAGAATTACAGACTAATATTCCTGATGAACCTGGATACTAAAATTCTCAACAAGGTACTAGCAAATAGAATTCAATGGTGCATTAAAAAAAGTATTCACCACGATCAAGTGGGATTCATTCCTGGGCTGCAGGGCTGGTTCAATATTCACAAATCAATCAGTGTGATACACCACATTAATAAAAGAAAGAATAAGAACCATACAATCCTAACTCTGGTTTAAATGTTTGACAGAATTTGCCTGTAGAGTCATATGGCCTTGGACTTTTGTTTTTTGGGAGCTTTCTGGTAATTTGTTAGTGATTCAATTTCTTTGCTGACTATAGGCATGGTCACATTTTCTATTTTTTCCTGTTTCAGTTTGATAGTTTATATGTTTCTAGGAATTTATCCATTTCTCTAGGTTATCCAATATGTTGGCATATAGCTTTTTTTTAAAGTTTATTTATTTATTTTGAGTGAGAGAATGTGTGTGCAAGCAGAGGCGGGGCAAAGAGAGAAAATCCAAAACAGGCTCTACACTCAGTGAGGAGCCTGTTGCAGGGCTCAATCCCATGACTGTGAGATCATAACCTGAGCTGAAATCAAGTCAATCACTTAACCAACTAAGCCACCCAGGCTACCCAGCATATGGGGTTTTTTTTATAATGTCTTTTACGTTTTTTTGTGTATCTGTGCTGTTGGTTGTTATTTCTCTTCTCTCATTTGTGTTTTTATTTGGGTTCTTTCTGTTTTATTTTTGATAAGTCTGGCTAGAGATTTATCAATATTTTTAATTTTTTCACAGAACAAGCTCATGCTTTCATTGATCTGTTCTACTTTTTGTTTGTTTGTTTCCACATCAGTTATTTCTGCTCTAATCTTTATTATTTCCTTCCTTCTGCTGGCTTTAGGCTTCATTTGTTGTTCATTTTCTAGCTCCTTTAGGTATAAGGTTATGTTGTTTAGTTGAGATTTTTCTTGTTTCTTAAGATCGGCCTGTATTGCTGTATACTTCCCTCTTAGAACTGCTTTTACTGCAACCCAAAGATTTTGAAAACTTGTGCCCTCATTTTCATTTTTTTCCCATGTATTTTTAAAATTTCTTTGATTTCCTGGTTGACCCATTCCTTTTTAGTAATATGTTGTTTAACCTCCATGTATTGGTGCTATTTCCAATTTTTTTCTTGTTGATGACCTCTAGTTACATAGCGTGTTCAGAAAAGGTGCATGGTATGATTTCAATTTTTTTATTTGTTGAGGCCTGATTTGTGACCTAAATATATCTATTCTGTAGAATTTCCCATGTGCAATTGTTTCCTAGTTAATCTGCTTAGATGATCTGTCCATTGTTGTAACTGGGATGTTAAAGTCCCCTAATATTATTGTATTATTATTGATGTGTTTCTTTAGGTTTTTTTATTAATTGATTTTTATATTTGGCTTCCTCCAACTTGGGGTCATAAATACTTACAATTATTAGATCTTCTTCTTGGAGAGACCCCTTTTTCATGATATAGTGCCTTTCTTCCTCTCTTATTACAGTCTTTGATTTAAAATCTAGTTTGTCTCAAATAAGTATGGCCACTCTAGCTTTATTTTGATGTCCATTAGTATGATAAATCATTCTCCATACCCTCACTTTAAATCTGGAGGTGTCTTTGGTTCTAAAATGAATCTCTTGTAAGCAGCATATCAATGGATCTTGTTTTTTATCCATTCTGATACACTTTGTCTTTTGATTGGAGCATTTAGTCCATTTACATTCAGAATAATTATTGATAGATATGAATTTTGTGCCATTTAATTACCTGTAAAGTCACTGTTCCTGTAGATTATCTCTGTTCCCTTCTAGTCTTTGTTGCTTTCTTTCCCACTCAAAGTGTACCCTTTAATATTTCTTGTAGACCTGGCCTAGTGTTCACAAACTCCTTTAGTTTTTGTTTGTCTTGGAAACTCTTTATTTCTGTTTCTATTCTGAATGACAACCTTGATGGATAAAGTATTTTGGCTGCATGTTTTTCCCATTTAGCACATTGAATATATCATACCACTCCCTTCTAGTCTGCAAAGTTTCTGTTGACAGGTCTGTTAACCTTACATGTATGTTCTTGTAGGTTAAGGACCTTTTGTCCCTAGCAGCTTTCAGAATTTTCTCTTTATCTTTGTGTTTTTGTTTGTTTGTTTGTTTGTTTTTTGCAAATTTCACTATGCTATACCTTGGTGTTGCCCTGTTTTTTGTTTTTTGTTTTTTTAGGGAGTTCTCTGTGCCTCTTGGAGTTGACTGCCTATTTCCTTCCCCAGATTAGTGAAGTTCTCAACTAAAATTTGTTCAAATAAACCTTCTGCCCCTTTCTTCCACTCTTCTTCTGGAACTCCTATGATATGTATATTATTGTACTTCATGGGTTCTTGGAGTTCCCTAATTCTCTTGTGATCTGATAGATTTCTTTCCCTCTTGTTTTTGACTTCATTATTTTCCAGAATTTTATCTTCTATATCACCTATTCATTGCTCTGCTTCTTCCATCCTCTTTGTGATTACAGCCAGTTGGTTTTGCATCTCAGCATTAGCATTTTTTTTTTATCGCAGCCTTACTAGTTTTTATGGTTTTTTTTATATGCAGTAAGAATTTCTCTGGAGTCCTCTGCACTTCTTTCAAGCCCTGCTAGTAGTCTAATGCTGTTGTTTTTAGTTATTGTTCAAATATATTGCTTACATCTGTTAAATAAATCCCTGGCTGTGATTTCTTCTTGACCTTTCTTTTGGGGGAAAATTCCTCTCTCTTCTTCATTTTGTTTAGGTCAGTCTTTTGAGAGTTATGAAAGCTTATTATGTTTCCTGCTCCTGTGAATAATGCTATGTTAAAAAAGGGTCATACACTTTCCAGGGACTGGTACTTCAGGAAATGTTTCCAGGGTTCCTTCTTGCTTGTAGTGGGGAGTATTTGGACCTTTAACTAGGTGTGCTTTGATTGTTTGTTAAAGTAAGCCTGATTAAAAAAAATCCTTATCCAGAGAGAGAGAGAGAGAGAGAAAGAGGGAGAGGAAATGGAACAAAGATATAAAGGAACACACATACACACACACACACACACACACACACAAAGAAAAACTATAAGTCTGATTCCAAATTGGGGGGGGAGGTCAGGGAGCCTGGTCCCTGAACTGAGGCTTTAAAGTACTCTATGATCAGTAGACTTGGTACACATGGGAGGCCTGTGCTGGTCTTCTGGGAAAGAGGCCTGCTGTGCTGGCTCATAGTCAGACCTCCCTAGTAAAGTTATACTTGCAGGGTACAGGGGGTGGGATTTGGTGTGAGCAGCTCCATCCTCCACTGGGGGTGCTGTGTTGCTTACTGAAGTCCAACCATACTGGTGGCAGGGGTGGGGTGGAGGTGGGGGTACGGGGGTGGTGGGGGGGTGGGGATGGTGTCACCTCTCTCTCTCCTTCCCAGAGAGGGGAGCTCACGCCTGCCGCTGTTCAGGAGGCCCTCACAGAAAAGCAAACAATCTCCCTCTTTTGTCCCAGGCTTCCATCAGATCCCTGCACTCACCCTGTCTGTGTCCAGGCAGAGGAGAAAAAGGGGGTGTTGTTGTAAAACAATTAATGAGCATAAACATTCTCATGTTGCCACTTCTATAACTACAGTTGCCACTTCTATAACTAGCTGTGAAGGTGCTTAGCTGCCACTTCTATAACTAGCTATGAAGATGCTTAGTTACCATAGCTGCCTTCTCACATTTCATTTCGATATTCTCATCTTTGCCACTACCTGCTAGACAGGACTTATCTGGTGAGGTAACCCAAAACTTTACTCTTATAATAGTTGATTCTTTGATGTTTTTATTTTTATTAAGCTGCTGCATTTTTCCATGATCATGACTTTTGTGCAAGGGAGTATTATAAGGTGACCCAGTGAATACCCTGGGTTTTGAATATAGTTTTTCTTGCCTTCACGAATTAGGACCAACTCAATTCCGTGTTGATTACTGGTATCAGTCCTGTGACCAGTACGTAATCTCTTTGTCTACCTGTTCATTTAATGGCATAAGAACCTCAAATGTCAAGATGACAATCACAGCTTGTAGTTAATTGGACACATGACTGTTTCTTTAGTGGGAGATTTCTTTCCCTTGGGCACAAGGACCTCTGTAATCCATTTAATGAAGAACATTGGGAAATGATGTGAAAATTATTTACATGAGTTAATAGGTGTTTGGGATATGGGGTTAGGCTATGGGGTGGATATTGGCATCTATTCTAAGTCTGGTCTAAGTGCATCGTGTATATCAACACTGCAGTCTCTCAGGGTGTTGTCATATATATCATAGTAAGTGAGATGTCACCCAGCCATTTTACTCTTTCATAAAAGTTGCTGCTTCTAAATGGTGGAGTTTCTATTAATACCAGTGAATTCCATTTGTAAAACCCATTGTGGCACATCACTTTCCATAAAACATGTCCCTTGTTGGAGATGATATTGTATATGATACTATGACAGTGGAAAAGATTCAAGTTAATAAACAATGATACTAGTAGAAATTATATAGGCAGGGAAAGCAAATAAGTACATCAAATATATATCTAATCCATTAAGGGCAAATCACTGCCCTCTCTATGATAGAAATTTTAGTGTAATCAATCTGCCACTGGATGGTTTCATATTCCCTCTGGAAAATGATGTTATATTGATGAGTTCAGTTTTGTCCTATGCTCTTGACAAGTTGAGCACTCAGCAGTCCCAGAATCCTGATCATTCTCAGTGAGAAAAACTCTATTATTAAGTCTTTGCAGATGCTTCATTATGGCTATCATAGCTTTCTTCTTGGTACTTTAGGGCCATGAGATAAGCACCAGTGTAGCAGAGGAGTAAGGCTAACTGCCATTCATAGGGCAGACCATTAAGCTAAGAGCTTACACTTTAATAAATACCCTTGTGCACATTTACAAAATAAAGATATTTATATCTTTATGCATTCGAATCCTATTCTAAGGAGTCATGGACATAAATGTCGCCAAGACTCTCATCATTTTTTCAATCTCTGTTTTTCCAAGTCCCTGACTACCTGGCCAAATCCATTATCTTCTATCCCCAAATTAATGTACATCTAAATCTCAGACAATCTTTAGTTCTACATATAGTGAAGCCCTAGCTGTACTGCCCAAGTTCTGCCCACAGAAGGATTTCTCTTTACCACTGTCTCTCAGACCCTCCCTTTTAGTGTGACTATAATACAATATCAAAAGTTAATATGTAAATATATAAAAAATAAGCAATCTAATATAAAAATGGGCAAAATATAGAAATAGATTATGAAGCTGTTTTGCCACTCAATATTATTAGTAGGAATGTTTAACAATTTTTAAAAACCTCCAAATAGGGATGCCTGAGTGGCTCAGTCAGTTGAGTGTCCAACTCTTGATTTCAGCTCAGGTCATGATCTCATGGTTTGTGGGAATGAGCCCTGCATAAGGCTCTGCACTGGCAGTGTGGAGCCTGCTTGGGATTCTCTTCCTCCTTCTCTCTCTCTCTGCCCCTTCCCCAATCATGCTCTCTCTCTCTCACTCTTTCTCTCTTAAGATAAATAAGTAAAAACATTAAAAAATTTTAAAAACCTCTAAAAAAACTCTCAAAATATGTATAAATGGCATTAAATATTTTTACTCATATGAGTCTGTAGTATTTTAATATCTGCACTTTCCCTAAAGAGTTGGCACATTTTTATCTACCTTTATCTCAGGCCCCAGTTCTTAACCATATATATATATATATATATATATATATATATACACACACACACACACAAACATACATACAGATACATACATACATGTTGTAGACTCTAGATCTGAAGTTCTGTCTTGTCCAGCAAGAGAGCGGGATTCAGGATTAAAATGTGAGAGATGGCTACTGTCCAGGAGAAGACAAGAGCCCTGATTAAGCGTTCTTGCTCTGTTTTTATTAGAATCAGAAGGCTTATAAACATGGTGATGGATGTGCACAAAGAGACAATAAAACTGTGAACATTAACTAATGGGCATGAGGAAAAGGGGGTTTTGAAAATATGCGGTGTTAGGGGTTTGGGTTAATATAAAATCCTGGCACTGGACAGAAGGTTGTGAGACACCACCTCTGTTTACCTAAACTGGTCTAGGGGACAAGAAAGACAGAACATGCTACCTCAAGGTCAACAAGGCACCTTTCTTTTGCTAATTAGCTCCACTCTGGGCAACTTCACCCCAAAGCAGTCTATAGCCCTATTTATTTGTTTACCTAATTTGGTCCTTCCTTCTTGTGAAAGCAGCTTTCTGCTGTTGTACTAAGTTGGGGGGGAGTGCATTTCCACCCTGAATACCTAATCTTGTTTACCTCTTATACCTTTGTTCTATACTGGAGCCTTTGCCCCACCCTAATTATTTACCTAATCTTGTTTACCGAAAATGGGGTGTGAACATCCTATGGCTTTCTGATTCTTTATGCCTTGTTAACCCATTGGTGCAAACTCAGGGAATTCCTAAGCTTATTCCCCATACATACATACATACATATATATGTAAAAACTCAGGAATTGTGTTTAGTTCACTGACTTATTCACAAATGCTAATTTTCTTAGAAATTACAAGAGTTTATTTAACTGATGGTTATTTAGCTGTGCAATTTAATATAGAAAATCACCAACTTAACAAAATGAGAAAATAAATACATCATTGTGTTTCAACACCCTTTCAGAGTAAATGTGTGTAGATGTATGTTTCTCTTTAAAGTATTTCAAACATCTATTTTGTATATGTAAAGATGCCTCAGATATCAGATCTAGTAGACTCAAAATCAAAAGATCATCCTCAAATTAAGAAACATACAATTGTCCAAGTGGAAGTGTTTAGTGTATACAATATCAAAAATAACTTAAAATAAAAATTAATACAAATAACTTTAAATTGCATAAATAGTCACATTCAGAAAAGTTAATTTAGGATGTAATTACAAATAGAAAACTAACAAATTATGATTTTTACATGTGGACTTATAATGGAAAACATTTTGTTACTTATTAAACATTTAATATCAAACAGTTAATAAGTAATGCATGTAAGAAACTTTATGAGGGAAGTACTACCATTATTACCATTTAAGAAATGAGGACAGTAAGACATGGTGTAACTTGCCTAAAACTCATAATTAAATATGGACTTCAAACCCATATAATCTAGCTATTTACTCTGCTATGACCCCAAGAGAACTAGAGAAAATTTTGGAAGTATCTGATTGTACTCTTTAAAAGTAATACAAACTGTTTCCTCTAACCTCTCATGCAAACCCTTCTTTTGTTCTTCCTTTCTCTTTTGCTATAATTTCTCTGTTGCTATCAGAATTTCTTAAAATTGATCACAGTAGTATCCCATTATTTGGGGTTTCACTTTTCATGGTTTCAGTTACCCAAGGTAAACTACAATCTAGAATTAGGTGATCATCCATCTGAAATTTAAACAGAATGTCAGTAGTTGCCTAACACTTGTTACAGTACCTAAATCATTCACCTCACTTCATCTCATCATGTAGCATTTTATCATATTATAGCACCACAAGAAGAAGGGTGGGTACAGTACAGTAAGATATTTTGAGAGAGCAACCATATTCACTTTTTATTACAGTATATTGTTACAATTGTCCTATTTTATTCTTATTGTTGTTAATTTCTTCTGTACCTAATTTATAAATTACACTTTGTCATAGATACGTATGTACAGAAAAAAACATAGTATATCTAGGGTTTGGTATTATCTGTGATTTCACACATCCACTAGGGGTCTTGGAACATATTCCCCATTGATAAGGGGGAACTACTGTATGTATACAGCCTGTACTTGATATTACCATGATTATTATATAGAAGACAGTATGTTCCTCAGTTTCAGATGTTTAAGTAACAAGAAGTGTTGATAAAGTGATGAAAACAATGTCAGTTATGTGTTTTCCTATTTATTTTTATAAAAATTTCATTTTTATAGATATATAGCTGTTCCTGTTTTTAAAAAATTACAAAATAAATAATTCTTTTTTAATATGATGAAGAAAATCTATTTCTAACCAATATCCCAATGGCATATTTAATGGTGAAATAAAATATCCAATTAAAAAATTGCTGTCTATTACTGCTAAATAAAACATTGTTATAAAATGCCTAACCCATGTAATAAGAAAAGTAATCTGTTATAAATATTGAAAGAGATAATATAACATGAATGCTATTTACAGATTATTATATTTCTACCTTTAAAACCTAAAATAATCAAATAAAAATTGAAATATCAATACAGAAAAGTTTAGCAAACTGACTAAAAAAAATTTGTTACAGGAAACAACATTCCTATATACTACAGCATTGAAACAAGTAAAGACATAATAAAATAACTGATAATAAATAAATATCAGGAAATATGCTGATCTCTTATGATGAATTAATAATGAAGCATTAAAAGCTCCTAAAAGAAAGGCTTCTAAAACTTACTTGTAAACAATTTATTTCCAGTCAAAATGCCAGTAGTAATTTGTTGTTTTTGTTATTGATGACATTTTATGACCATGATTCTAGATTTATCCTGAAAAGAATTTACATACTTCAGTATCAAATAATTGAGTACAAAAAGAGGATAAAGCTTGGGAAGCAACACTAGATAAAATTACATATTAAAAAGTTTCAATAATATGGGGCTCCTGGGTGACTCAATCAGTTAAGCATTCAACCTTGGCTCAGGTCATGATCTTGCATTCTGTGAGTTTGAGCCCTGAGTAGGGCTCTGTGCTCATAGCTCAGAGCCTGGAGCCTGCTTCCAATTCTGTGTCTCCCTCTCTCTCTCAAAAGTAAATAAACATTAAAAAATTTTTGAGAGGAGGAGCCAAGATGGCAGAACAGCATGGAAATTTTGTGTGTGTCTCGCATCCATGAAATACAGCCAGACAAACACTAAACCATCCTACACACCTAGAAAACTGATTGGAGGATTAATACAACAATCTTCACAACCTGAACCACAGAATTCAGCAGGTACATGGTGCAGAGAGGTGAATTTGGGGAGCAAGAAGCCGCAAAAGGTAGGGAACTACTTAGCACCCCTCCCCAAGCAGCTGGAGAGAAAGTGGAAAATTGGAAATAGCCACAGGGACTGAGCTAAAAAAGGAGAAAGGAGATGGTTTAAATTCCATTAAGACTGTAAACAAGGGGAGCATAAAGGCTGCAACTCCACAGCTCGATACTTGGCAGTGCTCTGGTGGAAAGGATGAATCCCCAGGAACAGAGTGGGTCCAGGAGGTTCTTGGGCCACACGGGAAAAAGTGGTTCCACTGCTGGAAGGACATTTGGTACAGATTGTTGAAGCCACCTGGTCCCAGCAGACCCTGGAAGGCGGCCATATTTGCTGGTGCTGGGGCAAGGTCGCTAAGGGTGAATCCTGGTGCCAGATGTGTGTTGTGATTTTCCATAATCCCTGACATGCTGCTGCTTCACTGTCTCCTAAACTTTTTCAAGGCAGTCTGCTACCTGGCTGCAGTCTCCAGGCACCGGCAGCAGCAGGGTCCAGAGTGCATTCCTGGGTGTAGCCGATATTTGGCCATTGCTCATTCAGCCATTGCTCATTCGGCCATTGCTCAGTGAGACCCTCCTGCAGAGGGGCTGAACAGGTCAAAACCGCAGTCCTTTGGAAGTAAGGGGCCAGGGAAAACAGCCGCATCTGAGACAAAATAGGAAAGAGGTACTGCCTGGGGCCTGGTCACGGAGAGTGAAAAATCAGGGAGTGGACAAGAGCTGAAGACAGAGGACGGGTGCACAATTACTGATCTGGGAGAACAGACTGGGTGGCACTGGGTGGCGCCATTTTCACTGCTCCCACGCATGTGCATATGCACCTATGAGTGCTGCAACAATCCACCCCAGTAGGCTAGCAGTGCCATCTAGTGGAGAGCAGAGCTGTTACACTGAGCCCCGCCCAACTGGGCCAACTTTGCTCTTCAAGAACACAAGTCTCACTGCAGGCTTAACTTATGGACTATAAAGAGCTACATACACTGACTTCTAGGGGAAAATGAAACAATTTCAGACCTACTTCAATCTGTTAGCAGGTTATTCTATTCAAATTCCTTTTTTTTTCTTTTTCTTTTTTACAATTATTTTCTATTCTTGAATACAGAAGGGAAAAATTCATTTTTATTTTCAATTTTTATTAAAAATATTTTTCTTTAATTTTTATTACTATATTTTTTACTTCTGTATATTTTTTAAAAATTCTATTTTACTTCCATCATTTTATTTTAGTCTGCTTCAGTGTATTCATCTTTTCAAATTTTCAAACAATTTCCTTTTTTCCCTTCTTTTTCTTTTTTCTCTTTTTGTTTCTTTTGTTGAAGGCAGAAAGAGAAACACTTCATTTTTACTTTAAATTTCTATTTAAAATATTTTATTGAATTTTTATTGCTATGTTATTTGCTTTTATGTAAATTTTTTCAAATTCTATTTTACTTCAATCATTTTATTTTAGTGTACTATAGTGTATTCACTTTTTCAAATTTTCAAATGATTTCTTTTTTCTTTTTTTAATCCTTTTCCTTTTTCATTTCTTTTCTTTCTTCTTAAATACAGAAAAAGAAAAAATCATATTTTTAATTTTAATTAAAAATATTTTTCTTTAATTTTTTCTACTACATTCTTTATTTTTGCGTATATTTTTTCAAATTCTATTTTACCGCCATCATCTCATTTTAGTCTACTTCAGTGTATTCATTTTTTCAAACTCTCAAATGATTTCCTTTTTTTTCTCCCCCCTCTTTTTTTTCTCTAATCTGTCAAACCACTTTCAACACCCAGAACAAAAGACACCTAGTATCTAACATCATCTATTTGATTTTTGTGTGTGTGTTTTTAATTTTTAATTTTATTTTTTTTAATTTTAATTTTTTTAATTCCAGTTTTTCTACCTCATTAATTCCTTTTCTCCCTTCAACATGACAAAACAAAGAATTCATCCTAAAAGAAAGAGCACGAAGAAACAACACCCAGGGATTTAACAAACACGGAAAGCAGAAAGATGTCTGAACCAGAATTTAGAATCACGATAATAAGAATACTAGCTGGAGTTGAAAATAGATTAGAATCCTTTCCTGCAGAGATAAAATAAGTAAAATATATCCAGAATGAAATTGAAAATGCTATAACTGAGCTGCAATCACAGATGGATGCAGCAGCAGCAAGGATGGTTGAGGCAGAACAGAGAATCGCTGATATAGAGGAAAAGCTTACAGAGAATAATGAAGCAGAAAAAAAGAGGGAGATTAAGGCAAAAGAGAACAATTTAAGAATTAGAGAAATCAGTGACTCATTAAAAAGGAACAACATCAGAATCATAGGGGTCCAAGAAGAGGAAGAGAGAGAAATAGGGATAGAAGGGTTATGTGAGCAAATCATAGCAGAAAACTTTCCTAACCTGGGGAAAGACACAGACATCAAAATCCAGGAAGCACAGAAGACCCCCATTAGATTCAACAAAAAATGACCATCAACAAGGCATCTCATAGTCAAATTCACAAAATACTCAGGCAAGGAGAGAATCATGAAAGCAGCAAGGGAAAAAAAGTCCCTAACATACAAGGGAAGACAGATCAGGTTTGCAGCAGACCTATCCACAGAAACTTGACAGGTCAGAAAGGAGTGGTGGGATATATTCAGTGTGCTGAATCAGAAAAATATGCAGCCAAGAATTCTTTATCCAGCAAGGCTGTCATTCAAAATAGGAGGAGAGATAAAAGTTTCCCAGGCAAACAAAAATTAAAGGAGTTTGTGACCACTAAACCAACCCTACAAGAAATTTTAAGGGGGACTTTCTGAGGGGAGAAAAGATGAAAAAATGTATATAAAAATATAAATACCAAAAGCAACAAAGATTAGAAAGGACCAGAGATCACCACCAGAAACTCCAAGTCTACAAGCATCATGATGGCAATAAATTCATATCTTTCAGTACTCACCCTAAACATCAATGGACTCAATGTTCCAATCAAAAGACATAGGGTAACAGAATGGATAAGAAAACAAGATCCATCTATATGCTGTTTACAAGAGACCCACTTTAGACCTAAAGATACCTTCAGATTGAAAATAAGGGGATGGAGAACCATCTATCATGCTAATGGTCAACAAAAGAAAGCCAGAGTACCCATACTTATATCAGACAATCCAGACTTTAAAATAAAGACTGTATCAAGGGATGCAGAAGGGCATTATATCATAATCAAGGGGTGTATCCACCAAGAAGACCTAACAATTGTAAATATTTATGCTCCTAATGTGATAGCATCCAAATATATAAATCCATTAATCACAAACATAAAGAAACTCATCAATAGTAATACCATAATAGTAGGAGACTTCAACACCCCACTCACAGCAGTGGACAGATCATCTAATCAAAAACTCAACAAGGAAACAATGGCTTTGAATGACATACTGGACCAGATGGACATAACAGATATATTCAGAACATCTCATCCTAAAGCAGCAAATAAACATTCTTCTCCAGTTCACATGGAACGTTCTCCAGAATAGACCATATACTGGGACACAAATCAGCCCTAAGTAAGTACAAAAAGATTGAGATCATACTGTGCATATTTTCAGACCACAACGCTATTAAACTTGAAATCAATCACAAGAAAAAGTTTGGAGAGGTAACACATACTTGGAGACTGAAGAACATTCTACTAAAGAATGAATGGACTAGACAAACAGTTAAAGAGGAAATTAAAAAGTATATGGAAGTTAATGAAAATGATAAGACCACAACCCAAAACCTCTAGGACGCAGCAAAGGTGGTCATAAGAGGAAAGTATATAGAAATCCAGGCCTTCCTAAAGAAGGAAGAAAGATCTCAGATACACAACCTAACCTTATGCCTTAAGGAGCTGGAAAAAGAACAGCAAATAAAACCCAAAACCAGAAGCAGACAGGAAATAATAAAGATTAGAGCAGAAATTAATACTGTCAAAACCAAAAAAACAGTAGAACAGATCAATGAAACCATAAGCTGGTTCTTTGAAAGAATTAACAAAATTGATAAACCACTAGCCAGTTTGATCAAGAAGAAAAAGGAAAGGACCCAAATAAATAAAATCAAGAATGAAAGAGGAGAGATCACAACCAACACAACAGAAATAAAAACAATAATAATATTATGAGCAATTTTATGCCAATAAAATGGGTAATCTGGAAGAAATGGACAAATTCCTAGAAACATACACACTACCAAAACTGAAACAGGAAGAAATAGAAAATTTGAATGGACCAATAACCAGTAAAGAAATCAAATTAGAAATCAAAATTTCCCAAAAAACAAGAGTCCAAGGCCAGATGGCTTTCCAGGGGAATTATACCAAACATTTAAGGAAGAGTTAACACCTATTCTCTTGAAGGTGTTCCAAAAAATAGAAATGGAAGGAAAGCTTCCAAACTCTTTTTATGAGGCCAGCATTACCTTGATTCCAAAACCAGACAGAGACCACAGTAAAAAGGAGAACTATAGGCCAACTTCCCTCATGAACATGGATGTAAAAATCCTCACCAAGATATTAGCCAACTGGATCCAACAATACATTAAAAAAATTATTCACCACGACCAAGTGGTATTTATACCTGGGATGCAGGCCTGGTTCAATATCCACAAAACAATTAACGTTATTCATCACATCAAAAAAAGAAAGGACAAGAACCATCTGATCCTCTAGATAGACACAGAGAATGCATTTCACAAAATACAGCATCCTTTCTTGATAAAAACCCTCAAAAAAGTAGGGAGAGAAGGATCATACCTCAAGATCATAAAAGCCATATAGGAACGACCCCACGCTAATATCATCCTCATTGGGGAAAAACTGAGCACTTTCCCCCTAAGGTCAGGAACAACACAGGGATGTCCATTCCCACCACTGTTATTCAACATTGTATTGGAAGTCTTAGCCTCTGCAATCAGACAACACAAAGAAATAAAAGGCATCCAAATTGGCCAGGAGGAGGTCAAACTTTCACTCTTTGCAGATGACATGATACTCTATAAGGAAACCCAAAAGATTCCACCAAAAAACTGCTAGAACTGATTCATGAATTCAGCAAGGTCACAGGATATAAAATCAATGTACAGAAATCGGTTGCATTCCTATACACCAACAATGAAGCAACAGAAAGAGAAATCGAGAAGTTGTTCCCATATACAATTGCACTAAAAACCATAAAATACCTAGGAATAAATCTAACCAAAGAGGTGAAAAATCTATACACTGAAAACTATAGAAAGCTTATGAAAAAAACTGAAAAAGACACAAAAACATGGAAAAAGATTCTATGCTCCTGCATAGGAAGAACAAATAGTGTTAAAATTGTCGATACTACCCAAAGCAATCTACATATTCAATGCAATCCCTATCAAAGTAACACCAGCATTCTTCACAGAGCTAGAACAAATAATCCTAAAATTTGTATGTAACCAGAAAAGACCCCGAATAGCCAAAGCAATCTTGAAAAAGAAAACCAAAGCAGGAGGCATCACAATCCCAGACTTCAAGCTATACTACAAAGCTGTAATCATCAAGACAGTATGGTACTGGCACAAGAACAGACACTCAGATCAATGGAACAGAATAGAGAACCCAGAAATGGACCCACAAACGTATCGCCAACTAATCTTTGACAAAGCAGGAAAGAATATCCAATGGATTAAAGACAGCCTCTTCAGCAAGTGGTGCTGAGAAAACTGAACAGCGACATGCAGAAGAATGAACCTGGACCACTTTCTTACACCATACACAAAAATAAACTCAAAATGGATGAAAGACCTCAGTGTAAGACAGGAAGCCATTAAAATCCTTGAGGAGAAAGCAGGCAAAAACCTCTTTGATCTTGGCTGCAGCAACTTCTTACTCAACACATCTCTGGAGGCAAGGGAAACAAAAGCAAAAATCAAAATAAAAAGCTCCTGAACAGCAGAAGGAAACAATCAGCAAAACTAAAAGACAACTGACAGAATGGGAGAAGATATTTGCAAATGACATATCAGACAAAGGGTTAGTATCCAAAATCTATAAAGAACTTATCAAACTGAATACTCAAAAAACAAATAATCCAGTGAAGAAATGGGCAAAAGACATGAATAGACACTTGTCCAAAGAAGACATTCAGGTGGCCAATTGACACATGAAAAAATGCTCAACATCATTCATCATCAGGGAAATACAAATCAAAACCACAATGAGATACCACCTTACACCTGTCAGAATGGCCAACATTAACAACTCAGGCAACAACAGATGTTGGCAAGGATGTGGAGAAAGAGGATCTCTTTTGAATTGTGGGTGGGAATGCAACCTGGTGCAGCTGCTCTGGAAAACAGTATGGAGGTTCCTCAAAAAACTAAAAATGAAACTACCCAACGACCCAGCAATTGCACTACGAGGCATTTATCTAAGGTATACAGGTGTGCTGTTTCGAAGGGACACATGCACCCCCGTGTTTATAGCAGCACTATCAACAATAGACAAAGTATGGAAAGAGCCCAAATGTCCATCAATGGATGAATGGATAAAGAAGATGTGATACACACACACACACACACACACACACACACACACACACACACAATGGAGTATTAATCAGAAATCAAAAAGAATGAAATCTTGCCATTTGCAACTACGTGGATGGAACTGGAGGGTATTATGCTAAGTGAAATTAGTCAGAGAAAGACAAAAATCATATGACTTCACTCATATGAGGACTTTAAGAGACAAAACAGATGAACATAAGGGAAAGGAAACAAAAATAATATAAAAACAGGGAGGGGGACAAAGCAGAAGAGACTCATAATTATGGAGAACAAACTGAGGGTTATGGGAGGGGTTGTGGGAGGGGGGATGGGCTAAATGGGTAAGGGGCATTAAGGAATCTACTCCTGAAATCATTGTTTCACTATATGCTAACTAATCTAGATGTAAATTTTAAAAAATAAAAAATAAAATTAAACATTTTTTTTAATTTCAATACTAACTAATAAACTTCAGATCAATGGAGCAGATTAGAAATTCCAGAAATTAATCAAAGAATGTCATATTATAGTGTAAAAACAAAACTGGTCATGTAAAAAAGAAAACAACAAAAAACATTGATTGTTTACCAAATGGTATTAAGACAAATGGAAAAAATAAAATGTGAGATTTTTATCTTACCCTGCTTAAAAATCTGATTTTATAAACTATTTCCATGAAAAAACAAACAAAACACAAATATTTTTTATTCAAATATAATTAACATACAGTGTTATATTAGCTTTATATATACAATAAAATGATTCAACAATTCTATACATTATTCACTGCTCATCACAATAAGTGTACACTTAACCCCCTTCATCTATTTCACCCATATACCCACTGACCTCCCCTCTGGCAATCACCAAGAGTCTGAATTTTTGTTTGTCTATTTTTATTATTTTGTTTGTTTCTTAAATTCCACATATTAGTGAAATCATATGGTATTTGTCTTTCTCTGACTGACTTATTTTACTTAGCATTGTACCCTCTAGATCCATCCATGTTGTTGTAAATGGCAAGATTGAATTCTTTTTCATGCCTAAGTAATATTGTATTATATATATTTAAAAAAAAAAAACATCGCTTGTCTACCAAATGGTATTAAGACAAATGGAAAAAAGAAAATATGACATTTTGGTTGCTTTCATATCATGGTTATTGTAAATAATGCTGTAATAAACACAGAGGTGTGTATATATATTTACATATACACACACATATATATGCACATATATTTTTATTAGTGATATTCTTGGATTCATTTTTTCTTTATTTTTTGTATCTATTACACATTTTTGATTTGTGGTAACCTTTAAGTTCATATATAACATCTTATGCATCTATATTAAGTTGATTGTCCTTTAAGTTTGAATCCACTCTAAAAACTCTTACTCCTCATGACCCCATGTTTTTTGTATATGACATCATACTTTATATATTCCCTTTTATTATGGGAATCCCTTGTTTGATTTTTATAGGTATAATTTATTTTACTGCTTTTATGTTTTAATTTCTGTACTGGTATTATAAGTAGTCTACTGTATTATGTTTGTGTTTACATGGGAAATTTTTTCCTTTCCTAATTTTCCTATTCCTATTATGGCTTTTCATTTCCAGTCAAAGAATTCCTTTTAACATTTCTTATAAACCTGGTTTAGTGGTGTTGAATCCCTTTAACCATTTTGTTTTTCTTTTCTGAGAAACTCTTTATCTCTCTTTTTATTCTGAATAATAGACTTGATGGATAGAGTATTTTTGAAGGCAGGTGTTTACCTTTCAGCATTTTGAGTGTATCACACCACACCCTTCTAGCCTGGAAAGTTTCTGCTGAAAAATCAGCTGACAGCTTTATGGGGTTTCCCTTGTATGCAACTGCTTTCTCCTGCTGCTTTTCAAATTCTCTATCACTAATTTTGTCATTTTAATTGGTATGTGTCTTGTTATGGACCTCCTTGGGTTGATTTTTTGGGGTGATCCAGGTGTGCTTTTTGGATCTGGGTTTCTGTTTCCTTTCCCAGATTTAGAGGTTTTCAGCCATTATTTCTTTAATTAAATTTTCTTCCCTCTTTATTCTCTCTTCTTCTGGGATCCATATAATCCAGATTTTATTACACTTGGTTATGTTGCTGAGTTCCTTTAACCTATTCTCATTTTTATTTTTCTTTTTGCTGTTCAGCTTGGTTGCTTTCCATTATTCTGTCTTCATTGATCTGTTCTTCTTTTACACTAGCCTACTATTTATTCCTTGTAGTGTATTTTTAATTACAGTTATTGAATTATATCTAATTGTGTTTTTTAATGTTTTCTATCTTTTTGTTGAAGGTCTCACAGAGATCGTTCACTCTTTTTTCAAGTCCAGTAAGTATATTTGTGACCATTGCTTTGCATTCTTTATCAGGCATTTTGTTTATCTCTGTTTCATTTAGCTCTGTTGCTGTGATTTGTCCCGTTCTTTCATGTGGGACATATTCTGCTATCTTCCCATGTTGTTAATTCTCTGTTTGTTTCTATATATTAGGAAATTCAGTTCTCTCTCCTGATATTAAAGTAGTAGCCTTACAAAGAACAGATCCTATGCTGCCATGTAGCACAATGTACCCTGTTCTCCAGAACCAGACACTCCATGAATGTCTTCTATGTGGGTTGTCTCTGCCCTACTATTCTGGCTAAGCATCATTTGCCTTCAGTTCAGATGGCTGCAATGGCACCCTTTGCATCTATTGGGCATGGTTTGATCCCTGCGTTTTTAACAGAACAGTCTGGGGGCACCATGAGCTTGTAGATCTGTGGTGTCAACCTTCAGACCTGATCCCAGGCTTTGGCCTGTTTGCTGGGGTGCAGTTGCCGTGAATCACTCTCCTTGTGCTGCCCTCAGGGTATTTGGTTCCTGGGAACATCCAGCAGTTAGATTAGATGCCAGCCTTCATTCTGTCTGCTGGGGCTGCAGGTGCACTGATTGTCAAGGCACTCTGTCTGTACTGCCAGTAATAAGGTTTCACTGCTGGGGTTGGAGTTGAACTGATGTGTGTGGTCATGTTCCACTCCCTCCAGAACAAGAGTGACTTTGGAGTGGTACCAGTCACTGCTGTGGATACTTACAGATGTGATGCAGCAGGAGCCATTTTGGTGGGGCTTCTGCCTAGGGTGGCAGGTTGGATAGGGTGCTGCAGGAGAATGTGGGCATGGGGCATGGATGTCAGCAAGATAGGTGGAAAGGTTTAAATTGGTTCCCACAAGTGACTATCAATGCTGGGGGAGAGAAATGGCACTTGCCAGTTCTTTTGTTCTTGGAGAAGTCTCCTAAAGCTCTCTGCCCCTTCAGCACACATTTTGAGACTAGTAAATAAATCTCCTTCATACCTCTAGGTGCATTTCAAAATGCTTCTTCTATGCTCTATCTCAGTAAGGTTATTATGCTGTCTTTTTAAAGGTGGGAACTAAGTTTCCTATTGTCCTCTATCTCTCCCAGAGATGAGTCTCTGAATTTGAAAGTAACCAGATTTAATGGCATATGGGTGGCTTAGTTGGCTCAGGTCATGATCTCACAGTCTGTGGGATTGAGCCCTGAGTTGGGCTCTGTGCTGACAGCTCAGAGCCCAGAGTCTGCTTCAGATCCTGTCTCCCTCTCTCTCTGCCTCTCCCCCACTCATTCTCTCTCTCTCTCTCTCTCTCTCTTATGTTTAAATAAACATTTAAAAATGAAAAAAAATTAAAAATAAAAAAATAAAGTAACCAGAGTTAAACCCCCTGTTTTCAAAGCCAGATGTTATGGTGACTCATCTTTCTAGTGTAGGTCCCCTCTGTGGTGCCTGGTGTGGGGTCTGCTCCTCTCCATTCTCCATGTTTGTGGTATTCCCCCCATTTGTAGTTGGTATCACTGGGAGTTTGGTTCCCAACTGTATCACCACCCCTTCTACCCTTTTTGTTGTGGCCTTCTCTCCATGATTAACGTGGAAAGCCTTTTCTGCCAGTTTCAAGTCACTTTTTTGTGTTGATTGCACTGATTTGGCTGTTATCTAGATATGTCCCTGGATGTAGTGAATTTATGATCCTCCTACTCTGCCATCTTCTCAGAGGTCCAACACAAATTAATCTTGTTTGGAAAAAAACTACCCTAGGCATGACTTCATACCCAGAAACATAAGGGAAAGATCATTACAATTTAACTAAATAATAATTTAAAATTTCTGCACACAGAAATATCAAAAGCAAAATTAAAAGGCAAACAATAATCTAAGAAACTATTTGTTACAGTGAACAAGTTGTATCCTTATATAAAATACATATAAGTCTGTCTATAAAAATATTTAGTGTCCATTTTTAGATCATTATTTTACCAAAAATATAGTAAAAGAAGTTAGAAAAATGAATTCCTCCAACAGAAAAAATAGATGGCAAATATTTTTGTACTTGTTAATTAAGTAGGTTTATACTAATAATGAAATAATTTCCATTAAAATGACTTATAAAATACCAAATACTTAAAGTATATAATATCAGTTGGGAAAAGTGTGAGGAAACAGCTCTCAATATTACAAGTAAATAGGGATAGTGATTAAACATTTTCAGGAAAGCTGTATGAAAATATGTATCAATTATAATAAAAATACACCTATATATATCAGTGACATTGGAAATGTATAGTCCCTTTGACCCATTTCATTTTTTAAATTTAATGTCGATAATAAAAAATATATGTGGCAAATCTATTCTGACAAATCTATTTGTATATTAGCTGAAAATCATCAAATTTCTGTTTTATATATTACTAACTTTACCAGAACTAGGTAATTATTAAGTGGTAATGAGTCACATTTTTATATTGTTCACAATTTTAATAGGACTATCTATTGGCACTTCACTATAAATCAAAATGTTAACTGTTGGATTGAGATAGAAACATATTCTGTATTAAAGAGTAAATGACTAGGAGTAAATCTATAATTTTAATTTTTCAAAGTTTTATAAGGAATATATGTTGAAATTTGTCAAATGAACTTCTGGTATTTATGAATTATTTTTTTCTCCTCTTACTTGACATAATATAAAAGACTATTTTCCTAACTTTCAAATATTATACTCTTCCTGGAATTAGAACACAGTAGGTAGATTTCAATAGTTTTTCTATATTTAATTTATTAAAAAGGCTTTTTTTTTCATCTTGGTAGATCAGGATATGTATGAACCCTCAGATTTTACCCTTGAAGATCTAGAACTTACTATAGGATACAAGGATCAAAGAGAAAGAAGTGGAGTTTACCAATCTCAAAGATTGAATGGTGGGTATAATATTTAAAAACATATTTAAAACTAGTAGTCATAAAATATTTTTTGTTAGCAAATCTTAATTCCTTTAATGTTGACAGATTTTAACTTCAGTAATCAAAGACCTGATAAAGACAAAACATAAAAACTTTGGTTTTCTGGACAGATAAAGAAAAAACCTTTTGTTTACATTTTCTTATCAACAGCAGACCAACAATCCAAGAAAACTTTGTCTTTTTAACTGAGAGTAAAGCAGAACTTTAATCTCATATTAGTGTACTTTTAAAATACACTCATTTCATTTTTTTAAATATATGAAATTTATTGTCAAATTGGTTTCCATACAACACCCAGTGCTCATCCCAAAAGATGCCCTCTTCAATACCCATCACCCACCCTCCCCTCCCTCCCACCCCCCATCAGCCCTCAGTTTGTTCTCAGTTTTTAACAGTCTCTTATGCTTTAGCTCTCTCCCACTCTAACCTCTTTTTTTTTCCTTCCCCTCCCCCATGGGTTTCTGTTAAGTTTCTCAGGATCCACATAAGAGTGAAAACATATGGTATCTGTCTTTCTCTGTATGGCTTATGTCACTTAGCATCACACTCTCCAGTTCCATCCACGTTGCTACAAAGGGCCATATTTCATTGTTTCTCATTGCCACATAGTACTCCATTGTGTATATAAACCACAATTGCTTTATCCATTCATCAGTTGATGGGCATTTAGGCTCTTTCCATAATTTGGCTATTGTTGACAGTGCTGCTCTAAACATTGGGGTACAAGTGCCCCTATGCATCAGTACTCCTGTATCTCTTGGGTAAATTCCTAGCAGTGCTATTGCTGGGTCATAGGGTAGGTCTATTTTTAATTTTCTGAGGAACCTCCACACTGTTTTCCAGAGTAGCTGCACCACTTTGCATTCCCACCAACACGGCGAGAGGGTTCCCGTTTCTCAACATCCTCTCCAGCATCTATAGTCTCCTGATTTGTTCATTTTGGCCACTCTGACTGGCGTGAGGTGATATCTGAGTGTGGTTTTGATTTGTATTTCCCTGATGAGGAGCGACGTGGGCATCTTTTCATGTGCCTGTTGGCCATCCGGATGTCTTCTTTAGAGAAGTGTCTATTCATGTTTTCTGCCCATTTCTTCACTGGGTTATTTGTTTTTCAGGTGTGGAGTTTGGTGAGCTCTTTACAGATTTTGGATACTAGCCCTTTGTCCGATATGTCATTTGCAAATATCTTGTCCCATTCCGTTCGTTGCCTTTTAGTTTTGTTGGTTGTTTTCTTTGCTGTGCAGAAGCTTTTTATCTTCATAAGGTCCCAGTAGTTCATTTTTGCTTTTAATTCCCTTGCCTTTGGGGATGTGTCGAGTAAGAAATTGCTGCGGCTGAGGTCAGAGAGGTCTTTTCCTGCTTTCTCCTCTAGGGTTTTGATGGTTTCCTGTCTCACATTCAGGTCCTTTATCCATTTTGAGTTTATTTTTGTGAATGGTGTGAGAAAGTGGTCTATTTCAATCTTCTGCATGTTGCCGTCCAGTTCTCCCAGCACCATTTGTTAAAGAGAATGTCTTTTTTCCATTGGATGTTCTTTCCTGCTTTGTCAAAGATGAGTTGGCCATACGTTTGTGGGTCTAGTTCTGGGGTTTCTATTCTATTTTTGTGCCAATACCATGCTGTCTTGATGATGACAGCTTTGTAGTAGAGGCTAAAGTCTGGGATTGTGATGCCTCCTGCTTTGGTCTTCTTCTTCAAAATTACTTTGGCTATTCGGGGCCTTTTGTGGTTCCATATGAATTTTAGGATTGCTTGTTCTAGATTCGAGAAGAATGCTGGTGCAATTTTGATTGGGAATGCATTGAATGTGTAGATAGCTTTGTGTAGTATTGACATTTTGACAATATTTATTCTTCCAACCCATGAGCACGGAATGTTTTTCCATTTCTTTATATCTTCTTCAGTTTCCTTCATAAGCTTTCTATAGTTTTCAGCATACAGATCTTTTACATCTTTGATTAGATTTATTGCTAGGTATTTTATGCTTTTTGGTGCAATTGTGAATGGGATCAGTTTCTTTATTTGTCTTTCTGTTGCTTCATTATTAGTGTATAAGAATGCAACTGATTTCTGTACATTGATTTTGTATCCTGTGACTTTGCTGAATTCATGTATCAGTTCTAGCAGACTTTTGTTGGAGTCTATCGGATTTTCCATGTATAATATCATGTCATCTGCAAAAAGTGAAAGCTTGACTTCATCTTTGCCAATTTTGATGTCTTTGATTTCCTTTTGTTGTCTGATTGCTGATGCTAGCACTTCCAACACTATGTTAAACAACAGCGGAGACAGTGGACATCCCTGCTGTGTTCCTGATCTCAGGGAAAAAGCTCTGAGTTTTTCCCCATTGAGGATGATGTTAGCTGTGGGCTTTTCATAAATGGCTTTTATGATGTTCAAGTATGTTTATTCTATCCCGACTTTCTCGAGGGTTTTTGTTAAGAAAGGATGCTGAATTTTGTCAAATGCTTTCTCTGCATCGATTGACAGGATCATATGGTTCTTATCTTTTCTCTTATTAATGTGATGTATCACACTGATTGATTTGCCAATGTTGAACCAGCCCTGCATCCCAGGAATGAATCCCACTTGATCATGGTGAATAATTCTTTTTACATGCTGTTGAATTCTATTTGCTAGTATCTTATTGAGAATTTTTGCATCCATATTCATCAGGGATATTCGCCTGTACTTCTCTTTTTTTACTGGGTCTCTGTCTGGTTTAGGAATCAAAGTAATACTGGGTTCATAGAATGAGTCTAGAAGTTTTCCTTCCCTTTCTATGTTTTGGAATAGCTTGAGAAGGATAGGTATTATCTCTGCTTTAAATGTCTGGTAGAATTCCCCAGGGAAGCCATCTGGTCCTGGACTCTTATTTGTTGGGAGATTTTTGATAACTGATTCAATTTCTTCGCTGATTATGGGTCTGTTCAAGCTTTCTATTTCCTCCTGATTGAGTTTTGGAAGTGTGTGGGTGTTTAGGAATTTGTCCATTTCTTCTAGGTTGTCCAGTTTGTTGGCATATAGTTTTTCATAGTATTCCCTGATAATTGCTTGTATCTCTGAGGGATTGGTTGTAATAATTCCATTTTCATTCGTCATTTTATCTATTTGGATCATCTCCCTTTTCTTTTTCAGAAGCCTGGCTAGAGGTTTGTCAATTTTGTTTATTTTTTCAAAAAACCAACTCTTGGTTTCATTGATCTGCTCTACAGTTTTGTTTTTAGATTTTATATTGTTCATTTCTGCTCTGATATTTATTATTTCTCTTCTTCTGCTTGGTTTAGGTTGTCAGTGCTATTCTGCTTCTATTTCCTTTAGGTGTGCTGTTAGATTTTGTATTTGGGATTTTTCTTGTTTCTTGAGATAGGCCTGGATTGCAATGTATTTTCCTCTCAGGACTGCCTTCAATGCATCCCAAAGCATTTGGATTGTTGTATATTCATTTTCGTTTGTTTCCATATATTTTTAAATTTCTTCTCTAATTGCCTGGTTGACCCACTCATTCTTTAGCAGGGTGTTCTTTAACCTCCCTGCTTTTCGAGGTTTTCCAGACTTTTCCCTGTGGTTGTGTTCAAGCTTCATAGCATTGTGGTCTGAAAGTATTCATGGTATGATCTCAATTCTTGTACACTTATGAAGGGCTGTTTTGTGACCCAGTATGTGATCTATCTTGGAGAATGTTCCATGTGCACTCGAAAAGAAAGTATATTCTATTTCTTTGGGATGCGGAATTCTAAATATATCTGTCAAGTCCATCTGATCCAATGTATCATTCAGGGCCCTGTTTCTTTATTGACCGTGTGTCTAGATGATCTATCCATTGTTGTAAGTGGGATGTTAAAGACCCTTGCAATTACCACATTCTTATCAGTAAGGTTGCTTATGTTTGTGAATAATTGTTTTATATATTTGGGAGCTCCCATATTCGGCACATAGACATTTATAGTTGTTAGCTCTTCCTGATGGATAGACCCTGTAATTATTATATAATGTCCTTCTTCATCTCTTGTTACAGCCTTTAATTTAAAGTCTAGTTTGTCTGATATAAGTATGGCTACTCCAGCTCTCTTTTGACATCCAGTAGCATGATAGATACTTCTCCACCCCCTCACTTTCAATCTGAAGGTGTCCTCAGGTCTAAAATGAGTCTCTTATAGACAGCAAATAGATGGGTCTTGTTTTTTTATCCATTTTGATACCCTATGTCTTTTGGTTGGTGCATTTAGTCCATTTACATTCAATGTTATTATAGAATGATATGAGTTTAGAGTCATTGTGATGTCTGTAGGTTTCATGCTTGTAGCGATGTCTGGTACTTTATCTCACAGGATCCCCCTTAGGATCTCTTGTAGGGCTGGTTTAGTGGTGACAAATTCCTTCAGTTTTTGTTTGTTTGGGAAGACCTTTATCTCTCCTTCTATTCTAAATGACACACTTGCTGGATAAAGGATTCTTGGCTGCATATTTTTTCTGTTCATCACATTGAAGATTTCCCGCCATTCCTTTCAGGCTGCCAAGTTTCAGTAGAGAGATGGGTCACGAGTCTTATTGGTCTCCCTTTATATTTTAGAGCACGTTATCCCTACCTGCTTTCAGAATTTTCTCTTTATCCTTGTATTTTGCCAGTTTCACTATGATATGTCGTACAGAAGATCGGTTCAAGTTACATCTGAAGGGAGTTCTCTGTGCCTCTTGGATTTCAATGTCTTTTTCCTTCCCCAGATCAGGGAAGTTCTCAGCTATTATTTCTCAAGTACGCCTTCAGCAACTTTCCCTCTCTCTCTTCCTCCTCTGGAATACCAATTATGTGTAGATTATTTCTCTTTAGTGCATCACTTAGTTCTCTAATTTTCCCCTCATACTCCTGGATTTTTTTTATCTCTCTTTTTCTCAGCTTCCTCTTTTTCCATAATTTTATCTTCTAGTTCACCTATTCTCTCCTCTGCCTCTTCAATCCGAGCTGTGGTTGTCTCCATTTTATTTTGCAGTTCATTGATAGCATTTTTTAGCTCCTCCTGGCTGTTCCTTATTCCCTTGATCTCTGTAGCAATAGTTTCTCTGCTGTCCTCTATACTGTTTTCAAGCCCAGCGATTAATTTAATTTTATGACTATTATTCTAAATTCACTTTCTGTTATATTGTTTAAATCCTTTTTGATCAGTTTGTTAGCTGTTGTTATTTCCTGCAGATTCTTTTGAGGGGAATTCTTCTGTTTCCTCATTTTGGATAGTCCCTGGAGTGGTGCGGAACTGCAGGGCACTTCCCCTGTGCTGTGTTGAATAACTTGCATTGGTGGGAGGGGCCACAGTCAGACCTGATGTCTACCCCCAGCCCACCGCTGGGGCCACAGTCAGACTGGTGTGTACCTTCTCTTCCCCTCTCCTAGGAGCAGGATTCACTGTGGGGTCACGTGGCCGTCTGGGCTACTTGCACAGTGCCAGGCTTGTGGTGCTGGGGATCTGGCATATTAGCTGGGGTGGATCGGCAAGGTGCACAGGGGCGGGAGGGGCAGGCTCAGCTCGCTTTTCGTTTTGTGATATGCTTCGGGAGTGGCCCTGCGTCACTGGGAGGGAGTCAGACCTGCCGCCCGAGGGATTGATACGCAGAAGCACAGCGTTGGGTGACATAAATCACTTGACAATTTGAAAACACATCTAAAATATGATCAGCTTTAAAAAATATATATATGTATATACACACACACGTATATACATATACATACATATATATACATATATGTATATATATGCATGTATACGTATATATACATACATATATATACATATATATGTGTGTATGTGTATATATATACACATATATATATTTTACATAATCTGTACATCCAATGTGGGGCTTGAACTCCAACTATGAGATCAAGAGTTGCATGCACTACTGACTAAGCCAACCAGAAGCTCTAAATGTGATCAGCTTAATTTATGGTTTTATTATTGAATTTTTCTTTAAGTTGAATATTTAAAACATTAATTGCCAAAATTGAAGTTCTACAGAACTAGTAAATGTTGTAAAGCTATTTGTACCATTTATTACTTCTTATAGTCTTTAATATTCTAATTATTATACTATATTTCTTAAATCTATTGACCAAGAAATCCTATCTCTTTTTTCATCTAGGAATAGAGTTTCATGGAATACTAGTTTAGAAAACACTTTTCTAGGAATTTTATACAGAAATGATAATTATTTAATTTCTAAAAGTAAAACATCCATCCATTATTCACATTTCAATTCTTATCAAGTATCATTTAATGCTAAACCATATTGGTTATTATCCAGTAGACCTTATTCAAGATATTGTTTATAGCTTTTTTAAATTTTTCAATATTTGAGTGTAGATAACAACTGTTATATAATTTAAAGGAAAAAGGAATATTTGTTTTCTTCAGTAGAGGATTAGAAAATTTCTATTTCAATTTTTTGCTTAGTATAATAAAAAATTCAATTTATCTCTAAACTTCTTATGAACCAAATAAAATCCAGGTATTATAGATTGTTTCTGTTATTTTTATTTTAAATATAGAAAGTTTTAAGAATTAATATAATGAACACTTGCATGTCTGTGTCCCACTTAATAAATATAATAAATCTAAAATATTGAATTTCCCTCTTCATTCTTCTCAGATTATTGCCTCTCATTCTGAATTAGATGGCTATTAGTCCCATTTATTTCTTTATATTTTTGCTAAATATGTTTACATCTCTAAAGAATTTATTGTTTATATGATTAAATGGTAGATGCCATATGCTTTTTTCTTTAGCAAATTGCCCTTTTGGTTCAACAGTTGTAAGATTAATCACTGTTGATAATTTTAAATTTCATTTATTTATTTTTATTGTATATTGGTCTGGTTTTTGTTTTTTATTATTATTATGATTTTATTTTATTTTATTTTATTTTATTTTATTTTATTTTATTTTTAAGTGTATTACAAATTTTGCCCATTCTCCTGTGGATATTTGGACTATTTATGTTAGGGGAGGTCTACCATATTCTTATGAAAGATAATGCAGAGGTAGTGTTCAAAAGTACAAATGCTGCAGATAGACTTCCTGTTTTTATGCCTACCTATGTCACTTACTGTGTAAATTAGTTAGTCTCTCCATGAACCTAGTTTCTTCATGTATTAAATATGACTAGTCATAGTGTCCACATTATAAGGTTATTGTGGGATTTAGGTGAAGAGTGCATAAACTCCATAAAATTATCTGCTATTATTATTTGCTATATCTGGTGAGAATTTTTCTACTATATTGTTGTAGTATATAAACACATTTTTTTTTTGCATTTTGTTTGCTTGTTTGTTTTTAGTTTCAGGTTTTTATTTAAATTCCAGTTAGTTAACATACAGTGCAGAATTAGTTTCAGGTATACAGTTTAGTGATTCATCACTTACATACAATACCCAGTGCTCATCACAACCAATGCCCCTCATAATTCCCATTACTGATTTAACCAATCCCCCTGCCACCCTCCCCTCCAGTAACCCTCAGTTTGTTCTCTATAGTTAAAAGTCTGTTTTATGATTTTCCTCTCTCTTTTTTCCCCACTATGTTCAGCTGTTTGTTCTTAAATTTCACATATCAGTGAAATCTTATGGAATTTGTCTTTCTCTGACTGACTTATTTTGTTTCACAGTATAGTCTGCCTCCATCCCCATCATTGCAAATGTCAGATTTCATTCTTTTTTAGGGCTAATATACCACTGTGTATACATACATGTCTACTTTATTCATTTATCAGTCAATGGACATTTGGGCTCCTTCCATAATTTGGCTATTGTTGATAATGCTATTGTGAACACTGGGGTGCATGTATCCCTTCAAATCACTATTTTTGTATCCTTTGGGTAAATATGTAGTATTACAATTGATGGATGGTAAGAAGTTCCATTTTTAACAATTTGAGGAACTTCATACTCTTTTCCAGAGTGGCTGTACCAGTTTGCATTCCCACATACAATGTAAGAGGATTCCTTTAATCTTCACATTGTCACCAATATCTGTTCTTTCATGTGTGGTTAATTTTAGCCATTCTGACATGTGAGATATGATATCTCATGTAGTTTTGATTTGTATTTCCCTGATTGAGTATCTTCATGTTTCTGTTAGCCATATGGATGTCTTCTTTGGAAAAATGTCTATTCATGTCTTCTGCCTGTTTTTTAACCGGGTTATTTGTTTTTTTGGTGTCTTTACAGATTTTGGATACTAACCCTTTATTAGATATGTCATTTACAAACATCTTTTCCCATTCTAAATGTTGCCTTTTAAGTTTGTTGATTGTTTCTTTCCCTGCACAGAAGTTTGTTTGTTTGTTTATTTTGATAAATTCTGAAAGGTTCCTGTTTGCTTTTGTTTCCCTTGCCTCAGGAGATGTATCTAGTAAGAAGTTGTTATGCTGATGTCAAACAGTTTGCTGCCTGTGTTCTCCTCTAGGATTTTGATGGTATCCGGTGTTACATTTATGCCTTTAATCCATTTTGAATTTATTTTTGTGTTTGGTTTAAGGAAGTAGTCCAGTTTCCTTCTTTTGCATGTTGCTGTCCAGTTTTCCCAAGACCATTTATTGAAGAGACTGTCTTTTTTCCATTAGAAATTCATTCCTGCTTTGTTGAATATTAGTTGACCCTATAGGTGTATGTCCATTTATGGGTTTCCTATTCTGTTCCATTGATCTATGTGGTGTGTGTGTGTGTGCATGTGTGTGTGTGTGTGTGTGCCAGTACCATGCTGTCTTTGTTTTTCTTGAATGTTTATTATTTTTGAAGAAGAGAGACAGAGTGTGAGCAGGGGAGGAGCAGAGAGAAAGGGAGACACAGAATCCAAAGTGGGCTCCAGGCTCTGAGCTGTCACCACAGAGACTGATGCGGGGCTCGAACTCACAAACCATGAGATCGTGACCTGAGCCTAAGTTGGATGGTTAACTGACTGAACCACCCAGACACCCCTATGCTGTCTTGATCACTACAGCTTTGTAATATATCCTGAAGTCTGGAATTGTGATGCCTCTAGCTTTGATTTTCTTTTTCAAAATTCCTTTGACTATTCAGGGTCCTTTGTGGTTGCATACAACGTTTGGATTGTTGGTTCTAGCTCTGTGAAGAATGTTGGTATTATTTTGATAGGGATTGCATTAAACGTATGGATTACTTTGGGTAGTATAGACATTTTAACAATATTTGTTCTTCCAATTCATGAGCTTTGAATGTTTTTCCATTTCTTTCTGTTATCTTCAATTTCTTTCATAAGTCTTCTACAGTTTTCAGAGTACAGGTATATCACCTCTTAGGTTATGTTTATTCCTAGGTGTTTTATGGTTTTGGTACAATTGTAAATGGGATCAATTCCTTGAATTGTCTTTCTGCTGATTCATTATTGGTGTATAGAAATGCCACAGATTTCTGTACATTGACTTTGTATCCTGTGACATTATTGATTTCATGTGTCAGTTCTAGCAACTTTTGTGGTGGAGTCTTTTCAATTTCTACATAGAATATCATGTCATCTGCAAATAGTGAAAGTTTGACTCCTTCCTTGCTAATTTGGATGCCTTATATTTCTTTTTGTTGTCTGATTTCTGAGGTTACAACTTCCAGTACTGTTAAAGAACAATGGTGAGAATGAGCATCCAGTCTTATTTCTAACCATACGGGAAAAGCTATCAGTTTTTCTGTTTGAGATGATATTAGCCATGGATCTTTCACATATGGTCTTTATTATGTTGAGTTATGTTTCCTCTGTCCTTTCTTTGTTGAGAGGTCTAATCAAGGCTGGATGCTATATTTTGTCAAATGTTTTTTCTGCATCTATTGAGAGTATCATGATTCTTATCCTTTCTTTTATTATTTTGGTTGTACCACGTTGATTGATTTGCAGATATTGAACCACCCCTGTAGCCGGTGAATAAATGCCTCTTGATCACGGTAAATAATTCTTTTAATGTACTGTTGGATTTGACTTGTTAGTATTTTCTTTAGAATTTTTGCATCTATGTTCATCAGGGATATTGGCCTGCAGTACTTTTTTTAAAAAAAATGTTTATTTTTCACGGAGAGAGAGAGAGAGAGACAGAGCATGAGCAGGAGAGGGGCAGAGAGAGAGGGAGACACAGAATCTGAGCAGGCTCCAGGCTCTGAGCTGTCAGCACAGAGCCTGACACAGGGCTCGAACTCACAGGCCACGAGATCATGACCTGAGCCGAAGTCGGATGCTTAACTGACTGAGCCACCCAGGCGCCCCTGTAATATTCTTTTTTAGTGGGGTCTTTGTCTGGTTTTGGAATTAAAATAATACTGACTTCATAGAATGAGTTTGAAAATTTTCCTTCCATTTCTATTTTTTTTGCAACAATTTAAGAATAATAGATTTAAACTCGTCTTTAAATATTGATAGAATTCCCCTGTGAAGACATCTGGCCCTGGACTTCAGCTTGTTGGGAGATTTTTGATTACTGATTCAATATTTTTGCTGATTATTGGGCTGTTCAAATTTTCTATTTCTTCCCGTTTTTTCTGGTAGTTTATATCTTTCTAGGAATTTATCCATTTCTTCCAGATTACTCAATTTATTGACATATAATTTTTCATAATATTCTTTTATAATTGTATTTCTGTGGTGTTGGTTGTGATCGCCCCCTCTCTTTCGTGATTTTTATTTGGGTTCTTTCTCCTTTTTTTGGATAAATCTGGCTAGAGTTATCAATTTTATTAATTCTTTCAAAGAGCCAGCTCCTGGTTTCCTTGATCTGTTCTACTGTTTTGCTTTTTTGTTTGTTTCTATACATTTATTTCATCTCTAATCTTTATTATTTCCCTTCTTCTGCTGGCCCTAGGCTTCATTTCTTGTTGCTTTTCTAGCTCCTTTAAGTGTAAGGTTTGGTTGTGTATTTGAGATTTTTCTTGCTTCTTGAAGTGAGCCTATATTGCTATATACTTCCTTCTTATAATTGCTTTTGCTGCATCTTGAAGGTTTTAGACTATCATTTTTTCATTTTCGTTTGTTTCCATGTATTTTTTATTTCTTCTTTAATTTCCTGATTGTCCTATTCATTCTTTAGTAGGATGTTCTTTAACTTCCATGTATTTGTGGTCTCTCCAAATTTTTTCTTATGGTTGACTTGAAGTTTCATAGAAGTGTATTGGAAAATATATATGATATGATCTCAGGCTTCTTTTTTTTTACTATTTATGCTTGATTTGTGACACAGAATGTGATCTGTTCTGGAGAATGTCCTATGTGAACTTATAAAGAATGTGTATTCTGCTGCTTTAGGATGAAATGTTCTGATTATATCTTTTAAGTCCATCTGGTCCAATGTATCATTCAAAGCCATTGTTTCCTTATTGATTTTTTGCTTAAATGATCTTTACTTGATGTTAGTGGGATATTAAAGTCACCTTCTCTTATTCTATTATTATCAATGAGTTCCTTTATGTTTTTATTAATTGTTTCATATATTTGGGTTTTTCTAAGTTGGGGGCATAAATATTTGCAATTGTTAGATCTTTTTTGATAGAAACCTTTATTATGATACAGTGTCCCTCTTCATCTCTTGCTACAGTCTTTGGCTTAAAATCTAGTTTGTCTGATATAAATATGGTTACTCCGGCTTTCTTTTGATGTCCATTAGCATGCTAAATTATTCTTCAGCCTCTCACTTTCAATCTGTAGGTGTCTTCAGTTCTAGAATGAGTCTCTGGTAGGCAGCATTTTGTTTTTTTTTGTTTTCATTTTTTTATCCATTCCTAAACTCTATGTCTTTTCATTGGAGCACTTATTCCATTTACATTAAAAATAATTATTGATAGATATTAATTTAATATAATTGTATTATTGTCAAGTAATTGTTTCTGGAGATTTTCTCTGTTGCTTTCTAGTCTTTGTTGCTTTTGGTCTTTCTTTCCACTCAAAGAATGCCTATTAATGTTTCCTGCAGGGCTGGTTTAGTAGTCACGAACTCCTTTAGTTTGTGTTTGGGAAATGCTTCATCTCTCCATCTATTCTGAATGACAGCCTTGCTGGGTAGAATATTCTTGGCTCCAGATTTTTCCCTTTCAGCACGTTGAATATTTTCTGCCACTCCCTTCTTGCCTGCCATGTTTCTGAGGAGGGATCTTTTGCTAACCTTATTTACTTCCCTTGTAAGAAGGGAATTCTTTTGTCTTGTTGCTTTTAGGATTTTTTCTTTACCTCTATATTTTGCAACTTTATGATATGTCTTGGTGTTGACCAGCTTTTGTTGATTTTGATGGGAGTTCTCTGTGCCTCCCAGATTTGGATGTCTGTTTCTTTCCCCAGATTAGGGATGTTTTAAGCTATAATTTTCTCATATAAGCCTTCTGCCAACTTTTACTTCTCTTCTTCTGGAACCTATACAATATGAATGTTATTATGTTTTATGGAGTCACTGAGTTTTCTAAGTCTACATTCATGATCCAATATTTTTATTTCCCTCTTTTTTCAGCTTCATTTCTCCATAATTTTATCTTCTATATCATTTATTCCTTCCTCTCTTACTTCATCCTTGTGGTTATTATATCTAGTCATTTTTGAACCTTGGTTATTGTATTTTTGTTTTTGCCTAATTTTTAAGTATTTTCTCTTTGTGGTAAGATACTCTCCGGTGTCTTCTATGATTTTCTCAAGCCCAGCTATTATCTTTATGATTGTTGATTTAAATTCTGGATCATGCAGGGTTCCTGGGTGGCTCAGTCAGTTAAGTGTCCAACTTCAGCTCAGGTCATGATCTCACAGTTTGTTAGTTCGAGCCCCACATCAGGCTCTGTGCTGACAGCTCACAGCTTGGAGCCTACTTCAGATTCTGTGTCTTCTTTCTCTCTGCCCCTCCCCAGCATATGTTCTGTCTCTGTCTCTCAAAAATAAATAGACATTAAAAAGTTTTTTTTAAATTCTGGATCATGCATATTACTTATATCTGTTTATATTAGATCCCTGGACATAGCCATTTCTTGTTCTTTCTTTGGAGATGAATTCCTCCATCTTTGCATTTTGTCTAGGTCTCTGTCTTTATCTTTGTGTTATGAAAACCTGTTATATTTCCTGCTCCTGAAAGTAGTGGCTTTATGAAGAAGAGGTCTTTTAGTGTCCAGGGCCTGGCACTTTAGGAGGTGTCTCTGGTGTATGCTATGTGAACTCTGCTGCTGTTTTTTGGCTTTTCTTTCTCTCAGGTCAGTCCAATGCAGTTTCTACTTACCTGCTGGGGGAAGAGTGGACCTTGGCCAGAGTGGTGAGTTTTTACTAGCTGTATTCCAGTCTGCTTGTTAAGAGACCTAATGCTATTTCCACTAGAGCTGAAGCTTTGTAGAACTCAATAGTCAGTGAACATGTGCCTGTTGGGGGTGGGCAGAGGGGTTGTGCTGGTCTTCTGGGGGAAGAACCCACTGCTCTTGTTGTCAGGTACAGTTGGCCACAAAAAGCAGCACCTGCACAGTGCAGGGGGTGGAGCTTGGGATAAATGGTTTAGGCTGCCACTGTTGGTGCTGTGCTGTTTACTGAGGTTAGTATATGCTAATGGGTGGGATAGGTAACTGGCACCAGCAAGCTCCTCAGTCCCAAGAGAGGGAAGCTGGCACCTTTGAGAAGCCCTCTCAGAAGGGCAATATTCCCTTGTGTGTCACAGGCATCACTCAGATTGCTGCCTTCAACCTGTCTGGGTCTGGGCCATCTGCCCTCCTGGTAGACCCTTGGGGTCTATCCTACGCAGGCTGGTAGAGTTTTTAAACTCCAAACTTTATGGACCTGTCATGGTGGGGACCTGTGCTGTTGCTCTGGGGGAGGATCTCACCACTCTGGGGTTACTCAAGTTTGTTCCAGAAGGGCAGTTTCAACAAAGCACCAGAGGTATGGAGTTTGAAGTAAATCACAGCAAAAAGCCAGTGTGCAGGTTAGCCACCCTCAGCAGGTGTTATGCACATATCCTGAGGGGAAGGGGTGGTAAATGGTACCCACTGGCTCTTTGATCCCTAGAGAGGCAATGCCACCTCTTCTAGATATGCTGGGATGCTCCCTGGTGACCCCAGGGTAACCACAGGTCACACTGTGGGCTATTTGCCCTCTTTTTCCATAGGGGCATTGCAGTGCCCTCAGGGTTCCACACCAGCCATGCTACAGACCTCTAAAACTCCAGTGTTTGGGCCCAGCTGGTTGTAAAACTCTTGATAATCAGCCCTTCTCACTTTCCCAGTCAGTGTTTTTGGAAAAGTGTTTTCCTTGTCCAATCCCCTATGTGCTCCTCTCTCCTCCTCCTCCTCCTCCTCCTCTTCCTTCTCTCTCTCTCTCTCCCTCTCTCCTCTCTCCATGACCAGGTTTCCCTCCCTCTGCAGCACCCATGATCCATTTCTCCTCCAAACCATGTCTCCACACCTCCTACCTTCCAGGGTATGACCTTTTCTCTCCCTCTATTTGTGCAGTTTGTTCTTTCAGTTTTCAGATTGCTTGTGTAGTCAGAATGACTTGATATTCATCTAGCTGTGTTCAAGGGATGAGGCAAACCTAAGGTCCTCCTACTCAACCATCTTAGCTCCTCCCTGAGATTTTATATAAGCATATTTTAAAAGAAGGCTAGGCAATAATCATATTTCCTGTCATAATTTTTATATAGCAAAAAGATTGGATCTTTAAAAATAACACTATAACGTCCCAGAGTCTAAGAAAAGAAAGTTTATATAATGTCAGTAACATGATAGATAACAAAACATATAATAGTACATATACTAGGCTAAATAAATTATGATATAGGTCATGATTCTCATTGCTTAATTACAGATATTTTTATCAACATAAAACTAAAAAGAAAAATTCATTATATGTCATCTCAGCAGATTTCTTCTGCCTTTATTATAGAACTCAGTTTATCTTAATCATTTTAATTAGACCTATCTAGCCTTATCTTTTTCTTACCCTCCTTTTATAAAAGTAGCAATTGCAATAGTTACAATTTATTGAGATGTTTAATATGCACCAGACACTAAGGGATCCCATTTTATAGATAGAGGATTAAACAAAACTTATTAAATGAATTAACTAATATAATCACATAGATTCTAAGAAGAGCCAGGATTTGAATGTAGGATTTCTTTTTCTACTAGGAATTTGTTTTAAAGTCTGTATTCATTAACACTATTTATATATTGATTTTAGTGATTATTTAATTATTATTTCACTTTATAATCCTCAATTCTAAAGGCCCATTTTCTTTTCCTCACAATTGCTCACTCATTATATTAGGGTAAATTTGCGTAAAGCCTTCTGAATTATAGAAAGTGGAGCCAGTTCTAGAACTTTTAGTTAAATCTCAGTTGCATGTACAATGCTGGCTGGACATCCTTCTCTATACAGTCATACCTGACTATGCAGTAGGTATTTTGGAATCCACAGGCTCCAAGAGCTCAATATTTTAAAAGAAAAACTCATCTTTACTCCAGACATGCTCATCTTTATGTTATCTTTTATTATTATGGCAAATGGACAATACAAATTGTACAAAGAAAACAGCAATAACTAATATGCTTACCACCCAGACCCAGAAACTAGCCTCTGTTGCTTCAATGGCTTCTAGGCCTTTATTTTGTCTATTTATCTATTATTTATCTATCATCTATCTATCTATCGATCTATCTGTCAGTCAGTCATCATCATCATCATCTTCTTCATCTATGTATCATTTATCTATCTTTGTGGGTACATAAATATTATATACTGTATTCTTCATCTTAACATTAGAATATTACATGTAAAACTAAACATACCCACCTAATCCCCATCATTTGACTGTCACTATGATTTCAAGTTACCTTTTGTCCCTTAAGAGTTAACCATTAATTTTATTTTCATGTGTGCATTTTATTCCATACAAATATATGTCATGTGGGGCGCCTGGGTGGCTCAGTTGGTTAAGCGTCCAACTTCAGCTCAGGTCATGATCTCACGGATAGTGGGTTTGAGCCCCGTGTCAAACTCTGTGCTAATAGCTTGGAGCCTTGAGCCTGCTGTGGATTCTGTGTCTCCCTCTCTCTGCCCCTCCCCTTCTCTCTCTCTCTCTCTCTCTCTCTCTCAAAACTAAATAAAAACATTTAAAGAATTTAAAAAAGGAAATATATGTCCTGTTTCTGTACAGTTTCAAAATGTGCACTAATAATATAAGACATTTTATTATTGGTAGAATTGAATTTAACTGCTGATTAATATTTAGGATGGAGCAAGAAGGTATTATGCTAAGCAAAATAAGTTATAGAAAGACATAATACCATATTTCACTTGTATATGTGGAATTTAAGAGACAAAACAGATGAGCAAAAGGAAAAAAGAGAGGCAAATCAGAAAACAGACTCTTAACTACACAGAACAAACTAACGATTATCAGCGGTGGGTGAGGGGATCGGTTAATAGGTGATGGGGATTAAATAGGTGGGTGGGAATCACTTGTTGTGGTGAGCACCTGGTGTTATATTGAAGTGTTCAATCACTATATTGTACACCTGAAACTAATATTACACTGTATGTTAACTAACTGAAATTTAAATAAAACTTTAAAAAGAGAGACAGCAGGAAAATAACAGAACTGAAACAAGAACTTACTTCTCAATAACTGCTTTAAACATAAATGGACTAAAATATACAGTCAAAAAGCAGAGACTGGATGAATGGATTTTTAAAAATCCATCAATATGCTGCCTACAAGAGAGTCACTTTAGCTTTAAGGATACTCATCAGCCCAAAGTAAATTGATGGAAAACTCCACACAAATGTCAAGCAGAAGAAATCAGAACAGGAGTGGCTACATTTATATTACATAAAATAGACTTTCAGTTGAAATTGGTCCAAATAGACAAAGAAGGTCAGTGAATAGTGAGAAAGGGGTAATTTTAGAAAGAAGATATAATAATAATTATACATGTACATACCTTTATACTAAAGCAGATATGAAGAAAAATTTTATAGGGAGAAATACATAGAGATACAATACAGTAAGGGGCTTCAATGCCTTACTTCCGACATTGGATAGATACAGAAAATAAGGACTTAAATAACACTGTAAACCAAATATACCTAATAGATATATACAGAACATTACATATAAAAGCAACAGAATACACATTATTCTTTTTTTTAAAGGGTGTAAATAATTTATTTATTTATTTTTCAATATATGAAATTTATTGTCAAATTGGTTTCCATACAACACCCAGTGCTCATCCCAAAAGGTGCCCTCCTCAATACCCATCACCCACCCTCCCCTCCCTCCCACTCCCCATCAACCCTCAGTTTGTTCTCACTTTTTAAGAGTCTCTCATGCTTTGGTTCTCTCCCACTCTAACCTCTTTTTTTTTACTTCCCCTCCCCCATGAGTTTCTGTTAAGTTTCTCAGGATCCACATAAGAGTGAAAACATATGGTATCTGTCTTTCTTTGTATGGCTTATTTCACTTAGCATCACACTCTCCAGTTCCATCCACGTTGCTACAAAGGGTCATATTTCATTCTTTCTTATTGCCACATAGTACTCCATTGTGTATATAAACCACAATTTCTTTATCCATTCATCAGTTGATGGACATTTAGACTCTTTCCACAATTTGGCTATTGTTGAGAGTGCTGCTATAAACATTGGGGTACAAGTGCCCCTATGCATCAGTACTCCTGTATCTCTTGGGTAAATTCCTAGCAGTGCTATTGCTGGGTCATAGGGTAGGTCTATTTTTAATTTTCTGAGGAACCTCCACACTGTTTTCCAGAGTGGCTGCACCAATTTGCATTCCCACCAACAGTGCAAGAGGGTTCCCGTTTCTCCACATCCTCGGCAGCATCTATAGTCTCCTGATTTGTTCATTTTGACCACTCTGACTGGCACAGAATACACATTATTCTTAAGAACACAGGAAGCATTCTTCAGGATAGATCATAAGTTGGGCTACAAATTTAAGAATATTGAAATCATATTAAATATTTAATCATATTAAATAGTATGAAGATAACAATCAACAATGGAAAAAGTGGAAAATTTTACAAGTATATGAAAATTAGGCAGCACACTCCTGCACAACCAATCAAGAGATAAATCAGAGGGGTGCCTGGGTGGCTCGGTCGGTTAAGCATCCGACTTTGGCTCAGGTCATGATCTGACAGTCCGTGAGTTCGAGCCCCGCGTCAGGCTCTGTGCTGACAGCTCAGAGCCTGGAGCCTGTTTCAGATTCTGTGTCTCCCTCTCTCTCTGCCCCTCCCCTGTTCATGCTCTGTCTCTCTCTGTCTCAAAAATAAATAAACGTTAAAATTAAAAAAAAAAAGAGGTAAATCAGAAAGCATCTTGAGACCAAAAAAATGAAAAACAACATACAAAAACTTATGAATTGTAGATATTTACATTAAGAGAAAAGAAAGATCTGAAATTAATAATCTAACTTTATTCTACAAGGAATTAGTAAAAGAAGAAGCCCCAAATTTTTTTGAAGCCCCAAATTAGCAGAAGGAAGGAAATAATAAAAATGATAGCTGAAATAAATGAAACAGAAACTGGAAAGACAATAGAAACAAATCAATAAAACAAAGAATTGGATTTTTTAAAACATAAACCAAATTTACAAACTTTTAGCTGGACAACCAAGAAAAAAAGGAAGGACTCATCTAACTATGATGAGTCTTATGAGTTTTATGACTGAAAAAGGAAACATTAGATCAGTAAAATATAGAATACTGGTTATTAATCCCAAGGGTATAGGGTACTGTTCACCAGTTACTAAACCCAGAGGAGAACTGCAAACACTTTTTTCCATGTCATTTGACATGAGAGTTGCTAATGAAAACACAGTGCAGTCAAGCACTGAATGGAACAACACTTTACGTACATAGAGAGACTAAGCAAGATTAGCTTCAGTAGTGCAGCTTAGTGTTCCATGGTCAGTGAGTCTTTTCCAGTGGCTGGTGGCAAGCAGTTTTCCTATGTACATTCCTCCTGTGCCACAGTAGAAGGAACAGTCCCATCTGGGCAGAGGACAGATAAAACACTGGAGTTGTCCAGGTTCCATATGACCCACAGTCTCCAAAGACATATTGATCATTCATTGAGTGCAGAAAAAGGAAAGATAATTTTCACACAGTGTGGTAAGCCTGGCACAGTTTGTATGAGTACTATCTCTCTTGGTGAGAAATGTCCCAAACCCAAGACTCATTCTTTTTTTGTTAACATGTATATTTTTAATTCAATTATAATTATCATACAGCATTTTATTAGTTTTAGGTGTACAATAAATAGTTCAACAATTCTACGCATTATTCACTGTTCATCACAATTAGTATACTCTTAATCCTCTTCAACTATTTCACCCATCCACCCACCCCTCCCCAAGACAGCCACAAGTTTGTTCTCTATGTTTAAGAGTCTAGTTTTTATTTATCTCTTTTTTCTTTGCTTGCATGTTTTGTTTCTTAAAATCCACATATGAGTGAAATAATATGGTATTTGTCTTTCTCTGACTGACATATTTCACTTAGCAGTAACCTCTAGATCCATCCATATTGTTTCAAATGGCAAGATTTCATTCTTTTTATAGCTGAACAATATTCCATCGTGTGTGTGTGTGTGTGTGTGTGTGCGCGCGCGCGTGCGTGCGCGCCATCTCTTTATCCATTCATCATTTGATGCACACTTGGGTTACTTCCATATTTTGGATATTTCAAATAATACTACAATAAACATAGGGGTGCAAATAAACCCAATAGTGGAATTATTGGATTTTTAATTTTTTGAGGAACCTCCAAATTGTTTTGTATGGTGACTGCACCAACTTGTATACCTACCAACAGTGAACAGTTCCTTTGTCTCCACATCCTCATTACCACGTTTTGTTTCTTGTATTTTTGACTTAAGCCATTGTGACAGATGTGAGATGATATCTCATTGTGGCTTTGATTTACAATTCCCTAATGATTAGTGATGTTGAGCATCTATTCATGTGTCTGTTGGCCATCTGTATGTCTTCTTTGGAAAAATGTTTGTTCGTGTTCCGAGCCCACTTTTAATTGGATTATTTGTTTTCTTGGTATTGAGTTGTATAAATACTTTATATATTTTGGATATTGACCCTGTATCAGATCTAACATTTGCAAATATCTTCTCCAAATCAGTAGAGTGACTTTTTGTTTTGTTGATGATTTCCTCTGTTGTAAAAAGTTGTTATTTGTTATAGTCCAACAGCTTAAATTTGCTTTTCTTTCCCTTGTCTGAGGAGATATATCTAAAAAAAAATGTTTCTATGGCTAATGTCAAAGAGATTGCTGCCTGTTTTCTTCTAGGAATTTTACAGTTTCAGGTCTACATTTAGGTCTCGAATCTATTTTGAGTGTATTGTGTATGGTGAGAGAGAGTAGCCCAAATTCTCTCTTTTGCATGTAGCTGTTCAGGTTTTCCAGCACCATTTGTTGAAGACATTCTTTCTGCCCATTGGATATTCTTGCTTCTGTTGTCATAGGCTAATTGACCATAAAAGAGTGGGTTTATTTCTGGACTCTTTATTCTGTTCTAGCAATCCATGTGTTTATTTTTGAGCCAATATTATACTGTCTTGATTACTACAGATTTGTAGTGTATCTTGAAATCTGGGATTGTGATACCTCCAGCTTTGTTTTATTTTTCAAGATTGCTTTGATATTCTGTCTTTTGTGGTTCCATATAAATTTTAAGATACTTTCTCCTAGTCCTGTGAAAAATGCTATTTATATTTTGGTAGGGATTGCATTGAATTGGTTGGTTACTTTGCATGGTATGGGCATTTAAATTAACAATATTAGTTCTCCCAATTAGAGTGGAACATCTTTACTTGTGTCGTCTTCAGTTACTTTTATCAATGTTTTATGGTTTTTGTAGTGAAGGTCTTTTACCTTCTTGGCTAAGTTTATTCAAGGAATTTTATTCCTTTTGTTGGTGCAATTGAAAATGGGGTTGTTTTGTTTTTTGAGTTTTTATTCAAATTCCACTTAGTTAACTTACAGTGCAAGTTTCAGGTAAACAATGTAGTGATTTAAGAAACAACACAGATGGACAGAGTATAGGAATAAACCTAACCAGAGGTAAAAGATCTATACTCTGAAAATGATAAAACACTAATGAAAGAAATTGAAGATGACACAAATAAATGGAAAAACAACCCATCTCATTTACTGGAAGAACAAATATTTTTAAAATGTATTTATTTCCCAAAATAATCTAAAATATACATTTAATGCAATCCCTATCAAAATACCACCAACATTTTTCACAGAGCTATAACAAACAATTCTAAAATTTGTATAGAACCACAAAAGACTCCAGATAGCCAAAACAATTTGGTAAAACAAAAGCAAAAATGGAGGAATCACAACTCCAGACTTCAAGTTATATTGATCAAAGCAGTATGATAATGGCACAAAGACAAACACATAGATCAAAAGAACAGAATAGAAAACCCAGAAATGAACCCACAACTATATAGTTAATTGATTTTTGACAAACAAGGAAATAATATCCAATGGAAAAAAGTTCATGTACTTTTTTTCTTTTTTTCTTTTCTGTTTGATCCGTTAATATTTTAGTAGCATGTTGTTTAATCTGCATGTATTTTTGATCTTTCCAGATTTTTTTCTTGTGATTGACTTCTAGTTTCATAGTGTTGTGGTCAGAAAAGGTGCATGGTATGACTTCAAAGGTTTTGTATTTTATTCAGGCCTGTTTTGTGACCTAATATGTGATCTATTCTGGAGAACGTTCCATGTGCAATTGAAAAGAATTCAAAGCCATTGCTTTTTGTTGATTTTATGTTTAGATGATTTGTCCTGTGATGTAAATGAGGTGTTAAACTCCCCTCCTATTATTGCAATAGTTTGTTATTATTTTACATAGTTCAGTGTTCCCATGCTTGGTACATAAATATTCACAATGTTAGATCTTCTTGTTGTATTGTGTAGTGCCCTTCTTTGTTTCTTGTTACAGTCTTTGTTTTAAAGTCTAGTTTGTCTAATAGAAGTATTGCTACTCTTTTGGATATCCATTTGTGTGGTAGATGTTTCTCCATCCCCTTTCTTTCAATGTACAGGTGTCTTTAGGTCTAAAATGAGTCTCTTGTAGGCAGCATGTAGTTGGTCTTGATTTTAATCTACTCTTACACCCTGTGTCTTTTGATTGCAGCATTTAACCCATTTACATTAAAAGTAATTACTAATATATATGTGTTTATTGTGATTTCGTTAGTTGTTTTGTCGTCATTTCTGGATATTTTCTCTGATCCTTTCTTGTTTTGTCACTCTTAGTCTCTCCTTTCCTATCAAAGAGTCCCCTTTAATATTTCCGGAGGGCTGCTTTATTGCTCACAAACATCTTTAGTTTTTGTTTGTCTGGGAAACTCTACCTCTCCTTCTATTCTGAATTGTAGACTTGCTGGTGAAATATTATTGGCAGCAGATTTTTCCCATTCAGCACTTTGAATATATCATGTCACTCCCTTCTGTCTTGCCAAGTTTCTGTTGAGAAATCTACAGCTAGCTTTATGGGTCTTCCCTTGTAAGTTAAGGATTTCTTTTGTATTGCTGCTTTTAAGGTTTTTTCCTTTATCACTATATTTTGCAAATTTAATTACAATATGTCTTGGTGTTGGTCTCTTTTGTTGCTTTTGATGGGAGTTCTCTGTGTCTCCTGGATCCGGATATCTGTTTCCTTCCCAAGATTAGGGAAGTTTTCAGCTATTATTTCTTCAAATAAATTTTCTGCCCCCTCTTCTTGCTCTTCTTTGGGAACTCCTATTATACAAATGTTATTATGTTTGATGGAGTCTCTGAATTTCCTAAGTCTATACTTATGTTGCATAATTCTTCTTTCTCTTTTCAGTTCAACTTCATTAATTTCTAATAGTTTGTCTTCTGTTGTTAATAATTCATTCCTCTGCCTCAAGCATGTTTCTAATTTGCTTATTGCTGTCTTAATCTTGAATTTTTTTTTACCTCTTTTATCTCTGTGGTATGAGTCTTATTCATGTCTTCCTTTCTCAAGCCTAGTGAATATCCTTATGATTGTTGCTTTAAATTCTCCATTAGGAATGTTACTTCTATATGTTTTGCTTAGATCTCTGGCCATGGCTGTATTTTGCTCTTGCATTTGGGATGAATACCTCCATCCTGGCACTTTGTCTCAGTCTCTGCCTTGTTCTGTTTGTTAGAAAAGCCAGTTATGTCTACTGCTTCTGACATTATGAATAAGAGGTCATGTATTGCTCAGGGCCTGTCACTTCTGGAAATGTCCCTACTGTGTGTTGTGTGTACTTTGCTGTTGTGTTTTGGCTGCTCTGTTTGTCATATGAAGAGACTCTCCTTGCCTGCTGTGGGCAGTGTTTGGTCCTTTGCCTGAATGTAGTGGGTTTTAACTAGGTGTGCTTGGTCTGTTTGTGAAATGAGGCCTGACACCACCTCTACCAGAACTGAAAGCCTACAGAACTCTCTGGTTGGGAGACATGGTATGGGCAGAGATTTGTACTGGTTTCTGGGGGAGGGACCCACCACACTGTCTAAGGCAAGTTCAACTGAGAACGGCAGTCCCACCAGCATAGGGCTTGGTGTATAAAGTTAGGCAGCCAGTGTTAATGCTGTCCTGCTTCCCCCAGGTATGCTGAGGGAAGGAAATTGGGAAATCGTGCCAGCCAGTTCCTTTGTTCCTGGAGAGGTGTCACCATGAGTGCTGCCTCTCACTGACACACTCTGAGAAAAGCAAATAATCTCTCTCCTCTGTGCCCCAGGTGTTCTTCTGATACTGTTTCCAAGTTGTCTGCCTCCAGGTTGTTTCCCTGCCTTCTCTCCAGGAGCAGTGCAGCGTCCTCTGAGCTCTTTGCCAGCAAACTGACCTTTAAAACTCTAGGCTCTAAGGACACCTGGTGGCTAAGTCGGTTAAGTGTGTTTGAATTTGGCTCAGGTCACCATCTCACAGTTCATGAGTCTGAGCCCTGTTTTGGGTTCTCTGCTGTCAGCTGGCAGCCTACTTAGGATCCTCTGTTCTGCTCTCTATGTCCCTCTGCCACTGGTTCTCACTCTCTCTCTTTCAAAAATAAATAAATATTAAAAAAAAACTTTCCAGGCTTTAAGGTACACTGATTGTAATAACTCACAAAATTCAGCCCCTCTAATTTTCCAACCCAGTGGATTTGGGAAAACATTCTCCTTGTGCAATCTCATGTGTTTCCTCTCTCTCTCAACCTTCTATGTAACCACAGCTCCCTCCCGTTTGCAACACTCATAATTCATTTCTCCCCTAAACCAATTCTGCATACTTCCTACCTTCTTTTATATGGGCTTTTTCTTCCCTCTTGTGAATTTGTTCTGTCAATCTTCAGGTTGATTTCTGGAATATTTAGGATGTTTGATAGTTATTTAAGTTGTATTTGTGGGAAGAGGTGAGCCCAGGGTCCTCCTACTCAGCTGTCATCTTTCCTTAAAACCCAGAAGAATTAATATTGTTAAAATACCCATGCAACCCAAAGCCATCTATAGATTTAATGTGGTCACTATGAACGGCAATTCCACAGCAATAGAAAATATATCATAAAAATTGTGTGAGAAAGAAAGAAAGAAAGACAAAATCTACAAATAGCCAAAGCTATCTTAAGAAAGAAGAACAAATTTCCAGGCTTCAGTCTTCCTGATTTTAAACTATATACTACAAAATGATTGTAATCAAAACTGGTATAAAACACAGCCACATAGACAAATTTAATGGAACCAAGAGTTCAGAAATAAACCTATGCCAGATACAGTCAACTAATATTATGCAAGGAAGCCAAGAATACTCAATGAGGAAATAAATTGTGTTGGAAAACATGATATCCACAAGAAAAAGAATAAAATTGATCCCTTATATACAAAAATCAACATAAAATGGATTAAAGAATAAACTGTGACAGTTTAGAAGAATCTCCTAGAAGACAGGGAAAAAGCTCCTTGATATTGATTTTGGCAATGACTTTTTAGGTAAGATACCCAAAGCACAAGCAACAAAAGCAAGTAGGACTAACCAAACTTAAAATCTGCACAGTAAAAGAAACAATCAGCAAAATGAAAAGGAAACCTGAAGAATAGGAAAAAATATTTATAAACTGCATATTGTATAAGAGGTCAATATCTAAAATATATTATATAACTCAATAGCATTAACACTAATCCAATTAAAACTGGGTAGAGGACCTGAATGTATACATTTTTCCAAAGAAAACATTCAAATCACAAGCAGATAGGTGAAAAGATACTGAATGTAACTAATTGTCAAGGAAATACATATCAAAATCAAAATAAGATATCATCTCACACCTGTTAGAATGGTTATTATTAAGGAGACAAAAAATAACAAGTGCTGGTGAGGATGTGGAGAAAAGAGAACCTGTATGCACCTTTGGTGGGAATGAAATTGATACCTCCAATGGAAAACAATATGGAGGTTACTAAAAAATAAATAAATAAAATAAAATAAATAGAATTATTGTGTGATTGAGCATAACTTCTAGGTATGTATCTGAAGAAAATGAAATCAGAACCCTAAAGAGATATCTGCACTCCCACGTTCATTGCAGCATTATTCACCTTAGCCAAATAAGGAAAAAAATCTATGTATCTTTTTGGCAAATAAATGGATAAAGGAAATGTGGTAAATATATAAAGTGGAATATTATTCAGGCATAAAAAAGAAAATTTTCTTTGAAACAACACGGATAGACCTTGAAACTATTATGCTAAGTGAAATAAGTCAAACAGGAATATCAAGTACTGTATTATCCCACTTGTATATGTCATCAGAAAGTGCTAACTCATGGAAACATAGAGTATAATAGTGGTTGCCAGGGGCCTGAGAGTAGGAGAAATGGGGAAATATTGGTCAAAGATTACAAACTTCAATTTATAAGATTAATAAGTTCTTGTGATGTAATATACAGCATGGTGACTATAGGTAACCATACTCTATACTGGAAAATTCCTAAGAAAGTACATCTTAAATGTTGTCACTATAAATGTAATATATTTTATTTATATTATATATTTTATATATTAAAGATTAAACAGTGTATATTTATATATACTTATTACATATGCTTGTTTATATATGTGCTAATATATTTATCTATTTTATGCATATATGTAAGGTGATAGACATATTAACATTGTGGTATTCAGTTTGCAATATATAAGTGTGTCACATTATTAAACTGTAAACCTTAAACTTATACAATTTTATATGGCAATTATATCTCTATAAATTTGGGGAAATTTAAAAAGGAATGTGTGTTTAAGTTTTGTAAGTTATATTTACCTTAAGATAATCTTCCATCATTTCTCTTGAGAACCATTATTATAATAACTATATTATAGATGACCTAGCTTGTATTTTGGGAATGAACCCTACTAGATGATGCCATGCTGTTTTTTTAATAATTCTCAATTCTATTTCCTTACTTATTAATTTAAGATTTTTGCATTTTTATTCTAAATCAGTACTGTTAATGTGGCCGCCACTAGCCACATATGAATATTGAGCACTTTAAATGCAGGTAGTCTGAATTGAGATATACTATAAGTGTATCACACATACAAGTATTTGAAGACCTACTATGAAATTATGATAAATTAATTTATATTATATATATTTTTTTTCTGTGTAGTATTTTTATATCCCTATGCCAATTATGTCTGTCCATGTTAATACCCTTGCAGTGACTATTTTGACTTTGTAAAAATAAATTCTCTTTTTATGTGCTATGGCATAGGATGTAATATAAAGAATCCCACACATTAAAATATGTGGGCCTGTAACTTTTGAAAAGGTTAGCTTAATTGTGAATTTTAATTTTTAATTGTTCTTTCCACTTTTTCTGGTATATTTTGCTCATTGGTATTGTTTTTGAAAGTGCTGATTTCCTCAAGATTTTAAATCTTATTTTCCTGTTACTAGATGATAGATATACTGGTAGGTAAATAATGATGTTTAACAAAGAAATATTGGCTCTTAAATCCTACCCATATGTTAGAATTAATTCTTTTCTAAAATTAGGTAATTCTTTTGTGACAATAGCTGATGATTTCCTTTGTCCTACAAACATGCATAAAACTTTTTTATTACTTGAAAATATTTTACAATCTTGGAATCCCTTGCAAATATCTACATTTCTGGATTCCCTTGAGAATGTTGATGACCCAGGAACACCAGGCTGCATTTGTAACAGTCAATTGGAGTAACAGCTTTTTATTTTTAATAAATGTATACTCTCCATTTCACTTCCGTCATTCATGCCACTCCAAACATCACCAGGTCATTTCACTCACATTGCATGCTTAGTCCTGGCAGACCTTTGAGTCTACTATCTAGAGACTAGGTTTTGGATTCTAAAAGAACAAAATTCATTTCAAGATTTTGCACTTGAGAATATGAACTTCCAAAATATTCGTAATCTTTCTCAGCTCTACTTCCCTTATCTAGTAGATGGGAATGAAATACCTACTTCCTAGAATTATTGTGAGGATTAAAAGAGATGATATTTGAAAAATGCTTAGGATATTATCTGACATATGGTAACTATTTGATAAAGTTTTAAAAATTATTAGACATGTTTGTATTCAATTGGATAATGTATGTTAAATTGTGAAGTAAATAAGGTTAAGGGGTGTACTTGTGATGAGCACAGAGTGTTGTATGTAAGTGTTAAATCACTGAATTGTACACCTGAAACTAATATTAACTAACTGGAATTTAAATAAAAACAAAACAAAAAAAATAAGGCTAGAGACACCTCAGATGGCTCAGTTAAGGGTCCAGCTCTTAATTTCAGCTCAGGTAATAATCTCAGGCTCCTGAGATAGAGCCCCAAATCAGGCTATGCCCTGATAGCACAGAGCCTGCTTGGGATTCTCTCTCTCTCTCTCTCTCTCTCTCTCTTTGCCCCTCCCCTGCTCATGCTAAAAATAAACAAACAAACAAACAAATGAACGAACTTAAAAAATAAGGCTGAATAACTATATAGTAAAATATTTCTAATTGATTTTATGTGCTATAATTGTACTGTAAATAAAATTTTAGTTTTAAATCAACTAATTTGGCAATCTGTTATTATTCCAGTCAAAAATGAAGTAGCCTCAGAACTTCCAGATATGGCAGATATTCCAGCAATTAATCCATCAATTAGTGATCTAATACTTCAATTAGATTTAAACAAAGTAATAGGTAAGTAGAAATTTATGATGTTTGGGCAAGTAAAACACAGTCTAAGAGTTAAAGTATTTCAGCTCTAGTTCTGTTGTTAAAAGAAGATAAGAAATTCAAATGTAGGGCAGACTTTCTCAATTTAAAAATAATTTTATTCTAATCAATCTATATATCAATTAATATTCAGCTTTAAGTGACTTAATTATGTGCTCATTAATCCACCAAACAAGCGTTCATTAGGTAATGCTTAATAGTTTTCCTTTCCTGTTTATAAAACAAAAATATATAGGATTCTCCCTAGATTGTGAATTTTTATAACAAACTTGATGTTATATGATCAGTTTCTTAGAGTACATAATTTTGATTTCTTATATCATTTGTAATAACAAGATGGAATAAGAAAAATGGTACTTTCACAAGATAGGCAATATAGCTTCTTTTTGATCTACTTATCACAAAGTTTGGACTTTTTTTTTTTTGAAGTTGAGTATTTTCATTTATTTATAGTCCTCCTGTATTTTTATTATTATTTACTTTATTTATTTTTAATTTACATCCAAGTTAGTTAGCATATAGTACAATGATTTCAGGAGTAGATTCCTGCTGGAGTCCAGCTCCAGCAGGTCCAGGGGTTCCCAAAGGATGAACAGCGTCGGCGAAAAAGTGAAAATAAAGCAAAACTAAAACAAAAATGAAAAACTAAAATAAAAAGCTAAAATAAAAAACTAAAATAAAAAACTAAAATAAAAATGGACACAAACAACAGCAGCGTGTTGAGCTGGCCGATTTATTGCAGTAAACGTGGCATTATATATACTAGTGATTTTCTTGTAACATATGTCATCTATGTTTTTCTAACATTACCCAATTCTAAAATTGTTCCTTTGTATAATCACCCAATAAGGAACAACATGATTGTTTTGTCATAACGTTACCTCCTGCCCTTTGCTTATTGATTAATTTCTTTTATTGGTTTTATTATGTATCTATGTTTATCTATAATTTATAAAGTATTTGCTTTGCTGTTTTCATGCAAGATCATTTATCTCTCAACACCTCAAGTGGAACTGTTACAAGGACATGACCTCTTAGTTGTTTCCCTGAACCATTTGTGGTTTTGAAGAACAAAAGTGTTCGCCTGGGTCCGAGGTGTCAGGAAGGGGGCCAAGAGGGCCTTAGAAACCCACTCCTTATACATTCTCAGAGAGACAGTGCACCTAGCAACCAATGAACCATTCTGTACTTTAACCGACTAGGTTCAATCATCATCTGGAATGCCTCCTGGGGGCCAAGTGGGCCTAGGGGTTAGAGTGACCTGTGTCCATAGATACACTCCTTAGTTACCAGAGTGGGGCTTTCAAATCCATATGTCTCTCTTATACAGGCCCTTTTTGCTGGCAAAGGTATGAGGCGTCCATCCATAGGGGATGGTAAGGGCTAAACGTAAGGCCACACAATTTCTTGCGGAACCTTATTTTCTTTCCTACTGGTTCTTTTCCCAGAGGGCCTGTCAAGAGCAATTCTCCAACAGACAATACCCCGGGTAGTTTTAAGGCCAAACTACCTAAAAGCAGGAGTACAAGAAGCTTCACTGTTGGTGGGCCACCTTGCAGTCACCAATCCGTCCACAGCCTGGGCTTTGCCACTCAAGTGGGGATAGCTCAGCTTCCAGCAGATTCCTTAATGTCCCTTTCCCATTTAGCTCATCTCCCCCTCCCACAACCCCTCCAGCAATCTTCTGTTTCCTATAGTTAAGAGTCTTTTATGTTTTGTCCCCCTCCTTGTTTTTATATTATTTTTGCTTCCCTTCCCTTATGTTTATCTGTTTTGTACCTTAAATTCCTCATATGAGTTAAATCATATGATATTTGTCTTTCTCTGACTGACTAATTTCATTAGCATAATACCTTTTAGTTCCATCCATGTAGTTGCAAATGGCAAGATTTTATTCTTTTTGATTGCTAAGTAATATTACATTGTATATATACTACATCTTCTTTATCCATTTATCCATCAATGGACATTTGGACTCTTTCCATACTTTGGCTGTTGTCAATAGACCTGCAATAAATATTTGGGTGCATGTGCCCCTTTGAATTAGAATTTTTGCATAAAATAAAAATCCCAAAAGAGATCACAGGCAATAATATCTGTGACAGCTGTTGTAGCAACTTTTTTTTTCTAGATGTGTCTCCTGAGGCAAGGGAAACAAAAGCAAAAATGAACTATTGGGACCTTATCAAGATAAAAAGCTTCTGCACAGTGAAGGAAATAATCAGCAAAACTAAAAGGCAACTGACAGAATGGGAGAAGATATTTTCAAATGACATATCAGATAAAGGGTTAGTATCCAAAATATATAAAGAACTTATTAAACTCAACAGCCAAAAAACAAATAATCCAGTGAAGAAATGGGCAAAAGGCATGAATAGGCATTTTTCCAAAGAAGACATCCAGATGACTAACAGACACAAGAAAAGATGCTCAACATCAATCATCATCAGAGATATACAAATCAAAATCATGATGAGATACCACCTCACACCTGTCAGAATGGCTGAAATTAACAATACAGGAAACAACAGATATTGGCAAAGATGTGGAGAAAGGGGAACCCTCTTACACTGTTGGTGGCAATAGAAACTAGAGCAGCCACTTTGGAAAACAGTACCTGGGCTCCTTGAAAGGTAAAAAATAGATCTACTCTATGACATAGGAATTGTATTACTTGGTATTTACCCAAAGGATACAAAAGTACTGATTTGAAGGGAAACATGTACCCCAATGTTTATAGCAGCATTATCAACAATAGCCAAACTATGGAAAGAGCTCAAATGTCTGTTGACTAATAAATGGATAAAGAATGTGTTGTGTGTATGTATGTGCGTGTACTTTGTGTGGATGAAACTAGAATGTATTATGCTAAGTAAAATAAGTCAGAGAAAGACAGACACCAAATTATTTCATTCATATGTTGAATTTAGGAAACAAACAGATGAACAAATGGGAAGGAGAGGGAAAAGAGAGAGAAACAAACCATAAGAGACTGTTAATAATAGAGAACAAACTGAGGGTTGATTGAGGGAGGTAGGAGGGCTGGGCTAAATGGGTGATGGGTGTTGAGGAATGTACTTGTTATGATGAGCACTGGGAGTTATATGTAAGTGATGAATTACTAAATTCTACTCCTGAAACAAATATTTGAAAATAAAAGAAATACCAATGGCATTTTTTACAAAAATGTTTAAAAACTACACTAAAATTTTCATAGACCACAAAAGACTGCAAATAGCTAAAGAAATCTTGAGCATGACGACCAAGGCTAGAGACATCACATAGTCTGATTTCAAACTATATTACAAAGATACAGTAATCAGGACAATATGTTGTTGACATAAAAATAGGTAAATAATTCCATGGAACAGAATACAGAGCACAGAAATAAACCCACTATCATATGGTCAACTGATTTTTTGACAAAGATACCAAAAATATACAATGGGAAAAGCATAGTTTCTTCAATGCTGTTGGGAAAACTGGGTAACTTTATGCAAAAGAATGATCACCTATTTCCATAATACACAAAATCAATTCAAATTCAAATGGATTAAACACTTAAATCCTAAAACAATAATACTCATAGAAGAAAACACAGGGGGATATCTTGATGTTGCTCTAAGCAATAATTTTGGATTTGATATCAAAAGCACAAGCACAAAAGAAAAAAGTAGGAGTACATCAAACTAAAACACTTTTGTATAGCAAAAGAAACAATCACAAAATGAAGAGGCAATCTACAGAACAGGAGAAAATATTTGTAAACTACATATCTGATAAGAGGTTAATATCCAAAATATATAATGAACTTCTACAACTCAATGGAAAAATCACCAATAATTCATTCACAATCACAATAACTTAAGTATCTGAACAGATATTTTTCCAAAGAAGACATATAGATGCCCAAGAGACACATGAAAATATGCTCAACATCATTAATCATCAGGGAAATGTAAATCAAAACCACAATGAAGTATCAGCTCACACTTTTTGGAATGGCTATGATCAGAAGACATGGGATAACAAGTATTGGTGAGAATGTGAAGAAAATATAACTCTTGTACACTGTTGATTATAATATAAATTTGTGCAGCTATTATGGAAAATATTAGTTTTTTTTCCTTTAATGTTTATTTATTAAATAATAATAAATTTATTATTTTTATTATTTATTTTATTTATTATTTTTATTTTATTTTATTTTTCTTTTTTCTTTAATATTTTATTATTATTTAATAAATATATGGAGGTTTTAAAAAAATTAAAAATAGAACTACCATATGGTCTAGCAGTCACACACCTGGATTTATATGTGAAGAAAAGGAAATCATTATCTCAAAGGAACATTTGTACACCCATATTTATAGTGGCATTATTTACATTAGCCAAGATGGAAATAACCTAACTGCTCACCATCCATTGATGACTGATGGATAATAGATAACGAATAATGAATACATATGTAGATATCTATGTGTATGTGTACACAAACATGTATGTATATACATATATATCTATATCTAACATATATATGCATATATATGTGTGTGTGTGTGTGTGTGTGTATATATATATATATATATATATATATATATATATATATAATTTTGCCATAAAAATGAAGGAAATACTGCCTCTTGAAAACATGAGGATAAACCTAGAGAGTGATTGGTCAAAGGGTTCAAACTTTTAGTTATTAGGTAAGTAAATTCTGAGGATTATATCTAATAATACTCTATTGCTTATGTGATATTTGATAAACACTCTCACTAAACAGGAAGGGAGGGAAGGAGGGACGGAGGGAGAAAGAAAGAAAGAAAGAAAGAAAGAAAGAAAGAAAGAAAGAAAGAAAGAAAATAAAGAAAAAAAAGAAAAAAAGAAAGAAAAAAAAGAAAAAAAAGAAAGAGGAGGGGAGGGGAGGGGAGGAAGGAAGGGAAATTCACTATGTGAAGTCATGGATGTGTTAACCTGATTGTGACAACCATTTTACAATGTGTACAAATATCAAATCGTTGTGCTGTGCACTTTAAATATATTATAATTTTATTTGTTAATTACACTTCAATTAAGGTGGAAAAAATGGATATGTCATAAAGGCATGGAGAAAAATATGCATGAATAGCTGTATTAGGATCAGAAAAAGCAGACTGAAAAAAAGAAAAAGAGTTCAAGGCAAGAAAAATTACCAGGGATAAATAGAAGTGTTAAGTAATAATAAAAGAACAAATTCTCCAAGAATATATAATATTCCTTAATGTGTGTATGCCTTAACTCATATGTGCCAAAATACATAGGCAAAAACTGGACTATAGATAAAACTATAAGGAGAAATAAACACATCCATTATTACACTTGGAAACTTCACCCTTCTATCAGAAATGACTATAACCAGCAGGCAAAAAAATCAATAATAACAGGTGAACTCAACAACACCATCAATCAACTGCATCTAATCAATATCTATCTGAATACCCCATCCACAATAGCAGAATACACATTGCTTTCAAATTCACAAGCTATATTCACAAAGATGGACCACATTTTAAGATAGAAATAGTGTGTTAAAAATTTGTCTAAAATATAAATCACACAAATCATGCTCTCAGTCCATAATGAAATTAAATGAGAAATCAGTGACATATGTAGATGGAAAATCTCAAAATATTTGAAGATGAAACAATATACCTCTAAAGTGCATGTTCAAAGAAGAAGTGTCAAAATAAATTAAAAAAATTTAAACTAAGTGAAAATTAAAATATTACTTATCCAAATGTGTGTGATAAAACAGTGAAAGGAGTGCTTAGAAGGAAATTTATAGCGTTGAATTCATATATTAGAAAATAAGATAAGTAAAAAATCAATAATCTCTCCTCCCCCTTAGGAAACTCGAAAAAGAGAAGCAGAAAAATTGTGATGAGTTTGGACTTTTTTAAAATTAGTACTTACATTTTGTGAAAGACATTTTTAAGAGAATTAAAAGACATACTATATATTGATAGAAAATATTTGCCAAACATGTATCTCATATAAAGTATTTGTGTTTGAAATATATACAAATAATTAAACATTAAAAAAACAATGCTATTTTAAAACTCTTAAAATATCTGAACATCCATCTCTTCAAAGAAGATAGAAGATGACAAGTAAGCATAATGAAATCATCAAATGTCATTAGGAAATTGCAAATAAAAACAATGAAATACCTAATGAGATACCCTATGAGAATGGCTTAACCAAAAACTCACAACACAAAATGTAGTAAAATATATGGAATGCATGAACTCTCATTTATTGTTTTTGAAGATGAAAAATGCTATACCCACTTTGGAAGACAGTTTGACATTTTTATAAAGGTCAACATTATCTTACCATACAATCCAGTAATTATGCTCCCAAGTGTTTACCCAAATGAAACCTTATATCCAGGCAATAACCTGCACATGAATATTTATAGCAGGTTTACCTATAATTGCCCCATTTTGGAAGCAACAAAGATGTTTTCCAATAGGTTAATGGATTAACAACCTGTCGTACATTTATATAATGGTATATTATTCAATAATAAAAAGAATTGGGCTATCAAGCTACAGAAAGACATGGAAGGAACTTAAGCACACATTACTAAGTGACAGAAGCCAGCTTGGAAAAGCTATAGTATTTCAACTATATACCACTCCGAGAAAGGCAAAACTATACAGATAGTTAAAATTTCAGAAGTAGCCAAGGGTTCAGATTGAGGAGTAATGAAGAGTTGGAGCACAAGGAATTTTCAGGGTGCTGAAGCTATTTTGTATAATAATATAGTGGTGGAAAACATGATACTATATATTTGTCAATATCTGTAGAATTGTACAACAAAAGGAGTCACTAACATAAACCATGAATATTATTAGTAACTCATCAACATTGGTTCATCAACTGCAACAAATATATTATCTAAAATAGGATGTTAATAACGGGAAATTGTGTGTTAGGGGAAAGAAGTATTTGGGAACTCTGTACTTTCTGTGTAACTTCTCTGAAACCCTAAATTGCTCTAGAAAAAAAACTATTAAACATTTTTTTGAAAGGATACAAAAATACTAATTTGAAGGGATACACGTACTCTGATGTTTATAGCAACATTATCTACAATAAATGGAAATAGTCTAATGTCTATCAACTTATGGATGGATAAAGAAGAGGTGAAATATGTATATAATATATGTATATATATATTACAACTCACAAAACTTTATATATATATGTAATATATATGAAATTATATATATATATATATATATGCACATATACATATACATACATACATATAGGGTAGTTCTATTTTGACTCTTTGAGGAACCTCCATACTGTTTTCCAGAGTGACTGCACCAGTTTGCATTCCCAACAACAGTGTAAGACAAAGGTTCCCCTTTTTCCACATTGTCACCCACATTTGTTGTTTCCTGTGTTATTAATTTTAACCATTCCGACAGATGGCAGAATATCTCATTAAAGTTTTGATTTCTAATTCTCTGATGATGCGTGATGTTGAGCATCTTTTCATGTGTCAGCCATCTCGATGTCTTCTTTGGAAAAATGACTATTCATGTTTTCTGCCCATTTTTCAACTGGGTTATTTGCTTTTTGGGTGTTGAGTTTTCTAGGTTCCTTACATATTTTTGGATACTAACCCTTTGTCAAATATATCATTTACAAATATCTACTCCCATTCCATAGGCTGATTTTTAGTTTTGTTGATTGTTTCCTTCACTGTGCAGAAACTTTTTCTCTTGATGAAGTCCTGATAGTTTATTTTAGCTTTTGTTTCCCTTGTCTCAGGAGATGTATCTAGTAAGAAGTTGCTAGTCAAACAGGTTACTGCCTGTGTTCTCCTGTAGGATTTTGATGGTTTCTCATCTCACATTTAGGACTTTCATCCATTTTGAATTTATTTTTGTGTATGGTATAAGAAAGTGGTCCAGGTTCATTCTCCTGCATGTCGCTGTCCAGTTTTCCCAATACCATTGTTGAAGAAACTGTCTTATTCCCATTGTGTATTTATTCCCTCTTTGTTGAAGATTTGTCAGCCTTATAGTTGTGGGTTCATTTCTGGGTTTTCTGTCATATAGACACATTGATCTATATGTCTGTTTTTGTGCCAATACCATACTGCCTTGATCACTACAGCTTTGTAATATAGCTTGAAGCCTGGAATTGTGATGCCTCCAGCTTTGCTTTTCTTTTTCAAGGTTGCTTTGGCTATTTGGGGTCTTTTGTGGTTCCATGCAAATTTTATGAGTTTGTTCTAGTTCTGTGAAAAATGCTTGTGGTATTTTGATAGAGATTGCATTAAATGTATAGATTGCTTTGGGTAGTATAGACATTTTAATAATGTTTGTTCTTCCAATCTATGAGCATGGAATGTTTTTCCATTTCTTTGTGTTACCTTCAATTTATTTCATCAGTGTTTTATAGTTTTCAGGTTACAGATCTTTTAATAAAAGAAAGGGAAAGAATCATATGTAAGCATCCATTCCTCTTTAAAACATTTTTTAATGTTTATTCGCTTTTTTGAGAGAGAGAGAGAGAGAGAGAGAGAGAGAGAGTAGGGGAGGTGCAGACAGACACAGAGACAGAGAATCCAAAGTGGGCTCCAGGCTTTGAGCTGTCAGCAGAGAGCCCAACATGAGACTTGAACCCAGGAACTATGATATCATGACCTGGGCTGAAGTCAGATGTTTAACTGAATGAGCCACCCAGACACCCCTGTACAGCATCCATTCTTCATGAAAAACCTCAAAAAGTAGGGATAGAGGGAACATACCTCAACATTATAAAGGCCATATACAAAAGACCCACAGCTAATATCATCCTCAATGGGGAAAAACTGAGAGCTTTTTTTCTATGGTCAGGAACTAGACAGGGATGTCCACTCTCACTACCATTATTTAATATAGTACTATAAGTCCTCACCTCAACAATCAGATAACAAGAAGAAATAAAAGTCCTCCAAATTGGCAAAGAAGTCTAACTTGAACTATTTGCAGATTGTATGATACTCTATGTAGAAAACCCAAAAGATTCCACCAAAAAGTTGCTAGAACTGATACATAAATTCAGTAAAGTCACAGGATACAAAATTAATGTACTGAAATGTGTTGCATTTCCATACACCAGTAATGAAGCAGCAGAAACAGAAACCAAGGAATCGATCCCATTTACAATTGTACCAAAACCATAAGATATCTAGGAATACACCTAACCAAAAAAGTAAAAGATCTGTACTCTGTTATATCGTTTTTAAAAACAGCTCAGTGAACTCCAAGCACAATAGGATTAAAAAAAATAATTTGGGAAGTGGAAAGATACAAGTGAAAAAAATGTGACTCTAGGTTATTTCTCCAGCACGTAACTTTTAATTCCTAATAGTTAACCTGATCTTTTCTCAAATACTATTCACATTGCCTTTTGTTTATTTGAGGATCCTTTGCTTCCTCAATTCAAATGAGCAAATCTTTCTTATATATACCAGTTGGAGAAAGATCCAGAGAAGTTAAAATACATCTGTTAATATTCGCCCATGTTTTATTTATTTGTTTTTGCCATAGATCTTATTACATTCTCAACTGTTTGTTACTTAATTAATGAAAAGTAGTTCTACCAAATCCGACACATTTCATTTTTGTAATGCTGTAGCAGGTCACCACCTTTATACAGATTGCAGTGTTGCTATATTTGGATTGCCAAGGTCACAGTGCAACATTAACTATTTATTGACTCAGCCATTTTTCCAAAGAAACACTTCCATCTGGATGACTAGCTCATAACAGGTTTCCAAATCTAGGTGCATGCTGTTAGAAACAAACAATTTCACAAAATTTTAGACCCTGTAGCTGACCTTACTTGATGATTCTTAAGTGTTCCTTTTTCAGTATAAACTGTCCTTTAGCCATGTTCATATATTTTTCCTGTAATTGGATCTAGTTGTAGTTTTTAAATCAAGCAAAAATTTCAAATCACATAAACACTCGAATGAAAAGAGACCAAGTCTCAATCCTGGCATTCCTGCAAATTTAACCATTTCCTCCTCCCCGGTAACAATGTCTTCATGCTAACGAGACCTGGGAAACCACTTTTTTCCCTTTAATCTACAAAATATCTTGTTATTCTTTTCCACTACAGATGCCTACTTTTTTTTTTACAATTAAATAATATGAAAGGGGCATAAAATATTCTTAGGTAAGTCAAAGATTTTCTGCTCCCTGCTAATTTTCTCTGACAATGGAGGCCATGGTTTGTAATGTAACCTGTGAGGAAAAAAATGTTATGTTCCACATCCCTAGGTATACCCCTACAATATGATGATGATTTTAGTATAAACTTGAAAGTTATATTATTATCATACACTCTCCAGTATATTTTATTTTAACCAAAGACATAGTATTGTATGGAAAGGGCAGTGGTTAAAAGATTATGATATGTAAGTTTGTGCATCAATTTTGTCATTATCTAGATACACAATATATGGAGACTTAATGATTGCTAATATACCTTCCAATAATAAAGTTTGCTGATTTGGCAATACAAATATTTTATTATAATTCTTATTATTTAATAACAAGTAGATAGTTCTACCTTAGTAGAGTTACCTTATGAAGTGTTTTGATGTTCTTATTTGTATAGAAACTGATATAGAACACTTGAAGGATGCCATTGAAAGAAGTATGTTGGTGAAGGAAAAGAAGATACAATCAAAGAGTCTCCCTGGTAAGAACAAGAGTTTTGCAAGTCTATATTTCTGGTTTTAAATGCACTTCTTCGGAGTTTCATGAAGACTGGGTCTATATGAAAATAGTAGCTATATGTTATTACTATACAGATAAAATCTTCATAAATATTCTCATAATTCATTATACTCTGGTGTTTACTAGAAATAAAAATTTAGCTAGATATTAGGAGTTTTAGAAATCATCCATTTAGAAATTAGACCATAAAATAAAATGCTATAGTGGCCTTAAAATATGGTTGGTGAAAGTGTGTCCAATCATATACTATTAATTTTCTATACTTCATGAATATAATAGCAACAAGAATTTAGAATAGTTAATTCATTAGTTACCATTTCCTTCTATTTGATGCCATATTTATGGTATATCAACTGTAACAGAGTACATTGGCTGTGTTATATAGTTTGGAGATTATACTACTGCCTTTACTCATTAACAGCGATGAACATACTGCCATTGCCTGCATATGCCATATATGCATATATATGCATGTACATATGCAATATATACAGATATTTGACTGTATTTTTCATATATATATATGTATATATATATATATATATCCCTGTTAAAAAACACTGTCATCTAAAGGTGACTGTGTCCACATGTCCAAAGGCTTTGTCTTTTGTGAATAACTGTGAAGGGAAGGATATTATTTTAAAAAAGAAAGCATGGAAATACAGTAACTGAAATATTAAAATTCACTAGAACTGCTCAGTAAATTTATGCTGTCAGAAGAAAATGAGTGGAGTGGCTCAGGTGGTTAAGCATCCTACTTTTGGCTCAGGTCGTGATCTCATGGTTTGTGGGTTCAAGCCCTGCATCCAGCTCTATGCTGACAGCTCAGAGCCTGGAGCCTGCCTCAGATTCTGTGTCTCCCTCTCTCTCTCTTCCCCTCCCCTGCTCATGCTCTGTCTCTAAAAAATAAATAAACATTAAGAAAGGTTTAAAAAAAAGAAGAAAGAATGAGCAAAACTAAAGTACTGAAATACTACAATAAGAGCTGAGAAATTAGAGCAGAGAATATAATTTGAAACAATGGCTTAAAGAGAACTAGATGTTTATAAACAAAATGGTTAAGATCCAACATGGAGAAGTAGGGGAACCCAAAGTTCCTTCCTCCCTCAAACACAGCAGTGTTGAGGCCAAAGGACTTTGAATTCCAAGAGTCTGGGTTACAGAGTGACAAAGACATCTCTAGGGACCCACAGGGACAACCTGGATGGGCCATAGATGTGTGATTGCGAACTGGGGGAGATAAAATGGGCTGTGTAGGCAAGGATTAGAGAAAGTGTAGGACTGTATCTGGACAAGAACAAAACCACGGAGCAGAACGGAGAAAGATCCAATCTCTAACTGCAGGGCTTTCTCTGGACTGGGGCTGGCTGCCCTGTTCACCCACCTGGGGAGGAGGGGAGCCAGCCCCAGGCTTAGTAACTAGTTCACAGGCACAGTCTGCAATGGAAGAAAGCAATCCCCTCCCTGGAGTGATGTGGCAAGAAGGTATATAACCATTCAAAGGACAAAGACTGCCTGCGCCTTTCAGCCAGAGGCCATATACAGGTGGTGTGGAGCAGCACTTCCCCAAAACTGGGGCACTCAGAGGCAGACCCTTTAAGACATCAGGGTTTAAGTCCAGGCAAGTGCCAGTAAGGTGTAGGAGTTGGTGAAGTGGGACAAACCGCCTCAAGTGGGGCAGCATGCAGCAGCTTTCCCCTGAACCAGGGCGCATGGAGTGGGATCCATTAAGACATCGGGGTTTAAATCACAGCCAAGCACCAGGGAGGTGTAGGAGTTGGTGGAGCGGGACAAACTGCCTTGTTCCCATCTGCGGCACTGTGAGGACAGTCTGAAAACAGTGGTTTGGGACACCTGGTCTGTGGAGGAGAGACGGGGGTGTTGCCATTTTTCTCCCCGACACAAACAAGGTGGAGCTTCAGGGAACTGACAGCAGACCCACAGTGGAGGGGGTCCCTACCTATACCAAACCACGCCCTTCTGTGCCTGGTAACTGTGTATTTACGAGAGCGGGATTGACACTGACCAACCAAACAGCCCCTCTACCAGACCAGTGCTGCCACCGGTTACAAGGCACCCAGGGGTTTTGTATTTCTGATTTAATTCTTGGACAATTCATATTGTGTGTGTGTGTGTGTGTGTGTGTGTGTGTGTGTGTGTATTTTTCTCTCTTTCTTTCCTTGTCTAGTTATTCTGGTTGTTGGTTTGTTTAAGCAGACATATTTAATCTGTTCTCTTTATACCTATTCTATATCTCCTTCTTTATTTTCCCTGCTCTATCTCTGGATTAAGCCATACAGTTTCTCTGCCTTGTCAATTTTCTTTTCTTTTTCCCTGCCCCTGTCATTTCTCTCTTTGTATAGTATAAGGCCTCTTCCATCAACGCCACTCCAATCCTGTTGTTTTGCTGTAGCCAGTGTTTTGTTTTGTTTTGTTTTTTCTGTTTGCTTGTTTGTTTGTTTGCTATCCCAGGACTACTTCAATGAACAACTCAAAGAACACTTTGTGGAGGGTCCAAAACATTACTACAAGTACGGAGATAAAGCAGCCAGAGTCACAACAACAGAGAGCAAGTAACACACTCCAAGAAACACCTCCTGAAGGGACAAGCCTTGGACAGTGTATAGCCCCTCTTTAATATACTAGTGTTCCCAGGTGCAGGGCACATAACAAGCTTTTAAAACACATAAGGGACAGAAAACTAGCCAAAATGATGAAATGGAGGAATTCTCCTCAAAAGAAATTCCAGAAAGAAATGAAAGCTAAGGAATTGATCAAAGCAGATATAAACAATATAACTGAACAAGGATTTGGAATAATAATCATAAGATTAATCCCTGGGCTTGAAAAGAGCATAGAAGACAGCAGAGAATCTATTGCTGCAGAGATCAAGGAACTAAGAAATCGTCATGATGAATTAAAAAATTCTGTAAATGAGGTGCAAAATAAAGTAGAAGCAGTGACAGCAAGAACTGTAGAGGCAGATGGGAGATTAAGTGAAATAGAAGATAAAATTATGGAAAAAGATGAGGGTGAGAAAAAGATAAAAAATTCTAGACCACAAGGGGAGAATTAGAGAACTAAGTGATTCAATGATACAGAATAAAATCCATATCAGAGGAGTTCCAGAAGAAGAAGGGAGAAAGAAAGGGGCTGAAGGTGTACTTGAACAAACCATAGCTGAGAACTTCCCCAATCTGGGGAAGGTAACAGATATTGAAATCCAAGAGGCACAGAGAACTCCCTTCAGATGTAACTTGAATTGATCTTCTGCATGGCATATCATTGTGAAACTGGCAGAATAGAAGGATAAAGAGAATTTTGAAGCAGCTCGGGGATAAACAGGACTTAACATACAAAGGTAGACACATAAGGGTAGTAGCAGACCCATCTACTGAAACGTGGCAGGCCAGAAAGGAGTGTCAGGAAATTTTCAATGTGGTGAATAGGAAAAATATGCAGCCAAGAATCCTTTATCCAGCAAGCTTGTCATTCAGAATAAAGGAGAGATAACGGTTTTCCTAGAAAAACAAAAACTGAAGGAATTCATCACCACTAAACCAGCCCTACAAAAGATTCTAAGGACTCTGTGAGTAGAATGTTGCAAAGACCACAAAGGAACAGCGACATCACTATAAGCATGCAACCTACAGAACACAATGATTCTAAATCCATATCTTTCAATAATAACACTGAATGTAAATGGACTAAATGCTCCAATCAAAAGACATAGGGTATCAGAATGGATAAAAAGATAAGACCTATCTATTTGCTACCTACAAGAGACCCATTTTAGACCTGAGGACACCTTCAGATTCAAAGTGAGGTAATGAAGAACGATCTATCATGCTACTGAAAGCCAAAAGAAAGCTGGAGTAGTCATACTTATATCAGACAAACTAGATTTTAAACTAAAGACTGTAACAAGGGATGAAGAAGGGCATTATATAATAATTATGGGCTCTATCCACCAAGAAGAACTAACAGCTATAAATGTTTCTGCATTGAATTTGGAAACACCCAAATATATAAAATAATCACAAACATAAGCAATCTTATTGGTAAGAATGTGGTAATTGCAGGGAACTTTAATACTCCACTTATAACAATGGACAGATCCTCCAGATAGAAAATCAATAAATAATTGCCCTGAATGATACATTGGACCACATGGACTTGACAGATATTCAGAACTTTTCATCCAAAGGCAGCAGAATATACATTATTCTCGAGTGCTCATGGAATATTCTCCAAGATAGATCACATACTGCTTCACAAAATAGCCTTAGTAAATACAAAAGAATTGAGATCATACTGTACACGCTTTCAAATCACAATGCTTTGGAACTTGAAATCAACCACAGGAAAAAGTTTGGAAAACCTCCAAATTCATGGAGGTTAAAGAACATCTTACTAAAGAATTAATGGGTCACCCAGGCAATTAAAAATAAATTAAAACATATATGGAAACAAATGAAAATAAAAACACAGCAGTCCAAACCCTTTGGGATGCAGCAAAGGCAGTCGTAAGGGGAAAATACATTGTAGTACAAGCCTATCTCAAGAAACAAGAAAAATCCAAATACAGAATCTAACAGCACACCTAAAGGAACTAGAGGCAGAACAGCAAAGAAAACCCACGGCCAGGAGAAGAAGGGAAATAATAAAGATCAGACCAGATATAAACAATATATAATCCCCAAACACAGCAGAACAAATAAATGAAACTAAGGGGTGGTTTTTTGAAAAAATAAATGAAATTGATAAACCCTTAGCCCGACATCTCAAAAAGAAAAGAGAAGGGACCCAAATATATAAAGTCACAAATGAAAATGGATTTATCACAACCATCCCTCAGAAATACAAGAAATTATCAGAGAATACTATGAAAAATTACATGCAAACAAACTGGACAACCTGAAGAAATGGACAAATTCCTGGACATCCACACACACCAAAACTCAAACAGGAGGAAATAGAAAATTTGAACACACCCATAACTAGTGAAGAATTTGAATCAGTTATCAAGAATATCCCAACAAATAAGATTCCTGGGCCAGATGGCTTCCTAGGGGAATTCTACCAGACATTTAAAGCAGAGTTAATACCTATTCTTCTCAAGCTGTTCCAAAAAAAATAGACATGGAAGGAAAACTTCCGGACTCATTCTATGAAGACAGCATTACCTTGATTCCCAAACCAGACAGAGACCCCATAAAAAAAGGAGAATTACAGACCAATATCCCTGATCAACATGGATGCAAAAATTCTCAACCAGATACTAGCAAATCGAATTCTACAGCATATAAAAAGAATCCCACCATGATCAAGTGGGATTCATTCTTGGGCTGTAGGGCTGGTTCAGTATGTGCAAATCAATCAATGTGATACATCACAACAGTAAAAGAAAGGATAAGAACCATATGATACTGTCAATAGATGCAGAAAAAGCATTTGACAAAAAACAACATCTTTCTTAATAAAAACCCTCAAGAAAGTTGGGATAGAAAGAACATACTTAAATATCATAAAAGCCATATATCAAAAGCCCACAGCTAATATCATCCTCAATGGGGAAAAACTGAGGGCTTTCCCCCTGAGATCAGGAACACAACAGAGATTTTCACTCTTAACACTGTTGTTCAACATAATGTTGGAAGTCCTAGTATCAGCAAGCAGACAACAAGATGAAATAAAAGACATCAAAATTGGCAAAGAGGAAGTCGAACTTTTACTTTTCGCAGACAACATGCTACTCCACGTGGAAAACCCAAAAGGCTCCACAAAAAGGCTGCTAGAACTGATACATGAATTCAGCAAAGTCACAGGGTACAAAATCAATGTGCAGAAATCAGTTGCATTTCTATACACCAATAATGAAGCATTAGAAAGAGAAATAAAGAAAATGATCCCATTTATAATTGCACCAAGAACCATAAAATACCTAGGAATAAACCTAACTAAATATATAAAAAAGATCTATCTGTATGCTGAAAACTACAGAAAAATAATGAAGAAAACTGAAGAAGGCAAAAAGAAATGGAAAAACATTCCATGCTCACGGATTGGAAGAATAAATATTGTTAAAATGTCAATACTACCCAAAGCAATCTACACATTTAATGCAATCCCAATCAAAATTGCACCGGCATTCTTCTCAAAGCTAGAACAAACAATCCTAAAATTGTTGGAACCAAAAAAGACCCCAAATAGCCAAAGTAATATTGAAAAAGAAAACCAAAGCGGGAGGCATCACAATCCCAGACTTTAACCTGTACTACAAAGCTGTAATCATCAAGACAGCATGGTATTGGCACAAAAACAGACACATAGACCAATGGAATAGAATAGAGAATGTAGAATTGGGCCCACAAATATATGGCTAACTAATCTTCAACAAAGGAGGAAAGAGTATCCAATGGAAAAGAGACAGTCTCTTTAGCAAATGGTGCTGGGAGCACTGGACAGCAACATGCAGAAGAATTAAACTAGACCACTTTCTTACATCATACACAAAAATAAACTCAAAATGGATGAAGGACCTAAATGTGAGACAGGAAACCATCAAAACTCTAGAGAAGACAGCAGGCAACAACCTCTTGGACCTCAGCCACAGCAATTTCTTACTCAACACATCTCCAAAGGCAAGGGAATTAAAAGCAAAAGTGAACTATTGGGACCTCATCAAGATAAAAAGCTTCTGCACTAAAAAGGAAATAATCAACCATATTAAAAGGCAATTGATGGAATGGAAAAAGATATTTGCAAAGGACATATTGGATAAAGGGTTAGTGCCTAAAATCTATAAAGAACTTACCAAATTCAACAGTCAAAAAACAAATAATCCAGTGAAGAAATGGGCAGAAGACATGAATAGACACTTTTCCAAAGAAGACACCAAATGGCCAACAGACACATGAAAAGATGCTCAACGTCACTTCTCATTAGGGAAATACAAATCAAAACCACACTGAGATACCATCTCACACTGGTCAGGGTGGCTAAAATGAACAACTTGGGAAATGACAGATGCTGGTGATGATTTGGAGAAAAAGGAACCCTCTTGCACCGTTGGTGGGAATGTAAACTGGTGCAGCTGCTCTGGAAAACAGTGTGGAGGTTCCTCAAAAAGTTAAAAATAGAGCTACTTCAAAACCCAGCAATAGCACTACTAGGAATTTACCCAAAGGATACAGGAGTGCTGATGCATAGGGGCACATGTACCCCAATGTTTATAGCAGCGCTTTCAACAATAGCCAAATTATGGAAAGAGACTAAATGTCCATCAAGTGATGAATGAATAAAGAAGATGTGGTTTATATATATAATGGAATACTACTTGGCAATGAGAAAGAATGAAATCATGCCATTTGAAGCAATGTGGATGGAACTGGAAGGTGTTATGCTAAGTGAAATGAGTCAGTCAGAGAAAGATATCATACGTTTTCTCTCATGTGGATCTTTGGAAAATTAACCGAAGACCATGGGGGAAGGGAAGGGGAAAAAATAGCTACAAATAGAGCGAGAGGGAGGCAAACCATAAGAGATTCTTAAATACAGAGAACAAACTGAGGGTTGAAGGGGGATGGGGGGGAAGGGAAAATGGGAGATGGTCATTGAGGGGGGCACTTGGGATGAGCACTGGGTGTTGTATGTAAGCGATGAACTGTGGGAATCTACCCCAAAAATCAAGAGCACACTTTACATACTGTATGTTGGCCAATTTGACAATAAATTATATTAAAAATAAAATAAAAATAAAACTGAGACAAAAAATGGTTAATATAGCAAATACTATCCATACATACTTGCTCTTATTCTTTCAGTTTCTCTATAGGGCACAGTTTTATAAACAATGAAACATTTTTATAATAAATGAATTTATATATATTTATATTTGTATTTTTATATTTATATTTATATGTAGAAAGAGAATAGGAATTTAGAGTTATATACAGAATCTGTATCAAAAATATGGTGGAAAATTTCTAACTCTCACTGGAATTTAATGATATAAATCTTAAGTAGATTCTACAACTGTACTGACAGTTACACAATTCTAGGAATATATTACTAACCTTTAATTAAACATTTAAAATGGGCAAATTTTATACCTTATGTATATTTTAAAAATAACTCAAGAAATTCTAAGCAGCATAAGATTTTTTAAAAAGACTTAAAGAAATGGAACAATATTGGGAAAGAGGAAAATTGTAACTCTTATAAATTTCCCCACCACTTACCTTTTATGCTCCTACTGTTTAATCCAATCTGCACTCAGGGGCTATTCTCATTGCTTCCCTGCTTATATAAGAATCCCTTGCCTTCTCAGTTCATGTGAATCAGTTATTCTAATTACATCTGTTAGAGAAAGACCAAAAGGCTAAAATAGGTCCGCTAATGTTCTCCAGTTATGTGAATCTATAGCTCATATTACTTTCACAAATGTCATTACTTAATTATTTAAAACCTGTTCTGACCAATCTTATTTGTCTTTGGTTTTAGTAATGATGCCCCATCTGGTGGTATCTACCTCTGTTTAGGTTACAATGGCAGTATATATTTTATTGTTATGGTGATATTGAAAACTTTAAAATTCATAGGCTCAGTCATTTCTCCAAAGCAAGACTTCCAATCTATATCTGGATCATGGAAATGTTTTCAACTTCAGTTATATGCTGTATTAGAACCAATTAAAATTTTGCCCATTGGTAACCAAGAGTCACCAATTCTAGTTATTTCTTGTGCAGTGTGAAATTATTTTAAATAAGTTTCTTTTTATTTTTTCTGTCATTAGACCTACATAGTATTTCCACATCCAGGAAAAAAACCTAAAAATCATGTGAAGACTCAAATGGAAAGGGATGCAGTGTCAATGCTCACATGACTGCAAATTACCCATTTCCTCTTCTCCAGGTGGAGGGTCTACATGCTAAGAAGATTTGAGACAGCATTTTATCTCCTTCCATATGTTATTTGTTGTTCTTTTCCATCACTAATGCCTACTTGATTTAAAGTGACCTAACCTAATAAAAATGGGGAGCATTAAAATATTCCTAGACAAGTCAAGAACTTCTGCCTCACAATAATGTCTGTGACTCCAGTGACCATAGTTTATAAGCTGACCTGGGGAAAAAAAGTAATGCCGTGCCTCACTAGATGAATGTGTTTTTAAGATGTACATGAAGGTTATATTATTAACTTAAATGCTCTGGTGTGATTTAAACTTGTGAAAGACTTTATATTTTCTGGGAAAAGTTCTAGATGAAGCCCCAGTTTGAGCATCAATTTTGTCATTATCCAGATATGCCATCTTTGTCAAATCACTAAACATCTCTACGCTTCAGTATGATGGGGCTTACGTGACCACTAATAGCTATCTGGATTCTAAGGTATTATGTTTTTGCCATCCAGACATTTCACTATAATTCTCCTCCTATAATAAATGCTAATTAGAGGAATACTAGACACACAACCACATGTTAACATTTACCTTACAAAGTGTTTTAGAATTGTTTATTTCTATAGACACTGATAGAGAAGGCCTCCTAGGTGCTATTGGAAGAGGTATAATAAAGAGAGAAGTCAAGACAGAGTCAAAGAGTCATCCTGGTAAGAACAAAAATATTTCAAGTCTATTTAAGGTTTATTATTTCCTCTGGAGTTTAAATTTGGATCTTTAAAGATTGTTGAATCTATGTGCTATTATTATGTGATAAAACGTCTTTGTAAAGTCTCTCCTATAATTAGTGGAATTCTAGCAGTTACTATAAATGGACGATTAGCCACATATTATTGGTTTTAGAACTCATCCATTAAAATATGATCCATAAAATATAATGCTAAGTCGAGCTTGGAATATGCTTGATGGAAACATTTTAAGTGCTGTTCTATTCACTTTCTTTTTTTCTGGTTACATGGGATAGTTTATTTTTATTTACAAAAGCAGAAATTCTAGCTTATGAAATGAATAAGAAGAGGAATTTAGCAGATAGTTATTTCATTGGTTACTAATTCCCTCTATACGATTGAACTATCAAGCAAATTTCTCAGGTGAGGTAGAAACCTTTAGTTTTGTTATATAGTTCACAGTTTATACAACTGCCTTTTTTCCTGGTTGAACAGCGTTTCACACATTTCTTATTGATCCCTGTGTGATACCTTAACAGAGAAACAAGAGAGAAATAATCAAGAAAAAATAAAAAAAGAAATGCTCAAAGAGACCCCTTTAAAAAAACTATCATCCAAAGGTTGCGGTATGCACGGCCAAGTCTATGCCCTAAGAAAAGCAACATTAGAAACTTCACACTGAAGGGAAGGATATTTCAGTACAAAAAAAATTGTCCAGCTTTCATTTCTAAATAAATGATCAGGCAAACAACAAGCTTCAAAGGGGGAGGGGAACTCAGTATCCAGATTTGCTATAATATGTCATCTAAAATGCCCAGTTATTACCAAACAGAAAATATAAATCATGAAAGTAACAATTAAAACTGTGTACTCAAATAACCAAAGCGATCTTGAAAAAGAAAACCAAACCAGGAGGCATCACAATCCCAGACTTCAAGCTATACTACAAAGCTGTAACCATCAAGACAGTGTGGTACTGGCACAAGAACAGACACTCAGATCAATGGAACAGAATAGAGAACACAGAAATAGACTCACAAACGTATGGCCAACTAATCTTTGACAAAGTGGGAAAGAATATGCAATGGAATAAAGACAGTCTCTTAAGCAAGTGGTGCTGGGAAAACAGGACAGCAACATGCAGAAGAATGAACCTGGACCACTTTCTTACCATACACAAAAATAAACTCAAAATGGATGAAAGACCTAAATGTAAGATGGGAAGCCATCAAAATCCTCAAGGATAAAGCAGGCAAAAACCTCTTTGATCTTGGCCGCAGCAACTTCTTACTCAACATGTCTCTGAAGGCAAGGGAAACAAAAGCAAAAATCAAAATAAAAAGCTCCTGAACAGCAGAAGGAAACAATCAGCAAAATTAAAGGCAATCAACAGAATGGGAGAAGATATTTGCAAATGACATATCAGATAAAGGGTTAGTATCCAAAATCTGTAAAGAACTTATCAAACTCAATACCCAAAAAACAAATAATCCAGTGAAGAAATGGGCAAAAGACATGAATAGACACTTCTCCAAAGAAGACATCCAGATAGCCAAGCGACACATGAAAAAATACTCAACATCATTGATCATCAGGGAAATACAAATCAAAACCACAATGAGATACCACTTTACACCTGTCAGAATGGCTAACATTAACAACTCAGGTAACAACAGATGTTGGGAAGGATGCGGAGAAAGAGGATCTCTTTTGAATTGTTGGTGGGAACCAGGGGAAGATGGTGTAGGAGGACCCTGGGCTCACTGCGTCCTGCTGGTCACTTAGATTCCACCTACACCTGCCTAAATAACCCAGAAAACCTCTAGAAAACTAGCAGAATGGAGTATCCAGAGCCAAGCGCAGACGAGAGGCCCACGGAAGAGGGTAGGAAGGGCGGAGAGGCGCGCATACTACACGGACTGGCGGGAGGGAGCCGGGGTGGAGGGGCAGCCCCCGGCCAAGCAGAGACCCCGAGTCTGGCTGGCAAAAGCGGAGCGTCCAGACGGAGTGTGTTCGGACAGCCAGCAGGACTTAATATCTGTTATGTTATATAAGGTTATAAGTTAAGGTTATATAAGGTTATAAGTTAACAGCTCTGCTCGGGGAGCGGGAAGGCTGGAGGACAACAGGAGGGAGAGTTGTTGAGCCCCGGATGACAGAGCTCAGTTTGGCGGGGAACAAAGGTGCTCCCAGCGCCATCTCCCTCGCCCATCACCCAGGCAAAATCCCAAAGGGAACCAGTTCTTGCCAGAGAACTTGCTTGCACCCCGCAAACACTGAACACTGTGCTTCTGCAGATCCATCCCTCCAGCGGAGGATCTGACTCCCTCCCACTGCCACAGGGCCCCTCCTGAAGAAGATCACCAAAGGAGAAGCGAGCTGACCCTGCCCTTCCGCCCCCAGGCACATTGCCCATCCACCCCAGCTAATATGCCAGATCCCCAGCACCACAAGCCTGGCACTGTGCAAGTAGCCCACACAGGCCACGCCACCACACAGTGAATCCTGCTCCTAGGAGAGGGGAAGAGAAGGTACACACCAGTCTGACTGTGGCCCCAGCGGTGGGCTGCGGGCAGGCATCAGGCCAGACTGCGACCCCACCCACCAACACAAGTTATTCAAGACAAGACAGGGGAAGTGCCCTGCAGGTCTGCACCACTCCAGGGACTATCCAAAATGAACAAACGGAAGAATTCCCCTCAAAAGAATTCCCAGGAAATAACAATAGCTAGCAAATTGATCAAAAAGGATTTAAATAATATAACAGAAAGTGAATTTAGAATAATAGTCATAAAATTAATCACTGGGCTTGAAAACAGTATAGAGGACAGCAGAGAATCTATTGCTACAGAGATCAAGGGACTAAGGAATAGTCAGGAGGAGCTAAAATATTCTATAAACGAGGTGCAAAATAAAATGGAAATGACCACGGCTCGGATTGAAGAGGCAGAGGAGAGAATAGGTGAACTAGATGATAAAATTATGGAAAAAGAGGAAGCTGAGAAAAAGATTAAAAAATCCAGGAGTATGGGGGGAAAATTAGAGAACTAAGTGATGCACTAAAGAGAAATAATCTATGCATAATTGGTATTCCAGAGGAGGAAGAGAGAGGGAAAGGTGCTGAGGTGTACTTGAAGAAATAATACCTGAAATGGGCAGAAAACATGAATAGACACTTCTCTAAAGAAGACATCCGGATGGCCAACAGGCACATGAAAAGATGCTCAACGTCGCTCCTATCAGGGAAATACAAATCAAAACCACACTCAGATATCACCTCACGCCAGAGTGGCCAAAATGAACAAATCGGAGACTATAGATGCTGGAGAGGATGTGGAGAAACAGGAACCCTCTTGCAGTGTTGGTGGGAATGCAAACTGGTGCAGCCACTCTGGAAAACAGTGTGGAGGTTCCTCAGAAAATTAAAAATAGACCTACCCTATGACCCAGCAATAGCACTGCTAGGAATTTACCCAAGAGATACAGGAGTACTGATGCATAGGGGCACTTGTACCCCAATGTTTATAGCAGCACTCTCAACAATAGCCAAATTGTGGAAAGAGCCTAAATGTCCATCAACTGATGAATGGATAAAGCAATTGTGGTTTATATACACAATGGAGTACTATGGGGCAAAGAGAAACAATGAAATATGGCCCTTTGTAGCAACGTTGATGGAACTGGAGAGTGTGATGCTAAGCAAAATAAGCCATACAGAGAAAGACAGATACCATATGGTTTCACTCTTATGTGGATCTTGAGAAACTTAACAGAAACCCATGGGGGAGGGGAAGGAAAAAAAAAAGAGGTTAGAGTGGGGGAGAGCCAAAGCATAAGAGACTGTTAAAAACTGAGAACAAACTGAGGGTTGATGGGGGGTGGGAGGGAGAGAAGGGTGGGTGATGGGTATTGAGGAGGGCACCTTTTGGGATGAGCACTGGGTGTTGTAAGGAAACCAATTTGACAATAAATTTCATACACTGAAAAAAAAAATTTTTAAATAAAAATTAAAATTTAAATTTAAAAAAATAAGAAGAAGTAATAGCTGAGAACTTCCCTGAACTGGGGAAGGAAAAAGGCATTGAAATCCAAGAGGCACAGAGAACTCCCTTCAGACGTAACTTGAATCGATCTTCTGCACAACATATCGTAGTGAAACTGGCAAAATAAAAGGATAAAGAGAAAATTCTGAAAGCAGCGAGGGATAAACATGCCCTAACATATAAAGGGAGACCTATAATACTCGTGACCAATCTCTCTTCTGAAACTTGGCAGGCCAGAAAGGAATGGCAGGAGATCTTCAGTGTGATGAACAGAAAAAACATGCAGCTGAGAATCCTTTATCCAGTAAGTCTGTCATTTAGAATAGAAGGAGAGATAAAGATCTTCCCAAACAAACAAAAACTGAAGGAATTCGTCACCACTAAACCAGCCCTACAAGAGATCCTAAGGAGGACCCTGTGAGACAAAGTACCAGAGACATCGCTACAAGCATAAAACATATAGACATCACAATGACTCTAAACCCGTATCTTTCTATAATAACACTGAATGTAAATGGATTAAACGCACCAACCAAAAGACATAGGGTATCAGAATGGATAAAAAAACAGGACCCATCTATTTGCTGTCTACAAGAGACTCATTTTAGACCTGAGGACACCTTCAGATTGAGAGTGAGGGGATGGAGAACTATTTATCATGCTACTGGAAGCCAAAAGAAAGCTGGAGTAGCCATACTTATATCAAACAAACTAGACTTTAAATTAAAGGCCATAACAAGAGGTGAAGAAGGACATTATACAATAATTACAGGGACTATCCATCAGGAAGAGCTAACAATTATAAATGTCTATGTGCCAAATATGGGAGCCCCCAATATATAAAACAATTACTCATAAACATAAGCAACCTTATTGATAAGAATAAGGTAATTGCAGGGGACTTTAACACTCCCCTTACAGAAATGGATAGATCATCTAGACACACGGTCAATAAAGAAACAAGGGCCCTGAATGATACATTGGATCAGAGGGACTTGACAGATATATTTAGAACTCTGCATCCCAAACAACAGAATATACTTTCTTCTCAAGTGCACATGGAACATTCTCCAAGATAGATCACATACTGGGTCACAAAACAGCCCTTCATAAGTATACAAGAATTGAGATCACACCATGCATACTTTCAGACCACAATGCTATGAACCTTGAAATCAACCACAGGAAAAAGTCTGCAAAACCTCCAAAAGCATGGAGGTTAAAGAACACCCTACTAAAGAATGAGTGGGTCAACCAGAAAATTAGAGAAGAAATTAAAAAATACATGGCAACAAACGAAAATGAAAATACAACAATCCAAACGCTTTGGGATGCAGCGAAGGCAGTCCTGAGAGGAAAATACATTGCAATCCAGGCCTATCTCAAGAAACAAGAAAAATCCCAAATACAAAATCTAACAGCACACCTAAAGGAAATAGAAGCAGAACAGCAAAGACAGCCTAAATCTAGCAGAAGAAGAGATATAATAAAGATCAGAGCAGAAATAAACAATATAGAATCTAAAAACACTGTAGAGCAGATCAACAAAACCAAGAGTTGGTTTTTTGAAAAAATAAACAAAATTGACAAACCTCCAGCCAGGCTTCTCAAAAAGAAAAGGGAGGTAACCCAAATAGATAAAATCATGAATGAAAATGGAATTATTACAACCAATCCCTAAGAGATACAAGCAATTATCAGGGAACAATGAAAAAATATATGCCAACAAACTGGACAACCTGGAAGAAATGGACAAATTCCTAAACACCCACACGCTTCCAAAACTCAATCAGGAGGAAATAGAAAGCTTGAACAGACCCATAACCAGCGAAGAAATTGAATCAGTTATCAAAAATCTCCCAACAAATAAGAGTCCAGGACCAGATGGCTTCCCAGGGGAGTTCTACCAGATGTTTAAAGCAGAGATAATACCCATCCTTCTCAAGCTATTCCAAGAAATAGAAAGGGAAGGAAAACTTCCAGACTCATTCTATGAAGCCAGTATTACTTTGATTCCTAAACCAGACAGAGACCCAGTAAAAAAAGAGAACTTCAGGCCAATATCCCTGATGAATATGGATGCAAAAATTCTCAATAAGATACTAGCAAATCGAATTCAACAGCATATAAAAAGAATTATTCACCGTGATCAAGTGGGATTCATTCCTGGGATGCAGGGCTGGTTCAACATTCGCAAGTCAATCAACATGATACATCACATTAATAAAAGAAAAGATAAGAACCATATGATCCTGTCAATCAATGCAGAAAAGGCATTTGACAAAATTCAGCAACTTTCTTAACAAAAACCCTTGAGAAAGTCGGGATAGAAGGAACATACTTAAAGATCATAAAAGCCATTTATGAAAAGCCCACAGCTAACATCATCCTCAATGGGGAAAAACTGAGAGCTTTTTCCCTGAGATCAGGAACACGACAGGGATACCCACTCTCACCGCTGTTGTTTAACATAGTGTTGGAAGTGCTAGCATCAGCAATCAGACAACAAAAGGAAATCAAAGACATCAAAATTGGCAAAGATGAAGTCAAGCTTTCACTTTTTGCAGATGACATGATATTATACATGGAAAATCCAATAGACTCCACCAGAGGTCTGCTAGAACTGATACATGAATTCAGCAAAGTTGCAGGATACAAAGTCAATATATAGATATCAGTTGCATTCTTATACACTAACAATGAAGCAACAGAAAGACAAATAAAGAAACTGATCCCATTCACAATTGCACCAAGAAGCATAAAATACCTAGGGACAAATCTAACCAAAGATGTAAAAGATCTGTATGCTGAAAACTATAGAAAGCTTATGAAGGAAATTGCAGAAGATACAAAGAAATGGAAAAACATTCTGTGCTCGTGGATTGGAAGAATAAATAATGGGAAAATGTCAATGCTACCCAAAGCTATCTACACATTCAATGCAATCCCAATCAAAATTGCACCAGCATTCTTCTTGAAACTAAAACAAGCAATCCTAAAATTCACATGGAACCACAAAAGGTCCCGAATAGCCAAAGTAATTTTGAAGAAGACCAAGGCAGGAGGCATCACGATCCCAGACTTTAGCCTCTACTACAAAGCTGTCACCATCAAGACAGCATGGTATTGGCACAAAAACAGACACATAGATCAATGGAATAGAATAGAAACCCCAGAACTAGATCCACAAACGTATGGCCAACTAATCTTTGACAAAGCAGGAAAGAACATCCAATGGAAAAAAGGCAGTCTCTTTAACAAATGGTGCTGGGAGAACTAGACAGCAACATGCAGAAGGATGAAACTAGACCACTTTCTCACACCATTCACAAAAGTAAACTCAAAATGGATAAAGGACCTGAATGTGAGACAGGAAACCATCAAAACCCTAGAGGAGAAAGCAGGAAAAGACCTCTCTGACCTCAGCTGTAGCAATTTCTTACTTGATACATCCCCAAAGACAAGGGAATTTAAAGCAAAAATGAACTACTGGGACCTTATGAAGATAAAAAGCTTCTGCACAGCAAAGGAAACAACCAACAAAACTAAAAGGCAACCAACGGAATGGGAAAAGATCTTTGCAAATGACATATCAGACAAAGGGCTAGTATCCAAAATCTGTAAAGAGCTCACCAAACTCCACACCCTAAAAACAAATAACCCAGTGAAGAAATGGGCAGAAAACATGAATAGACACTTCTCTAAAGAAGACATCCGGATGGCCAACAGGCACATGAAAAGATGCTCAACGTCGCTCCTCTCAGGGAAATACAAATCGAAACCACACTCAGATATCACCTCACGCCAGTCAGAGTGGCCAAAATGAACAAATCAGGAGACTATAGATGCTGCCGAGGATGTGGAGAAATGGGAACCCTCTTGCAGTGTTGGTGGGAATGCAAATTGGTGCAGCCACTCTGGAAAACAGTGTGGAGGTTCCTCAGAAAATTAAAAATAGACCTACCCTATGACCCAGCAATAGCACTGCTAGGAATTTACCCAAGAGATACAGGAGTACTGATGCATAGGAGCACTTGTACCCCAATGTTTATAGCAGCACTCTCAACAATAGCCAAATTATGGAAAGAGCCTAAATGTCCATCAACTGATGAATGGATAAAGCAATTGTGGTTTATATACACAATGGAGCACTATGGGGCAATGAGAAAGAATGATATATGGCCCTTTGTAGCAACGTGGATGGAACTGGAGAGTGTGATGCTAAGTGAAATAAGCCATACAGAGAAAGACAGATACCATATGTTTTCACTCTTATGTGGATCCTGAGAAACTTAACAGAAATCCATGGGGGAGGGGAAGGAATAAAAAAAAGAGGTTAGAGTGGGAGAGAGCCAAAGCATAAGAGACTCTTAAAAACTGAGAACAAACTGAGGGTTGATGGGTGGTGGGATGGAGGGGAGGGTGGGTGATGGGTATTAGGGACGGCACCTTTTGGGATGAGCCCTGGGTGTTGTATGGAAACCAATTTGACAATAAATTTCATATATTGAAAAAAAAAAGAATTGTTGGTGGGAATGCAAGCTGGTGCAGCCACTCTGGAAAACAGTATGGAGGTTCCTCAAAAAAATAAAAATAGAACTACCCTATGACCCAGCAATTGCACTACTAGGCATTTATCCATGGGATACAGGTGTGCTGTTTTGAAGGGACACATGCACCCCCAGGTTTGTGCAGCACTGTCAACAATAGCCAAAGTATGGAAAAAGCCCAAATGTCCATCGATGGATTAATGGATAAAGAAGACGTGGTATACAATGGAGTATTATTTGGAAATCAAAAAGATGAAATCTTGCCATTTGCAACTACATGGATGGAACTGGAGGGTAGTATGCTAAGAGAAATTAGGCAGTCAGAGAAAGACAGAAAGCGTGTGACTTCACTCATATGAGGACTTTAGGAGACAAAACATATGAACATAAGGGAAGGGAAACAAAAATAATACAAAAACAGGGAGGGGGACAAAGCAGAAGAGACTCAAAATTATGGAGAACAAACTGAGGGTTACTGGAGGGGTTGTGGGAGGGAGGATGGGCTAAATGGGTAAGGGGCACTAAGGAATCTACTCCTGAAATAATTGTTTCACTATATGCTAACTAATTTGGATGTAAAATTTTAAAAATAAAAATAAATAAAATATAAAAATAAGTGTGTACTCTACACTAAGAACTTCAGGAAGGAAAGTTTTCAGAAAGCATTAAAGCAGTGAGAGGTCATAGTGAAGGAGAGAAATTGTGATTCTTACTAGATCATAAATTTCTCTAGGACATACCTTCCCCACCCCACCCCCCCAGTTTTTAATCCTATCCACTATGAAATGCTCTTAATGCCTCCGTGCTTATTTAAGAATCTCTTGCTCCAGTTCAAATGGACAATTAATTCTTACTTCTACAAATTGCAGAAACAACCAAAGAAGCCTCAGATGTATCTACTAATATCCCCATTTCTCACTGCTGTATGTCATTTTATTTTCGCAAAATGTAGTGAAAGTTGTTCTATCCAATCTTATGCTTTGTGGTTCTTTTTGGTAAAGATACCCAGGCTGGTTGCCTCCTCTTCTTATGTTGCAGTGAATATATATTTGGGCAACAAAGATCAGAGTACAACCTTTAACAATTATTCATGGTCTCAGTCATTACAACAAAGCAAGGTCCCTATTATGGTGTCAGATTTATGATGTTTCCAACCTTTGATACTTGCTTTCCTATAACCATCTTTCATTCACAAAACATTAGGTATTTTATTTGATCCAAATCACCAATCCTAGTTATCTCCTTTTTAATTTAAATTCTTTTTTAATATCTTTCTTGTGTTTTTCCTCTTGTTTGACCTAGTTAGTAGTTTCTAAATCCAGCAAATGTTCAAATCCCATAAAAACTCAAATGAAGATACCATATGTTTTCACTCTTATGTGGATCCTGAGAAACTTAACAGAAACCCATGGCGGAGGGGAAGGAAAAAAAAAAGAGGTTAGAGTGGGAGAGAGCCAAAGCATAAGAGACTCTTAAAAACTGAGAACAAACTGAGGGTTGATGGGGGGTGGGAGGGAGGGGAGGGTGGGTGATGGGTATTGAGGAGGGCACCTTTTGGGATGAGCCCTGGGTGTTGTATGGAAACCAATTTGACAAAAAAATTTCACATATTAAAAAAAAACCTCAAATGAAATGGTATGCAATCTCAATGCAGGTACTACTGCAAATTTACTCATATTCCTTTCTCCAGCTACAAGGTATATGCATAAGGGGAACTGATAAGACACTTTTTTTAGACCACAGAATATCTTATTCTTCTGCATCACTGATGCCTACTTAATTTACAATTATATAACCTAAAAATGGCATAAAATAGTCTTGAGAGAGTCAAAGAATTTCTTCCTCATAGTAACTTTTTCTGATGTGGGACTATGGTTTATAACTTGAACTATGAACAAAAATGTCATATTCCATCTCATTTGTATACTCCTACAGCATGAATGTCCTTTTAGTGTAAACTTGGAAGTTATAATATTAACATTAACTCCTCAAAATGATTTAAGTTTTTATAAAAAGATCACATTGTAGGGGTGCCTAGGTGGCTCAGTCAGTGCAGCATCCGATATTTGATTTCAGCTCAGGTCATGAACCCAGGGTCATGGGATCTAGCCCCATGTTGGGCTCTGCGCTGAGCATGGAGCTTACTTAAGATTCTCTCTCTCTCTCTCTCTCTCTCTCTCTCTCTCTCTCTCTCTCTTCTTCCCTCCCTCTGCCCCTCTCCCCCTTTCACATGCTCTCTCTCTTTTCTAAAAAAGAAAAATTAAAAATAGTTTTTTAAAAAAGATAGCCTTGTGTAGAAAAAGCACTGGTTAAGGGATTATTCAGTGTCAGTTGTGCCTCAGTTTTATCAGGTTTTCATCATCCTGACTTTTTTCTCGATCAAATCCCTAAGCATTTCATTATAATGAGGCTTATATAATTGCTTTAGCCATGCAAATTCTATGAAATTTTTGATTGTACAATTCAGACATTGTGTTTTTCTCTTTTACTATAATAACAAATGCTAATTAAATTCATACTACACACACAAACAACCACACATTAATGTTTACCTTTTAAAGTGTTTGGGGATTTTTTTTTTTCTATAGAGAATGATGTAGGACACTTGACATATAATGTTGGAAGAGAAAAAATAATTGATAAAATCAAGATACAACATAAAAGTCACCCTGGTGACAAGTATTTTTCAAGTCTAATATTTATAGTTTATGTCTTTTTTTTGGATTTTATTATGTATGGATCATTAATGACAACAGTAAGTATATATTATTACATGGGTAAAAATCTTCATGAATTCCCTCTTATAATTAATTAAACTTTAGTATTTGCTATCAATAGAAAATCAGCTAGATATTATTAATTTTAAAACTCATTCACTTAGAAAGTGAACCATAATATCCAGTGCTTTAGTGACCTTAGAATATACTCAGTGTAGTATTTCTCACTGCTAGTCTACTCACTTTCTGTTGCTGGTTTGGAAAGGAAAGTTGCTTTAAACTGGAAAAAACAGTAAGGGCTAGTTGATGAGTGTTATGAGAGGATTATAACAGTTATTTCATTGGTTAGCAATTCCCTGTACATAATTAAGTTGGTATGTGAACTTACATCTCTATTAGAGTAGTTGTCTACTCACAGATTACACTACTGCTTCTAATCCTGGAGTAACACTATTAGATACGTTTCTCTCTGGTGCAAGAAATATTGTAGTCATGACTTTTGCAGAAACAATGCTGAAATATAGCATTTGGAAATAGTTGAATCTCAAATATAAGCACCAAAATATGTGTTCTTAGTGAAATTTAAGATTAAGGCAAGATTTCTGAAACTTTGCTTTTGAATGCTTTATTTATTTCATTATATCACACATTTATTTCTGAAAAAAAACTAGTTAAAATAGTCAAATATCTTCTCCCACTCAGTATATTGCATTTAATTTATTGATTTTTTTTTGTTTTTGTTTGTTTGTTTTTGCTGTGCAGAAGAATTTTATTTTGATATAGTTACAATAGTTTATTTTTGCTTTCCCTTGCCTCAGGAGACATACCTAGAAAAATGTTGCCTCAGCCAATGTCAGAAACATTATTTCCTGAGCTCTCTTCTAGGATATTTGTGGTTTCAGCCTTCACATTTAAGTTTTTAATCCATTTTAAGTTCCATATGCCATGAGATGGATGGAGCTAGAGAATATAATGCTAAGTGGAAAAAGTCGGTCAGAGAAAGACAAAAACCATGTGATTCTGCTCATATGTGGAATGTAAGAAACAAAACAAATGAGCAATGGAAAAAAAGAGAAAGAGAAAGACAAACCAAGAAATAGACTCTTAACTACAGGGAACAAACTGATAGTTACCAGAGGGGAAGTATGTGGGGGATGGGTGAAATAGATGATGGGAATTAATGAGGCACTTGTGATGAGCACTGGGTGGTATATGGAATTGTCGAATCACTATATTTATTGTACACTTGAAAGTAACATAACATTGTATGGAAACTAACTGGAATTAAAATTTAAAAAATGAAGCAAATAAATTTTTTTAATGTTTTATTTTTGTTTTTGAGAGAGAGAGAGAGAGAGAGAGAGAGCATGAGCGGGGGAAAGGGCAGAGACTTTGGGCGGGGGGCTGCGGGGAACAGAAGATCTAAAGCAGGCTCTGCACTGACAGCAGCAAACCCAATTCAGGGCTCAAACTCATGAACCTGAAATCATGACCTGAGCTGAAGTCAGATGCTCAAGTCACTGAGCCACCCAGGCGCCCCACAAATAAAAATGACCAACTCAAACAGCTTATGACTAAGGCATTATAAAAATGAAACTGTTTGAATCAAGCAGTTAAATTTGTTTCGTGCTTTACTCTAGCAAATTTGATAAAGTATGAAGAGTAATTTTTCTGTCTTTAATTTTCAGACTATTTTTGTTTTGGTACTTTCAATTACTATTTTCTTCAATGTTCCTTATTATTAGGAGTCCTTGTCAATTTCAAATAATAACCTTTGGCAAAGCAATGAAGTACTCTTACCTACATTTAGTCAATTTAAAATACCATATCCTTTAAGAACAAAATTTATTTAGCTAATTAATCTATGCTTATTTACTAATTGTGAATTTATAATTAAATGTTCTAAGCAAAATTTGGAAGAAATTGCTAAGAGGAAAGGAGTTAAAACAAGACTATAGCTCAAATATAGAAATGAATATTCATGTTTAAGGTAAAGTGAGTTTGGGTTAAAGGTCAAGATTAAGAAAGATGTTACCTAAAAGTACAGAACAAAAAAAGGGAGGGAAAATGAAAAAGTAGTTTATAGAAATTGGAATGATAGACAAGTGACCACTCAGATATGAAAAGAAGGGACCCCTGGGTGGTTCAGTCAGTTAAGTGTCTGACTCTTGATTTTGGCTAAGGTCATGATCTCAGGGTCATGAGATCCAGCCCCATGTAGAAGCCAGCTGGGATTCTCTCTCTCCCTCTGTCTGCACTCCCCCACTTGTTCTCTCTCTATCCCTGTCCCTCTCTCAAAATAAATAAATAAACATTTAAAAATATGAAAAGAAAAATTACAAATGCAAAAATAAAAACTAATACATGGAGACTAGGGAGTAGTATGCAAATATTTGCAATGTCTTTGTGAAATTTTTTTCATTTTATTTTAGGTGTGAATTTATTCAAAAACAGATATATGTCCACACAACATCAAGAAGATTTTTTTAACAGTCACATTGCACCACGTAAATTCTCTACAAACAGGATCAGTTTTTCAACCTTTGACACTCAAGGTAAAATATATAACAATGTAAAATAACTAATTACCTGGAATACTTTTTGTAGCATGATTTTTCATTTCACTTTTTATGAAATGTTTTAAGCATTCATAAAGTATGTAAAACTAATATATAGTTTTTAAAAAAGTCATTCTAATGGTTCCTACTCTGTGCTGTTATAATCCCATTCCCTTCTTTCCCAGCTTTCACATCTGCCACCATAAGCCATATATAATAATGATGTTCTATACCAGTACTTTCCAAAATACTTGATTATGCCCTCTTTTTTATTTCCCTTTATTGTGAAATTACCCACCTTGTCTTCTCCCCCACCTCCCACATTATTCCAGGACATCCACTTTATAAAATTATGTACAACACACACACACACACATTTTTAGCATAAATCTGCAAGTTAAATGCTTTTACTTCTTCTCTTTTTGTTTGTGTTGCTTTCCTGAGCATATTTTATGCCATCTCAGCAATAGTTTTTAAAATGCATTTTTAGGGTCACCTGGGTGGCTCAGTCAGTTAAGCGTCTGACTTCACCTCAGGTCATGATGTCGCGGTTTGTGAGTTCAAGCCCAGCATTGGGCTCTGTGCTGACAGCTCAGAGCTTGGAGCCTGCTTCAGATTCTGTGTCTCCCTCTCTCTCTGCCCCTCCCCCACTCATGCTCTGTCTCTCTGTCTCTCAAAAATAAATGTTAAAAATTAAAAAAAAAATAAAATGCGTTTTTTAAATGTAGCATTTTAGTTAGAATTAGGTCATTAGGATAGCTAGTCTTCTGTACTACCTGCATCCAAAATTATATTCAGTATTTAATACCAAGATGTACCAAAATATTTTCATACAATCTAGTCTTGATACTTTCATGAAAATAAGGTGAAGAATAAACATAAATTTCACAGTATGGGGCCATTACCCTAACATGCACTAAGGTTTTTATCTTTAGTGACTTGATCCCCCCCAGCTTTTGTTCATATTTGACAAATGTTAATGACTAGTTTAGAATTATGGCTTGAAATAAATAATGTCAACAGTATTTTATTTTCTCACTTACAAACTCTTGCTAAGCCTCTCAGCCTGTGGCTTCAGTTTAATTCTAGCCAATGAGTAAATAATATAAGGCTTATACTTATTTGTTTAAATGAAAGTGTTCTGCAACAGCACGTTACTTTTAAAATCAGTAGGATTTGTAAAAAAAAATCTAATAAACTTTAACTGAATTAGTGAGGGGAAACTAATGGTTTATGCCTATAGTTCAGATTGTCAAAGATATCCTTATGGATGCATCCTTCTAAATTAGATTACATATCAAATACAAAAATGAGTATTCTGGTCCCAAATAAAACAGCATTTGGATAAAGGACAAAATTAAGGAAGATGCTGAGAATAAGAAACTCTATCCTTCTAACAAAAACTGTGTATGCCACCCTCTATAGCAGGTAAAAAACAGTGAAGGCTGTACTGCTAATTATTCTGATTTACATAGGAAAAGGAAGAAGAGCTTTTGTACATCTATATTTGCAAATACTAAAAGCACTACTGCATTAAAATGCTACAAAAGAAAAGAAAACCTTTCTCAATGAGAAGGGAGAAAGCTTTCTAAAAAGCACTTTGATATAATTAGATATATCAGAGAACTAAAAACAATAAGTGACATTTCCTGTAAAATATTTGGCAAGAGAGAAGGAGGATCACAGTGATGACATCAACATTGCAGGGGTTTTGTTTCTTTTTTTCTTTTTTTGCCATCTCCCCTCCCCCTGTCCCACACAAGGAAAACCAAGTTGATGATCATCCACAGATGAGAGACGGTTTGTTGAGCCCAGGAGTCCATGGAAGTAGTTCCAAGCACACTGTTGGAACAACAACAAAATCTGATATTGGATACATTGTAGAGGGCAAAAGGAACATTTTGACTTTACTGCACCACTCCTTCAGGACAGCCATACTTCATTGTCAAGAGAGCCCTTTTCATCCCGGGATTTCTTGCATGGGAAAGAGTGAGAGCATGTAAGTACCCAGCTTCTTTAGGTATGCAGGATACTGTCAAAAAGACCCATTTCTCTCCTGTCTTATCCAGAGAACTGAGTCATGAGCTGCATGACCAGAGGGCAGAGAACGGCTGAGAGAACGGCAGCCAAGGCTCAGAACTAAATGTATAAAAGGATTGTGACTGCTGAGTGGGTCAAGGACTCAATCAGGAGGCCCACACATCAGCTGCTGAAAATACCTCACCTGTGGATCCCCCACACCTGACCCACAGGCACCTCCAGCACTTCATGTGTCTCACCCACACAAACTCCACCCTGTGACTGGCTCCCTGAGCATGCTCCCAACCACAAGAGTGAGCTTTGACAGACAGTGGACACCCACAAAAAGCAGACCTGGAAGAAACCATAAAGTTGAGCAGTCAGCACTGCCATAAGGAAAACAAAAAGGAGGACTTGAGCAACCAGTCTGTCTTTATAGCACAGAAACAAGGCTTAAGAATTCTCCCACAAAAGAGAGCAAAAGGTATGGAACAGGCATACCCATAAAAATGGTCTGAAAAACCTTAAGAAACCCTAGCAGGGCTGACAGAAGGGATTTCTCTCTGGAAGCCAGTCAATTAGCCTGGAGGAGGTGACTACTTTTAAAAATGTAATGACAGCAGAGAGCACACTTAGGAACATGAAAAATCAAGGAAACATGTTACCATGAAAGAAATACAATAATTTTCCAATAACTCAAAAAAAATGAGATTGGCAATTTAACTGATAAAGAATTCAAAATAGCTGTTTTAAGGAATCTCAGTGAGCTACAAGAAAACACAGAAAGGGGCACCTGGGTGGCTCAGTTGGTTAAGCATCTGACTCTTGATTTCAGCTCAGATCATGATTTCACAGTCCTAAGACTGAGCTCCATATTTGGAGGCTGGGGGGCTCTTTCTCTCTTAAGATTCTCTCTCTCCCTCTCCCTCTGCCCCTCCCCTGCTCACACATGTGTGTATGTGCTCTCAAAAAAAAAAAGTTAAAAAAAAAACACAGAAAGCATCTCAATGACAGCAGGAAAAGAATATACAAAGAAAATGAGAAGTTTAATGGAGAAATAGAGATCATAAAAAGAATCAAACAGAAATTCCAGAGTTAGTAGCAAATCCAGCATAAGACAGAATTTGTAAAGTAGAAGACAGTATTAAGATTATACAAAGAAGAGAAAATAAACGAATGAAGACTATATGAACTATGGAACACCAATAATCTGACTAATATATGGATGATTAGAATAGCAGAAGAAGAGGAGAGGGACAAAGCTTATGTAAAGAAATAATGGCTGAGAACTTCCCAAATCTAGGGAGATATTTGAATATCCAAGTTCACAAAAGTAATAAATCAGTACAAAACTTCAATCCACAATAATATTGGCCAATACACATTATAATAAAACTGTCTAAAATCAAATACAATGAGAGAATTTTAAAAACAGTAAGAGGAAAATATTTCTTGCATACATGGGAATCCTCTTAGGCATTAGAAGCAATGTCTGCAAAAACATTGCAGGCCAAAAAACAGTGGGATGATATATCAAAGTGTTGAAAAAAACAACTACCCAAAAAGAATACCAGGCAAAGTTGCCTACCAGAAATGAAGGTGTAATAAAACTCAAAAACAAAGAGAAGCTGAATTGGTTTATCACCACTAGAAAGGCCTTACAATAAATGCTGAAAGGAGTTCTTTAGGCTGAAATGAAAGGACACTAATTATGACATGAAAACATACAGTAAAATAGTAAAGACAAATATATAGTTAAATTCAGAAAACTCTAATGCTGCAGTATGGTAAAATATTAACCTTTTAACTGTAAAGGTTAAGGGGAAAAGGTATTGAAAATAACCACAGCTATAGTAATTTGTTAATGGATACACAAAATAAACAAAGGTAAATTATGACATCAAAAACATAAAAGGTAGGAGGAAGAGTGGCATACCAAAATTGTAACAAATGTCATTCCTGACTGTACTTCCTCAAAGAAGAAGAAAAACTAAAATCTATTCATGGACAGGACACCACTGAGAAAATCCTAGAACATTGGGGTGAAGGTGAAGCACCACTGTCTCCACATCATAGAGACCAAGACCAATTGCATTAGAAAGATAGGAAAAGTGGCTACACACTGACCATATTGCCTCTTCCCCATGCCCATTGGAGAACTACATTGAGAGATTTCCCCTGAGCCCCATTTCTCCAGTTGGAAAAGAGAGCCCAGGATGAACATTCAGCTCCTATAGCATTGTGTCACCTGTTGGGAGCCCCCACTCTGGTCTCACACCATGAGGATTGTGGGGTAATCCAGGGGACTTGGCCACTGGGAATCTGTGACAGGGAAGGGAGAAATTGCTTGCAAAAACCTGCACTCAGACCTTGGCAGATTGAGTTCCTACCTGTAGTACCAAAGTAGTATCCTTACCACAGGTTTGCTCATCTGCAGAGCCAAGACAGTGACATAATCTCACCAGGGAACTTGGTGAGGAACAGGTCTGTATGACTTGGGTTCTTAAAAGAGGAATCTTGCTAGCCCTGGAGCTTGGTCTACCACTGCCCAGAGAGGGGAGCTAAGTCATAGCATCGTTCACCATTGAGTATATCTCTTGCCCCACCTGACGAGGAAGACTGGTAAAACACCTGGAAGCTGTGTGGTTCAACACCAACTGAGCAGAAAATGACAGACAGAACTGATTATTTGCAGAGCAAAGCCAGCGGTAAATTTGGCCAGGGAACATGGGGAACAGTCATCTTGAGTCAAGATCACAAAGATCTGGACTTGAAGTCAGTTTCCCTATTTTGCCTAGAAAAGGGAACTAATTTGTAGCCCCACCAACGACCATGCCCAGCCCATTCCAACTAGAAAACCTGATTGGGAACACTAGGAAGGCTGTTTGGAGCAGGTCTGCCCATTCTGCCTAGGCAAGGGAGCTCATTCATAAACCCTGCCCACTGCTGAGTGTAGCTCTTAGACCAACCTAACCAGAAAGCCTAGATAGAACAACTAGAGGCTCTGTAGCCCAGACACACTTGAACAGAGGATACAGCAGGCATAACTGGTCTTTGGCAGAGCAAAGCCAGTAGCACTATTTGGCCAGGGAAATGGGCACAATTTACTTGAGTCAAGACCACAAAAAAGACCCTTGCCACTTATGGAGCCAGTTCTGCTCCAGCCAGGCAGGGAGACTATTCTTTGTTAAAAAATCTATCAAAAAACAAAACAAACAAAAAACACCAAAGCTATATCCAATCAATGAATTCAGTAAAGTTGCAGGGTGCAAAATTAACATGCAAAAGTCAGTAGCATTTCTACACTTTAACAACAAATTATCTGAAAAAGAAATAAAATGATCCCATTTACAATAGCATCAAAAAAATTAAATAGTTAGGAAGAAGTGTAACCCTGGAGGTAAAATACGTCCACACTAAAAACTACAAAACATTAATGAAAGAAACTGAAAAAAAAAAAGAAAAGTATCCCATGTTCATTAATTGGAAGAATTAATATTGTCAAAATATCCATACTACCCAAAGTCATCTATAGGTTCAATGCAATTCCTATTAAGATTCCAATGGCATTTTTTTACAGTATTAGGGAAAACAACCCTAAAATTTATATAGAATCACAAAGACCCTAATTAGTCAAAGCAATCCTGAGAAAGAACAAAGCAAGAGGCATCACACTTCCTTATTTCAAGCTCTATTATAAAGCTATAGTAATGAAAACAGTTGGCATAAAAACAGATACACCAACCAAACAGAATTGAGAGCCAAAAAATTAACACATTCATATATGGCCAACTACTATTTGACAGAGGAGCCAAGAATACTCAAGGACACATGTAGGGTCAAAGTGAAGGAAAAAGATATTGGTGGAAACCAAATGAAAGCAACGTAGCTATACTTGTATCAGGCAAAATAGACTTAAATTCAGAAGCAGTAACAAGAAGACAGAATGATAATTATATATTTATAAAATTGCAAATTCATCAGGAGAATGTAACAATCATAAATTTTTATTCACCCAACATCAAACACCTAAATATATCCAGCAAGTATTAACAGATATGAAGGGAGAAATAGACAATAATATAATAATAGTATGAGAATTCAATACCTCACTTTCAACATCATACACCCATAGATCATCCAGACAGAAAATCAATAAGGAGACATTGAACTTGAGCTGTACTTTAAACCAAATAGACCTAACTGACATATAGAGAATTCCGTACAATAGCTGCACAACACACATTCTCATATCCTTCCCAAATACACACACAGCAGTCTCCAGAAGAGATCATATGATAAGTCATAAAACAAGTCTTAGACTATCTAAGAAGATTGAAAATTACCAAGAATTTTTTTCTGACTGCAGTGGTATGGAATGAAAAATCAATAACTGAGTGAAAACTAGTAGATTCACAGATATGTGTAAAGTAAACAACACATTCCCAAACAACCAATCAAAGAACAAACAAAATGTAAAATGAATAAATAACTTGGAACAAATGAAAATAGAAATACAACACACCAAAACTTAAGCATGAATCAAAAGCAGTTCTAAGAGGTAAGTTTATAGGGGTAAACATCTGCATTACAAAAAAAGGAAAGAAAGATATCAAGTAAAAAACTTTTTACCACAAGGAACTACAAAAGAAGAAAATGCTAAGCCCAAAGTTAGCACAAATAAAGAAATAGCAAAGATCAGAGTGGAAATAAAGACCATAAAAATAATAAAAAGATCAATGATGATAAGAAATGGGTTTTTTTGAAAAGGTAAAGAAAATTGACAAAACTTTAGCTAGACTAAGTATTTTTTCTACAAAAAGAAAGACTCAAAGGTCAGAAATGAAAGAGTAGACATTAAAATGATACTATAGAGATTCAAAGATTATGAGATACAATGAATAATTATAAGCCAAAAAATTGTACAACCTAGAAGAAATGGATAAATTCCTAGAAACATATCATCTACAAAGACTGAATTGTAAAGAAATAGAAAATCTAAGTAGACCAATAATGATAATATTGAATCAGTAACCAAAAACAACCCATCAAAGAAAAGTCCACACCTAGATGGTTTCACTGGTGAATTCTACCAAACATTTAAAGAATAATTAATGCCAGTCTTTCTCAAACACTTCCCAAAAATTGAAGAGAAAGACATTCTCTCAAGCTCATTTTACAAGGTTAGCATTACCCTCATACCAAAGGACACTACAAGAAAAGAAAATTATGACCCTGAGAAATAATATCCCTGAAGAAAATTGAAGCAAAAATTCTCAACACAATTCCAGCAAAACAAACTCAACAGTACACTGAAAGGATAATATTCTGTGACGAATTGGGATTTATCCATAAGGTGCAAAGATGGATCTACATACATCAATCATTATATGTGATACACCACATTAACAAAATAAGGTAAAAATCACATGATCACCTCAATAAATTCAGAAGAGACATTTGACAAATTTAACATCTTTTCATGATAAAAACTCTCCATAGGTATGGAAGGAACATATCTCAACATAATAAAGGTCATTATGACAAGCGCACAGGTGAAAGATTGAAAGGTTTTCAGCTAAGATCAGGAAAAGGTGCCCATTCTCATCATTACTATTCAACTTAGTACTGGAAATTTTAGAGCAATTAAGCAATAAAAAGAAATAAAAGGCATCCAAATCAGAAAAAGTGAAGTTTGTAAATGATATGATATTATATAGAGAAAATCCTAAAGATTCTACCATAAAAGTGTTAGGACTGATAAGTGAAGGCAGTAAAGTCGAAGGATACAAAATCAATATACACAAATGAATTGCATTTCTATGCACTAAAAATGAAATATCTGAAATAGAAATAAGGAAAACAGTCTCATTCACAGTAACATCAAAACAAATAAGTATTCGGAATACTTTATTCAAAATAAATTATTTATTCTTAATAAATTTAAACAAGGTTGATAATAATCTAAGCATAACAACGATAACATTTTAACGAAAGAAATTGAAGAAGCACAAATAAATGGGATGATACCCTAGGTTTGTGGATTGGAAGTTAATGTTTTTAAAATGTTTATACTATCCGGAGCACCTGGGTGGCTCAGTTGGTTGGGCGACTGACTTCAGCTCAGGTCATGATCTCACAGTTTATGAGTGCGAGCCCCACGTCAGGCTCTGTGCTGACAGCTCAGAGCCTGGAGCCTATTTCAGATTCTGTTTCTACCCCTCTCTCTACCCCTCCCCTGCTCATAATCTGTGTCTCTCTGTCTCTCAATAATAAATAAACATTAAAAAAATTTTAATGTTTATACTATTCCAAAAAGTCATCTATAGATTCAATGCAATCTCTATTAATACTTCAATGGAATTTTTCTGAAAATAGAGAAAACTATCTTAAAATTTGTTTGGAACCACAAAAGACCCTGAAGAGCCAAAACAATCCTGAGAGAGAGCAAGCTAGAGGCATTACACTTCTTTATTTCAAACTATATTACAAAGCTATAATAATCAAAACAGGATAGTACTGACATAAAAACAGACCATATACCAAAGGAACAGAATCAAGAGCCTGGATAAATCTTCATATATATTAATATTTGACAGGGAGATAAGAATACTTAATGGGAAATAATAGTGTCTTAAGTGAATGATGTTGGAAAATTGGTTATCAATATGCAAGAACAAAAAACCATATTTTATATCATTAACAAAAATTAATTTGAAATAGATTAAAGATTTATGTGGGATCTGAAACCTCAATACTCCTAGAAGAAAACAGGTAAAAAGCTCCTTGACATATACGTTGGCAATGATATTTTTGACATTACACCAATAGCACAAGCAACAAAAACAAAAGCAGGTGGAACATCAAACTAAAATTTCTGCTCAGCAAAAGGAACCATCAACAAAATGAAAAGGCAACCTACAGAATGTGAGAAAATATTTGAAACCATCTATCTGATAATAACTTAAAACCCAAAGTATGTAAGGAACTCTTACAACTCAGTAGCAAAAAAAGGAGTAGGAGGGACAGGGGGGAGGAGAAGGAAAAACCCTAAAACTAAACAATGCTATCATAAATGGTGAGAGGATGTAAATAGACATTTTTCAAAGAAGACATACAAAGAAGCCAATGGGTACATAAAAAAGTGCTTGACATCACTAATCAAGGAAATGCAAATCAAAGCTACAATGAAATATCATTTCACACCCATTAGAATGGTTATCAGCAACAAGATAAATGATAAAAAAATGTTGGTGAACATGTAGGGAAATGGTAACATTTGCACATTGTTGGTGGGATTGTAAATTGGTGCTACTATGGAAAACAGTATAGATGTTCCTTCTAAGATTGGCATGTGGAAAAGCCCAATGTACAAGCAATTTTGAAGTCTCTGTTTGCATTTGTTAGCTTTTGTTCCATTTACTAAAGTTATATAGCCAAGATCAGAGTTTTATGAGAGGATATGAATACCAGTAGTCAAGAACACATCAAGGCCATTATTGAAACCAATCCACCATAGTATGTCCTCTGATTGCAAATATTATTGATACCCCTCCCATGCAAAATACATGTGCTCTTCCCAAAACCCCACAAATTTGTATTAAAATTTTGCACTAGGGCCAAAGATCACTTTTTTTTTATCTATAATCATTTTCAGAGGCAGCTCCTCTGATGTGACTCCCTGCAAAACACACACACACACACACACACACACACACACACACACACACTTACACACAAATACAGTAACAATACAGGGATAGGCCCTTCAGTAGCCAGTCCTCTACAAAAAGGTGGCTCCCCCCAAAAAAAAACAAACACGCACATAGCAGTCAATGATCCATACAGCATACAGTTATGTTGCCTTTTCCATCATTCAATTATACTATATTTTAATTATATTGTAATTTTCTCAACAAAAATATGCATGCAAAAAAGAAGAGAACCAGGGTATTGGGAGATCCTAGGATGAAATGCAGACTGGAACATATGGAACATACAAGTATATGACAATTGATGTCACCATCATGATAGCATAACATGTCCCTTCTTTCGTGCCCCCATTCTCAACGACAAAAATTTGGCACCCATTCATGAACAAAAGTACAACTGAAGTTATGGGACCCAGCATCATACACCAAGGGACCTGGAAAAGCCTTGCCCACCTGTGCATCAGGTAATAGGCAGACAAACCTCCATCTTGGCTGTGGACTCTGAGGTAGCTCATGAATGGTTCCAACCCCTCTTGGCCACAGTCAGGGAGCATCTGAAGAACACCGACTTGACCAGTCACCCACAGACAAGAGAGCTTTGTGGAAGTCCTGGTTTCTAGATAAGAAATTCCATTACTTTGTTGGAGCAAAAAATAAGATTTTGGACACATTGGATTGGATAAGAAGAATAGTTTGACTCTGCCTGCATCACATGTCCCCCAACATGGTACAGCTAAGGCCAAGTGAGACTTTCTCATCCCATGATTTCTCCCACTGTGAGGGAAGGGAGAATAGGTTAGTTGTGCAGGACACAAAGCATCCAGCATACTAAATTATGGGGTGAGAGGAGATCAGGAGAGTGGCAGATACGATTCTCAGAAAGCATTAAAGGGATATAGTTATGCTGTCTTGTGGATTCCCATCAGGAAATCCACCCATGAGATGCTGGGAAAGCCTCACTTGCAGATCCCCCCAACTAGTTGCAGGCATCCCCAGTAACAACCTTATCTCACCCACATCTCCCCCAACTCTGCAGCCCACTCTCTGTGCATGCTCCTGAAAGTGCTTTGTTGAACAGCTAGGAGCACTTGCAGAAAACAAGCCAGGTTCTGTGGGCTAGAGAAAAACTACAACTTGAGCTGTAGGGAAACAACTTGGCCTTAGGGAAAACAAAAGGGAAACTAAACTGGCAGCGCTTGGTCTGGTCTGTTGCAAGATCCAGAGAAAATATACAAGTTTAGGAATTCTGCCACAGGAGGGAGCGAGAAGTATGGAGTGGGGTTGTGCAGTCAAGATGGGAGAAAGCCTCTGGATTTCTAGCAGAGCTGATGAAAGGCAGTCCTTCCCTGAAGGCAGTTAGTAATGGAGAAGGTGACTACTACTTCAAATGTAAGACAGCAACACAAAACTCCAAGGTATATGAAAAATCAAGGAAACACGATACCACCAAAGGATTACAATAATCTTCCACTACCAAACCCAAAGACACAGAGATCTAAAATTTACCATATAAAGAATTCAAAATAGTGGTTTTATTATATAAGTATATATGGGAAATAAATTCTATATAAAATATAATTATATATTATTTGTATATAAAATATAATGTTCATAATAGAATTGAATATATATAATGGAATACTATTCAGCTATAAAAAAGGAAATCCTGCCATTTTCAGCAACATGGATGGACCTTGAAGGAATTATGTTAAAGTGAAACAAGTCACACAGAGAAAGACATACAATATGATCTCATTTATATGTGGAATCTAAAAAAAAAAAAAGCTGAACTCATGGAAACAGAGAATAGAATGGTGGTTACCAGAGGCTATAGGTTGGGGAAATGAGGAGATGTTGGTCAAAGAGTACAAACTTCCAAGTTAGAAGATGAATAAGTTCTGGATATTTAATGCACATCATGTACAAAACAGATGAACATAAAGGAAGGGAAGCAAAAGTAATATAAAAACAAGTAGGGAGACAAAACATAAAGGACTCTTAAATATAAAGAACAGAGGGTTGCTGGAGGGGTTGTGGGAGGAGGGATGGGCTAAATGGGTAAGGGGCATCAAGGAATCTACTCCTGAAATCATTGTTGCACTATATGCTAACTTGGATGTAAATTAAACAATAAAATAAAATAAAATAAAATAAAATAAAATAAAATAAGTAAATAAATAAATAAAGCACATCGTGATGATTATAGTTAACAATACTGTATTATATGCTTGAAAGTTGCTAGAAGAGTAAGTGTTAAATGTTCTCACTACAAAAAGATATGGTAATTATGTGATGTAATAGAGGAATTAGCTAATGCTATGGTAGTAATCATTTTGCAATAGATAACTGTGTCAAACCAACACATTGTACACCTTCAACTTATGCTATATTATATGTCAAACATATCTCAATAAAGCTTGAAAAAAACAACAAACGCATGACATAACCTTACTGAGAGAAGTAGAGAAAAATGAGTGCTCAAAGGAACTGGAAAAGAGTGCTTTGAGTGGATACTGTAAGGCTAAAGACACAAACAACTGCATAAATATTGTACTCTAGTTGGTAAATTTGTTTCTCAGAGAGGTACAGGTTAGCAACTATATAAAAAAAAACACTTGAATGAGGCACAAATTGCATATCAGAAAATCTATCCCATCTTAATTGTATGAGTCAAGGATTTTAGTAGATTTATCTAGGTATGCAGTCACCATCTTAATTCAGTTTTAGAACATTTTTGCCATTCCCACAGGATCCCTAATGATAGTTAAGTTAGTTCTCACTCCCCGTCCCAGGCAAACCACTAATCTGCTTTTGGTGCCTATCAATTTGCCTTTTCTGGACATTTCATATGAATGGAATCAAAGAATACATGGTGTTTTGTATGTAGCTTCTTTCAGTGAGCATGATTTTGAAGTTCACCCATATAGTAACATGCATCATTTTTATTGCTGAATAGTATTCCTTTCTATGGCTGTAGCACATTTTTTCCCTCAGCATTATTGCCACTTTTATTTTATTTTATTTTTAATTTTTTTAACGTTTATTTATTTTTGAGACAGAGAGAGACAGAGCATGAACGGGGGAGGGGTAGAGAGAGAGGGAGACACAGAATCTGAAACAGGCTCCGAGCTGTCAGCACAGAGCCCGACGCGGGGCTCGAACTCACGGACCACGAGATCATGACCTGAGCTGAAGTCGGACGCTTAACCGACCGAGCCACCCAGGCGCCCCTTATTGCCACTTTTAATGACAATTTGAAAAAGTAAAATTAGGATTATTACATCTTACCTCTGTATCTCAAACTTTAAAAAAAATTTTTTTATGTTTATTTTTGAGACAAAGAGAGACAGTATATGAGCAGGGGAGGGGCAGAGAGAGAGGGAGACACAGAATCCTTATCAGGCTCCAAGCTCTGAGCTGTCAGCACAGAGCCCGATGCAGGACTCAAACCCATGAACCATGAGATCATGACCTGAGCCAAAGTCGGATGCTTAACTGACTGAGGCACCCAGGCATCCCTGTATCTCAAACTTTTAATTATTATTTCTGAAAGAGATATTTGAAAGGTTAAGAGAAACATTGAGATGAAACATATACTTAATTTTCAAAGCCTTAAACAAATAATTGAGTTAAATTTGGTTCCTAGTGATACAAATGAAATACTGTAACATTGTTCTCCAAGTACACTGAAGTGTAGCACATATTCTTTATCCATTCTTAGGCTGATGGACATTTAGGTTCATTTCACTTTTTGGCTATAATGAATGTTGCTCTCAATATTCCTATGTTGGTCTTTGTGAAGACGTAAGTTTTCATTTCTCTTAGGTGGATATCTAGGAGTAGAGTTGCCATGTTGTATGGTAAATTTATGTTTAACTATTTTTTAATGTCAAACTTTTCTAAAGTGGCTGTACAATTTTACCTACAGACAAGCAAGGTATGAATGAATTTATTTCTTCATAGTCTTTCCATCATTTGGCTATTGTCCATCCTTTTGATTATAGACATTCTGTTGGATGCGAAATGGCATTTTATTGTGGTTTTCATTTACATTTTCCTGAAAAATTATTTTGGGAATCTTTTCATGTATTTAGTACCCATTTGTATATGTCTTTGGTGAAATGTCTTTTAAAACTTTTTAATTTTTGCCCATTTGTAAAGTTTAATCTTTTAAGTTCTTAAAATGTTAAGAGTTCTTTATATATTCTGGATGCAACTTCTTTATTGGATACATAATATGAAATTATTTTCTTTTAGTCTGCAGCTTGTCTTAACTTTCTTTATTACATATATATATGTAATACATATATATGTATATATATATATACACACACACATGTATACACATATACACATGTATATGTATATATATATACATATATATGTAATACATGTAATACATGTATATATATATATACATGTATATGTATTATATATATATATGTGATTACTTTGAGAGAGAGAGAGAACATGAATGGGGGAAAGTTGTAAAGGGAAAGAGAGAGAATCTTAAGCAGGCTCCATACTCAGCACAGAACCTGACGTGTGGCTCAATCCCACAACCCTGGGATCATGGCCTGGGCCAAAATCAAGAGTCAGGCACTCAACCGACTGAGCCACCAAGGCATCTCTCATTTTAACTTTTTAAAAAAGGTTTTATTTATTTTTGATAGAGAGAGACAGAGCATGAGCAGGGCAGGGGCAGAGAGAGGGTGAGACACAGAATCCAAAGCAGGATCCAGGCTCTGAGCTGACAGCACAGAGCCTGATGTGGAGCTTGAACTCAAGAACCATGAGATCATGACCTAGCTTAAGTCAGACCCTTAATCCACTGAGCCACCCAGGCACCCCCCTCATCTTAACTTTCTTAATGGCAGTCAAAAGTTTTAAATTTTTATGAGGCCCAATGTATTAAATTTTCTTTTATGAATCATGCTTTTAAACTTGTATTTAAAAAACATTGTCTAATTAAAATCTCAAGATTTTCTATTTTTCTAAGACATTTATAGTATAACTATAACATTCAGGGATGTAATTTACTTTGAGTCAATTTTTATATATAATGAGAAGTTACTACCTAGTGTCATTTTGTATCAGCCTGAAGTATTCTATTTAGCATTTCTTCTAAGACATTTTTGCTAATATAATAAGAAATATTGTTAGTTTTTTTTTAATCTAGGAATGTTTTCATTGTATCTTGAATAATAATTTTGCTGGGTATTAAATTCTTGGTTGTGAATTTTTGTTTTCAGTACTTGTTTTTTAACATTTATTTATTTCAGAAAGAGAGAGACAGAACACAAGCAGGGAAGGGGCAGACAGAGAGGGAGACACATATTCTGAAACAGGCTCCAGGCTCTGAACTGTCAGCACAGAGCCTGACACAAGGTTCAAACCCGCAAATTGTAAGATCATGACCTGAGCCCATACTCAGCCTGGCCCGTGCCACCCAGGCGCCCCTTGTAGCACTTTTAATATGTCATTCCACTGAGTTCTGTCCTCCATTGTTTGTGATAGAAAGTCAGATGTCGATCTACTTAATAGTTTTATTGATATATAAGCCACATACCATTCATTTCACTCATGTACAGTGTGTAAATCAATGGCTTTTAGTACATTCACAGAGTTGTGCTTCCATTACCATGTTCAATTTTAGAACATTTTCATTATGTGGAAAAGAAATATTCATACTCCAAGTCATCACCCACCAATCTAATTTCTGTCTCTATAAAATTTCCCTACACTGGCCATTTCAAAGAAATGGAATTTATATAGATGGTTTTTTGTGACTTGTTTTTTTTATAACTTAGCTCTGATCTCTAAAACTATCCTTCTTGGGGCGCCTGGGTGGCTCAGTCGGTTGAGCGCCCGACTTCAGCTCAGGTCATGATCTCAGGGACCGTGAGTTCGAGCCCCGCGTGGGGCTCTGGGCTGATGGCTCAGAGCCTGGAGCCTGCTTCCGGTTCTGTGTCTCCCTCTCTCTCTGCCCCTCCCCCGTTCATGCTCTGTCTCTCTCTGTCTCAAAAATAAACGTTAAAAAAAATTAAAAAAAAAATAAAACTATCCTTCTTAATGTATATTTCTTTACTAATTAATCATCTCAAAAATTTAGTTATTTCAATTTTATTGGCAAGTGTATCAAAATTAGTTACAAATGTAATCTAACAGTTAATATATTTTCTAATATTTCTAGAAAGATCTGAGTACATTTCACCCCATGTGAATAAACCTCCAAAAGCATATCACAGAACATCTAGGGCTGGGTCAACCATTTATAAAACCATCCAGTTTCCTTCACTAAATAAAGAACCTTCAGGTAATTTTAATTCTTAGTGTACAATGTGATTTTTTTTTAATTAGTAAAGCATTAATTATATGGAAATAACCAGATTGTACCAGTCTTAGTCATATAACCAGCTTAGCAAAACATAAGTGAAAGTAAACACTGATTAAGCTCATCTAACATATATGCATTTTTATATATCTCTTCCTTCCCTGTCACCACTAAATTGGAGTTCCATTTTTTTTCAACCTTCTTTTCTTGCTCACTATTATAGATTCTGCAGATGGCTGAGATAAATGCATCTTATAATCCTCCTTTTTATATTTATACATTTTCCTTTTGTCCAACCCCAGGCAGGATCTGCAACAGAGAAACTCAACATGAGGGTAAATTGGAAGGAAAATAAACATTATTTTTACTTTTCCCTTTTCCTTCATTACTATCTCCCCAGCCAATATCTAGGAACTAATTTATAGATGCCATTTCTTATTATGGCTCCAGAGGCATTATATAATCATCATCTTAGTATATTTCCTATAGATACTGAGTTTAAAGGTTTTTTTTTTTTTAAATGTAGACTATTTTTATTTGGTCTATTATATTTTTCTAAAGTCCCAAGTAATTATACATACTACCAATACTTTGGCCAGTTTTTCTTTCTCACTGTGCATCTTTATCTCAACATTTGTCCATTGGCTACTTTTTACCATTCTATGGGTATGTAATTCAGAGATAAAATAAATTTGACTATTAAGTAAGGCATGATTAGCCAAACAAGAATTCTGTAAATTCAGAAAAATTAATTATAATATGCTTTTTAGATTCAGATAAGCTCTCCTCTTCTTAACTGCCAGACAATGAGATCAGTAGTTTTATAGTATATGTACATTTTAGACAAATGTAATTTCTTTTAGATTCACCTGCTACTTCATATAACCTACAATACTGCTTTCCATTTATTAGCTCCTACTTTACCAACAATTTGGGTTTTCTCTCCTAAGCTAAAGCTTTCCCTTTGATAGAGGCATTAATTATAAGCAGTTATATTGCCTTAAGAAACAAGAAAGAGAAAGAGAATAGCAACTAACAAATAGTCTGAATAATTCACTATCTAAATTTCTATTCCATAATTAGAGAAAAATAATAGTAGTTTTCTTTTATGGATAGAATAGAAATGATTCTATTATAAATGTTTTTATTTTCTATCAAACTATCAAGGCTTTTAATCTAAAAATAATAACAGATAGACATTTTTAGAGCAAACACCTGCCTTAAGGAAATGAAAAAATTAAAAATGTTTTATTTCTTTGTACAACATATATTGTAGAAACTCAATGCATTAACTTAGTAAATTTTTCCCACTAACTTTGAGAAAATACCATCTAAATACCCCACATTCTGTTTATTTTAGTGTATTTTTCTTGAAATGAGCAACCTGATACTATTTTCCTTATACATAGTTTTGTTTTTAACTGTTGAAAGTATGTATCTTAATAACAGTATTTGTAAATGTCTGTTTCCATTAACACTAGATCTTTCACTGTAGTAATATAAAACTTTTTAATAAAGATATACTGTTTTATATAGAGATAAAAACTTTATATGAGAATTTATCAATTTAATTGTTTAAGTATTTTTTACTGTCATACTGAAAAAAACTCTTCTAGCATTTTTTTAAAAGTTTATTTATTTTAAAAGAGAGACAGTGTGCATGCATCCATGTGAGTTGGGGAGGAGCAGAGAGAGAGAGAGAGAAAATCCAAAGCAGGCTCCACACTCTCAGCTCAGAGTCTGATGCGGGGTTCAGACTCACAAACTGTGAGAGCATGACTTGAGCTGAAATCACGAGTTGGATGCTAAACCAGTTGAACCACCCAGGTGCCCCTCTTCCTCTGGCATTTCTGTATACAATATTTCTAATATTTCTTGATTTGTACTCTTACTGTTTTTTGTTTTGTTTTGTTTTCAAGTATTTATTTATTTATTTATTTATTTATTTTGAGAGAGAGAGAGCATGAGTGGGGTAGGGGCAGAGGGAAAGGGAGAGAGAATCTCAAGCAGGCTCCATACTGCCAGTGTGAAGCCTGAAGTGGGGCTTGAACTTACCAACCTTGAGATCATGACATGATTGGAAATCAAGAGTTGGCCACTTAACTGACTGAGCCACCCAAGAGCCCTGGTTTTGTTTTTAAATATCAAATACCCAGCAAGGAAAAACCAGAGAGAAAATATTTGTGTTAGGAAAGCTGCTTTAAATTATTTTTAAAATTTAAGGAAGCTGTGTTTTAGAAGTGGATTAAGATTTATTTTAAATTTTTAAAAGTTGAAATCAGATCATTTATAAGCTAATTTAGTAATATTATTTTCATCTTCTAGGGCATCCAAAAAATTCTATCTTAAACAAAAAAAATGTTGAATTTACAAATACTCTGCTTGCTGTGATGTCTACTACTAAAAAACCTATCTATGAAGGTAAAAAAAAAAAAAACAACAACACTGCTTTACAAAGACAAATGAAATAAAACTTTGTATTATGTTTCCATTGTTTTTATTTACCAATCACCTTAAACCAATGGACCCCCTTCTCCAGAAAAACAAATGTTATGAACCAAGTATATTTTTCTAAACCTTTCTTCAAACGTGTGTTTGACATACACACACACACACACACACACACACACAATCTATATATATATATGATATATATATATCATATATATATATATATGATATATATATCATATATATATATATATGAGTTTGCTGGTTCTGTACATAATAGAATCATTTGTATAGATCCTTCTTGCTTCCAATCCAGATAAACTGATAATATATATCTCTTTTATATCTCATACCTTTAAGTTGCTACATGATATTCTATAATGTGAATGTGCTATACTTTATTCAACCATTCTTCTACTAAATGACATTTAGATTCTTCTCAAATCGGGTTTTTTACTACTATAGGCAATGGTACAATAAATATCACTGTACATATTTATCTATGTTACGGTGATTGTATTTCTATAAAAGAGAGCATGTAAACATGTATTACATTAAAGATATACATGTTTTTTATTTTAATATATGTTTCCAAATTACTTTTCAAATGATAATAATTAATAATTCTGATAGCAATTTCATGAATGACTTATTTCTCAGTATGTTAATAAGCCCTAGACTTTTCATACATTGGAAAACTTAATACTGTTAAGCTATCAATACTATGTAATCTACAGTTTGAGTGTGATAAGTATCAAAAATCCCAGCAATGTATTTTTAAGGAAATAGAAAAATCCATCCTAAAATTCATATGGAATTTTAGAGATCCTAAACAGTCAAAATGATCTTGAAAAAAACAAAGTTGGAGAACACACAGTTCATTATTTTGAAACTCACTACAAAGCGACAGTAGTCAAAACAGTATGGTACTGACATAAAGACAGACATACAAACTAAGGCAATAGAATAGAGGACCCAGAAATAAACCATCACATTTATGGTCAAATGACTTTGACAAGGAGACCAAGACCATTTAATGGGAAAAGGAGAATTGTAAAACATATGGTGTTGAAGAAACTGGATGTCCACATGCAAAAGAGTGAAATTAGATCCCTACCTTATGCCTTACCTTACAGCTTAAAATAGATCAAAGACCTAAAACTAAGTGCTAAACTATAAAACTCTTGGAAGAAAACATAGGGTGAAATCGTAAAGACATTGTATTTGACAATAACTTCTTGGGTATGACACCAAAGGCACAGTCCAACAAAGAAAAAATGGACAGGTTTTATCACAATTTTAAAATTATTCATCAAAAGACAAGGCTAATAAAGTAAAAAGGAAACCGACAGAATGGGAGAAAAATATTTGCAAATCATATATCTGAATAGCAGTTAACAACCAGAATATACAGAGAACTCTTAAGCTCAACAATGAAAACAAAAAACTTGATATAACAGTGAGCAGAGGACTTTGATAGACATTTCTCCCAAGAAGATATAAAATAGCCAATAGACACATGAAAATATGGTAAATATCACTATTCATCAAGGAAATGCAAATCAAAACCACAATGAGATATCACTTTACATCCAGAAAGGTAGCTATTATGAAGGGAAAAAGAGGAAAAAAGAAAGAAATATTGGTGAGGATGTGGAGAAATTGGGACTCTTATGCATTACTGTTGGAAATGTGAAATGATGTAACTGCTATGTAAAGCAGTATGGTGGTTCCTCAAAATATTAAATATGGCATTACCATATGATTCAACGATTCCATTCCAGATATATACCCAAAAGAATGAAAGCAAGGACACGAAATGATCTTTGTTTATAGCAGCATCATTCATGATAGGTAAAAGAAGACTTTCAAACGTCCAACAGTGGTTAATGGACTAAAAAAAAAAATGTGGCATATGTGTGCAATGGAATATTATTCAGCCTGAAAGAGGAAAGAAAACCTGATACAGCATGGTTTAGCATATAACATGGATGAATATGAAAGACATTATACTAAGTGGAATAAACCAAACACAAAAGGACAAACACTGTATGATTGCACTTACATGAAGTATCTTAACATGGTCAAATTCATAGAGATAGTAAGTATAATGATGGTTTCCAGGAGCTGGAGGAAATGGGAATGGAGAATTATTTTTTAATGGGTAGAGTTTCAGTTTTATAAAATGAAAAATTCCTGAAGATGGATAGTGGTGATGGCTGCACAGTGTGAATATACTTAATGCCACTGAAGTATATACTTAAAAATGGTTTAAAGGGTAAATTATATATTATGTAGATTTTACTGCAATTTTTAAAATAAATAATTAAAAAATAAAAATAAATGCATACTAAAAATGTTTTAAATTATGGTTATTTACATTTAATGAGAACTAAGCATATTTTAATATTGTTATTATTAGATATTTTAATTTTCTCCAAGAATCACCTACTTATTATATTTCTGGTAGTTGCTTTTGTTATTGCAGAAATTTTTTTGTGTAATAGGATTTAATATTTTTAAAATTTTCTCTCAATTCAAATTTACAGAGAAATTGAAGGACTTCCAGAAGGAATTCTCATATAGCCTATACCCAGATTCATCAATTGTTTATATTCTGTATTTTTGTCTTATCATTTTCTCTATGTTCATATATATATGATATAGATAGATTAGATAGATATAAATGTGTGTCTATCACAAACATATTATTTTCTCTGAAATGTATAAAGGTAACTTGGAAGAAAGTGACCATGTTCTCATCTCCATACCTTCAAATCTAAGCACACAATAAACACTATAAAAATAAATGAAAATTAAATATCAATGTAGTGATTAGTTAACTCACCACACTCAGGGTCAGGGAGGAAACACTGACCACAGGAAGCAAGGAGAGCCTCTGCAGACAACTGGCCTAAAGGATAGAGCAGCGAGAACACAAAGCAGAGCACATGCAGCACACACCAGAGATATCCCCCTGAAGTGTCAGGCCCTGGGCACTACATGACCTATTCATAAGGCCATTACTTTCAGGAGCAGAAGACATGACTGGCTTTTCTAACACAGAGAAGAAGGCAGAGGCCTTGACAATGCAAAGATGGAGGAATTTATCACAAATGAAGGAAAAAGATAAAGCTACAGCCAGATATCTAAGTGAAACAGATATAAGTAACACGCCTGATGGAGAATGCAAAACAGCAATCATAAGGATACTCACTGAGCTTTAGACAAGAAAAGAAGACACCAGTTGAGACCCTTACGGCAGAGATTGAAGAGTTAAAATGGAATCAGAAATGAAGAATACTATGAATGAGATTAGAAACAGGCTTGATGCGATTTTGGCAAGGAAAAGGGCAGAAGATGGCGGTGTAGGAGGACGCTGGCTTTACCCCGCGTCCTGCTGATCACTTAGATTCCACCTACACCTGCCTAAATAACCCAGAAAACCACCAGAAGACTAGCAGAACGGAGTCTCCGGAGCCAAGCGCAGACGAGAGGCCCACGGAAGAGGGTAGGAAGGACGGCGAGGCGGTGCGCGCTCCACGACTGGCGGGAGGGAGCCGGGGTGGAGGGGCGGCTCGCTGGCCAAGCAGAGCCCCCCGAGTCTGGCTGGCAAAAGCGGAGGGGCCTGACAGACTGTGTTCCGACAGCAAGCGCGACTTAGCGTCTGGGAGGTCATAAGTTAACAGCTCTGCTCGGAAAGCGGGAAGGCTGGAGGACAAAGGGAGGGAGAGTTGCTGAGCCCCCAGACGACAGAGCTCAGTTTGTTGGGAAACAAAGGCACTCTCCAGCGCCATCTCCCTCGCCCATCCCCCAGCCAAAATCCCAAAGGGAACCAGTTCCTGCCAGGGAACTTGCTTGCTCGGGCAAACACCCAACGCTGTGCTTCTGTGGAGCCACCCCTCCAGCAGCGGGTCTGACTCCCTCCCGCTACCACAGGCCCCCTCCTGAAGTGGATCACCTAAGGAGAAACGATCTAAGACTGCCCCTCCTGCCCCCATGCACCTTGCCTACCCGCCCCAGCTAATACGCCAGATCCCCAGCACTACAAGCCTGGCACTGTACAAGTAGCCCAGACGGGACACACCACAACACAGTGAATCCCGCCCCTAGGAGAGGGGAAGAGAAGGCACACACCAGTCTGACTGTGGCCCTAGCAGTGGGCTGGGGGCAGACATCAGGTCTCAATGCGGCCCCACCCACCAACTCCAGTTATACACCACAGCACAGGGGAAGTCCCCAGCAGGTCCTCACCACTCCAGGGACTATCCAAAATGACCAAACGGAAGAATTCCCCTCAAAATAATCTCCAGGAAATAACAACAGCTAATGAACTGATCAAAAAGGATTTAAATAATATAACAGAAAATGAATTTGGAATAATAGTCATAAAATTAATCGCTGGGCTTGAAAACAGTATAGAGGAGAGCAGAGATCTATTGCTACAGAGATCAAGGGACTAAGGAATACTCATGAGGAGCTGAAAACGCTTTAAACGAGCTGCAGAATAAAATGGAAACGACCACGGCTCAGAATGAAGAGGCAGAGGAATAGGTGAAGTAGAAGATAAAGTTATGGAAAAAGAGGAAGCTGAGAAAAAGAGAGATAAAAAAATCCAGGAGTATGAGGAGAAAATTAGAGAACTAAGTGATCCACTAAAAAGAAATAATATACGCATAATTGGTATCCCAGAGGAGGAAGAGAGAGGGAAAGGTGCTGAAGGGGTACTTGAAGAAATTATAGCTGAGAACTTCCCTGAACTGGGGAAGGAAAAAGGCATTGAAATCCAAGAGGCACAGAGAACTCCCTTCAGAAGTAACTTGAATCGATCTTCTGCACGACATATCATAGTGAAACTGGCAAAATACTAGGATAAAGAGAAAATTCTGAAAGCAGCAAGGGATAAACGTGCTCTAACATATAAAGGGAGACCTATAAGACTCGGGAATGATCTCTCTTTTGAAACTTGGCAGGCCAGTAAGAATTGGCACGAGATCTTCAACGTGTTGAATAGAAAAAATATGCAGCCGAGAATCCTTTATCCAGCAAGTCTGTCATTTAGAATAGAAGGAGAGATAAAGGTCTTCCCAAACAAAAACTGACGGAATTTGTCACCACTAAACCAGCCCTACAAGAGATACTAAGGGGGATCCTGTGAGACAAAGTACCAGAGACATCGCTACAAGCATAAAACATACAGACATCACAATGACTCTAAACCCGTATCTTTCTATAATAACACTGAATGTAAATGGGATTAAATGCACCAACCAAAAGACATAGGGTATCAGAATGGATAAAAAAACAAGACCCATCTATTTGCTGTCCACAAGAGACTCATTTTAGACCTGAGGACACCTTTAGATTGAGAGTGAGGGGATGGAGAACTATTTATCATGCTACTGGAAGCCAAAAGAAAGCTGGAGTAGCCATACTTATATCAGAAAAACTGGACTTTAAATTAAAGGCTGTAACAAGAGATGAAGAAGGACATTATATAATAATTACAGGGTCTATCCATCAGGAAGAGCTAACAATTATAAATGTCTATGCGCCAAATACAGGAGCCCCCAAATATATAAAACAATTACTCATAAACATAAGCAACCTTATTGATAAGAATGTGGTAATTGCAGGGGACTTTAACACTCCCCTTACAGAAATGGATAGATCATCTAGACACACAGTCAATAAAGAAACAAGGGCCCTGAATGATACATTGGATCAGATGGACTTGACAGATATATTTAGAACTCTGCATCCCAGGCAACACAATATACTTTCTTCTCAAGTGCACATGGAACATTCTCCAAGATAGATCATATACTGGGTCACAAAACAGCCCTTCATAAGTTTACAAGAATTGAAATTATACCACGCATACTTTCAGACCACAATGCTATGAACCTTGAAATCAACCACAAGAAAAAGTCTGGAAAACCTCCAAAAGCATGGAGGTTAAAGAACACCCTACTAAAGAATGAGTGGGTCAACCAGGCAATTAGAGAAGAAATTTAAAAATATATGGAAACAAACGAAAATGAAAATACAACAATCCAAAGACTTTGGGATGCAGCGAAGGCAGTCCTGAGAGGAAAATACATTGCAATCCAGGCCTATCTCAAGAAACAAAAATCCCAAATACAAAATCTAACAGCACACCTAAAGGAAATAGAAGCAGAACAGCAAAGGCAGCCTAAATCCAGCAGAAGAGGAGACATAATAAAGATCAGAGCAGAAATAAACAATATAGAATCTAAAAAAACTGTAGAGCAGATCAATGAAACCAAGAGTTGTGTTTTTGAAAAAATAAACAAAATTGACAAACCTCCAGCCAGGCTTCTCAAAAAGAAAAGGGAGATGACCCAAATAGATAAAATCATGAATGAAAATGGAATTATTACAACCAATCCCTCAGAGATACAAAACAATTATCAGCGAATACTATGAAAAATTATATGCCAACAAATTGGACAACCTGGAAGAAATGGACAAATTCCTAAACACCCACACACTTCCAAAACTCAATCAGGAGGAAATAGAAAGCTTGAACAGACCCATAACCAGCGAAGAAATTGAATCGGTTATCAAAAATCTCCCAACAAATAAGAGTCCAGGACCAGATGGCTTCCCAGGGGAGTTCTACCAGACGTTTAAAGCAGAGATAATACCTATCCTTCTCAAGCTATTCCAACAAATAGAAAGGGAAGGAAAACTTCCAGACTCATTCTATGAAGCCAATATTACTTTGATTCCTAAACCAGACAGAGATCCAGTAAAAAAAGAGAATTTCAGGCCAATATCCCTGATGAATATGGATGCAAAAATTCTCAATAAGATACTAGCAAATCGAATTCAACAGCATATAAGAAGAATTATTCACCGTGATCAAGTGGAATTCATTCCTGGGATGCAGGACTGGTTCAACATTCACAAATCAATCAACGTGATACATCACATTAATAAAATAAAAGAACCATATGATCCTGTCAATCAATGCAGAAAAGGCCTTTGACAAAATTCAGCACCCTTTCTTGATAAAAACCCTTGAGAAAGTCAGGATAGAAGGAACATACTTAAAGATCATAAAAGCCATTTATGAAAAGCCCACAACTAACATCATCCTCAATGGGGAAAAACTGAGAGCTTTTTCCCTGAGATCAGGAACACGACAGGGATACCCACTCTCACCGCTGTTGTTTAACATAGTGTTGGAAGTGCTAGCATCAGCAATCAGACAACAAAAGGATATCAAAGGCATCAAAATTGGCAAAGATGAAGTTAAGCTTTCACTTTTTGCAGATGATATGATACTATACATGGAAAATCCAATAGACTCCACCAGAGGTCTGCTAGAACTGATACATGAATTCAGCAAAGTTGCAGGATACAAAATCAATATACAGATATCAGTCGCATTCCTATACACTAATAATGAAGCAACAGAAAGACAAATAAAGAAACTGATCCCATTCGCAATTGCACCAAGAAGCATAAAATACCTAGGAATAAATCTTACCAAAGATGTAACAGATCTGTATGCGGAAAACTATAGAAAGCTTATGAAGGTAATTGAAAAAGATACAAAGAAATGGAAAGACATTCCCTGCTCATGGATTGGAAGAATAAATATAGTCAAAATGTCAATACTACCCAAAGCTATCTACACATTCAATGGAATCCCAATCAAAATTGCACCAGCATTATTCTCGAAACTAGAACAAGCAATCCTAAAATTCTTATGGAACCACAAAAGGCCCCGAATAGCCAAAGTAATTTTGAAGAAGACCAAAGCAGGAGGCATCACGATCCCAGACTTTAGCCTCTACTACAAAGCTGTAATCATCAAGACAGCATGGTATTGGCACAAAAACAGACACATAGACCAATGGAATAGAATAGAAACCCCAGAACTAGACCCACAAACGTATGGCCAACTAATCTTTGACAAAGCAGGAAAGAACATCCAGTGGAAAAAAGACAGTCTCTTTAACAAATGGTGCTGGGAGAACTAGACAGCAACATGCAGAAGATTGAAACACTTTCTGACACCATTCACAAAAATAAACTCAAAATGGATAAAGGACCTGAATGTGAGACAGGAAACCATCAAAACCCTAGAGGAGAAAGCAGGAAAAGACCTCTCTGACCTCAGCCGCAGCAATTTCTTACTCGACACATCCCCAAAGGCAAGGGAATTAAAAGCAAAAATGAACTACTGGGACCTTATGAAGATAAAAAGCTTCTGCACAGCAAAGAAAACAACCAACAAAACTAAAAGGCAACGAACGGAATGGGACAAGATCTTTGCAAATGACATATCGGACAAAGGACTAGTATCCAAAATCTGTAAAGAGCTCACCAAACTCCACACCCGAAAAACAAATAACCCAGTGAAGAAATGGGCAGAAAACATGAATAGACACTTCTCTAAAGGAGACATCCGGATGGCCAACAGGCACATTAAAAGATGCTCAACGTCGCTCCTCATCAGGGAAATACAAATCAAAACCACACTCAGATATCACCTCACGCCAGTCAGAGTGGCCAAAATGAACAAATCAGGAGACTATAGATGCTGCCGAGGATGTGGAGAAACGGGAACCCTCTTGCACTATTGGTGCGAATGCAAACTGGTGCAGCCACTCTGGAAAACAGTGTGGAGGTTCCTCAGAAAATTAAAAATAGACCTACCCTATGACCCAGCAATAGCACTGCTAGGAATTTACCCAAGGGATACGGGAGTACTGATGCATAAGGGCACTTGTACCCCAATGTTTATAGCAGCACTCTCAACAATAGCCAAATTATGGAAAGAGCCTAAATGCCCATCAACTGATGAATGGATAAAGGAATTGTGGTTTATATACACAATGGAGTACTATGGGGCAATGAGAAAGAATGAAATATGGCCCTTTGTAGCAACGTTGATGGAACTGGAGAGTGTGATGCTAAGCAAAATAAGCCATACAGGGAAAGACAGATACCATATGTTTTCACTCTTATGTGGATCCTGAGAAACTTAACAGAAACCCATGGGGGAGGGGAAGGAAAAAAAAAAAAGAGGTTAGAGAGGGAGAGAGCCAAAGCATAAGAGACTGTTAAAAACTGAGAACAAACTGAGGGTTGATGGGGGGTGGGAGGGAGGGGAGGGTGGGTGATGGGTATTGAGGAGGGCACCTTTTGGGATGAGCACTGGGTGTTGTAAGGAAACCAATTTGACAATAAATTTCATATATTGAAAAAAAAATAAAGTCAATTAGTGACTATCAAAAAAAATAAACTATTTGAACTACATGAAAATAAAAAGGTCTTTTCACAGAGAAGGAAACCATCATCAACAAAACTAAAAGGCAACCTATTAAATGGGAGAAAATATTTGCAAATAATGTGTCAGATAAGGGTTCATATCCAAAATATATAAAGAATTTATACAATTCAACACCAAAGAAACAAATAATCCAATTTAAAGAATGGGCAGAGGACATAAATTGACATTTTTCCAAAATGACATGCAGATAGTCAACAGATACATGAAAAGATGTTCATCACTCATCATCAGGGAAATGCAAATCAAAACCACAATGAGGTATCAGTTTACACTTGTCAGAATGACTAAAATCAACAACACAAGAAACAACAGGTATTGTCAAGGATGTAGAGAAACAGGAGTCCTTGTGCATTGTTGAGAATATAAGTTGGTACAGCCACTCTGGAAAACAGTATGGAAGCTTCTATAAAAAAAGGAAAGAAAAAAAATACCATATAATCCAGTAATCCCACTACTGGTTGTTTATCCGAAGAAAATACAAACATTAAATCAAAAAGGGATTGCTTTCTTAATTTCCCTGATGTTTTATTTTGGTTTATAAAATGTTACTGATTTCTGTATGTCAATTTGGATCCTGAAATTTACTGAATTCCTTTGTTAGTTCTAACATTTTTTGGTGTAGTCTTTTGGGTTTTCTATATATAATATAATCTGAAAACAACATTTTACTTCTTCCTGTCTAATTTGGATGAATTTTTGTTTCTGTTTTTTCTATAATTGCTATGACTAGAAGAACTTCCAGGACTCTTTTAAATAGAAATGATGAAAGGGGTATTCTTGTCTTGTTCCTGATCACTGATAAAAGTTTTGTGTTGTTGTTGTTTTTCATTGAGTATGTTAGCTGTTGGCTTGTCATATCTGGCCTTTATTATGTTTAGGTACATTCCTTCTATACCCAATTTGTTGAGAACTTTTATCATGAACGAGTGTTGAATTTCTCAAATGCCTTTTCTTTATCTCTTGAGATGATTATAATCTTTCATTTTGTTAATGTGGTGTATCACATTTATTGATAGGCTACGTTAAATCATCCTTGCATCCCTGAGATGAATCCCAGTTGGTCATTGTGTATAATCCTTTTAATGTGCTCTTGAATTCTATTCTAGTATTTTGTTGAGGCTTTTTGCATGTATGTCCATCAGGGATATTGGCCTGCAATTCTCTCCCTCCTTTCTTCCCTCCCTCTTCCTTCCTTCCTTCCTTCCTTCCTTCCTCCCTCCCTGCTCTCTTTTCTTTCTTTCTTTCTTTCTTTCTCTCTTTCTTTCTTTCTTTCTTTCTTTCTTTCCTTCCTTCCTTCCTTCCTTTCTTTCTTTCTTTTCTTTCTTTCTTTCTTTCTTTCTTTCTTCTTTCTTTCTTTCTCCTTGTCTGGCTTTAGTATCAGTAATGCTGGCCTCACACAATGAGTTTGAAAGTATTCCCTTCTCTCCTATTTTTTGCAAGAGTTTGAGAAGCATTAGTATTAACTCTTATTTAAATGTTTAGTAGAGGGGCACCTGGGTGGCTCAGCAGGTTAAGTGTCTGACTTCGGCTTAGGTCATGATCTCACAGTCCGTGAGTTCGAGCCCCATGTTGGGCTCTGTGCTGACAGCTCAGAGCCTGGAGCCTGTTTTGGATTCTGTGTCTCCCTCTCTCTCTGCCCCTCCCCTGCTCATGCTCTGTCTCTCTCTGTCTCAAAAATAAATAAAAACATTAAAAAAATTAAAAAAAAAATGTTTAGTAGAATACATTCATGCAGTCATCTGGTCCTAGGGTTTTATTCATTGGGAGATTTTTTGATTCCTGATTTAATTTCATTGCTGTTATTACTCTGTTCATATTCTTTATTTCTTTGTGATTGTCTTGTTAGGTTGTGTGTTTCAATTTATCTATTTCTCCTAAGTTACTTAAATGATAGTAGAGTCTTATGATCATTTGTATTTCTGTTGTATCAGTATTGTCTACTCTGCATTTAATAAATTTAATAAATTTAATAAATTTTTATTAATTTAAGTCATTTCTCCTTTTTTCTTAGTCAAGGCAAATGTTCAATTTTGTCTATGTTTTCAAGAAATCAACTCTTCATTTTGTTGACTTTCTACTCTCTATTTCTTTTATTTTTCTCTAATCTTTATTATTTGCTTCCTTCTGCTAATGTCAGATTAATTTATTGTTCCTTTACTTTTCCTTGAGGTGTAAAGTTAGATTCTTTATTAGAGAGTTTTCTTGTTTCTTAATGTAGTCATTTATTGCTAAAACCTTAGCAATTAGGACCGCTTTTGCTGCATACCATAAAGTTTGGTATGTTATGTTTCCATTTTTCTTTGTTACTAGGAATTTTTAAATTTCCTTTTTGATTTTTTTTCTTTGGTCTATTGGCTGTTCAGAAATGTGTTGTTTAATTTCCACATATGTGTGAATTTTCTACCTTTCCTTCCACTATTGATTTCTAGTTTTATGCCATTGTGGTTGGAAAACATGCCTGATATGATTTTAATCTTCTCAAATTTTTAAGACTTATTTTGACCTAACATATAATCTAATCTGTGGAATGTTCCATGTGCACTTGAAGAGAATGTGTATTCTTCTGCTACTGTATGAAATGTTCTGTATATGTGTCTGTTAGGTCTAGTCCAAAGTTTAATTCAAGTTCATCATTTCCTAATGGGTTTTCTACCTGAATTATCTATCCATTGTTAAGAATGAGATATTAAACACTGTTGAAGTGAGATATGAAGTTCCCTGACATTATTGCATTACTGTCTATTTTGCCTTCAGATCTGTATATTTAGGTGATCCAATATGGGATAGGTAGATTTACAATGGTTATATTCTCTTAATGAAATGATCCTGTTATCATCAAAGACTGATTTTGTCTTTTTTGATAATTCTTAAAGTTTAGTTTGTCTGTTAAAATTGTAGCTACCCCTGTTCTCTTATGGTTTTCATTTGCATGGAATATCTTTTTCCATCTCTTCACTTTCAGTCTATCAGTGCCCTTAAAGTCTAAGGGAGTCTATAGTAGGCTGAATATGGTTGAGTCTTATTTATTTTTTAATCCTTTTAAGTCCTCTGTATTTTTAATTGGAGAATTTAAACCATTTATATTTAGTATAATTATTGATGGATAAGGACTTAGATCACCATTTTGTTAATTGCTGATTGTTTTATTTTTCCTCTCTTCCTCTCTTGCTGTCTTTCTTTGTGAATTGATGATTTTTTGTAGTGATATGTTTTACTTTCTTATCATTTGTGTATCTATTAATAGATTTTTGCTTTGTTATTATCATAATACATTTATAATACATCCTATAGCAGTTTATTTTAAGCTGATAACAACCTAAATTCCATAAAAAGTTCTACACGTTTACTTGTACTCCCAATTTTATTTTGTTGATGTCTCAATTTATATCTATTATATTGTTTACATTAGCAAAATATTGTATCTATAGTTATTTTAACATTTTTGCCTTTTAACATATATGCTAGAGTTCAGCCTAAATTATACATCATCATTACAGTACTATTTTGATTTTGACTACATATTTGCATGTTACTAATTAGCATCCTTTCATTTCAGCTTGAAGGACTCCCTTTAGCAATTCTTGTAGGGCAGGTGTGGTGGTGTTAATTGTAAGGCAGGGTGAAGCATCTCCAATTGCTGGGAGGTACAGCAGTAGAGGTCTATGTTGGGGAATACTGTGGGTGTCTCTGTGGCCAAGATTGTGGAGTTCATATGGTTGGCAGTAGCAGCTGGGCTCTCAGGGTCCTCAGGAGTGAAGGCTGCTGGAGTCTTCCTGTTCTTTTTTGCCTGTGGAAGAGGTTCTAGCTGAATGAATCCCTCTTGGTGCCAGTTCTGATGTACTGGCACTCATATTAGCACTAGAGCCAGCCTTGGGAGCAGTTACATGTGGAACTACCACAGCAATTGGATCCTGGGACACAGTGCACTTGCTGTGGCAGGGGCACTAGTGTTTGAGGTGTGGGATGTGCAGATTTCCTGTGGAACTGAGATACAGGTCTCTGGGTAGTGTTTGGAGGAAGGGAGTATGCAACAACATCATGGGCCCTGTGGTAGCAGGGTATGGTGGTGATTTGGCCCAGGGAGCTGGGTGCAGTAGCACCATGGCCTGGGGATGGTAGGTCAAAATCCTAACTCTGGCCCCACAGAGTAGTCTGTAAACAGCAGCAGTACGTCCAGGTGATATAATGTTAAAGTCCTATGGCAGAACCTAGAGGGTCGAGTGAAGAGTAGTGATTTCTTCTATTAATGGCAAGTCAAAGCCACAACCTCTGGGACCTGGGGCAGAGGACAGAGCAGTGGCAGCTCCTTTGGTTCCATAGATGATGAGGTGTTGTGGTTTCTCAACTGGAGTAGCAATGACTGGGGTGCCTGGGGGCAGGTCCCACCACAGCAACAGCTTCAGTCCTGGACAGATGGGGGTAGTTGGGAGGGGGAACTCCAAGCAGCTCTGTCAGCTGGAATTAGTGTTGGTGCATACTGTGGGAGTAGCAAAAGGGCAAACATCCATGGCAGTGAAGCTTGCTGGAGCTCTTCTGTTCTCCTTTTCCCCAAGGGGTGATATCCCTCCAAGGAAACTTGTCCTGGATGCCCTAGCATGGAGGATGAGGTGACTCAGGTAAAGTGTATCCTCCACTTTTCTATGTGGTCATCCTTGGTTTTTGAGCTCTGCAGGATTTCTTCTGCTTTTTCCTTGTAGTGCAGAGTTTTTCTAGAGCTATTTTCATTGGTTTATATTTTATTCTTGTTGTTTTGCTGGGAAAACAAGCATTGGGATCTTCTAGATCCCCATCTTGTTGATATCACCTCTATCATTATTTATTCAAAGGAATCATGCATCTTTTTGCTCCTTTACTTTTTAACATGTAATAATATATCTTGAAAATCTTTCCATATCAGCACATTCAAATCAACCTAATTTTTTTTAAGTCCTTTATATTTGAGAATACCATAGTTTATTTAACCAGGCCTCTGGTTAAATGGGCACTTTGGTTGTTTTCAGTTTTCTCTCTAACAAACAATGTTGCAACAAACATCATTTGAATAAACAGATGTTTTATAATCCATTTTTGGTTTCTATCAGCTCAAAGATGAGTCTTCTACCTAAACGAAATTGCCACTATTTCCTCTGTAACACTAATTTTATGATCCTTTTCTTTCACAGTACACAAATTGTCTCTCACTTAAAACTGATTTTTTGAAGAACCATAAATATAGTAAGCATATATATTATATGTATTCCAACCAAAACCCATCATTCCAGTGTTTGAACTTTTAAAATTTCTCTATGAATGCTTCTCAAATTGTGTCCTCTAGACTAGTAACCTAGGCATCAACTGGGAATTTGTTAGTAATACAAATTATTGGATCCTACCTCAGACCTACAGAATCAGCTTTGGAGTTCAAGTCCAGCAATCTGCTTTAATAAGTTTTCAGGGTGATTCTGACATCAGCTAAATTTGGGGAACAATTGTACTATATTTATACTACTCTATGTTAAGGATGTCCCAGTATCATTTCTATAGAAACATAGAAAATTAAATTTATGTACTGCTTTTAAATTTCCAATTCCACTGTTACTATTATTCATGTATAATAATCTGTTTTCCCTATGTAACATATGATAAAAATTATATCAATTATAATGAAATCAATTTTTTAAATCACAGTAACTTTTCTTTAAAATGCCTGAAAATCTCTACCCCACCATACTTTTGAGAATAAATGAATTCTTGTCAAGATAACATGAGCAAATTCATGGAGATAGCAATGAACATTTCAAGTGTGGAAGCCTTATGAAAATAACACTGACTTGAAAGAATGGTGCTTATTGAACAATAGTGTGCAACACCCTGGATAAATAGGGTAGGTCCATATCATAGAGGAGCTTAATTGGAAACAGGTGAGTTTGAATGTTTGCAATTCTTTTTTCTAATTTAAAAAATGTTAGTTATATTTTAAATCACAAATGATGAAAATACTCACCCTATTCAAATTGTTAATGTTTAAACACTACACAAGAAATTTCAAAAAAGAAGGAAACATAAATGCCTCATGACATGACAATAACGTGACTGATATGTATTAGAGCATATTTTGTAGAATTAGTAATGGCATAAAATATAAGTGCTAATAATTTTTTTAAAAAATTTAATGTTTATTTTTTTAATTTTATTTTGTTTTTCCTCCAAAATGACAAAACGAGGGAATTCACCCCAAAAGAAAGAACAGGAAGAAATGACAGCCAGGGGCTTAATCAACACAGATATTAGTAAGATGTCTGAACTAGAATTTAGAACCACAATAATAAGAATACTAGCTGGGGTTGAAGAAAGCATAGAATCCCTTTCTGTGGAGATATAATAAGTAAAATCTAGTCAGGACAAAATTAAAAGTGCTATAACTAAGATGCACTCTCAAGTGGATGCCATGATGGCAAAGATGGAGGAAGCAGAGCAGGGAATGTGATATATAAAATAAAATTATGGAGAATAAGTAAGCAGATAAAAAGGGGAAACAAAGGCAAAAGAGCACACTACAGGACTTAAAGAACTCAGTGACTTATTAAAAAGGAATAACATCCAAATCATAAGAGTCCCCAAAGATGAAGAGAGAGAAAAAGAAGCAGAAGTTTTATGTGAGGATATTAGAGCAGAAAGCTTTCTTAATCTGGGGAAGGACACAAACATCAAAATCCAAAAAGGACAGAGAACTCCCATTAGATTCAACAAAAACCAACCATCAACAGGTATGTCATAGTCAAATTCACAAAATACATAGAAAGGAAAGAATTATGAAAGCAGCAAGGGGAAAAAAGTCTTTAACCAATAAGGGAAGACAGGTCAGGTTCACAGCAGACCTATCCACAACTTCGTAGGCCAGAAAGAAGTGGCAGGATATATTCAACGTGCTGAACAGAAAGAATACGCAGCCAATATCCAGCAAGGCTGTCTTTCAAAATAGGAGAGATAAAGTGTTTTCCAGACAAACAAATAATAAAGGAGTCCATGACCACTAAACCATCCCTGCAAGTTATTTTAAGGGGAACCCTTTAAGCTAAGAAAAGACAAAAACAAACAAAACAAAACAAAAAGCAACAAAGACCAGCCAAAAACACCAACAGGCAACACAACGGCACTAAATTCATATCTCTTAGTACTCACTCTAAATGTCAGTGGATTACATGCTCCAATCAAAAGGTATGGTGTATCAGAATGAATAAGAAAACAAGACCCATCTATATGCTGCTTATAAGAGACTCATTTTAGACCTAAAGACACCTGTAGATTGAAAGTAAGAGGATGGAGAACCATCTATCATTCTAATGGTTTTCAAAAGAAAGGTGGAGTAGCCATACTTATATTAGATAAACTAGATTTTAAAATAAAGATTGTAACAAGAGATGAAAGACATTATAATTAAGGGGTCTATACACCAAGAAGATCTAATAATTGTAAATATTTATGCCCCCAACATGATAGCACCCAAATACATAAATCAATAACAAGCATAAATAAACTCATTGATAATAATACCATAAGAGTAGGGGACTTCAACACCCCACTTACAACAATGGACAGATCACGTAAGCAGAAAATCAACAAAGAAACAATGGCTTCAAATGATACACTGGACTGGATGGACTTAACAGATATATTCAGAACATTTCATCCTAAAACAGCAGAATACACATTCTTCTCAAGTGCACATGGAACATTCTCCAGAACAGATCACATACTGGGACACAAAATCAGCCCTCAACAAGTACAAAAAGATTGTGATCATACCTTGCATATTTTCAGACCACAATGCCATGAAAATCAAAATCAGCCACAAGAAAAAATTTGTAAAGACCATGAATACTTGGAGATTAAAGAACATCATACTAAAGAACACATGGGTTAACAAAGAAATTTAGACCTCAAAAAACTTAAAATTTCATCTTCTCAATAATTCTGTTCCAAGCCAAGAAGCCAAATTTAAAACAGATCAAATGAAAGAGTTTTCAGCACTTTGGGCATTCCTGAGAGATGGAAAACAAAAGAAGTGATTTCTAGACTTGTCCCAAATTACAGTCTTTAAAGTCATGTTCCAAGACACGACTCAAGGAAGGTGTGCCAAGGCAGAGCTTAGCAAACTCCCTGGAGCTGAGCATCCAAGCAGGCTAGAATACACAGGGCAGGGTAAAAGAAGAGCTGTGCACAGAAAGAACACTAGAGATCTGCTAAGCGTCCCTGTAAGTATTCAGTAGACTACTGATTACTGTATTTGTGTGAGGAAACTGAGGAAGTATCAACCCAAAATGGTTAAAGGCTTGCAAATAGCCAGGAATAATTAATCCTACCAGATTAGAGGACCTCAGAATCCCAAAACCATGTGTAGAGTACCCAGAAGGATCTTGCTTAAATAAATGTGGGCTAACCCTGAATTAAACACTGCTCTGGTTCTTTGTGGTGTCAACCCCCACCTATTGATAGTAATGCTGTTGGCTAGGAATGCCTGAGGCACACATCCTGCCCCATATAACTCCTAGTGAGGCCCCACAAGACATCTCCCCCACTAGGGCCAAAGTTATGGCTGCACGGGCCATCGTGGTTCTTATTATGATTGCAGAACACACTTAAGAAACCATCAGGTAACTTTAAGAAACAAGATTTATTACTCATAGTTCTCAGTGGGCACATGGCCTGACCGAAGATCACACAATGAGGTCGGGAATGGGGGTAGAGAGAGGCTGCGTATCAACTTGGGTCTCTGCCTTCATTATGGTCTGGGGGTGGTGTGCCTTAAGTTTCCTGCATTCACTCTTTATTGGCCAGTTTAAAGCACAGGAGCAAGAGCTACAGATCAGGAAGTGTGAGGTGGGGTCACTCAAGCAGTTATGTAGGTTACCCAGGGCTTTCTGAAGGAGGGACCTTCATGGGTTGGAGGGTGACCTAACGTCTTATCTGGTCCTTTAGGGTGTAGCAAAACAACTTGGGTTGTTTCTGCTTTTTGGCTATTGTGAATAATGTTGCAATGAATACTGGCACACAAGTATCTGTTTCAGTGACTGCTGTCAGTTCTCTTGGGTATTAACCTGAAATGCTGGGTCATATGGTAATTTTCTGTTGAGCTTTTTGAGAAACAACCAATATATTTTCCATAGCTGTTGCACCATTTTACATTCCCACCAGCAAGGTACAAGTTTTCTAAATTCTCATCAACACATTATTTCCCACTTCTTAAAATTATTGCCATCCTAGTACATGTGAAGTGGTATTTAATTGTGGGTTGAATTTGCATTTCTCTGATGGCTAATGATGTTGTGGATCTTTTCATGTGCTTATTGATCATTTGTGTTTCTTCTTTGGAGAAATATTTATTCAAATCCTTTGTCCATTTTTAATTTTGTTGTCTTTTTATTGAGTTGTAGTTCTTTATTTATATTCACCCCTTACCAGATATGCAATTTTCAAATATTTTCTCCCATTCTGTAGGCTTTCTTGTTACTCTCTTGATAATGTCCTTTAATGCACAAAAGTTTTCAATTCTGATGAAGTCCAACTCCTACATTTTTTTGTTGTTGTTGCTCATGCTTCCAAGTCTTGTCTAAGAATGCATGGCCAAAACCAAGGTCATAAGGAATTACCATGTAATTCACGTAAAAACTCTTCTAAAAGTTTTATGGTTTTAGCCCTTAGGTCACTGATCTATTGTGAGATAATTTTTGTACATGGTGTGAGGTGTGGGGTCCAATGTCATTCTTTCCCATGCAGAAATCCAGTTACCCAGCACCATCTGTTGAAGAGACTTTTCTTTCCTCCTTAACATCTTTGTTAAAAATCAATTGGCCATAGGTGTATGCATTAAATAACTCTTTTGGGTTATAAAGGGAATAGAAAAACAGAAAAGGTAGCGATAGCAGGTTTGTTATTGATGGAAATAATCTAGAAGAGAGGGGAAAACAGTGATGCAGTGATGCTTGTCTTAGTAGGCAAGAGATAACAGCATCTAAAATAAAGTGGAAGGACTGGCCCAGGGGGATAGAGTCCACCTACAAGAACTGGCAGGAAGGTCGATAAGCTCACTGCAGATGATACTAGGTAGGTAGATACAGATACAAATCCATCTATTCAACAAATACTTATTAGTCACCTATCACTGTGCCAGACATTGCTCTAGGGATACAATGATGAATCAAAACACACAGATGGCTGTATTCACAGACCTATCAAATCTAGGGATAAGACAGAAACATCAAGTACAAAGGACACATATTAACCTTGAGGATCTGAAACTGGAACTGGAATGCAGGTGTTGAGATCAAATTCATGTTTTAAATTGTTGCCCAGAGGCCACTTAGCTGTTGGAGGAGACCCGAATGCTGATATTATCCCCCAGGAATAATCTTGGTCAGTATGCAGTATTAATATAACATTGCTATCAATGAGTAAAGTCAACAACATATCAAATACTACACATGAAATTGAAGGTAACTCTGTCTTCTGTAAACTATTACGATAAAGTAATGGATTAAATAATGGGATTTAAATATTCTGATAGTGTTTCCACTCACAAAGTGATCCATAATTAACTCTTGTTTAATATTAGTCTATTTTAGAATTAGTCCTAATAATAAACCCAAAGTAGAAAGTCCAATAAAATTGTATGAAATATCACTAGTAGCCTTTTATGAACTCTATCCCCTTGAAAAATTCATATAAGATCTTTAATATAGTTAAAATCTAGTGAACACTTAGAGAAATTATAGAAGGAAATGAATATATGGATTGTCATTATCGGTGGACTTAAGAGAGTAATACTTGCCTCATACTTCATCCAGCATTTTTGTACTCCAAACATTCTAGTTGAGAAAACATGTCACCATCACAGTGGTAACGGCTTAATGGGCTATTTCATCTGAATCTAATTCAGCCTCAAAATCTGCTCGTACCTATCAGTCAGAAGCCACTTTTACCTATCCCTAAATTCTTAGAAGAATCCTAGAACATGATAGAGATTCTAAAGAGCCACTGAAGTCTCTTTATATGCTCAGTAGTATCCTGGAGATACTATTTCTGAACTCCTTTGAGCAGATCAGGTCAGAAATATTCAAGTCTTCAAGGGGACAGGCAATAAACCTGGCAATAAAGACAAATGGCCTCTATTCAAGGTTCTCTCTCAAACTCCAGCAAGCAACAGAAGGAAAAGAGGCCAATTCCTGGTTAAAATAGTTGACCATGGTAACTTTTTTAAGTAGTATGATGAACTGTTCTTGTGGCTTAAGGTCTTATCTGGGTATCTTATCAAATAAATTCATAAGGTTATATATTGCAAAAAATGAGAAAACTTTGTAGAATGTCAGAATCACTGCAACAAATGTGACTATTGACATTTGACATCCACAAATAATTTGTGAATGATATGTAACATTTTGCACATTTTCATAATAGTGTTTAAATAAAAGAAACCTTATAACTGTTACTTTACTTTCAGGGCTCTTACTTTTTGGCAAGTGTTTCATTGGAGGTTTCACTGGAAAATAAACATTTTCATGACAAAGTTCTATGTGGCTTCAATCAAAGCTAATTTCCCATCTCTTAGATTGTACTTTGAAATTGCCAATTTTAAGACTGAATTATTCAACACTCTTACAGTCAGTATGAGAAATAAACAACTCCAGCTTCCAAATAAAAGGATTTCAATAGAAAATCTTCTTATAAATTGTAATGGAAATCTAAAAATTCACCATATTTCAGTCTCAAGGAACTGTCCGGAAAAAATACATATATATAGAAGAATGAGTTTGTTCCTCATTATAAAAGCAAACTCCTGGAGTAGAAATATGTAATTCAATCGATTATGCCTACAGCATAGGGAAATGACCTGAGGAGTATGTGTGGTGGGAAAGAGAAAATGAACAAGATAGTTTCTCTCATGAAGCTTACAATCTAGTAAAAATGTATGATTCTAAACTGAAATAAGCAAAGAAGGATAACTATTTTTAAAAAAGTTTAAAAGTTAAAAGTTTAAAAGTAAAAAAGTTTAAAAGTTTCAACACAATTCTCTCCCCCAAATCTTTCTGCAATTTGTTGTATCTCTAAGAAGGAATATATATTTTTTAATATGCTTTACACAAGTATTTTTTTAATGGGTATATACACTTCTCTGACAAATAAACCAAAGCCAAATGAAATTAAGATTTCCAGGGCACCTGGGTGGCTCAGTCGGTTAAGCGTCTTGACTTCAGCTCAGGTCATGATCTCGCCGTTCATGACTTCGAGACCCACGTCAGGCTCTGTGCTGACAACACAAAGCCTGGAGCCTGCTTCACATTCTGTGTCTCCCTCTCTTTCTCTACCCTCCCCTACTTGTGCTCTCTCTCTCTCAAAAATAAACATTAAAAAAATTTACAAAAAAAAAAAAAAAAAAAGAAGATAACAATCCTGTCAAATCTTAAATAAAATGACGTAATTTCAAGCTTCTAGTCACCAGTTCTAAAACATTCAGTTATTCTGCTTGATGTAGGGATGAAAGCTATCTGCCACTGTAGGGACAGAGTGGCATGGAGGAGGGAGGGATGAGGATCTATACAATATTATCTAAAGAGCCGAAAGATAGTCTGACAAATCTATTTAAGCACACCACTTTCCTTATGCCCGTGGCACATCTTTTTTTTTAAGAAATAGATTTTAGTTTCTTAAGTGAAATATCTATTAACCAGAAATATTGTCAGCCTAAGCTATAAAAATTTCACGCACAGAAATTGATAAAATATATCAATACAGAGCAAAAACATCCAATTTAAATATTTTAGGCATTTTTATTTAATAAATAACTTCAGTAAACAGCATGTAAAAAGTGAACTGTTAAAATTAAAAGGCACAACACAAGAACGTGAATCGCATGAAACAACATGGGCAAATGGTGAGAAGGAACTATACAGTGGTCTGTTACAGCGCTGAAAGTAAGACGTGCGTAAGTGATAGCTGTTGCGAAAGTCACAGGACAACTTCACATGTTCATTAAAAAGGCAAATTTACAGCTGGAACATCAAAGAAAAAGTATTGGTTAAAAAAAAAAAGTCTTGCCCCAAATTGCAAACAAATACATTAAATGATTAGAAGAGGTGATAAAAAAGCACCAGGCTTTAAACAAAATAAAATGAATAAATTCACCCAAAGGTCCTCAATTCGGCAATTATGTAAAGTAAGGCCTTTATGTAAATAATGCTAAATTAAGGACTTTTCTGCAGAAAATTTCCCGATACTTTTATCCAAGGCTTGATTTTCTAAAGAGAAGGCGTAAGAGTTACCAAGATTAAGTAACTCTTAAAATGGCACACAGGTTTTAAAGCTATGTTTTCCCTTCCTAATTGTGACTTTTTCCAATGGCCTCTGTAGATCAAATATTCCAAAAGTATTTTACATCAGGAATTCCCAACATACTCACGTGTCATCAGTCTCATCTAATAGGCAAATAGCAAAATAACAAATTTAAAACAATTCTAGTTAAGTAGGATATTTACTTTGGATTCTGTATAACTAAAACCTGACATGTCTGTAAAGCTAAAAATCAATTTTAATACTTGATTAATAGAAACTCTCATCATACTCATTACTTTACTCTCTTTCAATCGCTCTAGAAATATCATTTCATCCAGGAAGAGCCTGATTTCAATAGTCCAGGAGGAAAAGGTCGAAAAGGCACAATGTGACCTTAGCTGACAAGGATAGCCATCCTGTCTCAAGTTTTTTGTCAGTCCCTGGCATTATTACATTATTTTCAAAATAATAAAAAAATTTTTAAATTATACATATTGTACATTTTCAAAACCTGCACATGAGAAAAACCATGGTGATACTGCCCTAGCTCTACCTTACTGTGACTATGAAAACTACGACTTTGCATTCAGTGCTGTGAAATTTGCATGGGTAGTGCTCATTTTCCCTCATATTTCGGATTGACAACAGTTGTCACGGCACTCTTATAAATAGGATTTTCACCCTAAAAAAAAAAAAAAGAAAGAAAGAAAAATTACCACTCTACTAAAATCATGCAATATTATTTTATAAGACAATGTTGAAAGTTATGGTCATTTTCAGAAGTCGTTCATACCACACTCCACTTTTTAAAAGGACAATAATAAAAAGTTTACACAAAAATGAAACATGAAATCTTTGCTCTCTACAAATCGAAAGGTGACCCTGTAAATTTGGCATTATTTCATTTCTGAGTCCTTCCTACACAGGGACTGATTTCAGAATGTCCTCCACAGCAGAGAATGTGCTGTTATGGCTTCTCTCCTTTAAACTAGTTTTGAATGCCCTTAAAGAAGTAGTAACTCTTTTGTCATTAACTGTCTGATTCTTAACCCTTTATTGTGGTGAAGAAGGTTCTTGATAATTACTAGGAATCCCTGGCTGTCAACTGTGAGGGAAGTGTTCTCCAGAGGCTCTTCCACCACAGAAGTTATTGACATGGAGAGTTGTGGGATAAGGTTGTCGTACTGTCACTGAGGGTACTGTGCCTCCACAAGGCACTGCGTTGCCAAATTTACTTAGAATGTTAACAAAGATAATTACCATTTTCCATTATTTTTTAGTATCATATTGATGAAGTGTTTCATTTTTATTGCAATACTGAATTTTAGTAAAGAGTACTGAAATCAAGCCCAGCAAATGACTCTAAGCCACAAACCCAAGAATTCTTTCAAGATCCAAAAATAGCCTGAGATTGATGTTTTAAGCAGGAAAATAACATACAATTGCACACTACCAATTTCTTAAAAAAAAAAAATCTTATGCTAAGTGATACATTTAAATATCTACTATAACATTTTATTTCTCCTATCCTTATGAACTGAAAGTAGGCTTGAAAGCCAAGTAAGAAATACAGCCAAATAATCTATATCAGAGGAAATTTACAGTGAGCACAAATCAGTAAATGTTAAATTAAAACTTAAAATACTACATTTTTAGACAAAAATTAAGATTTTGGAATGTGTTTGGTTTATATTGTACTATAGAGAAATTTGTGGTGATTTTAAAAAATATTTATAGGAAGCATGTAAATAGTAATTTTTACTTTTAAATTTTATTTACACTTACTTCACTGCAGGTTATATTTGGATATGGCTTGTATTGCCACAATTTCTGCCCTCTAGGAGGGTACAGTTTGGTGGATGACAGACATGCAAATAAGTTAAGGCACTCTGATAGAGCACAAAATAGAATTATGTACACAGTATGGGAACAGTGTAAAAAAAGGAATGCACTTTGAGAAGATCAGGGGTATTTTCAGAGAAATTGACTATAGATAAAATATTAAAAGATGAGTAGAAACACGTGCAAAGTCAAAGGTCATGTGCAAAGTTAAGCTCTAGGGAAAAGAATGGCACATTTATGTAGAAATATATATAGGGGCACCTGGGTGGCTCAGTCAGTTAAGTGTCTGACTTCAGCTCAGGTCATGATCTCACTCATCGTGGGTTCAAGCCCTGTGTCGGACTCTGTGCTGACAGCTCAGAGCCTGGAGCCTGCTTTGGATTCTGTGTCTCCCTCTCCCTCAGCCTCCACCACCACCCACCCTCCACTCACGCTCTCTTTCTCTCTCAAAAATAAACATTTATACACACACACACACACACACACACACACAGTTTTGAAGTTTTTAAGGGTGCATGTGTGAGTGTATGTTTTGAAGTGTGAGCAAGGGAGGGGGACATAAGACAGAAGAAAGAGCCAAATCATAAAAGATCCTGTATGCCATGCTAAAAAGACTGAATTTTATGCTGTAGATGGGAAATCACTGAGAAAAAGCTGAGCATGAAAAGGGCGGAGTGGTCCTGAAACACACCAAGTAAACTATTATGATTTCAGCTCAGCAATTAGTCTGAATTCTAATTAAGACATGACAATATGTCCTAGCCCTACCCCAACCCCATCCCATAGTATACAACTCTGTCATTTTAGAACCAGTCATTTCAGAACCATGGAGGAACTCAGGATCCCTCAGAGACATACATATAGGAGAAAAAAAAAAAAATCAATTTCTGATCTCTAGTCCAACTGAAGCAAATATATAGACATTACAGGAGACATTTCATAAGAAACAGGAAACTGCATCCTAGCAACTACATTCTTAACAAGTTATACAGCACAAATAAGTTACTCTTTATTTCCATCTTCCTCGTCAGCATAAGAGGCTAGAACTTGCATTCTTTCAAATATACTGAGAAAACAAATTACCATTTAAGTTTAAAACAATACATTAGATATATATTTAATACTTAAGAATTATAAGGGAAGTAAACACATACACACAACACCCCTACCCCCAGAAAACAAAACAAAACAAAACAAAAAACAAAAGAAGAAAAAAATACCCAAATTATTGATGATTCCAAAGTATGTAAGGCAGAAACTTACCTTGGGAGAAGTTTGCCATTTCATATACACAAACATTTATATTCATTATTACATCCAAGCAAAATTTTAACATGCAAGGTTAGAGGTAAAGTTAAACTATCTGTGCCAGGCATCATTTTAAATGGAGGTAAACTAAAATAAATCAGATTAGTTTCCATTGTACAGAGTGCAACCCCACCCCTATCTCTAGGAAAAAAATCAAAGCATATTTAAATCAAGAGAACAGGGTTATATTCAGAAATGAAGTCCTCTGTATTCAGTAAAACATCATCTTTGTGCTTACTCTGGAATCACGGACAATGGTGGCTACAGAATCATCTCTATAACATTTTAGATATACAACACACAACTGTTAGATTAGAAATCCACATTTAAGTGTGCATAACAGCAGGGAAATTAGACAATTTTTTAATCTACCTTAAAATTATAAAGTTGATAATTTGATTTTTTAAATGTACCTACATGATAGTCTTATGCAGTAAAATAATTACAGTGCCTGCTCATTACCCAAAATATGTTAATGACATAACTTACTGACTGGCAAATCCTGGTCTCATGTCAGAAAAGTGTTTTATGAGCCATAATTTGTTTTTTCATTTCTTGATGCTCATTCATTAATGTCTATTATTTATTTCTACTTTAATTTTTGTGAGAAAACATCTCAGACTAACCTGTAGCTATTAATTTGCCTGGATTTCACTAATGAATAATAAAATTTTAACCAAACTCATGCTTCTCGAGTTACCCAAAAGGCTTTTATTTTGGCTGAGGAAGTAACATTTCAACTAGAAATTAATTTGATGATATAAACATTAAGTTTCACTGTTAATTATTGATCATTTCCTTCAAAGTACAATTAAATGTATAGTAAAGGTGTAAATTTCACCTTTCAATAGAATACATAGAAATTCATGTCATTTGAGAAGTAACCGTATGGAACTGCCAATGTTTGTTTCTGAGAGAGAGAGAGAGAGAGAGAGAGAGAGAGAGAGAGAGAGAGAGAGAAAGAAAGAAAGAAAGAAAGAAAGAAAGAAAGAAAGAAAGGGAAAGGAGGAGGAGGAGGAGGAGGGAAGGAGGGAAGGAAGGTAGGTAGGAAGGCAGGAAGGCAGAAGTCAGGCCCTAGCAAGTCAGTTTCTTTCTAAAAATACTGTGGTAATGTCCATCAACAGAAGAATGGAAAAAGAAGATGTGGTATATATATATATATATATACAATGGAGTATTACTTGGTAATCAAAAAGAATAAAATGTGGCTGTGTGCAACTACGTGGGTGGAACTAGAAGGTATTATGCTAAGTGAAATTAGTCAGAGAAAGACAAATATCATATGACTTCACTCATATGTGGAATTTAAGATACAAAACAGATGAACATAAGGGAAGGGAGGCAAAAATAATATAAAAACAAGGAGGGGGACAAAACATAAGAGACTCTTAAATACAGAGAAGAAATTGAGGGTTGCTGGAGGGGCTGTGGGTGGGAGGATATGCTAAATGGGTAAGGGGCAGTAAGGAAGATGCTTGATGGTATGAGCACTCGGTGTTATAGGGGATGAATCACTGGAATCTACTCCTGAAGTTATTATTGTACTATACACTAATTAACTTGGATGTAAATTAAAAAATTAAATAAATAAATAAACTACTCTGGTAAGGATTAGGTGAGGTGAGAAAATGAAAGATGCATCAAGTCTCAGACTAATTCAAAACCATAACAGCCTGCCCATATATGAGTGTAACTGTAATCTTCTGCCATCAAATTTAATTTTGCCATTGCCAAAGTCTTAACCTGCTCAGAAATAAAAGGAAAATCTGACAAGTAATGGTTTCTATTATTGGGCCTTCCTACCTCTTAAAAATATTAAACATTCCTATATTTTAAGTACACTCCCACTAAATGAGAAAAACAGTAGTGTTGGTTTCTAGGTCATGAAGTGGTAACTCTGTTACAATGTTTGTCCAATGCGGTAATACTACTCTAAGTTACTACAAATGTCAAAAAGCCTTAATTCTCTATAGAGAATGAGCTACCTCTTCTTAACCACTAACAGTCCCCTGAAGACATGTGATCGCTTCCAGCATACCGCAGTGGGTAAGAAAACAGACTCTGGAGTCGAAACTGCCTGAGTCTACATCTGAGCTCTTCCACTCCCTAGTCAAGTTACCTACTCCTTCTGTGCCTCAGTTTTCTAATGTGTGAAATAAAAATAAAAGTTGTGGGGAAAGGAAAGAGGAATTCTAGATCACCAGCCAGGAAAATGTGTTCTTATCTTAACCTTTTCAATCAGCTTTAGGGACTTACATGATTATATTAAAATATGCTAAAAGCATTTCATGAAAATTCAGATATAAGGTAGAATCCCGTCCACTAGTAAAAGACAATAAATTTGTCATTCAGGTAAAATAAACATTCAACAAATAGCTTATCCTAGCTTAGTGAAGAGTGATCGGCAAGCCTCATTACAGCTCTGAAATTTTCAACGAAGTTTTTATTGAAAACTGTAAATAGGACTTTCTCTTTAAAGTCTGTTATCTTTTTTTAAAAGTTCAATGTTAGATTTGAATATCAGAATCATTCTATAACCAGAAAAAAAAATAAATGTAAAAGATATTCTAGGTTTTTTTATTTTTTAAATTTATTTGAGAGAGAGAGAGAGAGAGAGAGAGAGAGAGTGAAAAAGAGCACAAGTGGGGGAGGGACTCTGCACTGGTAATGGGGAAGCCCACTGTGGGGCCCAAACACACCAACCATGAGATCATGACCCGAGATGAAATCAAGAATCGGACGCTTAACTAAATGAGCTACCCAGGCACCTAAGTCTTCTGTTTTTAATGGAATTTCAACTTAAATCAAGAACTAAAGAATCTCAAAATAGTTCTAGAAGCAGTAACAATGATACTGGAGTTGTATAATATATAAATGTTTCACCAGGTTACATTTATTTTTCTATTTTGCAATTTAGATTTCACTTTTCCCTATTTCACCCTAAAATCTGCATACAATAATTTGTATATAAAGATAATACCATTTAAAACACAGGACTGTAGTGAAAATTAAAACTGACAGGCTGATATCATACACTGTAGTTCATCAGCCAAAACACCCAGACCCACACCACAGATATTATTAATAACACCCTATTAAAGATATGAAAAACTAGGGACGCCTGGCTGGCTCAGTCAGTTAAGTTTCCGACTTCGGCTCAGGTCATGATCTTGTGGTTTGTGAGTTTGACCTCCACGTCAGGCTCTGTGCTGACAGCTCAGAGCCTGGAGTCTGCTTGAAAATTCTGTGTCTCCCCCTCTCTCTCTGTCCCTCCCCTGCTTGAGCTCTCTCTGTCTCTCAAAAATGAGTAAATGTTAAAAAAAATAATTAAAAATATGAACAACTAAAAGGTCTAAACAGGGAAGTGAGTCAGTGCTGTTGAAGAGCTGGGATCTGACCCTAGGTCTGTCTGACCACAAAGCACATCCTCTTTTTTACTACAAACCAGCTGCTGCTTCTTTACCATAAAGCCTGTTTTAAAGCCCTTCTAAACACTCTAAATTAACACACGCATACACACACAAAAGCCATGGTATGGCCATATAAATAAAGCCAGACTTAAAAAAAACAGCAGTTGTGATAAAGGACACACAGTGCAGGTAAAAGGGATAAAAGTTCACATGCAAACACAGAAAATGAAAGAAAATACGAACGGCAACTTAGAGACCAGCTTTACGTCCATAGTTTGGATTCTTGAAATTATTAATAGGACTCTTGTAAATCGGATTTTCTTGCTAAAGTAAAAGAAATAGTTTCTAATGATTTCTTCAAGAAAAAACTGACATGTATAGTGTTTAAACACTGTAAGAGAATTTTTACTATTTTTGCACTTCTGAATATCATGTTTTTAAAAAAAAAACCCAAGCCAACTGTACTAAAATGCAAACGACTAAATTCATTTACAATTTAAAAATAGCGAAGACTGCCTTGTTGCATCAAAAGATAATACATGAAGGCCAACATTTGGCTAGTCTACCCTTGGACTTTGTATTTCAAAGCACATTAAATGCTATTACATTTCACTTTCAGCTTTTAAAAATTTTTACAAAGCAAATTTTATTGAGTTATAATTTGCAGAGAATTAAAAATACCCTTTTTAAGTAGAAAGTTGTATAAACATGCCCACAATCAAGATCATCCCAAGAAGATCCCTCAATGCTCTCCTCCCCCCACTCCAGCCTCTGGAAACCACAATTTCTGCCCCTATAGTTTTGCCTTTTCCAGAATGTCATATAAATGGTGTCATACAATATGTAGCCTTTTGAGTATGGCTCCTTTTGACTTAAGGTTCTTTGTGGAATAAAACAAAAAAACAAAAAAAACAAAAAAGAGAGAGAGATGTTTTCCACTGAGTATCTTGCTATACGGACAATATTTAGAATTGTATTTTACATTAGAAGAAAAGGCAGAAGAGCAGATTCAAGATCAAAATTAAGGAAATAAAAACACCGACCACAGTATCCAACGGATACTTTCTTATAATGTTTTATTTTAATGGGACATATTTAAGATGTCTTCTGTTTTTTGCTAAATGCATGTTCTCTGGATAGTGAACTTGTGGGGAAATAAAATATTTAAAGAGGACTTTAATAACTTTAGAGTTAACAGATGAGTCTTAGAAGTGTTACATTTACTCTGTGAACCATCTTGCTTTTTACATGTTTTTCAACTTACCGTGTCCCATTTGGCATTCATCTTTTCCTTTTCAAATTTGGCAAATTCCCTTCTGTCATGAATTATCATTAAAAGCTTCCAAATAAGCAGTAATGCAAGGCCAATAAGAACAATTCCAGCAACCACACCAGCTACAATTGGAATGATGTCTGGACCAGTGGGGCACTCTGTAAAGTTAAAGTTGAAAGGAAAGAATGAGCACACAAGGGATTGATATAAGCAAAGTAGGGCCCAAACTACAAAGTCCTGGTTAGTCTCTTAGCAAAACATATAGGAATAAAAACCCAAGATAAGTAAATGCATACTATCCAAAAGTATAAAAAAGAGACTAGAACTAACAAGATAGGATATATAACCAATAAACAAAAATCATATGTATTTCTATATATTATACAGAAGTTTATTTCTACATATTGGAAACTGAAATTTAGAAAATAGTACCTTCTACAATAGCATCAAAAATCATTAAATACTTATGCATAAATCTAACAAAATATGTGCAAGATTCACATGCTAAAAATTACTAAACACTGATGAAAGAAACCAATGAAAACCTGAAAAAATGGAGAGGTATTCCATGTTCATGGGTTGGAAGGCTCAATATTATTAAGATGTCAATTTTCCTCCAATTTGATCTATTTAAACTCAATGCATTACCAATCAAAATGCTGGCAAGATTTTTGTAGATATCAGCAAGTTAATTCAAAATGTATAAGGAAGGCAGAGAACTAGGCAAGTGTTTCAAAAACACTTTGGAAAAGATCAAAGTTGGACATTTTACATTATCAGATTTCAAGACTAGCTGTAAAGTGACAGTAATTGAGACAGTGTGGTATACTGGCTATAAAGGACAGATGCACAGAGTAATGGAACAGAATAAAAAGAAATAATTTTAGAAAGTATTGGAATTAGAAATAACATAAGATCACCTGATTTTCAGCAAAGGTAGGGAAAGGTCAGTCTTTTCCACAAATGGTGCTAGAACTCCAGGACATCCATATGCAAAAAACTGAACCTTATTCCACATTCTAAGAATAACTCAAAATGGGCTATGAACCTAAGTGGAAAACCAGAAACTAAAAAACCTCTGGAATACAGGAGAAAGAGCTTTATGAAACTGAGTTAGGCAAGAAATTCTAGATATAATAAAAGTAAAAGCAATATCCATAAAAGAAAAACCTGGTAAATTCTAGTTCATCAAAATTAAAGCTTCGATACTCTTTAAGAAAACACTGTTAAGGAGCGCCTGGGTGGCTCAGTCAGTTAAGTGTCCAACTCTTGATTTCAGCTCAGGTCATGCTCTCACGAATTTGAGCCCTGCATTGGGCTGTGTGCTCTCTCTCTTGCTCTCTCTCTCTCCCTCTCTGCCCCTTTCCCATTTGCATTCTCTCTTGCAAAATACCTAAATACACTTAAAAGATGTATACTTTAAAAAACACTTAAAAAAGTGAAAAGATGTTGGTTAAGCATCCAACTCAGCTCAGGTCATGATCTTGCGGGTTCACGAGTTCAAGCCCCACGTAGGGCTCTATGCTGACAGCTCAGAGCCTAGAGCCTGCTTCAGATTCTATGTCTCCCTCTCTCTCTGCCCCTCCCATGCCCATGCTCTGTCTCAAAACTAAACACTAAAAATAATAATAATTTTAAAAAAGGGGAAAAGACAAGGAAGCATAAACCAGGAAACAATATTTGCCAAACATGTTATCTGAAACAATAGAGACTTCAAAACAGCATTTTGGCTATTTCTTTAAAGTTAAATACATGCTTACCAGATGCCCCTAAATCCATTCCTACTATATATCCAAAAGAAATGAAAACTTACATTCCCACAAAAATCTGTACACAAATGTAGAAAATTTCAAAGAATATATAAAAAGGCGCCTAGAAAAACCAAATTAATTTCTGAGAAGCTGAGCAAATTCATGCCTTATAATATCCTTTAACAAGTTATTTTTCCCAATGTCCAAGCCTAAATCAAGCTCAAACTTAAATATTATCAATAATGATATAACTCTTAGTATCTGTTTAAATAACTGTCAGGCAGAATGCCAAGTGTTTTGTGTGTATTCACACATTTAATTTTCAAACTCTCCACTCATAGAACTCAAAACTTGTTTTCTCTTTTCCTTATTTCTTATACAGTCAACTAAATACTATTTTAAGCTTTGAGACTAAAAATGCCCTAACTTGAATGCTGGAGGCTGTTTCTGGGTGTCCGGGAAACTGCCAAGAGGCCTAAGTAGTAGTAAAAACAAGACATAAAAGAAAATGTAAAGAATTTTGAAATGATCAGATTTTTACCTGGAGTCTCTACAACATGAACAATGGCCTCGTTGTTCCCATTCACTGAATACGTGAAATAAAACCAGCAATCATCAACATCTTTCTCCTTACAATGGGACAGGGGATCGACCTGGCCTGGCTGTGGTAATTTGTCTCGATTTTCAACCTTGGTAATGTTGAAATGTGAACATTCCTGTGCGCATGTGTCTTTCTTTTCTCCTTTATTGAAGGCTCTGCACTGAACACATTCTCTGTTAAAACACAAATTATATTAAAAATTTATTTAAAAATTAAGTATTTGCTTAAAGATTATTTTGTGTGAATAAATGGAGAGGCATGACACTTCTAGATGGGAAAACTAAATGTAAAGATGCAGTTTCCCATGTGAAATTATAGATTTAGTACAGTTCAAACTAAAATCCAAAAAGAAAAAGAAAACAGAGTAGTAAAATAAAACTAGCCCTATCAAACATTATAAATATAAAACACAAAATCAAAAGAATTTAAACAACGTGTTGTTGGTACAATAGTTCTTCAGAAGGCAAAAACCTTCAATTTTGCTTAGTTTAGTGAAAAGATAATAATTAAACAGCTAGAACACTAATTTAACAAAGGTTACCATGTGGATTCAATTATACAGAAAATTCAGACCAAAATAATGGTACCAACTATTTTCATATGACACACGTTAAGTATCATATGACAAACACTCCCTAATGAGAAAGAATTTCTAAGATTTAGAGTGGGCTACAGTGTCAGATATTTACACTGTAACTTACTATCAGTACTGTTCTGGTTGTAGAGAGAAAACCTAGTTAGGCCAACAGACAGTATCAACTACTTCAAGCAACTAGGAAATACTTACTTATGCTCAGCACAGACACCAAGGCAGGTCTGACACATCTCACAAGTTGGCCCTTGAAACTTCGGATCTGTACACTTACAGGCGCCACACTCACAGATGCCCCTGCCATTGCAGATCTGTCCATTTGTGGCCATGCATGAAGTGGTATCCAAAGAACAGTCACAGGCGCTGCCGGTGTAGTTGGGATTGCATTCACATACACGACACTTGCAAACGCCATTTCCTGTGATTAAAAATATCGTTTGTCATAACAATGGTCAAAATATAAAATTGCAGCACTGACTTAATAGTAAAAATCAGCAGTAATGTGGAAGAAAATGTAGCTAGGATGGACAGACCCCTCAATGCTGTCCTTTTCTACTTATTCATCAAGAAACTCTTAGACGTTTCTTACTGCATTAGATAGGATCACATTTTATGACCATTCTTAGACCCTTTCTCACCTCCACAAATTAAGCCATTGGATCTATCACAGTTGAAATTATCACATTCGCAGAATTTGCCAGAATAAATTTCATTTGTATTATCCCTCTTCCTACAAACACACTGTCCACAGACACACTCTCCATTGTTACTACAGATTTCTGAACTGTTTTCTTTCCTGCAGTAAGCATCCATATCTTCACTGTTAACTTCATCTGTGCTACATTCACAATGTCTACCAACACGTCCCTCGTTGCACCTAAAGAAAGAATCCAAAATTTCAATCACATAAAATAACAAGTCATACTGTGAGAAAGAATGGGAGAGGAAATAAGACTATGAACAGTATCTTCAAACTACAATTCTATTACATGGGAGTGTTCATGCCACATGTCACAGACGTGTACAAAAGTGTACCTATATGCGCATACACACATGGGTGCACCAGTCAAGTTCATATGGAATATATGCAAAGGCATGGGAAAAAACCTGTCTTCAGAAAAATAACCATTTTGATCAAGATGAAAATATAATCTAGCACTGAAAAGGTAAACAAAACATTTGGAAACACAGGATCAACTTACTTTAAAAGAGTGTAACAGTGGTATTCAAATGATATGCTATTACATTTGGTAGTATAGGTGAAGTAACTCTAAATTTAAAGCAATGGTCCAATTGTTAATCTAAAAAAGTACAATAAGGGGTGCCAGGCTGGCTCAGTCCAAAGAACATGCCAATTCTGGATCTCGGGGTCAAGTTCAAGTCCCATGTTGGGTGTAGAGATTACTTAAATAAATATTTTTAAAAAAGTACCAGAAACACACCCCAAAAAGATCATGGAAGGCGAAGAAAAACATACTGAACATACCATTTAAAAATATCATTTAAAAATAAAACAAATTTACATGACTCAATCAGGATATGTGCAACATAAAAAATTAAAATATAACATTTTAATTATTACTTAGACAACTAATAACTGATGGTGAAATACAGTATTTTTCACAATTGAAAACTCTTCAAAGTCAAGTCATTTGGGGCTGACATTTAGATCAAAATACTCTCTCCTTCCTCCTATCCTTTAAGGAGAAAGCTGTATTCAGAGAATACTCAATTTTAATTTTTAGATAAGAGGTAAATATCATAGTCTAAAAAAAAATTAAAATAATTTGATTAAAGTTTTGTTAGTAATAGATCTATGTTCAGAAAATAGTGTTCTTTGCAAATACATTTTTTAAAAAATTATTCCAACAATGCAGAGGTACATGCACAAGGTGAACACACTTTACTGCTTCCTAGTTCCATTTCCTGGATAAAACCACCATTGTTAAGTTTGATATATTTTCCTAAAACATTTTTTTTTTTTTAATTTTTTTTTTTTCAACGTTTATTTTTATTTTTGGGACAGAGAGAGACAGAGCATGAACGGGGGAGGGGCAGAGAGAGAGGGAGACACAGAATCGGAAACAGACTCCAGGCTCTGAGCCGTCAGCCCAGAGCCTGACGCGGGGCTCGAACTCACGGACCGCGAGATCGTGACCTGGCTGAAGTCAGACGCTTAACCAATTGCGCCACCCAGGCGCCCCCTAAAACATTTTTCTGTAAACATATTTTATTTGAGCTTATTTAGCTCTAGAAAATACAGGCTGCTATGCTATTATATGAGGGAAAAACCCAAAGGCTACCTTAACAATTTGTTAAATATATGTCTTAGATGGCTATAAAACCTTTTATTTCAAAGAGCAGTATTCTTAAGGAAAAAAAGGGGGGGGGGCAGCGAAGAACTTTCTAGAAATATCACACAGGACTGTCAAACTGATAACGTGATGAGCAACAGTGGTTGGAACAAAGAATTTATTTCCTCCAAATAGAGATTTTTCTCCTGGAGGTCTCAAAGCAGCCTGTCCATAACTTTCTAAACCTAGATCTTTCTCTGTCACTCTCCAACAACCTCAGCTCACCTGCAAGCTCCACACTCGAACGTTCCATTTCCTTCATGACACTTTGGACTGCTAGGGATGCCTTCATTTTGGCACTCACATTCACAGATGAACTGAAGAATAATTTCTACTTCTTCAGTAAAGCCCAGAGGCTTAATTTTAATGATTTCAGAATTCTTATTTGGACATTTATTTGAAGTTATGCTAATTTCAAATTGAACCTTGAAGGAAAAAAAAACAATTAAATTAACAACTAACTAAGCAATCTGAATCTGCTAAAAAGTATTTCAAAAAAGCTACTAATTTCTTTTACTGTTTCTCAAATTATAAACCGTTTCTCAAATCTATAACTAGATTATAAACAAGCAATTTTTTCTTTCCTTCAGAAAATGCTTATACAACATACCTCATCTCCAATGGAAATATTGGAACATTTTCTTCCATTTTCCCCTGTTCCATTCACCCCATTCTTGCAGTAAGATTTGTAATTTATTGTTACTCCTTCTGGCAATTTGCTGTTTTCCAAAATGACTTCTGAGGAAAGGGACTAAAAGAAAGACTAATCACACACAGGAAAGGCAAACAAAATGCTACTATAAAGTACAATGACTGCGTAAAACCAATGGGCAAAATGAACTTAAGAAAATAGTATCATTTAAATAAAAGACTTGGAGCCAAATTCTGAGTGACTAGAAAACACAGACTCCAAAGAAACAGGCTCTAATTAAAATTTTTCAAAATAATGTACATGATTAAAAAGTAAGAGTACTGGGGCATCCAGGTAGTTCAGTCGGTTAAGCATCCAACCCCTGATTTCGGCTTGGGTCATGATCTCACGGTTCATGAGTTCAAGCCCTGCATCAGGCTTTGCACTGACAATGTGGAGCCTGCTTGGGATTCTCTCTCTCTCCTCCTTCCCTGCTTGCACACTCTCTCTCTCTCAAAATAAATAAATAAACTAAAAAAATATAATAAGATTATTTGTGCTTTAATTATTGATGATCATACAGTGCAGAAAAAGCCTAATATAAATTATGAAAAGTCCTAAGACCTCAGAACAAACATTTTCTGTCCCCATTTGGCAATATGGCTCTTCTCTGGCCCTACCACTTCCAGCCAACTAGGGACTAAGGTAAACAACTGATTATACACAGTCTGGGAACACATATGCTTAAGAGCCATTATAGATCAGGCCAAAAAAACCAAACAAACAAAAAACAAAAAACAAAAACATCACCAAACTCAAAACCCCAAGTATGAAGAATTCAAGCCAATGTTTTTGGTTTTTTTAGAATATCAGAATGCTCAGGACAAAGAGAAGACTCAGCGGTAAGCTGTCTCTTGTTCACATGCCTACATGCATGTGTCTAAGGAAAATATTAAAATATTCTGTTGGGTGGAGAACTATGGGGAAGACATGAACCAAAAGGAATCTTGAAAATCTCTGTAATACAAAAACCTGTCTCTTTGCGTAGGGTCTTTCCAAAACATTTTAGGAAATCTTAACATGAGGTAAAAAGTATCTTAAATTCAACCTGTCAAAAGGTTGAGGGTGGACACACATTGATTACCATAATGTTAGAAATGTCTCCTGACTACTTAAAATGATTATTCATCAATGCTTAAGCATCAGAATTAGCTGTAGACAATTCAACTTCCTTTCATGTGTGGGGAAAAAAATCTTATAAATCTTTTTAAAACAGTTAAAGCATATATATATGTATATATATATATATACACACACACACACACATATATATATTTATATATGTAGATATTTTATGGTACATATATATGTGAGTGTCTGTGTATCCCTTGAGAACATAAAACTGCATCTCTGAATACATGGCAAGAGAAGAACTGGCAAAAAACTTTTCCAGAATAATTCATCACAACCAATCTACAAAGGATTGAGAAAGGGGAAGAGAAGACTGAAGTAATCCTGTAAATCTAAATGTAAGTTATGTTCCACTTGTTTTCCGACAAGGAAACCTATTTAATGACATTGAATATTTAGAATCTTTCCCACATGTCTTCATCATATTTTTGTTTTGTTGAGGCTATGTAAATAATTATGCTTTAGCAAGAGAATATAAGATGTTTTCCTCCAGATACACAGAATGTTAGTTTTGTGTTGTCTTCTGGGCTTGCTAAATTGCATATGAAGAGAGTTTTACCTTCTTTGAGCAAAGTATTCTCAATAGGGTATTGTCTAAAACAGAGCTTATTTAATATGTACTTACATTGTATGCATCAATAATCAACTGAATTACATTGCTGGAATTTGCAGATAAAGTTCCTACTGCTGACTTAGGGATCAAATTTTTCAGTTCCTGAAATTAAAAGATAAAACACATGAGATACAAATACTATTCATTCAACCAATCAGCATCTACTGAGTATACAGTATTTATTTTTAATGAGTTCCCTATTCATTTCCTAAATAACATAAGGGGTCAGACCAGAAAAAACAACTCATTTTATATGTGATTAAAACTTAATATAAACCACTTATGTAAAATCCAGCCAGTCTGGCTAGTGACACTTTCCCACATTTCAACTCAGACATATGATTTTGCCTCTAATGACTAAACTTAAAGGGTCTAGAAACTGGTTCTTCTTTTTAACCCATATATGCATATATATATATATATACAGATAGATAGTTACCTTGTAAACGGGCTGAAATTCTTCAGTAACTGCAAAAATTGTCTGAATGTTATTTTCACTTAGTTTCTGGACAAGGTGAGCAATAGAAGGATAATCCTAAGAAATTAATAAAATTTGTAAGTAATTACATCCAATGTATTCCAGTTTTCCAATACTTTTGAAAGTAATAATGATCTGCATATATAACTGGATTACTTACACAAGACTGCTTGAAATAACACAAACAACTGCAGACATGGGAGATGTGTGCACATGGGTTTCTAATTTTCTATCTTTATGTATGTATAAAAACTTCAATAAAAAGAATTTAAAAAGCAAGGCCTATGTGTATTAAATGTTAGAACAATTAAATTGAAGAATTGTCAACAATTAAAGGCTGTATCATAAATCACTTAAGAAAAAGACCAAATTTCGCCAGGGTTTAGATTTCTTCTAGAACTTGAATAACTTGACAATCTTTGTTTTCAGTAAAAATAGAGTGCCTACTTTCAAAAATCTTATAGAAATAAGATGAGAAGTATATGATTATACAAATTATTTGCTTAGGAATAATATCAACTTTGCTACCAAATGATATGAGCAACTGAGAAAAGCCACAGCAACAGGTTGAGGCATGGAAAAAAAAAATAGTGTTCAAGCAGCTCCTTTCACAGGTGGAGGCCCTTGGCTCAGCAGCAGGAAGCAAGCACAAAGCCACATCTTCAGAACAGCAACACTAGCTTCCTTGCACATTAGGTTAGAGCCCACACTTACCAAAATAACAAACCCCCAAACCTAGTAAAACCTACAAGCTTAATCACCCACAATACTCTTAGTATTAAACACTAAAATTCCATGAGTTCATTCAATGTATAAGGAATTCAGCACTTACATAATAATGGCTCATTGTGTACACATCATTTTCCAGGTGACACTGTCCATCATTTGGTAAAACAATGCCACCAAGTTTCCCATCTCCAGCAAAGTGAAACCCAGCATCCGTGGAAAACACCAGCAGCCGTGTAACATTCCTCCAGCCAATCAATGACTTGAAAAGAAAATGATTTCAATTTAAAAATACTATCCACGATCACTGCACATAAATCTTTAACCCCCATATAGGCTGCCATTGTACTTTTAACCTAATTCTGTATCTTTTTAGCTTCTTTTTTTTTGCAGTGCTAATACTCTTGCCAATAAATGCACAGAGCCCACGCATTAAAGGCCCTCCACCCCATTGGAAAACTGTGTCTTGCCTGGTTGCCCATTTCTCTCAGCTAGTTTTTGAAAACTATCTTTGGGGCGTCTGGATGGCTCAGTCAGTTAAGCATACGACTCTTGATTTTGGCTCAGGTCATGATCTCACAGTTGTGGGATCAAGCCCTGCGTCGGGCTCTGTACTGACAGTGTGAGCCTACTTGGGATTCTCTCTCTTTGCCCCTCCCCAACTTGTGCATGCTCTCTCAAAATAAATAAATATTTAAAAAATAAAATAGTAAAAATAAAAAACTGTATCTTTTAAAATCAACGTCTCCCTCCCCCACTAGAAGGTAGGCTAACTCTATGGGGGGGGGCAGGGAGCACATCTGCTTCTCCAGGAGCAAGCACAGGGCCCGGCACACAGTAGGTACCTAATGAATATTTGCTGGGGAAACAGAAATGTCTCAGCCCATTCTGTCCTTTACCTACTGCTGCTGCCTTGTTCTCATCCATCCTTCCATCCTTGCTCCCACCTTCTATAGTATATGCCTCCTTTATCAGCCCTCTGTATTAGGCCTTCCTTTTTTTAACTACAGAAGAAATCATCTTCTCCAAACACCTGTCCTACCTAATTCCAGCCAGTCTACCTCATAGGTACTATTTGTTCATTTATTTTATTCTCTTCTTTATTCAACAAAGAATTTAAAGTAGCAATAAAGGGGCACCTGGCTGGCTCAGCCTGTGGAGTGTGTAACTCTTGATCTCAGGGTTGTAAGTTCGAGCCCCAGGCGGAGTGTAGAGATTACTTAAAAAATAAAATTTAAAAAAAAGCAGCAATGAAATCCTCTTCTATGGTAAATTTGTAAATACATTTGCCTAAATTTACTCAATACATCTTGTATATATCCTCATAAAGCTGTAAATTCCTTGAAGATATGAATTCAGTTTACTAATGCTGGCAATCCAAGTGTCTCTTGCATCTAGGGAAGTTGGTGGAACAGTTACTCTCAGTCAGCATGATAACCATGGAAAGACAGTAGAGGCCATGGATGCTATGGCTTGCTCTAATCCCACAGGCTGAGGCACAGCTGGAGGCAGCCCAAAGAATGTTCTCTCCACAGGGAGCTGCCAACAGGATCACAAATAAATGATTGTGAGAAAGGGTGGCAGGCTAGGCACTACCTGGAATATTAATCTTTCTTCCCCTTTAAAAGCCGAGACTATCTTTAAATTACAACTGCCCCAGGGAGAAATCAAAAGTAACAACAATATAGTACTTAATATTTGCTGAGTGCTTACTGCCACTTTATATGGATTACTGTATTTGTATTTCCTAACAGTCCTATCAGGTATATCTACTACTGTCCCTTCATACTGAGAAGGATACAGTCCTCGAGTGTGGCTAAGTAAATTGTCTAGCATCAGTAGCGATGGGAAAATGTGAAACCACGTTCGAACAGTCTATTCTCTTAAACACTATACCATACTGCTACACCATATCATTATCTTGGATACCTTGGATATAAGATATAGCACCTTAGCAAAAACTGGTCGAAAAATAACCATTAGGAAGCTTCAGGAATCAAGGAACAGGGAACATATATGAGTGTTCTAGGGAACAGGGGTACTATAAGGAAAAAAAAGAGGAAAAATGAGACAGAAGTAGGTCTTAAGACAAATCTTATTTAATACCTCACAATGCTTACTGGTTTCAGCTTCAGCCATGTCATGAAAATGTCATCTCAAAATCTTCAGCTGCTAAATGGGTCATAGAATTCTATCACTAGTCTAATGGAGATGAGCTTACTAAAAACCTTACAATTAAAATTATTAATAAGGGCGCCTGGGTGGCTCAGTCAGTTAAACATCTTATTCACTCTTGATTTTGGCTCACAGGATCTCACAGTTGTGGATTGAGCCCTACAGTGGGTTCCAGCTGAGCATGGGACCTACTTAAGATTCTCTCTCTCTCCCCCCCTCATGTGTTCTCTCTCTCAAAAATAAATTCAAAAAATAAATACAATTATTAATATTGTAGGGCTTCTCCAAATATATATGTTCATATAGATTACAAAGCAGAATTTAAAAAGTTCTTTTTGAATTACTAAGACACAGGAAGGCATCTTTCAAAGACAATGAGAAGAAAACTGATCAAAGGAAAATGGTATTGGAGATACAATTCCATTTGAGCTCTTTTCATTCTCCTGGTGATAACTTGGACAAGATCAATTCCATCTCTGGCACAAGCCAGAAAGTCAGGACACCTGTGCCTCTTCTAAACACCTAGAATGCTAGCCAAGCATAGCTAAACTGCCCCACTGTTTCACATGGTGAGCATTCTGGCTTTTAAAATCCCGTATAAAAGAAGTAATTGCCTGGTTGAAATAAGGACGTAATGATTAAATATGCTTTTACAAAACACTTGTGTAGCTGGAGGGAATTTAAGGGATCCAATTCTGTACTTCTCTGGGATAATGAAGGATGATTTGATACGTAGGTAATGTTTCTGTACTGAGAGTAAAATCACACCTAAAATTCATACAATAGCCCTTTGCAGGAAATGAATGCACTTACTCCGCAAACTGCAACTTGCATGATTGCATCAAAGCCACCTTCTGGAGAATCCAAATTTCCAGATATGCGCTGTTTACCAACAAGTTCATTAAATACTTCCCCTTTATCAGTAAGACTGAGCACATTTTTGTAGCTAAATGGGCTGGTGCAGTTTTGTTCACTTGTGCAAGGGTTCCTGAGCTTGGCTGGTGTTGTACTAATGTAAGGCATCACGGTCTTCTCCACAAATGAGCCAAATCCTGTAAAGGAAAAATGCATGTAGAGAGAAGGATAGATGGCTGGACAGACACGAACTTGCATTAAAAAGAATAAAGTATGTTACCACATAGAAGTCAACCTTTTTCTTTAATGAGAAATAAGGTTTTAATAATAAAGTTTGGAAAGGAGATCATTCTAACACAAAAAATCCAGGTGTAAAATGAGATTAGGCTGTACTGACAGGTGTAGTCATTAATTAGTAACGAATTACAATTTGAGTACTCAACATGTTTATAATACAACACATGAATGGAATAAGTCCCTGTTTCATTATCTATGGTGGTATAATGTGTGTTAAGTAACATGGTAGCATAAAGTAACAGAGGAACAAGAAGGGACAAAGATTACTAGATATGTGACAGGATTAGGTTTCCTTTCAGACAGAAAAGGCTAAAAACTGGCCTGTTTATTTCATAAGTATGTGATGAAGAACAAAATTGCCAAGACTTAGACAAATGAAAATTATTAGTTTTCTTGATATCCCTACCAATCCGGAAATCTGAAGTAATCCTTCTCATTTCATTCATCAGATCCGTTCCAAGACTTTTGACATTCTCCAAATCGTCTTTCATAGAGTAGGAGAGGTCCATAAGGTAGTAGAGATCGATAGGATAGTCTTCAGCTCTCTTGAATTTTAATGTGAATGTCTGCGGCTCCCCTAATTAAACAGAGATTAGAAAACGAAGTTAGTTTCCAGCAATCAAAAGCAAATGAGAAAAACCAAATTGGATTCAAAAAATAAACACTATAAAATGAAATGTATTACTGCCATAATCTTTTTTTTGAATTTTTTTTTCAATGTTTATTTTATTTTTGAGAGAGAGAGAGACAGAGCATGAGCAGGGGAGGGGCAGACACAGAATCTGAAGCAGGCTCCAGGCTCCGAGCTGTCAGCACAGAACCCAACGCAGGGCTCGAACTCACGAGCCATGAGATCATGACCTGAGCCGAAGTCGGAAGCTCAACCGACTGAGCCACCCAGACACCCCACTGCCATAATCTTTACAAAAACCTGGGAATTTCACTGGTTAACTAAATGAGTGTATACTCCATTTCATTCAACAAATACTTACCATGCTAAGCACTGGGCATTCAAGATGAAAAAGACAATACTCCCATGGGCAAGACAGACAAACAGTAGATTTATAACTATGACCAAGGACAAGAGATAGATGAAACTGCATAAATTAAACTGGGGTGGGTAAGGCAGGGCACATTAGAGAGTATACCTGACTTCTAGAGGGTGAAGTTGTAAGACATTCTGTACTCTGTTTATATGTTAAGTAAACATCATCTGATTTTTACTTCAGAAAACCTGGCAAAAAAAAAAGTTTTAAAAATGAACTGTAGAGACAAATAGCCTTGTTAAGAAACTACTGCAAAAATCCTTGAGGAAGACATGAAGATCTGAACTGAAACCATGAGGAAGAAGAAGAGGCGAGGGATAAAAGAGGCAGAAGGTAAAATGCATTTAGAAAACACAGAAGAAAGAGAAGGTTTGGGTGAAAACTCATTGTTTGTTAACTTGTGGATGTTCTCTATACAGATTTCTAGTAGGCAGCTGAGTAAATGTGTTTGGGGCTTAGGAGAAATGCTGTGTTACAGCACACAAATGGCTTTAAAGTTACGAGGGAAAAGCAACAATTAACTGTACTACAAAGAGGAAGGAAGAAAAAAGACACAAAAAGGAGACTGGAAAGTAATGTTAAGAGATCAAAACTAGGAGTGCTACTGCTGAAGCCAAGAGGAGAGCATTTCAAGAAGTTTCAAGGAACGGTACAGAAAGGTTAAAAGAAGAAAAAAGGCCCTGACAGGGATCCACTAGGTTTGGTGGTTCAAAGTGATGGTAGAGCTTTGCCAAAACAGGTAGAGAAGCAGACTGAAAAGTGCTCAAGAGGGGAAGTCATGGAGACCACAAGTGTGCACCGTTCTGTTGAGAGAAAAGGGACGGAAACTGGGAAGTGGAGGAAGAAGGCTTTTTTCTTCTTTTTTCAGATGCAGGACTGCCACAAATTCTCATAAAAACTTACTATTTTCACAACATTAAACACATACAAGGAAAAACACAGGTTAGAATGTTGTCTGTATATTAAGTAATTATACCTCAGGATGGATACTTTTATTTTTAAAACCCATTAAATATAATACTTTCTGACTCTTTAACAGAATTTGCTTTGAACATGAGGCAACCTTTATTATTTCAAGTATATGTGACTTGCAGATTGCTATGTCTGCTACAAATTTCTAAACTTTGACACATTCCACATTTCTATGTGAGTACCAGTCCATATGTGAAAACCCCTTGATGGAAAATATAAAGTTGTCAAAAAGCTCCTGTTGAAATAAAGGTATTCATGCAATTAGATTTCTGTACCTGATCGCAACTGCAAAACCAACTGCTGAGGCTGGATTTGAGTAATATCTTCCGGCTGGAGCTTCTCTGCCGTTCCTTTGCTACGGTTCGTTACATTTTTATTTTTCTTTACATCTTTGGAGCCTCTGGGATTTTCTATGTCATCTGGATGGCAACCTTTCTTTTTCAAAGCTTCTAAATCATCACATCGCGCAGACGTAGGCATTCCTTCTTGTAAAAATGTCTAAGTGACATACAAAATATAGGTATAAATAGTAAGTATAATAGCCAAACATTCTGTTTAATCATAATTGCAAACATGCAATATTTAAATGCAAAAATCAAGTGACACAACTAACACACTTCATTTTTTTTTTTTTTTTTAACGTTTATTTATTTTTGAGACAGAGAGAGACAGAGCATGAACGGGGGAGGGCAGAGAGAGAGGGAGACACAGAATCGGAAGCAGGCTCCAGGCTCTGAGCCAACAGCCCAGAGCCCGACGCGGGGCTCGAACTCACAGACCGTGAGATTGTGACCTGAGCTGAAGTCGGATGCTCAACCGACTGAGCCACCCAGGTGCCCCTCATTTTTGGTTTTTAAACAAAATACCCTCTTCACCCAAATCATATGCTCTTGTTTAAAAACAAACAAACTCATTCTCTAGAAAAGTAATACCTTTGTTAATATATTATTAAAAATTTATTACTTTGGTAATATTTAGGACTGACTTAAATGTACATTTTAACTGTCCCACTTTCAAATTATAAGTATTTAATCAAAGGAATTTCTTCAGTGAAATCACTTATTCAGAATGCTTAATGGCCACTAATAATGTATATACCCAAACACTGGATAAGTATTTTTTTCCCAAAATTTCCCTTAGAAAAATCTTATATAAGTCTCTCATTAGCCTGAAGATGTCTCAATTAATGATACAATTTTTAAAAATGAGACCAAGAAACTTAACACAGAATTAGTAAGTATTCCTAGAGGTTTGAAAAAATTTCAAGTATTGGCTAGTATTTTAAATAAGCCTTTTAAAATTTATTTTTAAAAACAATAATCACGGTGGTGATTATGTGACAATACAAAACAATAATCGCAGTAAAATTTGATTACCTGACAAGGTCATGAATATATTTCCACAGAGTGCATTTTAAAAGAATAAAAATAAAAAAGGTCTGAATGGTATATAAATGGTACTTGTGGCTTGGGGTAAAATTTCCAGTAGTGATATGACCTCAAAATGTGTTATACCTCAAACAAATTAGATGGAAATAAAAATATTATCAGATGACTGAAGAAGTATCTCAGTGAAAGCAAAAACACTGCTGTTAAGATGCACGTAAAATCTCTGAATGAAAGTTTTTCATGAAATCTGAGAGAGGAGAAAAACAATGACCTTAGTGTATGGGTGGGTATGTGTCACTTCAAAATGTGTACCTATAACAATCAATTATTATAATAGACATTTGACTATTTCACATATATCCCTAAAAATTGTATATAATTGTACTAGGCCAGAGTTGTTTGTTTTTTTTGTTTTTTAATTTTGACACTGGGAAAATGAGGAAATGCCTTTTATTTTGGGTCACTTTATCTTCAATTTCATATGGTATTTGTTTACTATCTACAAATCTCACAGTGCTGTGTAATGAGGATATTTAAATACAAAGAATATACAATGGTTTCGATCAGTTACTTTTTTTGATCAGTTACATAAAGAGCATTTATGTAACTAGAAAAGCACCTGGAAGGGAATACCAAAGGTCAGATAATTCAAAGCTGAACTACTTTCTTGTATTATCAAACCTAAAATACTACCAAAGCACAGGAGCCTAGCGTGGAAAACTTAAGACTGTAACACTCAAAGTTTCACTAAACACATTCTGAAATACCCTTTAATAATTTAAGAATTATGCCACAAATATCAAAGGCTTAAGAACAGTTTGGCAAGCAAGCCTTACCTGAGACAAAACTCAGAGCACTCCCTATTTCTTCCACTGTCTCCAACTGAATTCCAGAATACCATTTTTATGAGAACAGAAAGTGTCACTAGGAAAACTTTGAAATAACAAAACAAAAACCTCTGATTTTCCCTTTCATATGGTTAAACCATACAAAATATCTGATATTTGACCAGTTACGTACAGCTACAAACAGGCAGTTGAAATGTGTGGGGTCAAATGTCTGACTAAAATCAAGCAATTAACCGTTGACCTTCTGATATTATTTACCCTTGAATAAATTATAAATCCTCAAAATGACTTCCCTTTATTCTGTTTTGATTCATTCATTCATACATTTACTTTTTCATTTAACATTAGTAAGCTTTCTGAAAGGTATCAAGTAAGCACTGTACAGAGATGACCACTGAATAAAATTTAAACCCTAACCTCAATGGGCTTTTATTAGGATGCAAATCAATTCTATTTTAGTTTTAATTCAAATATAATTAGGAAGGTTAATTTCTACCTCTCCTGTCAAAAAAAGAGAAAAATCTACAACAGTCAAATTAAATGGCTAGGGATTTATGGGAGGCTATTCAATAGAAATATAATGCATGCCACAAAGGCGAGCTACCAACGTACTTTAAAATTATCTAGTAGCCACACAAAAAGAAAAAATAAAAAGAAACAGGAAACTAATTTTAACAATATATACAAAATATTATCATTTCAACATTATTAATGTTTTTTTAAATCATTAAGTCTTCAAACTTTGGGATGTATCTGGGGCTTACAGTAATTCTCAATTTGGAACATCTTGGAGCATATTTAAAGTGCTCAATAGCTACATGTGCCTAGTGGCTACTGTGTTTAAATAGCACACCTCCAGACCATCACATAGTGTTAGACACAGAATTGATACTTATTCGATAAACACTGATTTAAGTGAAAATCATATCTAACATTTCATAAGGGTACAAAATTGGGCAACAGTAAATGACTAGACAGTAAATGCCTTGAGCAATCTTACTTACTGAATTTACACACCATCCACAATTTGGCCCTGCTTGTATACATTCTCCACAGGATTTGGCATTTGCTTTTAAACATCTATTTTCATCTGTCAGGAGAAACAAAGAACAGACAATTTTACTTGAAGTTTCAAGAGAGAAAATAATGAAAAATGATTAAAATGCAACATATATAAATATTAAATATGAATAACAAAATATGTCATATATTGTTACATATTATAGTACTATATATTATATTATATCATATCATATCACATCATGTTACCTTACGTTATGTTATGTTATGTTATGTTATGTTATGTTATGTTATGTTATGTTACATAATAGTTACTGAACTGATCCAGATGTACTCCAAAGACTGGTGATTTCAGATTACCTTGGCATAGAGAGCCATGAAAAAATAGTGATCTTTTTCTTGTCTTCTAGAGCAGACTACGTACCAGTAATCTATACGCTTATTCTTTTCCTCAAAGGCATAATTTCAGGATCTATTGTTTGATGGTCATAATTGTCAGTTTTCTTACAACTGGGTAAGATATTATTTATTTTCAATTAACTCATACTACCATATCCATACCTCCAGAAGCATCTGCAACTGCTTTCCTTTTATTTTTAGTATGTAAATACTTGAAAAGCCCAATTCATCCAGTCCACAATCTCATGATTTTTCAAGCTCTATGTCCAAAGTATGTCTCACATTTCTTTGACCCTACCTAAGGATCAGCATGCCTTTCTTGTGGTAAGCACTAACATGGTCTGTCTCCAATGTGTATTCTCTAATTATAAACCTAACATATACCCATAATAGAAAATTTGGAAAATATATAAAAGCATAAAAAACAAAAAAATCACCCATAATCTACTCCCTAAGAGATAACTACTGGTAACACTTTTGTATATTTCTTTCCAGTATTTTTTCTATAAAGACAGATTTAAAAAAAAAAATAGCAAGGAACCACACATAGAGACATTATTTATATAGAGAATACATATTTTGCATACTACTTTTTATACTTTATCCTGTTTCATTTCCAGTTCTTTGGAACTGGAAGCCTGGGTGGCTCAGTCGGTTAAGTGTCCAACTGTTGATTTTGGCTCAGGTCATGATCTCATAGTTCATAAGATTGAGCCCTATCATGGGCTGTGCACTGACAGCATGGGGCCTGCTTGGGATTCTCTCTCTCTCCTCTCTCTCTCTGCTTCTACCCCGCTCAGGTACTCATGTTCTCTCTCAAAATAAACTTTAAAAAAAAAATCTTCAAAAATATGCCTTTTAATGGTTATATATTACACTATATTAATGTACCCTATTTAATGGTGGACAAATTTAGATTTTTTTCAATTGCATAAGTGCATCATTCACACACTTGCTCACGTGCACACACAAATTCTCCAAACACAAATATAAACATATATGCACATATATGTACCCACTGTGGTGACCATTCTCACAATGTAAAACTCTAATGATTTCCTTATCACAGATGAAAAACAATAGAAACACTGAGTGGAAAACTATTAATGTTTTTAATATTCTTTTTTTTTTAATTTTTTTTTTAACGTTTATTTATTTTGAGACAGAGAGAGACAGAGCATGAACGGGGAGGGTCAGAGAGAGGGAGACACAGAATCTGAAACAGGCTCCAGGCTCTGAGCTGTCAGCACAGAGCCTGACGTAGGGCTCAAACTCACGGACTGCGAGATCATGACCTGAGCTGAAGTCGGCCACTCAACCAACTGAGCCATGCAGGCGCCCCTAATATTCTTAATATACACTAACTTCTATCCAAAAGTAATATTCTAATTTATAATCCCACAAACAGTATACAAAATACCATGTTCACCAAACCGTCAGCAAGCACCAAGTACTTTTTTAAAAAACTGTTTTTAATGTTTACTTATGTTTTTCAGAGACAGAGAGAAAGAGTGTGCAGGAGCAGGGAGGAGCAGAGAGCGAAGGAGACACAGAATCCGAAGCAGGCTCCAGGCTCCAAGCTGTCATCAAAGAGCCTGATGAGAGACTCGAACTCATGAACCAAAAGATCATGACTTGAGTCTAAGTCGGCTGCTCAACCGACTGAACCACCCAGGCGCCTCCAAGTACTTTTTTAATATAAAAAATCTTTTACTCATTTAATCCATATAACTTAGAGTATCAATTCACTTGTCACTTATTTAAGGTTTCATTCTTACCATATTTTACTGACCATTTGTTTTGTAAATTTTGTTTGCAAATGATTCCTCTATGGCATTCATCTGTTTTTATTAGGTCTCTACACATGCTAATGAAATTAAACCTTTATTGAGTTTCTCATCTTGTTGAGAAGATGATGGTGTTCTGACATCTACACACTTTGAGATTTTATGTTGTTGTTGGTTTTAAGTAAATCAACATTATCATTAATTTCCTTTAAAGTTTCTTCCTTCATTTTTCCATGTAGTAACTCCTTCCTGTCCTGAGATCAAATAAATGTCACATGTAATGTATGTTTTGAGATTTGGAGGAGGGAACTACACATCCATTATTCCAGAGGTGGGTGCACCATGGTTTGTAAGAGGATTAAATACATTTTCAGCTTTACTTTTTATTCATCTTCTAGATAATGCCAACATTTTGCCAAGATTTTATGATCAAAGAGGGAGAACATCTTCTAGAACATCAGTTGTGATAGTAATGGCTTGTTCATAATCCATCATCCTACACATTTACTTTATTTTCTAATACATTACACACCTTTGCTTTCTCTCTGCTCACTTAAACCTCTGTTACAATCTTAAAAGACCTTTCTGTAGCGTACTGTATTCCTGTCGCTTCGGCATTTCCTTAGCCAACTGGCCTTATCTCTATTCTGGGTGGTAGCAGCGAGAGGAGCCGGATGCCGAAGGGCCTTGCAGGCCCCTGTGAGAACACTGCCTGTCACCCTGAGTGAGATGGGGCGCTGCAGGGCTTTCAGAAGGAGCAGCATGATGGAATCTAACTGATCAAGAAGTAATACAAGACACTGAAACGAAAAGATAACCAGAAAACTTTTTTTTTACCTGCTTGGCCAAACACACAGCAAATTGAACTGAACAGTCCAATCCAGAAAATCAGTTGTAAATTCATCTGAAATACAAAATGTACATGGCTAAATATTAAGAAAATAACAAAAAAGATAACACGTTAAACACAAAACATTCCCAGTCACCTTATCTTCTGTTGATTTCATAAATATAATACCTCTCAGACCATTTCTTCTGCCATCCTTCTTTATATCCTTTTTCCCACCACCTCCCCTTCCCAGTTACCTCATCTTTCACTTACTCTACAATAGTTTCCGTGCCAGATCCCTGAATCCATTCTTGCCTTTCTCCCTATCAAATATATTTTAACATCTAATTAACAGTGCTCAAAAAAGTGCCAAGTATTCGCTAACACCATAAAAGCTATTAACAGTCTTTGTTCCATGGAATCTCTCTCTATGCCTATTACCTTCTGTGGCTCCTATGGGGGCCACACAGCCAGCCACATCAGATGCCTCCGTTACCTCAATACTGAATTTTGAGTGAACCGGTCGAAATCCTCACGGTTCACCCCCTTGATTACAACTTTTCAATAATTTCCATTTCTCCTCAGGCTAAGACCAACATCCTATACAAGGAAGGCCTGACTTAATTTTTGAGTCTGATCTCCTAGAATTAGTTATCTTTTTAAATAAATCAACTTCTATGCATGGGATTAGTGAAATATTCCATTCAATTCCCTGTAATTTCTAGATCTACAAATGAGACCTAAAAAGAAAAAGTTTGGGAGGGTAGCTTAAGAAGACCTGACAGAGGCTTAAATGTCTCCCAGAATCTCCAAAGATAAATTAAGTATTATCCTGTATATTATTCAGAATTATCCCAACCTGCACCCATTAGGTATAGGACTATTTTCCATTTTCATAATATTAATCTACACTTTAGCAGAGCTGGTCAAAGATGGGTCTCGCCACAGGTCACTAACCCTATCCTTTAACTGTTTACTGTTCTTGGACCAGGAGCCAATTATGCATGAATATCTGCCTCTCCCACAAGAATACAAAAACCAAATACAGTATAGACCAAAAATGTTTTTAAAATGATTTTGAATGTAAAGTACATATTCAGATGACATGTATGTAAAAATTACAGTGTACAAACATAAAGTACATACACATAATATAAAAATAATAGGTTTCTTTGTCTTAAAACTGTCATAGTGTTTTCTTCTTTTCACTTTCTTCATAAAAACAATTATGGCTGCGTAACTGTGTTGGATTTTCTTCTGTCTTGGTAAATTTCCTTTAGTAGGAAAAACATTTCTTAAAAAACAAACAAACAAACAAACAAACCTCTAGCTTCAAAAGCTTCTATTCTAGGATGCTATTCCCACTGCTCTGGGAGAGTGCTTCAAAATTGTGCTCAGAGCACCCCAGGATTCCTGTGCCTCTTCTGCTGTTAAATGCTGTTTAAGCTTTCTCTGTTGGCTTCCCAGAGAAGAGCAGTAAGAATAACTTGCGTAGCTACATACTCTACACTGTGCTCAGACCAGAAAGTTCTGCTGTGCCACGAGCTTATAGTTTTGCTTACATATCACTTGTAACTGCATCCGAAAGACCGACAGAGGCAGAGTGTCATGGAAACAGGCCATGCCTGCAGTTTGCCTTCTGTGGCCTATCCAACAGGTTTATGTGCCATAAATCCACATAGACTAAAATTCTAAGCAATTTGCATAATGTTATCAATTCCAAAGTTATGACAAAAAGGGCCTGGAACATTAAGACTGTGATGAATGGACCATCTGGGCAGTTTCTACACAAAGTGAACAGAACAAATATTTGTTCCATATATGGGCTGATATGTGTTTCCTCAGGATATTCCTCAGGCTACTTCATGACCACTAGACTGCTTTGAAAAACCTTTTAAAATATTACACAATTCAGAGGGTTACCACTAAGCTAAAGTTACTAGGTCACAGAAACATTCTATTATTAGTCAGCCTCGCAACCTTATGCTATGTACCTTTAAAATATTACTTTAACCACCCTGTCCTTTTCCTTCTGCAAACCTTGACAAGCCAGAGATCAGCCTTCTGGAAGAGCTCCAGACCCAGAAGGCAGAACAAGGCTTTAGTGTTGAAGAGCAGCTGAGAGAACAGGACAGGAGCTGAGAACAGTTTCAAGGACACTTGTCAACTCTCCTGTGACTGGTCAGCACACTCACAAGACACAGAGAGGCACTGTCATTGGCTGGTTACGCCTGTAAAAGGCCAGTCTTTCCCTCAAGGAAACAGAGAAGCCACTGGAGACAGAAGAAGGCAGCAATGAAGAGTAAAGAGCAGTGAGGACAAGGCTGAGAAGAGACCGGGTTAGAAGTGGCCAGGAAGAAAGTGCGCCACAGAGAGCAGGACATGCGGAGGAAATGGCACAGAAGATTCAGCAGCCTCCCCGTCAATCCAGCTCTTGAAGGTACTAGATACTCCTGCATGGGTGGGGAGAAGAAGGACACCCCAAGAGCTTCCTGCAGCATTTCAGAACCTCCTCAGGAAGCACTTCTCCAAGTGTGGCCTTGTAAGTATCCACTTTAGATTTACCTGGATGCCCACCAGGGCCTAAAACCACAAGCTCGGTAGGTGAGGCTTGTGCTCCACTGATTCGCAAGCAAAGGAGTTTCCTACCAAAGGCATTCCATGCAGAACAGTTCAGTATGAGGGGCCAACAGGGAGAGATGCCTCCAGGCATTATCCTGATCCTATCTTTTGTCTCCTGTTTGAAATCAAAGGCCTAGAAATAGTTATCTACACTGTTCTCCATTCTGTAATCCCCTACTCCCTCCTCAACCAGCTGTAACTGGTGTCCATTTCCTACCATGCATGTGAAACTGCTCTTGCAAAAGAGAACCCTCCAGGACTTATCTTACTGTCTGCATTCATTTATTCATTCACTCAAAAATGTCTTGACTGCCTATAATACGTATTCTGCAAGATACATCAGTTTGCCACCCACAGAATTCACACAAAGCACTTAATACACATCGCCATTCTTTCTTAATGCACTCTAGTCCTCGGGCTCTCCTAGTTTCTCCCCCACTGCTCTGGAAGTTCCTCCTCTGCCAACTATGTCCGGTTTTGTGCCATATATGGAGATACAAAATTTGCTGTCTCAGGAATTTTCCATTCCAAGACAAAAATACAAATGATTACAATATGATATGATGGTTTCTGTAATGAAAATAAGGACAAAGTGCACTGAGGACACCAAAATCTGCCTAGCCACGTTCAGTGGCTTCATGAGTTTGGCAACACTAGAAATGCAGACATATGGGAACCAGGCAGGCAAATGGAGAGAAGTGTTCGAGGCAAGAGGTTAGTACGTGCAAAGTCATGGAGTCCCGAGAAGAATTAGATAACTTCTTTCCAATCTTATTTCTAAACATACATGTTTGGGTGACTCCCCAACCCTCACCACCCAACTGGGATTGTCTCGCTCTAGCTTTACAGAAGAAAGACTAGAAAACATGTATCTATATGCTATTTGTAAGCTAAATCTAGTCTGTGGGAAGGAATATTTTTATCCCTGTAATTTTCTAAACTACAAATTATGTTAAAATCTTAAAAAATCATAAAGGCCAAAAAGAATCTTAACACACTTATGCATTTCTGAAACTTAAGTTATGAGATGGGAAAAAGAGAAACCGAGGACAGCAAGGCAGGAGGAGTTAGGTTGCAGCCAGCCAGCCATGCCCAGTTGAGATACTACCCGATACACAGCAGGGAGACACCACAGGATGGAGCAGCACATGCCACACACATACACTCACACACACACACACACACACACACACACACACACACAAAACACACTCATGGCAGAAAATCAGCGAGGGAGGGGAGGAGGGTCAAGACAAGAGCTACAAACGGGCACCACTCTCACTGCTGAGGTTGGGCCTAAATGAACTCACACGGTAGTGATGAACAAGAAGACAAACGTGCGATTAGGATGTAGCCCAGTGGGGCCTGACAGTTGCTTAGAAAAGGAAGTGTGAGAAAGAAAAGAATCACCATTTTTGAAAAAGAAGGCAGAAGGAGAATGAATTTAGAGGAGCAAAAATGTCTTAGCTACAGATCTGCGAAAGGTGAGAAGCCTGAGGGGAAGCAAGGGAGGACGACACCTACGGGGAAGTTAAGACACAGATCCTCATCTCAGGAGGTAGGTCAGGGTCAGAGATGATTACCCAACAGTGGATGGCATAGAGGCACAACCGAAACTAGGAAACAGAGGAGACTGTGAAGGAAAGAACACTCCAGAAAAGAGGCGAGCTGGAGAGGTGAAGACACAGGAGAGGGTAACTGATGGTATGGAGAGGGCGAGCATCCAGAGTGTGGGTGAGTGTAGGAGCCCAAGGAGAGGGGCTTCTTTCAGTCAGTGCAGAGCAGGGCAGCCTAGGTCCCTTCTGCAGGAGGGGCAGGGCAGGAGTAGGTGGGGCTGAAGGCTGGAGGACACTAGGAATGCGTATAGCAGCATCACAGAGCTGAGGGCTTACAAAGGCCCATCTGCAACACTCGAAACTACCTGCTCACACCCATCTTTCCTGATGGGCTCCGGGCTCCAAGAAGACAGAGGCTTGGTGTGTCTTATTCAGCTTTAGTACCTAGAAGCACCTGGCACAAAGTCAATGCTCAAAAAGTTTTGCAGAACTATATTAAATTGTATGACATTTTTCTCTGACATTACTCAGAAGCCCAGAAGAGTTCTCAGAATTAATGTGCAGATCCTCTCTAAATAGAAAATAGTTACTGTAGACACCCTAGTGATACCAATTTTCAATTCATTTAAGTATATACAGCCAACTTAAAGCTAGATATAAAATGCTTCGTAGTCCTGGCTCTCACACATTATGAACCAAAATTTACATATGCAAATACAAACTAGGCACTAAAATAATAATTACTCTGTTACAAGGTAGTCAACCAGATAATCCAGATGTTGGTTGCATACTGTTACAATTATTAGCACAAAAGCACAACATTGTTTTACAAATTCTTACAGCTCAAATCACTGAGACTACTTCCCTTGGGTTCTCAGACTTCACTTCGAAATCACTGCATTAATCCATTGGTTTACAGAACAAGTGCAGGCACTGAGGAGGCCTTGGCATTGCTGACAAAGAGTTAACAACAAAGAGCACAACAGGTAGGTGAGAGAAAAGGGGCTCATGTAAACAGGGGAGGGAAGAGAGCTGGAAAATAAGGACAGGTTTATCATTTCAGAGACAGGCAGTCTTAGGTAAAAAGGTCTAAGTGATGCTACAGCTTTGGGCAATTGTTTTGGCCAGAGTTCCTTCTGAAAGTAGAGGTTGAGACAAAAACAGGAGTGCAGGCGATTATTATTACCGAGGTGACCCCAGGGAAAGACACAGATACTAAAAAGAGTGAACGGAGACAGCCAATTCAGGAGACTTATTTACCATGGGGGTGCCTGGGGGCTTGATCTGGCTGAGAAGTTTTGAGAAGCATACAGAAACTGTGTCCAGAAGAGGGTCAATGTGGAGAAGTACATTAATTAATTCTAGTCCCCACAGGTAAAAGTTTGCCCCAAGGAGTATTAATTCCCCCACACTTCCAAGAACTACAGTGCATCTGCCCAGAAGGCTACACCAGCTTCTCACCCCACAGACAGACAAGGGAGGTCCCAAGAGGAACCTGAGGCATGCTGCAGTCAACCAAAAGTGAGTCATAAAACGAACTGTTCCCAGAAGCACTGGCTGCAATCAGAGAAGAGGCCAGGAGGAGGTGAGGACAGACGGGGTCTCTAATTCAGTGCTCAAAGGCCACTGGAGTCGAAAGACTCAAGAGAACAGCTAGAAAAGAGTGTGAGTTTTATCTGCATGAACTCTTGAAGACCCTGATGATGGCAAGAACTGTGGAGGGTTTTTAAGTCAGACACACATGCATGTACTAAATCAAATATAAACAATCTGTTTTAAAAATTTAGTATTGAAGGGGTGCCTATGTGGCTCAGTGAGTTAAGCATCAGAGTCTTGAGCTTGGCTCAGGTCATGATCTTGAGGTTTGTGCAATCGAGCCCCGAATAGGGCTCCCTGCTTGGAATTCCCTTTCTCCCCCTCTCCCTCCCTCCCCAAATGGCACACATGTGCACTCTCTCTCAAAATAAATAAATAAATTAAAAAAAAACAACACTGTAATTTAGTATTTAAGATACATGTAGCTCTTATCCATCTACTAGCTGTGTGAAGCTAACCTGTCTGTCTTATAAATACCCATCTCCTGGAAGTCAGTGCTTGGCGTTCTTTGTATGAAGTGCAGTATCTTCATATTTAGTAAAGAAACTAAAGGTAAAGGTAACTGAAAATATTGAGGTACCCAAAAACCAAAAACAAAACCCAAACCAGTTAAGCTTAAGGAGGGCAAGGAGTGTGTTATGCCCAGCACTTCACTAACAGGATAGCACAGAGTTAAGAGAATGGACACAATGCCTAGCTCCAAATTTCTGAACTATGTTTGAAGATTTTGCTTTTTTTCATTCATAATTATAACCAGAAAAATTTTGACTGATCCACATTAGGGGGGAAACAAGATTTGGAAGAAAGGATAAGAGTTGGAAATAACACGACTGCCAAGAACAGATAAATGTTCATTATTATATCCAGAGACTTATCAAAACCTTTCTATGCTGTTTAACAATAAGGTTTAATCAGAAGCTTTAATATTAGATACTAATTATCATATTAATTAAATATAACTAGATGACTTATTTTAGGTTCCACATCTAAGGATTATTCTACTAAATACATGTTCTAACACTTGGATTCCTAACAATTTATATGTAAAATAATAAAAGCAGCAAAATCTCAATTTTTGTATTACATTAGGCAAAATACAGGTTATTTATGAACATCAGTATCACAGATTACCTTACACAAGATCAGGGTAGGAGAGAACATACCTAATACAAATAGAAGACTTGAGGCTTCTGTCAAGGAGAAGCAAACCTAGGAGAGGCTGAAAGAAGGAAACTTCCCTGAAAAGACATCTTACCAGTAGAAACATGAATCTGAATGCTCTACACCAGTGGGATTTCATTCATGGACTGTTTGTAGTCCTGTTTGTAGTTCCACAAAAGGAAGATCTATTTGTTCATTTACAGGGCCAGAGTAGGTATACAGCAGGCACAGACAAGAATAACACAATACACTGAGTTTTGATGATTTAGGGTAATTTGTAGCAAAGTTATCTCACTTTTAATTCACCTTCAAATGATTATAATAATAATAATGATAAAAAATAATAACAGCTATCTGTCCCAAGAGACTCTGTGGTTGGCAATGATATTACCTTTGCTTTACAGATGAGGAAACCAAACCACAGAGAGGTTAAATAACTTCTCCAGAGTCACACAGGTATAATGGAGATCAGACTGTCTGAATCACAAGCTGTGAGATTGGATTTGTGCTTCATGAAACTAAGTTTTTGAAGGCCTACTCAAGTCATTATTGAAAAAAAAAAAAAAAAAAAAGAATATCTGTCCAGTGCGAGAACTGACTCAAAGCATAGAAATGGAAAGGATTTATAATGTTCTGTGAGTTTATTTCTCAGTGCTTCAAACTGAATGGAGGCTAACAAGTTATTTTAATTGTCAAATTTCATGAGTGTACCCACAGGTTTTGCATCTTATTTCTGTGGAGACATTTTACCCTAGTATTATTTTTTTTACCATATTCAAGTTTATCTAAGGGGTCATAATTCATTCCTTAAACAATAAATCATCTTAAACATCTCCCCCAAACAATAACATTTTCGTGGTTAATAGCCTGAACTGCATACATTGTCAAAAACTGCACATAATTATTTTAATCTCCACTCTAAACTCACCTTTATCCACCAAATTAAGTGTGATTTTATGTTCTATTCAAACTTCTAAATATATACTTAATGTTTTTAACATTGTCACAAATAAATCATTTGGCATTTGTATTTACATATAACATCTTCAGTAACTTTTTATGTACTAAATTTATAGAAATTAAACAATTACATTTTACAGAAAAATTACTTTAAAAAATACGGTGAGTTACAGTTATTTCAAGTTTTAAAATAGGTGCCCAAAGCCAACTAGTACAAAAAGAAGTCATCCACAAAAGATTTCTTCCTATAAAATATTTGCAAAGGGTACATTTTTATTCAATACAACCAATAAAATTCAAGTCAGCAAGTATTTATTACATATCTACTATACCAGATAAAGCTAGACACAGCTGGAATATGAACCTAGGTCTGATTCAAAAGCTCAAGCTTTCAATATAAGTAGGTTTCTAATAAGAAAAGTTAAGAGTGGGGTGCTTGGGTGGCTCAGTTGGTTAATCTCACAGTTGGGGAGTTCAAGCCTCACTTCAAGCTCCACACTGAATGCACAGTCTGCTGGGATTCTCTCCCTCTCTCTCTCTCTGCCCCTCCCCTACATATGCACTCTCTCAAAATAAATAAATAAAACTTAAAAAGTTAAGGGTTTTCACTTTTCAAATGCTCTTTCAGACAATAGAATTTACTTCCTTTTTTATGTCCTAACTTTTTTTTTATGTATTGAAAGAGAGAAAGCACACATGTGAGCCAGGGAGAGGCAGAGGGTGAGTCCCAAGCAGGCTCTGCTGTCAGCACAGAACCCAACATGGGCCTCGACACAGGGATCGGTCCCACAAACCATGAGATTGGTGAGATTATGACCTGAGCCAAAATCAAGAGTAGGATGCTCAACCAACTAAGTCACCTAGGCGCCCCTATGCCTAGGTGCATTTTAAAATCTTTTCCCCTTAATGGTAGAAAAGATGAGGATACCTACATTATGGTATATCATAAATCTCTCTTAAAAACATAAGAAAGTTGTATTCATCAAGTCTCTCCCACCATCATTATTTTCTGTATCTGCTTTTTAAAAGGGAAAAAATAAATATTTTTCTAAAATCTAAATCTAGATTTTTCTAAAATCTAAAATATTCTAAAAGAATAGTATTAAATATCAATGTAGACCATAAAAACAACACAGAGCCAAACTGCAAGCCTCAGAGAATTCACATACAGCTCTTCCCACTTCTCCCCACAGAGAGCAGACAGATGGGCAAGTCCACATGGAAGGTGCTCAGAAATGCTACTGATCTCTATTCCATCAAATTTCAGGGTGAGAGGGAGGATGCATTCCTCCGAGGCAAGAGCATCTTTCCCCTACAAGAAGAACATTGAAAGTCAACATTTTACTTCCCTTTGTCTGGCAGGAAGATGTATGTGCTGGTGACTATGAAAGTGTTTATGACCCAAACAATAAGCCAAAATTAATGATCAACAAAAACTTAGCAGAAAGGATAAAAAAGAAAAAAAGAAAGAGAGAGAAAATAGGAAAGAGAAAAGGCTAAAAACTCCAATGTGAAGATGCAACTAATACCTCACTAGAAGTCTTTTTCTGCCTAATGCGGAGAAATAGAACAGTAGTCTCAACTAGAAACCTTTCTATAATTCACTACTCCTGCCCAGAATAAAAGAGTGCTTTTTATGAGCACTGACCCCTTCTTACCCAAAGGTGGCATCAACCTGAAGATAATGAGCTCCAACAACAAAGGTTAGTCTGCTCCAAAGCTACAGGCTCACAAAATGATTTGAAACCTGAGAACGGTTCATGACGGGACTAGATGCTTTAAGAAAATGACAATAACTGAATAGACTGAAGCAAAATTCATCACTAGTAAGTACTCTACCCACCTTCTCCAAGGCAACATGAATATCGAAGATGGATCACCATCACCTACCACCCAGTCCACAAGTGCACAGGAAAGATAAAGAATGGATATACTGCATGTTGGCACATAAAGAGCCTCAAAGATAAATCAGCTGGCGGGGGGTGGGGGCTGGGCAGGTAAGGGCATGGAACTTATTCAAGAAAAACTTCTACAGAAGAAAAGTTAAAGGAAGTGAAGAATCTTCCAGGAGAAAATCTAGATGAATTCATTATATTCTTGAAGAGACTTAGAAAATCTTAAATAGGTCTTCTAGCAATCAGTCAAAAACAGTTAAGAACAAAACTAGAGGAAAAGCATAGAGAACTCAGGGAGGAAATTTAAGTTGAAATCCCTACAGAACTCTTAAATATGAGCAACAGAATCAACATGGCAGGCAAAGCATGGACGAGAAAAACCACACCGAATTCAAAATAATTCAAGCCAATCAGACACATTATGATAGAGCCAATAGTGATCTAGGAAACAGGTAACTGGTAGACTACCACCACCCTTCCAAAAGGAGAGCCTATGTGAGAATGAAAAAAAAAAAAAAGAATTCAGAGCTTTCAGGTTGGTAAACTGTGGAGATTTAGGGAGAGGGCATGGAAGAAGCTCCCTGCCCCTTCCCTATTTCCTGCCCTACGCATCTCTTCCACCTGGCTGTTTATGAGTTATATCCTTTTATAATAAACTGTTAACCTGGTAAGGGCAAAACAAGCAAACAAAAAACAATCAAGCATTAAACTAAAAAAAAACTGCTGAGGGGGCATGTAATAAACTCGAAGACTGAAGAAGGACAAACTTAAACACAAGCAGGAAACTAAAGACTTTAACAAAACTGTTAAGCCGTATTATTAAAGGCTGATCCAAAAGGAGCATGGAAAGTTGCCTGAAATGAATTGTTCCAAGATCCTCCTTGCACTCAAAAGAGAAAACATTACCTAGCAATTGATATTTTTCAAACCTGGGGCGCCTGGGTGGCTCAGTCGGTTAAGCAGCCGACTTCGGCTCAGGTCATGATCTCACGGTCCGTGAGTTCAAGCCCCGCTTCAGGCTCTGTGCTGACAGCTCAGAGCCTGGAGCCTGTTTCGGATTCTGTGTCTCCCTCTCTCTGACCCTCCCCTGTTCATGCTCTGTCTCTCCCTGTCTCAAAAATAAATAAAACGTTAAAAAAAAAAAAAAAAAGATATTTTTCAAACCAGCCTAGTAAGCTGTTCCTTCTCTACACTCCCTGTGGCTATAGATTTGGCCCTTCCCTGGGAGGAGAAAGGAGTAAGTTAGTAAGAGTTTTGTTTGAGAATTTAACTATGGGGCAAGTTTACAAAGATAATTGTGAACGCAGCTAGCGAAAAGTGAAATGTTAACCATCCTGTTATAATAGCATCAATAAACACTGAAAGTAACAGTTGTTCCACATTATTTTCATTAAGGGGAATTGTAAATGATGTTCCCAAATTGTGTAATTTTACCTACTTTTAGGTAGATCACTCTAAAATTCTTTCTTGATCAAAACTCTAATAAATTTTGACCATATCTTTTGCCACAGCTCATCTCTGCCCTGTAGTGGAGTGGAACAAGAACAGCACTACAAATATTTTAAATATATAACACATGTTTTAAAACAAACTATACAAAGGGAGAAATCAATTTCCCATTGTACTCAGCACTAGGTGGGAATAATATCTAAATACAATGATCAATGTAAAAGCTCTTAGCAACACACATCATTACGATTATCTGTAGATTACATTTTACTTAATTTCTGAATTTTCTTCTTGCTCTCCAACACATTCACTAGTCATAGGCATCTAAACATAAGAACCTGAGTGACTACTTAATAAACAGTTTTCAATCTTTTTAAATCCATGCTTCTTTAGCAAGTACAAATCCATTCCTATTGTGTTTTTTGTTGTTGTTTTTCCTAATATAATGCTGAATGCACTTTTTCAAACTGCAATCTCCTTCTCCAACAATCAAATATGACCTACCATGACCCCTTTTAGGAAGCACTGAAATCATAATATGAAGTAAGTCATACAGTGGTGCCTGGGTGGCTCAGCTGGTTACCTGACCGACTCCAGATTTCAGCTCAGGTCACAATCTCATGGTCATGAGATCAAGCCATGCTTAAGATTCCCTCCCTCCCTCTCTCTCTCTCTCTCTCTCTCTCTCTCTCTCTCTGCCCCTCTCCCGCTTATGCTCACTCTCTTTCTCTCTCTAAAAAAAAGAAAAATCGTACATTAACTGTAAGATATTGGAGAGCTAATTATTATTCTGAATTTCACAAAGAGTACAAAAGCTTAAGTTACTCACATTCAATAAACATTTATACACTCAAATGTGACTTCTCTACTTCAAATGGTACATTCCCAGTAAGTTTTTCATGTAAATACTTTCCTCATCCACTGAAACTATATTCCCTACAACAAAATAAAATGCTAATTTTTTTTTTTTTTGGCCTTCATTGGCTCTTCATCTCTTCACACCACAATAAGCAGAACTACTCCTTTTCTGATTCTTTATTTAAGTTTCTAGCACAGCAAATAACAAACCTTCAGTGATGCTCAATATCATGTTGTTTTAATTCAAACGTCTATTATAACTATACTCACGTCTGTGAACCACACCAGACAAAAGTTGGAGGACAAAATCCAGGCCTTCAACAGATACACACACACACACACACACACACACACACACACACACACTTTGCTAAATTAAACTGAATTCTGCCTTATACCTGCAGTGTCCTTGGAATATGTCACCCATCTGTCACCCATTTCTGTGCTCATACCATTCCAAGCTCCTTTATAAAGCCTTCCAAAACCACTTAAGCCAATGCTGATCTTTTCCCAAAATCTATTACAGAAAATTATCTGGTACAGTACAATGAGTAAAGTATTCTTTGGTATTTGTTATGTTTCCCTAGAATAAACACAACTTGTCCTAACTAGACAATACACTCAACAGCAAAGTCCACGTCAACTACTTGTTCCACCTCCACTCAGCACAGCATTTTCCAGGTAACTGGCTCTCCATACACAGATAGATTAAAACGTAACATACTACAGAGTTACATCCCACAAAGAACTAACAGTCATAGATTTGGCTGGTCAACACTGGCAGGTTTTCTTAAAGCAATAATTTGGCACAGTACCTGTCCTCTCTGGTTATGATACAAGAAAATGGCTGCTCACGGGAGGAGAGCTGCCCTCCACACTGCTTGGGTGACTCACAGAATGACAGAATGATGGAAACATACTGACCACTTCTGTATGGTGCAGCTGTAGAAACCAAAGCCCTGGAAGGTGAAGGTGAAGTATTCCAACAAAGGTCATAGAGGGATTCAGTGGCAGAGCTTGTACCGAAACCCAAGTTTCCCACCTCTCAATTACAAAGCCTTTATTACATCAAACTGCCCTTCCAATATGAGTCTAAAATGACTACTAAGTCATTTTGTCTTTACCTCAAAAATGTCAACCACAGGAAAAACTTGTGAATTCTCAAGTCACTCACTAAACTGTCACACAAAAAGAATTAGGAATTAAGAGAAGAAACAGGACAGGAAATGCTTTCCTGGATTCCTTTTCCTCCACCCAGCCCTGGACAGTTTGTAAGTGTTCCCAAGCTTTCTGTCCAGCCCCTTTTCACTCTACACACTCTCCTTTGGTAGTCTCATCTGCAGGCCATCGCTTCAACTAGCCCTTGTAGACTAAGAATTCCAGAATCTGAAGCCCCCAGCCAGACTTCTTACTTTGAGCTCCCAATCTGTGTGTTCAACTACGCTCTTAGACATCTCTACCAACGTCCCATAGTCACTTATAAAAACACTCGGCATTATAATTCATCATTTCCTCTCCCTCCAGTCAACCTGTACCACCCCCTTGTGATCATACTGCCTATCTTGGCAAATGACACCACCTACCCAAAAACCCATGTCACTTTGGGTTTCTTTCACCTCTCTTACCTTGAAAACCAAATCTCAATTCCCCCTCCTGAATACAGTAGCGCTTGTACCCCATCCACATCATTCCCTATGCCAATGATCTCCAAAGCTTTTCCATCACTCACTTTTATTACTGAAAAGATTTTTGAACAAACATATGCCTAAAATATGTACATATTTATTTATATATTAAAATTCATGTACTTCTACAGCAGTGCAGTTAAGATTGTAATTCATGATAAAAATTTTAAACTTTAAATAAAAAATATATATATATATATATATGAAATATTAAATCTAATATGTTCTTCCCACGCTCCAGTAAGTTATTTTACACATCCCCAGAGTCTAGGAAACTGCACTTTGGAGACTACATGAGACTAGTCCAATAAGTAAGATATATATATATATCCATGTGTGTATGTGTTTATATAGGTATGCAGTAGGCATTTGAAGCCCTTTCTTTTTACTCACACATACATATTTCAAGATGATATACAAATGCTTTAGCATACTGCTAAATATGGTTAACCTTACTAAAGGCCACAAACCAAAAAGTTTAAAGGTAGCCGACTTCTAAACACCCACTCGATATTATTTCATAAATAAAACAATTCTGTAAGTCTTATAATATCCATCTTTAAAAAGACAAGAAATTGACAAAGCATAATTTGGCTCCTTTTGCACATGGCTCCTGGAGGAGAGATACCACATTTTTTTCACCTACCCACTGAAATACGCTAAGGCTGCTCATGTTCCGGGCTTTATGCACTGTACCTCCCTTAACCCAAGTACATACTGAAATATTTTTTCAGCTTTCTACATCTCTAGATACTGCTACCATTCACGATCCTGAAGAATAATGCACTCTCCCTTACTCTTATCCCTGTCAATCCATCCACCCCACTACAACAAAAAAGGACAAAATCCCACAATATATAACCAAAGTTAGAATAGACCTGCTAATACAAGAGATATTTACATATTTGCACAATAGAATCTTGTAGGATTCTACCCACAACCTGACACATCCTAACTTTCCACACAGAGTGGGGAAACCTAAAATTTAACAAGGGCCTGTATAAATCCTCAGATAAATTCAACTTGTTACACATTCAGAAACTGAAAATCTCCAATTCAAAAGTTCTGCAACTTTCACCAAGTAGAAGATGTTTCATCTTATCATTCTAGCAGTATAGTTAAGAGCAAACCAGTGCACTAACAGAATATTAATGAGAAAATATTTTCTGGAGGTAGAAAATTACACTACCCTACCCCCCCCCCCCCACTAATGTTGTAAGCCACAATTTATCTGGCAAGAAGTCAAACAATAAAGCTATTATGTGGCAAGCATCCCATTCAAATTATCACATTAAACTGATTAATTCTATTACAAAGTGACAAGATGTCCCCAGAGAAGCTCCTGGTATTAGGAATTTATGGGTAACAATATAGAGAACTATATATCCATTTAGTGATGGAAATTTGAGCCAGATTTTAATTATACTGACCAGAAAATTAAGAAAAAAGGCACCTGATTGTTAAAATTACTATATCTAGCACTTTTCAGTATTGTTGATTCTCTACTTGTTCATGTACAGAATGTTGAGAGTCTTACAAAATGATAATAATATAGAATTTAGCATTCTTTTTAAAAAGAGTCAACATTACAAAAACTTAAAATTTTAGATCTGTGAAGTCAACACAGATGCCTTAATTTGGAGTTGATTTGCTTTCCATTTGCAGAAGTATTAACCACATCCCCTGTCTTCTTAACCAGCATTCTAATAACATCTTCCATTTTACACCAAATTCTAGAGGATAAGTAAATGGCTTTTTCCTCAAAGACCTGTCCCCAAAATACTGACTTGTTTCCTCTGTTTTCTATGTACCACTTCATTATCTTACGTCACTCATTTAATACTGATCAATGAACTCAAAGTATTTAAAAATATGAACACTGCAGTGGAACGCTTAAGTTAGTCCTACCCCTCTGAGCCTAGCTCTCCACAAATGCAGAAGAGGTAAACTGCAACTAAAATTTCCTAATCATTTCTAAAAGCGGTCTGTTAATATAACCTAAAGGCTGTGTGTAGTTTAAGAAAAACACCTAATCAAAATTCATTTTGCATTGTTATTTCTGTACCATCAAAACAACAAAAAATAACAACCCAGTAATTCTACTCACATTAGTATCTATGTGGAATGTGACCCAAAGAAACCTTGCTAATTATGTTATTAATTACATCCCCAGATTTAAAAAAATATATATATTTTTAATACACCAAGAAGAGATGAAAAGGAGTTGTATTTATTATCTACTCTAAATTGTTTTCCATACTACATTTGATTTTCACAACTATATTGTAGTTATGGAAAGTTACCTGTGGCTCAAACATGGGCTCTGGAGCTAGACCCCCTTGGGTTCTCTACTTGCTAGCTGGATGATCACAGGCAAATTACTTATGCTCCCTGTGCCTCGGTTTCTTCACTTGTAAAATGGGGGTGAAAATGGCACCTACCTCACTGCATCGGTTCCAGGATAAAATGAGAAAATAGACTTAAAGTGCTTACAGGTAAGCATGGCTGACACTGTCGTTATTATAATAATAGTTACTTTTATTATAGTGTAGGTATTCTTGTATCCCATTTACAGATGGGAAAAGCTTAAAGAGGGTAATTTACTGGTGCTAGGTTTTGACTCAAAAGCACAAATTTGGTGAAATAAAAACTACTTGGGCATAAAATATTGATATTCTTAAAACTACAACTCGTTAGGAAGCAAAGGAACTGACACGTAGTAAGACAGGCACCAGGGGCAGGTCGGGCACTCAAACTTGCGGAGCGGCAGGGAGCCCGGGCCCAGGACTCTCACTGCAGAGGGAGCCGACACTCAAGTGCGGCCTTCATAAAAACGAAGTGGAAAAAAATATATGCCAACACTGCGCCTTCTTCTCCTAGCGGCTCCACGATGCCAACTTTGTTTGGGCCCACCCGGCAATTCATCCCGGGCCACAGGCCCTGAAGGCCACGGCCCAACTTCTGAAGTTGGAAGCGAATTACTAAACCGAACGCTGAAATCCAGACAAAGGGGAACCGTCAAGGACTGTTCAAAGTCCTAAAGCGTCGAGTCGCTGGGAGGCCTGCCCCCATTCGCCGTCTCACCTGCACGCGCCCAAGGCGGCGGACGGAAACCCGGGCACCGCGTGGGGTCAGTTCGTTCAACGGGGTCCGGGCCACGAATCAGACAAGGGTTGCTACGAATGGCATGTGTCCGAGGGGCCGGTCGCGGGCCCCGGTCCTCCGCGGACTCCAGCCCCGACGTGACAGCGCCCAGGCCGACGACCCTCCCACTCGCCGCGCCGCTGGGTCGACTCAGCGCCCTGGGGGCGCCCGGGCCGGGGGAAGGGAGGAAGGGCCCCGGGAGGAGCCGGGAGCGCGGCCGCCGGCCCAGACTTCCTCTCCGGCCCCGGGCAGGATTCCGCTCGCACCCCCGCCCCGGCCTCCGCGGCCCACTCGGCCCCAACGTCCCACACGCAGGGCCGGCGCGCGGCGGACCGCCCGAGGTCCGGCCGCGCTCGGGAGCCCGGAGGCCGCCGCCCGCCCCGCCCCCCAAGGCGCCTACCTTCTCCGGGCGGCGTCCAGGCCCCGGCGCGGTCTGCTCGGGCCTGCTGCTCCACGGCTCCCGCAGGGTCTCTCCCGAGGGCTGGCGCGGCCTCCCGGGTCTCGGGCGCGGCGGGCGGCGGCGGCTGCGGCTCCTCCTCCTCCTGGGGGCGGGAGGAGGAGACTCGGCGGCCCAGAGCCGCCCCCTGGCAGGAAACGACCCCCGCGGCACCTCCTTCTCTGCGCGGCTGATCCTGCTCCTCCAAGCCGCTGCCTCCGTCCTCTCCCTCCGGAAACGCATTCCTACCCCGCCGCGTCAGCCGCGCCCGAGGCGAGGAGGCGGCGGCGGAGGCGGTGGAGGAGGCAGGAAGACCGCGGCCCAGGACAAAGGAGCTGGCAGAGCGGGGCGGGAGCGGGCCTGGGGGAGCCGCGGGGGCGGGGCGGGGCGGAGGACTCGGCCGGGCCTTTGCTGTGCCTCAGTTTCCTTTTATGCCTAGGGACGGAGGCGTTGGTGTTGCACCAAAGCTCTGCGCGGCCCCGGCAAGCCGTAATACTTTACCATGAGGGAGGGCTGGATGGGCCGCAGGGAACCTGCGGCTGGACTCCTTTTCGGCCTTAGGTTCTGCTTCCCCCAGGACACACCCAAGGGTCCCTTTTGCCCTGGATTGTCCCGGCATCCCCTTCAGCCTCAGGCAAATCGAGACAGTCACCCACCCTACAAGGCTTCGTGGGGCCAAAAACGTTTAACTTTTGGAATGCAGTTAACTAAAACCAATACTGTTTTCTGGAGTGATAGTTTGCTTGACTTGGGTCTTTGAGAAGGTGAAGACGGGAAGGAGTTCAATGCCAAGAAAGATGGATTTTAGGAAGGTTTTAGAAAAAAAAAAAACTGGTAAGTTGGGGATCTGCTTTTGTTAGATTAATCTGGAGGTCCGTTTATGGGGAACAGGAATAAGGAGGGAAAGTTCCATCCATAAGAATACAGTGTCTGTTTCTCTTCACTTTTTTTTAGTAGGTGGCGAGGAGGGCTGGAGGAGGAACATTTAAAATGGAAGGGAAACATTCATTGTGAGAATGGCTGGACACATTTTGATAAGAGGCTTGGAACTTGTACCAACCAACATCATATTGAAACCTAGTAATTCAGAGTGTGCTGCTGGCAGGCCGCCATCCTGTTAACAGAAAATGTCACAGCCATGCCGCCCGGCCAGCTGCAACACCACCCTGTTGGGAATAGAGTTCAAATGAGATTTATGAAACTGAGTAATGTTTCACTTGGGGGAAATTAGAAGCTGATATGCCCATTTGGCTGTGAATTTTATAGTCTTAAAAAAAAAAAAAGGTTTATTTTGAGAGAGAGTGTGTGTGCGCGAATGGGGAAGGGGCAGAGAGAGAGAGAGAGGGAATCTCAAGCAGGGTCTGTGCTGCCAGCACAGAGCCTGTCAAGGGTCTAGAACCACAAACCAGAAGATCATGACCTGAGCTGAAATCCAGGGTCAGATGCTTAACAGACTCAGCCACCAGGTGCCCCTTGGCTGCCAATTTTAAATAAGATAAAATAAGATAATTCTACTTATGGAAAGTTTGCATATTGCTCACCAGCAAATTCAAATCTGTTGATTAGATAATCTCTGAAGACCTCGAAGGGATGAGGTTGATTTTTCCCACTTAATGGATGAGGCTAAATGATGTTTATTGTTATCCCAAGAGTAAAGCTGCTACAAGACCTCAACATTCTTGGATTTAAAGAATCTTGGATTCTTGGTTATACCAGTGTTCAAAATTACTAAGAATTGGCCTAGTCTCAACATGGGAGACTGAAGTTCAAAGATAAAGCATAATTGATAATGCCTGATTTTGCACTACATTTCCCAGAATTTTCTTTCTTATGTGATTTGAGGAAGCACTCTTTGCCACAAGAATATTATGAGATTTAGGGGCGTCTGGATAGCTCAGTCAGTTGAGTGTCTGACTTGTGATTTCAGCTCAGATCATGATCCCAGGGTTGTGGGATCAAGCCCCCTCGTTCAGCTCCCTGCTGAGAATGGAGCCTGCTTAAGATTCTCTATCCTTCTGCCCCTCTCCCTCACTCATGCTTTCTCTCTCTCTCTGTCTCTCTAAAATAAAAATTAAAAAAAAAAAAAATTACGAGGTTTAGATTTGTACAACCCTAAACTAAATGAGTTCAAGGGCAGTTTAATCATCTCTCTAATCCCAGGGTCAAACATTATTCCAGGACACATAATAGTGGCTCAGCTAATGTATGATAAATGAATAAATAAAAAGGTCCTTTTTCTCCCTTGGAATAGGTTAGACCATTTGGCTAAACTGAAGTGTGAGTAGCAATTTATGTACAGAAGTCATGAGCCCTGAAGAGGAGAAATTAAAGAAATATGGTAATTGAGAAAAGCAGTGATTGGTCAAGAGTATGGCTCTACTTGTGATTTCATAAAATATTAATCAATTGATAGCTAACTATAAAATTTATGATTACTCTACGAAAGGGTTGGTCAGTCTTACCATCCTGAACAGGAAATCCTAGTAAGTAGGAATAGTGCAAGTCACATTGCCAGATCAAATCATGATAGAACATCTATTGGTAGCTTATGTTTCAAATTATATTGTGCCTATACTGTCTCCCAATTATTGTGAATTGTCTTCTATCTCATAAGTCATTATGTCAGATAATTAAAAGTTGGCCTTTTCTTTAGTTTTGCCACCACACTACTATATGTTCTTTGAAATGTATCTTTATTCACCCTGTTTTCCAAAGTGAAGTTTCAGTGTTGCTCACCAGCAAAGACTATTGGATACTCAGGTTCCTTTCAATCAGCATTTAATCCTACTTCTATGTATAATTAAAGGATAGGCTTACATAAATGAAAGGAACCACTAATATTTAGTGAGGCACAAAAGAAACTAAAGGTTCTCTAGGAACTTGATTATCTCTTTTAAGCAGCAGGATCACAATTTGATTACTGACCTTTAGAACTAGCAGGTTGTATTTAATCCCGTGATTATAAAGTACAGGATTGGGAGTGAGTAAGCCGATGTTGGCTTCAGGAGTGGATAGCTGTCTTTCCCTTGCAGTTTGAGCAGTCTTGGGACTTACCCTCTCACATATGAATGTGTTTAGTAGGCATCCCATGATAACTTGACAGCTTTTCAATCTTTGAGAGTAGAAATAACCCTAAATAGTATAAACTTTTGTGGGCTAATAGTTTAGTACATGTTCATCGATAAATCATTTTCAACGTGCAATAATCATCACTTTCAACGTGCATCTAATCATTCTGCGGGATTAGAACAAAGGATGAATACCTGCATTGTAGGAATAGAAGTATACCTAAGACCAAATTTTTCTTGGTGTTGGCTACTGACTGGCACACTCTCACACAATATACCAGATTGCCTCTATTTTTAAATTTTTTAGAGAGAGTGAGCAGCACATGTGGGAGAGCCAGGGAGGGGCAGAAGGAGAGGAAGAGAGAATCTTAAGCAGGCACAGGGCTGGACACGGGGCTCCATTGATCTCAGAATGGTGAGATCACGACTTAAACTGAAATGAGCTGGATGCTTAACCAGCTGAGGCACCCAGGCAACACCCCCCCCCCCCCCCGCCAACCCCAGATCACTTTTAAATAAGCAGGGAGACTTTGTGTCCTGGTGTGCCCAAGATAGTCACAGTTTGTTGTCCATGCATAATTCCCAAAAGTACATCCAAGATATGGATGATAGATTCTGTGGTTGCCCAATAAATAAGAATGTCCAGACAATAAGGAATGAGAAATAGTTTTAGAAATTCAAAGAGGATACATAGGGACACATTGCAAATCACGTTCCAGGTTTATAGGTGAAAACCAATTCTAACATTAATGATACGGAGGGAAAATTGTGTAGGGATGAGTGTGGTAAATGAAGCAGTTTGTATTGATGAAAATGCCGTACTAGTAACTTTAATTGAGGAAAATCTTTGACAGTAACCTGGTTGATCAACAAGACTTGTGTTTTAAATACCATGATAAATGTATGTGGTGGCTTCTGGAACAAATGGACAACGGCTAGGTGAGTCTTCATTTACTTTTCTAAGAACTGTTTCTACAGAGTGACCTAGGTATATTTTCCTCATTTGTCATCTCCAGCCACTTAGATCGTAACTTCTCTTTAAACATTAAAAAAACAAAAGGACAAAGATGAGTGGATGGGGAGAGAAGGAATAAAAAGTCTCTGATAATGTCTTAAAATGCTAATGTGGAAGTGCTTTAAAAAAAAAAAACACCTTTATTTTGAGAGAGAGAAGAGAAAGAGAGCATGAGCAGAGAAGGAGGGAGGGAGAGAGACAGAGAAAGAGAGAGAGAGCACCCCAAGTAGGCTCTGTGCTGTCAGCACCAAGCCCAATACCAGGCTCAATCCCATGAACTATGAGGTCATGACCTGAGCCAAAATCGAGTCAGATGCTTAACCGACTGAGCCACCCACGCTCCCCTGGGTTAATCACAAATAACTCCATTTCTTTTCCTAGGAAACTAAAATCTCTCTATTAAAATGTGAATCTGTGTGCTTTGGTTCAAAACAAAACAAAACAAAACAGCCATGGGAATTACTGGCTTTTTGAAAAATAAGAAAGGGTGAGACAGACCTTCCAGTTCCTTCTTTTTCTGTCTCCAAATATATAAATAACATGCAAATAATCGTATAATGCAGAGAAACTGGAAGTTCATTTATTTTGCAACTTGTATTTTTGGCTTTGGGACTTTGATTTCATCAACACTCCTCAGTACCCTAATTGCCAGAGCAACCATGAAGCAAGACAGCTACCATCAGTATACATGGTGTGTGTGTATTTGACTGTCCTGTCCTGAGGCTTTACTTAGTTCTTTACTTTTTGCTTATTTAAAAGTAGGGTGGAACATGTCAGAACAGTCTGGCCTGATTTTCAATGTGTCCCTTATAACCTAGGCTAGCTATTAAAGCTTTTCCTTTTCTAAAAAAAAAAAATTTAACCTTTATTTATTTTTGAGACAGAGGGAGACAGAGCATGAATGGGGGAGGGTCAGAGAGAAGGAGACACAGAATCTGAAACAGGCTCCAGGCTCTGAGCTGTCAGCACAGAGCCCGACGCGGGGCTCAAACTAACGGACTGCGAGATCACAACCTAAGCCGAAGTCGGACGCTTAACCGACTGAGCCACCCAGGCACCCCAAGCTTTTCCTTTTCTAGATAACAGTTGCTGGGTCATGACTGTAAAGATGGGTCACTTATGAGTGAGTCTTCCTCAACTAGTTCTGCTTCCTGTCTTCCATATATAGCATCCCCATTTTTCTCTTGCTCAGTCCATCCAGTATTGCCTCTGCTGGGTGTGAGCATTCTCTCCCAGCATTCAGATGCTGAACATTTTTAAGAGCCCAGAGGGAGCAGTGTTTTTAAGCAGTTCTTTTCATGAGTTTCTTCAGCTGGAGAAGGGAATGTGCTTTCCCAAATAAGAATGAAGAATATGCCAAATATAAGCAGTTGAACAGCACTGGAGTTATTTTTAGGAACCGGGGTCATTCAGTGCGGGGAAATGGTGGTGCTACCAGTGAGTTATGGCAAGTGACTATAAAAGTGTTATTTTCTTTATTTAATTACTTTTGAGTATCGAGAAAATTTGCTATTTTGAGTTAAGAATAGCTTGATTTTAGGCCAGATTCATTAGGGGTAGAAAGGTATATAAGGTATATTTGTTTGGAAGTAAAAGCACCCTCCTCCCCCAGATTAATCCCCATAACATATTATTTAAGACAGAGTTGTTGATATGTCAACACAGGCAACCCATTAATACATTAACTCCCAAAATTGTAGATAGAATTTCACTTATACAGCTCTGTATTTTTGCAGATATTTCTTGTTTTAATGGGATCTTAACCTCAAAACATTAAGAATCAGTTTTTTAATCCCAGATGCAATCAGTCCCTTTTACAGACCAAGAGACTAATTTTTTTTTTTTTGCCCTAGATTTTTGAGTTGAATATTGGTTAGTCTTATCTAATTTTTAAATCATCAGATAAATGTCCAAATATTTTGTTATAACAAGATATTCACTGCAGTGTTATCTAACCTGTAAGAAGTAGAACAGAAAAAGTAGAATCATTTGTGACCAAACCATACAACTAAAGAGTGTTTGTATTTAATTTTTAAGGTAAAATGATCCTTCAAAGAGAAACTAGAACCTTGTTATTTCAAATCTCCAATTTATTTACTGGGACTTAAATGCCTTCAAATTATATCTAAAAATTTTCCTAATCAAAAATCATAAATTTTTAATTAGATAACAATTCTAAATAAACTTTAATTATATTTCCTAGGAATATTTTCCATATAACATTCAGAAGAATAAGCCCTGTGGCTTTTCTACTTCAGGATTTCTGCATTGTTTCTGGCTGATGTCATAGGCTTTTCACTCTATGATCACAAGAATTCCCTATTTAGAACTGCTTATGGCTGCCACATGCCTAAAATGTCAACTAAACTGTTTTTCTTCTGTACTCAGATCATTGGCTCTGGAAATGAAACACTTCAATTTCACCAGCAGGGAGAAAATACATACAAAATACATATCTGATAAAGGACTGTTATCCAAAATATATGAAGAACCCTTAAAACTTAACAGTAAGGAAACAAACAACCTGATTAAAAATAGGCCAGGGGCGCCTAGGTGGCTCAGTTGGTTAAGCATCCAAGTCTTGATTTTGGCTCGGGTCATGATCCCAGGGTTGTGGGATGGAGCCCTAATATTGGGGTCTGTGTTGAGTATGGAGCCTTCTTAAGATTCTCTCTCTCTCTTCCTCTGCCCCTCTCCCCCACTAGTGCACTCTCTCTCTCTAAAATAAAATTTGTTTTAATATATAAAAAAATAAAATTAGACCAAAGACCTTAACAGATACCTCACCAAAGGATATATAGAGAAGGCGAATAAGCATATGAAAAAGATGTTCCATGTCATATGTCTTTAGGGAATTGCAAATTACAACAAGTCCCAACTATGCACCTATTAGAATAGCCAAAATCCAAACACTGATAACACCAAACTCTGGTGAGGATATAGAACAATAGGAACTTCCATTCATTGCTGGTGAGAATGCAAAATGGTATAGCCACTTTGGAGAAACAATTTGGTGGTTTCATACAAAACTAAACATACTCTGCCCATATCACCCTCCTTGGTGTCTACCAAAGAGGTAAAAGGAGGTAAAAACTTATGTCAAGACAAAAATCTGCACACAAATGTTTTATAATCACTCTTTGTAATTGCCCAAACCAGGAAGCAACAAAGATATCCTTCAGTAGATGAATGGATAAATAAACTGTGATCCATCCAGACAATGAAATATTATTCAGTGTTAAAAAGAAATGAACTATCAAGCCAAGGAAACTTAAATGCAAATTCTAAGTGAAAGAAGCCAGTCTAAAAAGGTTACCTCCAGTATGATCCTGACTATGTAACATTCAGGAAAAGACAAAATTCATTAACTAAATTCTAATATATCCATGGAATATAACAATCAGCAGCATAGAAAAAAAAACTGCGTTGGGGGCGCCTGGGTGGCTCAGTTGGTTTAGCATCCGACTTTGGCTCAGGTCATGATCTCACAGTTCGCAGGTTCAAGCCCCACGTTGGGCTCTGTGCTAACAGCTCAGAGCCTGGAGCCTATTTCAGATTCTGTGTCTTCCTCTCTCTCTGATCCTCCTCTGCTTGTACTTTGTTTCTCTCTCTCTCTCAAAAATAAATAAACTTAAAAAAAAAATAATGCATTGGACCTGAATGTATGGATATGTAAAGATATTTGATATAGATTATGTGTGCATTATTAACAAGATGCAGAACATATTATGGCATAATCCCTTATAAGAAGTAACATTAGTATTTTCCACATTTTATAGGTGAGGAAATGGAAGCAAGTGGTTGCACTGAAACACTAGAAAGTTAGAGCACCGAGACTGGAACCTGGGCAGTCTGGCTCTAGGATTCACATGTTTGTTCATTGTACTTTACTGTCTCTGATCCCTTGTGTAACTTTATAGAGATATTGTCTTCCCTGTTACATCTCTGCTGTGACCAGGCAGATAAGTCTGTAATTCTAGATATAAGCCATGTTCTTCAATACCAGCATTTTCAATAATAGTAAGGTGACATTTTCACTTCCCTCTGTTACTTGTTTATCTCTTTATATGTATAAGTATAAATAATATATATTTGTATAATATATGAGTATTATATTTATATAAATATATATCAAATATACATATTTGATATGTACATATCAAAAAGGAAAGGGTGACATGAGATTCTAATTGTTATATATCAATGTAAACAAGCATATAAGCATAGCTTATCTAAGCATAGCTAAGATTATTCAAACACATTCCAATATTGGTCTGTTACATATTTTTTATTAGAGACCTTATAAGATTCTAACTTTCTTAAGGGCAGTGAGTATATCTTAAGTGCTTTTGTGTTTAACATAGGGCTTTACATATATGATTATATTGCTTCTGTTTACATTTAAGGTAAAATAACTACCACTCTTCTCTGACCTCATCTTAAACCATCTCCCCTTTGCTCATTGTACTTTGATCACATTGATCTTCTCTGTTTCGTGAAGTCTGACTTCACCAGGTGTGTTCTTATCTTGGAGTTTCTGTCTTTGTCATTCTGAAATGCTTTCTCTTCATATGTCTACTTCCTTCTTATCAGGTTTCAGTTTAACTATCACCTCTTTAGAAGGTCTTCCCTACCTTAAAATTTAGAATAGTCTCCCCCCGACCCTCTCCATCACATTGCCATATTTTAATTCTCCACATGGCACCAGTCACTATCTGATATTTTTCTATTTATTTTTTTCTTTGATTATTTTCTATATTCCTCCCCTAAAGTCCTAACTCCATGAGAGTAACTGCTTTGTCTACCTCACCCAGTTCCCAGAAGTACTTGACACATGCAGAGAGTAAACAATTGAATGAATGAGTAAATGCTTGTTTACTATTAACAACAAATATTATGGTTATTTCAATACCTTGTGAAGATTACAAAGCAACATTAAAATAACATCTTAAAAAGCAATTATTTAGTGTAGCTTTCATCCTTAATCTTATTCCTTAAAATATTCCATGTGATTCTTGATAAAAACACTCAACAAACTAGGGATAGAAGGAAATCGTCTCAAAATAAAGGCAATTTGTGAAAAACCCATACTCAGTGGTAAAAAACTGAAAACTTTTCCCTTTAGATCACAAGATAAGAATGCTCAGGGGAGCGTTCTTTTCCACCACATCTATTCAATACAGTCCTGGAAGTTCCAGACAGAGTAATTAAGCAAGAAAAAGAAATAAAATGTATCCAAAATGAAAGGAGGAAGTAAAATTAGGATTGTGCGAAGAGGTCATGATCTTATTTGTAGAAAACATTAAAGATCTCTTTCTCTCTCTCACTCATGCACACACACACACACACACACACACACACACACACACACACCTGTTAGAACTACAAATAAATCCAGGAAAGTTGTAGGATACAAAATCAATGCACAAAAACCAGTTGTATGTTTTTTGTATGTTGTATCTTTTTTGTATGTATATGCATTAATCCAAAAGAGGAAATTAAGAAATCAATTCCATTTACAATAGCTTTAAAAAGAATAAACTACTCAGGAGTAAACTTAATCAAGGAGGTAAAAGGCTTATACACTGAAAACTGTAAAACATTGCTGAATTAAAGAAGACACAACTAAATTTTAGGACATCCCTTGTTCATGTATTGGAAGACTTAATATTGTAAAAATGTCAACCCAAAGTAATCTATAGATTCAACAAAATGTATATCAAAATCCCAATGGCAATTTTTATATAGAAAAATTCATCCTAAAGTATTGGATTTCAAGGGAGTCTGAATAGCCAACATAACCTTGGAAAAGAAGAACAAAGTTGAAGATTCAAATTTCCTGATTTCAAAATAGTGTGGTGCTGACATAAAGACAGACATATATAGATCAATGGAACAGACTAGAGAGACCATAAGTCCTCATATATATGGCCAAATGATTTTTGACAAGGGTGCCAAGACTATTCAATGGGGAAGGGACAGTATCTTCAACCAATAGTATTTGGAAATTTGGATAGCCACATGGAAGAGAATGAAGTTGGATCCTTACTTTACACTATATAAAAAATTAACTCAAAATGGATCAAAGATTCATAAACATAAGACCCCAAACTATAAAACTCTAAGAAGAAAACATAGGGGAAAAACTTCATGACATTGGATTTGGCAAAGACTAGTTGGACAAAAAAACAAAACAAAACCCCACATAGGCAATAAGAGTAAAAGTAGACAAATTGCACAACATCAGTATTAAAAACTTTTGTGCATCAAAGGACACAATCAGCAGAATGAAGGGCAACCTATGGAATGGGAGAAAATATTTTCAAATCATATATCTGATAAGGGAGTAATATTCAGAATATATCAAGAACTTCCAGGGGCTCCTGGGTGGCTCAGTTAGTGAAGCATCCAACTTTGGCTCAAGTCATGATCTCACAGTTTGTGAGTTTGAGCCCCACGCTGGGCTCTGTGCTGACAGCTCAGAGCCTGGAGATTTGGTCTCCCACTCTCTCTGACCCTCTCCTTCCCCTGCTCATGCTGTCTCTCTGTCGTTCTCAAAAATAAACATCAGAAAAAAAAAAAAAGAACTTCCACAACTCGACAAAAGTAAAAGCAAGCCAATAAAAAATGGGCAAAGAGATCAAATAGACATTTCTCCAAAGAAGATATACAAATGTCCAACAAACATATGAAAACGTGCTCAGCATCACTAATCATTAAGGAAATGTAAATCAAACCACAATGAGATACCACCTTATACCCATTAGGATGACTATTACTAAAAAAGAAAAATAAGTATTGGCAAGGAGGTGGAAAAATTGGAAACTTTGTGACTGTTGACAGGAATGTAAAATGGTGCAGCTGCTATGGAAAAAGTATGGTGGTTTCTTTGAAAATGGACAATAGATGCTCAGTCGGTTAAGCGTCAGACTTGATTTGGCCCAGGTCATGATCTTGTTCATGAGCTCAAGCCCTGCATCAGGCTCCACGCTGATGGTGCAGAGCCTGCTTGTGATTCTGTCTCTCCCTCTCTGCTCCGTCAGCGCTCTCTCTCTCTCAAAATAAATAAATGAAATTTTTAAAAAGTGGAAAATAGAATTACCATATAATCCAGTGATTCCACTTCTGGGTATATATCTATATATCTAAAGGAACAGAAAGCAGAATCTCCAAAAGCTGTTTGTACACCTATGTTAAAAGCATTATTCACAACAGGCTAATGGGGAGGCAACCCAGCTGTCCATCGGTGAATGAATGAGTAAACAAAATATGGTATATAATACATAATACAGTGGGAATATTAATTCAGTCCTAAGAGGAAGGGAATTCTGACACATGCTACAACAGGGATGGACCTGAGGGACATCATGCTAGATGAAAGAAACCAGTCACAAAGAAACCAAATGTTGTATGAGGTACCTAGAGTAAAATTTATGAGACAGAAAATAGAAATGTGGTTGCCAGGGGCTAGGAGGCTGGAGAAATGGGGAGTTTAAACAACAAATGAACAGAGTTTCAGGTTTGCAAGATAATGAGAGTTCTGGAGGTTGGTTATGCAACAATATGAATGAACTTAATACTGTTGAACTATACACTTCAAAATAGTTAAGGGGTAGGGTACCTGGGCTGGGTCAGTCAGTTAAGTGTCTTACTTTGGCTTGAGGTTGTGATATCGGGGTCTGTGTGTTTGAGCCCTGAGTCAGGCTCTGTGCTGACAGCTGAGCCTGCTTCAGATTCTGTGTCTCCCTCCCTCTCTGCCGCTCCCCAGATTGTGCGCTCTCTCTCTCTCTCTCTCTCTCTCTAATAAATAAATAAACTTAAAACATTTAAAAAAATAGTTAAGGGGCACCTGGGTGGCTTAGTCGGTTGAGTGTTCAACTTCAGCTTAGGTCGTGGTCTCACACTTCATGGGTTCAAGCCCCATGTTGGGCTCTGTGCTGACAGCTTGGAGTCTGGAGCCTGCTTTGGTTTCTGTGTGTGTATCTCTCTCTCTGCTTCTCCCCCACTTGTGCTCTCTCTCTCTGTCAAAAATAAATAAATAAACATTAGGAAAAAAATTTTTTTAATTGTTAAAACGGTCAATTTTATATGTATTTTATCACAATTATTTATTTTTTTTAATTTTTTTTTTTTAACGTTTATTTATTTTGAGACAGAGACAGAGCATGAACGGGGGAGGGGCAGAGAGAGAGGGAGACACAGAACCGGAAGCAGGCTCCAGGCTCTGAGCCATCAGCCCAGAGCCCGACGCAGGGCTCGAACTCACGGAACGTGAGATCGTAATCTGAGCTGAAGTCGGCCGCTTAATCAACTGAGCCACCCAGGCGCCCCATCACAATTTTTTAAATGTGTATTTCCTACTTCAATACACTGGACATGCCTAGAAACAGTAATAAGTTGGAAGCAAGGAATACTTCCGGTATCCAAATTGTTATCTACTGGAAATTCCCAACCAGTTAGAAGCTTGGAAAATGATTGATTACAAACCTGAAATAGCAAATATAGGAGATGAATTGAGACTGTTTGTGTGTGCGTGCACTTGTGTGCATACCAGAAACCAAAGAAACTATCAAGCATTAGTTGGGTTTTTTCAAAAGGACATAGGAGCCAGATTAAAAAGGCCCTTCCAACTGTTACAAATGGGACAATTTGATCATCAAAGGAAAAGTGACTACTTGATTCAAACACACTGAATTTATAAAAATTTATGAGTTCATTATTTTTAAAAAAGAAAAAAAACAGGAAAGTTAAAAAACTGAACAAACAAGAATTTTTTTTAAAAAAAGAAAAGGCCATTGGAGGTGGCTAGAGAACTAACTTCTTAGTCTGGAAACGTAATTAGAACAAAAGGCTTAATCATTTATCCTCCCTTTCCTGTATAAATTAATTGACAAGGTATCTAAATTGATGTGTTTATTAAGCAAAGCTCTTTTTAAAGAAGAATGACAGCTGAGAACTACAGAGGAATGATAAAAGTAGAAAACTACTATTTGACAATCTCTATTGAAATAATTGATTCTTCTAAGAACTATTAGGGTAACGTTTAACGGAGAGCTACACACTGGAAGCATTGACTGCTTTCATCTGAACTCAGAGGTCCATCTTAGCATCACTAAAAGTGTGTCGACCAGACATGTGCTCCTTAATGGGATATATTGTGAAGTACAGAGCACTATCTGTAAAATATTTATGCCAAAAAAAAAGAGAAAAAAAATGATGCAGAATCTAATCACATTTAGATATTACTTTAAGTTAATAGGAAATACAGGGGAGGGAAAAACAATTTAGATGACACTACAAGAAAGCATCAGAAAAATCTTTGATTGTGGTATATTCTACAGGACGACTGATCTGAGTTTTATAAGGAAAGATCTTGAAAAGAAAACCTAAAAAGGTGAAGGGATTTAAGAAACCTAACTATCAAATTCAGAGTGGAACTTATTTGGATCCTGATGAACAAACCAAGTATAAAAAGATATTTCTAAGATAACTGGGGGAACTTTGAATATAGACTGAGGATTATATTAAAGAATTAATATTTCTTTTGATGGCATGTTACTGCTATTGTGATTATGTAAGAAACTTTTTTTAGGGAAATATTTAAGAGTGACAGGACATGAAAAAATGGTGAAATAATAGAATATCTCAGGGATTTGTCTTAAAATACAAGAAAAGAAAGAAAAAGATGGATGAAGTAAGCATGACAAAGATTACTAATTATTGAACCTAGGTAGTACACACATTATTATTCAAAATAGTAGGCTTGCTTTTGTGCGTGTTTATAAATTTAGAGTTATCATATATTACAAATGCTGTATTATTAAATTGAAACATGTAATTACACCATTTTAACAAATAAAACTCCCCTTATTTTCCTGGATTTTCTTCCAATCTTATTCTAACTTTATGCCTTGAGTAGATTTGTCCACTGCACTTCATCTTTTCTGTTGTTTTTCTTTAAATTAATGGACACACCAAAGAGCTTTAATTTTAATTTAACCATAATCAGAGTAAATAAATATTAATGAAAATAATAAGAAAGGCAATTTTTATACTTTAAATTTAGTTATTAAAATTATACATTCATAAAAATATAAATTGATCACTTCATCTTCTTCCTCCCACCCAAACTGAATATAAGTACCTACTTCAAAATAAATTTCCTCTTTCAAGAGAGTAAATTCTGATATCTCTGGGAAAAAAACTTATTCTCTCAAATACCCTGGCTTTTGGACTGAAGCAAATCAATGCAGCACCAATTGTACCCTTCTGGACATTAAATAATATCTGGTGATTATAATGACATCCTTATAAAATATAAGTTTTTGGAAAAAAGAGACTACATTTTATGGTGTATAAACTATGAGTTATGTACACAATTAGTGGAAAATTGTTTTTTAAAAATGTTGAAAGCCTCCAGTTAAGGAAAGACTAAGTCATGGGGTGAAGGGTACAGCGTAGGGAATACAGTACAGTGTAGGGAATACAGTCAGCAGTATTGTAATAGTGTTGTATGGTGACAAATGGTAGCCACACTTGTGAGCATGGCATAACATGTAGTTGTGGAATCACTGTGTTGTACACCTGAAACTAATGTAACATTGTGTGCCAACTATACTGTAATTAAAAAAAAAAATGTTGAATTTCCTTCTGTGAGGAGGGATTCAGTCAACCAGATAGATGTAAATGTTTTTACAAGAGTCAAACTGAGGCAGTACTGAAGATTCATTTTCAATTTATAGGTAATCTGTGTAGATAGCTAACATTGTGGAAAACAGGATTGATCTCAAAATCATATTGATGTATTAGAAAGTGAGGGAAAAATTATAATAAAAAAGGAAAGAATAAATGAAAACATCAGCATAAGATAATTTATATAAACTCAAGACAGAGAGCATTTGTTTACAGATTTGATAGAGATGGGTGAATAGTGGTAGTGTAGAGCCATTGATAAATGCAATCTGAAAATGGCATGCCTATACACTCTATTAATATAGAAACTGCAGCCAAATCTTTCTATAATCAAGATTTCTAAGTTTTGAAAACCACATGGACAAGTTACTAATTCGAATATAGCCTCCTAGAAATCCCATTCATGCATCTCAAAATTATTTTCAAAAATAATTCTGCTTTATATCTTTGGTACCATATCAATTTTCTCTCTTCCTTGTCGTGTATTTTCATTCCCCTCTCCCACGCTCCCAAGTGATACTAAACTGGGGAAGCAGAGGTAAAATAGAAGCTGTGGGTTTCTGCAAAGTTATGGGGATTCATATACCATGTCGATAATTTAAGTAGGACACCAGAGTACCCCAGTGGGCTGTTTCTGGGGTGGAAAAGTCTTTCCTTGCCCACTGTAGAATGCAATACAGCATGATTTAGTATGAAAGCTTGCACTCTGAAGTCAGACGAAGCTGGACTCTCATTCTGATTTTTAACACCCCCTCTCTAAGCCTTAGCTTTTTCATCTGTTAAATGAAGAGAATAATGACCTCCTTCTCAAGGTTCTTATGGACAGTAAATGAAATGAGATAATATGTGTAATGTAATCATTAAATGAAATACTGTGTGTAATGAATATAGTAATGCTGGCACATTTTTAAGCTCCCTTTATTTTATTTTTTTAATTGTTTATTTATTTATGAGAGAGAAAGAACACAAGCAGCGGAGGAGCAGAGAGAGAGAGGGAGACACAGAATCCAAAGCAGGCTCCAGACCCTGAGCTATCAGCACAGAGCTCAATGTGAGGCACGAACTCATGAACTGTGAGATCATGACCTGAGCCGAAGTTGGACGCTTAACCGACTGAGCCACCCAAGCATCCCAAACTCCTTTCTTTTTAAAACTTCTTGGAATATTGGGGTGCCTGGGTGGCTCAGTTGGTTGAGTGTCAGACTTTAGCTCAGGTCATGGTCTCACGGTTGGTGGGTCAAGCCCCACATCGGGATCGTGGGTTCGAGCCCCAAGTCGGGCTCTGTGGTGACAGCCCAGAGCCTGGAGCCTGCTTTGGGTTCTGTGTCTCCCACTTTCTCTTGGCCCCTCCTCCGCTCGTGCTCTGTCTCTCTCTCAAAAATAAATAAACATTAAATTTTTTGTTTGTTTGTTTTTTTGTTAAATCCTCTTGGAATACCACAAATGTACCTCGCTTCCAGTCTCATTGACCTGGTTGGGCAGTGGCAACCATCTTTGGGCATTGTTCAGTACCGTGAATGCTGAAGAGGTCTTTGTTTTGTCCTGTAATGACTTGTGTGTATGGTCTGGTTAGGTCCTTTCAGAAAGCTATCTATAACACTGATCAGGTCAGAGCAGTGGGACCCAGTTAACTTGGTGAAAGTTCAGATAGGATCCACTGGGAAGGTTAAAGGACTAAAAGCTAAATGAAAAACAGAGCAAATGGGTTTATTGAACCAGGGAGAGTGGAGGCTGGTTACTGACAATACTTGTCAAGTTCCACTGGGCTGTTATGTAAAGTAGAGGCACTCAACCATTTTGGTGCTGTGTAAAATGATACATATGCCATACTGTCCCTGGGGACCACGCCCTACACACCGAAATTGGCACATGAGGAGCATATCTTTCAAGAGATTATACTTGAATATAATCAGGAAGCAAAAATAGGAGAGAGGTGAGAAAAAAATGGGAATACATCAAATCGGGGTCTTAGTGGCTGTCTTTGCTCTTTAGAGCCTGCCTCAGTTGTGAGGAAATTTGACTCCAGAGATATCAGAGTCACTTACTGGTGTTCCCAGTTTAACATTCACAATTTTCATTGATGTTTAGCCACTAGACTAGAAACTGGAGTAAGCTTTACTGAGGTGAAATTTGGATTCCTGCAGGCAAGTGTTCAGGACTGAGTCAGCAGCCGCAGCTCAGCACAGTCTGAGTGTTGTTCTCCCTTTGTCACTGAAAACAGTAACTTCAGTAAAAGGCAAAAATATATATATATATTTTTTACAGAAAGTGGAAGTTTACAATAAATTAAACATTCTGATGTAAAATTGTTGGTGTGTGAGGGGGAAGGTAGTTCTGTAGGGAAGAAAGTAAAAGCAAATGCCCTAGCCAGTTAAAATTGCTCAAGTGAGAGAGAAAGCTTCAGGGATAGTTAAATGGCTGGTGATTTTGTGTGTCTATGGCCAGAAAACACCCAACACCTGATGAAAATTAAATGCTTTAGTGCTACTGGAATACCCAGATCATCTCTGACATACATCTCGTGAATGTCAAGTCTACTGCAGTGATGTCCAGGGTGATGTACAGTTCGGCTGCTTCCCAGTGGGGAAGCACAGTATAAACCCAGCCCTTGGATTCTGGTTAAAGAAAACAAAGAATTGTTGAGTAGTGTTAAAAACAAGGCAACAGGCCCCCAAATAGAGTCACTTATGCTAAGCCCCACGTCACCAAACCCAGATTTGACTTGATTACAGTTTTGGCTTTCCCAGAAATGGAATCTTAAACCACTCAATCAAAAATCACCACATCACCAGTAGTTAGGTAATCTGCCCAAGAGACCCCTGCCATGTCCTAAAGAAAAGTGACCTTGCCATAACCAGTCTGCTTTTTTGTCTCGCGTAACTTCCCTGCTCCCATCTGCCTATAAAAGTCTTTCATTTTGTACAGCTTATTCAAGCTCTGTTCTATCTGCTCACGTGAATGCTGCCTGGTTCATGAATTCTTCTATAAAGCCACTAAGATCTTAAAATTTACTCCTGTGAATTTTGTTTAACAATAGGAATTAGTCACTGAAGTGAAATAATCATCTCTGGAGATCTTTACAAACAGGCTATATTCTTATTTGCCTCCAAGCAGTCAATTCATACTTCAAGCCTGAGGCACAAGTTAAATGGTTTCTTATCCCTCCCTAGGCCTTTTGATTTTCAGAAGTATGGGTGCTCTTTCCCTTGGGCTATTAAAAAGAAACATTTTGGCTAGCACTAGGATGGCAAAGCAGAAAGCTTTTTTTCAGATGTTACAAGAAATAATGACTATTTTTGTAAAAGATTACATGTATTTGAGCCCACAGCATTATCAACAGGTTGACTAATCTGAGACAGCCCTGTGATGTAAATTACAACTGCTGTCTCAAGCATGTTAAAAGTCTTGCAGCTGGTAAATCAGGATGTTATGCAAAAATAGGTAGGAAGGAAATAGCTTTGTTGCTATTCCACTTTGATTATATTTTGATTAGATGTGATTAGATTTTGATGTTACCAGTGTCAGGTTAACCTGCACTTATATTTTGAAATTGTGAACCTTCTGTAACTAGTGGAAAAAAATTCCTTCCCTGCACTCTGTAATCATAATGTCATTTGTAAAATAAGATGATATTGACTCTATTTACAGGTAGATTTGCAGTTTGGTTTTGAGCTTGCCACACTGCCAGTAGAGATTTAAAAGAATTTTCAACTCCAAATTTTATATTTGGATATTATTGTATGTTTGCTTAGAAAATGCAATCTACATCACCTAGTTTTTTTCTCCTTAAAGGACTTTTAATAATATTTTGTTTTATAAACTAAAAATATAGATATACTGGTAACTCTTCTTTTTTCCAACTTATGAAACTTGGAAGACTTGAAAGTCAACTATGAGAGGCAGAGAAATTAGGCTGGAGAAAGGGGAAATTAATATAGAGGTGATTCAAAAGGGGTAATGAGAGTGACAGGCAAAACCCAAAGCACAAAAGACATACAGGATGGCTCAAAAGGAAACAACCAGAAGGTGAAAAGCAACATTTCTACACGAAAGGACAAAGGAAAAAGTAATAGCTTTTAAAGAGCTGCTTAGACTTGAGATCCGTGGTTATGACTTGAGACCAACCTACAGCGTCATCTTTATGTAGGGGCTGTAAGAGAGGGCCTGGCTAGATTTAGTTAAAAAAATTTTTTTAATGTTTACTTTATTATTTTTTTTTTGAGAGAGAGAAAGACAGAGCATTCGTGGGGGAGGGTCAGACTGAGAGGGAGACACAGAATCTGAATGAAGCAGGCTCCAGGCTCTGAGCTGTCAGCACAGAGCCTGACGTGGGGCTTGAACTCACAAACCGTGAGATCTTAGCTGAAGTCAGACTTCATATCGAAATGTTTTTAGGTCTTATTTGACAGAAATATCTCAGATGCTCTTCAATATTGTAGCTTTCCATGTCAGAACTGAAAGGTAAAATACTACTTTCATTAAGATTTATTTATTTATTTATTTATTTATTTATTTATTTATTTATTTTGAAAGAGAGAGAGAAAGAGAGAGGGAGGGAGAGAATGAGCGGGGGAGGGGCAGAGAGAGGAAGAAAGAGAATCCCAAACAGGTTCCACACTGTCATCATGGAGCCTGAACTGGAACCTACGAACCATGAGCTAAAATCAAAAGTTGGACACCTAACTGACTGAGACACCCAGGTGCCCCAGGATTTCTTATCTAATATAAATAATCCATGGAAAGTGTTTTAAATATTTAGCAATGTAACAAATATTATTAGATTAAATAATATTTAATATTTATTATTGGATATAGTTTGATATAAACTTAATTTTTATATAAATCTGGATTCTGAGAGCTCACTTTTACTCTGATATTTTAGGCAAGCCTCAACTGCTTTTTTCATGAAGTTACTTTTCTTCATAATTGTGGGGATATTACTCAGGCCTTGAGTCATCAGACAAATGTTGGAGATATTTGTCATCTTCCTTTTTTATGTTTTTTTTATTTATTTTTTTTTTCTTTTTGGTGCTTTGATCACAGCTTGTGTCAGCTTCAGTTAAATACCACGAGCAAGGAGACCTTGTCCTATTTCATGTTGGCACCACGATTTGAACACTTAGAGACCGAGCCTTTGAATGTTGCCTGGAGGCTGCTGACAATTGTTGCTGTGATTCAGCTGTACTTCCTAATCTTCCTATTATTGTACATTATATGAATTGTCCTGCTAGGTGGCATTATAGGGCAGCACCAGCTCCTCCCCAGCCCTTTTGGGACCTCTAGTTATCCCACTCCTAAAGCCAAATGGATACCACCAAGGGAGTAATTACCCAGTTATTAAATATGTTACTTCAACAGTATTTTCTCAATTTAATTTAGCTGGGCATTACAGGGAGAGCTATTTAACTTCTGAGCCACAATTGAAATCCTGATCATAATGCACTTGCTTTTGGACAGCATATTGATGTCCATACTGCTTATTTTTAGCGATGTTCCAGGGTTAATGTTTATACTGAGCAACACAGGCAGCAGGCTGACAGTTCAGATTGGACAAGCCTTTGGCATGACTCAGGGCTTAGCCCAGGCTAGTCACTTTACCCCTTTTAAAATATCATGAGAAGAACTGGATTTGTGGGATATATCTCCCAAAGAGAGATTGGGCTGCCCAAAGAGATAAGGAGAAAATTAACTCGTAGTTAAGTTTTGAGGTGTCTACTTTTTTTTTTTAAAGTAGGCTCTATGCCCAATGTAGGGCTCCAACTCACAACCCTAAGATCAAGAGCCTCATGCTCTACCAACTGAGTCAGCCAGGTACCGTCGAGGTGTCCACTTTTTATAGCCCTCTCCTGTGCCTCTCTATTCCTGTTTCTGGCACAGGCCAGGATTATGAGCTCCTAGAGAGTCCCAATTCTTCACCGCTCATGATATGCCAGGCACATATGTTCTAAGCAATTTATCTACATTATTTCATTTCATTTTTTTTTTCATAATAACCACATGATGGGGCGTCTGGATGGCTCAGTAGGTTAAGCATCTGACTTCGGCTCAGGTCATGATATCACGGTTTGTGGGTTCAAACCCCGTGTCGGACTCTGTGCTGACAGCTCAGAGCCTGAAGCCTGCTTCAGATTCTGTGTCTTCTTCTCTCTCTGCCCCTCCCCTACTCATGCTCTGTCTTTCAAAAATAACTAAATGTTAAAAAAAATTTTTTTTAAATAACCACATGAAATAAATATTAGTGTCCCAATTTCATAGATTGTGAAACAAAAACTTAGAGTAGCATGATTCAGAGTGAGGTCTGCAAACTGTTCATGGTCCTCAGTGAAGTTAGGACAGAAATTAGGAGCTGGCATTTAGGAATGTTCATAGCAATTTGACATTGCTAAGATATTTCTGTTGTATTTTGCAAAAGGATTGGTCCACAATGGATTGGACATTACAAGGAAGGAAGGAAGAAAGAAGGAAAGGAAGGGAAGAAAGGAAGAAAGGAGAGAGGGAAGGAAGGAAAGGAAAAGAAAAAAATGGATTCTTCTCCATAAACAGCTTGAGAAATATGGGTTTAGACATTTCTTTTTTTTTTTAATTATTTTAACGTTTATTTATTTTTGAGACAGAGAGAGACAGAGCATGAGTGGGGGAGGGGCAGAGAGAGAGGGAGACATAGAATCTGAAACAGGCTCCAGGCTCCGAGCTGTCAGCACAGAGCCTGACGCGGGGCTCGAACTCACGGACTGTCACAGATCATGACCTGAGCTGAAGTCGGACGCTTAACCGACCAAGCCACCCAGGCGCCCCTAGACATTTCATGATTAGTCCAAAGTTGCACATCAGGTAAGTGTCAGGACCAAGATTTATACCTTACCTAGGCTTCAGAGCCCTTGCTCTTTAGCATGGGTTAAAGAACATGGGCTCTTTTGCATGACATTGCCGTCTCCTGATTTGATAATGGTGATGGTGAGTGAAGAAAGAAACTGGTAATCTGATGACAGTATGACATTATTCTTAGGACCTCAGACTTCAGAATTGGTGGGGGGGGGGGGTGGTGGAAATAAGAGACTTTTCTCAACAGGCAAGGTTCTGGCTCTTGTGTAGTCACCACCACCATCATCTTTTTGCCCATAGTCATCATGGTTAATATTAATCAAGATGTAAAAGCCAGGAATTGTTTCATGCACTTAACATCATTATTTTGTAATTGCCAGGTAAGCTCAGTGAGGTGGATGCTATTGGCTCTGTAGCAGCAGGACCAGGAGGCAAAGCACATGTGCTTGACACCAAAGCCTGGATATTTAACCATTACACTATGCTTTTCCCACCTATGGTACCCGACAGAGTCCCAAGGATGTCTGTGGAGGCATGGGAGCTTATTTGTAAAAAAATGGGAACATGAGAATCAGACTAACTGGATTTGAATTTGATTCTAGGGCTGTGTAATCTTAGACATGTTTCTTAACCCCTCTGTGCTTCAATTATCATGTCTGTACAATGCGGATACCAAGATCTGCCACCTCAAAAGCTTATGGTAAGGATTACATTTTTAAAAATGCATGTTAGCACAATGTTTGGCACATAGTGTTTTGTAAATTGTAGCTATTGGTAATATTATTAAAGTTATATACTAGTAAGTTTTTACACTAACACAAGGCTTAGAAAATGTGGAGGGGCCCCTGAGTGACTCAGTCGGATAAGCATCTAGCTCTTGGTTTGGGCCCAGGTCCTGCTCTCACGGCTGGTGAGTTCAAGCTCCCTGTCAGGCTCTGCTCTGACAGTGCGGAGCCTGCTTGGAATTCTCTCTCTCTCTCCCTCCTGTGTGTTCTCTCTCTCTCTCTCCCTTGCACACACGCTCTCTCGCTCTCTCTCAAAATAAACAAATAAATCTGAAAGAAAGTTTCTAGAAAATGTGGAGTATTATAGTTTGTGGATTTTGCTTCTCAGACTACTAAGTTTTGCTTTTCACAATGATAATGTGTGGCTTTAAGGCATTGTAACTTGCCACACAAGAGTGAAAATAACCTAATACATCCTTCCTATTTGCTAGAATGACACGATCTTATTGCAGGTATCCTCATTTGATGAAATTGCTTCTCTTTTAAATATTAAAGAGACTTCAATAAACATCAAGAAGCCCTTACTCCAGAAAAAGTTTATACTTGTTCATTAATTACCAAGAGAGTTTTGATTTCCCTTCTACAAGTGTAAGCTCCAGAAACCACTGCCCAGGAGAACTCAATTCCAGCAACTTATCCTCCTTATGAATCATATTTAAGACTGACTTTTAGGGGCGCCTGGGTGGCTCAGTCGGTTAAGCATCCGACTTCAGCTCAGGTCGTGATCTCATGGTCCGTGAATTCGAGCCCTGCGTCAGGCTTTGTGCTCTCAGTTCAGAGCCTGGAGCTTGCTTCAGATTCTGCCTCCCTCTCTCTCTGCCCCTCCTCCATTCACTCTCTGTCTCTACCAAAAAAATGAATAAACGGTAAAAAAAAAAAAAAAAAAAAAAAAAAGACTGACTTTTAAAAAATGTGCCTGGGCACCTGGGTGGCTCAGTGGGTTAAGTGTCTGACAGGGCAGAGATCCTCTTCTCCCTGACAGCAGGGATTCTCTCTCTCCCTTTTCTTTGCACCTCCCCCACTCTCAAAATAAATAAAGAATTGTTTTTTAAAAATGTGCATTAATATAATTCGTCCTCTGCTGATTTTCTACTAAAAAAAGCAGCCTCACGCTGGAGGTGGGGTGGGGGCAAGGATTACACCAGGGTCTGTGTGTAAATGCACAAAATAGAAAAGAGCAGCCGGAAGCTACCGGCCTGAGCTCCAGCTGTGGGTGTGTCTCCTCCGGCGCAGCGTTTCCACCAGCCCTGGGCTGCTCTCTGGTACTGCCTTCTGGGAGTGCTGAGCTGGGAGCACTGTGGGGAGCGTACAGTCGCTGTTACAAAGTCATGAGTCAGATTCTCTTGGCAGCGGACTGATTCATCAGATCCTGCCTCCATATCATGACTTGACAGTCCAGCTTATCCCATTCGCAGGCGCTCTTCCAGCTCTGCAGTGCTGTGCAAGGGAAGGAGGGGGGTGGAGCGGGAGCGGAGCTGGGGTGGGGTTGATGGGGTGGGTGGCTTGTCCTGGAGCAGCACCGGTGAGCCCAGACAACCCCCCGCCCCTCCTCGACCTCTACTGACCATTTCCTTGAGAGATTCTGCAGAATTTGTTCTTGCTTTTTCCCCTCTGCTGTTCATTATTGACCTCTCATCTTTTTACAAGGATTTAAAAGATTCCCAGGAGTGCCTCTCCCCCGTCTTCACTGACCTTTTTTGGGTAATAAACTAAAGCAAGTTGATGTTTGAATGAACAAAATGTGTTATACTTCTTGCCATAATCTGACTGTGTGACTCTAGACTATTCTTTGGTTCAAAACCTCCTCATCTGTGAAACGAGAGGTTTGGACCAATGTGTTTTGGCTGGGGGCCCCCATACCCTGAGAATCTGATTCAGTTGGGTGGGTGGGAATCTATATTCTGAAAAACTCCCCATGTCATTTGGATGGGCACCAGGTTTGACTATCATCAGACTGCACAATTTTCAAGGGCCCTTCTAACTCTAAAATTCCACATCTCATGATCTTTTTTGTTCAACCAACTTGCTTTGAGCCAAAATAGGAATTTATTAATCGTATAGCTTTAGGTGGACTACAAAAGGGTACAAAGAGTCTTATAATTTTATTTCGTTAAAAATGAAATGTTTATATCTTTTATTTATTTTGAGAGAGTGAGAAAGAGAGAGAAAGAGAGAGAGAGAATGAATCTTAAGCAGGCTCCACTCACAGCTTGGAGTGGAGATGGGTCTCAGTCTCACCACCTTGAGATCATGGCCTGAGCTGAAATCAAGAGTCTGACGCTTAACTGACTGAGCCACCCAGGTGCCCTGTATCTTTTATTTTTTAATCAGGTTCAATTGGGCCACTGCAGAACTGTTTACATTTAAATTCCCATTTACAAGGATGAAATTCTATCCTGAAAAATTCCAAACTGACCAGAAGACCCAAGCCAGAGCCTAGTTCTCTGTGGCCTCTCATGACCAAGTATAGCTAGAGTCCCCAGAGAATGCCTGGGTCAGCAGCACTCAAATGCTCCCTTGTCATTCACAACCACAGCCAGAAAAATTCGCAGGGAGCAGCAGCACTTCCTGCCTTGTGTGTGAGCTACAAACTGCATCAGGAAATACAGTTTGTCAAATTATATTTTCTGGCAGAGCCCTTTGTTGAAATAGCCACATTATCTATGACATCAGTGACAAGGCCAAAGGTGAGAAAATACACATGAATTTATTCCTCCGAATATTCAGAAAAAGGCAGGGAGGCCAGATGTTTCCTTTCCAAGTGACAAAGGGCCTGGGAACAAAAGGTAGGAGCAACAATTTTGAAAGATCCACTTGGACTTCTTTCTCAGTACCTAAGAATATTCCTAAGTTTAATGAGGGCATCCTCTGGATCCTAGAACAGGGCCTGGCACATCATAAGTAATAAATACCAGACAAATACATGGATCAGAGAGTTCTGATAATCTGAAGATCTTTACCTGCTGAGAGTTAACCTGGGAAAAACTTACTTGCAAGCTCAGAAAGGCAGACATTGGATCTTATTCATTCCATGAGGCTTGACAAAATTATCAGTAAATATTTGTTGAAATAAATTGGCCAAGAGTGCTGCTAGTTAGAGGAAAAAGTGAGGCAACATAGCAGCAACTATAAAGGCTAAAAGAGTCTATATATATTACAAATCCAGAATTTCTTTTTTTTTAAGTTTATTTATTTTGAGAGAGAGAGAGAGAGAGAGAGAGAGCGAGCGCGCAAGTGGGGGAGGGGCAGAGAGAGAGGAAGAGAGAATCCTAAGCAGGCTCCCCATGTCACTGCAGAGCCCAAAGCAGGGCTTGAACTCATGAACCATTGAGATCATGACCTGAACCAAAGTTGGACGTGTAACCAGCTAAGCCACCCAGGCATCACAAAAAACCTATTTCTTGAACAATCATTTACTGAATCATTGATGACATGTGACTAAATGTAAGGGCATCTTTAACTGTAAGTGATAATACTTCAGTAAGAGGAACAGCATTATTTAAGGCAATGGGTTTATACGGATTAAATTGACAGGACTAAGAACTGAGTGATTTATAATAGTGAAAAATTGAATTGCCCTAAATGTCTAACAATAGGGTAAGGAACTTGTTAAATAAACTATGATATTTTCATACGGTTATGTTTTCAGTTAAAATCAGGTCTTCAATCTATTCGTTGTCATGGGGAAATTAATGTATGTTAAATAAAAAAGATGTGGTAGCAGAAACCATTGATTTCCTACTCATACCATTTCCCTGTTTCCTAACAACACAAGTTTGTTGAGCTTTCTATCCTTCTCTGCATTGCTGTGTGCTTCAGGGGAGGCAGGTGCCAGCCCTACCCAAAGGAAAGAATCCTCAACGGTGGCTGTGAATTCCCTTGGCTGCAATTGGTTGAGCACAGGTAGGTATGTGGTTCATTTTGGCCCAGTGAGGTGGTTTGAAGGTAGGGAGGCTTCTGGAAAGGCTTTCCTCCATCTTGAAAAGAGACACCAGAAACCAAGATCCTTCTATAACATGTTCGTGAGTCTGCAAATGATGAGTGTACTGTGGCAGCCACCGTGTCTGGGGCTGAGCTGACATGCCAGGAGAACACAGGAAGATGGAAAGGCCCTAGAGATAGCAGCACTGCTGATCTGCTGATCAGTCAGCCTTGGCGTCATTAGCTGTAGGTCAGTGGCCGAACGGCAGTTCACCAAATGCCCACCCTCTATAATCAGTTCCCCATGTGGCCAATTTGCTGAATTTATTCACTTATTTTAACTCTTTAGATATAGTTGACTGCTTTTCATTCTGTCTTCATAATAGCACTTAAGGAATATTAAATTTGTCCTGGTTCCGGTTCCTTGTTGCTCTAACTTGAAACTACTTTCAATAGTTATTGATGAATAGTCCTGCTGTGGGACCCAAGGAATTTAACAAAAATCCCCTATCCCTGGACAAGCAGAGCAAGACTAACTCCATTTTGTGCTACACCCACCATCTCATGTATAACCCCCACATGACCTACTTATTGCTTAGGACGCTCCCCCACCCTAGTCAAGCCGCTGAGCACACCCTTACTGGAAACCGGCTCATATAGGAATGCGGAACCCCTAACCGCCAAAGAATGTAAACCCTGCCTTTTGCCCGCCAAACTTGCATGCCAATTCTGACCAGAGTGATAGGCTAGTTCAAACAGTTACTATAGGATAAATTGTAATTCAATTGGCCACCTGTGTGTGGACTGACATGACTGTGCAACTTTCTGTGTGTGTTACAATCTCATTGGCCACCGGCCCCTATAAAACTGCTACGCCTCTTAGCCTAGGGGTCCAAGTCCCTGCTCCGCTGTGTCGGGTATACTTGGGCCCAAGCTTGAGCTTGCAAGTAAACCCTCGTGCATTTGCATCGGTATCGGCTCCTTGGTGGTCTCTCGGATTCGAAATCGGGGGCATTACACTGCCTAAGAAGTCACCTTATCTCTGGATTTGTGTGAGCCAATTATTTCATATTCTTTAAGACAAATGAATATTGAGTCCAGATTTTTTCTGACTTGTCACTAAAAGCACACTAATACATGTAGGTTCAGAGAGAGGGAGAGAGAGGAAGGGGAGGAATTATTTCTCACTTATTTCTGGCTTGTAAGAATGGGAAGTGGCTGACTTGTTCATTTATTATATTCATTTTTGTACTTTTCTACATTTTCCATATTTTTAGTAATGAACATGTACTGCTGTTTTGAATAAAGTGAAAAGTTATTCTTAAGGGCTATAAATAGTATTAAGTGCTAATCTCAGAGGGTTATAAGATCACTGGGAATTGGCATCTTGCTTAGTAAAGTGGTGGGTAGCAGGAAGACTCCTCAGATGCAATTGAATTAATTCTAGAAGAATGAGTATGCTTAGGATAAGTAGGAAGAAGTAAGTCCATGAGTCCTGATTTGGTTGAGGAGAAGAACTGGACGAACACTTTTATCATATTTATTGTTTCTTCTCTTCCTGATGCTTTACAAATACATAATTGCCTTTCATCATTGCAATGGTCTTGAAAGCATGTATTATTGTCTCTGTTTTATAGAGGTAGGAACTGAAGATCAAAGGTCACAGGATTAACAAATATTGGAACTGAGATTTAAATGCAGATCTCATGTTAAATACCATGTGTCACACCCACGTAGATGACCTTTCTGGAGTGAAAAATCACAAAATGTTAGAGCTGAAGAGACCATTCAGACAAAGCATTGTTTTGATGATAAGCATTGTTTTGATGATAAAACCCAACCCAAAGTAGGAGCATAAAACAGAACTGATTGGCTTACGAAGCGAGTAAGGAAGAGAGCAGACCAGCATCACACTTGGTTAGATCCAGGGGCCAAGGCGTCAGCCTGTACAGGAGGTATTAAACCATTTCTTCTACAAAAGGAGAGCGTGTCGCAAGGCTGCAAAGAGGGGGGACATAGGCAATATGCCTCGATAATACCCCTGCAAACCTCCTGTAGTCTCAAAACCTGAGGTCCGAAGGAAGCAACTTCTCAGGATAAAAGTGGTAGTCAGTCCAAAAACCCATCCAAAAATTTGTGGCAAAGATATACATCATTTTGGTTTCTGTTGTTTATATATCATTGTTTTTTGCATATTACTGTTGTCCTTTAAAAAAATCATATTGCTTAAGAAATCTGGACACAGTGGGGTGCGTGGGTGGCTCAGTCGGTTAAGGGTCTGACTTCAGCTCAGGTCATGATCTCATGGTTCATTGGTTCTAGTCCCTCATCGGGCTCTGTGCTGACAGCTCAGAGCCTGGAGCCTGCATCAGATTCTGCATTCTCCCTCTTTGCCCCTCCCCTGCTCACGCTTTGTCTCTCTCAAAAATAAATGAAAACCTTAAAAAGAAAAAATAAAAGTAAAAGAAATCTGAACAGAGCTACTCGTTCTTTTTTCCCATAGACAGAGGAACCTAACTCTCACTTCCTGTCATCCAGCAGTAAAGAACACCGACAACAGGGTGACCTTTAAGGCTTTAATTAGCATTAGGCTGGACCCTGTTTTCCAACTCAGTACAAAATATATTTTAGAAGCTTCTGATTATACATTTACTACAGGAAAGGAGAGAACCTACTTTCTTTTTCCTCACTTAGTCCCCAGATCAGGAGTGGGTAAATTTTTTCTATAAAGTGTCCACTAGGAAATATTTCTGGCTTTGCAACCATATGGTTTCTGAAGCAACTACTCCCCTGTGGTCGAAGTGCAAAAGCGCTTGTGGACAATATGTAAACAATGAGCATGGCTGTGTTCCAATACCATTTTATTTTTAAAAACAGGAAGCAGGCCAGATTTACTTGGCAGTTCTTGGTTTGCCAATCCCTGTCTTGGATCACTGTTTTTTGTGGTTTTTTTTGTTTGTTTGTTTTTTGTTTTTTTTTTTTAAATTTCTGATTACAGGCATTTTTTTTCCCACACCCATGACAAAGCAAGAGAATTTCACATTTTATATGAGTGTATTCTATGTTGATTATTTTGATGGTTACAAAAGCAATCAGTATGAAATAGGAATTATTTTTGCCTGTTTTGTGCGTCTGTTCACTCTAGAAAAGGAATAAACTTTTCAAGGCATGCAGCTTAAAACTTTTAAGTTAATAAAACTACTTCAATAAAAAAATCATTTAATGTTTTAAAACCTTGGATTTCAAATACAAATTTGGTTAAGAAAAAAGAGCTATGCAATCTGAACTGTGACAAGTAGGCAGGATCATAAATTTGAGGAACCACTAAATTATCTTTTCCTGACTGTGGAAATTAAATGGTATTTCCCTGACTAATGAGATAATAGAGTAGCTGCTATTTTTATTTATTTAGATTTTTTTATTCTTAAGAAATCTCTACACCCAATGTGGGTCTCAAACTCACAGCCCTGAGATCAAGTGTTGCATGTTCTATTGACTAAGGCAGCCAGGCTCCCCAGGTAGTTGTTATTTTAAATCTGTAGGAATTCCTGCCGAGTGAACCTGCTGACAGATTGTACTTGACTAGTTTTTGGGGGAAGGAGGGAGCACTTTTTTCTATAAATTAAAAACACCTGGGCTAATAAAATTTGAACATTTATTAACATAAAGCTTTAGATGTACATACCATATTACTGAAACTCAAACTCAGTTTAGTGATAGCTATTATCACTCAAAATATTATTGTCAAAAATAGGAGCCTAACTTACTTTTTTAAATATAATGTTTATTTGAGAGAGAGAGTGTGTGTGAGCAGTCGAGAGGCAGCCAGAGAGGGAGAGAGAAAGAATCCCAAGCAGGCTCCACACTCAACATGGAGCCTGATGTGGGGCTTGATCCCACCACCCTGGGATCATGAACTGAGCCAAAATCAAGAATCAGATGCTTAACCAACTGAGTCACCCAGTTACTCCTACTCACTATCTTTTACTTTTTTTTTTTTTTTTAAATTTTTTTAACGTTTATTTATTTTTGAGACAGAGAGAGACAGAGCGTGAATGGGGGAGGGTCAGAGAGAGAGGGAGACACAGAATCTGAAACAGGCTCCAGGCTCCAAGCCATCAGCACAGAGCCTAACGTGGGGCTCGAACTCACCGACCGCGAGATCATGACCTGAACCGAAGTTGGACGCCCGACCGGCTGAGCCACCCAGCCGCCCCTCTTTACTTTCAAACATAACACAACATGGAGATCAGAGAGGTTACCTGATTCTTCCTAAGTTACATATCTTGTGACCAACAGAGCTAGAACTAGAATCTAGATTTTTGGACTCCAAGTTCATAGTCTTGTACCATATTTACCATACCGCCCTCATAGACATGTAGACTTTTCCAGTTCTCAAGATTTAAAACATTGTGAATAAAGGAACAAACTATCAAGTTTTCAGTTGTAACCTAGAACTACTTTTTGAAAATCACAATGAAAAAACTTGTGTTTTGGGCACAGATCACTTAAATATGTAGAATGAAGGGGTAGGAGTATATATGGATTTTGAAGCTGTGCTCTGAATTCCTAGAAGCTCAGGTGAACCTCAGAAGTCAGGGGCATGAATATGCTTAAATCTTCCACCATGGATATGTCTTTGGCCCAATTATGAAAATTTAGACTATACAAGAAGGCAGTGTACCAGTTTTAATATTTTCTTATGTTAGTGACCTCTGTAGAATTATATTTGAAAACAAAATTGTCTTGCTAAATAATTTACTAGGTTAGATCATTTAGCTAGTTTTTAAAATTTGTGGCACTTTAAGAATGAAATCTCGACCTGAATGTGAAAAATCTGAATGAGGATAGCAAATAATTACACTGTTTTAATAGAAAAGCAATTTCAATTATTCCTATTCATTGATGATTTTAGTAAGATCTATACTGCATCTGACCTATAATCAATAGTTTCCAACTCTTTCAGTTTTAGAGTGACTTAAACTCTTGTGTGTGTTTAATAAACATTAAACATGGGTTGAATGAATGAATGAGTGAGTGAATGACTACAGATTTAAGGTCCTAGAAGGGAAAATCCAAAGACCCCACAGCTAAATGTCAAGTAAGAACAGCCAGATATGGCTTTGGAAGCCAGGTGTCCATTCCCACTGCCCAATCTTCTTTCCTTTTATTTATTTATTTTTTATTGTGGCAAAATGTGCAGAACACAAAAGTTAGCACTTTAAGTTTTTGTAAGTGTGCATGTCAGTGGCATTAAGTATATAAACATTTGTGCAATCATCACCACATCCATGACCAGAACTTTGGCTTCTTCCCAAACTGAAACATTGTACTTATCAAATAATAACTACATGGACCTCCCTCCCCAGCACTTGGGAACCACCATTCTATTTTCTGTCCCTATGAATGTGACCACTCTAGGTGTCTCATACAAATAATAATACAATGATACAATAATTGTCCTTTTGTGTCTGGCTTATTTCACTCAGCATATTGTCTTCAAGGTTCATCCATGGTATAGTCTGTGATAGAATTACTTTTTGGAGCTGAATAATATTCCACTGTATGCCATTATACATGTATACCATTCTTTTTGTGTCTCCATAATTTTGCTTTTTCCAGAATGTCATATTATTGGCATGAGACAGCTTGTAGCTTTTTTCAACTAGCACTTATTCACTTAGCATATTCACTTAGCAATATGCATTTAAATTTTTTCCGTGTCTTTTAATGGCTTGATAGCTCATTCTTTTTGTGTGGAAATAAGTTTTAAACTCTTTGCTACCAAAGAGTATGATTCTTAGATCGTATGGTAGGAATATGTTGAGTTTTGTAAGAAATTTCCAAACTGTCTTCCAAACTGGCTATACTATTTTGCATTCCTACCAGCAATGAATGACAGTTCCTGTTGTACTTCCTTACCAGCATTTGGTGATATGTATTGGCATCTCATTATTTTAATTTGTGATTCCCTCCTGACATATATGTAGAGCACCTTTTCATATGCTTATATATCTTCTATATATCTTTGGTGAGGTGTCTGTTCAAGTTTTTTTGCCTATTTTTTAACTGGATTGGTTTGTTTTATTAATGTTGATTATTAAGAGTTCTTTGTTCATTTTGGGTAATAGTCCTTTATCAGATAAGTCTTAAGAAATGTTTTTCTCCTAGTCCTTTCATTATCTTGACAGCGTTTTTTAAAAGAGCATTCTCAAGATAATTTTATTTCTGAAAACACATTGTCTTTCTGTACCACTAGATTTTGATATGGACCAAAATTGGTATTATTACCAAAACTGCTCTTTGTCTTGGAATTCCCTTCTCAAAGATTGTGTTCTTCTTAAACACACTGAAATACATCATGCCTAGTAATCAGTTTGAATAGCATCAATCTCAGGCCAACCTCTGTGCAGGCACAGAAGTCTCTTGTTATACCCTACCTAGCCCATGACATGGCTGTCTGTACACCCTATGTTTGCCTAAAATGGTCAGAAAGGTCACACAGGACAAAAATCTGATTTAAAATAAAAATTATTAAAAAATACAACACTGAGGGTCATCTCGGTGGGTCAGTTGGTTAAGTGTCCGAGTTCGGCTCAGGTCATGATCTCACAGTTGGTGAGTTTGAGCTCCATGCTGGCTCTGCGCGGACAGCTCGGAGCCTAGAGCCTGCTTCAGATTCTGTGTCTCCCTCTCTCTCTGTTCCTCCATGGCTCACGGTCTTTCTCTCAAAAATAAATAAACATTAATATATACATATATATATATATATATATATATATATGGCACTGAAAGTGTTCTGTATGATATTTAATAATAGATACATGTCAGGTATGTGCATACGTGTTAAATGCTTATTATGCGTTTGGCAAAACCAAGAGTAAACCCTAATGTAAACTATGGACTTTAGTCAATAATAAATGTATCAGTATTGGCCCATCAACTGCAACAAATGTACCACACTACTAATTTGAGATGTTAGGAAAACTGTGTGTGTGTTTGTGCATGTACTGGAGCAGAGTGGTAAATACAAGGGTATATGGGAACTCTGTACTTTATGCTGGATTTTCTGTAAACCTAAAACTGATCTAAAAATTAAGCCTATTAATTAGGACAAATATACTGCTTCAGGTTTCTCAGGTGATTTTATTTACATTACAAATTAGTTGAAATGTATGAAGAACATTTTTTAAAAGGTAAAAACAATAACAAAAGTTAAAGACATCAATTCATAAGGTAGAAAGCTAAGATAATTATTTGGATAATTTAATATGATGTTGAATACACACCTTGACAACTGGCCTTTCCCCTACCCCCTACAATCCTGTTCTTTACTAAAATGACTCAACTAACATAGAAGGAGAAATGTCATCCCCTCCAGTGGAAACTGGAAAGGATTCTTACATGTCTGAGATAGTGAAAGGCAGAATTCTAAGAGGGTTTCCCCCTAAGAGTCCCACCTTTGGTATACATGGCTTGGATAATCCCTACTCTTTTGGAATGTGGAATGAACCTTTGCATATGATGGGTAGTTACTCCCTTGGTTAAATGATGCCATATGGCAAATGGTGATGGAAGAGTCACTCCGTTGATTGCATTACATTTTATAAGGCCCTCTTATAGAGACTGGAAGGAGACTGGAAGTCAGAGAAACGTGCTTCTGCGGGCCTGGAGAAATGCAGATAGCCAGGTTGTGAACTGCCTTTTGGGGCTATGCGACAAGAGACCACAAGGGGCTTTATGAACTGAGAGTGCTTCCCAGCAAGAAAATAGGAACCTCAGTCATATGGCTGCAAGGAGCAGAATGATGCCAAAAACTCGACTAAGCTTGTGGGAGGACCGAGAGCCCTATATGAGAACGGCAGTTGTGGCCAACATCGTAATTGTGGCTTTGTGAGACCAGCAGAGGATCCACCTAAGCCATGACCTGAATCCTGACCCATGGAAACTATGAGATAATGGGATGTGTTAATTTAAGGCATTAAGTTTGTGGCAATTTGTTATGTAGTAATAGAAAACTAATACAGAGTTTGCACACGGGAGAGTCAGGTTACAAGAAAGACCATCTGGTTTTGTTCACCTCTCCTATGGGAAGCCTTTGGACTCCGTGGTCAGAAGCATTGTCTAAAGGAGTGCCCTCAACGGTCTGAATCTCTCCAGTTGGCCAGAAGAATAGATCCAATTCCAGTTGTCACCTTGACCCCATTGCTTCCTGTCTTGATAGAAAAGAATCAGCATGCCAGACCAGTTTGCTCTGTACACTTAGAAGGCAAACCACCTGCACCTTGCCGTCATCACCAATCCATCTAACGAAAGGCTCAATTACTCTGATTTGTCAACTCTCAGACCATTTCCTCCTCGGAAATCCCAGAAGCACATTTCTCTGACTTTTAATCTTGCAATCTGCTGTAAGAATTATGAAAGTACCAGAGACTCATACCAGCTAACAATACTAAATAAGCTAGACAATAGCACCAAATCGCTAACTACATAAGTAGAATCATCTGGTCAAAAGGAAAGCACCAAGGTGATTGTTTAGAACAAATGAACCTCTATGAAAGAACCAGGAGAGAGTCTGGAAGAAACATTCTTATTCATATTCACAGTGAAACTGGAGAGGATATCACATCAATTACAACAAACACACCAGGGCACCTGGCTGACTCGGTTGGTAAAGCACACAACTCTTGTTCTCAGGGCTCTTGGTTCAAGCCCCACGTTGGGCATGGAGCCTACATACATACTTACATGCGTACATCTATCAAACCAACCACGCTTTCCTGAAAAAGAAAAGCTCTGAAATCAAGAAATAATTCTTTGAGAGGCACTTGGGTGGCTTAGTCATTTAAGCATCAGACTCTTGGTTTCCGCTCAGATCGTGGACTCAGGGTTTGTGAGCTCAAGCCCCGAGTTGGGCTCTGTGCTGACAGGGCGGATCCTGCCTGGTATTCTCTCTCTCTCTCTCTCTCTGACCCTCCCCTGCTCACACTCTCAAACTCAAAAATAAATAAACTTAAAAAAAAAATAGTTCTTTGAAAAAAATTTCAACCATAATTAACAAAGTGAAAATCTGAATGACACTGAAGAAACAATTCCAAAAACCAAATGACGTTGACAGAGCACACACATAAGGAGAAAGATCACGAGAAAAGAGGAGCATCTTGGAGAACAGATTTGGAAGTCTAATTTAAAAATAATCAGAGTTCTAAATGCAAGGAAAGGAAGCAAGGGAAAATGAGTAATTAATGAACTAATAAAATATAATTCTTCAGAGCTGGAGAAAGGATTGTGTTTGCAGACTGAAAATGTTCACCAACCAAAGATGGAATTGTTTTTCAAAAGCTCATTTTTAATATCAGGAACTATGAGGGATGCCAGGTTTTACCAGGGCTACAAGTTAACAAGGAAAAGAATTATAATTCAGAATCCTAGATATTCAGAGATTCACAATGTAATAGTATACCAACCAGGTACACTTTTTGGATAAATAAAAACTGAATCACAGTAAAAATCCCAGGAAATAAAAAAGTTACAATATACAAGAAAGGGCAGCACTAGGACAAATTCAATAAAACTCAAATCTAAAAAAAAATTTATTATTACATTTTTATTTATTTTTGAGAGAGAGAGGGTGCAAGTGAGCAAGGGGCAGAAAAGGAGAATCCCACTAGGGGCAGAGAAAGAGAGAGAGGATCCCACACAGCCTCCACACCCTCAGCATGGAGCCCAAAATGGGGCTCAAGCTCACCTGATGTGGGGCTCGAACTCACGAACTGTGAGATCATGACCTGAGCTGAAGTCAGATGCTTAACTGACTGAGCCACCCAGGTGCTCCAAATCTAAATTTTTGATAAATGAAGTATGTTGCAATTAAAGTAATCTTGAAAAATAAGTCATGCTGTAAAATAATTATTAAAGCATCTGGAAAATTGGGCAGATTATTCAGTAAAGCCTGGAAAAGGAAAATGTAAGGGAGGGAGGGAAAAGTGAAAGCTTGCAAAATGTCCCAACTGAGGTCTCCAAGTAGGAGAGAACATAATTCTGATGTGATGTTAGAATCTGACAGAGAAATGTGGGCCCACATTTCTTTGTTAAAATATAATAATGATTACTAGTAGAATTAAAATAACATGTAGAACTGCTAGCCAATAAAAAGAGAAAAAGAACACATGAAACCTGGTCTAACAAAGAATCAATCAAGAGAGGAGGAGGAGGAAGCAACGTTAACGGAGGGGGGATTTCTGCAGTGCTCCCTCGGGTTGACCTGCTGTCAACCATGGCCTTCCTAGCTTCCTCTCCAGAAGAGTTGTCTGTGCCAAATGTACTTGTGGACAGAGGAAGCACTGGCTGTTAGATGAACAAATGGTTGACTTCATCTCATCCACGTTATCTTTTTCCTGCATCTGGTAGGGAACCTGACTCCAGGCCTGAGGAGGCCCTGCCAGCCTTCTCTCTGCATGCTTGTTACTGCTTCAGCACAGTCAGAAAAGCGGGTGGGAACCCCACTATTCAGATTTGGGTGCGAGGAGGGTGGCTCATGTCTAAACTACGCTCTGGATACCAACCAGCTTTTCCAGAGTTCTGTATTTAGGTGCTTGTGTAGCAAATAGCAAAGGGAACACTGTTTTCCATTTGCCTGCTAGGGGAAGCCCATGGAAAGGGAACTGATTGGCTGGATCAGATGATTCATTTGGGGAGGGGTCTTTGATCATAAGAACATAATGCTAAATGGTTAAAATGTCAATCATACCTTAACCAGAATGGCTCCAGGAGCAGAAACAACAGCTACAGAAAACAGACACATACAATGTAGTACGTGGGTACATGAAATATTTTTGAAGGGAGGAAGAGCAATTGAAACTATAACAGTATTTTTAAAGTGTATAAACTTTGACCCAGAAATTTCTCTTATGTAATTTACCTTTGCGGGGATAGTTAGTCCTGGGTAAGCAAAAATTCAAAGATGTTCACAGCAGCATTTCCCACAGCAGGGAAACCACTGAGGAGACTCTTAAAACTTCAAGAGGAGACAGATTAAATACATTGTGGTGTATTCTGTCAATGGCTGCAGTCAATACAAGGGATGGGGTTGATCTATATATATTACTCTATAAAGTTACATAAAATTCATTGCAGAACATTATCTTATGACCATACGGAAATGTACATGCATGTGTGTGGGGGAGTGTGTGTCTATCCTTAGAAAGAGGTCTGGCAGGATATTCTCTCTCTGGTCTCCCAGGAGAGTGGAACTATAAAGTGATACTCACATTTATCTTTGTGCCTTTCTGAATTGTTTAAAATTTCCACAATGAGAATGTTAACTTCTGTTTAAAAAATTAAAGATAGTCTATGTAGTGGAAAAATATTGTTTCAGAGGAAAACATTTTTTTCCTCCCTATTTTATGCAAAAAAAGATGCTCACTGGGTGATTATTTGGCTTCCTATGTATGTCACCTTACTCAGTCTTATCAGCGGTTTAGAAGGATTTTTCTAGTTGATTTGCACAGAATAAATACTCCTTTTTCCCCAGCTTTATGGAATCCAAGAATAAACCCATGGGCTCATGCTGGCTATTTAGTATGATGTTTAAACTTCCCATGTGACAGACTTATTATAATCTGATAATCAATATAGCCATATAAATATGTATATGCAACCTGTATATTAATTATTATCACTTGATAATATAACTATATGTAAGTTTTAAAAATGAGAATTTATTGCTTCCAAGGGGTTCAAAAAACCCTAGGGGCATAATTACATATTTTAATAGAGTGCTAAAAAATAAGTAGAGACAGATGTTACCACCATTTTATGAGTGGAAAAGTGAGGTAGTGTGAGGTACGCACATGCTTGCAAAACAGAAGAGTCAGGAACAGACAGACATAAAAGCTTTCTACTCTTTTCCAAACATTCATCCAAAAGTCCTTTCCCTCCTCTTGAGAACATTCTGGTCAAAATCCTTGGTAGTTCTAGATTTTGGTTTGCCAGTAACTATCACCTCACAAACATCAAAGCCATTACTATACATATTTATAATAAACGTTTGGACTTGCCAGCAAGGTTGTTTTAGGGCTATATTTGCATTATTTTTATACGTATAGCAATGCTTCAAAGGCACAGACATTTTGTCGTAGATCATAAGCTGGAATGCTCCTATTTAGAATATTTCTTTTTTTTTTTTTCAATAAAAAGTGAAACGAACATAGGGATAAAGGTAGTAACAATTATCATTTTTAAAAACCAAGGTTGAGCAAAGTCTATCTTTCAAGTTCTCCAGAATTTTAGTAACTTTAACTGACTGTTTTATAACTCATGCCAGTTGGATTTCCCTGAGTGCGCTGGCATTTGCAACACTTCCGTTTTCTGATCTGTCTTTTGAATCATCTGCAGACTTAACACGGTTAGTAATCATGTCTGCTGAAGGGCAGATTTCGCCCTGTCCCTCCCAGCAGGCACTCCTACTTAATGCCACTGACTCAGGCTTCTCTGGAGCTCTTTTTTTCACCAGACACTTTTCTCCCTATATATGGTAATACTGCTCACACAGATGATCTTGCCTTGCTAGGAAAGCTGGAAAGTGAAATCACACCAAAACTTGAGACGACCGTAGGCCACGGTAGTTTGTCTTCTAATAACGGTGAGAGTCGGTTACGAAAGCAGGGAGACTGACCCCGAGTTCCCCGGAAAGCCGCGTGCCCCGGCCGCGGTCCCGGGAGGGCGCGCGAACGGCGGGTGGCGGGGCGCGGCCGAGCAGCGCGCGTTCAGGGGCCGAGCTGCGCTCCGGATCCAAGCCGGGTCGCGCGAGCTCTGAAGTGTCACAGCGGGCTGGGCGGTTCTCTTCTCAGCGAGCTTGCTGTCACTCCGTGCTGCCTGTTAGTAGGGCCTCATGGCACTGCCTTCATCTAAGAAACAGCCATTCCACTTGAAATAGAGCACAAAGAGGAAGTTCAAAGGGGGACAGCAAGCATGTGGAGGTCCCATTGCGTGCAGGCATAACTTGAAATAACCTGGAGGCTTTTTCCTAGTAGAGTTGGTCAGGAAAAAGCTATTTATTCACAACGACCAGAGATTTTAGGAAATGCGTAGAAATAAGTCTTCAATAGGAGCTTATTAGCTTTAAATAGCTGTCTCTTCCTTGACTTTTTTGGAGGAAAAACTGGATAACTAAAAATATCATTAGGAGCTTTTTCACCCGAATTTTATGCTAAATAAAATATTTATTTTACTTTCTAGATACAGTTAGAAAACATGCAGGAGGACATTGAATGTTCTTCAACTATTGAAAAATATGTAGATGTCTCACAGGCTTCAGTGGATTTTAAGTTCCTTTGGGGTAGATGTGATAGCTACTATACAATGTAAAGGTACGACTCACTGTATAGTGTGTTGCACAAAATAGACACAAAGGATGTTGGCTAAACCTAGTTTTACAAAGGATGTTGACTAAAGCCACTTTTCCAAGTGATTTAAAATTAGGTTTGAAGTTCACTGTTAGTTTCTTTCTACTAAGTTGATTAAGTACAGTTGTATCCAGGAGCAGAAAGATAACCTAAATGTCTCCTTAAAGTAACTTTTGATAATGTTTCTCAACCCTGGGGTGTCTGGGCACTTTTGAATGGCTGGCAAAGGTTCTTTGGTGGTGATGGTGTGTGGCTTTTGATAATAATCTCATTGCTATTCATCATGATCGTGTGTACCTTCCACCTATAAATTCCCACTGTGCCCTTCCTACCCGATCTCCCTCTACCCTGCCCTGCAAAAATTAATAAAATTAATAAATTAATAAATAATGCATTATAATCAATATGGTCTCACTTCATAATGTCTTCATTACCACTTTCATTATCTGTTCCCTCCACCATTTCCTACATGGACAAAATAAAACAAAGTTAATTAAACAGAAAACTTGAAAAAACAAAAACAAAAACCACCAAAACCACCAAACCCCAAAAAAGCAAAGCATACTTATTCAGATCTGAGTATACTGAACCCCTCGCTCCCCCAATCACTTTCAGTGGAATGTGGATAGCTGTTATGTATAAAAGTTGAGTTTTCTTATATAAGCTTTGAGGACAAACAGAAATATGTGAGCCATAATGCTTCTTTTTTTCCATACTGTGGCTTTCATTTTTTTTTTTTTTTAATGGGATGGAGAGAAAGTAGTTATTCTCTGCCATCTAGTGTACTAAGTTGGAATTGTGTTTTGCCACTAAGATCCAGTAACTAAAATTCATAAAGATCGTATACTGATTCAAAAAAAGATGGATGGATTCTACAAACAATTGTGCTTCCAAGCTTCAGAGATCCACATATTAGGAAAAAACACACAGAAAAAGGACACAATGATAAACATTTATTGCAAAACTGGAGAGCAGGAGTTGATGCTGGAAAGAATTAAAAAAACCCACTTACAGAACCATGTAATGAATAGCTGTTTGTGGTGAGGAAATATTGTTGTAATTGATGAATTGATAGCATTCAGAATTCTCTGTGGAACAATTACTTGAAATGATCCTCCGATAAATTTGTCAGTGTATACTGTCTTTCAAAGACCCATGACTTTGCTGACCACTTGCATGAGCTTTAATCCCTTGTATCTCTATAAGCATGCACCTGTATCCCTTGTATCCAGTCAGCTAGTCTTTCCAGTTTCTTCCTTCATGTTTCCATTACCACTACTAAGAGTGGGTAATAGAATCTTTTCCATATTACTTTCCATCTTCTTAGCTCTTGCCAGCTTACATAATAATTGCTATACAATCTTCCTTAAACACTGGGTCACTGTTGCTTGAAAAGCCCCTGGACCCCTATTTCTCTTTTTGCTTACATACCTCCTTCACCTGGTTGCATTGTTGCGTTAATCAGATCTCTTCCTACCTGCAAATTTCTTTTCCCTTTCTTCTTGAACATTTGTGCCAATCTCTTCATGGACCCTTGAATAGCCCTGCTCATTGTTCCAGTCTTCACTGGTGCAGTTTCTCTAATGGGGAACGCCTGTCCTTCCTTTCTTTCTCCAGCCAACTTTGCTTCATCTTTCAGGATCCAGCCCAGCCGTAGCCCCTCCATGGATACCCTCCCTTGCCTGTGAAACCTTAGGGGAATTATAGGTTATATTCTGTAACTGAACACTTGTGCAAATACTACGCTATGGTTTACCATTATTTCACAGGTTTTAGTTCCAATTCTTCCAAAATCTATTGTGAAATACTCTGGGCCACGTATTTTCTTAACTCTCTTTAAGCCCCACCTTGGGATCTACACTTCTGGGAGCTCTTGGATACTTGTTGACTGGTTTTCTTCATCCTCAGCACAATTCTACAAGGCAGACGGAGCTGGTATTGTTATATCCATTTTATGAACGAGGATAGCAAGGCCCAGAACATTTGCAAGACTTGCTCTTGTCAATGATACTGCCAGGACAGGGGCTCTGGGGTCTTCTGTCTAGCACATCTCTTGGCACACTTTGCTGTCATTGGACTGGCAGGGGTAGATGAAGCAATGCACTAAACCCTTCTTTATTTTCAGCTACACATGCTATAGATAACTGTCATGAACTCATATTGTAGGAAGCAACCAAGCAACAGATTATAATCAGGGCGTGTAGTTGTGTCTCCTGCTTGGCAATTTCAGTTCTATCTTGGTGGTTATGCCACATTTTCAGCCCACACCCATTTGTCCTGTTTGACAACCACAAACTGGTGTCCCGGGGTATATGACATTCTTCCACACAGCTCGCAGATTAAATGATTTGTTGGGACCTTAAAACAACTGTGACTCTGACTGTCTCTTGACATTTGTCACCCAGTGAAAGAAATCCTGGGGCACCCAGTCTCACACTGCTGCTGAACAGTTAGAAAAGTCACTACTATTAGTGTCTTGATCAGAGTTGTTAAGGGAATCAGGGAGGATTTCTAGGTAGTTCCAACTCTGGCCACAGGATGGATTCATTTTCCTTGCTGTGTGCACCTTGGGTGACTTGCCAGCACAGCAGCAGAGTCTGCCTCCTTCCACAGACTTACACGCAAGGGTCCCTCCACTATGCATTCGTTCTCTCCAGCCTGCTTAGCGTGGTGGGAGGACTCAGTAGCAAAATGAAAATATCATATCTACACGAGTCAAGCAGTTCAGAGGGATGGCATTGATGAAATCTGCCCTATTAAAGATCTGGAAAATAAATGCTACCTAGATTGTTAAACAGTTCTACCAGTTTAAAGTAACTGTGTATTAATTGAACAAAAAGCAGCAGGAGAAGGTTTAGATTCTGTAAAGAAAGTCTACATTCATAGGTGTAACAAGGGACTTTTATAACTGCATGTCTGAGGAAATGATCAGAACTAATCTAAAAGTGTCATGAAATGCAATATTATTACCTTTATTTTATGATAACACTGTTAACACATAAAGAAGATTGGTTTCTACCTGAGCTATAAAACATTTTCATGATTGTAGTGGTGGGAAATTTTAAGCTAAAAATTAGATCCAGAAGTTTCAGTTTTACAAGATGAATCAGTCCTAGAGATCTACTGTACAGCATGGAGTTTACAGTTAATACTGTATTATATGTTTTAAAAATATTTGTTAAGAAGGTAGATTTTATGTTAAGTGTTCTTATCACATACATGTAGATAAATAAAGAGGGCAGGAGGAAAGTTCTGGAGGTGATGGACATGCTTATGGCATGGATTGTGGTGATGGTTTCATGGGTGTGCATTTATCTCCAAACTCATCAAGTTAGATACATTAACTATGCACACCAATGAAATGGTTAATTTTTTTTTAATGTTTATTTTTGTTTTTGAGAGAGAGGGAGAGAGAGAGAGAGAGAGAGAATGAGTGGGGTAGGGACAGAGAGAGAGGGAGACACAGAATCCATAGCAGGCTCCAGGCTCTGAGCTGTCAGCACAGAGCCCAATGTGGAGTTCAAACCCATGAATAGTGAGATCATGACAACTGACTAAGCCACCAGGTACCCACCCCTAACATGTTTTTTTTTTTTAAAGATAATTAGATCCAACTAGGAAACTGCCATATAAAGCATTAGATGCAGAATGCTCATGAAGAGCCCAGAATTACCACCACTAAGAACTACCTAAAAAACAATGACATCCCTTCTAACGCACACAAAAGATAAGCACAAACTTCATTGCCACAGTTCTCCCAGGAGGCATGTGGAAAGGTGGACCAGCTCTTCTGATGCCTGTTTTGCAGGCTTAGAAAGTTAAAAAGCCTCCAGTTCTTACATGCCTCATACTGTGGTGGTGGTGGTATGGGGTGGGGCTGCGATCTGAAGCCAGGCCTTAGAACTTTTCTTCCATTAACTACCCATATACCAGTGTGTTAAGATATGAACTGCATCAGGATGTCATATTGACTATTCAGCCCTTGGAATATGTTTGCATAGAAGATTATTTTTCTAGTCTTGCGAAAATTTGAGTGTTCCCTGAGCAAATTTCTAATGTGGCATCTTGGGGGAAAAAAGCATTACGAAATGCTTGTACTATAAATTTCACTTTGTGACTCATTTAGATTTTATGAATCTTCCTACCACTTCACGCAAAACTTTATTAATGAAGAAAAAGAGGATTGGAATCATGCCCATGGTTTCTGACTCTTTTATTGGCCAATGATATCTGCAAAGCCACTTGCTATCATAAGTTACTAGAATCAGAACCCCTAATGCCCAGAATATCTCATCAGTCAACTTCGGACACAGTCCTCACAAAGCAATATAACCCAAGATGTGAGGTTGGACACACACTGGAGGCTATTGCTTGTCTTTGGTTCTTCACAAAATTATCAGAAACTCTATTCCTGAAGTCCTGGATGCAAACCACATCGTTTCCATTTAATGTGACAGATTGGCACTGATAGATGGTGTTGACATCACATGATATATTGAAACACCAGATTTCCTGCTGAGAAAATCCTGGGTAGGTTTGTAGGACCAAGTCAACTTAGTAGAAAATACTGTATTGACTTTTCATGTACTAAGGCTCTAGTTTCCGATTTTTTGAGTGCCTAGGGAAGCTTATTGCCATTGGAAATGAAAGCTTGATTGATTAGAACAGAGATGTGCCTTTTAAAAGATTGAATTGCTTGCCTTAAAGGATCAAATTCAACTCTCAAGAGGGAGACTGGCCTTATGATTCTCTTTTCTCCCTAGGCAGTTGTGATTCTTTTTTTTTTTTTTTTCATGCCTTGAAACAGCAAATTGTGGAAGATCATTCTGTGTGGATAATCTTGGGTAAATTGTCCCTCAGGTGTAGGTCTAGAGATTATAATCTATGAGAAGAAAGCTAAAAAAAATCCACAAAATACAGGTAAAGCAGGAAATGTTTTCTCACTTCAAATGATGTCTGCAGGAGGGCATTCTCAGTGGGAGCGGACATTCAGTTATAAAGTTAAAAATTGAAGAGTAATTAACAATAGCTTCACAGCTTGTCCTGGACTGCTCCTGGACACATCACCCTTCTGTCTAACTATAACTACGACTTCAATCTGATTTAACTCAGTTTCCTTGTGTCTGGTCAGCATGCTCACAAATGACGGGCATTCTCTACCCTTCCCTTGAAGCAGGTGTTAGCTGGTGATCTGGACCGTTTCTATCTAGATGATGGTGACATCTGCGTTCGAGTCCCTTCTAAGTCAAGTTCTAAAAGTGAGTCCAAGGCAAAATAAAATCTTATCTTTTAATGGGACACAAGCAAACTGGATACTCAGAGATGTTCTAGGTAGGGAATTATGTTGATGCCCAACCTATTATAAATTGGCACTTGCATAATAGGGTCAACAATTTGGTAATTGATATGATTTTGGTTAGACAGAATCTGCACACATACACCGTTTGGGAAGTGTAGAGGAGTACATGAGAAGTACTCTTCTGGCCTTTATCTTCCACTGACCCAATTTCCCTGTCTGGTCACATCTGTTTTTACAAATTTCCTTGTTCTTCCAAAGATGGTATGTATCTACCATACACAGATACACAGATTATATGTTATGTGTGCATATAATTTTTGTACAAATGGTTGTGTATTCTATACCTTATTTTTAAACCTAACATTATGATTTTGAAGCTGTGTCAATCTTTCTGTCTGCTGTATAGTATTCCATTTTGTGGTATAATTTATTGAATCAGTTGCCATTAATAAACTTTTAAATTGTTCCTAGGCTTTTGCTGTTACAAACAGCTGTGCAGTAGACATCTCTGTACATACCTCGTTCACATATATATGAATATATTTGGAAGATACATTTCTTAAAATGGATTTGATGGATCTTATTTTTTGTCATAATTAATGATACACTTCTGTTTTTTTATTGACCTTTTTATTTCTACATTTCACTATGTGGTCTGTGTTTTTTCTTGCTTTTTGCTGATTATATGAAAAATATAAATTTTTCTCTAGTGGTTTGTTTTAATAAGCATGTGGTATACTTTACTTAAGACCTCTATTTCTTTGATCAGCATTCTTTGACTCCTTACCATATTACTGGTGAAATCAGCAATTTCCACTTCTCCTTAGTACTCCTTCTAGTAGCTGATTTTGATTTTTATTACTCTATTATATTTGTATATTTTAAAAAGTTGTATTAGCTGGTTTGTCAGCTTTGCTGCCTGGCTGTGAAAGTTAAGGAAGTCTCTACCCTTACATTACCTTCCTTTTTTTTTTTTTCTTTGAATTGTGCTATTTATATAATGTTTCCATTGTTAGGAAATCTCTATCTTGGATATTCAGGACTTCACTACGCTATGTCTTAGTGTTGACAATCTGATGTAACTTTGTATTCCCTTGAATAAGATGTGCCATTTAGGATTTAGAGTCCTCTCTCATTAATTCTGGATCCAATGAATGTGTCTTCTTTATTGATCATTTATCTACATTCCCTTCCAATTCTTGTTTATTGCCATTTCACTTTCTCACTCTTGTCATCCACTGTCCTTATGTGTTCTCAGCAGTGTCTATTCTCCTTGGTGCTGCTTCCAAAGTAAACCTCATATTTCCCTAAGGGCTTGTTTTTTCCACCTATTATTTCACTTTATCTTCCCTGGGCCCTCATAACCCAATGGAAAAATTCTTATTTCATCAATCAATAGCTTCATTACCTTGTGAATTCTTGGTGATACATGGACTTGATGCTAATTTTTGCCTGGGCTGCAGTGCCACATTTCTGGCATATTTCTGATGCTTTTTAATTTGTCACCACACCACTGCTCCCTAGCCCCCATGCTCTGTCCCTCTCCATCTTTTCTCTTGTAGTATCTTTGTATACTACATCCCAGGATGATTCCATCTGGCTATCATTTCTCTTTAGGATGGGCATTCTGGACCAGCAATTGCAGGTGGCACCTAGGTGGGAGGAAGAGAACCTTGTAAGTCATAGGAAAGATCCTCCCAGCAGAGTCATGTACAAGAGTGAGCTCTTTCAGACTTCTTCATGCCCAACAGAGACTGGCAGCACTGTGTGCCATGCACAGGCCTTCACCTCCATCTTGTCTGATGTATGGATGGGATAACTGTGATTGAGCATTCAGCTCTGCTTCTCATGTTTCTGGAAGACAGAGGAAAGGGGCAGTTATACCTTTATTCTGTCATTTAAATACTGGAAATCAATTGCTACTTTTTAATTGATATTTAATAATAGATAAAAGAACAATGGTCCTGAGGCAAAATGAGCCATCTCTGCTGCTTACTGGCTATGCAACTTTGGACAAGTCTTCAAAGCTCTCTGAGCCTGTATTTTGTTATCTGTTAAATAGAGACAGTAATAAAGCCTGTGTAGTTTGACTCATGGGGTTGATACGGAGAACAATGACAAAAAAGATGTGAAAGTACTTCAAATTGAATTCACTATATGTTAGGTGATGTCATGATTAATAATAATGTAATTATTTTGAAAAAAAGAAAATCACCAACTCTTTACGCCCATCTTAAAAATTTTGCAGGCCTCAGAAGGAGGGAGGTTCAAGAAAGTATTTCACTCACTCTGGATTATCTTTTTATTTCCAAGGGGACATTTCAAATTTTAAAAGGATGTGCCCTTCCAAGGAGTCATCTTAATTTTTAAAGAGCCCCAAATAAATCCCTTATAATTTTTATTATCCACTTTTATCACCCTTCTTTCCTTGCTACTGCAGCTTTAAAGTGAGCTGTCCATTATTTGTAGGAATCTTTTAAGTTCCAAAAATAAATGACCTTAGAACTCATCAACAGTATCTCCAAAAGTCAGCTTGAGGGAATACTCTAAAAATCTCCGAAAGAATTTTATGTCCTTGCTCTGGAATGATGTTCTCAGAAAGCCCCATTAACCAGAATCTGAGTCTGTTTCAGGTTTACTGGGTATTTGTCACCAAAGCAACTAATGAAGCATTTCTTACAGTCCCAGAACTCATTCATACTAGAAAACCTGACTCTCCTATTTTGGAAGAGCAAAACATATTGGCCCAAAATATTTATTGGTGGGTTTTAAAATTATCATTCATATCATATACTTCTTCAGTGAAGGTATTTCAAATATAGATCAAGAAAGTATATCCCTTATGTTTTATAGGGTATATCACTAGATTCACAAGAACTGGAAAAGTGATTCTGTATTTCATTCACCTTATTTAACTTTATAAAAGCTATACATATCAATAATCCGTCGTCAATCATTCAACAAATATTGAAGAATGCCAATTCTGTTTCTAGAGCTGTTATAGGTGAATGGGGATATAGAGATGACACCAATGACAGAACTGAACATTTATTTTGAATTTAGGATGTGCCAGCCATTGCATTAAGCATGTGTTATCACATCAAATGCTCAAAACATTCTCATGTATTAACTTCTGTTGTTGTAATACATAATTTTTTTGGATTACAACAAGAAATATTGATTTCTGGCTCATATTATATTGAGGTTGGGGGTCAGCTGCAGCACTGCTGGTCTGTTTTGGGTCCTACATGTCTTCTCATTCTGAAAACCAGGTTAAAGCCACTTTCCGAGACAGCGAAAAGACTGATGGAAACTTGCAGTGCTTTTGAAATCATGTTTTCAGTCATGACAAACATCTCATTCATTCTGGTTCCTTTGGCCAAAGCAAATCACATAGCCACACCCAGAGCCAGTGGAGTGAACAAGTGTACTCCATCTACTGAGAAGACTGGCAATGGCAGTGAGAAGACAAATAATTATGAATAATCATGCAGTCTGCCCCAATTTGTTCTTCTGCTCACAAGATGCTTTCACCTCTCCCCAATTTCCCAAAAATACCAGGCATTGGGCTCAGATGTCCAGAATCTGGTGAATATATATCATGTCTGCTGGCTGCTCTTCTTGATTCAGTGACCTATGAGTAAAGTGAAAAGATGTCAGTCCTCTTATTCTCCTAAACCCAATATAATACAATAGTGGAGTAGGGACACTTTATTAAAAAATTGGAAGAATGGGGGCACCTGCGTGGCTGAGTCAGTTGAGCATCCGACTCTTGATCTCAGCTCAGGTCATGATCTCACAGTTTGTGAGTTCAAACCCTTCGTTGGGCTCTGCACTGACAGCGTGGAACCTGCTTGGAGTTCTCTCTCCCCCCTCTCTCTGCCCCCACCACTCTTGCTCTCTGTCTCTCTCTAAAAATAAATAATTTTTTTTTTAAATTGGAAGAATTGGAGGTACATACCAGTCACTGGTGAATAACAGTTCTGATATTCCACTGAACAGAAGTTGCAAGTTCCTCTACACTAATGGTAGGGACTGTTCCTTGATTTGCTCCAGTGATATTTTCTGGGAGTCATTTCTTAGTCTGTGTTCTCCACGATGTTTGATTGGACAACTCTTCCTTTTCCGTTATCCTCCTTGGCCTTTTCTGAAGTGAGTATCAGAAAAGATGCCATTTGTGACTGACAGGCTATCTCAGATTGCTTCACACCCGTAGAAGACTAGGGACCCAAGAGTTATTTATGATTTGAATAGTTGTAGTCTCTTCTAATCCAGACTGGGAGTACTTTGGCAACAGCTCTCTACAAAATTTCTTTTTTCTTTTTAATCAGTTTGATCCCAACAAGTTTCATGTGAGTCAATAATCATACCCATAACTTTTCAAGAAATACCTTCATAGATACTTTGATCTTATCAAGCTTCAGATGGATGCACCTTTAGTGTCTTTTCCCTGAGCCATTTGTCTAACTGAGATCATTTACTAAGGCCATGTTAATCTAATCAGTAGACTTGACCAAGGGTGTGTTGGATCTGTGAACAATCTTTGTCTGAATTTTAGATTCTTTAACTTGTTAGAAATAAGAAAGTTTCAATTTTCAATCCTAAAAGTTCTGAAATTTCTGGATATTTGCAGCTCTGCTGGACTCTTCTTGGCAATGCTCCCTGTGTCTTCTCGTTCCTGAACCCAGGATGAAGAAGTAGCCACTACATGAGACTTGATGGTCTCAGGGTGGAGGTCAGAACACAAGAGCTCATCTAAAAACCTCTGCTCAGATGAGGCAAATGGTTCATCTATTTATGGCCCATCTCGGCAAGTCACAAGGCCCTCATATCCAATCAGTGGCATGAGGATGTCTACAGGGAAAACTGGAAAAGATGAAAAGAAAATGGATAATTGTGAACAAATGATACAAATCCATGCCTCATGAGGTAGATACTGCTATAACTCTCTTGATAGAGATGGAAATTGAGGCACAGAGAGCTTGAGGACCTCTCTTGGACCTTGTCCTCTATCTTCTTAGTAGTAGAGCCAAGATTTCATCTTAGGGAGTCTAACTTCATGATGTTGAATCATTTTCTAGACTCTTCCTCTGGGAACTCTCATTTTTGTCGAACAATCTGTATCATCTTGTCTAAATTTTCAGCAGGCTGCAATGAAAACAATTTTCGTGGAAGACTCAAATACAGGAATAATAACGCTTTTTGTAAAAATGCTGTGACAGATTTCTTCAAGAAATAATTCATTAAATTGATGCCAATTGTAACTTGTGAGATCATAAAGCTCAATGCAGGAATACTGAAAACATGACAGTACTCTTAGGGCAGCATATTGAATAATTGGATCTCTTCAGAGAAGCTCTCAGCTCCCTCTCAGAATTGCTATGCTACACTCTCACCTAGACTCTGAGAATATAAAAACTTAAGGTATCAAATAGTGAAATGAGTTCAAATTCCTGAGCATTACACTCAGTTAAGGAAATATTTTGTGACAAATCTTAAAATATTTGTCATTATTAGCCCAAGTCTCTGGATTCAAAAGTTCTTTTAAAATAACATGGTCAGAAAACAGCAATTAAAGCCATATGTTACAAGCCTGTTGTAGCAAGAATTCCAAGTGAGGTGTTTTTGTCCTTGACCCTTCATCCTTTTCCTACTCTCATTTCTTCAGAACTGGCTCAGATTTTCCTGGAAGAAGAATTTTTTGTAAATTTCATTCAGGCTCATCTCCAGAGAGGCATGGAGATCAGACCTACTATAGACTGCAGGTCCCAAACACTCCCTAAATAAATATATTTATATACACATTAAACAAAATTAAAATAAAAGCAAGAATGGCCTTGAGGAAAGTCATAAAACACAGCTGACACCCTGAATGACGTGTACAAGATAGGAGGAGCAAGGAGAGAAGTGATTTGGTTTTATGGAACTGGTTCTACCCTGCCTTATGGAGGTAGCCAATCAGGGCGGCAAGAATGAGGTAACCACTGCAAACCTATTGGCAATAAGTTAGTCAGAGGTAATCTGGGGCTAGACATATGCGCTGGGAGTCCTTCTGGAGAAAAGCGAGCCAGCACCATTGGTATTTATTCATACAGTGGAATATACCATGTGCAAGCAGCTAGTTTTTCCCTGAAAATTTCTTCACCCACTGAATTAGCATAGATTAACTACAGGATGGACGATATCCAATTCTTTGTAGCTTTAATGGCATAGAAAGTTTATTTTTCACTGGAATCATAGTCTATTTGGTGGTGGCCTCCCATGCATCAACTCTGGCACATCCCCCCCATCCTTCCATCTTGTGACTCTGCCATCTTTGGAGTCCCAGAGTTCTCCACCAGAGGTTTCTGGTAGTGGCGTCTTTTGCATTTGCCCACGTGTCATAGAACTCAGTCACATGGCTCCACATAACTGTATGGGACACTGTGCAATTCAGTTTTCCTGGAAGACTAAGAAGCAGGTGTATGAGTTTGAAGAATGTATTACCAAGCCTTGTAGAGAGGAAACCCCTACGGGTAAGAATTGAGTGATGTCTACTTACCGCGAAGAAGAATGCAACTAAGTCAGAGGAGTTCTCTGCTCTTTGGTAAAAGAAATTTTGAGCCCTTGGCATCTGGTACAGAGCTCTTCACGGTTCAGTTCCAACCTACCTAGTTTCACCTCTTGCTGCTCACTGCCCAGCCTCCACCTTCCCTACCACATGCATGTAACACTCCTACCAGATCAGACTAGTGGCTATTCTTTGAATGTGTCACATATCTTCACACCTTTGGGCATTTGCAAATGTTTCCTGTTTGAAACACCAACTCACCCTACACATAAGAACAAGCTCAGACAGCTATTTTTCTATGAGACTTTCCTTGAACTCCCTCCTGCAGGCCCAATTAATTACCACCTTCCTAACACTCCCAAAATATCCTATATATTACTTTACCATAACTTACTATGTTGCATCTTTCTTATTTGCTTGCCTACATGTCTTTTCCCTGTGCTGTAAAATGATAACTGAGTGAATCTACACCTGGGAGTCCTGAAGGCTGTCACTGTCTCACTGAAGAAACTCTTAGTGAACATAAGAATCAAACCATAAAAGACTCTTAAATACAGAGAACAGAGCCGGGGTTGCTGGAGAGGAGGTGAGGAGGGATGGGCTAGATGGGTGGTGGACACTTAGGAGGGCACTTCTGGGGAAGAACACTGGGTATCATATGTAAGAGATGAATCACTGGGTTTTTCTCCTGAAACCAGGACTACACTGTATGTTAGCTAACTTGAATTTAAATAGAAAAAAAAAGAAAGAAAAGTAAACAAAGTCATATGAAAATAGAAATGAAAAGAACTTACCTTTATGCTAAATGGATAGATATGACATACCTGATATTATTCTGCATTTTTAAAGATGTACATGTCAAGCTATATGAATAAATTGAGAACTCTTCTTAAAAAAAAAAAAAAGGAATCAGCCAAAATTTGGAATCAATAAAAAGACTGAGTTTTATTGAAGAAAAGTTGTAAGCTGTTTGGAAATGTGTTCTAGATGCATTATTCATCTCTGGAGAAATATAAAAACTAAAAGTGTAAGTAATGCATTTCTGAGGCCAAGATAATCATGATGTTGTGTTCTTTGCACTGCTCACCACAGTGCTGGTTCAGGTGCATGGAAAAGAATAAAACCGAGCTCAGGGAGAGCCTCTGATGAAATGCAATCTCCACAAATTTTCATGGAGGAAGCCTCAAGTTTTGGAGAAGTGCAGAAAAGAAATAAGCTTATATTAACATTTCATTGCATGATCCCTGCAAAGGGTGCCCTTCCATGGGGGACTGTTCAAAGCTCTGAGCTGAGCCCTGCTGAGACTTACTCGGAATCCTTCTTTCCCAATAAATAGGCCTGAATTTCCACCTTACCAAAGTCAACACAGACAGCTAGAGTTCAAAAGAAAACTTTCCATTACCATAACGGATTGTAATAAAAAGCATTGGCTGAGCCTCTTCCTCTCTCTTTATCTTGGCATTTATGACTTTAGGTTTAGTAACTTTCAGGGTAAAATGAGTTCACTCCTTATTCAGATTTTTTTTTTATTTTTTGCACTCCTCATTTCATGTGGTTGTATTTATACAAGCTCACAACCTCTCTCCTGGCTCTGATTCCTCAATGCCTCAGGCCAGACCTTCTAAGACAGACTTTCCCAGCAGTCAATGCCGTGGTTATTGCTCCCAGTTTGGTTAAAAATAGACCTTGTACTGCTGCTTCAATCCTTAAAGAATAAGAGGTGAGGTCATTTTCTGCTTGGAGAGTGGATCCAGACTGAGTGATTGGCACCAGCACATTCAATTGCAGAAGAAACAGGTGTTAAAGTGACTTCTCCCATCCTATTAAATATCCTTTTCACACATTGATTCACAGACATGTTTCCATTCTCATGACTGAATAGGCAACGCTGTAATTTGTCCGCTCCATCCATTTTTTCCTACCCCTTGGCATCAGAATCTGCCTAGATAGTCTATTGTCTCCCTAAGTTTCTGCCCAAGGTGAGTGCTAGAGGGATGATCTTATGAAATTAAGCAGCGAAAAGCAACAGGCATGTAATTTGCCAGGGCTAGCAGGCAATTGGTAATGGGCTTCCTCCTACTGCTTTTCATAAGCTTTCTGACAATAGCTCTAAGTTACTAAAACTTCAAGCCACAGAAATGACTCCTCCACAAAACTGGGGACAAGGCAGGGGCATGTATAGAAAGAGAGAGAATTCTTAAATGAAAGTACCAAACACTAGAAATAAGGAAAGTATCAATTAGACTTCTTTCAAGTCTTTCAGCTATTGTATAACATATTACGCATAGGATGTGTGGAAACCAACAAAACATGTTTACACTTGAGCAGGCTAGTTGTTTGCAAACCTCCTACTACAAAAATCAGGGTTAAGGAGACAACTTTAGCTCTAAGTCCCAAAACTGGGCAAATGAGGACAGAATAAAAAAAAAAAAGGTAGATTTTAAAGAAAACTGTGTCCTAATGCCAGTTTCAATATTGAACATATCCCTGACTTTGAACAAATTACTTCATTACTTGAGACCTCAGTTTCTTCATGTGCAAATTGAGGAAGTAAAATTAGGTGATCTCCAAGGTCACTTCTGGCTTTAATGTTCTGTGCATGCCACATCTGTATATCATATCATCTGGAAAATCAATTCCATTGTTACTGCTTTTAATTTATGTCACTAGAAAATGGCCATAACTGTGAAATTAATCTCTTGTTGGTTTGTCTTACTATTTTCAATTCTGAAAGAGTCTGTGTCTATGTGTGTATATGCATGTCTAGGATATGTATTTGTGTAGGGTGCTGTATTCAGATTTGAAATCCTTAAAGTAACCAAGTAAAACCATTGTGTTTAGGAGATTAAAAACCAGAGGGTCAGGCTCAGGGAAACTTAGTACTTTTCTTTCTCTCCTTTTTAAAAAATTTCTTCCAATGACCCATCCCCTTCTCTGGCTTCTCTTTCAGAATCTGAGAAAGTCTCCTGTAGACCACGGTGCTGCTGGAGAGGCCTCTAAGCACCATGCTTCTACTGCTGCCTACAAAGATCACGATCATCCACTCAGGGAAGGTTAAGGATAGTTAACAGAAGACCCGGAAGTGTACCAGACTGGAGAGGAAGCTAACTGGGACCAGGGGAAGCTAAGGATAACACCGAAATGGTGAGGAAGCAGTTTTGAATTTTCAGGCCAGTAGACTTTTTGTAGATTCAGAAGTACCCTAAGCAAGATTCTTTGATGACTTCTTGTTCTACAGTTGGAAGTATTTTGGTGTCAGCTGGCTAAAGTGCATAAAGCAAAAATCAGTATTTCTTTGAACATGTGCTTTTGCAAAGTTTAGTCTTCCTCAGCCTGGTTATTTGAACTTGTGCTATAAATTCCTCTGTATGCATGTTTCAAATAACAGACATTATTTCCCTTTATTCTTACTTAAAATAAATATAGACAGGAGAAAAACAGTTTCAAAACAAGAATTAAAAAAATAATAAAATTCCGTGGTACAGATTCAACATAATGCTCCAAATTATTTTGTTTATATAACTGGGCTAAGATAGTTGGCCTAGTGATCTTTAGCTGGATTTTATGTGTGTGTCCAGCAGAGTGCTATTAAAGAAGTTAAAGCAGATTCCATCTTGCTGCTAAGCTGATGCTGGTGTTGGAAATAAGACCTGGCTGGTGAGTGGGTAGGGGGCTCATTAGGTGTCTACTTGTTTGAGGTACTGAGGGCTCCTGGAAGGAAACCAGCCTAAGGAAAAAGGCAATGGGATCCAGACTTAACCCAGTAATAAAGCCTTATTACAAGTTGGATGAGGGGAATACTGAGTCTTTCACTCTGCTTTATTCTTGGCTGCTTTCCACTAAATTCATATCCCAGGAAAAATGTTTCCCTACATAAGGACTGTTGTCCTATAAATTCTCATAAGATGCGGGGGGGGGGGGGGGGACACAGGGAACAGATCCAGGGGCTCCAGTGTAATGAGTTGATGATCAGTGGACATGATGACCTTCAGGGAGGGCAGTGAGTGTGCTCAGCAGACATGACGTGAATGACGGTGCAGACAGCGGAAGTAGGTGCCTGTGGATATGCTTCCTGAAGGCAGCATGGGAATGTATGGATGAGGCTGTCTTGGACAGGTACTGCTATGCCCCACAAAGGCTAGACACCACAAAAGGGAAATATTAAAGAACCCTGGAGACACATTCTGAAGGTCCCTAGAAATACCTGAAACAAGGGGACACTGAATGCAGGGAACCAGGCAAGACCAAAACGCAGCAAAATTATAGTGACAGAGGACAAAATTTTTAGTTTGCCCTCTTGGAGCTTATAATCTAGTTGGGAAGACAAGACTATCATACCTGAAAGACTAGGAAATGATAAGAATAGGAAGTGATCAAACACTACTGCATTTTGAGATTACATTTGGCCTAATCATAGTGGCCTTTGTGAAGAGTGTGGAGTATGACATGGTCTTAAAGACAGAGTGGGCATTGAGTAGGCAAAGAGTCTTCTAGAAGGGGTGACAACTGCAGTCCAATAACAAAGCCTTCTTACAAGTACACTGAGCCCTTGCCACATGCCATGGAACTCATTAGGAATTTTATGCGGAGCATGACTAATCCTCACAAAAACTGGTAAGGAAGATTTTATTTTCATCACTGTACAGAGGTGAAAAATGGAGGTTTGGCTAAATTAAGTGATTTTCCTTATTTGCAGTTAGCAAGGGGGACAGCTGAGTCAAGAGCGGATCACAGATCCACCTGTTTCCTAAAACAGTGAGAATAAGAATGTGGCACAACAGTTAGGATCCAAGCCAAGCCAAGGTTTGTGTGCTGTTGTGTAAGGAAAGGGGAAGTCGCTGGTGACTTTTTGGTGGTGCTGGGTGGGGGGAAGACCACGATGGTATTAATCATGGTTGGGCTAATTAATCAGGAATTGAGATAGGAAGAGCTTGAAAATAAAGACAATCTATATAAGGTACACTAAGTGCACGTATATAAATAAAGGTGCATTTAGTAATCTAGACCTTATGGAATTAAAAGGAATGGTGAATTGAACAACATTTGAAAGAAAGAAACTACAGGCCTTGGTGACTTCCTCTTAATAAGGACCATAAAGCCTAAAGAGAATTGGAAAACTCTCAGGAAATGCTGCCTTTATTTGGTGGGCCAGGTTCTGGCAAAGCTGGGTCAAACCATAAATCCAGGTCAGAACCAGAGGCCAGAGATCCTCAGACTCATGAAACTGGAACTGAAATCAAGCTCAGGAATTGGTCACAAGACTGGGCCCAGAACCAGGCACTGGGTGGGATGAGAAGGGCTGGTGATAAGGACCCCTCTGATATCCCGAAGTCCTTGTCAGGCCCAATCAAGGGTGTAGGCAAAACAAGAGATTTCTATAGACCAAAACCAGAGTCCCACAGAGTATAAGAAGCACAGAACTGAGATGAAATCAGGAATTTATTTGTCTTTGTTCCAAGCAAGGAGACCAAGGGAAGCAATCAGCATCCAGCCTTTTAGAATTATAGTTTTAACTGAACTGTATTTTAGCATTGTCTCAATCTTTAAAAGTGGTTAGGTTCTACTTACATACATGATATTCCTCAGCTGAAATACTTAATAAGTTATAGTGCCCTAATTCTCATCCTGGATTGTGTGTGTGTGTAAAATTGTCTAATGTTAAAATGTATCACTAATTTATTTTCTAGTGTCTAGGTTAGAATATAACTATGAGATATATATCAAATGAATTTCATGGCTATAGTCCAAATGTAACAAATGAATCATTTAAAACTATCCGCATATTGGTGATGCCAAATTTTTCATTTTCTTCCATTTTATAAATGCATCATATCTCAGCTCAAAATCAATCTATTAACCTTGAAAACATTTTGAGCTGGAATGAAGGTTAGCAGTGAACTTTGCGACCTTCCACGTGATATTAGTCATATTTAGCAATTATTATTGGCTTTGAGTAATGAGCCAGTTGAGACAGGAACAGTAACATGGCGGTTACCAATAAACTAGACTTCAGAGACCACAGGGAAAATAGAGTATGCAAAATCAGGCTTTTTAAGGCTCAAGCTTGTCTGCCCTAAAGCTCCTGTCTTTAAAAAGAAACTGAACATCTTGGCAGCTATTCTGATAAATTACACATAAAATATTCTAGTAAAATCTTTGTTATGAGATAAGGAATTCTGTTCAATGAATTTGAAAGGCAACCGAAGACTAAAACAACGACGTGTCTGCCTTCTAAACCTCCATTGGGATGTATCTGATGGATTTCCCAGGTGCCAGGACTGTTGATCCTGCCATGAGCCTGGAGGAACAATACAGGTATGAGCTGAGTAGCATTATTTTAAAAATTAAAGCCCAAGTAAATGCCTCAACTAAAAATGCCTTAGGAATACATAAATATATTATCCTCTGGATGAATTTTATATTACATTATATTGATTTTAACACAATATAAAATATAACATAGATACTTTTGGATTCATAACGTGAAAGAACAGTTAATGGTTTGCCCATATGGGACATATGAAAATGCTTCCCTTAAATTCTTTTGCCGTGTTTTATGGATATTTGAGTTTCATACAACTAACACAGTTTGGAGACTTGTTGCCATAAATGGAATATTTTTCATCTCTATTATTTGTTAGACATCAAATAAAACAGTGCCATCTTTACTGTAAAAGGGCCCAACTTCACAGAATTTGAAAAGTATGTTAGTTGTATTGTTTTCTTAATTTTAAAATATTTTAGATATAAACAATCTCATTTCATCTGTGGTCCTTAAAATATATGTAATTTTATAATATTACTCACAGAGGAAACACTAGATTTACCTCTAATGCCAAATATCAAGTATCTTCTACTTCTAAATTGGATGAAGTTTTTAAAAATTTAGTTTCCTAGAATCTTTGCCTATGTTAACTTAAAGGTGAAAAACATTAATTTACATTAATTAAAAATTAATATAAAAAGATAGTCAAGCCACAACTGTAAGCTGTGAAATTTAGAAATTTGGTACGAAAGATAAACCATCTCTGTTAGAATTGTGGGTAATAGAAAGTCACTTCTGGTAAATAAACTCAATGACCCTTCCAGAGAGAGAAAGAAATTACCAATGGCTGCTGACTCCAGAAATTCTTCCAAGAAACCTAGAATCATGAAAATTCATTCAGTGGAGTTAGGAGACATAGTCCGATTATCCTGGGAACCAGAAATTTTTCTACCAATTGTTGGGAGATTCTAGCCAAGTTTTTTTTTTTTTTTTTTCCTTTTCCTGTCTTTTGGTTTTGCTCACTGTTGCATTGTATTAGCTGAAAATGTTCCGAATAGCTATAGCAAAAAGAACGAAGGATGGGTGGACAAACCTGGTATACTTTCGGTGTATCCCACTGCCCATCTACTACACTACTAGGTTCATTGTAGGTGCTCAATTCTTATTGCATTAAAACTATCCCCACAGAAAATGGAGCTCCTCAGAAAATGGAAGCCTCCTCTTCCAGAAAAGATCCAGATACAGATCTTTGGGAGGGATTTCAGAATGAGCAATGGATCTGACCTATTGAGGCCCCAGAATACATTGGTTCCTGGCTAGGAAAAGGATCCAGAGGCCAGGTTAACCAAAACAATTTGCAGATAGATTTGAGTCTTATTGTACAAGACAACTGATTAATTCTGGGGTACACTAGTGGAGGACTGTGGCTGATACAGGTTTTATCCCTACAATTTTCAGCAATAGACAGCAATAGAGGATTAAATCACAAACTTGTCTTGAAGTTAGTGTTTCACCAAGACCATGTTTATAAAGACATATTAGAATTTACTTTTAGTCTTTCTTTGTGGCAAGTAACAATGTACGTGTTTTGTTTAACCTCTTCAGATGTTTTGAAATGTTTTGGTTTAACTGGCGTGTACTTTATTAATGGCAGTTCATCTCATAGATCTCTTAATGACTTGGCTTAAGAACAAAATTAAACTTCCTGAATTTGATTTCTCTAAAATATATCCACCAAATGCAATTGCCCTTTCTGTCAAATAAGCCCTTACTGGTTTGTAAGTCTGAAGCGATTTTTTTTCCCCTCTCTCATTATGGTTGTTCCAAGACTCTTGACATTCTCTAAATCATCTTTCGCTGAGTACAAGAGGTCCATGAGGAAGTCAAGATCGATGATAGACTTCATCTCTCTTGAATTTTAATGCAAATGTCTGTTCCCCTAATCAAACAAAGGTTAAAAAAGGAAATCAAATTAGCTTATTACAAAAGCCAGCATAACTGAACTGACAAGAAAAATGCTTTCTGTATGAAAAGCCTTTAATCAATACCTTAAATAAGAATGTCACTGGAAAGAAGGGTTCATATGTGGTCAGTTATAATCTGCAAATCAATATCTTCTTTTTAATAAATATTTGACCACAGTAGCTCAATAGGCATTGCCCATAAAAGCTTCTTTCTTTAAACCAAAATGAAACAAAATTACAGCATAAATGTAATGTTCAGGGCATAGCTAAAGCTGTGAGGGAATTCAGGGTTAGGGCTATTTCACCTTTTAATCATTGCATATTAAAACCAGATTTTCTTAGTACCTTGTTTCATGTACCAGTCCCTTACGTAATCTATCTGTTCAAAAGTAAAATGATGTTAGAAAAGAAATTACTTATTAGAGATAGATCTAGGTTCAAGTCTCCTATTCTAGGTTTAGTTTGACTATCTGGAAGTATTTAATCAAATACTCTACATGCAATAAAGCTTCAATTTTGGCAGGTTTTTAACTCAAGTCTATAAAAATGAAGCCATGTGGCAGGTGACTTTTTATAAATAAGTATACTTCCATTGTATTCCATCAAACCACAATCAGTGAATATCTAAGCACTTTCTTCATGCATAGTAGCATGTGTACAGGTTGTTTGCATTGTTACCAACATGACTTGGAATCTTCCACTTATTGGATGTGTGATCTTAGGCACATCACTTAATTTTCCATACTAGAAAGTATGTTAACAGGGATGCCCGGGGGGCTCAGTCAGTTAAGCGTCTGACTTCAGCTTAGGTCATGATCTCATAGTTCATGGGTTCAAGCCCAACGTTGGGCTGTGTGCTGACAGCTCAGAGCCTGCAGCCTGCTTCTCATTCTGTATCTCTCTCTCTCTCTCTCTCTATTTCTCCCCTGCTTGTACTCTCTCTCTTTCTCTCTCTCAAAAATAAATAAACATTAAAAAAAAGTATATTAACATACTGTCTGGTTCATTATAAATGACAAATTGTAACTCTTACTATGAATTATTATTACTTGAATTCTGATGGTGGACATAGAAAGAAACATAATTTAATGCACAATTTTGGTTTTAACAGCTCAGTAGCATCCAGGAGAATTAAATAAAATATACCTTGGAACAACCCATCGGACCATTGGAGATACCTAACCATAATCTATAATTTTACTTTATGTCTTTAATTTGCTTACTTTCACTTTTGACATCAAATGAGACAGTGGAAAATATGGTTTTTTACTTCTCTTTATCAGATAGTAATTTAGAAATAACTCATAGCAGCTTATTAGGGAAGTCCAAATCATCTAAGTATGCAAAGGGAATGGAATTGTTCCTAAGTTTCTGCGTACAAAGTTACTCTACACGCAGAATACATAGCTTTTGTTCTTTTATTCTCTTTTTTTGAAATATAATTTTTTTATTCTTTCATAGGAATTTCTTTCTTAAAGAAGTTTTGCAAAGCAGATTCCCTAAAAAAAAACGTGGATTGCTTAGCAGGATCAGTGAGGATGCAAGATTTATTTCCTCCTACACTTGAAAAAATATGTACCATTCTCGCCTTTCTGAGATAATTTTGAAGTGGTTTCTGCATAAAGTAAGAGGTCTTTCTCTTGAAGTATCAAAGAACCTGACAAGGAAAGTCTAGAGTAAATTTACACATCAAAAGCCTGCTACTTGGCAACATTCGGGAAGCCTCTAGCTACTGCTGCTGTGGCTTCTACTGCTCATTTATTTAATTATTCTTAGGTGACCATGTCAAGATTTCTAGACAATCTCCTTGGGGGCTAAGTGCTTTGAATGTTTTGAACTATACTGGTAAGTGTAAATCAGTGTCCTTGAGTATTAGAGACAGTGTTCTGATGAATTATAAAGTATATTAATTAAAATAAATGTTTTTTAATGGGACTCTTTCCTGACCTATTAAGGGTACCTAATTTAGGGTCATGCATACATTGACATTATGACTTTTTAAATGAAGAAAAGTGATGATGGTGACCAACATATGTGCAATAATTTCTAGTTTACAAAGTGCTCTATTTAATCATTTCCATATCTGTTATTTAATTTATCTCTCCCAGCTATCCTGTGAGATAGGCATTATTATTCACATTTTACAGAAAAGGAAAATAGATCCTTGAGAGTTCAAGAATATGTCCCAAGTTATACAGCTAGAAAATTGTCAAAATAAGATTTTAATCTAGACCCTTTAGCTCCAAATGATTCCTTCTTTCCTATTATGTAACAGTGATTAACATTTTCCAACTTTTCTCCCTGTGTATTTGAGAAGGCTGAACATACCAGAAGTCCAAGATAGAAATGGTTAATGCAATTGTGTGTTTATGATTTTTCAAGTAAGGCTATTTTAAACTCTCACATGTATGATTTTGAAGTCAAATCTATGGTTCAAAGTATTGGTATAAAAGTTGTAGATGTTGTATTTTGACTTTGAAACTGCAGGGATCAGGATTGTAAATAGAAAAGTTCAAGTTGCTCAGGAGTAAACTTCCTATAATAAAGTATTTTGTGAGTAATCACGATGTTCAGGACTTCAGCATTTCCAATTGTCTTGTAAATTTAAGATGCTCCCAAGTAATGAAGGGTGACCTATGGAAGCTTGCAGATTAGATATCAAGTAATTAGATTTGTTCAAGAGCTTATCTGCTACTGAGCAAAAATTGCAAGCTTAGTCTCATCTGGGATAATTCCTGTTTGCTTCCTGTCTGCTAATTTGGATAAAGCAAGGTCATTTCACTCAGTCTACCTTCTTTAAAACACATCTACCTTCCTGAAGGGCACTGCTTTCTTTAGTGCAGGGCACAACAAATGAATTATCATTATTTGGGGTTCTCATTATGAGATGCCAGAGAGAAGGCATTACTTATTCATAGATTTCGATAGAAGTGAAGCTGTTCTGATGTCAAGGATAGAATTACATAGCGCTTCAAGTATCTTGGCAGTGGGTGTAATGCTGAGAGAGCAGAGAGAAAAAAAATGATCTGACCTCTATCTGGCCTACGGGCTTCCAAATTATGTGACGTGTGGAATTTGTTGAGGGTCTCCATCAATTGATGAATGAAAAATAGCCATTGATTCCCTTGTGTGTACATAACACCATGTTCAAGACTAAGGGAGATGTACATGACAGGACAAAAACTCCTACCTTCTAGGAATGCATAATCTAATTGAGGACATCTCAAAATACTAAAGAGCAGTCAATGATATGTCCCCAATTAATAGTGTTTGAATCCTTGCTTTAGAAGCCAAGGGACAGAAAGAGCAATCCCAATGGGGAAGACTCAGGCAACCATTTACTGAACAAAGTTGTGTGGCATGTGGGTAGGATGTAGAAAAAAGGATAGTCCTGAAGAGGAAATCCACAATGGAAGGAAAATTATATGAGTTTGTTTTGGGGGACTGGAGAAAAAAAAGTCTGGGATATTAGGATGAGACCCACTGGGGGAGGGCCTGAAATGGTAGCCTGCAAAACTTTCAGTTCACGACATACACAACAAAGTGCCCTTTTTGAGGGGCAGACATTTTTGAGGGGCAGATGCCCAGATGGAGGTGATGTGTTAGAATGGCTTAGCTGGTGATATCAAGCATGAAAAGGTGGGTGAGTAGGGCCAGTGACTGGAGGTAAAGAAACCTTCCAGAAGATGCAACAACAATTCAAGACCACTTTTGCATTGTTCACATTAATGAAGTCTTAATATGTATCTAAGGAATTTCAGCACAAATTATGTGATGGTCAAGTGACCAAACCATCAAGAAACTTGTCGAGATAAATGATGGTTGATTTCTGTATGGGAAGAATAACAGTTGCATGAATGGTGGCCTGGGGTGGGAGAGGGCCATGGCTATGAATGGGAGAGGTGCTGGGAACAACTTCCTAGTAGTAACTCCTTTCCTTCTCTGGAAGGATCTCTGTCAACCCCATTGCAACCTTGTGGCAAGAAAGCCAGTCTGACGTAGTAAGATTAGTTACCCTAGGATAGCTCAGGAGCCCAGCGGGGAGGGGAAGTCAGTAGATAAGTACAGGAGATTGGCAGGCCCGGGAATTTCCCTACTTTCCCTAAGGGCAAGGTCATTATCACAGACACAGAAGATGGTACGCTACAAATCAGGGCTACAGAGAGCAGACACTTGGTTGAGTAACTATGAGGTTCCCTTGGAGAATGGTAGGATGCCTGAGGAGAACAGGGGATGTCTGAACTGAAATTACAATTCTAAAGTCTCTTTTTTTTTTTTTATTTTTATTTAGCGTTTATTTATTTTTGACACAGAGAGAGACAGAGCATGAACGGGGTAAGGTCAGAGAGAGGGAGACACAGAATCGGAAACAGGCTCCAGGCTCTGAGCTGTCAGCATAGAGCCTGACGCGGGGTCGAACTCACGGACCGCGAGATCATGACCTGAGCCCGCGAGATCATGACCTGAGCCGAAGTCGGCCGCTTAACCGACTGAGCCACCCAGGCGCCCCTACAATTCTAAAGTCTCTTTGACCTGAATCTATTCTCATAAGGCAGGAACTAGATCCTAGGTTTTCTTCTCTGGGTAGACACCACTAACTAAAGCAATTGTTAGTCCTAAGAGGAAACAAAATAAAATCATAGGGGAAATTGCCAGGGATTTGACGAGTACAAGCATAATGAAAAAAAGAAAAAAAAAGGCAACAAATGGGCAAAATTCTCCCAGAGGAAGCAGAATTAAAAATCTTCTTTCCCTCTTGGCCACTATAGTGAGAGGAGCTGCCGCCATGTCTGCCTACCTGTGATGGATGGTCTCCAGTGGAATTGCTCTGGCTTCCTGATCAAGAGGAATAAGCAGTCATACAGCATGAACCCCAGTCATCTGAAGGCTGCAACTCCTTCGCTACAATGGGCTGATTCACTGTAAGACTGTGGGCGTGGAGTTGGGGCTATGGCAGAGGTGTAGTGGTGGTCAGGATGCAGAGATCTGGCCAGTGAAACCCTGTGACTTCCTGGTGCAGACCACCTTCAACAACACACTGGCCACCCTCAACTTCAGGCATATGACCTAGGAGAACACGTACCACCCAGATCTGTACTTGGCTGCGGTCCACAGAGCCAGTGCCACCCTGTGCAGCCAGAAGCCTGTGATAGTGAAGAGGAAGCTGCCTGCCCCACCAACAGTTCCTGAGTACCTGCCCCCCCAACACCTCCAAGGCAGTAAAGATGTTAACCACTTAAAAAAAACCTCAAAAACTGATCAAGTAAATAAATACAAGTACAAAATAAGTACAATTAACATCACCACAGAGATATGGAAGACTACTGAAAAATGCCACAGGAACAAGCAATTGTAAAGAAGAATCAATTCGAAATTTTGACTTTGAAAATATAATTGTTGAAATAAGGGAATTAGTGGATGGTTGAATAACAGAATTGATACAGCTGAATAAATAAAATTCTCTTAAAAACATCACAATGGGATAAAAAGATAGATTGAGAAACAAGCAAAGCTATAGAGAAGTAGAAACAAATATCAGGACAAGAGACTCAGAAATAGTGAAAAGGCAAAATAGAGGAGATAAAATATTTGCAGGCATACCGACAAAAGTTTTTCCAAAATTAAATGGTCAATCTGGGATTAAAACCCAGGAAGCTCACCTCTAGTCTTTGGACTTTTGGATACTCGCTTTCTGCTTTGGCAACCATTGGGCAAACTTTGAACTGGTTGAGAATTCAGCAAGCCTCTGGGTAGAAGATGGACAGTGTTGCACCATACCAGCGTTAATCAACTTCAGCATGTAGTGGAGAATAAGACATTACATATAATAGTGACACAAAGTATAACTGAGAATTAACCAGAGAGGAAAAAAACGGACTATTACTGAATGTGAAGAGCTACTTCTTAAAAGGTTTAGCTTGGGAACGGTGCAGTCATTTCCATGGGGCTTAGTCTTGAAAGAGGTTGAAAACATTTGCCAAAATACTGTGAAAAAACCTGTCAACAATGGTTGTCTGAATAAAATCAAATATCCGGCTATTTCCAAATATCTGTCTGAATGATGTTATTGGAGTATCAATTTTTTCATTGTCTCTCTTCATCTGGGAAATGGGCACACATGCAGATTTGTTTTAGTCGTGTTTGTTAAGGTATGGAAGTCAGAGCTAGCAGACATACCTTGTGACCCTTCCCATAATGTTTGGTCATGGAAATCCCCCAAAGACAACCTCTCCTCGAAGGCAGTTGGTGATGCCCTAGTGTATTAACTTACTGCATGAGAGTATGCAGGGGAAAATATGGCCAAGTACCTGGTGCAAAATGCATAACTGTGTGGATATGCAAATTATGTGCAGACATACCTAGAACTTTAATAAAAGTGTGATGGAGCTCAAATATAATTGACTAGAGGTTCCCACATGTGGTGCATCTGGAGGGAAGCCTAAAGGAGAACTGATCCCTGTGGCTTCTCTTTTCTGTTGTATCATGGACTATGCATCCCATGGAAATGCCTGGCACTCGGATAGTAAGTAATAAAGCATACTTATATTCATCACCTCTTTTATCTTCTTAGCAGCCCTGGACATGATTTATTTCATACTAAAACTTAGAGGGGTAGGGTTTCAAAGTTGGGAGGAACCTCAGAGAGCCCAGAACAATCCCTCCATTTTGTGAGTGAGAAAAGAGTTCCAGAAGAAGTAACTCACTCGTCTGAGTCCACAAGCAAAGGTGGTGGTTGAAGATTGGGGATTATTTGCCACTATAGGGATTCTTCAACTCTGTCCAGAAGCAATGGGAAAATGCAGCTATGACCCTGTAGTGCAGAGCTCCAACAAGCTTTGCAGAGCTGTGGTAGAGAACGAAGTGCTTTGTGAAATTTCAGAGGCTCCTGTCTCAGACACACCCCTGTTAAAGGCAGGAATTCCTGCCAGGGCTCCAAAGGGAGCTGGAGCCAGAGTCAGCTGGTAGGCCTCCAGCTTCCTGAGTGCTAGGCAGGGCTTCTACATTCTCACTTCCATTTCCAAGAAAGTTTGTGAAGAAGCTCAGGCCAAGCTTATTAGAAACAGGGTTTAAGGGCAATTTGAGCATCTCATTCCCAGTCTTGAGGCTGCTGCTAAGGGTGAGTCTGAAGGCTCACAGGTTCATTACCATAGTCTCCTCCCTCAGAGTCTTGCATAGGACCTCAGAACAAGTTTAGTGGGGAGCCTGATTGTCATCCCATTTCCTCTGCTCTTGCACAGGGGGGTAAGCAAGAATTGTCTTCTTACTGTTTTTTATACAGTGTCATGCATAACAAATGGGGACATTTTTATGGTGTTGGAGAAAAGTATAAATGGTAGTTGTGCCACTTCATTCATCAGAAAACTAAATAAATATGTTTTGTGTTTTTTTTTTAGTGAACTATTCCCATGATCTTTTTTTCTGACTGCAAAACATCAAACATGGTTAAGGAATTATAAATAGCATGCGAATCAATCTGTGGCATTGCCTTACATAGGCTCTTGAAATCTCAGTAATGATTTAATACACAAACATGTTCAGTGCACCTGCCTCAAAGAAATGCAGTGATTTCCCCTGCTGACTGGTGTGTGGTTCCCTCCCTCTGTTCCAACTGTACTGTGCTTTCTTTTTTTCTGTCCTTGTTTCTGATCCTACCCAGCTTTCCAGTAGCTTGTGTTTATCTTGTGCATTAGGTATGCCTCCAAAGTGATTTTCTCTTCTGCTTTATTTTGCTGAGGTGGTGTCTGCAAATGTGATTAGGCAAAAGATGAACAGCCTCGCAGAAATGTCCTTCTTTCCAACTGAGCTAGGGTTGGGGGATCTCACCATCTCCCTTTATGAATAAAACACAGGGCCAGTTTTGCTTCTAACGCATAATTCAGGTTTGAATTTATAATGCAGAAATAATTTGTATCTGGTGAATAAAAATCGTGACTGGACTGGGCTCCACATATTTTTTTCTCCTTTCTTGTTCTTTGTGTTAAAAGGCAGAACGCAGGGGGAAAAGTCTTTTAAAAGCAAGCACAAAAACTCTAGGCTTGCTCACTGGGTGGGCTGACATGGGATGCCAGATTTGGGTGATTAGGTACAGAAGGTTTCCATTTTGTTCAGGTTCTGCTCTTTAGAATTAGTTTGGAAACTATTTTAATCAAGTCAGTTGAAATGAGCATGGTTAGGGAAGTGATTCATGAGTCGACTAAATATCTAAGCCTAAGCAGTCTATGAATACATGATGTGGTTAGATTTCCTTTATTACTCAAAGGATGTTGACTGAGCCTCCAGTTTATGCATGAAGAACCTTTAGCCTTCCCAAGGCCAAGGCCATCCCCTGGTGCTGTCTGGCTTGTGTTCTTAAATAAATTCTCCTGTTCTCAGGCAGCATCTTTCTCAGAGCTACTGTATGACTGTTTCAGTTGATCCTGGCTGTTGCTCTGGACATAGTGGTTCTTCATGGCCTGCTCCCGTGCTCTGCCATGACTCCAGAAGAGACCCTATTCCAAGAATTACTGGTAGGATAGTTTATGCCAGGCTATTATGAGGCACAGAGAGAGCAAAAGCCTTTTGCTCAGTGGCTCAAGTTTAAGCGCCACTCCCAAGTCCTTGGTTCCTGTCCCAGAATTTACTTCTTCTTCCTTCAATAATTAACCAGAGAAATATCCACTTCCCTCAGAGAAATCCCACTCCTATGCACAAGGATGTGTAAAGGTTTGATATCAGTATATTCTGAGTTAATAGTTAATTATTAATTAATAACATCATTTAGGAGAGTTGATACTCAGGTCCATGTTGGACTATGTCAAGCCCAGGCTGAGTTCTTTCCATGGATTCTGTTCTGCTAAGACGACTGTTTTGTTGGGAAGCACCATTCCTTTCTATCTTTTGCTAGTTCTTCAATCTAGATTCTTTTGCAATCTCCAGACTACATGCAGCAGTGTGTACAATGCCCTCTAAAGTTACACAGAGCTAAGAAACATTCCCAGTACCCTTCCCTCAAAACCCTTAAAAAAGGCAAGAAATCTTAAATGGCTTTGGCTCAGTTGATTCTAGCAATGTTTCAATTCTTCAAACAAAATGTCTCTCAGTGTTGAACACTGCATTCAGGTCAATGGTCATTTCGAAGTACCAGGAACAATAATAGTGTACCTTCCTTCAGATCCACACAGTTAAAGGGCCATTTAAAGATTTTCCCAAAGCAAAGATCAGTCTTTAAAAAGGTGAATGCACATCTCCAAACCACAGTATAGACAGAAACTCTTTGTATATTAGAATGGTTCCTTCTTCTAGATTCTAACCATCAAGTTCCAAAACCAAATAATAACACAAACTTTAATTGGTAAATCACTATGCAATGAAATTAATAGGAGAAAAAAATTCATTAGGTTGTTAAACATTTTTTTTCCTACTTGGGTTACTAGAGGAACCGGGATTAAAATAAAAGCCAACAGGTTAGTGTGCCAGGATGAATCAAGAGGAAAACCTAAACATGTGTTGGACATCTACTACGTTCAGTGCTGAGCTAAGTAATTTACATACGATGTTTTATTATACTTCTCAAACATCATGTGATTTAGCCATTATTGTAGCCACCTGGTGGAAGAGAATATAATACAGACTCAGGGATATTAAATATCTTGTGAAAGGTCACACAGTTGGTTTCTAAGTATGGAGTTTAGATTCAACCAGGTCTGAAAGATTCTAAATCTGTTCTCTTTTCTCATGGCTGCTATAAGTTTAGAGGGTATGTTAATTAAGCTGTGGAAGCCTAATGGGATCCCCTTCTCCATCCTTGTCCTATACTCCATATACTTTGAGAAAACAAGTGTGACCCTGTACTTTGACTTGAGTAATTCATTCCTTTGAGTCCTTACTTTGCACCATACACTGGGGGTATTGCAGGCGCAGAGGACAGTACTGGTGGGGAAGTCATTTCAGCACAATACATTTCTAACTCTCCTAAATCACACTTCATCTCTGTTGCCCATCCCCCCTCCCCACCACGGCCTGAGGAGAGACCTAGGGTTGCAGCCTTGTGTCATTTGGGACATTAAGAGAGCTTGAACTATCTGAAGACTCATTCCCATGATTCTTTGCTGTGATGTCTTTCTGTAACTCTGCATAATTGACTGTGGATTTTTAATTGTTAGGAGGGTAAATTTTTAATCAGGAGTAGGATAAAAGTAGGTGATGGAAGAGATTTATGAGGCTTTCAGGAAACTTACAGGAAAATCCCTGAAAAAGTCATCATTTGTTATTCTTAGTATTGACTTGTTAAAAGTGAATCTCATTACCTTTGTTTTATCTGGCATATTTATGGAATATGTTTATTTATTAATGAATTTTTTTAAAGCAAATGTAACAGACACATCAGGGCATTCTCATGATCACTTCACTCTATGGCTGTGTATATTTATTACTAGCCTCTAGAGACTGTTCAGAAATGGAGAGTTCCGGGAAAACAACAAAAAGCATTCAATTCCTTAAAATGCCGCATTCTATGAATCATTTATTCAAAGGATTAAGAAGCAAATATATTTCTGAGTTTGTCTGTGATCACAAATAATCTTCCCCAGCACCCTTCCCAGAATCGTTCAGAACAATTTTCTTCTCCTTCAAGGTGACAGCTGTGGCTCTGAGGTCGCGGTACAAATAGGTGGGTGCACCTGACAAGGGTTTACTACAGAAATTTCTCTCCCAAAGCCTGATCTGGTTAAGCGAGGATGTGGAGGAAGCTGATCCTATTCTCTTCTTCCTTAGATCTTTGCACTCATTCTCCACTGCTTCCACTTTTGCAGATGTTGGTAGGCATCACAGAAGCCCACAAGTGACGCTGGCAGTGACGAGGCAGTCATAGAATCAGAGACTGTCACATCAGGGAGGGATCTGCAAGCCATTTCACAATCAGTTTCCTTGTTCTATAGCTTTGGAAACTGAGGCCAAGGAAGAGTCACTGACTTTTCCATGGTCACCTGATAGTTTCTGGAAAAGCTGAGTCTCCAGCCTGGGGCTTTTCCCCATTCCATACTGACATGTGAGATTTCAGGGGGTTTATCTGATCTAAATTTCCATCCCCTTAAGTCTACAGATGAAAGAGTAGCAACCACATACTTGGCCTGAAAATCTGAGAGTGCTCTACACACCTAGAAGGGTGCATCAGTAACACTTTGTCATCAGAAATCCCAGGAAGTGAAGAACACACGTTTGAATGAAATATATCCATGGCCAGTAAACAAGCATGTGCACATTAATAATGAAGACCGTGTACTGCAACAAGTTCCAAGCAGTATTTCTTACTTGATACAGTAGTTCCCCCTGATTCACAGTTTTAGTTACACATGGTCACTCGTGGCTTGGAAGCAGAATCATTAGAAGGCCAATAGTCATAGCCTAAGACTATGTCACAATGTCCATGCCACTCGCCTCACTTCACCACATTACGTAAACATTTTATCATCTCACATCATTACAAGAAGGGTGAGTATGGTAAGTAAAATATTTTTTTTTAATTTTTTTAAGGTTTATTCATTTTTTAGAGACAGAGACAGAGCACGAGTGGGGGAGGGGCAGAGAGAGAGGGAGACAGAATCCAAAGTAGGCTCCAGGCTCTGAGCTGTCAGCACAAAGCCTGATGCGGGGCTTGAACCCACGAACTGTGAGATCATGACCTGAGCTAAAGTCGGATGCTCAACCGACTGAGCCACCCAGGCACCCAGGTACAGTAAGATATTTTGAGAGAGACCATGTTCTCATAACTTTTGTTATAGTTTTATTTTTTAATTGAAATATAGTTGACATGTAATGTTACATTAGTTTCAGGTGTACAATACAGTGATTCTACAGGACTATACATTATGCTGTGCTCACCGCAAGTGAAGCCCCCATCTGTCACCATACAATGCTTATTACAATGTCATTGACTATATTCCTTATGCTTTGGCTTTCATCCCCGTGACTTATTCATTCCATAACTGGAATCCTGTGTCTCCCACTCCCCTTCACCCATTTTGCCCATCTTCCCACCCCTCCCCTCTGTCAACCATCAGTTTGTTCTCTGTATTTATGGGTCTGTTTCTGTTTTTTTCATTTGTTCATTTGTTTTTTTTTTAGATTCTCCAAATAAGTGAAATCATATGGTATTTGTCTTTCTCTTTCTGACTTATTTCACTTAGCATAATATTGTTTTAATTAGTCTTAGTTATTGTTGTTAATCTGTTACTGTGTCTAATTCATAACTGAAACTTTATCATGGGTATGAATGTACAAGGAAAAACAGTATACATAGGCTCGTTTCAATACTATCTGCGGTTTCAGGTAACCACTGGGGGTCTTGGAACGTATCCCCTGTGGATGAGGGGGGACCACTGTAATTGCGGGTTGAAGACTTAAGTCAAGTTCTAGGATCCATAACTGTCCTTGAGCTCTGCTTAATTTAGCAATAGCACAAGAAGAGGGTTGTGTTTTCTGGATGCTGGGGTCTGATAGTAGGCCTAATCTGCTCCAAGATGTGATGGTTCTCAATTTTTTTTTCTCTCTTTCTTTTTCTTTTCTTTTCTTCTTTCTTTTTCTTTTTCTTTTTTTTTTAGGATAAGGCCAACAGGATCTTCTCATCAGACTATGTGCTTCTACGTGTGTGTGTGTTTCTGAAATGACACTTCTCCTCTTCCTTTTTTAAGTTCTGATAAACTAGCAGTTCAAGTACTTCTGTAATCCATCACCTACTGCCCTGGAAACTAAGGGAGGCTGAAGAGGAGGCAGCAAAATGAGAGTCTTGGGCTGAATGTTTCTGGCAGACATATTCTGTTGGCTCAAACAGTACTTTAAACAATTTGAGGCAATATTTACAAACTGGTGGCTTTGTTTGAAAACCTGGATTTGGGATGTCTCTCTCTCTCTCTCTCTCTTTTAACATTTACTTATTTTTGAAAGACAGAGCATGAGTTGGGGAGGAGCAGAGAGAGGGAGACCAAGAACCTGAAGCAGGCTCCAGGCTCTGAGCCATTAGCACAGAGCCCAACGCAGGGATCAAACTCGTGAACTGTAAGATCATGACCTGAGCCGAAGTTGGACATTCAATTGACTGAGCTACCCAGGCACCCCTGTGGTATGTCTCTTTAAAAAAAAAATCAGGGGCACCTGGGTGGCTCAGTCAGTTGAACATCCGACTTCGGCTCAGGTCATGATCTCACGGTTGGTCAGTTCGAGCCCCATATCGGGCTCTTTGCTGTCAGTGTGGAGCCCTCTTTGGGTCCTCTTCTCTCCCCCCCCCCCCACTCTCTGTCTCTCCCCTGCTTACACTCTCTGGTAAATAAATAAACATTAAACTAATAATAATAATAATAACAATAATAATAATAAAACATTAGAAGTGCTGGCCACACACAGGAACCAAATTCCTCATGGCAGAATTGTCAGGGTCTGTGCCTTTTCCACCAGCCATGCATTCTCTTACTGAGCCACTGGCACTGCAGGAATCTGGGTTTGCAACCTGTATTAAAGAGGAAATAATTAAATCCACTAAATCGCATCTTCACCACAATTTATTTATTCTTCTATTCATCCACTCACAAATATTTATTGAACCCTGACTCTACGCCAGAGCCTATTCTAACACTGGGGATAGCACAGTGAATATAGACAAGATTCCTGCATTGGAACTTACCATCTAAGAGGGGAAAACAGTGAATGAATAGTAATCAAGAGAAACCCAGCACACCAACCGGCACTATGCAGGGTGATCTGATAGCGACTTCAGATGGGGAACCAGGACGACTTCTCTGTGGGCTGGTGTGGAAGCTGAGATCCTGAGATCAGAATGCAGGAGAGGGGTTAGCCAGGCAGTCGTCAGGGAGAAGAGGGTTCTAGCAGCTCAGAGGCTTGCTCAAGGATCTGAAAGAAAGTCCATGTAGCTGGACAGAGGGGTCATGCAGAGAGCCACGTGGCACTTTGCAGCTCAGTATGGAGATCAGATTTTATTCTAAGATGTATGAAAACCACTGGAGAATTTTATACAGGGGAGTAGTGTTATCTGCTTCAAATGACTGCTTCAGAATGTGTCATTTTCCATTTCAAAACAGAGAAATTAAATCCTAGAGGTCTAAAAGAAGTAAGCACTTCTCAAGATGCTTCAGTTTTGCTAAAAGAATGACTTATTCAGTGTAAAAGTATATTAGTTTCCTGGGGCTGCTGTAACAAATTACCACAATTTGGTGGCGTTAAACAACAGAAATGTATTCTCTCACAGTTCTGGAGGCTAGAAGTTCAACATCTGCTTCACTGAGCTTAAATCAAGGTGACAGGAGGGCTGTGTTCCCTCCAGAGGCTCTAGGGGAGCCTTGCCTCTTCCAGCTTCTGGTGGCTGTAGGCATGCCTTGATTTGTGGCCTCAGAAGCAGACCCCAAGACAAAGATTTGATGCAGGTAGTTTTACTTAGGAGGTGATTTCAGAAAGCACTGGTAGGGGAGTGGGAAAGTGAGAAAGAGAAGGGAAGGAAGCCAACAAACATGTTTTTGGCCATATTACCACTATGGGCAGCCAGGGCTCCATCCTACTGTGGAATGCTGGAAGACTATGTAGAATGGGCCTTGGGGTTCTCTCATCCTAGAGGTGAGGGCTTAGGTGTGTATCCTAATTCCCATCAGCCATTGGCTGAGCTGTGAGCTGGTGGCCAGAGAAAGCCTTTATCACATCGTAGAAGGAGCTGTAGGATTGGCAGATGCAGGGGTAGACACAAGTGCTCTGGGCGGCGCCCGGACATCTGCTGTAGTAGATGGTGTTTTTAAGATTTCTCTTGGGGGCGCCTGGGTTGCTCAGTCAGTTAAGCGTCTGACTCTTGATTTCGGCTCAGGTCATGATCTCACTGTTTGTGGGATTGAGTCACAGCGTTAGGTGCCATGCTGATAGCACAGAGCCTGCTTGGGATTCTCTGTCTTCCTCTCTCTCCTGCTCCTCTCTCCTGCTTCCTCTCTCTCCTGCTCCTCCCCTGCTCATGTTCTCTCTCTCTCTCAAAATAAATAAACAACAACAACAAAAAAGATTCCTCTTGAGCCTGTTTCATTTTATATTAAAACCAGTGGATGTATTGCCAAAAAGATTTCCTAAAGAGACCAGTGTGAGAAAGTTTATAAATATGCTACTAAATAGATGATTTCTTTCAAATTTACATTTATCTGTGAAATTGAGAACATTAAATTAAAACTTTTTTAGTAATTTGACTATTAACTGCATGTGAGCATGCATCTATCAGGTTTTTACCTGTTAGATGTATCTAAGCATGCACCTATTAGGTATTAGGTATTGTGAGCATATAAAATAGATTTGGCCCTCTTGCTCAAGGAGTTTATAATCTAGTTGGAAAGACAGAGACACATAAATGATTTTCATAAAAGCCTTCATAGTACAGGTTCATGAAACAACACTCATTCTTTCATTCATGAAATATTCATCGTGTCATACTATTTTAGGTACTGACAGTCCAGGGATAAATGGCAATGAGAGCTCTGCTTTCATGGAACTCACATTTTTGCCTGTGATTCTTTAACATGGTATTTCAGGTTCACTCATGCTATCTCTCCTTTCCGGCCACTTCCTTTAAGGTGCTGATGCTTAAGCCACATGGACAATTCATGAATTGTTTGGTTGAAGTTTACAGAGCTTGTGAACAGCAGAGCCAGGCCAGATGGAGCCTGCATGATCCTTGTGCTGATGCTCTAGGTTCTCACCGCCACACTCACCGAAGGTAGACAACATTATGTCAACGGACAGAAATATTTTCCATGAAAATGAAATATTTTCAGTGTCTTGTTTGCAACATTTCCTTTTTTTGGCAACAGCATAGTAGGCTGAATAGTATCAACGGCCCAGATGTCTATGATTGAATCCCTGCGACCTGGGAATATGTTGCCTATATGGCAAAAGGGATTTTGAAGATGTGACTAAATTAAGGGTACTGAGATGGAGAGATGGTCCTGGATTATCTGTCTGAACCCCATATAAATGCACAGGCCTTTACAAGAGCAAGACAGGAGGTCAGGGGGAGAGAAATGTTATGCTCTTGGCTTTAAGGATGAAGGAGGCAGACAACAGCCAGAAGCCTCTGGAAGCTGGGAAGGGAAAGGAAAGGGATTCTTCCCTGGAACTTGCAAAAGGAACCCAGTGCTATGTACATATCATAGACTTCTGACCTCTAGAGCTGTAAGATCATTATCTTATTATTATCACTGTGTTGTTTTAAGTCACTAAGTTTGTGGTTATGTGTAATAGCATCAAGAGGAAATGAATGAAGATGGTGTAGCAGAAAGGTGTCTTCATCTATGAAATGTGAGCTTTGGACATGTTTACCCCACGGCTCTTTCTGGTTTGCTGTCTATGCCCACCAGGTTTGGATCTTCAGCAGGAGACAGACAGGATCACTCAAGGACCACAGAACTGCCTGGGAAAGTTTGGAGTTTGAGCACTCAGTCCAAACTAGGAGCCCAGGAGTTAATCTAAGGCACAAATGCTTTCAGTGATCAGTCTAAAATGCAAGCAGCATTTTACTGGCAGCTTCTTAAAAGCAGATGACTCATTCAGAAATATAACATTTGGTCGATAGCTATGTCAGACTTTCAGGTAAATTTAATCAATGGACAACCACTATTTTATTTTTCTCCAAACCAGAATTTCATATTACATTTCATTCCATTAGCCTTGATATAAAGTGGCAGTTGATAGCAAGCCGTATTGACAGGCCCTCCTGGGCATAATCTAGTAGTCACCTTAAATCACTTATTCACGCCATGATTCATGGCACGCAGAAGAGCAGGTAGTCATTGAATATTTAAATATAAAGCTAAAACAACAGAATGCTCAGAATATTCTATTTAGGTTATTTAATCCACCTTAATTAATTAGGAGGCGTTTGACTGCCCCTCAGCATCCCAGTCATAACACATGAAGTGTGTGTTCTTACAATAATAAAGGGAAACAGGCAGGTGATCCTCAGGTGGGGGAGGTGGATGGGATGACAGTGTCTGACTTCCAAAGTTGCTGTCCCCAGGGGCTAGTGCCTGCAGTGGGCTCCCACTAGGGACAGCTGTCTTTCTTTGGTGCAGGGGATGATGAATATCATTGTAGTTTACAAACATTTCTTGATCACCTAGTAAATGTCAGGCTAGTCATTAAGGGTTTAAAGATTAATAGGACTCAGATCCTACCCTGCAGGGTCCTCAGTCTCAGAAGGAAGAGCAGAAGTCCTAACCCCGGGAGTTTCTCTGAAGTTTTTGAATTATCTCCCACTGATGAGTAATTTTAGTGTAGCAGTGCTGGTGATGAGAAAGCTAACAGTGACTTAAGAAGCTAGCTTCTAGTGGGTCTTTACTTGCAGGAGGCTAACATGATAGGTTTTGAGGTCGAAGAAAGACACAGACCTGGAGGTTCTTCCCGGTCACTGGAAAGCACTGCAGTGAGATGGATGGTACTGGTGGCAGAACTCTCACCTGAGAATAGGTGACGTCACTTGGAGAATAGTTCTGCGTGGTCTCCTCACAGCATTCAATTCCTGTTGGGCACCATTTAGCTCACAACAACATGTCGTTTGAGAATCTGAGAAAGAATTCAACCAGACCAACAGAAAATCCAGCTATGAACGAAAAGTTCTATGTTGGGCATACATGAGAGTGACATGCAAACCTGCCACAAAGCAAAAGAAAGCAGACCTCTGCTGGCCACAGTGAGAAGAGGGTGCTTGGATCCCCTCAGGTTTTGCTTTCAAGAAGCATGTGATGCTATAAACAATTCAATCCAATCTGATTCTTATAGTATGTGAATGCTTTGGGTTGGTCACAGGAGGATTCTGCCCACGAGGTAGATGTCCAGCAGTAGCGAGAACATGGAGATGTGAACAGATTAAATCCCCCACCCCCATTGTGTCTCTTCTCCTGCCAGGTCTTGTTAGAATCCCAGAGCCATGGCCCGTGCACAGCCTGCAGCCGGGGGGAGCGGCATTCACTGTGTGTGAGCCGAGGTCCTCGGGATTGAGGGGTTGCTGAGATACCAAGCAGGCTCTGCCATAGAAGAGTTTACCTTCCATTTAGGGAGATTTGCCATATCAATGCAAAGATAACCATATGAGTTGGAAAGTGAAATATTCATCAAAGTTTACAATTTGTCCTGCAAGAATTGAGGGCAAGGGGTTTAGCCTTTTTGGAAAAAGTGGGCATTGGGCTGGATTTTTAAAGTACAAACCAGGAGGCCTTGAGCTGATAAGAGAACCCACACACCTTTTCTTGCATGTGATTTTTACACTAGCTGCTTCTTAGAGGCAGGATGGTGTTGTGGGAAGACCCCGGAGTCTAGTAATAAGATAGGCCTGAATCCAAATCACCACTCCTAACGCTGCCATTTCCTACCTTTGTGGGTGAGGCACTAGAAGTGTCTCTGAGCCTCAGTGTTGCTACTTACAAAACATAATAAGATTTAACTCAACATGTTTTTTAAAAGATTAAATGAAAAATATGTAAGGTGCCTGATTCTGTCTGAATATTATAGTCTGTGAAGGTAATGGTTAAGTGACTTCAACAAAGACTTCCAAAGCTACAAACACTTAAAGAATAGAGATATTCATGTCTTTCTCATGATAATCCATCCCTAATAATGCTTTGATTTGGTAGGGTCCCCTACTCCATGAAGTCCACTGGGGAACCCATGCACCTCTTATCTCAGTCTTCTGTTATTTCCTAGGGTAGGGATCTGCAATTTATGGCCCTTAGGTTGTCTTTGTAAGTAAGTTTTATTGGAACCCATCCATGCCCATTTGTTAACACACTGTCTGTAGCTGCTTTCATGGGTAGAGTTGAATAGTTGCAATAAAGACTAAATGGGCCATAGAGGTAAAAAAAAAATTACTATCTGGACCTTTAAGGAAAACATTTGCTGACCCCTGCTATAATCCTCATGTGCATGGTGGAGGCTCAGATATGGCCGTGTCCATGTTCCAGCTCTCTAAAAAAAGAAAAGAAATTTGAGGGCAACAATTTCCTTTTAAGGTGGAAGTTGCACACATCGCTTCAGCTCACCTGGTCACATGGTCATATCTGACAGCCAGGTGTGTAGTCTTTAGTTGGGCAACCATATGCCAGGCTGCAACTGCATGACTTTGGAATAAAGGATGAATGAATTTTGGAGGAAAACCAACTATATCTGTCACACTATGAATTTCTTTTCTTTCCAGGGGTCAGTGTACTCAAAGGATCCCCAGTTCTTGTTCCTCCAATACGATGTCCTATAGCTTCTGTTTCTTGCTTTCCAGAGTGCCTCAATTTTTATTTCTTAACATTAATATCACTCAGTTCTCCTATAATTTTAGAATATCTGGCTGATCCCTTTTAAAAACTGAGAAACTGGGGTTTCTGAACCTTGGCACTTGACATTTTGAGATGCATAGTTACTTGTTGGCGGGGAGAGGTGTAGGCTGTCCTGGCTACCATAGGATCACAAGCAACATCTCTGTCTTCTATTCAGTAGTACATGCCGTTGTCACAACCCAAAATGTCTTCAGACATTGCCATATGTCCCCTGGGGAGGAAAGAGAAACCAAGTCATGTAGCCCCAAACTAGGACATCTACCCTTTACACTTCTGCATGTTTAATGTTCACCAATCTTGTGGTTCCCTTTTGGTTGAGATCGTCCAAGATAATGACTTTTTTTTTTTTTTTTTTTGTATTAGAAAGCAGTGTTATTTGACTACATTTAACATCTTAGGTACTGAGCATCTAATAAGTCCTTATCTTCATGTGTGAAGGCTTTTAACTCTAAAGAGCTCTTGGTAATTATTCCACCCAAGTAATCCCATGGGTGCTAGGATCTCTTCTAGAATATCTGCAAGGATTGGATCAGGACCCTGGGTTAGGGGAGACTTTGAGGCAGTCAGAAAAGAAGCCATTTGAGTTAGTCATCCAAAAGCGGGCTCTGAGGAACAGACGCTCCCTGAGAAACAGTCAAAGTGGACTTACTAAGTTCTCATACTCATGGCAAGAAAACCACTAGCCATGTTACTATGAACCACACAATAGTCTAGACCCCAGACTTTAGGATGCATAAAAAACATCTTGGAGCTTGTTTAAGTTCCTATCTGGGGCAGGCTGGGCAGAAAAAAATATTTTTAATACCTATCCCAGGAGATTCTGATGTTAGTGATCCGATCCATGGACCTCAATTTAAGAAACACTGTGTTAATTGAACTTTTCGGAAATCTTTAAAATATAAGTCCCTTAGTTTATGTGAGGCCAATGGTTTGGACCAGCCAGGCTCCCCTTGACACCGGATAGGAGATGTTCAGGCCTCCTGTCCCAAGGAGAGAGCGATCCTTTCCCTCCTATCATACCGGCAGTTGAAATCCAGAAAATGCAAGAGAAGAGAAAAGCCACACTTGCAAGTGAACTAGCCTTTAGCATAGCTGTCCTGACCCATGAATATCAGGCTTTCACAAACAAGACCAGTCTCTCCCTCAGGTTCATGCAAGAGTGTGGGGAAGGGTCTAAACCGTGGATGAAAATCGGCTTCTCTATAGACTAAGTCCAGTATGGGATGCTACGGGTAAAAGACTGCCCTTCATCCTCGATTCTCTTCTTTTTGTCCACTTCTCCTCCCATTTCCTTCTTTCCTCCCTGCCTTCCTGTTTCTTTCTTTTCACAAGTCAATTACAAATTCTTCATGAGAAGCACCCTTAAGACAAGGTCAAGGGATTCCCACCGTTCATATCTCTCCTTCTCTTTAGGTTTTGAGGTGACCCCTTCATTCTAACAGACTTTCTGACACAACAACTGGCACTGAGCTGAGCACACAGTTGGAGCTTTGAGAAGGCACAAGGTCAGATGCTGGGCTCAAAGGTGTGCTTCCCAGATGGATAAAGGCTCTGTGGGGATAAAGTAGTTGTCATCTGGTGGCAATACTAAATGCGCTTTCCCTCTCCCATGGCTCCCCTTTCTTTGACCACAGACACACCCTCAGAGTTTCCTTCCTCTGACATTCCTGGCTCTGGCATTTTCTGGGGTTGCCATGTCTGACAGTTATCACAGCCCTAACTACAACCCTACTGCATCCTCCCTACAACGAACCAACTCTTACCTTGTATCCCTCTTAGCCTCTGGAGTTGGCTAGATATTTGCATCTCTGGGTTGAGAGCTGATCTGGTCTTCCCTGGCTACAGGGTTAAAACAGGACACTTATGACTAGCTGGTATGGGGGTGCTCTCTTTCCTTGAGACCAAGGATGGTGTATTATAGTTTGCTACAGCTGCCACAACCTGGGTGGCTTAAACAGCAGAAATTTACCATCTTGAAGTTCTGGAGACCAGAAGTCTAGAATAGAGGTGTTAACTGAGTTAGTTCCTTCTTAGGACTATAGGGGAGAATCTGTTCCATGCCTCTCTCCTAGCTTCTGGTGTTTTTCTGGCAATCTTTGGTAGAGATGAGCCACCCCACCTCTGCCTTCATGTTCACATGACATTCTGTGTGTGTGTGTGTGTGTGTCCAAATGTCCCCTTTTTATAAGGACACCAGTCATACTGGATTAGGGGGTCACTCTACTCCAGTATGATCTCCTCTTAACTACATCTGTAACAATGTTATTTCCAAATAAGTTCACGTTCCAGGGTACTAGAGGTTTGGACTTGAACATTTCTATGGGGGCACAATTCAGCCCATAATAGATGGTGATTTTCCCTGCATGAGTACATGTTAGGCTCTTTACCAGACTAGAGGGAAGACTGAGGCACTCAAATAGAGTGCTAAATTTGGGGGATATAAAAGAGCTCAGCATTCAAGGTAAATACTACACTGATATATGTTTAAAAATAAAAATTAATCAGGGCATCTGTGTGGCTCAGTCAATTAAGCATCCGACTTCAGTTCAGGTCATGATCTCACGGTTTGTAGGTTCAAGCCTTGTGTTGGTCTCTGTGCAGACAGTTTAGAGCCTGGAGCCTGCTTCTGATTCTGTGTCTCCCTCTCTCTCTCTGCTCATGCTCTGTCTCTCTCTCAAAAATAAACATAAAAAAAAAATAAATAAATAAAAACTAATAAAAAAAACCCAAGATAAACATAATATCAAAATTTTAAATAAAAGCAGCATCTGACTCCACAGTCGCCTGCTCCTGACTCTCACTCAGCGGCCATACTGACCTCTGCAGGGAGAGGCCTTGTCTCTCTTTTCTCTTGAATATAATTCCACTAAATTAAAAAAAAAAATTAATGTTTATTTATTTTTGAGAGAGAGAGAGAGAGAGAGAGAGAGAGAGCATGAGTATGGGAGGGGCAAAGAGAGAGGGAGGCAAAGAATCCAAAACAGGCTCCAGACTTTGAGCTGCCAGCACAGAACCCAATGCAGGGCTTGAACCCAAGGATGTGAGATCATGACCTGAGTGAAAGTCAGATGCCCAACCCACTGAGACACCCAGGTGCCCCTAATTCCACTAAATTTAGAACACAACCAAAGACATTTTTTGGATTTTAGAATTCAGAAAGCTCATTTAACACTAGGAGTGAACTTTATTAATTTCCTACCTCAGTAATTCTCTGCCAAGTACTTTAACACTTCTTTCAAACTACGTGTTTAATTAGAATACCTTGATTTCTCAGACTCACTTAAACACATCCTGGAGGGGGGTCTCTCCATTGCAGTTTGATGTCATTTGGCCCTGTCGATGTTCCCCAGTCTTTGGTATTTTGTTTTGTTTTCTTTAAATACCAAATGATGGTGTGCACTTAATTGAGCAGGGATCTCTCTGCACCGCCCTCCCTCCTTGGCCTCCTCTGGAGGTAGACTGGATCTCTCTGGATGCTTATTCCTCCTCACCTTGAGGGCAAGATCAAATCTGGGGCAAGATTATGAAGTAGCAATTTCCTCAAGACTCATCATACCCACATAATTATAGAAAAACCACCTCAATTCCTGAAAGAAGATTGGCATTAGGGTTTTCACAGGGGTGACCATGAGCTATTTTGCCAAAGTAACAGAGAGAAAGGTAACAATAGCAGGCAGGTAGGCTAGAACTGGTCTTTATATGTTATGGTGAGCAGGACAGTGCTTTTGCAGAGTACATAGTTTGTGATCGTCTTCCTTATGTCTTCCTTATGATCATCTGGGCAGATGAGGTGACTGGACGCAGGCCCGTTCATTCTCTCTGTGCCTATGCTTTTCCAACTCCCTCCTGGAAAGCTGTTTTTCATTCTCATCACCTGTCAGACCCCCCAGCTTCGTTCTAACTTCACTTCCTATAACACACACACACAACCAGCACACACGTTTACATACCTACACCAAATTCATTGGCCAGCCCCCTAACTCAGTAGCTGAGAATATTTCTTTAAGCCCTTGATTTCTTTTGTGAACTGCAAATATTGACCAGGCTAGTTTCCATGGTTATATCAAGGGGGAAGATATTCTGTGCTGCAGCTTTGTTTTATCGATGTTCCCATCTTTTTCCTATGCCATTCACCAATCTCCTAAATCTCATAGCTTGGAGGAAAATGATAGCTCTCTCACTGCATTAATGTGAACAAAACAGCACAGTCCTTGACACCCAGTTGGAGCCTAATAAATAATAGCTCTAATTATATATATATCCACTAAGGAAAGTCTAGGAATCAGTTTGTTTCAGAATAAGGAAGTTCCACAGGGCAAACATGCTGTATTGCAATATTAAGAAGACCAATATCTAGGAGGCTGCAGAGATTAGGGGAGACAGCCTTTGGCTGGGAATCAGGCTTGCTAAGAGCTAACTGCAGCTTGCTACCAGGGGACTACTTAACAAGTAACCTAACTTCTCTAGGTCTGTTTTCTCATGTGTAAAATGAGAGGATTGTCACAAATGGTGGTGAAGAGCCCTTCCCCCTCTGTCTGTGAAAGTGTGATGGCTCCTGTTCCTGGATGAAGGGACACACCCGGAGAAATTGCTTTCTCTGTAAGTCAGCAAACTGGAATGAGAGCACCTTTGATTCTCTGTAAAGGTCGGTGCTGCCGACGGCCACAATTCTCGTGTACTCAATACACTGTGCAATATTCTGGAAACAGCTGCCTCTCAGGAATGGTGTTTAAGTCATCCAATTGGGAAAACAGAGAACAAGAAATAACCATAAAATGCTTTCAGGGGGACAAAAGATGATGGAAATAGAAGCCGTGCTCTTTATAGAAAGAATCAAAAGCTGTTGAATGACTATTTCTGTGAGCTGTGCCTAAATGAATATCTTTAGTTTTTTGGCTTTGCTTTCTTTTTTTTTCTTTTCCTTAAAGAGCGAGGGCAATGAGAAAGGGAGAGATTTCTTTGGAAGTCAAAGAGAAAGATGTGCTTTGCAAGAAAGAGAAGGACCCAGGGAAATGAAGCGAATGAAGTGAATGAGTGAATGAAGGTGGCAGCATGTCTGGGCTTTGCCTCCAGCACCGAGCACACTGCGACCCAATCTTCAAGCTCTGGCAAGCTTGTGGAGAAGATTCTGGTGCTGTCTCTTCCCATTAGTTTCTTTGGAAGCAGGACCGGCTGGGAGAAATCAGCTCAGTAGTGCACCAGTAGTTATGTTACACAACAGCTGTGCAAAATTATTAAGCTACCAGAGAGGCAAATGGCTTGGGAGTGAATAAAGTTAGCAACTCTGGAAATCTCAATAACAGTTCATCATGTTGGTCTTCTGCCTAGATTAAGATCCCAGTTCCTAAATGAGAATCCAAATTACAGAAAACTTTTTACTTTACTCAACTCCCTTTTTTACCCTCTTGTTGTTTTTTTTTTTTTAATTTTTTTTTTTAATGTTTATTTATTTTTGAGACAGAGAGAGACAGAGCATGAACGGGGGAGGGTCAGAGAGAGGGAGACACAGAATCAGAAGCAGGCTCCAGGCTCTGAGCTGTCAGCACAGAGCCCGACGCGGGGCTCGAACTCACGGACCGCGAGATCATGACCTGAGCCAAAGTCGGACGTCCAACCGACTGAGCCACCCAGGCGCCCCCTTCTTGTTTTTATTTTGTCAGAGCTCAGAGTACACGGCTTCATCTCATTCCATTTCTTTCCTCTTGGCCTTGAGCCATCCTCTTTGTCCCATCATCCCAAACAGAGTCGTGTTCACTCTCGTGTGGTGGTCTCTCTCTCACACCCCTGAACACATTCACCCACGTGCACTCCCTCACACTTACCCACCACACACCTCACATGCACGCACACAACATTTGAACACACTCTCACACATGCACATGCTCACTAATGTGCATTCCTTCATACTCATGCACCACACACACTCCTCACACTCGCACATGCAAACACACTAATTTGTGAACACATACAAGCACACATAGTCACCCATGTGCATTCCCTCACACTCGCTCACCACACACTCCTCACACACTCACATGTGAACACACACTCTGTCACACATTCATGCATGCACACATGTACACACTCTTGCACACATTCATGAGGCTCCATGTCTGGGCTGTGGTCATAAGGACAGTCTCTGAATTTCTTCCACTCTTCGAGGTAGCTGGAACTGCATGTGTCTACTCCTAAAAGCTGAAAACTTACTGTGTTCATATGTGTAACTGGTTTATTAAATGGTATAAATGTGGTGAGGAACACACATGAAGTGGTTTTATTATTTTTCCAAACACAACCTTTCACCATGCTTTGTCAAACCTCCATTTCCTTCCCTTAATGATAGATCCCACAGTTTCTCAGTTATTGTCAGGCATCCAAAAAACCACAGCCTGGTCTAGATGAAAACATAATATATTATCAGCCTTAGGGCTCATTCACTCCCTTCCCTGAGAGCTGTCCAGGCACCCAGGACCTTGTAGAGAGGAGGAGGGTGCTTGGCATTTTTGTTGCTTTCACCTCTGCTTCTAGCCTCTGTTGGGATGAAGGAGGAGGTATAATTAGAGAAAAGGAGCAAAAGCTTTCATGTAGCTGTTGCCACTGGAGTTTTCTCCTGGCTATTGATGGTCCCTGTATGGAGACTTCAAAGGGCCAGCTTTGGAATGGGGGCAGGTGGGTGCTCTGGCAGGGGGGTGATGTGCTGCCTCCCCCCACAAAGGCTCCTGATGTGGAAATCCAATTGGCTTGATGTCTTTTTCTTTTTAATGTTTATTTATTTTTGAGAGAAAGAGAGAGAGAGAGAGAGAGAGAGAGAGAGAGAGAAAGTGGGGGAGGGGCAGAGAGGGAGGAAGACACAGAATCTGAAGCAGGCTCCAGGCTCTGAACTGTCAGAACCAGGCCCAACATGGGGCTTGAACCCACAAACAGTGAGATCACGACCTGAGCCGAAGTCAGACACTTAACCAGCTAAGCCACACAGGCGCCCCTGTTTTCTGACTGTGCCCTCAGCTCCTATGTCCTCCAGCACACCTACAGCAAACTGCTTCCTGAATGCCACAGTGGGAAACCCACTCAAAACTGACCACATTCTGCAGTGTTCATGAGCAGCTCACACATCCTGGTGAGGCAAATGATGGGGTGCAACTTTGCTGGTCTGGCCATCCTGCGGTGTCTCTCGGATAGGACTTAAGGGCAGACCAGCATGTCAACTGAAGAATGTCCACCAGTAACTTTTCTTGCATTTGCTCTTATTCTTCACAAGTGAGACTTTGGAGCTCTTGGCTTTTTTTGGAGGGAGTATCTGTCTGGGGCAGTAAGACAGCCCCAAGATCCCAGCCCTGGTGTATACCTTCTGCATTATCCCAAGATTGTGAACATGATGGGTTTTACTTCCATGGTTAGGTCAGGTCATATGGCACTGTTGACTTTAAGAAAGGGAAACTATTGGGGGTGCCCCTGACCTAATAAGGGGAGTGTTTAAGAGGGATCAGGCTCTTCCTGGAAAGAAACTTGAAGTGGGAGAAGGACTGGATAAGGGAGCTCTGGTTCTGCCTTTGAAAGTAGAGAGGAACACATGGTGAGGAGTGTGGATGGCCTATAAGAGCAACCCCTAGCTGAGGGCAAAGAAACAGGGACCTCAGTCCTACAGCTACAAGGAACCAAATTCTGCCACAACCAGGCAAGGTTGGAGTTGAACACAGAGCCTCAGGTGAGATTATAGCCTGCCGACACCTTGATTTCAGCCTGTGAGCCCTTGAACAGAGAACCCGGCTACACTATGCCTGGGCTTCTGACCTACAGAACTGTGAGCTAATGAGCTCCTGCTGTTTTAAGCCATTAAATTTTTGGTGATTTGTGACAAAGCAATAGAAAACTGTTCCTTCTCCTGCTAACAGGGAAGAGGGAGAAGACTCTAGTGGTCTCCAACTAAGTCACCAATTCCCAATTCCAACTAGTGGGTTTTGTTTGTTTGTTCATTTGTTTTGCACATACAGATTGGAGGTAGATGGTGGGCTGATGGCAGCAGGGTCAAAAGGCCCTTGAGAATGGTCTGACTGCCACTGGAGTCAGCTCTCTTTAGAATGTAGGGGGGGTTAGCACTATTATTTCAACTTTGAATTTTAGCTGCAATTCTCAGGCAGAAGAAGAAGACTTGCTCAATATCCCGCCACCCAAGGATGGGGCACCGGTCCAGGTATCTTCATCCCTTTGTAACTATTATGTTGACTAAGTGTGACTCCAGGGTGTAATTGTTAAGCGATTTTATTTTCTCTCCCACCACTCCTTTGTTCCGTGGAACTAATTAGTCTCTTGCTCCTGGATGACCATGACTTTTATGGTCACCTTCAGGTAATAAAAGGTCTTCTAATCAGTAATTAATGTGTCCAATTCAGGGTAATAGCCCAAGCATTCAACTTGGCTCAAGGTTACAGCAGCACCTCTTTCCCAGCTGCTGTGCCGGTTATTTGCAGCATGCAGGGGAGTGGCTGACTTAGTTTTTCTCCAGCTTGTACTTTAATCCATCAGCTCCCCTTCCCCACACTTTGGTTTCTCACCTCTGTGAAGTTGAAGGAGAGAAGAGAGGAAAAGAGGAACATTCCAGGCTTGTCTTTACTGTAGATAGAAGATCCCCAATAGAGGGAACACAGAGAACCCATGAGAGAATCAATTGTAAACTCTGCCAGGCCAGAGTAAGAGGCCAGCCCAAGACAGACCGGGAACTTTCCCTTCCCTTCCCTTCCCTCCTTGTTTTTTTATTTATTTCACTCTGGCTTCCCCTGCTTCTCCAGCTTCAATGTGCCCTTGTCCATCATGTTGCATAATTTCCTTCTCCTCTTCCCCTTTTCCCCCCTCAGGTATGGATGTTTCTCAGTCTTCTGCCTTTGACTTGCTTCTCTTGTTTCTACTCTGGCCGTTGATTTTCATGCACTCCCAGGGCTTCAACATTTATTTCCTTCTGGATGACTTCCAAAGCTGCATTGCCAGCTCTCTCCAGCCTCTGAGCTCTACTTCTGTGTTTCTGAGTACCTGTTGGGAATCTTGACCTGAAGGTCCACAGTCTTGTACAGTTCCCTGTGTCTCAAGATCAGGTCATCTCTCTCCCTCCCCTATTCCTCCTCTCTCCGACTTCCTTGTTTTTATTAACTGCACCACTGTTCTCCACCCAGGCTGCCTATCATCTTTTGCTGCCCCTTCTTCCTTACTCTCTGCATCAAATTCACTGTCAAGCCTTTACACTCTGCCTTCACAATAGCTGTGGGTGGGTCTCCTTCCTCAAAGCTGCTTCTCCTCTACACCTGCTTCTCGGAGGTAATAACTGCTAATATTTTGGTACGTTTTTCCAGCTTTTTTTTCTATCACTATAAGAAGCAAATGAGTAAAGATTATGCACATATTTTTATAAATTAGGATCATACTGTTCACATTGTTCTCTAAACTCATTCTTTTTCACTTAACAATGCATTGTGAAAATCTTTCTAAATCATTTTATATCCATCCACAATATTCTTCAAATGCTATAGTAGTTGAGGATTTGAGGGTTTCTCTTCTATTTTTCAGACAGAGTCCCTATGGCCTTTTTCTCCTCTTCAGTTGATGGTGACCTAAATTCCCATGGAAGAAAGAGGAAAATAAAATTATGCTTCACATGTGGCATAGGCTGTTCCTGGCATACCAAATTCATCAGGAGCAGGGTACAGTGTGAGGTGGGCCTGGATGTTGTCTGACTGTAGAATGAGTGTCTAACAAGTATTTAATAGGGGAAAGGTGGTATGGGAGGCAAGATTAGTTGCAGAGCCTGGCTGATTGACAGATCTATCCCCAGGCCTGACCTGATCAGGGGACCACTCCACAAAGGCCTTGTGGAACTCCCACGGAGACACCCTGCCAGACTCATCTTCCTCTATGCACTGTGGAGAGGTACTAGGTGATTGTTGACAAACAATTCCAGTCTGGGGGGGGGGGGCTCCAGGAAAGGAGATTTTCAGTGATAAAAAGGGATAGTCCCAACAAACAAGGACAGATGGTCGCCCTACTCAGTGGGTCCCACCCTGGGTTCAAATTCTTCTCAAAGGATGCAGATTGATTCCAGAAACTTTGCAGCCACCACCTCACCTCTGCAGAAACTTCAGTGTGGTTTCTGAGGGGGAGGGGGGGCTATATCTTCTAGCCAGAATCCTTTTATGAGCAAGAGAAATAAATGCCAATTATGTTTTACACCTCTGTTATTTTGTTTTTTTTTCAATATATGAAATTTATTGTCAAATTGGTTTCCAGACAACACCCAGTGCTCATCCCAAAAGTTGCCCTCCTCAATACCCATCACCCACCCTCCCCTCCCTCCCACCCCCCATCAACCCTCAGTTTGTTCTCAGTTTTTAACAGTCTCTTATGCTTTGGCTCTCTCTCCCACTCTAACCTCTTTTGTTTTTCCTTCCTCTCCCCCATGGGTTTCTGTTAAGTTTCTCAGGATCCACATAAGAGTGAAACCATATGGTATCTATCTTTCTCTGTATGGCTTATGTCACTTAGCATCACACTCTCCAGTTCCATCCACGTTGCTACAAAGGGCCATATTTCATTCTTTCTCATTGCCCCATAGTACTCCATTGTGTATATAAGCCACAATTTCTTTATCCATTCATCAGTTGATGGACATTTAGGCTGTTTCCATAATTTGGCTATTGTTGAGAATGCTGCTATAAACATTGGGGTACAAGTGCCCCTATGCATCAGTACTCCTGTATCCCTTGGGTAAAATCCTAGCAGTGCTATTGCTGGGTCATAGGGTAGGTCTATTTTTAATTTTTTGAGGAACCTCCACACTGTTTTCCAGAGTGGCTGCACCAATTTCCATTCCCACAAACAGTGCAAGAGGGTTCCAGTTTCTCCACATCCTCTCCAGCATCTATAGTCTCCTGATTTGTTCATTTTGGCCACTCTGACTGGCGTGAGGTGATATCTCAGTGTGGTTTTGATTTGTATTTCCCTGATGAGGAGCGACGTTGAGCATCTTTTCACGTGCCTGTTGGCCACCCGGATGTCTTCTTTAGAGAAGTGTCTATTCATGTCTTCTGCCCATTTCTTCACTGGGTTATTTGTTTTTTGGGTGTGGAGTTTGGTGAGCTCTTTATAGATTTTGGATACTAGCCCTTTGTCTGATATGTCATTTGCAAAGATCTTTTCCCATTCCCTTGGTTGCCTTTTAGTTTTGTTGGTTGTTTCCTTTGCTGTACAGAAGATTTTATCTTCATAAGGTCCCAGTAGTTCATTTTTGCTTTTAATTCCATTGCCTTTGGGGATGTGTCAAGTAAGAAATTGCTACAGCTGAGGTCAGAGAGGTCTTTTCCTGCTTTCTCCTCTAGGGTTTTGATGGTTTCCTGTCTCACATTCAGGTCCTTTATCCATTTTGAGTTTATTTTTGTGAATGGTGTGAGAAAGTGGTCTATTTCAATCTTCTGCATGTTGCTGTCCAGTTCTCCCAGCACCATTTGTTAAAGAGACTGTCCTTTTTCCATTGGATGTTCTTTCCTGTTTTGTCAAAGATGAGTTGGCCATACGTTTGTGGGTCTAGTTCTGGGGTTTCTATTCTATTCCATTGGTCCATGTGTCTGTTTTTGTGCCAATACCATGCTGTCTTGATGGTGACAGCTTTGTAGTAGAGGCTAAAGTCTGGGATCGTGATGCCTCCTGCCTTGGTCTTCTTCAAAATTACTTTGGTTATTTGGGGCCTTTTGTGGTTCCATACGAATTTTAGGATTACTTGTTCTAGTTTCGAGAATGCTGGTGCAATTTTGACTGGGATTGTGTTGAATGTGTAGGTAGCTCTGGGTAGTATTGACATTTTGACAATATTTATTCTTCCAACCCATGAGCACAGAATGTTTTTCTATTTTTTTATATCTTCTTCAATTACCTTCATAAGCTTTCTATAGTTTTCAGCATACAGATCTTTTACATCTTTGGTTAGATTTGTCCCTAGGTATTTTATGCTTCTTGGTGCAATTGTGAATGGGATCAGTTTCTTTATTTGTCTTTCTGTTGCTTCATTACTAGTGTATAAGAATGCAACTGATTTCTGTACATTGATTTTGTATCCTGCAACTTTGCTAAATTCATGTATCAGTTCTAGCAGACTTTTACACCTCTGTTATTTTGGATACTCTGTTACCAGTAGCCAAACCTAATTCCTACTGATACAACTGTATAAAAGTAATACTAATTAAATTCATTTGCATAAACCCACCAATTTTATTCTTAATTACTGTGACATGCAATAATAATGAAGTATGTACCCCAGAGTACCATTGTAAGTTTTATTTGATTATAGCAGTAAACTTAATTTATAGGTATACTTGGCTTTCTTCAATAGTTTGTTGATTATAGTCATCCATTGACAACTTAGAATCTAACACAGGAGGACACATATTCCTTTTAGTGTGTGAATGGAGAAGCAGAGCACCAAGCCCCACTATTAAATTGGAATAAACAGTGGAATCTCTTTTGAACAAAGTCTGGGAGACAGCGTTAACATACACCTCATGGTCAAAGTGCATTTTACCCAGGCTTCACAGCATGCAGTTGTTTTTAGAGACATGGTGTGACCTTTAGCATATTTGTATCTGTGAAATAATAAGCTGTTCTTTACATCAAGATTTTGTTGCATTACAGATGCTTGGAGAGGGTTTTCACAATTATTATTCTAGTGCTGGTCTGCTTCCCTTCATCTTTTAAATAATCTGCTTTAGGCATTCAAAGGTCTCCTCATCCCAGGACATGACTATAGCTAATTTGCTGAGAGCCTCTAAACATACCCCAAGCCTGCTTAGGACATCTGCTGGGAAGTTAAATCATTTTAAGTGGAGGAATTAGGCTAATGTCTCCTGCTAAGAGAAAACCTTGAATCTTGGTATTCTGCACAGGGCTTATAATGGTGGAAACAAATTATGCTGCAGAGATACAAAAGAAAAATAAATCCATCTTATTTTACTAGGAGCTTGACACTTTTATTTAGAAAATTTATACTTCTGAACGCTTCCTTCATACATTACAGATGCATTTCAAATGTGACTGTCTTAGGTTAATAGTCTATGCCTTAAAAACAGATTAGGCTGAAAGTGGGGATTGGGGCCACTTTGAAGTAAGAAAGAAAGGAGAGGATTTATCTAATGATCAGCTGAATTGAAGTGTTTAACAAATCCTTTTCTTGCAAAATCAGGGAAATTCTGAGATGCCTGAAAGATTCAGAATAGAGAAATATTTGCTTGCAAATTGCTTTGGCATCACCACTAATATACCCAAGACATTAACATGGAAACCTAGGTGGGAATTCTGTATAATGGGCCATCATTCACAATCTATCAGTTATGGATGTACACATAGTGTGTGTTTCTACGATGCTGTATTTGTAGGTTCATATTGAATGCTGTTTGCTGTCCACATAGGATGACTGGTGAGTAGAGGTTATTTGCTGTAGGCAACTTCGGGGAATTCTAGCAAAGGGAACAAAAGGCAGCGATGAGGCAGATTGTGACTGGTTTTCAAATAAATGCTACAGTGGGGCTATGATGCTGAGAGAGGTTTGGTTTTGAACTAAATAGGCAGTTACCCTTCCTCATTCACTCCTGGGCTGGAGTGAAAGCCGTTATCTTCACTATGATTCACCTGTATTTACCAACTCCATGCAATCTTTTTTCCTGGGAAATAGCTGGGGAATCATAGGGCACCATCCCCCTCTGGCTGTATACACTGTACCTTGCTCTGTGGAGTTAAAACACAAATAAACAAAAATTAAACCTGTCCTCACTGATTGTATTGCTCTTTTCTTTACTATTAGCACTTTTTTTGAATCTCAGTCTCCTGACATGGAACTTTCTTTCTAGAGAGACATCTGGTAATTGACTTTCTCACATTGCCAAACCACTGTGAGAAGGGGTAGGTTAAGGCTCAACCAGTTTGCTCCTGGATTTTCCAGGCTGTAAGATCTGATTAACCTCCTAACCATATGTATGGCCAGGAGGCCAAGCCCACAGGTAAGACACCAGTCCTGCTGTGTCAGACTCTGGGATCACTTAGGGTAACTGGTAGCTCATCTATAAAACAGTGATTTAGAAAGATCGTGAACTGCCAGCTGAATCCTTTGTCATTGTGAATAAGCATCATGTTCTCCCTCCATGCCAGGTAGCATTATTATTTTTCTTAACATCTAGCTGGGGAAGGATGGTGTCAGGGAAGTTTCAATCTTGCTCTCACAGAGGGCACCCCAGTGTGACAATGAGCTCATTCTTCCAAGGAGGGCCTATCTTAACATTTGTTTCCTGGTCGTGATTCATGGTCCTGAATATCTGTGACCCTGTGATACTCATTCTGGCTGGATTTCTCTGCTTGGCTAATTTAAAATGCAGAATTTCATCTTGTGAGAAAGTTCAACATTTATTGTCCTTTACTCACCCTCCCAAGGGTGACTGCCAGTGGTGGGGGGGTTGGGTAGGCAGGCAAGCAGACTTCAGTGACTAGATCCCATTTGCACAGCTACTGTGAAGAAGAATAGTAAAATGTGTTTATCCAAAGAAGAGCATAAAATGTGCAACACCCCCAGCCCCCACTGTCTCTCACAAGAGATCTGTCAGAAAAAGTAAACTTCATATTACCCTTAGAAGGATCTTAAATTGTTTTTGATTTGTTTGTGGTTTCTCATTTCCTGAGACTTTGGGAAAGTTTGACCCTGTTTTTTTTTTTTTTTCTTTCCTTTTTAATATATTTTATTGGAAGGGGAGAAGGTGATGCTCTTGTCACTAAGCAACATGAATACAGAAGAGAGCCTATGGTTGTTTGTTGTATAAACTGTGTAATAATGAAGATAAAGAACTGAAATCCTGACCTTTTTCTGTTCCTTCATAAACCAGCCTGAAATGCCAGTGCAGTGTCTGAACACGTTAATATAATGGGAGAGACACCATTCACACCCTGAACCTTGACCTTCACAAGCACAGGGAAGAATGCTAGCATGCTAGTTGTTTTATGAGAATGCCCAACCTAATTTTTATCAGTAGGCTGGAGGCACAATATACACATAATCTGTACTTCAGATATTCATTCCAGGATTTTGTTTTCTGGCTCAATTTCAAAAGAATCCTTGACCAACTATTCTGTGCCTGTAATTGAAAATTTTGTGTGGAGTTGTTTCTCAGCACTTAAAGACTGAGAGGTATGAGGGCCTGTTTTCTTATCTAATAGTTGAAGAAAGGGAGAGGTTAATTGGTTTGCCCAATGTCACCACACTGAACAAGCTCCAGAATTCTGTCACTAGAATTCATTAGTATTGTATACAGAAATTGGAGAGCCTAAATAACAGATTTCCCACAGTGAAGTTTCTTCTCTGAAATGGGTGGTAAATGTGAACATAAGAAGATGGGGAGAAGGCCTTAATCTGATATTCATTCCATAAATATTTATTCAGTGGTCATCATATACTATCTGGTAACTAGTAGCAATAGGATCTTTAAAGATTTTAGCATGGCTTTTGGGGAGAGGACTTCTCTCTGCCTCAACACATAGTAATTTTCATTCACTCATTCATTAAGTCAGTCATGTTCATCCAACATTTACTGGCACATTCCATAGGCTAGGTACTGAGTTGACACCTGAGAATACAAAGGTTCTGAATAGGTAAGTCTCTATGTCAGGGGGTTCAAAACCAAGTGAGGGAGGGACCCATCATTTCAATTTGATATGCAACATTAAAACAAAGTGCAAGATGTTCTAGAAGCATAAAAAATGTGTTTCTAATGCTGTGCCAGAATGGGATGGTGGTTTGGGAATGCCTTCCAGGGAATGCTTGAAAGAGATGATCTGACTTGGGTCTTAAGAGAAGGAGTTATCTGTGGGGATATTGAAAGAATAGGATATGAAAAGCCCTTCCAGGCTGAGAGCTTAGCATCCACAAGGCTGCCAAGTCAGAAAAGGTGTACTCATGTGAATATGCACTTGATGTTGGTGTGATAGATTGACTAAGTTGGTGTGGACCTCATGCAGAGATTCTGGTTGAAGAAAGCTCCATCTCTACATTCCAGTGATTGCCAAGGGGGGAAAGGGATAGTGGGGAATTGAATACTGGCTCTTAAATCCTCCACTTGAGAGTGCCAGAGTGCCAGTGTTCTTGCTCACATCTCAAGTCGCATGGCCATGCCTAACTTTCAAGGGGGCAGGAAAGCACAATCCTCCAATTTGTGTGGAAGGAGGAGAAATAGAATGGTTGTGTTTACCACGGCAACTCAACTAGTGAGATAATATAAGAACAACTCAAAATTTAAAGCTATTATATTTGATGGGTGTTACCTATTTTTTATCTGGTCCATAATAACTCCCCCACAAAAAGTAATTTCAATTTGCTCCTTGGGTCATATTTCCAAGTAATTTATTTTGGAAGTCAGGCAAAAGAGCAGCCCTATTCAGAATGAAACATTCTTTTGATGTGACTAGTTTGCCTGAGGTGATCATGTGGTTTACCCATTTTGTAAATTGTGTGTGTTTATACAATTTTATTTGTACCTTGGAACCATGCTCTCCCATTTTTTGTGCATTTACAAAAAGCTGTCAATGAATCTCCCGACTTACCTGTAATGGAAGATGGATGTACAGATAACTACATATTTGCTAGGGAGTGGTTATATTGCCCAATATTTATGAGAAACTCAGTGGATCAAAGTATGCTAAGCCCATTACTTCCCTCAGAAATTAAAAAAAATTTTTACTCCCTGGATCAAGTGGTATAGTTGGAAACTGAAGCCTTATATTACACTCTAATGTCCCCCTAAAGAATTGCTTCTTCCAAAGAACATTTTGGTGTAATGCCATACCCACTAGAAGTAGGTTATTATAAAATGTAGCCTTGTGTAACTTACTATGACTTTGCTGTAAGAATGGTGTCCTACTTAGAAGGGCCCCTCCCACTTCCTGAGGAGAAAGTTGTACTTCCTCTAAGCCGTGCTTTGTTTTTAATGTCATGGACACTGTGAATCACCCTTTTGTCATTAACTGTTGGAGAACATAAAGAACTCCCTTGCAGCCCAACAATTATAAGTGAGGAATTCATCCTGGAATGTACACTGTCACCTCCCCTGGTTCCACCTATATTACTCTTTTTGTTTTCTTTCTTCTATTCTTCCCTTTTAATTTCTGTTACCCTGTATTTTATATTTTTTTCTTTAAATATTTTCTGGAAAAAGGCGGAGCATAAATATGTAATAGAAGGGCAAAATATTCATATTTCTTATAATTGATCTCATTCTTGCTGATGGTGAAAATATAAGCAACTCAATTAAAAATAACAGCCTCTTTTAGTTAAAAATAACATTTCTCTGGTAAATATTTTTTATTTTAAAGTACAGATTTACTCTGAGGAGTATTTTTCCCATCTTAAGTGATTTCTCTCAACCTCCCATCTTTTCTCAGAGAGCACCTGGGTACAATGAGAGGTTGTGGGAGTGGCTGGAAGTAGGTGTTTACTTTTATTTTTCTATGCATATGTATTTGTGTGTGGAGGGATATGTCATATGTGGACAATAAATTAAGATGGGGCATACTGAGTTGGAACTGTCTGTGAATAATCCAGGAGGCAGATGGCTGTCTGAGATTATTGTTGAACAAATTCTAATGAGGCCTTATTATCTCGATTTATGAGCTAATATAATTTTGATTATCTTGGGAGTTTACCAATGGAAGCAAGAGGCAGCCATCTTTGTAGTACTAGAATTCATCTTGAAGAGTACTAGGGTTTCTCCAGCTTCCAAATAGACCTCTTTTTCTCTACCTTTGTAGCTCCCATTTTCAGGTCACTGATCCAAAGCTTTAGAATAAACTTGTCTATGAAAGTTGTTTTAAAAAATAAAAGTACTTTAAGTTAACACACATTAACAAATCAGCACAGTAAGATATTACTTTCTGGAGAAAACTGACCGAAGTGGATGGCATTTAGTATAGCTAGGGTGGTGGTGGAGACCTGAGTGTCAGGGTGAGACTGGACACAGGCTTTGATGGTAAGGGGCTGGAGCTCCTTCACAGCCAGAGGTCAGAATTAGTTGAAAAGGGAAAATTTGAAAAAAGGAGGAAGGATGTGGAAGGGAAAGGCAAGAATTTCCAACTTTGTTGAGATTCTGAGGATGGTGACAGACCCTAGGGGTTGATTTTTAGGTAAAAATGGAAGGCTTTTTGGAGCAAATGTGTCTCCTCTGTGACAAACAAAAAAGGAAATTTTATCCCTGAGGGATACGTCACTGTATGAATACCTAACTCTTGGATGCATCCATGTTCCATCATGTTCTTGAAGGAACCAGACCACCTTCACTTTCAACTCCAATCTGAGCAAGGCTCAGGAGTAAAATACATGTGAGGGGCTCCATAGAAGCAGGATTGAATGCCTCTGGTCTTTTTGCAAGTTATTTCCACCCAGTCGTAGCAAATATCATGTCGCAAGCCATCATATGACAAGACATTCTGTAAGGAGTTTGCTCATTATTTACTGAGCATGTCAAAGTGTTGGCTGCCTCCAGGGCTCTTGGGGAAGCACATACTTGCCATAGTATTTTCATGAGAAATATAAGCAAGAGATAAAATTGCTACTTATTTTTAAGACTGTCACTGAGAAACATATTCTGCCTGTTCCTTCTCTTGCTGAGTCTTCTGGATACAGAGAAAATACCATTAAGAAATAAATGTAACATAAGCATCCTAGCCTGGGTGCTTACTATGCACTGTGTACCCACCTAAAGTATGCATATGGTCTCTTCTCCTTTGTGTTTTTCAATGAATTACTTCAACCTCCGCATACTGTATCAGTAGGATGCACGGTTGATACATGGTCCTTTTTTTTTTTTTTTAAATATATGAAATTTTTTGTCAAATTGGTTTCCATACAACATCCAGTGCTCATCCCAAAAGATGCCCTCTTCAATACCCATCACCCACCCTCCCCTCCCTCCCACCCCCCATCAGCCCTCAGTTTGTTCTCACTTTTTAAGAGTCTCTTATGCTTTGGCTCTTTCTCCCACTCTAACCTCTTTGGTTTCTTTTTTTTCCTTCCCCTCCCCATGGGTTTCTGTTAAGTTTCTCAGGATCCACATAAGAGTGAAAACATATGGTATCTGTTTTTCTCTGTATGGCTTATTTCACTTAGCATCGCACTCTCCAGTTCCAGCCACGTTGCTACAAAAGGCCAGATTTCATTCTTTCTCATTGCCACGTAGTATTCCATTGTGTATATAAACCACAATTTCTTTATCCATTCATCAGTTGATGGACATTTAGGCTGTTTCCATAATTTGGCTATTGTTGAGAGTGCTGCTATAAACATTGGGGTACAAGTGCCCCTATGCATCAGTACTCCTGTGATACACGGTCCTCTTGAGCTGTTTTCCCCTGAGCTTGAATAGAAAAAATCTCTGGAGTTTTTGACAGGTCGCCTTTGATTCCCACTGCCAGAAAAGAGTTGCTGTCAAGAGCTTATCCTCTGCAGGATGACTGGTGATGTTGGTTTATTTTGCAGTGACGTTCTGGTGGCACAGATCCCTAAACAGGTTGCCCTGGACCTTCCAGATCCATGATCCCAGGATCATACTTTAGCTCTTCATGTTATAATTTTTCCTGTTGGGATAGTTGAGTAACCAGCTTCCAGAGTGCCAGCTGTCTTAGGTGCACATGTCAGGCACCTAATGGACAACTGAATGAATTGAACATCTGCCCTTTTGCCCATGTGGACTCATTGTCCTCTTCACCTCTCTCAGAGCTTTCCCTAAACAAGCAGTTCAAGGTCCTGGGGATGTAAGAGTGTCTGAGGTAGACATCATTTTTTCTTGGTGCAATCTAGTGGGTAGGAAGGATCCTAGGGCAGAGTAACCTGAGAAATGCCAACGTGGAAGGGATGGGCAAGGGAAGATGAACCTTCAGATATGACTGAAATGGTATGTAAGAGAAAATTCAAGAAGTAGAGGAGGTAGAAAAACAAGAGAATACTATTTGTTTAAAGGGAATATTATGCTTTGAAAAGGAGGGATGGTCAACATTGATAAACACTGCAAAAGGGTTAAGATAAAGACACATATCTGTTGCATTTAGCAAGAAGGAGATCATTGATGGAAACCCCAGTAAGAAGAGTTCTCAGGGAGTAACGGGAGTGGCCAAGGGAGTATGCTGGAGGTAAGGAAGCAGACACACACAAGTATTGATGATTCCTTAGGTTTTCTGTAGAAGTGGGGATAGAACTAGAATGAATGGTAAAAAGAGATTTTGTTTGTTGTTTGCTCCTTAAGATGGGAATGCTTGCAGGGTTTCCAATGCTGACTGAAGAGAGTCAGCAAGTGTGAGGTACAGATGCAGGACAGGGAATAATCAATCCAGAGGGTCTTGACCCCAGAGAAGGCAGCTGCAGCTGGGGATGTGTGGGCAAGTTGAAGATTCACTTATGAGGAGGAAGCATGTCTTTCTTTGTAATAGGAAGCAAGAAGAAGAAAGTGGATGCTGATCAGGTGAGTTGGTACATTTGGTGTGTGGAGACTGATGCTGTTTTAATACTTTAGCAAACAGGAGACAAAGTTATGTGCTGAGAAGCAGGGCCAGAGGTAGGTGGCTAATGGATGGGGCTACATGTGACACACACACGGCTATTTCAGAGCCAGTGCTGAGGCCTTTTGGGGATCTTTCTCCACTGAATCCAGGTCTTGTGAGGTGGGGCTTATTGCAAATGTATGAGAGGAATTCCTAATCTCATGTTTGTCCTCTGACTCTCCCATGTCACATATACACTTGATAAATATTTTGGACTTTTTACTTAGTAAATTCAGCTCAAAAATGTATTTAAAAATGTTTATTTAATTATTTTGAGAGAGAGAGAGAGAGAGAATGCATGAGTTGGGGAGGGAAAGAGAGAGAGAATATCAAGCAGGCTCCTCATTGCCAGTACAGAGCCCAAGGTGGAGCTCCATCTCACAAACTGTGAGACCATGACCTGAGCCAAAATCAAGAGCCATTCGCTTAACTGACTGAGCCATCCACGCACCCCAGCTCAAAAACTGTTTATAGGACATCTCCTATGAGCAAGGATTTGGGGATACAAAAAGGAGTTATTGGTGTTTTCTACCTCCGAGGATCTTGTTCTCGAGTGACATAAAATGCATTTCAAAGGGCAGGTGAGTTTCTAAAATTAACTTTTAAATTATCTGCTCTCTTTGAATATGTAGTGTATGACTCCTTTCAACAAATATAAATGATAAGTAATAGCTTCTTTGGGAACGCTGTGCTCTATTAAGATGAGCAAATTAGGACAAAATTAATTCAGTGAATTTATATAATAATTAATAATGAAAATTCCCTGCTTTATGGAGTGCTTTACCTTTCAAAATGTTTTATATTTAATGTTGCTCTTTAGAGCATATAGGACATTTTCATATACATTATTTTAATATTTTATTTTAAGTCTATTTATTTATTTTTGAGAGAAAGAGAGAGAGAGAGAAAGAGACAGAGTGGGCAGGGGAGGGGCAGAGAGAGAGGGAGAGAGGGGATCCCAGATCCCAAGCAGGCTCCACACTGTCAGCACAGAGGCTGATGCAGGCCATGAACTCATAAACTGTGAGATCATGACCTGAGCCAAAATCAAGAATCAATGCCTAACCAACTGAGTTACCCAGGAGTTTCCATATTTTAATTTATACACCATTTAATAAGTACAATATTCATTCTTAAAATGAATTCACTTCCCGTTGGAAGAAAAGGAAAGGGTTAAAAATCTAACATTTATTTTATGCCCCAAATGTTGCAGGCATCTTATATATATTTTTTAATCTTTATGAACCTCCATGATGCTAATATTATCCTCATTTTACAGACAGATGCGTAGAGGCTCAGGTCTTAACTAAGGTCATATAGTTGGGAGATATCTGAAATTTAAACTGAGGTCTGCTGATGCTATAGCCCTTACTATATTTTCTTAGGGAGGTATTAAAATTATCTTCTTTTGGGGCGCCTGGGTGATTCAGTCGGTTGAGCGTCCGACTTTAGCTCAGGTCACGATCTCACGGTTTGTGAATTGGAGCCCCGAGTCAGGCTCTGGGCTGATGGCTCAGAGCCTGGAGCCTGCTTCCGATTCTGTGTCTCCCTCTCTTTCTGCCCCTCTCCCATTCATGCTCTGTCTCTCTCTGTCTCAAAAAAAAATAAACATTAAAAAAAAATTATCTTCTTTTTTTTAATGTTTGTTTATTTTTTAGAGAGAGAGAGAGAGAGACAGAGTGCTAGTGGGGGAGGTGCAGAGGGAGAGGGGACACAGAACCCGAAGCAGACTCCCAGCTCTGAGCTGTCAGCACAGAGCCCGACATAGGGCTCGAATCCACGAACTGTGAGATCATGACTTGAGCTGAAGTCGGACGCTCAACTGACTGAACCACCCAGGTGCTCCATAAAATTATCTTCTGCGCCTTTGCAGCCATCTTTGAAATGGCTAAGAACACCAAAAGGTTAGAAGTCTCATCCCAGGCAGTGGCCAGGCCAGCCTCTGAGTCCTAGTCTGGAGCCCTGCCCTGACCCTTCCTCATTGTGACTCTGTGTTGACCATGGCCATCATCCTGTGATGATCTGCTAGAGAGTTCACAGCACTCTCAGGGACGTCTTGTGGGTCTGACCTCAGGGAGCAAGTCTGCGTTGGGGAGAATCTGGCTCACTGGCTTATTATGTGCACAGCATCTGGATACTTGCTGCATTTCTGTGCTTGACAGACACTAATACTCATGTTTCCTTCATTTCTTACAAAACTTACAGGTGAGTCAAAGGGGAACAAAAACAACAAATGAGGGAGTTTTGTTAAGGGCTGGGGAAATATGAACAGATTGTGGCAAAGCTCAGGAAGAGTCCCAGAAGTGATGAATGATCTGAAGGACAGATTCATGAGGGAAACGTAACAACAGTACTAACAATAAACAGAAACAAGGCAATTCTCAACTACATATTACTTGACCAGTCCAGGGAATTCATATGGTTCTCTCTGAGGCTAAATGCCAACATATTTGAACTATAGTTTAGAGGCCTAAGCTATAAAACAAATGTAAATACAATGGTATTTAGATTGAACATTAAAAGAAGGTCATCTGAAAAACTTGAGGGGTTAGATGGATCTCTTAATGAACTGGTCTTAAAATGCAAAATGGGTTATACCCACTCACATGAAGCTTTTCACTCCACAAGCTATTATTTATTTATTTATTTGAGAGAGAGACAGAGAGAGAGAGAGAGAGGAAGAGGGTCAGAAGGAGAGAGAGAGAGACAGAATCCTAAGCAGGCTCAGCATGGAGCCCAACACGGGGCTCAATCCCATGACCCTGGGATTATTACCTGGGCCGAAATCAAGAGCTAGATGCTCAACTGACTGAGACACCCAGACGCCCCTCCACAAGTTAATTTTAATTGGAGTTCCCCTACTTTAAAATGGGTAACAATTCTGCCATCAACTAAACTGACATCTGGCCTGCCCTGTGCTGGCTCTGGACAATGCAGTGAAGGTGGTCCAGTTGGCTCTTTGCCTGTGCCTCCATGTGAAGATATCGCTTTCCCTCCTGGGTTCCCCTATCCCCTCATGGGGGCCCAGTCTTTCCTCTGTCCCTTTAGGGCCCTCCGACTGGACTGGGTCTTAGAGATTCCTAGTACTCTTCTTTCAAACATGAGTCTCTTCTGTCCTACTTCCTCTTTCTTTCATAATAAACAACAATCAAATTCCCTACCATTTCAGTAATATATTGATTATCCAGGAATCTTTGCATTTTAAACAAGCTCCTCTACTTCTCCTCTCCCTTGCAAAGGAATTAAAGCCTAAAAAATAGTTTAAAAGGGAAGACTGTTGATTCCTCTCTCACTGATCTCTTAAAGACAAATCCTAGCCTTCCCCAAGATTGCAAACTAGCAATATATTCTAAAGACCTTAAGAGTGGATCTTTGTTAATAGGTAATTTGTTAAGCAGAGCTCATTTTTTTTTAATTTTTAAAAATTTTTTTCATTTTTGAGAGACAGAGTGCAAGCCAGGGAGGGGCAGAGAGAGAGGGGGGCACAGAATCCAAAGCAGGCTCCAGGCTCTGAGCTGTCAGCACAGAACCCCACCCTGGGCTCAAACTCAAGAACCATGAGACCATGAGATCATGACCCGAGTCGGCGCTTAACAGGCTGAGCCACCCAGGTGCCCCAAGCAGAGTTCATTTTTAATGTATTTGCTTCACTTTCCTCCAGGAACTAGAATAAGCTCATCCTAATCATTTCATGAATTTAAAATGAATACTATGCATTTAGGGGGGAAAAGCACATAATTTGGTATTTTTATTAGTTTGGATGTTGCCCACATCTCTGAGTTACGATTTGCTTTATGTAGAATAAACATTATGGAAACATGTTGCATTGGGACAAAACACACATTTAAGAGAAGTATCTACAGTATACTTTCAGCGTTTCTGGCTTTACATTAGAGAAAAAGTTCCGCTTGACTTAAGCCAGAGTGGAATTGGTTCCATGATGTTGGGACCTCTTACAATCAACGGAAAGACTCAAGAACTAAATGATGGGACCGAGGGAAGCTGTGTAGCTGGAACCACAGCCAAGGCACAAGCCAGGTAGGCTGTTTCTGGACGTATTGCTGCCCTCCCATGGCCATCCCGCACACTGGCTCCTGGAATCCCAACAGAACCGTGCCTGTGGGCCCTGCGCCTGCCCAGGTTGGTGCTTCTCTGCTCCACTATGATCACTGACTTCAGTTTTAAAATTCAATTGGCTGAGCCCAGGCCACATGCTCATACCTTGTGGCTAGCAGGTGGAGGAAGGGGATTTGCCCTTGCTAGTTTCAGTGGTGGGAGCTGGTCCTGCTTTGCACCAACACCTAACTGGGGAATTCCCCGGAAGCACAAGGGGTCTTCTTAACGCTGGTTATATAAAAATACACAGAAGCCTAAACCTAGCTCAGGCAAAAAATTCAATACCCGTGAAGGTAAAATTCTCAAGCAAGTGCAACCAAAACTTGGCTTGTTTTAATAATTCACCCCGATTTGAATTTCTTTTACCATATGGAGATAAACCTGAATATCTCTATCTTGTGCACTTTGGGGGCATGCTGGTTTTTTCCCCAAGGGAGGCAGTTCCATTATATACAGGGCACATGTGAAATAAGATACATAATTATGAAAGAGTAAACAGGCTGTCCAATATTCTTGCATTTGAAATATTTCCTCTAGAAAATTATGCAAAATAACAAATAATGTTAGATAGGGTACAGCAGAGATCTGGATTGAAATGGATAATTCCTTTAGGATAATAAGAATTTGGGGTCAACTGGGTGACCATTGGTTAAACCTCAGAGTCTTGACTTCAGCTTAAGTCATGATCTCATAGTTTGTGGGATTGTGCCCCACATCCAGCTCTGTGCTGACAGCATGGAGCCTGCTTAGGACTCTCTCTCTCTCGCCCTCTCTCTCTGCCCCTCCCCAACTCGCTCTCTCTCTCTCTCAAAATAAATAAACTTAAAAGATTTTTTTTATAGAAAAGAATTTGTTTCTGTTACAAAAGAGAGACACTTTGGAGCATCTATACCTGGATATATGATTTTAACAAATCGATGAAGTTCAACAAGGATCTTTATCATGAGGTTTTGCTCTTCAGACTAAATTATATAAACAAATATTACACATACATTTGATACATGGTTCAGTTCATTCTATGGCACAATATATATGTTACACATTAATACATAATATATAAAACAATCATCTTAATAAATAACATAATTAGTTATATATTATACGTAATGTATGATTTATATAATATACATAGCACAGTAGAACATATAGTTTGTCTTATTTCTCCTTTTGCTCAATTTCTCTCTTTACATTTTATTATTTGCTTGCCCATTTTGAAGCTCATTAAGTGATAGTCTACTAAGTATTATTACTTAAACAGGTGATTAGACAGAAGATTAAAGTAGTATTTTTAATGGTTTAATTGGAGTCTTTTTTTTTTTTTGTAATTGTGTTCTCTGTTTCTGCCAGCATAATGGGGAAATTGAAAGTTGGCTGGATATCATTTTCAGCTACTATTTATTCTCATTTCTCCATTTTATTTTTATAAGACAATTTCATTGGCTCGTTCAAGATATTAGACACATTTAATTAAACCATCAATGAGTGGTCAGTGTAAGAACAGTAAGTAGGAAGTAGAAGAGGAGAATTGAAAAGATTTTTTTTAAAAAAGCAGAAATATAGGGAAATGAGCAGGAAAATGAATGGGTGAATGAAACTGAAAAGCCTAATAAATTAAAGTATGTGATAAGTATGTGTTGGAGACATAAACCTTGCTTCCTATCTTTCCTAATCAATCCAGGTGTGTGCTATGGGAAGCCACTCTTTCAAATTTTTTTTCAATGTTTATTCATTTTTGAGAGACAGAGACAGAGCATGAGTGGGGGAGGGGCAGAGAGAGAGGGAGACACAGAATCTGAAGCAGGCTCCAGGCTCTGAGCTGTCAGCACAGAGCCTGATGCAGGACTCAAACTCGTGAATTGCGAGATCATGACCTGAGCCGAAGTTGGATGCTTAACTGACTGAGCCACCCAGGCCATTCTTATAAAAAAGCAATACTGTGTGCATGTTTGTGCAACCATTTTAACTATCAAAAGGAATAGTTTCAGATGAAAAAGTGGCTTCCCTTGAGGTGCCACTTTTTCATCTGAGACTATTCCTTTTGATAGTTAAAATGGTTGCACAAACATGCACACAGTATTGCTTTTTTATAAGAATGGCATCGTTCTCTATTCTATTGGTAGAGATGGTTTCTACCCACCTGTATGTGTGTATGTGTGTGTATGTGGGGGGATTCGAAGTTCCATTTTATACCATATATACTTTACAATGAAGCACACATGACATTCCACAGAGTTATGGGAAGCCTAGCTATCCTTAGTAGGGGATATGGCCTCCCAGGGTATACATGCATCCACTTATGCATTTGGCTTCCCTTCTTGCATAAATCATAGGAGAAGTCATAATTATGCAACACTCATGATTGAGGGCTATGGAATCTGAGAGACCTGGGGAAAATCAGAGCCCTGCCACCATGTGCTAGATATGTGCTCACGAGCAAATTGTCCCAGCCCTCTAAACCACTGTACACTCATCTGCAGGTGGGGAGAGTCACAGTACTCACCTCCCAGGGCTGTTGGCAAGAGTGCACAGGTCAAAAGCTCTCAGGATGCTGCCTGGAATGCACTACTTATTATAATCAGAATATGGCTGTTATTTCTTATATGATTTATAGTTTTGTAGAAACTTCACAAATTTTTTCTCATCTGATCCTCACTACCACCTATGTTGTTGACATTTTTAGTATTACTCTTTTATAACATTCTTTTTATAAACATTCTTTAAGCTCACAAGTGTTGAAATTGATTGAGGTTCCACAAGCTAGAAACTAGTGGGACTGGAGTTTTAACTCTGGTATTTGTATGTTAAGACATTTTTCTCGACTGTTGTCAACCAATTATTATTTTGTCTCCTGTTCCATTAGAATATTGCTTTTGTCCAATTCATCCTTTAAATATACATGGACTCAGATATGTTCCTATTTCCTGTACTGTAGTAGGTTAATGTTGTCATTTTTTGTGTGTGTCTCAATTATGATTTTGCATTTCTTGTGGGTATACATTGGAAGTTTTGAATTAAAATAGAACTTCAATCCTTGTACTTTAATAATGGAGAGTCTGAAGACATAAGCATTTCTTTTTTAAAAAAAAATGCTAGTGTAATGACAATTGAAGCACAATAAACTGCATATTATAAAAAGTGTAAATGTGATAATTTTAACACATGTATAACTCACGAATTGATCAGCACAGCCAAGATAAGGAACAATTTGTTCAAAAAGTTTCCTAGTGCCTCTCACAACCTTTTCCTTTTGCATCCTCTCACCCCTTCCCCACCTTCAAGCAACCACCGATCTGATTTATATCACTACAGATAGTAGTTTCTAGAATTTTATATAAGTGAATCATACAATATTTACCTTATAATTGGGACATGTGTCAATAATCTGTTCCTCCTTATTGTGGTATAGTTTACCACTGTATGAATATACTACAGTTGTTTATTCATTGAGCTATTGATGGACATTTGACATGTTTCTGGTTTGGGCTATCACAAAGAAAGCTACTATGAACATGGTCTACAAGTCTTTGTGTGTTTATATGATTACAGTTCTCAACCCGGGAGTCAAATGGCTAGGTTATATGGTTGGGTAGGTACATGTTTAATTATGTAAGAAACTGCTGAACTGTTTTACAAAGGGGTTTAACCATTTTACATTCCTACCAGAAGTCTATGACAGTCTCAGTTTCTCCACATTTTTGCCAACCCTTTGTAGATCGGTCTTTGTAATTTTAGCCATTCAAGCAGGTAGCAGTGGTATCTTCTTGTGGTTTAAATTTGCATTTCCCTGATGGCTCATGAGTATTTTCATGCACCTAAATGCCATCCATGTATCTTTGTTTTGTTTGTTCAAATTGACTTATTATTGAATAAAGGAACTTTTTTTTATATTCCAGATATAAGTCTTTTATGGGATGTGTTTTGCACATCCCATATGTGCAAATCATACATGATGATTTCTTCCCAGTCTATGGCATGATCTATATTTTCATGATGGTCAGGCATAGGAATTGTCACCCTGAGTTTTTTCAATCTCAGGACACCCCTTCTTTGTCTTGGATCTCATTGCCAACTGCTTGTCTAGACGTTTTCATTGTTCATTGCCTTTTAGTACATCAGCCTTACTTCTAGCCTGGACTTTCAGTCCTTGTGGCGGTCATTCTTCTGATTCTGTGTTTTGTCTCCTTATTGTCCAAGTGTAAGATGTGTTTTTAGCTCACAGAATCATAGACTTTAGTAGAGTAATTGTATTCATTAGAACCCTCAGCACATTCAAATAAAATGTAGCTTCTTAAAGACAAAACCAAATATTGACTAGTTTATAATACTGATGAAGAATCTAGTCGTTCATACTTATTGATCAAACAGCCACTGTGTATAAGGGCCTTCTTTATGACTCTAATGGTCAAGAAAGATTCTAAACAGGTGACTACAGATTTCTGGAAGACTGACACTGTCTGCTAATTCCATGACATTGACACAGGCTGGGTGAGGGTGGTTATAAAAAAATGTAAGTGCTGCTATTACATATGGAGGCTCTACAGTTTAGTTCAGGACACTTTCCAAGACTTTCCAAAATGGATAACATCACCATTCAACAAACTGTTTACCACTAATTTAGGGCTTGCTGCTCCTCTACTAAGAATACATATGAACTTACTCTATGACTTATACACCTTTCAATGCTCTATTTTCCTTCTGAGTTCAACACAATCATTAAGGGGAAATTGTTTATAATGGTTAAAGAATATCATCCTGCTGATTATTTTGTGTCAAAGTTTTAGGCATCCTGATTATAGACTATGGAATCTCAATGCTGGGAATGTATCTCAGCCCTGGGTGAGTGTAACTGCAGATTTAGTTAGTACTTAGGCCCACCCATTCCCCACATTCAGGGATTTCTCAAAATTTACTTCATAGGCTTGTCTCTCCCACCCCCACCATTCTGAATATTAATTCCAGGATATTAATTCTAAATGCAGCAGTTGCCTAGTCAGGATATATCCTTGGCCCATTTTCTCAGGGGTGGCAAAATTTGAAAAGAAAAACTGAGAAGGATCAACCTCCTCTTTGTTGTCTCTATAGCCTGTCTTGACAGTCACTACTCCTGGAAGGCCCTTGGCTGGTCCTGGCAGGGACAAGTTCCTCCTTGTTTCTCAGAAGGCCTCTAGCTGGGGATAGGCATCTGTGGCCTTTCCTCGAGTCATGGACTGACATACTCACACTTGGTTTTCTTTTTGTACAGAGTTAAATAGTCTATTGTTCCTTGCCATCTGGACCCTGCTCACTAGCAAATTATGGAACAGACAAATTTTCTATTTTTAGTTTCTTATTTAAGGAAAAAAAAACCCACATAGGGCACCATTACAATCAAGTGTAGTTTCTTTTTCTCTGTTCTTTCTGCCTTTAACCCTCCTTCATAGATGCCTATTACATGGTAGAATCAAAGTGAACTCTTGGTTCATCCTACAGAAATTAGCTGGTTTCCATTACAACTTAAGCTGGGCATTTTATGTTGAATTTTAGGTTCTAATACAAGTCTTTCTAAGAAATGAGTAACTGAATAGAGAGAAACTTAGAGAAAACACTAGTGTTTGACTTCCTGAAGGGAGGGAGCTTTGACATGAGAGGGTGTGAATCACAGGCAAGGCTGGTAATAAAATGGGGAGTCTGCAGGAAGGAGTCTTGGAAAGTTTTTGAAGGTAAATTCCAATTAGAAGATGAAAGGAAAGAGAAACCTATTGCTCAAACAAGGCTGTGTGAGGATATTTGCAGCTGGGAACATGATTAGAATGCAGAGCTGATAATAAAACACAAGTGGGGAAGGGAAACTTTAAAGAACTAAATGAATAAAGAAGTAAAGTAAAATATTTTAAATCATGTTTAATGAGCTTGAGATAGAGCAAGCCCAAAAGCAGAACTGAAATGTGCTGAGAAAAAAATGAAAAAGAACCTAAATACACCTCTTCCCTATAGTGAGGTGGGGGATGGAAAGATGCAAGGGTCTTCTTTAGAAAGGTGGCAGGGAGGGGGAGTGGAGATGGGAGGCAGAAAGGAAGGTGGGGCGGTGGAAGCTCCCTCTCTTGCGTTGCCCCCCTTCCCCTCCCCGATGTAGCTGCTTTTCTGGGTTGATTATATACATCTAAGTGCCTTGAGTCATTTTTACCCGCTGTCCCCCTGCATCCTGACTCATGTCATTGTGCACTGAGCTGTAGCTGGCAGACCAGCGTGCAGATTAACAACCTGACATGCCATTGATTGATCACCTACTCATTTGGTACTTAATCATACACTGCAGCACATGTCACTTCATTTTTAAGGTGAATGTGTTTCATTTCACCAGCCAGATTGTAAGCACTGTGAGGACAAGGACTATAGTCTATTCATCTTTGCTCTTCTCATGGGCCCCTATCAATTGCTATAAACATAGAAAGAAGCCAAGAAATACATGCAGGCTGGAAAACTGTCCCATAGCTTGCAGTTTCTAAAAGGTCTTCAGGAAGAAGGCCATCCAGATGTGGAGGCCATCTCTAGTAATTCTTCAGTCCTCACACTAATCCCAATGTTCTTACATGTCCAGGGACTGACGAACAGTCCACACATAATCAGCACTTGACTTGTTGCTGTCTTTCCAAGTGATAGAAGGACTGAGAAGTTTACTTCCTTCTAATTGTGTAGTATGGTCAGTTGTGTCTCACTATTGATGGAGTCACATTGCCTAGGGTTGGAAGATGGGATGATCTGGGGCCACTTATGCAACTTCTGTCACCGCACCTAGACTTCTGGACCTTACTGCTTTGGATTCAGTGGGGATTTTTCACTCAGCAATTAAAAAAAAATATGTGTATGGGAACAGTCAAACATATATGTGGCTGGACAACACAGAAACATGTGGATGATTACATTTGTAATGTTCAGATATGTCTTCTTTTGTAATTAGCAGTTCTTCATGATAACTGGGGCTAACTCTCTCTCTCATTGATCACCATTTCACTCCAGGTTTACATCTTGGTCTTAGCTCTGAATATTTTGTTCTTGGATTTTTGCTTTCCTAATTTTTGAGTCTAAGTATTCCCTGATTTGGTATGGGGACCCCTTAAGCTCTTCTTTAGCTCAATGCATCTTCAAAGGTGCACCAGGCATGCTACCATTACTGCTTCTGTGGCAATTGTTGGTGCAGATGTTATGCTTTCTCTTTATGGTACTCCATTTCCTATCTTAACTCTTACTCTCTCATTCTTTTCAATCCTGGAGCCCAAAGCTCAGACAGGAGTGATCACTGGGACAATGGTAGGGACTGTCACAGAAAGGAAGGAAGGAGGTTTGACTTAATTTGGGCTGAACTTGGAAGGGTGGATAGGATTTAGACAGGTGGGAAAGAAGAGAATACAAAAGCGCTTTTTTAAGGTTGAGGGTGGACCAGAGAGACCATGTAGTGAAGAGACTGGAAAACAGCCAGTGCTTGTGCTGCGGATGAGCTAAATGCTAGGCTGAGGAGTTTGGCTCTTCTTCCATCACTATGGCTGCCTGATGAAGATGAGCTGGGGACTGGGGTGATGAATGCTTTGTTTAGGAAGAAGATGAAAGTACATTGATGTAGAACTTGCTTCTTTAAATCCAGCACCACACTGGTAAAATGTTTACAAATTAACTACTTCCGGGGTGCCTGGGTGTCTCAATAGGTTAAGCGTCCAACTTTGGCTCAGGTCATGCTCTTGCAGTTTCTGAGTTTGAACCCTACTTCAGGCTCTGTGCTGACAGTTCAGAGCCTGGAGCCTGCTTCGGATTCTGTGACTCCCTCTTTCTCTGCCCCTCCCCCGCTCACACTTGGTCTTCCTCTCTCTCTCAAAAAAATAAGTAAGCGTTAAAAAAATTTAAAAAACAACAAATTATCTACTTCACAGGTGATTTTTCTGGCTTGCATTCTGAACTGACTTGAAAAATTTGCCAAGACAATCTTTTCTTGTTTTTACTCAATGTTTGAAACATTGAGTCTTGAAAATTTCAACTGGTCATTTCCTCTAAGATATTTTAAACATATTTCTCTGTTATTAATACTTGAACTGTGCATATGTGTGTGTTACTGTCAACTGTATTAGCCTTTCTAAGATGGTCCTAAATAATATGTCTTGTGAATTCACGCCTTTGTGTGATTCTCCCCACTTGAGTGTGGGCTAGATGTAGTAACTGACTTCTAGCATTTAGAGTATGGTAAAAGTGATGGTATGGCATTTCCTCAATTAGGGTACAAAACGACTTTGCCATCTATTTTGGGTGTCCACTGTCTTGGAACCCTTGCTCTGGAAGCCAGTTACTACATTATGACAACTCTTATGGGGAGGCCCACATGGCAAGGAATTGATATTGCCAGCCAAAAGTTAGTGAGGACTTGAAACCTGTTAATAGTCATGTGAATGTGCCTGAAAGCATATCATCCCCTGTTTGAGCCTTGAGATGACTGTAGCCCCAGCCAAGACCCAGCCTGTAGCCTTGTGAGGGCCCTAAGTCAGAGAACCCAGCTAACCTGTGTCTGGATTTCTGACCCACAAAAACTGTGAAAATAAATACTTGCTGCTTTAAGCCACTAAATTTTAGATAATTTATAATACAGCAATAGGTAACTAATACATCCATTAATAGAGTTTGTGGGATAAAGTTATGGTATGCCCTTGTGATAGGATATAGGTCAGTCACTAAAACAACAAAGTAGAAGACTAATAACATGGGAAAATATTCACAATATGCTCTTATTTGTCAATAGCAGGTTGTTACTAAACAACTTGTACTATGTAGTCCACGATATATATGAAAAATACTGGAATATATTCACCAACCCATGTATACAACATGGATTATGAAATTTATGGCTAGTATATTTTGTTGTTTTACAAATTTCCTGCACTGAATGTGCATTAATTGTAGAATCAGAAGGGAAAACAACATACTCTTTTTCTTTTTTAATTTTAGAGAGAGAGGGAGAGTGAGTTGGGGAGAGGGGCAGGAGAAAGAGGAAATCTTTTTTTTTAATGTTTATTTATTTTTGAAAAAGAGAGAGAGACAGTGTTTGAGCAGGGGAGAGGCAGAGAGAGAGAGGGAGACACAGAATCAGAAGCAGGCTCCAGGCTCCCAGCCATCAGCACAGAGCCTGACATGGGGCTCTAACTCATGAACCATGAGATCATGACCTGAGCCAAAGTTGGATGCTTAACCAACTGAGCCACCCAGAAGCCCTGAAAGAGAGGGAATCTTAAGTAGGCTCCACACTTAGCATGGAGCCTCACACAGGGCTCTATCCCATGACCCTGGGATCATGACCTGAGCCCAAATCAAGACTCAGATGCTCAGCCGACTGAAATACCCAAGCACCCCAAAAAGAACATACTCTTAAACTGCACAAACAGGGCAGTCTTCAAACTTGGTCCTATTAGCATTGTACTTGAAGGACATTTGGGAGTAGATTTCTAATCAGCTGGAGGCAAACTGGTGGCTAGCACTCTTTTAAACTCAAGTTCACCATTGCAAATTAGCAGTTTATTTAAAATAAACATTCACTGTTTATTAGGATCAAAGAATGTCTTCTTGTACAGGTGGCATTTAACACGTCAGAAACGTCCTTGGTGCTTTGGTTGTGCTGATTATTCTCACAAGATTCTAGCCACCTATGCTTGCACCTTGCTAGAAAGTTTATGTGGTTCAAGAAGAGGGCACTCAGACCACAGATAGTTAGGCGGCAAGAACCAGAGGAGGTGTGTGAAGACTAAGTGTTTAAGAGTTGGTTTTGAAACTGATTCCTGCACTTGATAGAAACAACATTTCCTATATAATCCCCATGCTATTTTTCTCAAAGTAGAAAGACACTGGAACTTGTTTGTTGCAGAGTGAGATGAAATCTGTGCACCGTAATTAAATAGCTGCTGTGGCAAAGGGAAAGAACTTTTGGTGGTTTTCTCCTGATAATGGTTTTAAATTCTTATTGGACTCATTCAACTTTGCAGAATTATTGGGTTTTGGAAACAGATATTATGGTGATTTGGCTCAAACAGAAAGATTGCTTTTTTCTCTGACAATTCTGGGATTTTCTTGAGTTTTGTGTCAGTATTTTTCATGGTTGACTTTAGTTTCTCTGAAACTAAATGTACAGCTCATCAATGTAGAGCTCACTCAAGCAAGAGAGTGAACAGCTTGGGGTAGTAAATGCAGGGGGAGATCACAGAGGGGGTTCAGGCTCTGACATCAGGTGGCAGAGTTTGTTGTGTATCCTACCTTTAGGTGCTTCCCTGACTTCCAGTTTTCAGTTTCCCTTGTCTGAATCAAAAGTACTTGTTTCATAGGAATGTTAGGAAGAGTGATTGAGATACCGCTCTTAGAACCACCTCTGCTATGAAGTATGTGTTCAATAAATATATTAAATACTTTGAAGACCTATCAATAAATTCTTAGTAGAGCCCTTCCTGAAAAAGGACTTGGTTTTAATGAACAAATTTAGTCAATGGGAAAAATATTCTGTAGAAATGAGGGAGTACATAAATTCTCACTTTGTCAAATGGTATATGATAAATTGATGGAGTTGGAAGGAAAAATACAGGGAGGGTAATGCAGTCTTGCTGGATATCTGGTAAAATCAAATGCCACAGTCCTTTGGAAATGGGAAGTAGGGCTCTTAAAGCTCATTACCATGGATCAGGGAGGTTTCTAAAATTCCCAGGAAAGTTCAGAGGAGGGAATGGCTATAAATGTACCTGACCCCAGGCGACCCTGGCCTGGAAAGTTACAATAGCCTTCCAGTTGGATCAGGCCAGAAGGTCATTTTTTTTTTTTTTAAGAGAATGGGAAAGGCAATAATGTTGGAACTGGTTAGAAGAGCCTGTGGTCACTGCCACTCTGAACTCTTCTGGAAAGAGAGAAAAGAACAGTTGAATCACTTTAATGAGGGTTGCAAGTTTCAGACTTTAAACCAGTTTATGCATCTGGAAACCTATGCAGAAGATCTGGGAGGTAAGAGAAAGAGAAAGAGGTTAGAAAGATAGGTGGAAAGATGGACTATCTGGGTTTCTGTGCAGTCTAGTGTGTTAATATTAGGATCTATCTTTCCTTTATATTATTTTAAGCCTTCTTTACAATAATATTCTAAGAGTCTTCATACAAGTCTGGGGTTAGGGCACATCCTACCAATGGACCAAAGGGCAATAACAACTGGACTATGTGCATACTCTGCACCACATGCCTCATATTTATCATCTCCATTGATCTTCACAGTGACCTTGTAAAGAAGAGACTGAAACTCATTTTACAGATAAGAAATCTCAGGTTCAAAGAAGGTAAACAATTTGTTTAAAGTCATACAGCTCAGACAACCATGTAGGTTGAAATTCAAATACAGGTCTCTCCGGAATACAACGCCTATACACTTTGCTTTACTTATTGCAAGGTCTTGGAGAACAGAAAGGGAACAGTTTATGCCAGAGGAACTTATTTGTCCAAAAGTTGGTAAGAATTTGTTTTGTGGTACTCATTTCTAAAGTCTGATCTGTTCACAGAGGGTTCCAGTCATAGTTAAGTGGGTGCTGTCCTCCTGCATGGAGAGTAATTAGAGCAACTCTTCAAAACCACCTGCATTGTAAGTGATTATAGGGATGGGACCTTGAAGTGGTTTGTGGTTGTCAGTAAACACAGTAAGTGTAACAGTGAAGTTCACTAGTGGGAGGAATGAGAGAGTTTCTGAAACACAGCTTTTGAGAGTCAGGAAGGCCTATGAAGACAGGACAACTTTTTCCCGGGGGTTTCATAAATCTGTTGTGTTCAGGGTTCAGATGTTTGTGCATATACACTTTTGAAGAAGTTCAACTGGTTTATTTGCAGACAGGTGCCCCAATCTACAATTTCCACTGGAGCTGAAACTGTTCTATAAATGTTTCCATAATTTAGTCCATTCCCTACATAGGCAGAGGCTGCCTAAGTCAAATTAGGTGTTCAATTTTCTTCTCCATTTTATTTCTATCTTTAGTTTTCTTCCCAAGATGTATAACCAAAAGTTATAAAGAAAGAAAGAAAGAAACAAACAAACAAAGAAAGAAAGAAAGAAGAAAGAAAAGAAGAAAGAAAGGTCTCTTCTCTATGTGCATTTCATCAACACAGCCTCAGCTTGAGATCCCTTGGGAAAAGCCTTTCAAGACAGGCAGAATGATGTCCTTCCTGCCACAACATAATTTCCCAGCTGCCAGGGGAAAACTAGATATTGTACCCTAAACAACAACCAAGAGAGACTAGATAATCACTCCCTAAGGGCACTTGCTTCAGCCTCCCTCACAAAGGGCTGTAGAAACAATCTTGAAGTTACTATTAACTCTACAATTTAAAAGACACAAAATGGATTCCTGTCCTTACTTATTGGAATGGCTGTACTGTGTTTTTCAGGTGGGTCTTCATTTTTATTTAACAAAGTATAGCACTACTGGTATAAGGCATGGGAACAGAGAGAGTGGAGCAGATCACATGTGGGCTAAGATTAATCTTAATGGGAAAAAAAGTCTGTAGAGGGGTTCAAATTTCTTTCTTGGTGTTTCTCCCAAGATGTTCTTGTAAGTGCCCAAATCTTGTGATGTCTGCAAAAGTATGTGTGAAAACCACATGTTCTGATGCAATACAACTCTACACAATTCTTATCTGGAAGTTTATAAGAAACACGTGCAACTTTCTTAGAAGCACCCTGAGAGAAAGCAAGTGTAGCCTGAAAAGGCTTCTTTTTCATTTGCTCAGTCTTCAGAATGCTGTGGATTGGCAGTGACCCAATCCCTCTGGTACCTGCCATGAGAAAACTCAAATTTCCCTTTTCTTTTCAAGAACCACACAGATACACAGTCTAAGGGGTCTTGCAAACTGACACGCAGTGGCCCTTCTCCTCGCGCATCCCTTAACGAAAAACTTCTTGGAGGCCTCATAATTGAGCTGTTGTCGCCACTGACAAAGCTTCTGCCAAGGCTTCTGCTAAAAACCCAGAAGTGGTTAGCATTATTTTTATCAAGAGCAAATAGAAAATAATAATTTCCTTAGGATACACATCCTCTCAGCAAAGAAAAAAAAATTCTCATTTTGACAGAGAAAAGAAAGGTTTAAACAAGAGTCAGTTGAGAGCTCTCTTCATTTTTACACAATCAACTTTCCTCCAACCACAACGGTGTGAAGATTCTGATGCTTGAAAGGGTTCTCTAGAGGTAGTTCAGTTCTCTCCCCATGGCTTTGATTCCAGCAGATAAGAATCTATCTAATTTCTAAGCCTGCCAAGAATGGAGCTTACTCAGCCTCCTCTGGTACCTCATTCCGGTGTTTAACAGACCTCACTTTCAGGAAACGCTTCCCCGGGTGCTGCTGTCTGTGTCTGCCTTCTCCTGATGAGTCCTCAGGGAGGTGGACTACACCCGCTTACTGCCTGTGTATCAAGGTTCTTCACAAACTTGGAAGACTCAGTCAATCGCTCCTCGCCCTTCCCTTTGCCAGACCAAAACCAGACAATTTCTTTAACTTTTCCTTTTGGGTTCTAGTTTCTCAATGGTGTTTTTGGGTTGGCTCCTTGCCTCACTAGCCATCTCCCTCTCCTGAAGGGAGTGTGCCCTAGTGGGAAGATCCCTCTGGGCTCCCCCATGCTGTAATTCTCAAATTTCGATTTCAAGTTCAGAAATAGCTCAATTAACTCAATAAGATTTTTTGACTAGCTCCTAAAAATAATACTACCTAAAAGTATTTCTAAGTTTTATGTACCTGTGGGAAATTAACTACAAATTCCCCCACAGAATGTGAGACAAACAGAAGACCTGAACTCATTTGCTGGTCTAAATTGTGGCTGGGTTTTTTAAGGCAAAGAATAGTTAAGGTAGAGTTAACTTCAAATAAAAAACTCATCAATTGCTTCTTATCTTGTTCTGGTGATATTAGAATTAGAGACATAATTTATTATCCTGAAATATTAAAATTCAACATATATGGGTCTCCACATAGATTGATGCAAATCAAACAGGAGGAGAGAAATCAAATAATTGTTAACAAGTTTTCCAAAGTCCCATGCAACTGTTTGGATTTTTTGTTAATGGCAGTTAAAGCCCAATGGTTACCCACTGTTTACATAGCTATTCTGGAGATATTCTGGGCCCTTTACCCAGTTCTGAAATATATCAGGCTATTTCTGACTCAGGAGTTCATATTCTATGAAATTTGGTTCGGCATGTGCTGAACAACTGCTTGGCATTAACCGCTCATGTACAAAATATAAATTACTGCCAAGCCATAGAGACCTTTTAGGCATAATGTCAAGTTTTGTCTCTTGGTTGGATACTCCCACTCTAGAAATGAACCAGTGAGACCATTCCAGATTTTCTAAGCATCTTAAACTAAGGAAATTCCAACTCACCATGTGAAATCCTTTTGCAGAGAAAAGGAAATATAGCCCAAGCTGGTGACTTATTCTGATACACAGCTTATAAATTCAGGGGAAAAAAAATCAGAGAGATCATGGTTGTAAATAAAAGTGATAATTGACTCATGAGTCAAGAGTGGACTCAAAATATTCTTTTGGAAAGTTCAACTTATAGAGGGCAGCACAACAGATTGCTTACATGCTGTTTTAAAAAAATAAACATTAGTTACATTTTTAGAACATTTATTTTCATGGAATAAAAAATGTAAGATGTTATCTAATTAATTTTTATAAATGAGATCAGATTGGGTAGACAGTGTATCACCACTTATAAATGGATTAAAATGAAGGGAGTTTAAGGGTCTCTCTAAGGTCACACATGACTCAGTGGTGGGCTGATTAATTCACACCTACACAGAAATGAAGGGACTAACATCCCATTCCTCTTGTGAAGTATCCAGAAGCCCTCCAATGGACGAAGGCTGTGTGAGAGTTTTCTGATGTCTTTTATTTCCCACTGCTAGGTGGTGAACTTATTCATCCGAGAAGATAAAATCACAGAATATAAAGACTGAACGAATTTTGGATATAGTTTAATCCAGTTCTCTCCTTTTTATATATAAGGCCTCTGTGAGATTATCCAAAATCAGGCATGCATGCTTAAATCATGCTTACAACATGGGTCTTCTGGCTCTTCACATTACACCAACCGAAATCAACAGTGAACACAATTTCATTTATGGAGTAGTAAAACAGATTCAAAATCCATTTAGGCTAGGATGTCTCTTTTCTTCATATATCCTATACTTCTGGTGCCTGTTTTGGGGCTTACTGTTAAAAGTGTTCATAGACTGTACATAAGGTACCATGTGTTTCTTCTGGTAAATAAAAAGTAGTTTTTATGTTATAGTCGGGGGAAGATTTCATCTACTAGCATAAAACACTGTCATAAACTTCCAATTCACTCCCCCCCTCCAAAAGCATTCCATTCTGCATGTTGTTGGCAACTGCTTGCAAGGAACATGCACCATGTGAAAAAGTAATTACTGCCTTGCCTAAGGACTGAACCTGATTCTATCAGCATGCCTAGGCTTTTGCAGATAACAAGAGAGCAAAGCCAGGGCTTACTAAGAATACTGCAGATTTTTTTTTAACCTTTTGAAAATTCATTCTTTTCTAATGATTAGGTATGGAAAAAAGTGAGTTAAGGACTGCTTGACAGTTTGCTCAATAGAAGCTCTGTAATATCACCTCCCCTAGTCTTCTTTGATATAGAACCAGCCATCTATATCGACGGCTTCTCTCCCTCTTTAATAAGTTGTAAATTGAGCAACATAATTCTTTCCATGTCTAAGACTAGTCAGCCAAAATACTGTGTTCAGAAATTGGCTGGCTATATGTTATAACTTGTCTGTCATCACTTTCTTTCATTACAGTCCTGTGGTTGGTTTTTGTAGACTTTCAGGACCTATTCACTAGCGGTTCACTTAATTTGGGTGTAGGCTACATGTTATATTCTGTGCTTATCTTAGACCAAAATGCCACATTCCACAACTCTATCCAGATGATCACTAATCATGTAAAAGGGTCAGTTTGGGGGTTTGCCCAGGCTGCTTCTATAAGACTTCTTTTTTTCACAATTGATAAAATTGATCAAATTTATCAACTTTTGTCTGTTGTGCTGTTATTTCACAGAAATGGCCTATTCTTGAGTCGTGTAGTTCACTCTCCTTTTACTCTTGAATATATCCGAAAGGAACACTTGCAAAGTCCAGGGAGAGGAAGGCCTTTCCTTTTGATTATCGTTTATCGGAGCTCTTTGGAAATGGAGTGCACAACCTTCTAAAGAGAAGACTCTTTTTCAGGGGATGTATTTATAAAAGGAGCACGTTTCTGTGTTAACTGGAAGATTGGAAGAGACACTAAAATTCCTTTTGAAATTTCAGATTTGCTGAAACGACTCAAACACTTAGTTCAATGTAGGTGAGCCAAGGGAAGTGTCATACATGTAAATGGAAGGTTTTGTTGTTATTATTATAAGTAGTAGTTTTATTTGAAAACTAAAAGTGTTCTTTATTAGTTTTGTTGTTGTTGACAGAGTCTTAAGGGATGACAGTTTTTGTTTTGGAATTAGAACAGAGTTTGTTTGGTGTGTGGGAAATCATCTTAAATTGTGACACATATTGTAGCTTCTTCTGTAGGAGCAGCACGAGACTGGTGTAGCCTTTCCTTAAGGAAGTAGGCACCACTGGATAATTCAAGTCAAAGGTAAGAAGTGCTCGACCTATGGACCATCTCCTCATACGTTGATGAAGGAACCCTTATCTCAAGCCAGCAAAAACAGGTAATTATTGCATCTCCAAGTTGAGGTGATAAACAACTCAAATGTGGACCGGTAGAGCATATCTGTGGGCTTACAATTCAAGTCAACCGTGCAAGGAGGAGGGAAACAGAGGAAACACAGTTTCATTTCCCAGTAACTCCCCTGGCCTGAATTAAGGTGGGAACTGAGGAGAATCTCTGTAAAAATAACAACATGCAAACTACAGAAAGACGGGGCTGTGCCCATTTAACAGTCTGAGTCCTAAACACTTTCTGGTTATTGTGCGATGAGTAAAAAATCCTCAGGGATAAATCATAGATCTAGAGTTTTAGATGATCTCTGTGTAAGACAAAGAACAACAGCCATTCTATATCATGCCAATTTAATTTAACAAAGCCATGTAACATCTATTTGCCTGAACACCAAAGGCACTAGCAACTGGATGGGAAGAAAAGATCCAAATGTTCTTTCTCAGACAATCATTATTTCACTGACTTGATCATTGTCAGCCATCTTCAGCATAACTACAGGACAATTTTGAACATATTGAAGACTCTTAGAATATCACCACGGATTTTCTCCAAGCCTTCATAAAGACAGTGATTAATAAAGCAATTTGAAGGGACTATAATTTGGGCTTTGATTCACATGAATGTTAACTAGTAACATGAAATAACAAAATGGTCTATATATGTACATGTGGTTACATAAAAAGTGTGTGTGTCGGTGGGGGGGGGGGGGGGCTGCTTCGCTATAAGAGAAGACCTGAGAGTTCGTTTTCCTGTATTTACATGGTCTTGTGTCAAATGTAGAACTGTGGGCAACCCTCACCATTCTGGGCCCAGTTTTCTGATCTGTAGAATGGGGTTCCCAGTGTCTGCCCTACCTTCCTTTGGAGGCTTGCGAAAGCAGTAGTCAATTATTATCTGCATTCTTGCCTGTGGTTTAAGAAAATCAGAGGGTAGTAGAGAATTGAGTGCCTGAGTGTTAAAGTGAGTTGCCAAGGATGCTTTTATGTGTAGCACTGTAGAGCAGAGCTGCCACTTGCTGTCCTGTGTGTCTCAGGTCTCCCTTCAACTCACAGCCCACAGAATGCCCCGTGTCCACTGAGCCATGGCCAGCTCTATGGTGAGCAAGCCTATCAGACGCAAACATCCGGAGGTTTCCGACTCTCAAGTGTCTTACAGAAAATAGAGCCAGGAGCTCCATCTGGCACTCCATTTGCTAAATGTCCCATTGATGTCAAATACCAGAAAATGTGGCTGTTTAAAATCCCAGGGAATAAGATTTCCACTCAGCAGCTTTCTAATGGACACACACCACACTCTGTGAAGCAACAGCCCTCCACAGCGTGGTCTGGTCACAGGCCCTTGCACACTAGCTCTCTGGGCCTCTGCTGCGAGGTACGACAAAGACACATGGCTGAGGAAAATGGACTGTTCAGCTTCGGCAGCATATTAATATGTTGCATGCCGACAGAGGGCAGTGTTGCATATCTGCAAAAGCCGTACTCTACAACTTGAGACCACCAAAGCACTTTCCTTATGCCTTTCTCCACACCCTTGCACCAGTTTAATAACAAACAGGAGCAATTAAAGCAACTGCCTCATGAAAAATAGAACATCTAGTCAAAGGTTACTGCTTCATGACAACTGTTATATTGCAAAGGGCTTCAAAATAATTTTTGATCATTCGTCCCCAGTCCTTTTCTGCAGAAGGCCACATTCACGTTAGCCTCCCTTTTCAGAAGACAGATCCAGAGAGGCCTAACTGGATGGTTTGGGGCATTCAGTCCAGAACCAGAGAGAGCTAGAAAGAAAACTCAGGGTTTTTGCGTTATATGCATTATATCCCGGGGAGTTCTCAAAATGGTGCTGTGCTGTCTTTGAATGAAAACCATCAACAGCCTTCATTTTCTCTTGATTAATTAGGGATGGTTGTCTGGCTTGGCAGTTCACTGGGACTTCAAAGATGGGTTCCTTTCCTCACCATCCCCTAACTGCCATTTATTTCCCTTAAAGTTGATAGCTGATGACCAAACCAGCTAATTAGGTCTATTCTGCAGCCCAAAGAAGGAATCAGGGAGGGATAGGAAACAGACACGTAAAATCAGGCCAAATAGTGAAACTGATTCAAGTGTTTAGGAGTATTAGTGCCTCATCCTTCGCTGTTTCCTCCCTACTATAGGATAACTGAGAACAGATTGCCCAGAACTTGGGAGCTGTCAGATCTTTCTCTTGCACTTCACACCATTGATCTCTGACTCCTACAGAATCTCACTTCGCATCCCACATTCTGAAAGCATTGAATCATTTTTTTGGCTAATCACATATTGGCTTTGGTGTCATCTACACACACAGCCTTACTGCTTCATTTGAAGCCTGGTGACACGTTCTATTATGTAATGTGCTGGCGATTGAGTAACATTCAAACCCTCCCCTGTTATGTATGAAGTGTCATCTTGAAAGTGCAGACTATTTCTTGCAAAATGGCACTGATAAGTTGATAAATGGAATCAACTGACAAACAGCCCCGTGATGATGCAGTATCCTCTCATTGCCAATTTATCTCTAAAACACCGTTAGGCAAAAGAAGGCTGTAAGGTCTAAGTAGGTGCCATTATACATTTTGGAATGACAAGTTAAAAGTGACAAGAATTTGCAGTCAAATCCTGACAGTAAACGTGCACTTGTTGCTTGCTGCAGTGTGGTCTGGAAGAGCAGAAGGGTCAGGCCTGGGTGAGTTGGCACATCAGGCAGCAGAAGTATCTGGTTCGAGGCTGTGAAAAATTCATCTCTGGTGGCAGCTCTCTGTCTGGCACCTCATTCAACCACCTACAAAAGACTGTTGGCCCCCAGATAGGCAAGTGTTACTTTCACTCTTAGTAAGCCCTGTGCCAGTCTTGGGGCAGTCGGAAAGGGTGGAGGAAAGCACAGTGCTTTGATGGCCCTGGCCTGGTCTAAAGTGACACACCCAAGTCTTGAAGGGTTTGTGCCCACATCCTTTCCGCTGTAGCTGGGTTGCTGGTGGCAATCTTCTCTGCAAGATCTGGCGGATACAGTGCCAATTAGAGGTGGATCTTGATATAAATGCGCCATATGCTTTTTCTTCTTGGGTAGATTTTAAATCAGTCTGAGGGATTCAGAGACCACTAGAAAAACATTTGGCCCAACGTTTGTACAAGTTTCTCCAACCAAAAATGGCACCTTGTGTCCAGGTGCCTTGGATTCAGCCACTGTTTCATTTCAAATCATCATCAAATATCATCCACAAGAGAATTCTTAAAGCTAATGTAGTTCAACTTCTCACTTTGTGTACAAAAACACTGAACTACAGAGAAGGGTAGTAACTTGCCACCATTTTGTGAAAATGCATAGTAGAGAATAGAATCTGCTTCCAAAGTCAGAAGGGTTCAAGTTTGACTCCTCCAGTGACCACTCAACAGAACCTCTCTGAGTCTTGCATCACTCTTTGTTACCTTTTGACTTGTTGAGAAGATGACATGGATAAACACACATGCTTTAGTGTGCCTCAGAATTTCCTGGAATATTTGTTAAAAGTGCAGACTCCAGACTCTCTCCCAATACTCCAGCAGAGCTGGGATTCAGGTTTCCATGGGTCATTCTTCATGGAACACTTTGTGGAGACAAATGGGAGTCTTGATGTTGTGATGGAACAGGATTAGGCAGCTGTCTCTTCACTGTTTTCTAGTCTTAGCTCAGCCATTGACAAATATGATCATGAGAGTGTAGCTTCCCTTTGCTAAGTAGGAATCTTGGTCAGCCTTGTTCTTCTTACAATCCATCTCCATCCCTCTGTCTTCTGGATCATCACTTCTCTCCTCCCTTGGCTCTATTCAGGACACAGAAATACACATCCTATCTAGATGTTTGCCTTATCATGCCTGTGGAAGGTCTAAAATTGAGAATAAGTGTGAACCTATGCCTACAGTAATGGCCTATTACAGGGCATAGGCCATTATGTCTCAACTTGCTATGCTCTATCGCTAGGATAGTACAAGACAAAGCTGGGACTTTGATTCAAGGGCTTTGTTGGTGAAGATGTTACATGGTATCCATAAAATCCTGGTGCTTCTTTATGGTCTAATACTTACATTGTTCACATAATAGAACACATTTGTAATTGGCATTTAAATACAGATATATTTTTACACCAACACAGTGATGCTCAGTGTATACATCTAATTCTGACCACAACAAATTTTCTACCGTTTTCTCCAGAACTGGAAAATTAAAGTCAATGACAGCAATGAGAACCTAATTCACTGTGTAGTTTCTGTTGTGCCTACAATTTGAGTTATTTATGTTTAAAATTACATACTTCAAAATATTTCAATACTGTCCAAACACTTTATAAAAACCTGTATTTCTTTTTTCAAAAATGTCCTGATTTTGTTTATTGAAAGGACAAAATTGTAATCAAGGAAAATTGAAGTGAAAATAATTCACTATTCAAATACATCAGCTGACTTCATTCTTTCTCATTTCCGTTCTGTTCTGTACAGATATACTTGCAATTCAAGGAGGTGTGTTTTCTAGTCTCAGCTCAGCTATTAACAAATATAATTCTGAGAAAGGAGCTTAACTTTGATAAGTGGGAATAACTGTCCGCCTCATTCATGTCACTGGGTAGTTATGGAAATCTGAGGATAATATAGGTGAAAATAATTTACATATCATAAGGGGCCTGAAATGCCAAAAGGATTGTTATTTTGATCAAAGGCTCTCATTTCATGATGATGTTTTCCATCTCTCCAAAAGCTGTTGACATCTGTTTTTAGAGGATGGCAAAGACAGGTAAAGATAAAAGGATCTGCAAAGATTTCAGAGTATTCAACCCAAAGAAAAAGAACCCTGAAAATTGACTTACTCAGTATTCACAAGTATGTACAGGCCTATGATAAAGTGAGAGCAGAAAGCCAGCTGCTGCCCATCTCTGCAGAGGTCAAATACAGAAGTTACGGGCTTCAACTGAACAGAGAATTTAAGTTTTTTTAAGAACAACTTCCTGACTGTGGGGATTTTTAACAACTAGAAGGGGCTAGAATAGCACAAGCTCTTCTGCCCTGAGTCTCGAAGAATGTTACATTTGTCTACTGACATGTATGAATTGTCCTGAAACTTCATGGTGTAAAACAAACAAGCATCATTTCATAGTCCTTGTGGAATCAGTGGATCAAGGATTCAGACAGGCACAGCAAGAAGGGCTCGTGTCTGCTCCTAAATGGCTGGGGACTCAGTTGGAAAGATTGAAAAAGCTGGGAGTAACTTGCAGTGTAGGGCTGACATCGTGTGTAAGTTTCTTTACTCACATATCATATGTCTGGGGTCACGTTGGGCATCTCTGTTTATGTACTATCAAGACGTCATGTCATTATTGCAGCCTCAGAGTGGTTGAACGTCTTATATGTGGCTCTAGGCTCCAACAGCAAATGCAAAAGCTGCATGGTCTTATATCACTTAGCTGTGGAATCATATAAATGTCAGTTCTGCTCAACTGGGATGGTGAGAGTAGTCAGAATCCAGTCCAGATTCAAAAGGAGGAAATGCAGACATTACTTTTTTTTTTTTAATGTTTATTTTTTGAGAAAGAGAGAGACAGGGAGAAAGTGGGGGAGGGGCAGAGAGAAGGATATACAGAATCTGAAGCAGACTCCAGGCCCTGAGCTGTCAGCACAGAACCCCACTTGGGGCTGGAACTCACAAACTGTGAGATCTTGACCTGAGCCAAAGTCGGATGCTTAACTGACTGAGCCACCCAGGCACCCCAGCAGACATTACTTCTTAATGGAGAGTGTCAAAGAATTTGCAGCCATGTTTGAAAACCAACACAAGAACTGACTATAGTTCATTCCTTTATTCAACCAACCAGCATTTGTTAAGCACAGGTTCCCAGCTCTAGGTTGGGAAAACTAAAACAGATTCAGCATGTCCCTGCCTGCCTTGAGGAGTCATGGTTTGATCATGATGTTTGAAAAGGTAGCCTAGAGTCAAGGTGACAAGCTTGGAGAGGGACACTGAGAAGCCCATTTGGGTTTTCTGCCACTAAGGCCAATTCTCCTGGGACTGAATGCTCTAGGGAAAATAATTCCTAGTCCTTCTGAATTCAACTGAGCTACAAGTAGTTTTTCAATTTGTTTTATTTCTACCCTTTGGCTTGTGCTTTCTGGATTGTGGGCACTGGGATTCCTAATCTTTGGCAATGAGTCCCATTCTAAACGTAAACAGATGGAGAAAGTGCCAGCATGGCCGAGCATAATACATTCTAATGCAGTAACATGCTGACACTGGTTGGGCAAATGGAACTGCATTAAACAACTGTGTTTGCTCAGCCTTTTCCAGGAGGGCTCAAAAGTTTCACCTCAGGGAGGCACACAGCCAATACTGTCTCAGGGTCCACCTGGGAGAGGCTGGGCAGTACCATTTCAGTACAGGAGACATTTGAGCGCAGCCTGTTTATGAGCTTTCAGGGGAATATACTATGTTAGCCACAGTGACTTTTAATCATTTCTTTTGTGTCCTCCAGGTTTTGGATATTTTGCAATACAATTAAGCAACCTCAAGCCTCCTACTGCCACCACTTAAAACAATTTCGTGACTGAAATTGACCCCATTGCCAGGTTGACCACACTTGACTCAAAATGTTTTCTACTTGTTCTGTCTCTCCCCATCCTTCCTCCTTGGCACAGTGAAAAGACTGAATGAGCTGGGTTCACCTTCCATTCCAGTAGCAGGGTTTTCTTTCCTCTGTTTTCCTTGGTCAGGGCCAGAGGAGGTAGCACTCTCTTGCTGGCGGTGAAGGGATGTCTGCCCAGAAAATCACGTATTGAAAAATCTCTCTCCCTCTGGCCTGAACAAAATGTCCACAACTAACTGCCATTCTGATAGTCTTGTGGCATAGTCACTTCTAGAAAGTTCAGTAAATTCAAATGTCCTCCAGTTAAGTGCATTAACTCATGAGCAACAGTGGCCATAACAATCAACATTTATTGAGCACTTAGTATGTGCCAGACACTCTGCTGATTTCTCTTCTTGCAATAGCTCAAAAAATCCTTACTTTATGAGTGACAACTTTGTGAGGCAATCACTATTATTATTCATTTCATAGATAAGGAAACAGAGTCTTCTGGAGGTTAAATAGCTTGCCCTGGGCACTGTGGATGAGTTATCAGAGTCAGGATTTGAACCCAAGTCTGTCTTACCCTAAAACTCTTGTTTACAGTTTGTAGTTACCATGCAACTGTACAGTTGCACAGTTACCCACTTGGCAAACTGCAAGACTCTGGGCATTTGGAAGTTCAGAATACCTGACGGTAATGTTTTGATGGTGATGGCCAGGGCAGAGAAAGAGTATGGTATTCTTCCTTAGGGAGAACACTTAGGACAATACGAAGATGCAAAAATAGGATATGTGTTGGGGCAGGGGGTGCAGAACACATGTGCACACATTTGGGATTTATTTAACATATACTATGTGTAGAGAATTATAGCAGGCACTGAGGTGTGGGGTTAGCCTAATTAACCCACGGCCCAACATACTTCATCTGCCTCTACCTTGCTGACTCTAGGCCAATGACAGGAAGTATAGAGGGGCTCCCAGTCTGAGGCAGCAGTTTCTCCAAATTAAGTTCTCCTTGTCCCCTGGCTTTTTAGCCCAGTGTGTTTCCCTGCCATCTGCCAAAGACAAGACATCACCTTGTCATTGATGGTTGGGACTGATAAGGCCTCGTCAAGTAAAACTGAGAACAATCACAATAAAAGCTCCTATTTACTGAGTACTTACTAAATGTCGGACAGTTTTAAGCTCTTTACATTTATTATAATAAATCCTAATCACTCAGGATGGTGACTACCATTATTACCCCCAGGAATTAAGGCACAGAAGGATTTAGGGACTTATAGAGCTTTATATCTTTCTTTGGGTCAGGTGAGATCTCACACCACTTCCTGCCCATAAGGCAGTGAGTGAGTTTGGAGGAATTACCAGTACAGCGGAGGCAGAAGTATCATGGGGAGCCTGGGTGGCTCAGTCGGTTAAGCGGCGGACTTCGGCTCAGGTCATGATCTCGCGGTCCGTGAGTTCAAGCCCCGCGTCAGGCTCTGTGCTGACGGCTCAGAGCCTGGAGCCTATTTCAGATTCTGTGTCTCCCTCTCTCTGACCCTCCCCCGTTCATGCTTTGTCTCTCTCTGTCTCAAAAATAAATAAACGTTAAAAAAAAAAATTAAAAAAAAAAAAAGAAGTATCGTGCAATGACCAGCAAGGGGAGAGCAGGAGTCACCCCTGAGAGGCAAGAGGAAAACCTTTTGTCAGCTGGAAGAACTACGGTATAAGGAAAAGCAGGACCCCGGAGCCCCAGGGGACTGCAATCTTCCACAGAGTGGCTTGGAAACCCTTGAAAGCCCCCGATGTGAGGAGCAGGAGCTTTGCTGGTGACCCAGTGGGCTCAGGGCAGCTGGGCTCACTGCATGTTGTCACCCTGGGCTTGTCCCTGATGGACGGGAAGTACTTTCCTCCAAGTGAGCACTTAGTGCTGACTGAGAGAATCGATGGGAGAGAGGGGGCTTTGAGGTGCCAGAGGAATCATAAATATTTTATACTGTTGAATCAAATGGAAAAGGCAAAGCTATTTCTTTTTCAAATGGAAGTGGCGGCGACTTCATTCCATTCAAGATTAATAGGCGCACTGCCCAGTCATCAGACCTTGGAGAACAAAGCAGAATGAATAGCCAAGATTTGAAGCACAGAAGTGGAGCTGGAACATCCAGGACTGGAGAGGGGTGTTTAGGTATGAACACTGAAGGCCATGAGGTAGGCTGATCTACAGATCGTTGTCCTTCATACATTCCTGGACAGTGTGGATAGTTGGGGCATTCTTTTCAAAGAACCCAGAAGGTTTAGGTGATGCTTACTAAGTTACAGCTGACCCTTGAACAACACAGGGGTTGGGATGCCAACCCCCTGCAGAGTCAAAAATCCATGTGTAACTTTTGAGTCCCCCAAAACTTAACTACTAATAGGCTACTGCTGACCAGAAGGCTTACTGATAACATAAACGGTCCATTAACACGTATTTTGTAAATTATATGTATTATACACTTTATCCTTAAAGTAAAGTAAGATAGAGAAAAAAGAAAAGAAAATACACTTACAGTTCTGTGCTGTATTTATTAAAAAAGATCTGTGTATAAGTAGACCCACACAGTTTAAACCCCTGTTGTTCAAAAGCCAGCTGTACTTAACATAATGTGAATAAAAATACTCAGATAGAGCATGGGTCTTGTGAGTTTGGCTGGAGCAACAAACCCAGAGCTTTAGTGTGCACTCCTGTGGGTGGAGAAATGTGAGGAGTGGCCTCATCCTTTCCTCACCTTCAGCCAGCGCCATCACGTCTCCAATCATTCCAGAATGCTGAGTATCTGGGCTATTTGTGGAGATGGACTGGGACAGATACCTCACCTCTTCCTCTGGGAATTTCCTTTCATGTTTAATAGCTTCCAAAGGCAAATGGAAGGTGATTTTCCAAGGCATTCCCTTTGCTTGACCTATTTCCACAAGCTGTGTCCTTGCCTCCACTTCCTGCTCATTTCTGTGGCATGTGGTGGTGCTTCCTCAGGCAGCACCCTCTTTCTCTTGAGATCTGACATGTTCTTAGGAGGTCAGTTCAGAATTTATAGTCAGGCCAAGAGGTAGATGAGCCAGGCCTTTCAGAAAAGGAAGAGAGTAGGATGGGGCCCACCATTCCAGGGCTTTCCCTGGGCATAAGACAGACTTAGCTGAAACACTGCCATGCTGCTCACCCTTCATCACACACACTATCCACAGTCTGTGTTGGTTACATCTGGTGTGCTAGTCTTGCCCTAGGCCATATGAAGAAGACCAGCTCATACTTCCTGCCTGCCAAGGACATGCAGATATTCTACTTTGCCTCTTACCTTCAAAGTTGTAGCCAATGCCCAGATCTCTGGTATGTTCATGCTCACCCAGGGGACAGCTGGGCTATCTGGGGCTGCCTTCTGCAGCTCCAGAAAGGAGCACCATTGATCAGAAGAGTCTTGACCTCAGGGAGAGTGTAACTGAGCTTGGGAGTCATGGAAGAAAAACAATTAGCAAGCAAACCATGATAGAACATTCCCTTTCAGGGTCTCTCTTAACCATGATACAGCTGCAAGAGTCAGTTGCCACACTCACCCTTCGGTAATCACCTTCAGCCAGAGGCACAAGGACTTTCTCTTTTCCATCCATATGAGTTTCTGACCACATGTCCCTACTGCACAGGTGCCGTCTTGTGACCCTAGAGGCGGGGTGCAGCATGGCTGCTCCTGCTGTTCTAGGAGCTTCTGGCCCCTGCAGCTCTCCCCGACTCTAACTTGCAAGTCCCAGCGATCATACTGTCTGTCCCCTGCGGAGGTACTGTCACAGACTCTCAGTAGAGGCGGCTCAAGGGTCAGGACAGCACTGCTCTTCCCTTGGAGTTCAGGGCGTCCAGAAAACCATCACCATTCACCACTCAAAAAACAAGAGAACAAACTGTCCTCTTCCCTCAAACACACACACTGCGTCCCAGAATAGACATTTAGAGTTGGAGTGTTGGGGACAATAATGTTAGGTCCCTCTCGGGGGCCTTTTTCTTTTTTAAACTACATGGCAGATTCTTGTTTGGGATCACAAAAGCAAAGGGAAAAAATGACATGTCCTTTGCTTTTTCCCTCGCTGCCTTCCACCTGCCCTCCCAGCACCCCAGTGTCAGGACTGCAGCACATACGCAAAGGGCACGCAGCGGGCACGCAGCACGCACACAGCGGGCATGCATACCGTACTAGCCTGTTGATGGGAGGGCAGATGCAGGAGGGATGCGCCCAGGAGGCAGGGCCCTGCCTCGGCTGACTGACAAGGAGCAGGGCATCCATTGTATGTGTAACGCCTGGGCCCGGGGCGATGCTCAGTTCCTGAGTCTCTATTCCTACAGGGACAGTGGCTGGGGTTCTGCCCGGAGCCACTTTACCCATGGCAGGTTCTCACAGGACTGCCAGTCAGGCCATACTCGGGCCACACGCACGCCCACCCAGGGTGGTCAGCAGGCCACAGACTGCTGTCAGGGACACAAAAGCATCTGACACTTCCAATACTTTATTCTCTCCTCTGTCCTTTTTCTTCCATCTTCCCCCCTTTTCTCCCTTTGTCTCCTTTCCGCTTGCCCAAGTTTTCTTCCTCGCCCAGTTGTTTGAAACCAAGAGATCTGGCTTGCACCCATCCCCTTGTGACCTTAGAATGGACCCTTACCCCTCTGGGCCTCACTTTCCTCATGCACAGGAGCAGGAGATTGGACTACAGTTTAGGAGCATGAATACAGAGCTGAGCTTGCTAAAGTGATGACCGAGGGTCTCGAGCCTTCTCTAAACTGCCCCGGCCAGCCCAGCCGGGCAGCTTCAGAGGGCCTCCGAGGAACTGGCAGACTCCAAATCACCAAATCATTCGACCGTTGAAGTAAGCTCTCACAGTATTTTTCTTTTTCTTTCCTGCCCACATTTGGTGCCACGGGGGCAGAAAGAAAGCCGTTACTAATCCCACCAAGCTGCTGAGGCAGCGTTTTCTCTGGCTGTCGCAGCGCGTGTGCCATCCTGTGCGCGGCATACCCCTGCTGGTGCGGGGGGCTGACCTTGGCTCAGCTCCCCGTTTTGCCTCAGCATCTGAGCCGAGCCAAATAGGAGCCATAAAAGGTGCTGCAGGGGCCAATGAAGTAATGTCTGCAAACGTTTCAGAGATCTTTGGGTGTGCAAAACATGTTTCTTTCTAATTCTAGAATGAGACTGTCCCTTTAAAAAAGAAACAAGGCCATTTGTGGGGTGAATTTAAATATGCTGTGCACAGTAATCCCATAGACAAGCTGTGGTTGAATCCACGATCCTGGGCAGGGCCAAAATGTAACCATTTAAATTATTTATTTTAAAAAAAAAGTGTTTCTTCTCATCCCCACATGGATATTGAAATGGTTCTCTAATATTACAGTTTTAAAAATAAGCTCTAGGTTCATGACCTCAGCTTCAGGGAATCTTTACATCCTCATCAGGTGATAGCATCAGTAATCGGTCAGCTCCAAAAAAGCATGTGTGCTTCAAAAAGCCTGACTCAGCCCAGGCCTTTACAGGACTTTCCTGTGGGATGCAAGTCTGGGTTCAAACTGGGTTTTTTTCCACACTGGGCAAGTTTTAGCAAAGCAGGGTTGAGACGGTGGGGGTGCGCTTGTGATTAATCTTCTCCACAAAAGATTAAGCAGGAAGTTAACAGGATTTCACAGAAGCTGCTGAGGCTTAGAAGAGTTTGTTTTAGTGAGAATTTCAGATGCGAGAGACTGTCAGGAGCATTTGCCATCAGGAATGTGGCCTAATCAAGTTGATTTTCCTTCACTGGCCACAAGACTGGGAATCAAATCTGGGGAATGACGTAGATGTCACCAGTGAATTTTCCAAACTGCCATAGGCTTCCAACCTTGTGAATTTGTTCCCGCGGAAAGAGCCAGCTCCTTGGAATGTTGTTCCTCCCTTGGAAGCCCATGTGAAGATGCTGGGAGTGAGCACCAGCCACGTCTCTTCAGCAGGCTGTGGGAGTTCTAGCATATGTTAGGGGTTCTTTGACCCGAGGCTTCAGATCAGATAGGATTATTATATTAAACTTCATGAGACTGTTGATATTTGACCATTTTTACCTCTACAAAATGGCAGTTTCATGCAACTTGACTTAGTGTGGGCACTTGATTGTGATCTCTTCATTTTGTGGTGGCGGAAAGACCCCATGTGGCATGTAGAAGGAAATCCTACTGCTGCTCAAAGGTGCGGGCTGGTCCATAAAGCATGGTCAGCCCATGCCACCCCAGGCCTGAGAAGCCCCTCATGACTTCCCCCTGCCCCAATCACAACTAATCTCTCTGACCCTGGGGTTTTGCTGATAGTTGCTATTGATACATATGAAATATTACCTTTATTTACAGCCATTTGTATTCCTAAATGCCTTTAAAATTACAAATTCTTTGAGGATGTGGACCATCACCACATCTTTGCATCTCCTAGATGCCTTTTCACATAATGAACCCTATTAATTATTTACTGATTGGCTACCTGAATCTTGAGACTTTTACTAGTGTAGCAAAATTGAATCCTACCAGTCAGCTCTTTCCAAATTTGTAGTGGAGCTATAGTTTTTGCTTCGTGTGACAAAAATGATTATAGTCCTTTATATCAGGATTAAAAAGACTGTTGCCTTTTTAATCTCATGAGCCGCATAGCATTTCGATGGTGTGCACTAATGCAGCTCCATTTGTGTTTGTGTGATTCACAGAATACCTGTCGCTCACCAGTATTCCCAGTCCTGCACTACACTAGCCTGCAATTTGTCTTTCTGTGTTCCCACCCGGAGTGAGGGAGGTGAGGGTCACATAGGACACAGAGGGTGTTACAACTACCTAAGCCTATGCCACTAGACCACACGTGTGCATGCTGATTTGACCAGAAATTGAGGAGCCCAAGAGCTTCCAGTTTAACATGTTAACATTCTCAAATGGAACTTGTCATCACTGCATCCTCCCTCTGTGCCCCGCTTTTACTGACCCACTCCACTTGCTGTGTGCCTAGTCTTAGCAAATGGCGCTGATGTTCCTCCAGATGCTCAAGCTCCAAGCCTGGGAAACCAGGTACCCACTTTGTTCCTCACCAACCCCCATATATCATTGAGCATCTCACCATTCCTCTGTTCTGTCTTCTTTCCCCGTTACCAGCACTGCTAGATTCCAAGTCATCCACGTTTCTTTCCTGGCTTCCCTACTGACGGCTCTACTTCAACTTTTGCCTCCTTAACTCTTCCACCAGAGTGAGCTCTATAAACTGCATTTCTGATCATGTTTCTTCTCTGCTTAAAATCCTTCCTGCAAGCCACACAGGCCCTTCTTGATCCAGTCCTGCCTTCCTCTTTAGAGCCCTCATTAACCACTCTCCACCTCTGTGGCTATGCTGAACTTCCACTCCTCTTGACCTTTCATGTTTGCTGCTCCCTCTGCATGATAACTTCACACTCTGCAAATGGCTGATCCCTGTTGAACCTTGGGACTCCACGCAGGGGTAACCTCCATTTTATGTTCACCCAGGCAGGGTTGGATGTCCCTTCCTGGTTCCCACAGCACCCTGAACTTACCATTAGCAGTTGGAAACTTCAGTCCAGCAGCTGCTCATCTTAGCTGGTGATGATGTGTTTCCTTCTTTTCTTTGCTTATGTGATGTTACATGATTCACAGATCCTTGTCCTTGGTCTATTCAGTCGCTTGTTTCCTTTGGGCAGGACAGGGACGACTAGTAAAGATCAAACTCTAGCTCTTGATATGCTAATTGTAACCTTGAATGTTTCTATACACAGCATGTCACAGTGGACATTAATTTATGGGCAGTGGAGGTAGACACAGAGCCTTTTAGCTAATTAAATAAAACTGTACCGTACCACTATCATCCTGCCCCCTTGGAAATAAAATACAAAGGGAAGAGAAAGATGACATATTAGTCATTGAAGGTAACTCTCCTGAGGTTTCAGAGTCAGGATCTAGTGACCAAGTAGGGAAAGGAACAAATTCTCCAACTATCAGACAGGAATCAGTTCTGTATGTGAGTGAGAAGCAAAGGCAAATCTTGCCAAATCTTTATCAGAAATGATGAGCAGGGGCAAAAAAAAAAAAAAAAAAAAAAAACAACAGACCTCACTTTTCCCAGGGGATACAAATTGTCATCCACCACACGCTGCGCTCAACTTTGTCACCTCCTTTGTATTGAAGATGGGATAGGCCACCTTTGAGTCCTAACTGGATGATGCCTGAACCCTCAATCGGGTAACAAAAGCCCAACCCTGGGGCCTGTGCCTGAAAGTTGGCAGTGCCTGTGACTCATCCTAGTCATCCAAGCCTAGTCATTTCAAGGTAAGATTGTGCCAGTTCAACACTCAGTAATACTTTCCAGTCAACGATCATCAACAAACAGGAGATAACCAGTCATCTCTAGATTGTGTTTGGAGCTCACCTCTGAGGCTCAGCCAGCCCAAAGGGACTGGAGGCAGCAAAGCAGCCACTTTCACTTCCAGCTTATCTGCCAGCTTACACACACCCTGTAGCTCATCTATCACCCACCAGTGCAGCCCCTTGGCACTGATCTAAAATTGGGAGCTTTTACATATTCACCGTGTTTCACGGTGTAAAGCATATTATATAACTGGAATAACATTTAAAACAACCGTGTCACCACTTTGCTCTACTGGGTGAAGCTAAAAGTAGAGGCCAGCATTCAACTGTGGTATAAACAACAGAAACCATCAGAGGAGCACCTTACAGAAAAGGTCGTTCTTGGCAGAGATGGCTAGGCTCAGCCCAGACCGACCAGTGCTCTCAAAGGTTGTGTCCAGTGGGGACAGCAGCCAGGCAAAGGCTTTGGAAGGTCCTGGATTAGAACTTGGCACAGCCACTGTGGAGATTGCTCATGTTGCCAGTGCAGGCATTGATGCAGGAGCAGCACAGAAAAGCAGGGAGACTGGGGGTCTTGCTGCTAATTGGTTTAGTCTAAGCCCAAGTTTAGCCTCCCTTGGCAGACACAACTGTTACGGTTAAAAGAGACTGAAACTAATCAAAGCTATTTGTGTAGATGTGCCAAGCCAAGGAGATGATGCAGTTATGAGCACAGACCCGTGTTGAGGAGTGGTGTGTGGCAAACTCCCCTGCCCAAGAGGAGGTCATGTAGTAGCAAAATGGGAGTGTTCTGAAGAGAAAGCCTGCTCATGTAAGATGAAGAGCTGACTCGGATACGACATGACAGGAGACAGGTGTATGCTCCGGGTGCAGAGTGCGGCCTCTCTCCATGGAAACTGTGGGGCAGGCATGGCTAACTGAGCAATCTGCAACTCACTCATAAAACTCATTTCAGCCCAAACAGACATAACCTCTTCTGTCTTTCATTAAGTAATGTATTAGGATTTAAAAGTAAGAATACATCTTTCTCATACATCCTTTCTGTTGGAAGATGCAGTGAAGTGACCAAGGGCTTGGGTGTGTGGATGACAGGAGGGAAGGTGACAGGAAAGGGAAGAAATACATAGATTACTTACTAATCACTAAGGGATCCTCCCTGTGTCACAAAGTCCAGTCCCAGGTCTCCAAACCCAATGCTCTTCCCTCTAAAATATACTAGCTTCTTTTGGAAAATCATGCAGGTAAAAAAAAAAAACAAAACAAGACTTTTCTTTTCTAGGATTATTTAGGACTCCATGTGTGTGCTACCATATTTCCTCAGGGGCTCTAGGATTTTCAACCAGAATGTTAGTTACCCCACAAGTTGAGGTTCCACTGTCTGGGCAAAGCTGTGAAGGGGGCTTTGGGATTGATTGCCAGACATCTGGGCCATTGGGGATGAGGAGAAGACCCACAGACCTTAGGGTCATGATATTCACACAGCTACCCATGGCAAACTTTTGCAATGCACCAGGCTTCACTCAGGGTTGAGAAGTCCTGGAGGTGAACACAGAATGTGATAGGAAAACAAAGGAGGGGCAGGTCTGTCATCCAAAGGGAAAGACAGAATAGTGTGGAGGACCAGAGGAGTTAAGTAGTGAAGTTGTTCATTCATTCATTCAGTAGTTTTTTATTGAGAGCTGATTATATGCCAGCCACTCTTTTGGGTGCTGGGACTATGGCAGTGAACAAAACAGATATTTTTTAAAAATCCCTGTTCTCATGGAGATGGTGAGCCTTGATCTCCTTGAATAAGGAACAGCTTGGTGGAGAGGTGACAGAAGAAGAGGAGATTCTAAAGACAGAGAGCAGCAGAGCAAGATGGGAGAGGTGTAAGTGACAGATGAAGAGCAGCTCTACTGAATAGGGATGGCTTGAAGGGTAAATGGGAGGAAAAGGGGGGCAAAAGAGGAAGAACCGAGGGGACAGGGAGGTCAAGGTGGGGACACAGAACATGTTGCAGATGATGACAAGGTTTAAGTTGTGCCTGTGGGAAGTGGCATTGAGGTGGAGTAAATAGGTAGGGGCTGAGTGATGGCCAGGCAGAGAGGTAGGAGCCACTGTCAGAGGAGTGAAGTCCATGGACCTGCCCATTCACTGAAACAGACGTCACACACAGTCTTGTTTTTGTATCTTCTACCTATTAAAGGACAACTGTTATCAGCTGTGAAATAAAACTAACTGTTGTTATCACTTCAAGGATTTGGGGTTTGTTTTCTTTCTCTTTGAACGGAAATAACTATGGGTAGATATATATGTATCTCAGTTTCCCTCTTAAAACCAAGCTGGGGTTGCATTGTCATAAAAAAAGTGTATTCTTTCCTGTAACCAGTATAGATTTGAAAGAAAGAAATTGCTGGAAAGTACCAATGTATTCCATGCTTTACTTCTCTAGTGGAGGATGATAATTTTTTTTGTTAAAACAGGAATTTTTCAATTTGTCTGGGATATCACACATATGAAATCCTCTGAATACACATTTGCTTTTGTAGTTTGTCCTGAAAATAATACACTGATAAACTCTGTGCTCTTTTGTTGTATATTTGTCTAATTTTGTTCTTTTTTAAAAATTTTATTTTTAATTTTTAAAATTTACATCCAAATTAGTTAGCATATAGTGCAACAATGATTTCAGGAGTACATTCCTTAGTGCCCCTTACCCATTTAGCCCATTCCCCCTCCCACAACCTCTCCAGTAACTCTCAGTTTGTTCTCCATATTTATGAGTCTCTTCTGTTTTGTCCCCCTCCCTGTTATATTATTTTTGTTTCCCTTCCCTTATGTTCATATGTTTTGTCTCTTAAAGTCCTCATATGAGTGAAGTCATATGATTTTTGTCTTTCTCTGACTGACTAATTTCACTTAGCATAATACCCTCTAGTTCCATCCACGTAGTTGCAAATGGCAAGATTTCATTCTTTTTGATTGCCGAGTAATACTCCATTGTATATATATACCACATCTTCTTTATTCATTCATCCATCGATGGACATTTGGGCTCTTTCCATACTTTGGCTATTGTTGGTAGTGCTGCTATAAACATGGGGGTGCATGTGTCCCTTTGAAACAGCTCCTGTATCCTGTGCATAAATGCCTAGTAGTGCAATTGCTGGGTCATAAGGTAGTTCTATTTTTAGCTTTTTTGAGGAACCTCCATACTGTTTTCCAGAGTGGCTGCACCAGCTTGCATTCCCACCAGTAATGCAAAAGAGATCCTCTTTCTCCGCGTCATTGCCAACATCTGTTGTTGCCTGAGTTGTTAATTTTAGCCATTCTGACAGGTGTAAGGTGGTATCTCATGGTAGTTTTGATTTGTATTTCCCTGATGATGAGTGATGTTGAGCATTTTTTCATGTGTCAGTTGGCCATCTGGATGTCTTCTTTGGAGAAGTGTCTATTCATGTCTTTTGCCCATTAATTTTGTTCTTAATTATAGCTTCGCATAACAAAAAATGGTTACTAACTTTTTTGTTGTCTTTTTGTTATGCCTTGCTTTGCCTTATTTTGCAAATTTGATTGCCATTTCTAAAATGTCTTGAATTCCTTAAGGGAATTGTGTTATTTGTATAGATGAATATGTCTGTTCGATAGGCCTAGGAGCTAATACTAAAAGTGCTGAGCAAAAAGATGGATGCATTGATAACCTTGTGTCCCCAGAAGGTTCTGCTAGGAAGGGAAAAATAACTGAAGAACCAAATTCCCAACCACATTAAATGTCAGCATCTGTGTGTGTTTTACCAGGGCTCTCTGACTTCATCTTAATTGATACCTTTATGTAGCAGCACGTAGTGGGTTTGGGAGGCCTGCATTTCCACCTACCATCTGCCATTTGTAAGTGCCAAAGCCTTGGGTTCCTCAATTTCACACTGAAAGTAGAATCTGCTTTCCCTTCCTCACCTCTCCCCAAGCTGGGCCCTATTCAAGGAGACCAATGTCCATAATCTCCATGAGAAGAAGGATTTTTTTAAATTTTATTTATTTATTTTGAGAGAGAGAGTGTACAAGCAGGGGAGGGGCAGAGAGAGAGGGAGAGAGAATCCCAAGCAGGCTCTACTGTCAATGAGGAGTTCAACACATGGCTCAATCCCATAAAACTGTGAGATCATGACATGAGCTGATATTAAGAGTTGGACACTTAACTGACTGAGCCACCCAGGTACCCCAGAACAAGGATTTTTAAAAATCCGTTTTGTGTACTGGCATAGTCCCAGCACTCAGAAGACTGGCTGACATACAATCAACTGTCAATAAATGGATTCTTAAATTCTTAACAAAAATTTTAATGTTTATTTATTTGGGGGGGGGGGTAGGGGCAGAGTGAGAGGGAGACAGAATCCATAGCAGGCTCCAGGCTCTGAGCTGTCAGCACAGAGCCCAACGTGGGGCTCGAACCCACAAACCATGAGATCATAACCTGAGCCGAAGTCGGATGCTTAACCAACTGAGCCACCCAGGCACCCCCCTGGTCCTCTGCACTCTTCTCTCCTTCCCTCTGGATATGTAAGCTGCTCCTCTTTCATTCTGCTGTCACATTCTTTGGTGTGTATTTAAGAACTTCCCACCCCAAGTGAACATCAGGATAATCTGTGGTGTCTAAAAAATGCATATCCTGAGGTCCAGATCCAGAGATTCTGGGTGATGTGGCTGGGAGCTGGGTGTGGGAGAAGCTCGGGTTTTCCCAACTCATCTTCCTGAATAGTCTGGGGCTTCCTTCAGGCTGGGGATGGTATCTGTCCCCCGGCTAAAGCCCCTGTTTTATAAGTGCTCCTAAACTGAGAGCTCCAATGACTGTAAGGTGGCTTTGATCAAGCCATCCTCTCTGGTGTGAGGGTCTGTGTCTGGGCAATACACTGTTAGAACAGTCTGTCCTTCATTTCCTTTGTGCCTCTAAGCTTTTAACAGCCTCTGCTTGTGAAATGCACTAGGAAGGGTGTGGAGGGTCAGTTTTGAAACTTGATTGTAACTTGAAGGCAAAAAATAGTCACACAGCTGTGAGCCTGTGGCCTGAGTGATGCTGGGTCTAAAGATAATGAGTTTCATCCCTGATTTACATTCCTCTTCATCTGATTTGCTAGGGAACCTGGATCTGTCAAGGCTCTCGGCTCATTTGCTTCAGACAGATGCTCGTATTGGCCCAGCAAACTTGGAATTGGAAACAGGACCCACGTCTGTAGGAGGGGAGGGGACAGCACTGCTGGGGGGCCACCTAGAAAGACCCCCAATCCCCAGGTAGTTTTCAGGATGACTAGAATATCAGAAATGGGGTAACAGCTAGACCTAGTCCTGGGGGTTCGGTGAGGCCACCATTCACTCAGCAGTGCTGGGCCGCACAAAAATAGATCATCCCTGGCTCCATTACTAAGAAGACAGAGTTTTGTCAACAGGGGGCTGGTCCTTTAATGAGGAGCTTCAAGGACAGAGATGGGTGGAAAGAGGTTTCCTGGATTGACAAAACCTTTAAAACCCTCAAATCTTTTAGAAGCTAGTAAAAGATAGAAGTGACTGAAAACTAGAAATTGGCTTTTGGCACCTCTGTGTCTCCCTGGCTGAGCACAGCCACCAAAGTCTTTATCGCTTCTCCAAGGTCAGCAGTGAGTGATGGAGCCAACAGGGACAGAGCTGCTGATGGAGGGGAAGGGGGGTGAGGAGAGATTGATGGGGAGGGGCCGGGCAGGGACTGACAAAACCCAGGCAAGTCTGCTCCCAGGGGCTGAGGCTCTGGAAAACAAATTTGGAAACATTATCCCACAAGATCTCCATTGAAGACATTAAGCCCAGAGGCCCAGAGGGACACATTGAAGAGAGGAGGCCAGAGCTAGGGATCTCAGAGGCTCAGCCGTTCCGGTGAAATCAAAACAGCATGAGCCAAACAGCTCATGAAGAGATAAGGGATTAGACCACGCTTGGAACCATGGAAAGATGAGGGAATCTCTGACATTCTTGAGGTCCCCATAGAAAAGGGGTTTGTTCAACTTAGGAATGAACTGTGAAAAGCCGAATTCCACTCTGGGGTTTCCACTGAAGCATAAAAAACAAAAAATTCTCCCACAGGCCATTTGGGGAAATGGCACATGATCTGGTCTCATACTGTTCTGGGGCTAGCAACATCCAGAGTGAACTCCACAGACCCTGGTTTGTGATTGTACCCCCCAAAATGCCAGGCAGTTGTGAGTTTAGAGGATTTGGAACTCACAGACGAAGTAATTCAAAAAGTAAACATGAACCAAGGGTATTTTTATTGTACTTTTCCATTTAGTGGTAAAGCTTTCTCATTTTGGATTGGATCCCAAGTGCTCTGTGGGCTGCTGCCATTCAGTGTTGAAAAGAAAAAGAAAAATTCAGCAGAGAAGGCTTTAGGCAGCTGTAAGTAATAGGGGTGAGAGGTATCATCAGGAAGGAAGCTGCGGGTGGATGAGGGCAGGTCCCTTTGTTGTAGGAAGATACACGGGGCAGGTATCAGGTCAGGTCAGGTACTGATATTTTATGCTGAATATATTTTATGCTGAACATTCGAAAAGCCACTTCCTGGAACAGTATGGTTCACACCAAGATTCCCCTCCACAGTGTCGGGGACACAATCTGAGCTCCCCAATAGAATTTCTCCAGTTTTTTCCAAGCGCATTTCAGGTTAAGGAGTAAACTTTACTACTAGGCAGAAGGCAAGATCTTTGAGGATCTCTCAGCATTCAGAAATGCAGAAGGACAAACTGAGGGTTGATGGGGTGTTGGGGAGAGGGGAAAATAGGTGATGGGCATTGAGGAGGGCACTTGGGATGAGTACTGGGTGTTGTATGGGTCCCTCAATGAACCACGGGAATCTATCCCAAAAACCAAGAGCACACTTTACACACTGTATGTTAGCCAATTTGACAATAAATTATATTTTAAAAAATAATAGAAAAAGAAAGAAATGAAAAAAGAGACCCACTGAAGCCTCCTGTAGCACTGACTCATGTGAATATTTAAAACTGAGCAGGCATTCTCTGTTTTTGTGTTCCCAAGTGTCATACATGATGCTACAGGACATTGCATTGTTATTACATGGGAGGATTGGGTGGCCTATGATCCTTGAGAATCAGGGAAGCAGGGAGATTATTGTCAATGGAGAGCTGCAGAAATAAGCACTAGACCCAGATCCCTGAGACCTATGGAAGAGCCACTAGACGTGGGGGTGCAGATGCTGCCCTGGGCCTCTAATTTTCTTAGCCCTCTATCTGGCACCAAAGCCCCATGGGAACCCAAGATCTACCTGCTCTCTCTGAACTGGTTATGTAATGGGGAAAGGATATGAGCATGGTCTACTCCTAATGGTCTGTGTGTGACAATTTTGGCTCCATTAGACAAGACAGCCTCTGGAAGGGAACTTGGCGATCTATTCCACTGACCTGTGTTGGTTTATTCTATGGACCATAGTGGTTCCTTCCCTCTGTGCCTTGTGCTAGTGCTGCCTTTGTCATTGAGGTGTTGAGGAGGGATAAGAGTTATGAGTTCCCTCCCTTCCTTTGTCTTCTGGCTCTACATCCTCCAGGAGATGTGAAGTTTTTAAGTATTATCCTTCTGATGACACACAGGGTTCATCTATAGGTGTGAGGATAACTGAACAGAAACCCAAGTGACAACAGTCAGTATGACACAGATAACTGGGAAAATAAAGGACAGGAAGATACTGGTAGGAGTAGAAGATTTAGGGGAGATTAGAAAAAATGTACTGAGTTTGTTAGGATAACCCTAGATGCTATAAAAATATAAACCCTTTAATTTTAATGTCTTAACACAACAAAAATTTATTTCTATCCCCAGAACAGTCTGATGCAGGCATTCTTGAGTGATGGAAAGCTTGCCACAGCATGGTAACAAAGATACTTGGGTCACTCCCTCTTGTAGTCCAGTTGCCTCAAGACCTTGGGGAAAGAGAGAGGATATGGAGAAGACACTGCTAGTTCTTCAATGCCTCATCTTGGAAGTAACATATATAATTTTTACTCACATTCCTGTTCTGGTTCTTTATGATTGTGTAACAAATCACCCAAACTTAGGGGTTTACAACAATGATATTTGTTTTGCTCATGAATTTGTGATTTGGACAGGGCTTGGCAGGGACAGCTTATTTCTGCTCCATTTGGTGTCTCCTGGGGTGGCTCAAAGGCTGAGGGCTACAGCTGTTGGCTAACTCACCTCCTTCTATTGTAGGCTGGTGTCTGACGGTACATTAGCTGTGGCTGTAGCCACAACATCCACACTTGGACTTTCCATGTGGCTGCTGGGCTGCCACAGTGACTGGGTTCCCAGCATGAGTGTCCCAAGAGGTCTGGGCAGAAGCTGTGTCACCTTTTATGATTTGGCCTGATAAACCTCACAAGCTCACCCAGATGAAAGGGAGAGAACATAGAGCTCACTGATTGATACAGGAGTACAACATCACATTATAAAACTATGTCTGAATGGGATCCCGTGGTATGGATGACTTTAGATCATACAATCTGCCACAATTATATTGGTGAGATGTAATCAAATGAAGCCATCTAGATGCAAGATGAGCTTAGAAAATATAGCCCTGTGCAACCACTTGAAAGGGGCAATGATGGCTGGAAAGCCCACATTTTGGGTATAGTGAGGAACCTCTGTCACATGCAATAAGGCACTTTTTCATTTCATGAATGGACCCATTGTAATGCTCACCGGTCAAATGGAGACATCTGCAAAGACACTTTGTAGGGTGTTGGCAGAGAAAGCAGCATCCTGCTGCAAGCACTTGAGGTTTTGCTTAAGGGGAGAGTGCAGCCATGTGGTGCCCAGATGGCATTCTGACACTCTCCACCTTCAGCACATTCCAGTAGAACCCCCAGGCTAGACAGACCAGAGGCTCAGCTTGGTAGCTGCAGAAATATGGCAAGATTGGACACTTGGCCGCAGGCTCTGTCTTCACCAGCTATTCTCTCTGTATACCCTCTGGCCCCTTCATTCATAGAGCTGCTCCGATTTCCCATGGAAGCCAAGCATCACAGTGATGAAAATAAGGCTTTAGAACATTCATCCACCCATTTATTTAACAAATGCAATAAGCACCTACTATGCTTATTATCACTGTGCACAGACTGACAGAGGGCAGGATTACCCACTACAAGATTTGTGCCTGGTTCCAGCTGCAGTCTAACCTGAGTGCACTGCACTGCATAAAGACAAGGTGGCTGGGTAGCATGAGTCTAGTGACTTCTGTAGGATACTAGTGGCTGCGTCAATTAACCTAATTAAACTGCCTAACTGGCAAACGACGTGCTCCCATGTCAGATGTGTAAATCAATGATGAAAAATGAAATGATAGGGATATCCTTACTGCACACTTATCTGGGGGTAATTAATTACAACAGTCTGGAATGGCATTTGTGCCTTGGAAAATAGAGGCAGCTGAAGAAATTATGTATGAACTGCTGCAACTAATTTGCATTTAATTGTAATCGGCGTTCATTTAGGGTCCTGGCAGCTGAGCCGCACCGTGTGTCAGCCAGACACTTCAGCAGATCATGAAGTTACCCTACGAGTGTTCCAGGGATGCTAACTGCATTTGTAACAAGTGGCAGCATACAAGAAACGTCTTTTCCTCAGAAACGAGACGAACCATGAAAGAAATGTCAAAATTGGGAATGGAGAAAATCACTGGGTGCCTTTGGAAATGCTTCGCCCCACCCACTCTGGAAAAAAAAATCCCACCCCCTCTTTTATCCTCCTTTTCAGCTGTAGCAGTAGAACTAAAGCATGTTTTTCTAAACTGGCAGAGAATGAGTGGTATTTAACAAAGAACACATCAAATGTGGGACAACTTCATAGGAAGAGCTTAACAGGAAGAATAAAGAAAACAGAGCCAAAACCCTTCCTGATTTTGATGCCTGTCAGAAGAGAAGACTTCATTGGTCATTGAATGAGATTAAGTTTTTTTTTTTTTTTTTTTTTTTTTTTTTTTTTTAGGAAATAAGAAGCTACTGTACAAGATTGCCTCATTTGAGTATATGACATGTAGCCATAAAATCAAAAGACTTACAAAATATTCATAGGCATTGCTGTGCATTCCATTACATGCTGTTCCTTCCAAAGTACTTATCTTCCGTGGCTCTAGACTTAAGCTGACTATGTCATCACTTAAAACATATTTGGAATTCTTCAGAGACCAAAGCACATTCTTTTGAATATTTTAGATCTGAAATAATATACAGCCAAATCTGGGAACTAAGATAGATGTGTAAGACAAGTCTAATATAAGTTGTGTGTGTGTGTGTGTGTGTGTGTGTGTCTGATCACAAAAGAGGAGTGTCGTAATGCAATGAGAATGGTTTTCTTATGTGAATTTTAAGATGGCTCTGGTGACATTTCTTTTTTTATTTTAAATGTTTATTTATTTATTTTGAGAGAAAAAGAGAGAGAGAAAGTGGGAGGAGAGGCAGAGAGAGAGGAGAGAAAGAGGAGAGAGAATGAATCCCAAGCAGGCTCTGTGCTGACACAGGGCTCAATCTCATAAACTGTGAGGTCATAACCTAAGCCGAAATCAAGAGTCAGACACTTGACCAACTGGGGCACCCAGGTGCCCCTGGTGGCATTTCTTGAAAAGTAGTACTCAACTTGTTTGAAAAATACAAGCATTCCTGGAAAGTCTCTATTGTCCAATGTCTCCCACACTTATTTGGCCATGAGATTCTTTCTTTGTACATCTTTATTAACAGCCTGTGTAACCATTATGTCTCTAAATGTCCTTTGGGACATGGTGAACTACAGTAATCACAGAGAAAATGACATGCAGAAACTCAGGGAGACACTAGAAACGTCTGGTAAGACAAGGTAAATTGACCCCATACATCTCTTTTTTCTCTCCAAATGTGCCAGCAAAGGAATAAAAAAAAAAAAAAAAAAAAAGGATGTAAACTTTCAAAGGTAGTAGAAGACAACAGTGGGAAAATTCCTAGGAAATGTGAAGCTCATGGTGATGCCAATGACTTAGGAAAGTGGAGGATCTAAACCTAGATTTCAGGAGGAGATACTGTAGAGAGGTGAGGTGATTTGCCCTCAGCACTGAAGGAGGCTAAGAATTTGGAGGCACAAGATAATTGCTTTAAAACACAGTTGGTTAGATGAGATGCTATTGTGAAGTCAATGTGTCCCCTGCAAGATTCCTATATTGAAGCCTGAACCCCTGAGCAGTGGTATTATGAGGCAGGGATTTGGGGAGGTAATTATAAGGATTAGATGAGGTCATGAGTGTGGAGCCTTTGTGAATGGAATTAGTGTCCTTATAAGAATCACCAGAGAGCTTGCTTCCCATCTCTGTTCTCCACCATGTAAGGCTATGAGAAGACAGCAGTGTGCAACCTGGAAGAGATCCTCACCAGAATCCAGCCATCTGGGCACCCTGATCTTGGATTTCCAGCCTCCTAAATTATGAGAAGCAAATTTCTGTTGTTTATTAGCCATCTTGTCTATCGTATTCTGTTTTAGTCTAAGCTGACTAAGACAGGTACTATAATATGGAAGCCAGTAGAAATGCTACATGAAGAAAGGCTAGGTCTCCAGGTACATTTCCTTTTCTCATGTGCTCTTTAATCAAGAACTAGAAGTTCATTCTTTTGGGGGGCAATGGAACCTAAGAGGCTCTGAATTCCAACATGTCAAAGATATAGAGGGTGGGGAATAGAGAAGGACACACATGAAAACAAGGATATTATGTAAATGTATTTGCAGTGAATGATGGGCTCAACTATCCTTTTCCCCCATCTGCTTCCATAGTACTGGTAGCCAACCAAATGCCCCCAAATCAGGAGGTCAGATGATAGAAGCTTCTTCTACTAAAAGCCCCAGAGAAATGTATATATTGACATTTAGTGACACTTACCTTAAAAAGGCTGAATTGCCATTTTATCATCTTAGAGTAAAGTCCACTATTTTATTTTGTTCATAGTCACTCATGCAGTTAGTCCCCATCAGGCTTTAATATCTCATCTTTAAATCTGAATAACTGCTAAGGCTTAACAAGCGTTTAAGGAAAACCTCCAGTATGAAAGACAAGACCAAAACCAAAGAAATAAATACCAGGAATAGTGACAAATAAGAAAACAGAGATAATGAAGGGAACAGAAGAAAATGTGAAAATCAAACAAGCAAACTTGCAAATTCATATACTTGCAAGTCAAGAGATGTTATCACATCCATGAAACTAGATAGCATTACTATTAAAAAGGAAATAAGACATACACCAAAAGCAGAGGCACAAAAGGAGAAAAAAATAGATTAAGTGGGACCTCATAATTTTTGTGCATCAAAGGACACTATAAGGGAGTGAAAAGTCAATCCATAGAATGGGAAATCTATTTGCAAATCATATACCTGAAAAAGATTAATAACCATAATACAAAAAAAAAAACAAAAAACAAAAAACTCTTAGGGGCACCTGGGTGGCTCAATCAGTTAAGCATCCTGAGCTGAAGCTCTCTCTGTGCCCCTCCCCCCACGTGCATTCAGTATCTCTCTCTCAAAATTAATAAAAACATTAAAAAATAAAAAAAAATAACTCTTAAAACTCAACAACAAAAATAACCTAGTATAAAAATGGGCAAAGTACTTCACTAGGTATTTCTGCAAAGAAAATATACAGTTGCCAATGAGCACATGAGAAGTTACCTAACCAGGGAGCATTCCCTAATCAGGGAAATGGGAATCAAAACTGCAATGAGGTAACTTTTCACACCTGTTAGGGTACCTGTTATTAAAAAAATAAGAAAATAACAAGTGTTGATGAGGATGTGGAGAACTTGGAAGTCTTGCACATATAGAAATGTAAAATGGTAGAGCCACTGTGGGAAACATTATGGTTCCCCTCACCCCCCGCCCCAAATAAAATAGAATTGCTATACATATGATCAAGCAATTCCACTTTGGGGTTATAGACTCCCCACGATTGAAAACAGGAACTTGAACATGTTTGTTCACTAACGTATACAAAGATATTTGTACACCAATGTTCATGGAAGCATTATTCACCATTGCCAAAGGTGGAAGTAGCCTGAGTGTTCCTTGTTGGATGAATGGGTAAACAAAATGTGTATGCATGCAATGGGGATACTATTCACCCTTAAAAAGGAATGAAATTCTGATGCATGCTACAATGTGGATGAACCTTGAAAACATGCTAGGTGATATATCCCAACACAAGGGGATAAATGTTGTGTGATTTCACTTAAATGAGATACCTAGAGTAGACAAGTTTATAGAGACAGAAAGTAGAATGGATGCTGGTTTTCAGGGGCTGCTAAAAACAGGGCAGGGGGCTGAAGGGGGAGTTGTTTAACGAGTACCGAGTTTTAGTACAGGATCGTGAGAAAGTTCTGGAAATAAATAGTGGTGTTTGTGCAACATTGTGAATATACTTAATGCAACTGAATTGCACTTTAAAAGTGGTTAAAAGGGAAAATGTTTATGTTAGATGTATTCTACCATAATTTTTTAAAAAGATAAAAATGGGAATTATAAGGGGCTCCTGGGTAGTTCAGTCAGTTGGGTGTCTGACTTTTGATCTCAACTTGGGTCATGATCTCATTGTTTGTGAGACTGAACCCAGCATTGGGTTCTATGCTGACAGCCCCTGAATATGCTTGGGATTCTCTGTGTACTTCTTCTGCTCCTCCCTCTTCCCCCCTCCTCAAAATAAATAAATAAACTTTAAAAAAAGGAATAATTAGAGAACAGGAAAGAGATCATTGAAATTAAAACTAGGATACTCCTTCCACCATTTTATTAGGAAGATTAGGAGAGAAGAGAAGGAAATATTCTAGAAAAAAAAAAACAGGATAAAAGGACAGATGGAGATAAAGAAATGAAGAACTAGGAATTTACAGACTAAGTCAGGAAATTGAACATCTGACTGAAAAGAGTCCCAGAAGCAGGAAATAAAGCAAATGAAGTGCACAGAATTATAAAAGGATTAATCCAAGGCAACTTCCCAGAACCAAAGGACATAAGTGTCTAGATTGCAAGGGCCCATAATGTACTCATAATGATACACTGAGGGGTAAAGAAAGACCCACCTAGAGGCAAAGCATCGTGGAACTTGGGGTAATAAAATCACCCTAAAAGATTCCACAAACAGGTCACATACAAAGGTTGGTAATGGGAGCAGCACCAGACTTCTCAATTGTCACACTGTAAGCCAGAAGACTTAGATCAAGGCCTTCAGAGTGCCCAGGGAGAATAATTTCCGACCTCTGAATCTCTGCTTACCAATCAGCAGGAATATGCTGGTAATCACGTTGAAGTCTACACTGAATTCTTGTAAGATTATTTTTCCCCTATGATCCTGCTCTAAGCCAGACTAAGAAAGAATCTGCTATCAAACACTTTTTTTAAGTGTTTTCAGTCCCTTCTTCTTCTTCTTCTTCTTCTTCTTCTTCTTCTTCTTCTTCTTCTTCTTCTTCCTCTGGTTTAATTGAGTTATAACTGACACACAAAATTATAAGATATTTCAAGTGTACATGATGGTGATTTGATATATGGATACATTGTGGTCATCTCCTTAGGACAGCATTAAAGAGGTCTTGTTCTGGCAGAGAAACGACTCAGCTTCCTTCAGCATTCTCCTGTTTTTGAACCTCTGTGACTAGGGTCTGTGACTTCCTGTTTTTGGTTTACTCTCTCATTGGCAGGATCATATCCTCTAATAGTTTCCTAGAGAAATGGATAATCTCAGTCCCTACATATAAGCACGGGTCTTTATTCCACACTTACATTTATTGGACAGGACACAATCTAAAAAGCAGAAGACCCCAAAGTGGAGGAGGCTCAGAGTGACAGCTACACATTTAGGCAAGCTCAGAAGGACCCCAGGTCATTGTTCAAACAGGATGGAGAACTGTGGATGGGGAAATATTAATAAGAGTATGGCAGAGGAAAATGTATAGACATCTGACAGAATTATTGGAGTATGTGGAAAAAAACCAGGACACCTACAAAGAAAATCAGGCAAATGAATTAAATGGAGTAATTATTAACCCCAGGAAAATAATTTGTAGTAAAGGAGTATTGGCCTATGTGTTAATGGGCTCAGTGGCGAATGATAATTACATAAGTATATGCAACTGACTATTGATACAGCTAAATCTTGTGAAAAGTCTAGTTGGAAGGGTGGGAGAAGGCAGCAGGGATATGGGGAAATAGGCTATAAATCTAATATACCACGGTGGGATGTTAAGAGTTGATGTCTAAAGTGGACAATCAAGAATCAGAATCAGAAATATATTGTTTAGAAACATGAAATACTTGAGAGAACATAGAGTACTTAGAGGAAAAATACTCTAAACACTTTGGGGAACAGTCAAAAGAGCTGCTTAATAGTTAATTTTGGGGACCATGCCTAGACAACTGGGACTGGAGGGGCAGGAGACTGCCTTTAAGAACAATTTCAATTTCACTTTTCAAGAACCATGTAGGATGTAAAATCTGTGTTTGACAAAAATATAAAAAAAACTAAAAATAGTATTGTCAATGCATGAAAATTTATGAAATAAAAAGTTCTTTGAAAGATAAGATGATGGGTAATCTGCACATTAAAATCTAGAGATTCATTTGTATGTGGGATGAGCTTCTCAGTGGCTTCACTTGACTGATCTTGGTATGGAAGTGATTCAAAGCATCCTCTGGTGTACCGGTGATTTCCATAGCCCAGGAAAATCACAGTCCCCTTAGCATTCCTTTTGGGAATTTGAAAGGTATAATCTAACTTCTGTTATTTTCTTGCCAGGCTCCCACCCATTTTTTACTCTTGTTGTTGCATGACCACATACGGTGGCTCTAATTCACTATCCAGGTGCCTGACTGGTTGAGGAAACCAAACCCATTTCCAGGATGGCACCAGGTGCCTGAAAATTCTAATCACCAGCTTCTCAAAGGCAAAGATTTTGCATTTTTTAATCAAATGCAATGCTTACTGACTTTCTACTATTTTGAGGGCATGATTCTTTGGCCAGAAAAACAAATATGAGCTAGCCACCATCCCCAACTTCAGGACAGAGGTGGACACTTGGCCATAATGCCAAAGTTAGACAATTTAAATATTTTAATAGATGAATTGGAAGAAATTAATTTTTAAACAGAGACGACATCTTTGCCTGGTTTCCTTGAAAAACAAAGCCTGAGGTGAAGTTTATATGCTAGTCCCTAGGGATGCTCTCCTAAGGCAATAGTAATGAAAAAAGGAAAGGGACAGGCATCTCTCAGCAGATTTAGGAACCACCTTGCCTGGAACAGTCCATGGGTGTGCGAGTTGGAGGTGGGAGGGATGGCAAGATACTTCTCTGATGGCTCTTTCTTGTCTTGTCCCTTTTAGTCAAAGTTTGCCCTATGTGGGACACCTACTAGCCCTTGGAGCAAGTGAGATCCCACACTACAGAGAACATCCTCAGAGCCTGAAGGTGATGGCAGACGCAGACTTTCCAGGGAGTCTGGGCAGGTGGAGCCAAGGCATGGGTGCTCAGGCCCCTGCCTCAGCAACTGCCATGACCAGCACCATGACCACGATCAGAGCCTGGGAGAGACTGAGGCAGCTGGCAGCAGAAGCGGATGAGCCTGGATGTCACACTCTGCACTGACCTGTCACTAAGGTCAGAATGTGGAGGGTGGACTGGGTGGAGGACACAATAAAACCTGGGGCAGTCCTTTGAAGTGTATTTCTGTTCCTACTCCCAAGCATCCCATCCTCTGAGAAGTAACCACTGTAAACAGCTTGGTTTGTAAACATTAGCAATTCTGATCATTGGTCAGGAAGCATGATGCCATTTTTTTTCTAAAATGGTCTAAAAAAGGAAAACAAAAGGGGCACCTGCGTGGCTCAGTTGGTTGTGTCCGACTCTTGATCATAGCTCAGGTTATGATCTCATGGCTCATGAGTTGGAGTCTTGCATTGTGCTCTGTGCTGAGAGCAGGTAGCTTGCTTGGGATTCTCTGTCTCCCTCTCTCTCTGCCTTCTCTTGCTCTCTCTCTCTCTCTCTCTCAAAAATAAATAAGTTAATTTTAAAAAAAGGAAAACAAAATCTCCCTCATATCATGGCAAACAGTCTTGACAGATGAGTTGACTGGAAGACTGTAAGCTCCCTGAGTATCTTTTTCACTACAGATACCTCTGCTCCTGGCACTCAGTAAATGTTAGTCGAATGGACAAGTGAATCAACAGATTCTCATTTTTTTATTAGATGAGCAGACCTTAAAGAAAAGAAAAAATCACACCGTCTGAATGCGCTGTTCTCAAACCATAGTGCACACAAACAACATGCAGGGGAGGTTGTGAAAACCGCAGACCCCGGTTTCCAATGCTACAGGTTCCAATTCAGTCGACGTGGCTAGAGACGGGAATGTGCACTTTTATAAACAAGCATCTCAGGTGATCCTGGTGCAGGTGGTTGGTGGGTCACATAAGAGAAACCCTGATGAAAGGTTCCGATAATCTGTGGCCTTACGGATTTGAAGTATAGAAAACAATCACGCTATATGTTTTCTTGCATCAAGGGCCACACCTAGAGGGCACAGCTGCAAATACCACACTTTCCTTCCTATCTGTGTGGTACCCAAGTGGCCCTCTCTACAGAAAAAGGAACTTGGCAGGGATGGTAACAAACAACCTGTAAATGCACAGAGCATAAGACTGCCCAAACAGGGTGGTCTGAGAAGTGTCCAAAGACCCATTTCTGTCTTGGAGGATTTCATGGAGGATTTCATGGAGGATCCCCATCATGGAGGATTTCATTCCATCAGGCTTTATTAGGTGTTTACTTGGTGCCAGGCACTGGAGACAAAAGGTGTTTAAGACATAGAGGTCTTAAAAGCTTTCACTGTGTCTCTACCTCCTTTGAGTAAAAATGCCACCATGTTCCCCATGAATCCAGTGGCCAGACCGGTGAGTCTGAAGCATGTGATGGTGAGCAGGAAGAAGGTTGGTAGAAGGTATGAACCTGGGAAAACAGCTTTTGTTCATTGAAAGGAGTGAAATTATGCTGAGAAACTGTGTTTTTTCACACCCTACACTTTTAGAAGTGTTGCTTTAGATTCACTTTGTTGGGAACAAACACCCCACTGTTGCCTGGAGGCTCTGAGCCTGTGGGTCACTTTGACACAGGGAAGACAGCCTTGGATTCAAAGCAGGCAACAAGGGGCTTGGACACAGCATTCTACAGTTATCTAAACTTGGCAGTTTCCAAGAAAACAGGACCTCAACTTCACTTCTTAGCACTGCTGCTAATCAGACTGTGATGTTCCTAATAGAACCTTTAAAAAAAAAAGTTTCTGATGGAACATGGTCAAGGCTGAACAGACAGGTGTCTCCACGGCAATACCACTGCTGCTAAATGATGGCTAACTTCTCTCCTTTTGAAGGGTCACTATTCTCTTACCTGAGGACAGCTCCTTTCCCAGGGGCTTCCTCAGCCCTGCTTCATTCTCCTGCCTCCTGAATAATGGAGGACACCCGCAAAGCCAATTTCTAGCCTGCTGCTTCATGGCAGCCTCCAGTGTAGTGTTGTTCCCCCTTCCCCAGTCCATCTTTTCTTTTAAGTTTATTTATTTATTTTGAGAGAGAGAGAGAGAAGAGAGAGTGAAGCACAGGGGCAGAGAGAGACACACAGAGAGAGAGAGGATCCCAAGCAGGCTCCAGGCTGTCAGTGCAGAACCTGATGCAGGGCTCAAACTCATGAACCCGGAGATTATGACCTGAGCTGAAGTCTGACACTTAACTGACTGAGCCACCCAGGTGCCTCCCAGTCCCTTTTAACCATCATGAGACATTCCACAGTCTCTGTGGTGTCCCATCGCCTTGGGTACAGCAAGTTAATCAACCTGGATTTGTTTGGCTGCTGGTGAGTTCCTGCTGGTCTTTATTTGATGACCTCTATCAAAGGCAAGCATTGACAAAAATGGTATTCTTCAGGGGTGCCTGGGTGTCTCAGTGGATTAAGGGTCTGACTTCGGCTCAAGTCATGATCTCACTGTCTGTGAGTTCAAGCCCTGAACGGGGCTCTGTGCTGAAAGCTGGGAGCCTGGATCCTGCTTCAGATTCTGTGTCTCCTGCTCTCTCTGCCCTTCCCCCACTCACACTATCTCTCTCTCTCTCTCTTTCTGTCTCTCTGAAAAATAATAAACAAACAAACAAACAAATAAATAAAAGGATTCTTCAGCCCCTGGTGCCGCACTGGTAAATGTGTTACAACTAGATCCCTGAAGAGGAAGGAAAATGAAGAAGCCCTACTTTGTAGAGTTTGCCAGTGTGCATGTATAAATATTCCCACTCCTATCCAATTCCAGCTGCCACTGTGACATCACCGAACATGGAGTTGGGAGGAGACATGCACGGTCAGCTTTCAGGCAGATGATACAGTGCTGCCACACCCCTGCTGTTTCCTCACTCACCTTCCTCAGACAAGAACTTATTTTTCCCTTCATTGAGTTTTCCAGAATTTGTTTCTCCATGGAGGAGCCTATGCTCTTTTCTTTCTTCCTTCCTTCCTTCCTTTCTTTCTTTCTTTCTTTCTTTCTTTCTTTCTTTCTTTCTTTCTTATGTTTAGTTTTGAGGGAGGGTGAGTCGGGGAGGGGCAGAAAGAGTGGGAGACAGAGGATCTCCAAAGGCTCCACGCTGACAGCATGAGCCCTGATGTGGGGCTCAAACTCACAAACCGTGAGATCGTGACATGAGTCGAAGTCAGATGCCTAACAGACCAAGCTACCCAGACACCCCTATGGTCTTTTCTTTTCCTGATTTTGTGTGAGGCATCTGGCACCCAGCTGATTTATAAGCAAGTTCTGAGGAATGGCATGACTGAAATAGAAACTTGTGCATAGAGCATTTGCATATAAAGATTGGTAAAGAGCCAGGAACCCCAAGTTTTAGAGACTAGTAATGATGCATCCATCCAGTTGTCACTGTCACTTGTTTCACCGAAGGTGGCTTCATGGTTAAGGCAGAAGCCAAATGGTTCCTGGAAAAAAGAAACACCCCCACTTAGATATCAACACCAGCTCATCTTGCTTTGGCCTGGGCTTAATCTACAAAACCTTCAGTGAGACCTGCCTTTTATATCCCACAAGGAAAATTATCTTTGTGGAATACCCATGAAGTAATTATAGATAATGGTCCACAATGTGGCAGCTACAAGTTCAGCCGCTTGGCTGAGAAATGAATTCCCTATCTGCTACTGCAAGACCTCATTACGTGTTGTCCTGGTGAATTGGTAATGAAAAGACTTAAAAAGTATCTGATAGCAAAGAAGCTCCTTTCTTAGCCTGACTGGCCTACAGAGTAGGGCCCTAGGGAACCGATGACTGAACTCAATGCAAATTTCAAACAAGATTACCAGCTGCCTCTTATCATCATCCTCTTGGAACTCTGGGCATGTAGAAACTGTGAAAAGCCAACAGACAAAGATGGAAATCCAATCATTAAAGGAAAAAAAAAGAGTACTTTTCAATTTGATGAAAAAAAAGAAAGTGGTTTAAGGTAGGCCAAAAAGTGGATACTATTTTTCTAAAAAGGTTTAAGCCCCTTTGACAAGAATACAAAAAAAATACATCTCACTTTTTCAGTACCTTACTCAACAGATTCATGTAGTGTCTTTCTAGTGCCTAGGATACAAAAATGAAGCTCATGGTCTTCTGAGGGAGGAAACTGAGCCAGTCATTTGCTTCTTTGCTCTCAGATCTAACCTCAGACTTTTTCCTGAAAGCTGCATTCTCCAGATTCCCTTAGCAACTCTCTTGGGGCCACAGTTAAGGTAGTGGGATTATCAGCAGGAGACTGGAGGATGGGTGTTAGGGAGATGCAGGCACATCTGTCCCCATATCTCTCTGCTTTTGGGTGGTGTCCCAGTGGGCCCAGCTCTCATGGATCAGATCCAGCCCTGGCTTCTGGGCTCTGACAACAGCTCTTTTTGCCTCTGTTCCTCCAGGCCAGGCAGTCATTGGCACCTTCCAGTGTCACCAAAATCTGCCTTGTCTCATTGTTCCCTCTGTGGTTTATCAACTCTTTCAACACCTTTGTAACTAGTGTATTGATTGAATTCCTCCTATTGAACCACCTGGAATGAGCTTTATTTTATTGTCTGTAGGCTTACCAGTAAAGGAAGTAAACACATAGTTATAAAGTTAATGTGATGTTCCCATAAACAGAGTTTGTGCAAGGTGCTACAGAGGCCTAGAAGGTAACTCTCTCTCACCGTGGGGACTAGGAAGGCTTATACCAAATGAGAAATTTGAATTGCATCTCTGAGAATGTGTAGGAAGTTCCAAGACAATCAATTGAGGAAGAAGAAGCAGGAGAGGAGAGAGATTCTAATCATTTGCAAAATGTATGGCAGTGTGATAAGATATGGAGTTTAGAGGAATGTCAAATAATCAAAACCATTGAAGAATAGGCCAGGCACAAAACAAGGGGACTACTTGGAAGATAGCTCTTTAGTTTCCAGTTTCCATGACTGTGGATGTCACTAGTGCCACAAATACCTTGCATTTCCCAGGACTCGGAGGACGGGTTGAATCATCTGGAAAAGTTAGCACTGTGTCCTTCCACTCACTCTATCAATGCAGAGGAATATTTGCCTTATCAGCAACCACTGGGGAAACTTTAAACCACGTGCTTGCATGTGATTCTTATGTTACTTAAAATCTCTCAACTGCCAGGCACTCTTGTTGAAAATCAGATAGTGACCTTCTGGAGGATTCACTTCTTGCTTGCCTGTATTCCTCTGTAGGGTGGAGAGGCAGGGAGACAGTTCCTAAGTCACTGATAAACCAACCAGACCCAGGATTTAGAAACAGCCCAGAGCACACCTGTTTCATCTTTTTCTTTTGATAGTAATACCAGTGTGTCCCAAATTTAATCATCGTGCTATCCCCCTAAATACACACCTATGCAAGGCAACTGTGATCTTTCTGTTGGGGGCAGGTATTGAAGCTTCCAGTTTGAAAAACAAGAGTTGAAGACTACCACCCACACCATTCTGATTAAAGCAAAATGATTTGTTTGCTTGCCTTTGAGCAGTATATTTACATTTCTATGCCTTAGCAGCAGAGAATGGTATGTTTTAAAGATGCTTTCTGTCAACTTAGCACTTGATGCTCCCACATGACCCTGTGGGGCAAATGGAGAGAGTTCAGTTACCTGCCCAAAAGCCTCCAGTGGAATCTCATCCAGATCAGGGGTTGCATCCAGGTTTCTTTATTTTTGGTAGGGACACTTTCCCCAATTCCATACAGTCTTTGTTGGGATGCCCAGTCTTGCAACCAGTTTACCCACTGTAGGAGTTCCAGCACCAACATTCCATAAAAAATACAAAAGCTGGCAGGTCACTCCAATTCTCTTAGGCTACACTTAGAAGACAATGCTCAAAGAGAGTTGTTCAACTCCAGATGGTGCCTCTAGGGTTTTCCTTTCTCACTACCAACGCTCTTGACCCCAGAGAGAAATGCCCTTCTGACCCCTGCTGGCTACGATGGCACATGCACCAAACCTAGAGAATTATTTCAGAGCTGATGTCAGAACACACTCGAAACACTCTCCAACTCTGATTGGACAAGAAGGTTAAACATAGGAAAGTTGACTCAGTTCTGATTAAACAGGCTGGGAAGACAGAAACAAATAATCACCCTGTATGTAGCAATAATGGAGCAAGAAAGTAAATATTAAGGGAGCCGCTTGCTATCAATATTTAACTAGCAGATTAATGTACAGAGGATGCACTTGGGAGAATAGGAGGGTGACCAGAGAGGCAGAAATGGCTCAATTATGATACATTGTCACAGTCAGGGAAGAGGAAAGTGTTGTCTGCATTGTTTAACCTGAGGTTATGAATGCACAACAGAGGCAATCAAGGGTGATTAAGCAAGGAGATGATGATGAGCGATAATGCCAGGCTCATTAGCATAAAGAATCTGTTGAAAGAGCAGAATAGGGAACAAGTTGTAAATCCTGGTCAAGAGTTCTTGCCTAAGATTCCTAAACATCTGTGCCCCCTCATCAATAATTGTCTTAGGTTTTTTTGGTCTTTTTATCTGCTCAACCAGAACAAAGGATCTTAAGGACCACTTCATTTTGAGGCAACGTTTCCAGCAGTAACATGCCATGATGTTCCTGTCTTTCGTTCCTGCAACTAAATCTAATTTTTAGTCTATTATTATCTAACCATTTCTCAGAATGGGGATATTTTCAGAGTATTGCACACACACAATTCTTCCATGGGTAAATAAGTATGGAAAATTCTGAATCAAAGGTTAAAGTGTATATTAGCACATCAACGCAGCTGTGATTGATTCTTCCAGAGGATGTAGTTCCATGTAATGTTTCTCAAAAACATCAGTCCACAGAGTCCTTTTTATAGAAATATCTCAAAGAACCAAGGTTTCTTTGGAGACTTTTGGTGAAGAGCTTTTCTCTTCTGTTTGTCTTTTCCAGCCAGCTCACTAGTTTCAGTTTGTTCCCTCTATAACACACTCACTGTGTTTTGTCCACCTTTTTCTCACGTTTGGAGCAAGACAGCCACTAGCCGATTTTGATAGAATCTTTGCACCAGGAAAGTGAAAATGTCCTGAAGCATCATCTAGAGATCCCACCCTCCCATGTGCGGGGTGACCATGTTGCCCCATGTCTTCTTTATAGCAGTAATTCCACCAGTTTCCCTTATCTTTCGTGTTAGAACAGCATGCTGACACCTTGGCACCTAATAGATAAAAATCAGTGTTCTCGGGGCACAGTTCGTCAAGCATCAGACTCTTGATTTCAGCTCAGGGAATGATCTCACAGTTAGTGAGCTCTGAGCTGACAGTGCAGGGCCTGCTTGGGATTCTCTCTCCCTCTTTCTCTCTCTGCCCTTCTCCCATGCTCTCTCTCAATATAAATAAGTAGATGTTAAAGAAAAATCAGTGTTCTCAACAGGAGAATTGACAAATTTCAATCCTATTGGAACTGTGCCATATTCTGATACTATTCCTCTAAGAGCTAATGAAATATGAATCTCTAAGATCCCAGGAATTTATATGATCACCTCTCCATGATTTAAAATGACAAATCCTCAATTTTTCCTCCTGTTCCCTCTGAAATATTGTTCTTCTCTCCATTCTGTGCCTCACTAACAGTTCCTCCAGGAGCTGTGCTGAAATAGGCATGATTAGTCCTGAGACAGGCTTTAGTGCAAAAGGAGGTTACGACCCATGGTAGTGGATTTCAGAGATCAAGTTTCTCTAGAAGGAGCTGTGTTTCATTACTACCTTGGCCACTATGGATCCAGAATCACTAGGTCAGGTGGTTACTACCTTTGTGCTTTCTCTGTCAAAAAGGATTTTTAGCAACCAACAGGAGATTGTTAGGAAATGAGTTTGAAAAGTAAACACAAGCCGCAAAAGTATAAGTGTGTAAAAGAGTTGGAAGGTGACTGCCGCAGACAGTAATAGGGTCTTCAATTTTTTTTCTTATTTGAAGGTTAGTACATTGATTCCTTTCTTGATGTTGAAGACAGTGGTGCAGGTACAATCCTTTTATAATAAACTGTAGGGGATGGCACATTTTCAGATGGAAATTAATGGATGACTTGGCTGTAAGTCACCTTTAATCAAGTTATTTATATTCAGATTGAGATGAGTGGCAGTCTGATTGGAGTTATAAGTGAGGGGACACTAAGGCACCTGCATTCTTTCCTTGTGCCTTGTTTGCTGACTCTGGCTTTGGAGAGAATCCAGGGAGTCCTGGGAGAGAGCCCATCCTGCCCAGGGAGAACAAGAATCAGGTGAAAACAGGTTTGTCCCAGGAAGAGCAACAGGGGACAGCCAATGAAGGACATTGGTCAGAGGCCCAGAGATGCTGCCTTGCTTTAGACAAGGCCATGGGATTGGGTAAAACAAGACAAGAAAGCTGAAATTTCTGAGCACCAAAAAAGGAGGGGATTTTTAGCTTGGGACCTGGAAGATAAGAAAAAGAAGGACTAAGGGTTTGTGGTAAGGAGAGACAAAGCTGGTGAGGGAAGCATGCCACATACCTTGAAATCAAGCTTGCTTATCCCTGAGTTCTGCCTCCACGTTCTCGCTGGGGTCACCTTCACCTCCTTGTGCCTAAATCTCATACTTTGTAAGTGAAAATGGTGATTATCACAATGATACTCAACTCACAGAATTGTATGGATTAAATAATACATGCTTAAAATAGCTCTGGGCACACAGTAAGTTCTTAAATATCGGGAATATTATCAACACCAAATAAATATCAGCTGTCATTACAGTTGGACTGGGGAGGGGCAGAGCATGAGCAAGGCCAAGAAGAAGAGAAACTGTACCTGTGTATCTTAGCAGCAAAGAAACAGCATGGGGTGGTGCGTGAGGCCGGGGGCTTTCTAGAAGAGAAGCCCATTGCGAAGTTCCCAGTGTTGGGAATAGCTTCTTCAGGACTTTTAAGGGATGTACCATGTACGGTTCTGTTTTAAATCATTGCTATGGTGTGGCTCTCATGCCCACTTCCTATTACCCTGTCCCCAAGACACACACTCTTCACTCCCAAACTTTAAATAAAACTCTGCTATAAGTGATAGCTTGTGTGCGTGGTTCTATGGGGGAATCAAAAAACAACAAAAGGTTCTATGTTCTTTTATTAGGTAGGTGCTGCTTATTTAGGTGGCTGTTTTGTGGTGTGGAGAAAAGAGATTTTTCTTAACAGATATCCTTGTCTTTTTCTGCTAATTCTATGCACACTCCCTGCTCAATCTACTGCTACCAAATTAAACTTTTCTAATCAACCTAAGTAATTTTTCTGCCAAAAATCCCAAGGGTCTCTCCACTGGCTGAGATAAAAGTAACTTTTAAAAGTGGAAGAGGTGTTGAGCATCAGTGAACTCAATTCTCTTGTTGCACTGAGGGAGATTATGGGATCTAGAGAGGTTACAGGACCTCGTCATTCCTGCCACAGTTAGAATTTGTACACACCTCTTCTGACTTCGAGTCCGGAATTTTTTTTAAGAAAAGAACTCACTGGACAGTTTTCTGTGTATTTTAGACACCTTGACAACTTTCTATCTACAGGCAGTCTCTGAGTGAGATAGAACTATCTTCATTTTTATAAGTAAACTCCATTTTGATGTGTAAACAGATTTAGCAAAGTTAAGTAATGTGAATGAAGTTATGAAGTCAGTGCACAATTGAATTTGCATTTTCATCTAGGACTGGTAAATTTCAACCCATGTTATAGCTTTATCATCCTGTCATTCCTATTTCCCATACAAATCTATAGATCACTTGAGGGCATAAATTGGATCTTACATATCTCTTTATGTCACATAACACCTTGTGCAGATAGGTGTTTAGTAAATATTTATGGAGAAAGGAAGGGAGGGAAAAGAGGAAAAAAGGAAGGAGGGAAGGAAGGATGGAGGGAAGAAAGGAAGAATGGAGGGAGGGAGGGAGGGAAGGAGGAAAGTAAAAGAGGAATTAGATAAATACTTAGGTCTCTTGAAGTCAAAGCCATTGTCCTCTCCACTATACAAAATGCTATCTTGACTATTAATGATCAGAACAAATCCAAGGTATAAGCCTACATTGAATTACCCTGATACATTTATGGTTTCCATTTTCTATCTTGATGTATTTCTGGTTTCCATCCTTCTTTCATGTGATGGTATTGATTTAAAGTAGCACGTGTTGGTTTGCAAGTTAGCATGAGTTATGAAGAGAATGCAATGTTTAACAAAGAAATTTCTCTCCACTGCTTAAACGAAAGTATGTGAACTTAGAAATAAGATTTGTATAATGCAGATCGTTCAAGATACCTATTGCCAACCAAGTGTGAGAAATGACTGAAGTGTCACTATACAAACATAAACATTTTGCTTGCTTTTACTTCATCTAACAATCTTTTATGTATTTCAGAAGTGAAATGGAATCATTTGGGATTTCTTTAAGATCTATAGCAGTCTAGTTTTTTTAAATAATTGATCATTGTGTTTGTGACTTTTTTCACTTACGGTTTCTGCCCAGCTTACTAACAAGAGGTTAGAAGAGCTTAATGGTAGCGTTTGACATGTGCTTTGCAGAACACGCTCTCCGGAGTTCAGGGTAGCAGTCGAAAGTCACTGCAACACAGCATGACGCACTGGCCATTCTGCATTAGAAGGTGCTCTTTACCTGGGGATTCCATAATAAGAATACTTTCCACTTGCAAGTGTCTATCTGTGGATCTGTATTTTATAAACATTCACTCCATCTCCCTGCCCCATCTCCCCCAGGACTGAGGCTCCCAAGGCAAGCAGGCACATTACACAATGGCAGAACTCTGTGCTTGGGCTACTCCGCAGAGAGGTTTCACTGAATTCAAAAGGAATTCTGAGCATGATGGGAAAATGTGACCTAATAATAACATTTCCTTTGGAAAAACACCTTTACTAAGGTGCTTACCTGCAAAGTGCTTTGCCTGCTATATTCTCATGTGAGCTAAAAAGAGTGTAAATGCAGGAACTTACATCAAGGAGTTATAAACTAGAATGACTTTGTGGGGTAACATTGTCAGGTGACGGAACAAATAATACGGCTTTCAAGATGACCTTCAAATCCTCAAATGTTGCCAGGGATTTGATGATGAAGGTGTGGCAATGGGGTGAGATTGAGGGGTGTGTCACCCTCTTTTGTAAGAGAGCCTAGAATGTCTGTCAGCCACAGGTTCACAAATGCACGCTGGTGAAGAGTGGGTGCCAGGGGTCTGGGCCATCGGGTAGCCAAAGACAGGCCTGAGCCAGGCCATTTAACTCTGACCTGCTGTCACAAGCATCTCCTTTCTAGAATAAGTTACTCCCAGGGTGGTTTCTAAAACAAAGATGTCCTTGAGGCCTGTAACATTTAAATGCTTTATAAACAGTTGTTTGTTTCTTATGATTTACACAGGTCAAGTCATTGGCCAGCCAAATATAACCTTCTAGACCCCACTCCATCGGACCTTATACTCTATGGATTACGGAATTTTTCAATCATTTATTAACTTATTTATAAAGTTTATCACTTATTTCTTAACTCACTGAGCTCCTACTTTGTGCCAGGCTGGCTGTTCCAATACTCTGACTTACTATATGATCCCAGTGTGGATTGACAACCTACTGCTTTGGGGAAGAAAAACAAACACAACAAAAACCTCATTTTCCTGCTGGGAACTGTTTGAAAAATGAGAATACAGGCCATTTGTTTTTTGTTCTCATACTTCCTTCCCTTCTTTCTTCCCATCTTCCCATCTTCTTTCCCTTGTTGATACTTTCTCCAGGTATCCAGGTTCCCTCCAGAGCTGTTTCCTCTCCCAGTGCTCCTGGTTTCCTTCCTCCCCAGAAGGTCTTCTTGACCCAATGTTTCATCTTCTATGAGACTTTTGGGGCACCTGGGTGACTCAGTCAGTTGAGCATTCAACTTTAGCTCAGGTCGTGATCTCACAGTTCATGAGTTGAGCCCCACACCTGCTATCAGCACAGAGCCCTCTTTGGATCCTCTGTCTCCCTCTCTCCCTGCCTCTCTCTCTCTCTGTCTCTCAAAAATAAATAAACATTATAAAAATGAAAAAAAAAATAAGAGCCACACTTTCCTTCAGTGATAGTGGGTAAACTAACATTATGAGATAAACCAATTCTTACCAAGTTTTCGACTAACTAATATATTATCTTAGTAATATAGCCTTAAGAGCTGACATGTGGATTTCAAACTTAAAGTGATACTTTTAAGCTATTTTTAAAATACACTTTATTTATTATTTAGAACATAATAAATATTAATTTCCATTTTGTTTTACAATTTCTTCATTGTTCCCATCCTCAGGTCATAAGAAATTATAGGCTAGTAGGATCTCCCTTCCCTTCCTAGGAGCCATTGTGGGGTGCATAGAATCCAGAGACTTTTCTTCCATTTCCAGCCTGAGCAAATCTCAATGCCATCACTCCTTGCCCCCAAAATCTTTTCCCTCTTCTTGTTCACTGTAAGATTCTTAATGTTAATTTTTAATGGATTAATGTTTTTGCAAAGTTGACATCAGCTGCTTGTCATCTAGCAAAAATGCTGGACACGAGGAGTTACACGGTTGCCTGTTTGAAATAAGGGGAAAAAGAAAATAGATAGTAAAACAATAAATTGCCATGTCACATCAAGTGTTTGCATCAGTCAGATACCTGTTTCTTTCTTTTCTTATTGTAATTTTTGTAAGTACAGAAAAATACAGGTCAAAAAGTAACACTCGTTAATAGCCCTACTTTTAGAACAGTAAAGATATAATGCAGATTGATAAGTGGATTGAGAAAATTATTTTATATAAATGTGATTGATTGTATTGTATATTCAATTTTAATGAAAATTATTGAATTCATTTTTACTCAATAGGAAAAATTAAAGGAAAATGAAGGAAATGTAGAATGTCAAAAAATGATTCTTTACTACCAGCAATATTAGTGTCTAAAAGATCATTTTATGTTCAGCAGAGGAGTTTGGGTAAAATTTTTTAAGGAGTCAGAATTGTGACAAAGAGCAAGCAGGTGTTGTAATCTAAAGCAATGTGTTCTGAATCCTAGCTCTGAAACAAGAGGGCATCAGCAATCTCCCCCTCTCTCTCAACTCACTATCCTTACATCCTGATATAGGTATTCTAGCCATATCATTTGTTTTACATTATTTAAATTTATAACATTCACATTCTGTAGGATGACTTTAATTCCCACATAGCTTTTACCTTTCACCACTTTCTCTATTCCTGGTTTTCTTATTTTCAATCTATCTCTGAATTGTATGAATTTAATTGTTTGGTAGTTCTTTCTCTTTTTTTTTATTATCTTTTTTTCATTTTAGAGGGGGGAGACAGAGTGTGCGTGTGCATGAGTGGGGGAGAGGGGCAGAGAGAGAGAGAAAGACAGAGACAGAGAATCTTAAACAAGCTCCACGCAGAGTGGAGCTCATTGTGGGGCTTGATCCCACGACCATGGGATCGTGACCTGAGTGGAAATCAAGAGTCCAAGGCTTCAACAACTGAGCCACCCGGGCACCCCTGGTAGTTCTTTCAAGAGCAGCTCGGGGTACTGTGCTCCATGAATTTTGTGTTTATTGTTAAGAATGTCTGTTCTGTATTTGAATAACATTCCAGATTGGCAGAGTTTTCTTGGTGTTACATTTTCTTTCCCTCAGCATTTTGTAGGCTTTACTCCATTGTTTTAAATGGATACTTGTATGTTACTCTGAGGAAGGGCCAAACTGGCTTTTCCCCTTATTTCTTAGTTGTTTGCCTTTACTACATGGATATCTGAAACATTAATTAGTATTCTTATACTCCAACAACCTAACTAGGATGTAACTCGGTGTCAACATTCTGTATCACTTTTTCCTGAAACACAGTATTCTTTTCAATAAGCATATTCAGTATCTTCTTTATTTCAAGGTCATTTTCTTGTATTATCTCTCAACAGTATTCTTTTCAATAAGCATATTCAGTATCTTCTTTATTTCAAGGTCATTTTCTTGTATTATCTCTCAACACATCCTCTTTTCCTTAGGTGGAATCTCTCACACAGGGATACAAAGTATCTTGATGCTGGATTGCCTTTTATTCTGTTTATAGTAGTGTTCATCAAATGCTTTGATTTTTCTTTTTCATCTGCAGTTATCATAATAACCTCAAACCTTGCCTTTCTATGTCAGTAATTCTATGTTCAATAGTATTTTTGCTTTTTCTTAAATTGTTTATTAAACCTGTAATAATGCTATTTTGATCCTCAATTTGTCTTGAGCCTAAAAGCCCCATTTCTGTCATTCTATATTTTTGTTTATTATGATCATGTTCTCTACATAAGACCAAGTCATTGTGAGTAAATCTCTTGTTTTTTGATTTCTGTTTTCTTCTAGATTACAATATCTGTTGTTGTTGTTGTTGTTGTTGTTGTTTTTCCATGATGTTTTCGTGTTTTCTGTTATTTGTTTGCCTGGTGCCAGCTTCTTCTTTATCTTGTTATGTTTAGACCACATGGACTGGACCTTCTCTTTGTTGTGATATAGAGTGTGTTACTCTGTTTTTAATTTTAGAGAGAGAGACCACATGATCTGGGGAGAGAGAGGGCCAGGGGAAAGGGAGAGAGAGACAGAGAGAGAGAGAGAGAGAGAGAGAGAGAGAGAGAGAGAAGCCCAAACAGGCTCCACGCTCACTGTGGAGCCTGCATCTATATCCCAGGACCCTGGGATCATGACCCAGGCAAAAATCAAGAGTTGTACACTCAACCGACTGAGCCACCCATGTGCCCCTAGCATGAATAAGTCTTCACTCTCTTCCCACTCTATCTGACCTATAGGGTGAGAAAATGAAAAAGGAAGCAAGACCATCTTGGTGCAGTCTTCATCAATATCTGGGCCCAGTTCTCTCCTCTAAGATTTTGTTAAACATTCTAAATTACATATCTAATCAAGTGTTAGATATAATACTGATACAGCTACAAAGGCCAAAACAGTCGTGATTTACATAACGTAGATATTTATATTTCTCTTACTTAATGACTTGAATGTAAGCAATCCAGGTTGACAGTACAGAGGCAGCAGAAGCTCTGTAGTATCAGGGATCCTAAATTTTTGTATCTAGTTGTCTGACAAGTTTTCTATGCATTACAGTGCATATGAGCTCTTATAGCACACTCATGTCCAGCCAGTGCAAGGGGAGAGGAGGGAAGAAAGGGCCATATCTCTCTCTTTTTTAAAGCCATTAACCTGAGGTTTCAAGCATTACTTCTTCCATATGATTGGATAGGATATAGTCACATGGCCACACTTAGCTGCAAGGGAGGCTAGGAAATGCAGTCTTTCTTCTGGACAGTCATGTGTGCAGAGGAAAGTTGGGAATTCTATTATTAAAGGAAGAAATTGAAGAAACAGCCGGTTCTGCCTCACCAAGTTTCCCTTCACCTAACAGTGGACTGTAGCTCATTCCCAGGGTGTATTCTTGGACTTCAGACAGCTTCCCCAATTCAGAGAGCTTCGTGGTCCTCTCCTCTCCTCATTCCACCAGTTTTCCCTTTATTTCGGGAAATAGTTTCCAAAACAGTTTCCATTTCTCAGTTGAGAAAGGAAAAAAAAAAAAAGATGAGAACATCCTTTCAATTTGTGTAGCTCAATATTTGGCACTGTTAGTGAGAATCCTTCACATGTCTTCGACTTACCTGGATATGTCCCTCTGGGGGTCGAATCAGGTGATAAGCTAGGCTATGTTATACCCCCTGCTGCTCCTGGCTGCTCTAGAGTTTTCTAATTGTTTGGTTTAAGGTTTTGAAGTTCCTTAAATAGGTTTTATTACCATTTTTAGTTGCTTTTAATGATTATATTTGCTGATTTTTGCTAACTTTAATCTCATTTTCATAGTTATCAGGAGAGGGAAAGTTCGTGATACAGGGTTTTTTAATTACAATTCCTCTCTCTTTTCTCTTTGACTATTTATAACCCCCCTCCCAGCATTCTCTGTCTCCCTCTTTGCTTAATTTTCTCCCCTTCACTTATGTGAGGCAGTTAAAATTATTCACTATTTTCACTCAGAAAGTCCAGCGTCTGCTTGCTTGTTTTCCATCTTCCTAAATTTCTTCAACTTTTCCATTCTGTGAGTGTGCTTGTTTTTTCTAGCTCTACCACAGTCTTATTATTTTAAAAGTATCATTTTTACATGGAAAATGAAATCTTGGGAGAAGAGAAAATAGTAGCTTTGCTTCATCTATATTTTGGTATGAGAAGCAGGGTCAAAGCTAGGCTTTTGGAAATCTTTCAAGAATCCTCAAGCAATATCACTCAAGGAAGATGTCTGCTTTCCTAACTGATCCTGTGGGTGGCACAGTTGTGTTCCCCAAATTCGTCTCTAAAGTTGGCATCCCACAGAGCTAAACTGACATGGCATCTTCAACAGGGTTTCTAGAAAGTGTATCCTCTCAGTGTTGTTAGTTGGGCTGCTATGAGACACTGTGGGTGATTTCTCACTTTATAAATCTTATATGATAATGATGTTGCCTTTGGGTAGGGATAAGAAAAAGAGAAACTTAGGTAGGGGGATTGCTTGTCTCTATGCAAGACATAAATATTAGAGGAGATGCCATTCTGTTATTGAGAAATTCCATAACAAGCAGGGTGTGAAAGAAATCTCTTTTAAGAAAAAATTGTGGTGTGCCAACCCTCCAAGTTCTTGCTCTAGAAGAACATCCTGGGAGGTTAAGCCTGACCCTAACTTTGTGTCTTCCTTTCCCATTTCCTTCAAAATTATCTTCTCCCAGCTGCTCACCATGCTTCCTTTATTCAACAAATATTTACCACTGCCCTCATGAAATTTGCATGTTTAGTGTGGATGAATAATAGCATGAATGAAAGGTGATAAATTCTATGGAAAGAAATATAATAGGGAGTGGAGATAGGAACTGCAGTAGAGAAGGAAAGGAGGAGCTCTGGGTATTGTTTGCCTTCCTTGCTTATGTTTTGGCCACATATGAACAAAAACCTTTCCCTGTCTGCTATTTGGACAGTTGAGATCCATAGGGACTTAAAAATTACTAACTAGTACCAAATGACTAAAAACTAAATGACTAAATATAACAGGAAAATCAAATAGAAATATACAAAATGTATGAGAAATACAAAAGTTTTTCCCCAAACTCACAGAGAACTCCCACATACTGCCCCCTAAGGTCCTTATTCTCTGGACCCGATGGTTTGAAATAATTTCAGAGGCCCTTAGCTCAGTTTCCTCACTTCCTGTCTCTTGACCTGCCTCCATGTGGTGGATGCCCCCTCCTAATCCAATATTCAGGAGTCTCATTTATTTTATTTTATTTTATTTTATTTTATTTTATTTTATCTTATTTTATTTTATTTTTTAATAATTTATTTATTTTTTAAATTTACATCCAAGTTAGCATATGGTGCAACAATGATTTCAGGAGTAGATTCCTTAATGCCCCTTACCCATTTAACCCATCCCCCCTCCCACAATCTCTCCAGCAACCCCCTGTTTGTTCTCTATATTTAAGAGTCTCTTATGTTTTATCCTCCTCCCTGTTGTTATATGATTTTTGCTTCCCTTCTCTTATGTTCATCTATTTTGTACCTTAAAGTCCTCATATGAGTGAACTCATGCAATAATTGTCTTTCTCTGACTGACTGATTTCGCTTAGCATAATACCCTCTAGTTCCATCCATGTAGTTGCAGATGACAAGATTTCATTCTTTTTGATTGCTGAGTAATACTCCATTGTATATAGATACCACATCTTCTTTATCCATTCATGTGTCGATGGACATTTGAGCTTTTTCCATACTTTGGCTATTGTTGATAGTGTTGCTATAATCATAGGGGTGCATGCATCCCTTTGAAACAGCATACCTGTATCCCTTGGATAAATACCTAGTAGTACAATTGAGGATTGTTTATTCTAGCTCTGTGAGGAATGCTGGTGTTGTTTTGATAGGGATTGCATTGTATATGTAGATTGTTTGGGGTAATATCGACATTTTAACAACGTTTGTTCTTCCTATCCAGGAGCATGAAATCTTTTTCCATTTTTTGTGTCTTCTTCAATTTCTTTCATAAGCTTTCTATACTTTTCAGTGTATAGATTTTTCACCTCTTTGCTTAGATTTACTCCTAGGTATTTTATGGTTTTTAGTGCAATTATAAACAGGATTTATTCCTTGATTTCTCTTTCTGTTGCTTCATTATTGGTGTATAGGAATGCAACTGACTTCTGTGCACTGGTTTTATATCCTGTGACTTTGCTGAATTCATGGATCAGTTCTAGCAGTTTTTTTTTTTGGAATCTTTTGGGTTTTCCATATATAGTATCATGTCATCTGCAAAGAGTGAAAGTTTGACCTCCTCCTGGACAATTTGGATGCCTTTATTTCTTTGCATTGTCTGATTGCTGAGACTAAGGTTTCCAATACTATGTTGAATAACACTGGCAAGAGTGGATATCCCTGTCTTGTTCCTGACCTTAGCAGGAAAGTTCTAAGTTTTTCTCCATTGAGGATGATATTAGTGGTGGATCTTTCATATGTGGCTTTTGTGATCTTGAGGTATGATCCTTCTATCCCTACTTTCTTAAGGGTTTTTATAAAGAAAGGATGCTGTGTTTTGTCAAATGCTTTCTCTGCATCTATTGAGAGGATCATGTGGTTCTTATCCTTTATTTTATTGATGTGATGTATCACATAGACTGTTTTTTGGATGTTGAACCAGCCCTGCATCTCAGGTATAAATCCCACTTGATTGTGGTGAATAATTTTTTAAATGTATTGTTGGATCCAGTTGGCTAGTATCTTGTTGAGGATTTTTGCATCCATGTTCATCAGAGAAATTGGTCTATAATTTTCCTTTTTAGTGGGGTCTTTGTCTGGTTTTGGAATCAAGTTAATGCTGGCTTCATAGAAAGAAGTTTGGAAGTTTTCCTTCCATTTCTATTTTTTGGAACACCTTCAAGAGAATAGGTGTTAACTCTTCCTTAAATATTTGGTAGAATTCCCTTGGAAAGCCATCTGGCTCTGGATTCTTGTTTTTGATTTCTAATTTGATTTCTTTACTGGTTATGGGTCTGTTCAAATTTTCTTTTTCTTCCTGTTTCAATTTTGGTGGTGTATATGTTTCTGGGAATTTGACCATTTCTTCCAGATTGCCCATTTTATTGGCATATAATTGCTCATAATATTCTCTTATTATTGTTTATATTTATGCTATGTTAGTTGTGATTTCTCCTCTTTCATTTTATTTATTTGGGTCCTTTACTGTTTCTTTTTGATAAAACTGGCTAGTGGTTTATCAATTTTGTTAATTCTTTCAAAGAACCAGCTTCTGGTTTCATTGATCTGTTCTACTGTTTTTTTGTTTGTTATTTTTGGTTTTGATAGCATTAGTTTCTGCCCTAATTTGTATTATTTCCTATTTTCTACTGGTTTGGGCTTTATTTGCTGTTATTTTTCCAGCTCTTTAAGTTGTAAGGTTAGGTTGTATATCTGAGACCTTTCTTGTTTCTTTAGGAAGTCCTGGATTACTATTTACTTCTCTCTTATGACTGTTTTTTCTGTGTCCCAGAGGTTTTGGGCTATGGTGTTATCATTTTCATTGGCTTCTATGTACTTTTTAATTTCCTCTTTAACTTCTTGGTTATCCTATTCATTCTTTAGTAGAATGGTCTTTAGTTTCCAAGTATTTGTTATCTTTCCATATTTTTTCTTGTGGCTGATTTTGAGTTTCATAGCATTGTGGTCTGAAAATATGCACAGTATGACCTCAATCTTTTTGTATTTGTTGAGGGCTGATTTATGTCCCAGTAGGTGAGCTATTCTGGAGAACGTTCCATGTGCACTGGACAAAAATGTGTGCAGGATGAAATGTTCTGAATATATCTGTTAAGTCTATCCAGTCCAGTCCAGTGTGTCATTTAAAGCCATTGTTTCCTTGTTGATTTTCTGTTTAGATAATCTGTCCATTGTTGTAAGTGTGGTGTTGAAGTCCCCAACTATTACAGTATTATTATCAATGAGTTTCTTTATGTTTGTGATTAATTGATTTATATATTTGGGTTGTTTCACATTTGGAGCATAAATGCTTACAATTGTTAGGTCTTCTTTGTGGATATACCCCTTAATTATGACATAATGCCCTTCTCCATCTCTTGTGAGTCTTTATTTCAAAGTCTAGATTGTCTGATATAAGTATGGCTACTCTGGCTTTCTTTTAGTAACCATTAGCATGATAGATGGTTCTCCATCCCCTTACTTTCCATCTGAAGGTGTCTTTAGGTCTAAAGTGGGTCTCTTGTAAACAGCATATAGATGGATCTTGTTTTCTATCAATTCTGTTACCCTATGTCTTTTGATTGGAGCATTTAGTCCATTGACATTTAAAGTGAGTACTGAAAGATGAATTTATTGCCATTATGTTGCCTGTAGAGTTGCAGTTGCTAGTGGTGTTTTCTGGTCCTTTCTAGTGTTTTTGCTTTTGGTCTTTGTTTTGTTTTGTTTTTCAGCTTTTCTCCCCTCAGAAAGTCCCCCTTAAAATTTCTTGCAGGGCTGGTTTAGTGGTCATAAGCTCTTTTAATTTTTGTCTGAAAAAATTTTTATTCCTCCTTCTATTTTGAATGACAGCCTTGCTGGATAAAGAATTTTGGCTGCATATTTTTCTGATTCAGCACATTGAATATATCCTGCCACTCCTTCCTGGCCTGCCAAGTCTCTGTGGATAGGTCTGCTGCAAACCTGATCTGTCTTCCCTTGTAGGTTAAGGACATTTTTTTCCCTTGCTGCTTTCATGATTCTTTTCTTGCCTGAGTACTGTGTGAATTTGGCTATGATATGCCTTATTGATGGTCGGTTTTTGTTGAATCTGATGGGAGTCCTCTGTGGTTCCTTGATTTTGATGTCTGTGTCTTTCCCCAGGTTAGGAAAGTTTTCTGCTGTGATTTGCTCACATAACCCTTCTACCACTTTTTCTCTCTCTTATCTTCTGGGACCCCTATGATTCTGATGTTGTTCCTTTTCAATGAGTCACTGATGTCTCTAATTCTTAAATTGTGTTCTTTTGCCTTAGTCTCCCTCTTTTTTTCTGCTTCATTGTTCTCCAGAAGGCTGTCCTCTATATCACTGATTTGCTGCTCTCCTTCATGCATCCTTGCCACTGTGGCATCCTTTCGAGATTACAGCTCAGTTATAGCATTTTTTATTTCATCCTGACTAACTTTTATCTCTGCAGAAAGGGATTCTAATCTGTTTTCAACCCTAGGTACTATTCTTATTATTGTGATTCTAAATTTTGGTCCAGACGTCTTGCTTGTATCTGTGTTGATTAAGTCCCTGCCTGTCATTTCTTCCTGTTCTTTCTTTTAGGGTGAATTTCTCCATTTCATCATTTTGAAGGAAGAAAAGGAATTAATAAGGTAAAGAAATTAAAATTGAAAAATTAAAAACAACACAAAAAAATCAAATAAAGGATGCTAAATCCTAGGTGTGTTTTGGTCTGGTTGTTGAAAGGAGCTTGAGAGAGAAAAAAGGGAAAGATAAGAAAAGAAAAAAAAGTTTGAAAATTTGAAAAAATGAGTACAATTAAATAGAATAAAATGAAATGATGGAAGTAAAATAGAATTTAAAAAATTTACAAAAAAGTAAAAAAAAAATAATAGAAAAAATGGAAGAAAATATTTTAATAAAAATGGAAAATAAAAAGAAATTTCTCTTTCTGTGTTCAAGAATAAGAAAATAAAAAAAATTGAATAGATGGACCAGCAAACAGACTGAAATACGATTGAAATTACATTGGTGTCCCCTAGAAGTCAAACTATGAAGCACTTTACAGTCCGTAAACTAAGCAGGCAGAGAGACTTGTGGTGTCCTGAAGAACAAGGTTGGCCCAGTTGGGTGGGGCTTAGTGTAATGGCTCTGTTATCCACTAGATGGTGCTGCTTAGCTTAATGGGCTGGATTGTAGTGGCGCATGTAGGTGTGTATGTACATGAGCAGGAGGGGTGAAAATGGTATTACCCAACTACCCAGTTTCTAGTATCAGAACTCTGTGCTCTCCCCAACCAGCAATCACACATCCCTCTGTCCACACCCTGCTTTTACACTGTCCAGGACCAAGCCATCAGGCACCTCCCTCCTGAGTTTTTCTCAGATGCAGCTGTGTTTCCCAATCCCACACTTCTGAGAGACTGCGGCTTTGACCCACTCAGACCTTCCAGGAGATGGTCTCACTGAGCAATAGTCGTCAACCAAGAACGTTTGCAGGACCGTGCTGCTGCTGATGCCCAGAGACTACAGCTGGGTGCCAGCCCACCCCAGAAAAAGTTCACACAATCATGTAGCAACAGTGTTTCAGGGATTATGAAAAATCACAACACACATCTGACACCAGGCTTCCCCCTTAACGTCCTTGTTCCAACACCTGTGAATGTGGTTGTTCTCCAGGGTCCGCTGGGATCTTTGGTTGTGGGGTGGCCTCACAGCCTCTACCAAATGTCCTCCCAGCAGGGGAACTGCCTCACCCCATGCAGCCCAAGGACCCTGAGGACCTCACTGTCTGCTCCTGGGGATTCGCTCTTCACACCAGAGTTCCACCAGCTAGTGAGCTGTGGAGTTTCAGACTCTGCACTCCCCTTGTTTATAGAGTCTTAATGGAATTTAAATCCTCTCCTTTCTCCTTTCTCCCTTTTTTGTTCAGTCCCTTGCATACTCTTTCTTTTCTCTCCAGCTTCTTTCTTACTCTCCCCCTGTGTCCGTCCTCTCTCTGCAAGCAAAACAGCTCCCTGACCTCCACAGCTTCTCTCTCCCTCAGTTCACCTCTCCGTGCTGTGTACCTGCTGAGTTCTCTGGTTCAGGTTGTGCAGATTGTTGTGTTAATCCTCAAATCAGTTTTGTAGGTGTGCAGGATGGTTTAGTGTTGGTCTGGCTGTATTTCAGGGGTGAGAGATGCAAAAAAAGCTTCCATGCTGTTCCACCATCTTGTCCCCTCCTATTTTATTTTGTATATTTTAGAGAGAGAGTGCCTGAGCATGAGAGCAGGGGGTAGGCACAGAGGGGGAGAGAGAGAGAGAGAGAGAGAGAGAGAGAGAGAGAGAGAGAGAATCTTAAGCAGGCTCCATGCTCAACACAGAGCCCAATGAAGGACTCAGTCCCACAACCCTGGGACCATGACCTGAGCCAAAATCCAGAGTTGGATCCTCATCCGACTGAGCCACTCAGGTGCCCCAGGAGTCTCATCTTTGACATAAGCCATCTCATCTCATGTTACTGTTCATCCTTGGTTATTTCTCTCCCTAGGCTATGATTGGTTTCCAGTCTGAAAGACCTCACTTCCCTATGAGGCAGGCATAGTGAATAATCTCAGTTACCTGGTACAGTAAGAGTTTGGCTTTGCCTTTGCAAGTTGTGGTAAAGACACCTCCTACTTCTTTAGTATACATGTATTCCCCCGCTTTTCTCAAAACCCTTAAAATTAGGGCCATGTGCCAATCCCAGGCTGCAGCACTTAAGAGACAGTGAACAAAGTTCTAGTCTTTTTTTTATACAGAGACTAGAAGCTCCGTGTTCTGGTTGGTATTGCAGCCAGAGGCAAACAGCCCAGATCCTTGAGTCACTGCTTGGAACAGAAGTGTCCTGCAGAGCTACCTGATTCACCATAGCCTTATATGAATGAAATATATCCTTTTATGTGTTGACTCAGTAATACTTGGAAGTTTATTTCTTACTACTGCATAGCCAAACCATAGTTAGCCTAAGCTAACACCTGGACCAACAGTAAAATGAGATCACAGTTCCATTCATTCCAGGACATTCCTGTAACAAATGACATTGGTAACAAGAAGACCTTTCCTTCACCTGTGGAGGTAGCTTAGAGTAGCATTTGGAATATAGACAGATCTGGGTTTGAATCTTGGAAATGCTACTTACTAACTAATTGTGTGATATCAATTATATTTCTCAGCCTTGCTGGACTTGTTTTGTAACTTTAAATCATAATAAGGTTGTTTTAAAGATTAACTGAAGCATATAGTGAAGTTTGGTACACAGTAAACATTCAGGAAATTGTAGTGGTTATGATGATAAGGAGTTAAGAAATTTATGCAAAGTAGATGCCACCATGTGCTCATTCATTAGCTGAAGTACACATAGCTGATGTCCTAGTCCCGTGTGCTTAAGGAACAGGGAAAATATGGAATGGGTGCCACTTCCTGGGCCTCTCCACCCACCCAAACCTCCTAATCAATAGATGAAATTAAATCAAAGGGATGATTTGTTATCTGGATGCCAGAAAGAGTATTTCTCCTTATAACTAACAGCAACTTAAATACATAGAGAATTAGAAGCTGATGTAACAAAAACTATGTTTGACTCCAAAAAGAAGATCCTTTTAGATGGAGGGCTTGAATCACAGCAGAAGAATCGCAAAAAAAACAAAAAACAAAAAAACAAAAAAACCCAAAAACCAAAACCAAAACAAAACAAAAACCTGAGGATTTGAATCTGCTTTAAAGATATCACATATTCAAAGTCAAGAAGCAATTTAATCAACATCAATGATTTTCAGAAATTGGACAAAATTAGAGAAAGGATAGCTCAAGTTAACAATGGTACAGTTTCCCGACTGGATTACATCAAGATTGTTAGCATTGTTAGCATTGCCAGCACTGTATCCTGTCAGGGTGATGATCGGGCCTTGAAGAAGGGTGTGGCATTAGTGCATGTCAAAAATGATGGAGTAGGGGGGATGTCTGAATCCCTGAAAGGAGCGTCATGATGGACCAGGACCTGCTTTCCATCTGGGCAAGACATTTCATTTGAGTAGCACAAGGGTGAGACTCAACAGCTCCTCACAGGACAGCATGTCCAATCCCAGCATCACACTCTACCAGAGCAAGCAGCTTCCTAACACCACTAACAGGGCAATGATACCAGTAGGTACTAGCTATAAGTGTTACACATTTCTTAAGCTCTTATATCATAATAGGTACCATTCCATTCAGCTGTACAGATGACCCTAAGGAATAAGATTAGAAATCATCAAAGGAAGATCAAGTAGGATTCAGTCTAGTTTTACCATTCAGGATTTTAACATCTTTGTAAAGTAGTAAACTGTGTGTGTTGAATAAATAAGGCAACTTCTTTTGGGTAGGAGGATTTGGCTCTTTACAAATGGGTCCTCCTTTCCCTACCCCACCCCTGATTATACTCTAATGAGTAGAGTATTTGCTATGCTCTGTAGCACTTTAAAGTTTTTGCCCAGCAAAATACTTAATCAGCACTATTTCTGCAGTCTCAGAAAAGCCCATGTATGTGTAGGTCCCTCCAGAGCAATCGTGCTTCTGAGTGGGATTGCCCATTTGCTAATTTTACTTTCTGTTTTCCAGGTTGCATCCAGTCTGTTTTCCGACTCATCTGGAAAGTGCTTTGTGAAACCTGCAGGCATGTGTATTTTCCCCATCTCTGAGTGTCTCAAAATCACTGTTGGAAGTGAGGCAAACTTTCACACACCTGGCTCAGCATTAACTGAAGACTATTTTGGCACTTCTCAAACCTAAATGGATGGGAATACAGGTTATCTGCAGATATTATTAAAATGACTCTGTGTGTCTGGGGTATGGCCTAAGATTCTGTAGCTCTAATAGGTGTCCAGGTGATGCCACTATTGATGCTGATTCTTGGGCCACACTTTGAGTAGCAAGGCCCTATGCAAGCACCCTGCAAGAAAATGCAGGGCTGTGAGATGGTAGGAGCAATGGAAGAGGAGATGAGATTAGAGATACACTGAACTCATCATTCAACCTCCCTAAACTTTGGATTCCTCATTTATAAGGTGGAATAATACTGCAAACCTTACCTCAAAGAGCTGCTGTGAAAATAGCTAATGCTTTCAATAAAAAGCAGTACAATGACATCACCATAGAAAATTCTGGTGCAGTGGAGTTTACTCTTTTCCTCCTAAAATGATATGATTGGTTCAAAGGACATTTATTGCTAACACGTTGCATGCAATGTGATAATGTGATGCTCTCATTTGAATCATCTTGCAATGTTTCATTGGACAGGTTTTTAAAAAGGTTGTTAATCTAGTCTTACCTACTTTTGGTGCTCAGTTCTACTTACTTTGGGGCTCCCTTTACTCCCTTTCTCAACCCCCAAGTTGAAAAGCTGGTAAAGATCCCTTAGTGGATATAGGTTAGGGAAATAGAACTAATGCTTAACAGAACTGCTTTTTAATGCAACACAACAGCTATAATTACCATTGGGAAGCAGAAATATTATGGAATGTTACAAAATCCATTTGATTTGTAAAAAGAACTAGTGTAATTCAGCCCAAGTGGCAATTAATAAGTTATTAAGGAAGACAGGAGATGGAACAATAAATAATTTTCATGCTTCTAAGTGTTTCAACCCTCATGATACATTTAATTCCTGACTTTGGGAAGTATTATAGAGTGATGTAGTTCATTACACCCAGTAAGAAGGACGTAGCCTAGCAGCTAACCAGGGGTGACACAGGGTGAAAACATCTATGTTTAAGGCCTTCTCAAACATGAGACAGAGACAATATTAATTGAGGGCCCTTAGCATTTTTCAGAAAGCATCTCTAGATGAATTCTGATAGACCCTTGCCAGTCATCATGTTTTCTGGAAACATCCCTGAAAGTAGGTAGAATTTAACTTCAGTGAAGTGATTACCCAGCTCTGTCTCTCTCTTCTAAGCAGAGAGACTTGAAAATTCCCTCAATAGGGAAAATGTCTTATTCTTAGATAAAGCTTGGAAGATGCAAAAGGCAAAAATGTCCAGAGAAGCAGGAATATTGGTTCCCTGCAAAGAGCTATACAGAACAGCCCACTTCTCAAGAAGTTCCTATGCTTTCAAATTTCCCTATAATCAAAGGATTATAGATAAACAAAGAATTGTTGGTCTTTGGACAGTAGGGTTGCTGGAAGAAGTTTTGTAAAGAGTCATACTCAGCATGCTTTGGCTTAACATTTCTCTTGCTTTCGTGTTGCTGTCATTATCATTATTACTATTACTATTATTTTAGTCCCAGATGGAATAGAAACTTTCCTAAGAATTAGCAAATGGCCAGTTGTAATGCCATGCTTAACACTGCCTTACACCTACATAGGCACATGCATAAACCCTGTCAGTTTAGTACCTACTTTCTATAAAAACAAAACTTACCAACAGATGTTTGTGAATTTCATTAAAAAAAAAAAAAGATTTACCAAATGGAATAAAGAGCATTTGACATAAGATTTGGGGTTGAAAAATTTCTGTGTATAAGGCTAAATTCTATATTCCTATATCCTGACAGTGTCTAATTTGGGTCAGTATTCTACTTTGGGATATGTCTTCTTAACTTTCTCTCCTAATTAGGATATACTTTAAAAATTAAAAAAAGAACTTTAGGGGCACCTAGGTGGCTCAGTCAGTTGAGTGACTGTTGATTTTGGTTCAGGTCATGATCCCAGGGTCGTGGGATGGAGCCCCATGTCGGGCTCTGCACTGAGCGTGAAGCCTGCTTGGAATTCTTTCTCTCTCTCCCTCTGCCGTTCTTCCCAGCTCACTCTCTCTCTTTGTAAAATAAATTTCGAAAAAGAAAATTTTGAAAAGAAAAAGAACTTTAAAAAATCTTGGAAGTGATTCAATGTTGGCACAATACCAATTTCTTTAACAAGAACAAAGCTAATATAATAAAAGCCATCAGGTGTGGGTGTTTTATGAAAATGTTTAATTCAACTGTTTCTTTGGAATGTAGTAGTCATAGTTTGGAATCTAAGTTACAGTTCAGTTCTATGTGGTTTTTATGCTACTCAGTGTCTGAGAATACAAATGTCATTGAAAGTTAAGGCTTCGCTGTTCATTTTGAAACAACAATTTACAAGCGTCATATTGTCATAGAAAATAAAAATTTCTGTAAAAAAAATTTGCACAAAATTTTATGATGGTACAAAACATGAAGCAATCATACACCAGTAAAATGAAAACATTTTACTACAGAAAGTCTTATAGATTTCAATAAAGAAAAAATAGGTTATTTTACACCTTTAAAAATTACGAAACAATCTAAAACAATATAAACTGAACATTTTGTAACACTGCCTTTACAAATTAATAACTTTATAAACATATAATTTTTAAATATATTTATCAGTGCAAGATACTTTAAAATTTAAAGTTGCAGTATCATTTTTCCTTGACTAAGGACAACTCTAAGTCTGTTGCCTTAAAAAAAAAAAAAGCAAAAAAACAAAAACACATCTTAGTGCTTTCATCCTGGTATGATTGTAACAACTGAATGAATGCCTCTGGGGATAAAAATCTATTCTTTTTTCCTAGTGATCAATACTTTCCTGGAAACAAAAGGCATTCATAATCCAATTAAACCAAGATGAATGGACTGACCCATTCATGATGCAAATGTGACTCCCACAAATGCATCTGAAAGGGACCCAGGGCAATGTAGGAAGGACAATCTAAAAGTTCTATACACCATGGCCTGATACAAATACACGGGAAACAACCACAGCTTCTTTGGATTAATTCGCATGCTGCCTGATAAGATATTTAGGGCTCTGTGCTGTTGTTCTAGGCTTCCTTCTTACCAGTCCCAAGGCAGGCTTTTTCTTTGTGAGCCATTGGAAGTTTCTAGGTGCATTCATTCAAGTCTCTGTTTTTTCAGCGTTGCTGCTCAATGGATGTTTTTAAAGATTTGTTTTGACTTTACTTGTTTTCTTTCCCTGTATTATCTTAAAATACTTCCCCCCAGGCACCAGGATTTATAGTCACTTTCTTAAATTAACTGTTCTTTCTTCCATTTCCCTTGTCTGATTCAATAGCAAAACAAGAGGGTTCTCAAGGGTCATTTTGCATATTTGGATGTAAAAATCTCATATTTTTGGATACTTGGAGAATTGTATTCAGTCCTTCCTTTGGGTCTCACTTAAAAGCCAATTAGTATTCCTTCTCCCTCAGCTTCTCACTCTATTAAATGCAAACATTTCTATCTCAGATCATTTTGATTGGAGCAGACAGACAAATGGCTTAAGGAAAAAAGATACTGTCACTTTAACCAGTTAACAAGAAAACCAAAGTTAGACTTTGGAGGGCAAAGTTAGGAATTTCCCTTATTTATTTATTTTTAAACATAAAATCTAGCAAAATTGCTTGCCATTACCAGCAGGTTAAAGCTGCAAGTTTCTTTTCTGGACAATGGCAAATGCTTAAATTCTAAGAGAGAAAAGAGAGAGAGAGAGACAGAGAGACAAAGAGAGAGAAAGAGAGAGGAGAGAAAGAGTTTACATTTGAAAATACATTCCATATGAAAGACCAATAAGAGAGAATATTGCAGCTTTGTACAAAAGGGTCAAGAGACATGAAATTGAACTACGGAAAAAGCAGAACAATTAAGCCACATTGCCAAATCTTCGGAGCCCTTGCCTTCCCAGGGGCTGACATCTCACACTAAAATATACTTTCTTCTTAGTCAGTGGGCCACCAGGGTTTGATTAAAGAGTAGGGCTTTCACCAGTGAGAAACAGAGCGGGTTGTTAATATAACACAATGAGAACCAGTACAAACAAAAAGGCACTTGAGAGGACATAGACTAGCCAGTGCCAAGGATTTTTCATTGCGGTTGTCGGCAGCACACCCAGTTGCCAGCAGTGTTTGGTGATGGCACGGTTTCCTGTATGGAGTTCACAAGCACGAGGTTTAGTACAACACTGGAAAACATCAAGAAAATTTGACGGTATTGCTTTGTAAACAGAGCTGACACACTATACTGGTACTGAGGCTACAGCACTTTAACATAAAACATCCTAACCCTTCTTTGCCTATGCACGACGCGGGCAATTATACACAAGCACAGCTTCAGGAGTCCACTGAAGTGCAGTTATTCTAATAGATTCTGGGCACTGGGCTACAGGTAGCATGTCCATCAAAAGGGCCCCGCTGAATACACTTGGTGCCAGCATCTTGGATTTTGCACAGTTTCTGAAAAGAATCCATAAAAGGAAGAGGAGAGAGAATGGGGAGGGAGAGTCGAAATGAATCATTAAGTCATTCATACTTGGTCTCAACACCAGCATTGGATTATTCAAATGAAACCAACAGAAAAAAGCTGACTGTACATGATTCCGATTGCGAACACAGCTAACTTGTTCATGTCTGTCGGCCGTACTCATGGATGCTCCTGAGAAAAGCCTGGCTCAGCGTCATCAACGCACTTCCCAGCCTGTACAGTGAGAGAGATCAACAAACAGTTCCCCAGCACGTTCAAGTTACGTCCTTCCCCTTCAATTCTCTGACGCATCTTTTCATCTGTCTGCCTTCATGCCTCCGAATAAGTACTCTGTGTATTCAGTTTGTCCTTTTTCAACTTCACACCATCCACGAGTTCAAAGTTATAGTTCTCCAGGGCAGATAAGTTTCTTTCGGACATCCCATTGTGCCAACAGGCACAGTACAGCACGACCCCACACACGGCACCCAGGAGGACGCCCAGGGCACTCATGGCTATGATGGTGATGAGGATGGGATCCAAGGTCTTCAACACGTTGCCCGGCTTCCTGGAGATGTTCTCATTGCTTTCTCCTGTGCCTTCATAGCCTGGGGTGCTCCCTAGGGGAAAAGAACAATTGGCCCATGAGCAATGACAACATAACAGATGAAAGTGGACAGAAGAATAGACAAAAAGGAGAGAAAAAAGCAAATCCCACACTCCAGTTTTGTCCGTCCTCTCTCAAGGGCCCGCAGGCAATCTCTGAAGTGGGGTTTGGCTCCCCCATGTGCGGGAAACACCAAGATTTAGAACTGAGGTATGGGAGGGGAGAGTTCTGGGGAGTCGGTGCTGTGACTCTGATAGATAGCTCAGCACATGGAAACAACTGATTCTGGACATACAGGGAGGGTTATGTTCTAATCGAATTCAGATTTTGCACAGCCCACCATCTGTACTAGATCACAATCTGTGTTTACAGTCCCTGGCCAAACATGTGGTCATCAAGCTCTGCAAAATGCTTAGTCACACATTTGGCTAGTAAGGGGATTTGACCATGACCTGTGTGTTTGCCTGATCCCCAAACCAGGCACAAGGAAATCTTCCAAGCTGCCCTTTCATGTGGCACCATTTCCAGCGAGTCTGGGCACAGTTTACACACGTGTTTGTTCCTCCACATGTAAAATCCCCAAGTCAAACAGATTCCCCCCAAGTCCACCGTGGGTTCGCTCAAGAAGGAGAGAGCTTTCAGGACAAAGGGGATGCTTGCTGCTGACACTTCAAATGGGTTATGGCTCAGAGCTAGAGACCGTGTCTGTGTTGTGCTGAATAGAACACAGTTAATAATCAGCATCTTTGCAGACTTGGTGGTTTCACTGGAGACAGTCACACTGCTCTGCAGTTCAGTCACTGGGGAAATGTTTTCTTTAGAGTGGAACATGAAAAATTATTAACATGGGAGCTCTGAGCCTAATTATGTGGTACTAGAAATGAGACTAAAATGTTAATGCACAACATTCAGTGTTTACTTAATGGTGTTCTGATCAACAAAGATTCCAATCAAAGAAAACTAAAAATATGAGATGCAAGTCCCTAAACAGGGGAAAACAAGCCTTAGGGCATATTAATATTCTCTCCCTTGAAACATTGTTTTGAAACAACCTCTAATAAAGTTTACATCTCAGCATGGTGGGCTGTATAACTAAGCTGAATGAGCTGGGTGTTAATGTTACTAATGTCATAGTATAGTGCCATATTTATCTGTGTCTATCAAGTCCAAGTCTGACTATAGCCAGTCCACATTTCTACAGGCAACAGGTGCCTATGCTAATGTGTAGGACACAGAACTGCTGGCAGCAGCTGTGAGTGATTCCGGGGCAAGTGTCCATCAATCCACAACTGCTGGCTGGGAGGTACAGAAGCTTCTAGAAATAAAATAGCATTAGGCAAGGCCCAACTCTGATCAAATGTCTTGTATTTGATCACAAAGTAGTCAAGAAAAACATACATTTTCAGATTAATCCGTGTAAGATCCGAGGCTACCACCCAATTAACCGTGCTACTTAAAGGCAAGTCACTGATCTGAGTTTTTCAGCCTCCTCGTGTACAAAATGGGGATAAATAAGCTTTAGAGAGCATAGAAGATACATATATAAAGTGTGTGGAACATACTAGGTCCTCAATATATCTTTGCCATCGTCATCATCATCATCCTCATCCTCATCACTGTCTTCATTAGCACAAAGTTAGGGGTCCCATGAAGAGGAGGAGGGAAACAGATTGAACACAACAGCTTATCACAAAAATTGGGTTCCAGTCCTCAAAGATCATGTCTGGATATCAATCAGACAAGAATTTAGGTTGGCTTCAAATTACTGTATGAAAATTAGCACTGATCTCTGGGTAAGTCATGGTCTTTACTGGTTTCCTACTTCTACAGTTGTAAAGTGAGAGTGTTTCACACAGTTATGCTCTAGGGGCTCCTCCAGCTCAGACATGGGAGGGCAGGGCGAGCACGCTCCCCCAGGGCTCAGCCACTCCCCCAAGCTGGACTTGCCTCGGTGGCTTCTCTAGACCTCCAGACAGCTTAGAAGAGAGCACTCACTCTGTGACAATTCGCAGCTCCATGGGCAGAGACGTTTATTTTATTTGAACTGCTTTGATATACCAGGGCACTAATGTTCCAGATAGTTGCTTCATAAAATTTACCATGAAAGCCATAGTAAATTAAAAAAAAAAAAATTGGTCAGCAAGAAAAATTTACCTGTTTCATCAATTTTATTTTCTGGGTTCCTTTTATCCAGGTCTGCCGGTTCTGACAAGTTAAACAAAATTGAAAGAGATATTTGAACTGCCAACAAAATTCGATACACACAACCACATAAACCTTCACACACACACACACACACACACACACACACACACACACCTTCCTCACACTAATGGTTCTGCTAGATCTCTTTGAGAGTTTTTAGTGCAATCCCACCCTACCGCATAACTATAGATCAATAGAGGGGCAATGTCAGATGACTAGGATATCTGTGTCACATCAAAATCCAGGTAGCACAGCTATCCGCGTTTTGAAGAGAAGAGTGGAGGGTGATGGTTTTGGCATCTGGAGTGTGGGGAGAAATCTGATGAAAATAGGAAACAGTAGTGGGGTTGTGCATATGGCTACCATCCTGTGCTTTTGTAGATAACTGCTTCCTAGCTCTTTGAGGCAAGAGACTGTGTCCTGTGTCTTAACAAACAAACAAACAAACAAACAAACAAACAAAAAAGCCCTCTGGAAAAGAGTTCCAGTAGCTCATGTGGTTTTGAGTAGGAGGTGGGGAGTTTGAGTACTTTATTCACTGCTACATTCCCAACATTTACAACAGTGTCCAGAACATAAAAGGTGCCTCAATAAATATTTGTTGCATAAATGTGTGGATAAGTAATAAATAGTTGATAGTCTTATAGCATCCATAGCTAAATATTCAAGGATATATATTTGATGAATAATTATACAGTTATCTTAGACATCTTTTTATTGTGACAGCAACATAGAGTATTTTGGCTATGCATTAGTTGTGACTTTCTGAGTACATTGCTTCATAACAACTATAGCCATGTGGACCAGTCACATGAAAAGAAAAATGCTCACAGAATTGTCTCAATCCCTCTATATATTCACCGGAGCACTTGGATGCTGTTTTGCGTACAATAGGCAGTCCATTAAAACTTGCTGAATGGAATTAAATTTGATTTCTTTTCCTTAGTTTAGGGAGTTTACTCTTACATTCTAAAAATATAATTCTCATCTTGGAATAGGAAAGCCTGTGTAACTGCATGAAATGCATATTTTTTTAAATGTTTATTTTTGAGAGAGAAAGGGAGACAAATAATCGGAACCAGGCTCCAGGCTCTGAGCTGGCAGCACAGAGCTCAACGCAGGGCTTGAACTCACAAACCGTGAGATCATGACCTGAGCTGAAGTTGGATGCTTAACTGACTGAGCCACCCAGGTACCCCTGAAATACATATTTTAACAACAGTGTAGACTTGGATGTGGCCAATCTGTAGAGTAATTGCAACTGAAATATTAAGTCTTATCATTTCTTGTGAAGACCTGCTAAGTAGTGTGGCATTAAATAGATTTCCTTACATAGTACGACGAAGCAGATCTTTATTCACTGCTCTTTTTCCCCTAATTTCTTTAATTGACCATATCAAATTATTGCCACTTTAGGATTACATATATTCAATATATTGTATAATAAAAGCTTTGCAAATTGCTGAAATGACCAAAAACCCATTACAGCCAACAGGCCCCCTTTGTCTTAAATTTGCCCAATAGGCTTACTCCATTTTGTTATAATTAACATCCTATTATATGATATATAGCAAAAGTTTAAGTGTAGCAAATGGAGCTTAAGACTAATTACTGTGCTATTACATTGTCATTAGTGATTCTATTTATAATTACATATCAAGAACCAGGGAATATGAATTGGTTTTCTATGTCAACTTTCATCTATACATCCAGACCAATAAAAACCATAAACTCTAATACTAGGCAAAGTCTCAAAATTTCATTTATTCTCTTGAGTCATTGCCACTATTTTCAGAGTCAGAAACATCTACTTACTTGTAATAAAGCAAAGAATTATAGCTTCTATGATTCATTAAAAATGTAACCTTAATTAAGTTCACTGTGCTCAAAATTTTCAACGGCCTGCTGTTTTGTTTATAGACTCAGATATTTGGAATTATCCAGATGTCTGAGTTTTCCACTTTTCATCAAAATGTTTTGGCATGGTATATATAGCCTGTAAACTGTGAGTCTTTCTTCTGAGCTATGGTTTTTGGATTCCACATTATTTATGTGGCTTTGCAGGTACAATCAGACACTAAATGAACTGGGTTAGGGAAGGACATAGCTAAAGATAAACTGACCCGATTTTATGCCCTGTTGCATCAAAATTTGCACTTCACAGGATGTGCCTATAGCCTGCATTGCAATTCTAGGTCTAAATGAACAAGACAAACACCATCACGTGAAAATAACTGTGCCCTGGGAAAGTGCGTCTGGTTTCGACAGCACTTCATACTTACTTGCGCAGTCCTCTTGTGAAATGTGGTTATTGATACTAATGTCATCCACTGCAATCCCGCCAAGGTTTCCTTTTCCGATTTCACCTTCAAAAATCACCTAACAAAACGAAATCATTTTCACAGTATTGAAATGTTCGGTCCTGAATAGCAGTGTTTACAAATGCTTGTTCAGTTCAATCTATGGCACATAAATTAAATTCATGAGATTTCACGTAAGCGTGCGCTTCGATCATCAATCTATGTTAACTGCCTGGTGATGGCATCAAACTTCTAACACTCTCTTTTTATAAGTCAAAGCGTTAAACTGGGGAAAGCACCAAATAAAAGGAATGCTCATTGTGGCAGCCAGAAATAGATTATAAAGTAGCATTCTCCTCTTTCTCAGCAAATTGGTTCTATTCCTACAATGTTGGAGACTGCGAAATATGCCATTGAGATTGCAGCGAAATCCCAGGTTCGGGAAATGCCTGAAATCATCTTTGGAATAATTCCCACATCTCTTCTCCATGATTTTCAACATTATCTCAGTGTCTCTGAAGGAGTTGCCCTCCCACCCGGGGAAGGGAAGGGGGCATACCTGATAAAGCTTCAGAGACTTGTGGAGCAGGACACGTCCTTCCTTCCAGTGGTCTCCCTGGTGTCCGATGGCCATCCAGACTAACTGGTCATACTCTTCTGGCTTCTGATAGTGCAGTTTGACCCTCAGCGTGCCCACGTGTGAACCGGACATGTGATACCAGAAGGTCATGCAGTGGGCGGAGTTCTGGGAATAAACCACGGGGCTCACCAGACGAGCCACTTTGCCCTTCTGGTTTTCGTCGGCTTGGGAATAGATGAAGTTGCCATCTCCTGCTGTGACAAAAACCCAGGTTAGGGAGAGTGGCTGAATGTATGAATCCTTTACCTCTTCTTTCCGGTTCCGTGACTCAAACCTTCTCTCCTAGGCTAAGCACCGAGAACCCAAATATGCAGTGGAAAGGGAGCGGTGTGCTGTTGTTGGGGAACCTCTTTGGCAACTGGGTCTGCACTCCAAGCCTCTGTGAGTGGATGCTTAATTGGGAGAAAGCTGTGAAGCAGCATTAATTTGGATACTACATATTTGGAATGCACTGTCACATGGATCTGGGCTGTGACTCCAGTTGGCCTTTGCGTCGTTGCAAGCACACTGAAAGCAGAGGGCAGACCTATTTTCATGCAACTTTAAAATAGTTTCAGCAGTACTGCTGTGAAGACCGACATTAAATGGAACATATTTTGCTGTTTTCTTATTTATCATTTGAGCTGGGTGAGGATACTTAGGTCATTATAGCTTCTTGATAATAATAAAGTTGCAGTTTTTCCAAATAATCTAGTCATCTTCTTTTTCCCACAAATTCAGATGATTTTTCCCTCATTTATTTTAATGGTTTATAAATTCCTTAAATACACCTGAAAGCTTGAATCTCAGCTCAAGTCCCACTCTTGTTTGATGTGGGCTTCTGGTTCAAGGAGAGGCAAGGTTGCATATTTGAGGCTTATTAGAACTTGCCATTTTGGCAGCGTAGACACTTGCCAGGCTGCAAGGACTTACTCTTGGCTTTGCTTTTAATTACCCCCAGTGGGAACATTTCCTCCTGCCACCACCTGGTCTATGCACACAACTCATGTTTCATTGTTTGCTCTGCAAATAGAAATACCTACTCTAACGCTTCACCTGATGTAAGTGTGAATCTGACGCTTGGGCCTCAGTGGGCAGCAGGATGTTTTGTTTGCTGCCCAAGGGGTTTGTGTGTTTGTGAGATACTTTTTCACTGTGCACATGTGGGCACGTCCTTGTATCTGCTCGCCTGCATCAACGGTGTCCAGGTGGAAGTGGATGTGTCAGTGGGCAACTTGCTTCCATCACCTGGCTGGATGAGATGCACCAAAACACTCTTAATGAAACCAACGGGTGAAATACGAAGAGGGTGGAAATTCTAGCAGCATATTTGATACTGTTTTTGTGGCGCGCTCCCATGACCAAGGGGACTCAGTCACTCTTGGTGTTTGTTTTCTCCCACTACTTTACCCTATCTGTGTGACACTGCCATTTCCCTGAGGTGAGTAGGGTATCAGTCTACGAGCAGGGACAGGTAGAAAACACACCCATCATGCCTCTGTGCCCAACATGCCCATCTTAGGGAAAAATACTGAAGTTAGCGATGCTGCAGAGAGGAAGCACACTAATGGAGTCCAAGAGGTTTATTTTGGCTAGTCAGTGAAGAGGTGGAAGAAAGAAGGAGAAAACTGGACTTGGATAGAGGAAAGATGGCTGCCTGAGAAATCTGTCATGACCTCTGCCCCAATGCACTGTGGTCTTCTAAACACATGCTCGGGGCACCTGGGTGGCTCAGTAGGTTGAGCAGCCGACTTCAGCTCAGGTCATGATCTCACCATTTGTGAGTTCAAGCCCCACATTGGGCTCTGTGCTGACAGCTCAGAGCCTGGATCCTGCTTGGGATTATTTCTCCTGCTCTCTCTGCCCCTCCCCCACTCACGCTCTGTCTCTCAATACTGAATAAAAGTTAAAAAAAAAAATTTTTAAAACATGCTCCTGTCACTCCTCTGCTCAAAGCTTGTCAGTGGCTCCTCACTACTGTTAGCCTCTTCACTTCTTCACCTGACACCCGAGGCCACACCCCCCCCCCCGCCACATATCTAACTGCTTCACAGAGGAACCTGCCCAACCACACCACCTGCCATCCGTCCTCCACGTCTGCACACGCCATCCTAGCTCAGACAGTCTCCGGGACAGAACTGCTTTCTCTGATCCCCCGTGTTACCTTTCTTGTCGCTGCTCATCCCCACCTTGGGGCACCCTCACGCCTGCACAGTAATCATTTCTCACCTGCAACCAGACTGTGAGCTCCTCAGGGCAGGGCTACCCTCCTTTATTCCCGAATCTCCAGTGTCCAGTTCAGCATCTAATCTAAAGTAATAGAGCTGCTCAAACAACTCTTGTTCAACGAACCAGGGAAGATGATGGGCTTCAGGAATCCTCCTTAAGGAGGTACATAGCTTCCCTCTTAGAAGTCAACTGCAGAAAACCACGTGGGTTTCTTTGAAAAAATTCAAAATTGAACAGCAGGATATTTTACCTAGATATTGCTAATTTAAAGAAATCTCCAGGTCTGATTTGCAAAGTGCGGAATACTGTGTAATGTCGGTCCGTGTGCATGTGTGCTGGGTGTAGGCTCTTTTCATCTAGGATTTTTATGTTAACAAGTTCCTGCCTTTCAGATATCGGGCTCGCCCCTCTCTCTCAGCAAATGATTGCCTTCCTAGTGCTACAGGAGGCTTTTTCTCTTCAGGGCAGACCTGGTAAATCTGGGTGTCTGGGAGAACAAAAGAGACAAATCCTTCTGAAGGAATCACACTTCTCAGCTGTTAATCTAAGACAAGCCCTCCTTTTCTGATACTCCAACACATAAAGCGTTGATATTTTTCCCTTTCAGGGGTTTTATCACAGTTCTGGGTCAGGAACTCTGTCTTCATTTTCTCAATTAGCACTTTACTTCTGCAAGCCTTTTAGCTTTTGTCTCTGGCTAACATAGCTTTTAACCTCCTTTGAATGTCAGATCCTACTGAGCCATTTTGCTTCACTTTGCATCAATTTTTCCACCATTACTGCCTTCATTTCAGCTAATTGCATTTGGTTAATTTGATGCCATTTATATGTACAGTGCCATTTACAGTCAAAGTATTTTAAGTTTTCTAAAACTGCTTGTCTTAAGATTCAATTGAAAGTGTCTCAGAATTGAAGGAGTCCAATTTTATCCAATTTCCTTGTCATTCTCATTAGGAAAAGAGGTAGCTGTGGTGGAAGGCGGCCAATTCAACCTACTTAATGGTTATATTCACTGGGGAAAGAAAAGTGAACAATAAAATGGGAGAGGCATGAAGTGCCCTCTGCCCATCCATTGGCCCACTGACCCACTGGCCCAAAGCCCTAGCATGGGGCAATTTTGCTTAATGAGATTTCTCAGCCTCAGAAAATGCCCTCAAAGGTATCATTTGAGAAGCCACCTCTTCAGTGAACAGTCCTGTAAGTCTCTCTGAGTAGGGTAGAAGTCACTGGGTTGTATCTGTTGTGTATGGGAGTGTGTGTATATGTGGTCTTTGTAGGACGCCGCTGGATCTTTACACTGGGTGACAAGATGACTAAGAGGAAAATAGGATGGCGGTGGATAAAAAGTTCTTGGAGTGGCTGTCAGCCCCCTGTAACCCCCAGCCCATCCCTCTGCCCCTCATTAATCTTAGCAGGAAAGCAAGACAGGAGGTGGTGTGGGGTGAGGTTTCCACCTGCTCAGAAAAAATGGGCTAGATTTACAACCTTCCTCTAAAGAATAAGAATCCCACCCCACCTTCTTCCACTTCCACGTCAAGGGTCAAGAGAGAGCAAGCAATAGTCTCACTTATTGTTTCTTTAGCTGAAAAATAAATGAGATGACATATGTCTGGACTTGCTTCAAAATAATCCAGAGTCAGGGGTGATAGGGATAAAATAAGAGTCCTGTGATTTAGTGCCTGTTGAAGTTGGGTTATATACATATAGGGTTCATTTCACTAAGCCTTTTCTATTTGAGTATGCTTGAAATTGCCATAAACAGCTCAGGAAAAGTATGAAACAGGTAATTATTCACACATCTTTACCCAGTTTGCTATTTACCAGAGAGGCAGTCAGTTGCCAAATTTAATCAGCTTTCTCTAGTACTTGGCGGACAAGCATCCCTTCTAGGAAAGGAGAGCTTGGTAATTCCAGGAAAGGAAGACATGAGTGAATGCATGGTAGTCTTTTCAAACACCGCTGGTCCCACAGGCCACAGAAACCCTCCATAGCCACACCTTTGCTAATTCAAAGAAATGAGGCTGAAGTGAACTCTCCGTTACCTGTGTGATCCTGAATCGGTCCGGTTTTGCTGGTCAACACGCTCCACTTGAGCTGCACGTGATTGTCATGTTCCCAGTGACAGAATGTCTTGTGAGAGCCCCAGCCAAATTCGCAGTTAAAACCGTATGTTGGAAACTCTTCAGTGGGTGGAAAGGAAAAATAGAGAAAAGCAGAGAAAGACAAATTTAATCATTTAGGTCAGAAAGGCCTTTAATTTGCTCACAGAAGGCACAATTTATATAACTTAACGTATGTTTGAAAATTCTGGGAAAGCCACAAAATCCAGGATTACCGGGAAACTCAAAAGACGCATGGAGATGTCAAAATGTTTGCAAAATCACGTTTAGGATTTTTTTTTTTTTTTTATCCAGCTTTAAAAAGATTATGGACTGCCTGCCAAATTGGTTTTACATAAAATTTCCAGAAAGGTTACTTTCCAAGGCATATATATTACATCTGTAGCATTCTCCCTTGGTCCACAATATTTAATATGAAAGATACTCTATTCTTGAGTATTATATAAATTGATATCCACCAATGAAAAGAATCTTAAGTACAGATTGACCTGTGAACCTTAAAAGTCTAGAAATGTGACTGGGCTGGATGTCTCATTCTGGAGGCTATCTGTATTCTCACCATTCTGGCTAATGCCTCAGGTCTTTAGGTCAGATCTCTGAAGCATTTCTTAAGATTATTTTTTCTTCTGTGCTTTGCATCAGGTCAATCAATTTTAAATGTAAGTTTCTGCTTTTTTAGTGAATTTTAAAATGTGTATGTAAATTGTTCACCCCACTGAAAACCCAGGCAAGTTCACGTAAAGCCAAAGCATTTTTAAATAGCTGCGCATTAAAAAAAAATTTTTTTTTCATGTTCAGAGTGTTTCCTTTGGAATCTAAAAAGAAAGTATGAATGGATTCTCAGAGGGATTATTTATTTTGTGTGTTCTACAAGGTGCTATTTGACTGTGGTGTTTTTTTTAACCCCCACAGCTTTACTTTTTTTACTCAACTCCTTTTTTTCTTAGAAGTAGCTTCTCTTTTTAAGTGTGGAAAAAATGAAATCTTGGATTTTGTTTTTGGTAAACTGAAGCGAATAATAAATATAACCCTAAAGATAAAATTCTCCTGCTTCTGCCAGTCCCACTCCTCCCCCCATTACATAAAATTAAACACACAAAGCGCGGCTGTTTTCTCTAATGAAGGAAGGTCACCACTTCTTGAGTTTAGGTAATCCACAAGATGGCAGCATTGAAACGGAGAGAAAGGTGCCCAGGGCGTCTCGCCAATTGGATCTTGAACATTCCTCAAACAATTCCTATGTACAATAAGGGAGGTATAGTATCATATGTTGCATTAGGGTCAGGCTGAGATCCTAGCTTGCTTTGATCTTTAACTTTGTCCGGGTTTAACACGACGTAGCCTGCTTTCTTCTCGGAGCCTAGGCTCCATTGCCCCTCCCCCACTTTAACAATGGCGGGAGGGATTTTAATGGGAAGATTTAGTGAATAGATAAGGATGATTTACTTTGCATTTTTAGTTTCCAAGGAACCCTTTTCAAATGCTAATGTAGAATTTTGGAAGGAATGCACCATATGCATTGTCAAAAGGAAACTGGATGGATTCTCCCATCCAGGGACAAGGAGACCTCCTGAGGGGTGAGGGGTGGAAGGGTGCCTAGGGCCAGTTTGGGAAAGTAACTCTAGTGTGAGCCACGTGATGCATACAACGTGCGGACTTTGTGTTAGTGCAAAAGGGCTGTATTTTACAGCTATGGTGTCACTGGAGTGATATATTTCATGTCTAGTCTATCCTAACCATGAAATAGGGCTTCTTAAAGCATGAGAAACCCTCTCCAAAATTTACCACACTTTTGAGCAGCAAGATTGAATTATGCAGATGAACTACAGTCCATTGAACAGTGACTGAATGGTTGAGCAACCTTGGATGTCAACACCCACAAACCTGGAATGTACTGCCGCATAATCTCATGTTAGAAAATGTTAATATTGGAAAATGTTAATATGTGTGTGGTTTTGGGTTTCCTCCTTAAATGTAGTTTAGAAGACATGCACATGTAGGAAGGCAGCAAGCCATTACAGCACACACATTTCTGGTTGTATTTCTGGTTAATACATCAAATTGTTATTGTATAGTATAGAAAACCACACCATGCATTATTTTGGCTCTTAATTTTCTGGTGATAACAATAAAATATATGAACTTGGATGTTTTGGTAATGACCAGGACATAGGACAGCCTTGCTTGAAAGGAGGACTCAAGCATTTCTGCAGCTGTACTGCTCAGTGGTCTGTGTTTATCTTCTCATGTTTTTTCCAGTCCTAGGAATTTAACAAGGCAATCTGCTCTAACGTTATGTATTTTACTACTCTTTCATCTTCTTGTCCCAATCATATAATCTCTGGCAATCTTGTTAATTTAAAGGAAATACTCTTTTTTTTTTTTTTTTTTTTTTAATCAATGCATATGGTGGTGAGGGGTGTGGGGTGAGAAAATGTTGAAAATTCAAGCCTGGCCAGAAAGGCTATTAAACACATAAAATATACACAAACATTTATAGGGAAGGGAAAGAAAAAAGAGATCGAGGGAGGAAAAAAGAAGGACAGAAGCAGAAAAGAGGAAAGAGAAAGAGAAAAAAGCAAATTGATGAATGAAGTTAAGTATATAGGACTATTGACCTTTCCGTCTTCAAAATATTATCCAGGCCCTGTGGCTGCATGATTCTCATTAAATTCATTGGGAATAATCTGGCTAAATCCCTTCTTGACTCTTAAAAATAGCAGGAAACAATATTCTGAACTTAAAACAAATTTACAGCCCCTGTGAGCACGCACCAGCTGCAATTGTTGAACTATCTTGCCCACAGTTGAATCATTAGCACCATATATGCACAAGGATTTAATTTTAGAATCTGCTTTTCAAAACTTCTTTTGAGGATGTTAACTAGCTTACTAACAGACTGGTCTTTCAGTCCAAATAAGTGGAGGTGCTCAGGCCCATGTAATCAGAGGTTAGGAATATACTCTGAGCTGCTATAGGAGTGTTTGAAGATCCTCAGAGGGTGAGATGTTTCAGCAGGGGGAGTTAGATTTAAAATGCAGGGTTTCTCATCATTTCCTGGCAAAGCATTAATAGGCTTTTATGCATCTGATTACAACCCAGGCAGTATATGAATATTATATATCCACTGAATTTATTACATTGATAAGAATCCACAAAAATGAAATTTTAAGACTCTGCTTGAGTATCTAATGGTTTCAGCAAAATGAGATTAGATGAAAGTTCAGGGGTTCAGTTTGCTGCTTATAAAGATGTCCAAAGAATCTGAAAACTGCAGAACAGTGTAGATCAAATTATCAGATAGGTGGGTCCCACCACCGGGTGAACACCTCAAAATCAGACTTGGCCTCTGACTTTATGTACACTCTGGGCCTACTGAACTGTTCTGAGCATTGGTTTAGCCAGAAGGTGACAATGAACAGAACTCCTCAAAGAAGGTCAGACTGTCCATTATCCACAAAGACTGGGAGACAGATTCAGGACTCAAGCAGTGGAAAAACAGGAAACCAAGGTCATTTGTGGAACTCAAAACCAGAGCAGACCGCCTTTATCAGTAAGCTCTGGTTTGACATAAACTGGTTTAGATTGTGGTCGCTATGGGTCTTACTGGTTCTCGATCTGTACATCTGTGCTCTGACCACAGTACACCCTCTGAGATGGCTGGCCCTTGAACTCATGCACAAACCAAATGCATTCACAAAGTCATGCCTAACCTTCCACCTCCAGGGAGAATTATCCCATTTTGGAATCTGGTGTATACCTTTCCATTTTCTCTAGAACTGTTGCTCACTTTTAGTTTTTAAATGATCCCTAGCTCTTTAGATAGGCAAGAGGAGAGAGGAGTTGAAACAAGTTCATTGGCAACTTCAGAGTGGCTTTATTTTTTAATTTTTAAAAATATTTATTAAAAAAAATTTAATGTTTATTATTTTTGAGAGACAGAGAGAGAGCACGCAAGCAGAGGAGGGGCAGAGAGAGAAGGAGACACAGAATCCAAAGCAGGCTCCAGGCTCTGAACTGTCAGCACAGAGACTGCCGCAGGGCTCAAACCCACGAACTCTGAGATCATGACCTAGCCAAAGTCAGACGCATAACCGACTGAGCCACCCGGACGCCCCTTAGAGTGGTTTTAATTAACTCTCTGGCAAGAGAAAAAACTAACAGAGCAGTTAATATGTTTGTTACATCATTAGAACTTCATGTTTTCACCTCAGCCCTCTTCCCTATGACAGAAGGTCACAGAAAGCCAGCCGGCAGTTACTCCACAGAAAACCACCCAAGAGGGCCAAGGGCCCCCAGAAAAGTCAGGAAACAAGCGAGAGGCCGGGCTTCACTCATGACCAACTGCAGCCATCCAGCGTGGTTGCACAACCCCTGGAGGCCATACTTTACAACTGGTAAAGATGTACTTTGGACTATAGTTTTTTTCTGAATTTAGGTGAACAGATACTCTTCTGTTTCACCTTTCCGTAGTTGGGGGTGTCTGAGCCATGGGGTAGCAAGAACTCTGTCAACCTGAGCACACCACAGGGAAACTGGGGGTTAAGTTCAAGTGAAGAGAAGTTTGTTTTGCAGTTTAATCAGGTCAACGGTGACAGTGTCCTTTAAGGAAGCATACTAATTAGAGCAGTCCTTTCTACTTTCTGCCTAGCTGGGTAGTGTCATACTGTTGAGGAAACATTGATATACACCACACGCCCCATTAATAAATGACTGTGGAGGCCAAGGCTGAGTGAGCTTCAATAAAGGAAATGGGAGAAGCTGGAAAACTGACCTGGTCACCTTACTCTAATGATTAACTTTAAAGTATTTAAAACCTCTGATTGCTTATACTGACTATTTCCCTTCGTGTGTGTCTGGGGGGAAGAATTTTACAGAATACTAACAAAATACAAAAGAGAGAAGGGGGGAGGCTGCCATTTCACTGCCGCTGGCCGCTGATAAACAGCAAGCCAAGGGTTTGAAAAGTCATTACGCTTTTCTATGAATAAAAGGATGCAGAGGCGCTCCCGAGGGCGCCGCTCTCCCCCCGCACAATCAGAGCCCTGGTTTCCTGCACCCCACTTCGTGGCACGCCCACTGGAAACGCTGTTGTCAAACTGCCAACTTCGTGGCAGGCAAAACTGACAAACTTTGCCTGTCTCGGTTTTGCAGAATTGTGATGAAAATAAATAGTCAGGCTGCTGCCTGTGAGATTTCCTTCTCCTGTAGTTTGCAAACACAGTCCATGTCCTAGATGTGCTGCGTTAAACAAAGTATGTTACTCAGTTCCTTCAGTCGGGAGCTGGGATTGTCACCATTTGGCAATTACTGATGGAGAAGGAAACCTCACTCCCGGCTGCATATACATGTGGATGAAAGGAAAGCAATATTTATGGCTCATGCTTAGAGACCAGATGCTGCGTGGCGTCCCTCTTCTAGGACTTTGGGGGAAACCGAAACCAAGAAGCTGCGCAGGGCACTATTTCAGGGCATGACGGGGGCGGCCATGCACTATTTAGGGGGGGGGAGAAGCACACGTGGAATCTACGCCATTTTGTTTTGTTGGATACCTGATTGTATTGTGCTGTCTATTATGGTTGGTTTTTCTGTGGTCAGCACGGTGGTCCCACCTGAAAAACAAAAATAGTGACAGACGAAAATGAGAAAAAGTAAGCATTGGGGATAATAAGCATTAAAGAAATGCCGCATGTGTGCATACATCTGTTAGAGGCGAACATTTTCCACAGAAAATCCTTCCTTTAATTCCGCCTGTGGTAATTTGTTTTACTTAGATTTTGTCCACCACGATATCAAGTTCAAATAAACCACTATTTTTTACTCAACACATTTGCTCATAAAGCATCCAGGCGGTATGGACAGTTTGAGACTTTGTTCCAAGGGCATTCCCTGGTTCCCAGGCTAAGCGTGCTACACCATTGTGACAGTGAAGGGCAAAAGCCTCCACAAGTCCCCAGTGACTTGGGAATTAAACTTGACCTGGGCCTCTTAAGCTTCAAATAGTTTCCCAAGGTTTCAGATGCGTGCCTTCAGGGGCGGTGTAGGGCTGCTCCCCACAATCTATTTTGAAAACTGTAGGTTTAAGAGGGCGACAGCAGTTCCTCCTTTCTTTTGCTGCTGTAGTTGTTTATTTTTCCCAAGGACAAATATTCTGCCCAGTGTGTGATTTGGAGAAGCTGCAGAAAAAGTTCACAGGCCCAGAGAACTGGAAGTTTGCACAAAGAATATCCTGAATGTTGTGAGCTCTCAATCAGTGGGGCAACTTTGGAATTCCTGGTGAGGGAACCAGGTGCTGATTTAGCTCCACCCTCTTTTCTTCTGCACCCTGGCGCTTCCATTTTCTGCTCCTCCTCATTATTACACTTCTAGTTCTGGTTTAGTTTTTTTAATGTTTATTTATTTTTGAGAGAGAGAGGGAGGGGCAGAGAGAGCTGGAGATACAGAATCTGAAGCAGGCTCCAGGCTCTGAGCTGTCAGCACAGAGCTAGATGCGGGGCTCAAACCCATGAACTGCAAGATCAGGACCTGAACTTAACCAACTGAGCCACCAGGTGCCCCTACACTTCTGTTTTAAAGTTGTGTTCTTGAACTCGCCAAACACAAGAATCACGTGAATGCTGGTTGAAACTGCAGCTGCCAATCCGCCTGTCCTCCTTGGAACTCCTTGAACCAGAATGTCCAAAGTTCAGGCCTTGAAATCTGAAGCTGCAAAATCTTCTCAGGTGAGGCTTATAACTGACTAAGTGCAGGGGAAACACCGGTTTGCTGTTTATTACATAAGGTGTTGGAGCCATTTCTCCTTATGTGTATCTGTTTTGCAGATTATGATCAGAGATAATCTATTTGTTACCCCAAGAGGGAAAGCCCAGGGCAGACTCAGGGGAAGGACATGGGGTGGGCTCATGAGTATCAGGGAAAGTTTGGGAGGTGGTTATAAGGTGCCATTGTACAGCTTCCAGTAGGATCATTCAATAAAGATGTGTGATCATCTCTATTCTGGCCAGGTCCTAGTTTCACCCTGCAGCTTCCACAGAGCAGAAATCATCCAGATCATGAATCAGAGAGCCGTAAAATCATGCTCTTGGGATGGTTTGAAGATTTTGGAGCTAATCGACTACAGCACCAAGTCATGTTACCCTTGCTTTCCCAGCAAATACGCTGGATGAGCAGTCACACGTGTGCGTGGCCTCAATGAGGCAAGCACCAGGAAGAAAGAATTATATATATTATGGGTTAAGGAGGTGAATCTATAATGGCAGAATTGGAGGGAGGCCAGAATACATTAGCATTCTGTTCCCAGTGGTCTCAAGGGAGAAAGACTCAAGGTGAAAATTCACTTTTTAAAGCTGATATGCATTATCAGTTTTGTTATACGTTGGGAGCCAAACTCTGATGTTGGGTACGCACAGACCCAATGAGAAATTTAGCCTCCCGGTGCCTTTGAAGCTAATTGTATTATCTAACGACTTCAACAGCATTTGCAAATGAGTAACTTCAGGGGTGAATTTTCACCTTGGCAAGCAGTGTGGGAGACCAAAATCTCTCCTCATTTCCATGCATTTTTGTAGAGTTCACCTGGAATTCAGTGTTGTTTGTAAGTAATGAGCATTTTGCTAAAATACTTATTTGCCACTATATTCAAAGCAGCCAACCCAGGAGGAGAAATTAAAGGGACACCATCTGCATTAAGGAACCAAACACCATGAAAGAGAGCATTCATCCTAATTTCCACACCCCCTCCTATCAGGATAAGGTGAGGATGCTTTCACTTTGGCTCCATTACACTCAACGTGCCAAGTTTGAGGCTCTGTCAGCAAAGCCTGTGACTGAAGGAGCAAGGAGTGTGTGTGAGCCTAGGATGTGAGCTGTTTCCATGCAAGGTGATACCTGGGTCAGGGAGGATTTTGCTACTTGCAGAAAAGCTTACATCGGAGCACACCCTTTCTCAGAAAAGGAGAACAAGTAACTTCATAAAGCAAAACAAGTAAAAACAGCAACAAGAAGAAAACCCAAAACTGGCCGCAATGCAATAAATGAATTTGAAACATGAGATGCCTTCTGAAATCACCTCTTCTTGATGGGGGCGTAGAGCAGGCATTATCAATACCTCTGGAAGTTCTTAATATATGTCTGATTCATAGAAATGTTGAGACAAACGGGCTGGCTCAAGAAAATAACTTTTTTTTGCCATTGTAATATGTAAAAAAGAAAAAAAAAACTACAACTTTTTTCTATCTCACCAATAAATGATGTTAAATGCTGTAGATAAACTATAACCTTGTACATTTAAAAGACTGTCAGTGTTTCTACTATAAATGACCCATTTTCTGTGGTTTGTTACTCGTTTGGCATACATAATTTGCTCCAGGCTAACATACTTGCCCTATTTCATTCAAAGGGTTCAGCTTCAATTGATTCAGTCATGAACTGATCCAAAAATGAGAAGGTTGGTTGTTCTGATATGAGAAGTAAATCTGAGGCTTTGTTTCTAATCAATATTAACTGACCACTTTAGGATTTATAAAGAAAAGAACCTTCTCCACAAGAGGGCAATTGAAAGGGTATACTGTGATGACTACAGTCGTTCTTTTTTATGAGGAATTTCACTACAGATGTGTGACAGGGTCCACAAAGAGCCTGAGGTCTGTGTCAGGGTGTTTACAAGCAATCCTGGGAAGGTTCCACAGGACCTGGTTCATAGAATGGTACTCTGTTCTTAACATCAGGTGTAGGGTTTTCAGCTTGAACTTGACATCTCACAAAGAAAATGCCTCTACACTAATTAATTTTTGTGGCTTTTGGCTGCTTACACACAAGATTTGTTTTCAAAAGCCCAACATTTATTGGCCCTATGACTGTAAGTGATTAGCCTGGAAATTTGGAGGGAGACAGCCTTAGGAGCTGGGATTTAAATGTAAACCAAGTTCATGGTACTATGTCTCTGAGCTACATTTCACCTCTTATTCTGTCTGAGTGCCGAGCTCTCTTGCTCCTTCAGAGGAGAGCTTTTGAAGTAATTGGAAATGTACTGTGGGACATTTCCTTCCAGATTTTTACATTAATGCATTAGCCAATAACATGGCACTATTATGAAGTTACATGGTAACGCCTTCAGTTTCGCCCATGGAAATTAATTATGTGGGCTCTCTGAGTCCCCTCTGGCTAAAAATACAGACCTGTATCCAAGGGCTCATGTTTAATCTAAAATGAGAGTCAGATGCTATATGAAACTGCATTTGACCCAAGTGGCGATAAAGGTCCCACAGTGCCTTTGGCAACAATAGGGTGAAAATCCTACTGCCTTGGCCAATTTCCAAGTGGTACAATCCCATTTCCCCACTTGTCTAATATTTCCTCTGCCATTCCAAGTAGAAGAGAAGGTCACTTTGTAGCTCTTAGGGTTTTAGAATGTTATGGAGTAATACTCTAAATTAATTAGTGAGGTATTTGGCACACACCGTCCCTGATACATTTGCTAGTGGTTGCTGATGTGAAATAAGAAGTAATTCTGCCTTTGTAAATTTCAACGTAAAATGATTTACAAAACCCTAACTTAAAAGCTGCATTTCAAATATAAGCCTAATTTCATCAATTAGTTAGGTAAAGGTTCCACTCAAAGCATTTTCCCCTTGTTCAAAAATGCAAATAAACATTCTAAAGTGTGTGGTTGTGTAGCGGTGGTGCACGTGTTGTGGGGGTGGGGGTTTGAAGGTGAGGATGAGTTTAGCACATGGAGCCATAGAGAAATTCTTATGGAATTAAGAAAATCCTAGCCTCTGGCTCTGAAAATGGCTAAAATAATTGTGTCGAACGGCAGCGGCAGATGGCATGAGGAAAGGAAGCAGTGACCCCAGTTGATGATGGCCGCCACCGTGAGAGGCTACACAAACATGAACAGACATGCACTAGCAGGTCTCCACTACGACATAACTGAAATGGCACAGCAATGGGATGAAGATGGTTTCTGCACCTGTGAGCTGGAAGTCATCACCTGTTCCGCTGTGGCAGTTGGCCTGGTCATCATCACACTCGTCCACCAGGTTCCCGTTGGGAGTGGTCGGTCCAGCTGTAGGTGCTGAAACAAGATCCAAGGATTACTACCTCACACCTCTGAAATGTATTTGCAAGGCTCTGGCTATTGAGTCTGCTAACACCTTTGCAGAAAACTCTAATCCGTGGTAAGAAGGCCAGGAGCATGATTCGCCTCCCTTTCAGGAGCTAAATCTACTTGGATTTGGCAGAATTCGTTGGGGACTGCTTTGTTTTGGTATTTGATCCATATCTGTTCAGTAGAGCTGGCTGCCCTAGCATTTTATACATTGCTATCTACATAAACATCCTTTTTGTGAAAAGTGCTTGCATTCTCACTGGTTATTTATTCATGACCCTGGAATTGAGAACTTTGATGACAGAGATTCTGCTTCAACTGTTTTTCCTTACATTCTCAATGGGCTAGAGAATTCGCCTGTCATGAATTCCTTTACTTTCTTAGTATTAGCTAAGCTTGCTAGGTTTGTATTAGAATTTTTCTCCAAAAGGGAGTCTCAAGATTCACTTTTAGTACAATATTGTTCTTTAAAAAAAAAAAAAAAAGAAAGAAAATTGTGAATGACTCCATTTCCCTTTAACTAAGCTTCTCAACTTGTGATCCCCCTCTCCAGAGCAGGTGTTTGAGAGGAGCTGTCTTAGATGTCCTGGGGTCATTTTCCCTTAACTCCCGGAAGACTGCATTCCACTGTGGACAGGTATTCCTGTATCTTTGAGTGTGTAGTTGAAAGGTAGCCAACATTAATCAAAGACTGCTTTTGAAGTTCTTTAAACTTAGTTTGGTCTATTATTTTTCAGCCTGTTACTCATTCTTGCAATCTGTTTAATATTTTACAGTTTTTGGCATTACCTTTCACTTTGCAAGGCTTGAGATAATGTACAGCTCTCAATGTCTGAGAACCAGACAAGATACTGGGAGTGGGGGCCTGTTCTCTAATAGCTTCTGGCCATGTGTCTGGGAATGTGTTGGTAACTGCTTCTTTCTCAATAAAAAAAATTGATAGTCTTTGTTATTGTGCTTAATTACTGAGCAGAGTTATGACAAATATAGAAATGTAGCTAGGAGCGCCTGGGTGGCTCAGTCGGTTAAGCGTCCGACTCTTGATTTCGGCTCAGGTCATGATCTCATGAGATGGAGCACTGTGTCCAGCTCTGAGCTGACGGCACAAACCCTGCTTGAGATTCTTTCTCTGACCCACCCCCCTCTCAAAATAAATAAATAAGCATTAAAAAAAAAAAAAAAAAGAAAGAAATTTAGCTAGCTTCAACTTCCTCAACTGCCCAGAGCACACACTAGGAATGTGTACAGAGAATGTGCACAGTGTTTAGGCACACCATCTAGACTTTGTGAAATGCATACACACACATTTTGGGCTCCACGTACTGCTATCAGTGAATCAGTGGAATCCTTCCTGCTAATCCAGATACTTGTATTCACTGAGTTACCTGCCACTTTTAAGTATTTTAAACTCTCTATTCATCTGCATTCCTTATGGGATTTGTAAAGGAGGAATTCCTCATTGGAAGTGGCCCAGGGTAGTACCTGGTTTAAATTTAAAAAATAGAAAGTGAATAATTTTTATTTCCCAATTTTACTACTTGGATATATTTTATCTTCTGTGATTCTCTAATTGTGTCTTATAAATGCTAGCCCCAAACAGGACAGACACTTGCAGAAGGCTCAGCTATATCTCACTGTCTTCCCGTATCCCTCTAGGTATGTCCCATGGCACAGTCATGAAGCAGATATTTTAATAGGGCCTGTTAATCATTTTAAGGAAGAAAAAAAAAAAAACAACACTCCTTTTCACAGATTGTGTCAAAAAGTTTTGACATTACTTTCCCCGGATGTTGGTTTCTCTTATGGCTAAGGGCAACTTCCTCACTTTTGTGAGTGCTTGGAAACATCTGTGGCAAATCTCTTCACCAACGATCTGTACCTCTCACTACAGAGTTGACACTGGCAAACTGCCACCAGCCTCAGTCTTTTCAGCCATCCATTCATTCCACCTCTTAAATCAGTGTTGCTTTCTAGAATCCAGGCTGATGACCTGCATCATGGCAACCGACTCCCTTTTCCAGATGAACACGTTTCCCAGTAAATGGAACAAACATTGTCTGCAGTGGGTTCAATCTGCCCATCCCTTTTTGTTTCTTGGTATCTTTGCCAAAGTCCTGGCACATAGTCATTCTTAGTCTGTGCTGATAGTGACTGGATAATTCAGAGGTCTGAGATATGACTACAGATAAGGAAACAACTACACAATAAAGAATGGGAGATAATGGCCTGCTTTAAAATAAATACATACAAAAGTAGCTATGAATTATTCACTAGTGTGGTGATTTATAGCTTCAGATTCTTTAGTGCATAAGAAAAGTTTTATGATGTTTAATGTGCTCAAGAATGTAATTATATTTGGGTAGCTCAAAACAGAAATAATTTTGAAACCACAAGAAGGTGATATTAAAAAGCATTCTTTGAAACAACCATGAGCATATGCTCAATTGATTAACATCTGGGTACCAACAATAGCCATTCTTTGAGCTAACCTAGAGAAAGACCTTTATGGGGATGGAAAAGTTGGTTACTCTTTATGCCCAAATCTAAGGCAGATGGGAATTCTAATGCACAAAAGCATTAGATGGTACAATAAACAACTATCATATCATTTTTCAAACATTCCTTTTATTTATTATGTGATTAAAAAATGCAGAGGTAAGTGCAGTTCTGAGGTCAGTGTGTGAGCTGAATTTGTCCTTGAGATGACTTTCATATGATAAGTGTATGCAGTAATATCCTCAAACAGACCTCACCGTACATTCATACATATTATCTCATGTAAAGTTTTGTTTCTCTGCAGTAGCCTAAGCAGTTCATTCAAGATAATGGTGGTGGTTCTGTCTGTCAAATGCTGTTTCCCACTAGTATGAGATGGCAGTCAACACTGCAGACAGAAAGTTGAATGGGACACAGATGGCTAAACAACACTAAAAAGTCAAAGGAATTAGTGATTGCCAGGGGTCTAGGGGAAATTGCTTGATGGGTGGGGGTTTTGCTTTGGAACTGGATAAAAGTGGTGGTCGCAAAAATAACTGAATGTACTAAATGCCACTGAATTGTTTACTTAAAAATGGTGAATTTTATGTTATGCAAATTTCACCTCAGGAAACTTAAAAAAGTCAAAGAAGGCAACCCAAAGAATCTGAGGAGAGTTCCACAAACAACCAATACAAAAGTGGGATTCTGAAGGCACTGTTTGGTGGAATGTGCTAGAACGTCGAGCCTCACAGACTGACAGGCACAAGGTAGGATCACCCAGGGGAAAAAGCTGGCAATTTTCAGCCATGCCATCAGGGGCATAAATGCATGAAGAAAGAGATTAAAAGGTGGGAAACTAGAAGGGACTCGGGACGTTGTAATTACCTTCCACTTCACAGCCCAGCAGCTCCATCCTCAGCCCCAGTCCTCCATGAGTGGCTCTCTCAGGGTAGATCCTGATGAATCGTGTGGAAAGAGGTGGAAAAGTCCGTAGCTCTGGTGTATCGTAGTTGTTGTTTCCTTCAAAAGACTGAAGTAGGAGAAACACCATTATCAATAAAACCTCCCTTTCGGTAGAGGAATCCCTCCTTCAGGACTCTTAATAGGGCAGAGAAACAGACCCCATCCCACCACCTCGTAAATGGCTGACATATCTTTCATAAATGAGAAAGGGGGGGGGGGAACAACTAAAGCTTCTCTAAGAAGTGACAGATGTCATTTCTCAGAAACTTTGAAGTACACACTGAGGCTATACCAGAAACTGAGGATTTAATGAGACATGTTTTCAATGCTATGCTGATGTGCCTTCAAGAAGTGACACTCTTACCACCTCCTTGAGGTGGAGGAAGAGAAGTCAGGAAGAGAAGCTGCCATTTTTCAGAGCTATGTTAGACACCACATTTTCAGTGACGACTCCTGTTACATTCTCTTAAAGAAGCGGGTCCTAGTTTGCTAAAACCTGTAGAAGAGGGAGTGATTAAATTCCTGAAGAAGGAGATATTAAATTTAATGTAGTACAAGTGCTATTTAGTTAGGAACTGGGGTTATTCCAACTCACTGAAATTGCTATTTACTTAAGCAGAACCACCAGTTGGAGGCATTTGTAGATAAAAGAGCCTCTCAGGAAAGTAACAAGGGTCCTGGCTATCAAGTGAGGCTCTGATGCCTGGCTGAACTGCAGTGTGAATGGGCTCCTTTTTTTGAAATACATTCCTGACTTGAAGTCACTGTGACATTCTTCAGGGGCCAGGCCACCCATTGCCCGTGCTGCTACTTGATTATTTTATTTCCCTTTTTACATTGACAGGAAGGTCAAAATCCTTGAGTGGAATCATAAGAAAATGGAACAATAATTTTTTCAAGAAATAGATAAGCCTTCTTCTATCCTCTTCTCCCAACATTATTCTTTAATCCTACCCCTAAAGGGAGGTGGGGAGGGAGATTAGGAAAATCAAGTTGCCTTATCATTGCGAGTGTCTTGTTATACATGAAACATCGCATCATGTTTCCTGGTGCAAGGCGTTGTTCTAAGTGCTTAAAGTATATTAATTCATTTAATCCTCAAGACAACTCCTTGAGGTACATTCTATCATTATCCTCAGTTGACAGGTGAGGCACAGAGAGGTCAAGTAATTTGCCCAAGGCCATACGTACTGTAAGTGTCAGAGCCAGGATTCAAACCTAGGCAGTCTTAACTGGGGCCCTTCACCACACTGCTATGATGCCTCTGCCCTTAGAAATAATCATGTCTAATCTCATTACATTCAAGTAACTGAGGTCTATAACCAAGGCCACATACTTAGTTTCCTTAATTTTTCTTTAAATGTATTGCAGTTTGGGTTACTGACTGGTAGATTAGATTGAGTGGATGGCCAGCCACCAGGCCATGTCAGTCAGGAGCAGGGACCATACCCGATTCCTGGATCAAGATGTCATAAGCCAGCAAAAGATGTGATCATTCAGTGGTAGAAATATCAGGGCTAAAAGGGACACACATGTAAGTGAAAACAGACAGATTGGGTTGACTGTGATCTGGCCAGAGGTTCTCTGAGTTCCAGAAATAAATTAATTGGTCCTATCCAATCCAGAAAAGTCTCCAGAAATCTAAAGGACGTGGTTAACACAGACTCGCTTCTTCCCCTAAAGCTGCCTTCTCTTATTTTGAAGAGTAAAATCCTTATTGGGGTTCTGCACTCTTGATGGAACACAGTTGCTTCCAGTAATTGGGAATCTGACATATATTATTGTTAGGCCCAATTAAGTGTCGTCAGTGAGATATAATTATAATGAAAACAACATTACTATGCATGCCTGTTCTATGTTAATATAGCTCCAACAATCACAGGAGAAAAGCACTTATAGCTATAGACTCCCAGCTCTTCTTCTAATTTTAACTTGAGTAAAGAATTAGGACAATGTAGAAAATGATAAAAGCTGTCCGTGATGAGCTGGAAAGAATATTAGCAGCGAGGATCTATATGGAAATGAGCTAACACTGCTAACATAAGATCGTTTATGAAATATCTTTGTGTCCTGTTACTCACCGTGGTTTAGAAGAAGAGGAATTTGAGCATTTAGATCTCCTCTCTGCTTAATTCAAAGACTCTGATATACCTTGTCCATCATGTACTACTTGAGGGTAGGAAGTGAGGAGCAGGATATAGGGGATTTTATAGCCATCAAAGTACTGTTTTATTCATAAAACCCAGTACTCATTCTACTATTACACAAAAGATACTTGGCATCCTAAGCGGGTGACCTTCATTTGTAAGTTTAAATAGAGTATGTTTTAAGTATCATTATACAATTTAGTAATATGCACTGCACCTAAATTGAAGGCTTTACCCATGTCCTTTTGCATCTTAAAGATTTTATTTAAGGAGAAGGACATGTCAGGAATGACAGATTAGGCTCTATGTAAATAATTTAGAGGCTTTTGTGGTTTTAAATATCATGGGATGATAATGACGGATAAGATCATATTTGAGGAGAAAAATCTCACATACTCATGAGTGGAGTTTTTTGTTAAGATTGAAACCTGTGTGCTGGCTCCTGGTGGAATTCTATGTGCAATGTACTACAGTAGAGTGATAGCTTTAGACTTAATTGCAGACTCTATGAGGCACCTTATCCAAAGCATATGGTAATTTGTTTTCTTTCTCTCCTAGAACCCTCATGTTGAAGGTGTCACAACACCTGCTGTTGTCACAACAGCACCAGGATGTTGCTGATGTGTGGCATATTCACACTTTGTGACAAAGTCAGAAGGCTCACAACTCCTCTGAAAAGATGGGCTCTTAAGGGGAACTCCGGTTTCTGGTGTTTATTTTACTTTCTCTTTTATCAAAACAAGAGGGGCAGGCATAAAGGGGGTGGGGAATTAAATGAACACAAGAAGGAAAGTAGCTGTAATGTAGATTTAAAAAAAAAAAAAAAACACTGGAAATTGTTTAGAAACCACAAGTTAAGTAGGGGTGAGATGGGAGAGAGATTCTTACATTTCCGACAGCATCATCACTGTCAGTGGCCTGCCACACTGGTGCTGACCACGGCCTTGGTGGACAGGTAGCCAGTGGGGACAGGTGGTCTCTGCAGAGTCCAGCTTCTGGACAGAGGGGGATCTGGCTGTGCCAGTGGGCTTTTGTTTCCTGCCTGCAAAGCCCTTGGCCTGAGTCACTATATTCAAGGCACATCACCACAGTCGTTTAGAGTGGGAACAAGGATAACGTTCCCTCCAATGGGCTAAAATCTTTTCACAAAAGGAGTAGGTCCTGAGCAAAGCAGAGATGCAAAAGCTGGGATGGAAAGCCAGTTGTGTTGGGTGTGAGAAGTGCCATCAGCTGAATACTTCCCTCAGTGCACACAGAACTGATGGTCTATGGGTTGTTACTTATTCACACTCAAACCAGCCATCATCAGGCCTAGCTGGTGTTGTGTGCTCAGAAAATGCAAATCAGTGCTCACTTCGGCAGCACATATACTAAAAAAAAAGAAAATGCAAATTAGTTTGACCACCAGACTAAGTAAAACATAATCCCTAAAGAATCTGTTTGGTTAAAAAAAAAACGATACCACGTGTTGTGATGAATGTTGGAATATCTCCCTTATCATTGGATCAAGAGCCAAGTGTATTTTAAAAGGTTCCAAGGCATAAAAAAACATACTCAAGCATTATTCACAAAAGCCAAAAGGCAGAAACAATGAAAGTGGCAATAGGTGGATGAATGGATATGCAAAATGTGGTATGTGCATACAGTAGAGTATCATTCAGCTTTAAAAAGAAATGGAATCCTGTTGCTCCAACTTGAGGACACTGTGCTAAGTAAAGTAAGCCAGTCACAAAGAAACAAATATTGTATAATTCCACTTATGGGAGGCTCCTGAAGAAGTCAAATTCACAGAGACAGAAAGTGGAATGGTGGTCGCCAGGAGCTAGGGCATCAGGAAATGGGAGTCATTGCGGGGTGGGTACAGATTCTCAGTTTTGCAAGATGAGGAAGTTCTGGAGATCGGTTGCACAACACTAGGAATGTACCTAACACCACTGAACTTTACATCTGAAAAGGTTAAGATGGTAAATTTTAGGTTTTGTGTATGTCACCACAATTAAAATGTTAAAAAAAAAAAACAAAAAACCAGCAACAAAAACCCCCCAAAAACCACTTAAATGAGGGCTGGGTGAGAGAAGGGAAAAGGGATGGGGGTGGGGCAGTGGCTAACAGATTAAAATCTGTTGAGAGATTCTGAGTTTCTGCTGGGTTGCCCTGTCAGTCCCCAGGCTCCCAGGCTCTGGGCCGCCCTGTCTCCTGAGTGTCGAGCTTTCCCCTGTTCCCTAAGGAAGGAAAGGCGGCCAGCAATGTAATTCTTTTCTGCGTTGATCTCAGATACCACTTTTAGCATCTCATTCCTGTCTTCCCTAGAATGGGGGTCTTACGGACACCATCCACACTTCCACTGATGTCATGGCTTTAAAGAAATACAAAGTCGTACTTCCTCAGGAAAATGCTGGAGGTCCTGGATTTAAGTCAATGACATGAGAAAGGACTTCCTCCCCAGCAGCTGCTCCCATCCCTGGATCTCACCTTAGCCTTGCGCTTGCTGTCATCCATGATCATTTTCCAGTCTGAGCCATTGTTGCTGTACCCGATCTTGAATTTCCTCATGAACACCTTGTTTTCCCTGTGCTTCCCCCCCTGAATGATGATGCCCCTCACAATCTTCTCTTCCCCCAGGTCCACTTGGAGCCACTCGTTTATGTATGGGTGAGGAGCAGGTGGCAGTGCCCAGCCAGAGCGACTGGTTACCAGGCGAATATTTTCAGGCATCCAGTTTCTGTCCCCTTGGTTTGATGCTGTTATCTGGGAGTCAGAGATAAGTCCAGACACCATACCCAACATGCCAGAGCAAGGATAATCTAGAGGGTGGAATGAAATAGATGATGCAAAATGATTTTCTATAACTCTCCATGCTTAGAAAGAGAATACCACAGACTGAATAGGAACATTGTACCCATTCATATACATTTTTAAGTCTCTGGATCATTTGACATTAAACCAAAGCTCTCCCTCCCTCAAACCTTTCTCCTAGACTTATAGCACTCCCTCCCACACTCACATTCCAAGAAGGAAACTCTTCCGTGAAGATAGACATTTCCCCATTTTTGAGTTCTTCCAAGCTTAATGTCAAAGTACTGATGTTCCAGTCCCTTTGGTATCTAGAACTTAGCCCTAGATCCAGTACAGGCCCTGCCCAACAGAGGTTCAGTTTATGATAGGCTGGAGATAGGAAATCAGTAATTCCAACAGCCGGAGGCTGTCCTGCCCACCCCTTTTCTAACTGCTTTAGGAGCTTTCCACACGAAAATCCCATTGTCGTCACAAACGTACCATGTCCAAACCCAAACGGCCCTTTTCCCCTTGATACTGAATCTCTTTATCAAACTCTGTGTTTTAACCAGTGGAACCGCCAACCAGCTAGTTTCTGCCTAGTCATCTAGTCTTTCTCTATTTTATATATTCCATTTCTGTTCTGCTACTAAATCCTGTCATATTTTCATTAAAAAAAAAAAAAAAGTATGTTGGTTGGTCCTGCCTTGTGGTCCTCATTTCCTTTTGGCATTACTCTGGTCTGCACCCTCCTGGCCAGGGTGCTAACTGGTCTGGTTGGCTTGTCAGACCCCAGTTATGAATCTATACCATCCATAACTGCCAATTCACTTTCCATAAAAAAATTTTTTTTTGCAATGTCATTCTTAAGCTCAAAAATCTTCCATTCCTAAGTAAAATAAGCCAGACACAAAAGGACAAATATTGTATGATTCCATTGATGTGGGGTATGGAGAGGATTCAAATACACAAAGAGAGGAAGTAGAATGGTGGCCACAGGAACTGGTGGGAGGCAGGAATGGGGAGGTGGTATTTAATGGGTACAGAGTTTCAGTTTGTGATCATGAAAAGCTCTGAAGATGGAGTGTGGTGATGGCTGCCCAATAATGTGATTGTACTTCACACAACTTAATTGTACACTTAAAATGGCCCAAATTATAAATTTTATGTGATGTGTATTTACCACAATAATAAAAGAAAGAGAGCTTTAAAAAATTTCCATCGCCCCCCATTATTTATAGGACTATATAAAAAGTCTATCCAGCCTTTGAAATCTTCATTTTGGTTTCATTCTGTTTATCTAATTTTGTTTCCTCTTACTGACAGCATATTTCAGTGAATCCATCTTTTTGTATACCCTAGATACAACCCTCATCATTATCTTTGCTCAAAATGTTCCTGCAGCCCCTTATCCTCCTGTTGACAGAGGTAAGTTCTGCTGAAATTTTAAAACCCATCTTAAACTCTTCATGAAAACTTCTGAAACTATTCTAGCCTTTATTCCAAACTCTCCCTTGTCAGAAATATGATTGCATGTGCAGAAAGTAGCACACAGTTTAGCATTAAATTGTTCTCTCCATGCTTTAAGATTGGTTATCTTGCATCCACAGCTAGATTATAAATTTCTCAAAAGCAACAAACAGCATCAGGGGCACCTGGGTGGCTCAGTCAGTTAAGCATTCGACTTCGGCTCAGGTCATGATCTCAGAGTTCGTGGGTTCGAGCCCTGCGTCGGGCTCTGTGCTGACAGCTCAGAGCCTGGAAGGAGCCTGCTTTAGATTCTGTGTCTCCCTCTCTCTCTGACCCTCCCCTGTTCACTCTCTGTCTCAAAAATAAATAAACATTAAAAAAAAAAGCAACAAAGAGCATCAGATCTTTTTACATCTTCTGCAGCAGTCCAAGTAGCTTCTGAGCATAAGGAGAGTATCAATCATTGATTAATTGATTGGCCACTTAATAACAAATCATTCAATTATTCTCCTTTCAAAACTGTACACCTCAATCAAGGACATGCATAAGAATGATAACCTATTTTTCTTTGAAACAACTCAATTCTGCATAATATAACTAAAATTTAGCTTAAAAAATATAGCCATCCTAAATGAGAGGCATGCATTTAATGAGATTAAACTGTGTCCATGTTATCAGCTGGTCCTTAAGAGTCAATTGCTCAGATACTTTCCAATGAGTTGTACATTTCAGGTCATGCCATTTCTTTATCCAAGCATTCAGTCCCGGCTCGGAATTATGCATGTCCTGTCTTCCATACTGCAGCCTTGAAAGCCTCTCCTCATTTTACCCCATTTGTGACAGGCATAAATAATGGAATAAAAAACTTTCTTATGGGGGTGGGATGGAGGGAGGCTTTCTTTCATTCTGTTCCCTCCACTAGGAAGTCCCCATTATCTTGCCCTTCCCACTACCTAAACCACTACAAATCTTGAGCCATTTTTGAATGCTACAATTTTCCCAATATTTCCCACTAGGCATGGTTTTCTTTCTATGAGACTCTTCTTTAGCACTTTATGTGCATTTCTCTATATTGATGACCCTATGCAGCTCCTTGGATTGCTGCTACTGGCCTCACCAGATTTTGTCTTTGAGGACATGAGCCAAGTCATATTTAAATTTTTTCTATGACTCCTTGAGCCCAGCTTTCTATGGTATTTACTTAACAAATATTTGATAAATGAATCAACTTATTAACACAATAAAGGCAACTGCCATTTTTCTCAAGCACCCTTTCCTGTAATTCAGTCACAGTAGCTGCTCTTGGCTGGGACCTGGATACAATAAATTCAATGAGGATTAAAAAAAATTATAAAAAGTATTTTACTGAGGGTCTATGAAATTGTAGTGCTAAAAATAGAAGTCATATTTTTGGTCACTGTGGTCACACCTGTCTGATTCAAAATCAGCTTTTATAAAGAAAATGTTTAGCTAGTAATAAGTACCAGATGTTACCATCTGGACAAAAACACAATTAACTTGAATATTGTAAGGAGAGCACAACCTTTACCAGATTAACGTCCTTTCTCTAATGCAGACTTGGCTAAAGCAGAGTTTACATATCAACAAACCTAGTGATGCCCAGCCCCCATTCTGCTAACATATCCACAGTACAGTTAGACCCTTGTTCCTTCTATAAGTCTGCCTCATCCAAAAAAGAACAGTGAAGAGGCACATTGATTTGCCTTTAACTAAAAATTAGCACTTTTAACAATGTTAAATAACAATTATTAATTCAACAATTTAATAACTCACTCTTAGCAATGATTAGGAGAAAAGTTACACTAACATTTCAAGATTTGAATAAGATGCTAGGATCTAGTTCTATTCTTCCATAGCAGGCTTGCTCAGATGTGCTTTAGCCTGGCTACATGTCAAATCCTTTGGAAATAGTGTTGCCAAATTTAGCAAACAATCAAAGAAAAACAACAAAACAGGAAACAGGATGCTAGACTAAATTAGAATTTAAAATAATGAATAATGTTTTAGTATAAGTATGTCCCAAATATTGCATGGGACATACTTATACTAAAAAATTCTTCGTCATTTATCGGCATCAAATTTAACTGGACATTCTGTATTTTACCTGGCAACCCTGTTCGAAAACTTAAAAAGCAATATTAGATGGAAGGGAGAGATGAGTTCTGTGGTGGGGAATTAAGGTGATTCTTTTCATTGATATATTATGGTAAAATTATACAGTTTTAATAGGAAAACTGAGATATACTGGTAAATCAAATACTCTGTTTTAGAGAATGAGAGGGATCATGATAACTGCATTTGATGGGTGAAACTGAGTGAGCATAATTTAATCTTCCCATGATGACTCAGGATATTGTGGCACCTGAGATCATCCCTCCAAACTTTGATTAACATAGGAACACACTGATGTGAGCAGAAGCACCAGTTAAGACACTTCTGGTTAACAAACACAAGTTAAACGAGTTTGTGGTATGTTCTCATACATCAAGCAGTAATCCTCCAAGATTATCTTCCCCACATATCCATATTTGCCGAAATGATGAAGCCTGCTTTGTCAAAATAATGAAAATGCTCCTTTGGCAATCACCTTTAAAACAGAATGGTTTTTGCTCCAATCTTGTTTTCTTTATATCTCTACATGGTGACCACACTGTATACTCTGGCTTCTCTAGGATTATTGTATTTCTAAAAAATAATTTCTGAATACAAAAATTAGGTTAAAACTTAAGGGCTCTGGAGACTTTGGAAGTCGAGTGATGTGTTCACAGGATAACTTAATTCAGTAGTTTTTGTTTGTTTTAATCCAGTTTGAGTTAGGAATTGCCAACTGAAGAGGAGAGGGTGGTATTTTGAAATTCAGTCATTTGTGGATAAAACTGCAATTCATTCATCCATTCATTCATTAAAAAATAAATGTATTGAGCACTTGTTCCAGGCATACAGGATACAATAGAAAGTAAGGCAAACATGGCCCCTGCTTTCACGGATCTTACAGTCCAGCAGGGACACTGCAGCCTTGTTCTCTTGCATTAGTCTCTATTCTGAGGGGACTAGGGCCTCTGAAAGCTGAAAACTATCTGCTTCTGGTCATCAAGAAGAAAACTCTGCTTGCTGGGACTTTGTCCTAGGTTCAGTTCATGGAGTACCATTCACTGTGTAATTTACTGGGTACCATTTAGTTAACACTGACTCTAGGCCAAGTGTATTATAAATACTTTCAATTTAATCTTCATTACAGCTGAATTAAGGTTAATCTTACTGACCAGGAAATGGAGTTCAGAGGGACAAAATGTCTTGCCCATGGTCTCACATTCACCAAGTGGACAGTCGAGAGCGAGGCCTGGATAGATGTCTGCACACTTTCTGTCCACGTGACCATCCTTATAACATGCTGCCTTCCCAAAAATCTGCCTTGGTCAGTTATTTGGAGATTGTAGCTACCTTACTAGAGAGAAGTATCTAAAATATATCAGGGGTCATGATAAAAACATTAGCGCTATGAACTTAAAAGCAGTATCTTTTTTGGGAAAAAATAGCTCCTTAAAATAATAGTAAAATAAAATATATGTGAAAATGGTGTATGCTATTTTAGATATCTATGTTTAAATAAATAAACTAGACATTTAATTAGTCCTTTAACGTTGAGTCATGTAACATTTTTGGTTTTAAAAATCCAATAAAGTATTTGCCTTCTTCACATGTGAAGACTCACACACCTAGAATGAACTCTCAGGGAAATCCTTGTGAAAATGGAAAGAGAGGTTCAAATTTAAGTATGTTTTATTGAACTAAAAGGAGAACTTCAGAAATCAGAGTTTAGACTACTACGTTTGGAGTCTTTACAAAGTTACTTCTTCTTCTTCTTCTTTTTTTTTTTTTTTTTTGGTGCAGTGACATTAGATTAGAAATGAGCCAGAAATTATTTCCACCCTGACCTCAAATGGCCTTGTTTCTACAAATTTGTGAGCAACTTCTGAAATTTGTAATTCTCTGAAAATGACCTAGAACTTTTCTCATGTAACTGCTGATCAAAAATAAAGCCAAGGTTATATCTAACTTTTCAACATCCCTTCTTCCTCCAAACCTCTCTCCACCCAATTCCTGCCTCCAAGGCCTTGAACTTTCTTAGTCTTGGATCCTGAAACAATAAACAAACCTATCTCTGGTATGGAAATAAATATGATTTTGGTAAAATCAGGTGTCAGTTATTACTTGCCAAAATGGACTCTCCTATAAACAAGGATAGTTTTTTTCTCCTTAGTTTTTTCTTGTGGCGCTCTTGTCCAAATGGCTTGTAATTTCATTGAAAATTGCCCAGGTGGTGGGGCTTTTGTTTTTGTTTTTGTTTTTTTTTTTTAATTCAGTAGTTTCCTTGTCTCGATATAATTATCCTACAAAGGATAAAAATAAAAACAATAGTACTAGCATTCATGGAAGAAGAGATTAAATGTCCTAACTATGTACACTAACATAATATTAAAAGATAGTTCAGAGACTTCTAAAAGTGGTTCACTTTTAACTACTTTTTGGTGAATCAGTTACTGATTCCATTTAACTTTTAAACTTACACTGAAGGTTACATTGTACTGCTGTGTGTGTGTGTGTGTGTGTGTGTGTGTGTGAAACCTTTGCAATGTATTTACTTAAATGGTGAGGAATTGTGGCCTGACTAGTATTTACTTCAGAATACAGAATGGTGGCACAGGAAGATCAGTGAATCGCCAGAGAAATGCAGTGAGAGTGACAGTGACGACAGTTCTTTTACTTCCAGCTCTGTACCGAGCTGGCCCACTTTTTTAGCCATTTCGTGCCTCCAGAGTACACCTTCATCTCTCAAATGGGTATAATCCCTCTACTTACATCAATTTAACAGAGATTTTTTAAGTCCTGTGAATGTCAGAAGACACAAACAAAAAAAGAGGAAACATTGACCGATCAATTTCTAATATTAGTATATGCATTCAACAAAAGAGGGATAGATATTGAGACAAAAAGTTGTCCAGGTAGAGTGAGTGAAGAGAGAAATTCTCATAAGTTAAACTCCTTCTTGACTGTGGCTGACAGAGCCACCCATAGGCATCAAAATGAAAAAGGTGGAGAGCATGCCATGCAGTAATTTTTCATTGCAAATAGACTAAGCACCTGTCAGTGTGCCCTGCACCCAGGAAACAGAGATGAAAAGCACAGTGCTCACCATCATGGAGCTTGGAGTCAAGTGGAAAGGTGTCACTTAGCACCAGGCTGTGCTGAGCACTTTATATCCATGAGCTACTCCATTATCACAACAATCCTGCATGGTGCATGATGACTGTTTTCTAGTTGAGATCACTAAGGCTTTGAAAGACAATAAATTCCCTCACAAAATAAGCTAGTGAGGAGTATCAACAGGATTTGAACGCAGATGTCTAAACTCAAAGCATATGCCTTTAACCACGAACTGAAAATGACCAGATTTATATAAAGAAAACGACCAGCTTTATATAAAATTATAAAATTCCCATTCCTAAAATTATAAAAACTCCCTATATTGCAAAGCTTACATAAATCAAAACTGGGCCATCTTCAAGCTGGAACTCACCTGTTATCTTGCAGCCATAGACTTCAAACCTCATAGATATGCCAGTTTCCCAAGTCACCGGTTTGATTCGGACAAATCGAGTTATTAGTGGTTTAGGGAAAACTCCAAACACAACATCTGTGGGGTTGGTGTTTCCCTGAAAGATCTATATAGAAAAAGAAAGGGTCCTTTAATGACAGACTCTTCAGATTTAAGACAAATACAAAAATATGTTTCCACAAATGCCTATAAAAATTATTTATAATTTCAGCATTGCCCATCAAAGGTTGATGTGGCATTAGTAATTTGTCATGTTTTTTTTTTCAAATGATGGCAATCAGAAGAATTCACATGTAATGTAGAATGTTGTCCTAATCATCCATTCAATTTTCTGAGATCCTAGAGACTCCAAAAGCACTATTACGAAGACAACATTTGTTAAAGGCTACCTAAAAAAGGCTATCCAAAAAAGTTGGAAATTATTAACTTTATCATAAGGACCTACATAATACTATAGATGGTGCATGGGAACTCACTCTATTTTACTTTCCCAGGAACCCCCAGAAGGAGTACTTTTTGAGTTCAGTGTAGGGTCTGGCTTTAAAAAAAAAAAATTTTTTTTTTAACATTTATTCATGAGAGACAGAGCACAAGCGGGGAAGTGGGGAGAGAGACACACACACAGACCCTGAAGCAGGCTCCAAGTTTTGAGCTGTCCGCACAAAGCCCAACATGGGGCTCAAACACACAAACTGTGAAATCATGATCTGAGCTGAAGTCAGATGCTTAACCAACCGAGTTACCCAGGTGCCCCCATAGGGTTTGGCTTTTTGAAAATTCTAGGTTGTATTCCCAGCTACAGCACTGTGTCAAGTAGCTTCCCCTCTTTTAACTCCATTTCTTGATGGGAAACTTTATCCCTGACACCAACTAAGTAATGATCTTTCATCTTTTTTGGATATTGGTAAAATTATGTTTTAGCGGTCAAAATCAACACTGAGTTATAAATGATATGTAACTGGAAATCAGCTTTTCCAGGGCTCCTGCTTCTAGTTTTAAAAATGAGCCATTTTATTTTAAGAAAGATGAGGCTTGTAACTGCAAATGTAGTAAGTGCCAGTCATGAATGAGTTTCCCACAAGGATGTGTCGGGACTACTCTTCCTGGGCGTGGCTCCACTGCTGTGTTCTTCAGCAGGTTCCATGCTGGAACATCCGGCACTAGACCCACCTCAGGAGGAACTGAAAGCCTCTACTTCCCTGTCTTTCACTTTGGCCCTGAACTGGGGATATCCCGTGTCAAAGTAAATCAGCTAGTGCTCTGCTTCTTACACAGCCACACCATATTCCTATTATGTTGTGTCACTTGAGCATTACTGAGCCCATTGGAGGCCTGGAGATTCCTCCCCACGTTTCCAGGTAAGTTCTCAGAGGAGAACCACAATTTCCCAAGACTTGTTCTTCCCCTGGGAGAAAGGACTTCTAAAGGTCGAGCTGATGTTTTTACTTCATTTAGCTTAAGTGGCCTGTGTGACTGAAGGTGGTCAAATGCTTTACAAAGTTGGCCGTTAGCCTGATCCCTCTCCAGAGATGGTTTAATATCATAATTTATCCTTGCCTGTGATGGCCTTTGGATTTCTGTCCTACTTCAGCAAATCTCTCTGGGAAACAATCTGTGTGGGAGCATTTTTGTGTGACAGAGAAGAATGGGCAGCTGCCAGAGGAAGCAGAGTCCCAAGCCATATAACGCTTGAAGGGTCAACAAGTCCACTTCAGGGAGAGCCTGACAGTCAGTTAAGAGCACTGCATGCCCCGGCACAGGCTGGGGGTGAACTCTGGCTCACACTGAGGGGACTTCACATTTGCTGAAAACCATGGAGGTACATACATTCCACTCAACATAAAGAGGGCTGCTGGCCTTGTCATTGGCTAAGAAAGCAGGGAAGGGGGTAGGGGTCAGTGTCTGAGAGGCCGCAAAGTAAAGGGAAAGGAGGGTGGACAACAATAACTGGACGCCAGGTGGACGTCTGGCTTGCATTTAGGTTCAATAAAAGTGCTCAGATGGATGTCGCACCTATATCTTTGCTGAATCCTTCTTTATTCTTTCTGCCTCCCACTCTGGAAGCCCTTCCATGTGCCAGGATGTTCCCGGTAGTGGACCTAGAGTGAGCCCTGTGCATTGTCAGACACCCCCTCAGAACCTGGTGTGTGCTCTCGGACAGCCCCTTCTGGGCCATGCCAATGACTGATGGCCAGCGGCTGACGAGGACACCGTGGAGAAGTAGCAGTCGTGTTTTAAAGAAATGGCCTGAAGGCCTGAGGTCAGTTTTCCTTACTCTCCTTGCTGTGTCCTGGGCATTAGTATCTTGTTTGTTTGTTTGTTTGTTTGAAATTAAAGCATGTCTTCAAAAATATGTCAAGATTAAGTCATGAAACTTAGGGTCAAATTTTACTTGCTAAAGCTTCACAAATGTTGGCTGTGAGGATTTTTCTTCCCCAGATGGAGGACTGGTTCCATGTCCTCCAGGGCTAGTCAGTGGCCTTGAACTTGCTGTCCATAGACCTTCCCTCCCACAGGGCAACTGTCTATATATCTACTTTCATTTTGTCTGCCCTAAATAAGAGTGGGGGCTTTGCAGCTAATCAAAAGGAATTAACAGTTCTCTCACTTCACACTATGGCTCTTAGCTCCAGACCCAGAAGGAGAAAATCAGGCCATGCATGCTCAAAACAGAGACAAGGACATGTTAATTGGCCTCTTCCCAAATCCTGAATTTCAAGTTACCTGGATCTTTGCTACTATCCTTATCATTTCTGTGCATTTTATTTGGCCTTCAGGGCAAGCTTTTAGTTTTGAGGAAACAGTGAATATGAGATCTCAGAAATCTTTTGATGAGTAAATCAGAGCAAGCATAACTTCAAATAAACACGCAGGCTGAGAAAAACAACTCAGCTCCAAATGATTTAGGGTAGGGCACCCAGGGCAGGGCATGGTTGGTGTGTCTTCTTTTGTTAAGAGCAGTGAGGAGGTAACATCATGTCATTTGTGTGATCTGAGGGAACACTGTGAACTGCCTTTCTTCTATTCATTTTCACATAAACGGCCAAACACTCTTGTAAATTAGTTTGTGAGCCACAGAGGGTAGATGAAAAGGAGTTTTCTAAAACCAGCCCATGACTGAGAGGAAGAAAGAAGGAATCTATGAAAGACAATGAAGAAACACGGGGAAGCAAAACAGAACAACTCCTCAGGTTCTAAAAAGACAGTGCTTATCCTATACATGCTCAGTGTCCCCACGGGAGGGTTAAAGTGATTCTTGAGTCTAACACTTAATTTGGCTGGTATTGACTTTTCTAGGAAGCATCTGTATAATTTCCTCTTGGCTTCTGGATCTGGGAACATGAGACCCCTCCACCCCCACCGCTTGGTCAGATATAAACCTCAAATTGCACTTTTCATTTTAAATCAATCCCAAACTAAACCAGGCCAGACAGAAAGCTCCCAAACAAACAAGTAAAAATTGATCATCTGTTTCAAAGACTGAATTGGTTGAGGGGCTGACAGCGAAACTTACGACAGGTTTATTTCCTTCCTTTATGGTGATCCAGTCTTCCCCATTGGAGCTAATGTCTATTCTGTAAGTCTTGACATAGTATTTCTTCTTGGTTTCCTTTGAAATGGCTCCCTGTGTCCCGACAGCAGTGACAAAGCGCAGAAGGCCCAAGTCTACCTGCAAAACAATACAAGCTTAGTCAATCATTCACCCTGCACCATCATAACCTGAAACATCTTTTCCCGTGGGTTCCACAGTGCAGTTTTCAGCCACCTGAGAGTTATAGGTCCTACTTCCACCTGGCATCAACATCCCCTATCTTCTCCATTTCATTCCTTCTAAAGAAAGGCATGGCTAGGATTAAGACAGCAATTGTCCGAGTTTGGCAGTTCCAGGAAGAGACTGCTGCAACCACAATTGCTTGATCTTGGTACAAAAGTGAACACTGGTTTCAATATCATTTTGCTATATTTTCTAAGAGATTAAAAATTCTTTCCAAACAATGCATTGGTATGTGTTATTTTACAATTAGAAAAGATAAGATAAAATTAGAAAAGACAAGATAAACTTGCAAATTGGATGTTGGAGAGGCTTGGACTAAAACTCAGGTCTAATGGGCTCCCATTTCTCATCACTCTTCAGCATCTGTCCCCTTCCAGACAGAAACAAGAGGACTTTGAAAGCACTAGGAGTGCTGTGGTTTGGAGAATGGGCCAGAGACTTATAATCTGGAATGGAGGGGAGACCAGGAAGGCAAAGTAAGGATATCTGTTTCATCCTTAGATTTCTTCCTTCCCCGTATCTTCCCATGGCCTCTCTTGCAGTTCAGCTCAAGAGGCAAGTGGATTCCAAGGCATCATCTGGGAAGGACTGATGCCTCCAAGTGACAATGGCTAGAGTTCACAAGTTCCTACTGTAAGTTTCCAGTGGAGAAGTTCCTCAACATTGGAGCCTCGTCTTCATCTCTCACTAGCCTGTCTCGTACCCCTGAAGGTTGGGCTACTTGGAAGGCATCACAGCAGTGATGACAGAGGGTGACCAAAGCCTGAAGGTCCACGATTTCCTGGCAGAGGTGTGCAGTGGCTTGGGTTGTTCCTGCGACCCTGTGATATGAGTGGGTGGGACAAAGATCTAAGCATCAGGCCCTCAAATGTCTAGTATTGGTTCTGCCACTAGCTAGCTGTTGGGCCTCGGACAAATCACTTCATCTTTAATGACTTTAGATTTCCAGTTCTTCGTCTGTTAAATAAAAGAGTTGGGCTAGATAACCTGGAAGGCCCCTTTCAACTCTGACTTCCTATGATTCCATGTTCTCTGTAAAGTAAAATACTGTTGACCCTTGAACAATGAGGGGGGGTTAGGGGCTCTGACCTGCTCCATAGTTGAAGATCAGTGTATAACTTTTGACTCCCCCAAAACCTAAGTACTAATAATCCACTGTTGACCAGAAACCTTACAGATAATATAAATAATTGATACACACATAGTTTATATGTTACATGTGTTATATACTGTATGCTTACAATAAAGTAAGTTGCAGAAAAGAAAATGTTGTTAAGGAAATCATAAGGAAATACACCTCCAGTACAATACTATAAAAAATACACTTTTTAGTGTACCCCCATAGTTCAAACCCATGTTGTGTAAGGGTCAACTACAGTGGTTTTTTTTTTTCTTTTACTTCCCTTATTTCCATCATTAATAACCAAGAATAATCTTTAAAAACAAATTTAGTTCATTTATTTATTTTAAGAGAGAGTCAGTGTGAGTAGGAGAGGGGCAGAGAGAGAGAGGAAGAGAGAGAGAGAATCCCAAACAGGCTCCACACTGTCAGCGCATAGCCTGATGTGGGGCTTGAACTCACCAAACTGCGAGATCATGACCTCGCATGCTGAAACTGAGAGTCAGACGCTTAACTGACTGAGCCACCCAGGTGCCCCAATAACCAAGAATGATCTTAAAACAAAAATCATTACTTGTTTCTATAGATTAGAAATGTTTTCAGTTTCCTTTTAGGGATACATTTGATTATTTGTTTAAAATTGTTTTCCTCCATTTGTCATACCCTCTATTGTATTTCTGTATAATGCAAATACTTTAAAGAAATGATACAAATATATGGCAAATACTTTTGAAAGTTTTTTAAAAAAAATGTTTATTGATTTATCTGGAGAGAGAGAGATAGAGTGCAAGCAGGGGAGGGGCAAAGAGAAAGGGAGAGAGAGAATCCCAAGCAGGCTCCACACCATCAGTGCAGAGCCTGATGTGGGGCTTGAACCCATGAGCCATGAGAACATGAGCTGAAGTCAAGAGTTGGATGCCCAACCAACTGAACCACCCAGGCACCCCTGGCAAATACTTTTTAAAGGACACAGAAAGTAATTGCACATCACAACTGCTTAACAGTAACAAGATGTTTCAACAGTACATTCATTATTAGGTAAGAGAATGCCATTTTCCAATGAAAATAGCAACAAAAGCCAAAAAAAAAAAAAAAAGAAGAAAAAGAAAACAACCCCCTCCCCTGCAGTATACCCTCTACCTACCACCAAAACTTCTGAATCCTGCTTTCCACTTACTACCTGACAACCCAATTTTCAGAAAACAAAATTTCAATTAACCCTCCAGTCCTATAGGCCATGGACACCTAAAGAATTTCCATTTTATGTACAGTCAGCTTCATGAAGAATGACTATTGTCTTTCATGAATTGCTTTTTCCTGAAGGCCCTTAGAGTAGTTAAATCAACATGTTGCCAATTCACTTCAAAACTGAACACAAAGTTAAATCCAGGAAAAACAGCTGTGTTACTAGCTCGTAAAAGCCAAATTGAAGTCACACAATTCAATAATAGGAGACTTCATCTAGAAAGGAAGAGGATACCATTCAATGTAAAACCATCTTTGTCTCATTTACCTGATTTAAATTTTTTTTAACGTTTATTTATTTTTGAGACAGAGAGAGACAGAACATGAACTGGGGAGGGTCAGAGAGAGAGGGAGACACAGAATCCGAAGGAGGCTCTAGGCTCTGAGCTGTCAGAACAGAGCCTGACGTGGGGCTCGAACCCACAGACTGCGAGATCATGACCTGAGCTGAAGTCGGACACCCAACCGATTGAGCCACCCAGGCGCCCCTCATTTACCTGATTTTAAAGATGTAAAGTCTATGCTCTGGTTGCTATTACCAGATTTAAGAGAAAAAATGAGCAAGACTTTACTAGAAATTAATATTTTTGGATAATGGTAGATGCTTTAATTTTAACAAATAAATATTTACCCAACACATTTTTATCAAGTGCCTATACTTGCTATTTGAATTTTTTTCTGAAATTTGAGTTTTTTTTCACAAGTGAACTATAATACTTTGTATGAATTTGTATACAAAGCTGAAAAAAAGGAGGCAAATCCACGTTTGCCAGATTTAGCAAATAAAAATATAGACTGTTAGGTTACATTTGAATTTCAGAGAAACAACAAATGTTTTTAGTACATGTACGTCCCATGCAATATTTGGGACATATGAACAACTGGTCCATTGTTTACTTGAAATTCAGATTTAACTGGATGTTCTGGCAACCCTAAATCTAACTCTATTCCAGACAAATAATCAGGTGATTTTAAGTTGCCGCAAAAACTCTCTGATTTCCTAACGCTGCAATCTGAAAGTTAATGGGCACTCTGGACATGGTTGCACTCAACAATTTCAACTGTTTTCAAATGCTCTCAGAACACTTAGTGCTTTACTGACTATCCATTGAGTCATGCCCAATGCCATATCCACTTTCAAGCTGAAGGGCCCTTCAAGTCTTGACGTCCAAGGGAGCATGAAGCAGAGCTATTTAAATAAACTCTTCCTGTCAAACTTACAAATGGCTCTTCAGTTTGGAAATGATTAAATTCTCAAGAGTGCACATTCAGCTTAGGCTGATTTGAAATAACTCTAGTACTTCATTCCCTGGCTGTCCTTTTCCTAATTTTTAAACTTTGTTTTTAGGGTAAAATTTGGTTACCAGGTAGGAGAGAATTTAATTGGTTGTCAACTGGAAGAACCCTAGGCATTAGAAACAACTGACTTAAAGGAAGGAGCAACAGACTGGAATTAACTGGGTATCCAACAGGGGAAATGTCCAAGGTCCCAGATAGAAAGGCCCTAAAACATGTACACGAATCACTTGTAAAAAAGAAAAAAATATTTTCTTTTCTCAACAGCAATGAAATGCATTAGCAACCTCCTCTTGTAATTGCATAAAATTTCCTGCTGTGCTTTAAAACTCTGCAGATTCTCTTGTTTATACCGCACTGGGATACTTGAAATTTCATTTCATTTTTCTTCCTCACATTACTGCCACTGGGTTTAGTAAGGATGAATGACAACCTCACAAAATGATCAGGGCTGGGGCCTGAACCTTTGCAATTAAAACCGGATGGTAGCCAGAACTCTACCAAGACACAGCCTCCCTATCACTGCGGGAATTCTCATGGGCAACACCAGGGGTGTTCTTTCAAGTCCTTCTTCCTAGGTATTTTTGAGGAATGCCCTAACAACAACCCTGGAGTGACTCACTGGGTTTGGGAGAGAAGCAAAACCGTCAGCCTCAGAAGCCCTGCTGGGCACACTTCCCGTGTCTGTGTCAGGAGACTCAGAAGGACTCACTGCCTAAAGCCTGGGTGTTTACACCATTCTCACCGGTGAACCCAGCTCTGCTAACCATGACATTGGCCTCCATTGGCCTTTGTAGTCCTACCTGCTGCATCTATCCCTCTCCAACCATCCCTTCCAGCCACGTGAAATTATTTGTTATTCCTAACACAAAATAAGCCTTTCTGTTTCCCTGTTTTGCCACGTGAAGTTCTCTTGACCTAAAATAACCTTTTCCTCTTTTCTGACAACAAATGACTCTTTCGTCTTTTCAGTCCGGTAGACAGAATGAAGTACCTTCTTCCCCCGCAATGTTTGGGGGATAGCTCATGTCTCCACCACCGAACCCATCAGGTTGCATCTTTGCTCTACTTCCATACAGACTTTTAGGATTTCTTGCAAGGGACATCTGCTTTTCTATATAGAAAAGTAATAGATGTCTATTGAAAATGTATAAGCTGCAGAAAAGATTAAAGAAGAAAATAAAATCTCCATAAGACCAACATTAGGAGAAAGCCACTAATAATAGCCTTCCAGAGTATTCTTTCCTATGCAAACTATATGTGAATGTTGTGTTGTATGTTTTATTAGTATCAGAAAAAATGAGGTCATATTAAGTCTATGTCTGATGACCTGCTTTTTGTTTAGTTTTATGGATAGAAGTTTTTGCCCAAAGTATTTTCAATGGCTTCATGGTGTTCCACAGTATGGTTGTAGCATGATCTGTTCAACCTATGAACATTTTTATTCAACCTAACTGACATTCATTCAGTGAACACTTAATACCACTCATCTTTTAAGTTCTGTATCAAGTGGTGAGGATATAAAGAGCAGTCAGAGTGTTGGAAACACAAACACATGATGACAGAATGGGGCAATCAATACACGTGAAATGTGATCCAGCACAGGGGAAGGAGTAAAATTTTACCCAGAGAATTGGAAGTTGGGGCACTGCAGACATTTCACTGCAGACTTTGATGTCTAAGATGGGTATTGAAGGGTACCCAGTAGAAGTGGACAAATGGGCACAAAGGGAAGGAATGTTCTGGTGAGAAGGAGGAGCAGGAAGTGCAGAGGTAAGCAGGAGGAAATGAATGAATGAAATAAATGGACCCTAAACAACTTACTGTGCCTCCCTCACCACTATAGACATTATTTGTTAAGAAGTGTATGGCTCTTTAAAGAGTATTGTGCTCCGGTCATTTTCAAGCCAAAATAAATAGTTTTCACGAAAACCTTTCCAAATCAGCCACTGGCCGTCCTCTTGCTGGTTTAGCTTTTTGAATTATGATGAGCTTTTACCAACCTCACATCATAATAGACAAGATTGGTGACCCAAGACAGGCAGCTGGAAAGACAAAGATATAACCCCAGAATAGTTTTACATAAAGCCACCCCTCTGTGTTTTGGAGGGTTCATCATCCTGAACAATAATTCCTTTCTTTCCATAAAAACTCATTCACACAATAACCATAATTAAGTAACCTGCTTTCCCTAAATCCAATCAGCTCTGTTCCAATCACTATCTTCTTATTTTGAAAGAATATCATTATTTCACAGCTGCTTTATTTTTAATTGGAAGATGGATGTGATTTTACATCTGAGTTTGATGCACTTCTGTTTGACATTAAGGGTGATGGTAAGGGGGTGTGATGGTGGGACGGGTATGCATGGAGCCAAGCATCAATGCATTTGCTAAAATTGTTGAATGTTTCACTCTGTGTGTGTGATGCACATAAACATCTGGTACTTATCTGGTAGTATGTAGACTATTTTGCAGAAGTCTAGCACGCTACTTTTGAGTTCTGTTGGCCACTCTCTGAGTTAGCTTACAATAGCTTACCCAATATATCCTGTTTCCAATCTAAATCTAAATCTAAATCTAAATCTAAATCTAAATCTAAATCTAAATCTAAATCTAAATATAAATATAAATTCTAACACTGCTAGTAGAATGTCTACCCACATCTTACTTTCACTGTGCTCTATCCTCAAAGAGAAAATATTGTCAGACAGCAGATACAGAAGAGGAAAGCCCAATTTTCATTTCGGGTTTGGGGAGAGGTGCAATAGTAAAATCCTGTCCTCATCCACTTCTGGGGGGGGCAGGGGGTAGAGAGCTAGCAGCACCTGTGGGGTGAGGACTCCCTACAGCATAGATCCTGACCATGATCCTGACTCAACGTTTGTTGTAAGATGTCTACAGGTATAATCCACATGCACTTTATGGCCATGGCATTGTCTTAGTAATGGCAGGAAACACATTCACCAGATAAAGAGAAGCCAGGAGAGGCACACATTTTACTGGGAATCACTTTTGGACAAAGCACACATCTTAGCATTGTGTAGTAAATCACGTAGCAAACCTTTGCAAACTGCCGTTTAAACACCAGCATGCAGCCTCCGAGCCATGAAATGAATATCGTTGCTTTCTATAATAATACATAACCAGCCATTGGTAATGTCATAATGTGGAAAGCCTCATTTCTAAAATGAAAATCTGTCTTGCTCAATAAAATACTGCCCATTGAGGTAGCATTGGTAAGGAAGCGTTTACCAGCTTCTAACATTCCCATAGCAAGTCAATACAAGATCCTGAAAAAATAAAGGACAAAGAACTGAAGTCTGATTAAAAACAGGAAAAATACTTTGAAGCAGGGGGAGAGTGTGTTGGGTTTTTTTTTAGAGCATCTCTGATGACTCAAAGAGCTGTTTAATTCATCACTAGACACCACAAGCTAAAGAAAATATTTTTTAAGTAATTGTCTCATTTCCTTAGATAACACACATGTTTTCTGATAGAGCCTGGTCATTTGAACATCAATGCTGTTCTGGGATCTGAGGGCTTAATTCAAGCATCTGATCATTGCATTCCTTAACCTAGCATCTTGGACTTTGTATAGTTACCAACTGGAATATAACCACTTTATAGCCAGTGATATAATTCTCTATCTCTTTATGTGTTTTTTCACTATTATTGTATTACATAAAAAATATGCTTACGGCTGAAGTTACTATATTAACAGGAAAACTACAGGGCAGTCCCTATGTATCAGGCATTTATTAAGGGCTAAATTTACAAGATTATCTCTTTGAATTCTCAATAGTCACACATGGAAGATTTTATGGGCAAAGCAACTGAGGAACTAACTGGTGGGTGGACCTTGCCCAGAGTCACAGAGCTCACCAGTGACTGGGCCAGGACTTACCCAGAGGAGATCCGTGGCCCATGTACAAACACTCACCCATGCTGTTGCACCATCTGTATTGCAAAAACTTGATAAGTATTGAAAGAATTGCTTTGTCAAGAATAATGAAATCTGATCATTCTTTTTAAAAATTACATTTTTGTATAATCATAGAAAATATGAAACCATTTATGATTACCTTGACTGTGGGTTTAAAATTTACACAGGCTACCAGAAAGCAAAACTTTGCAAGTGACTCAGTTATGCTGTTGAAAAATAAGATGGTAGGGATGGATTGTTTATGCAAAAGATAATGAGGAAATATTTTTAAAATTCTGGTAAAGAGTAAAAATATCCAAGTATGAGAAAAGTGCAAGGCAGGAAGAACCTTACCTATTTTCTTTTCTGGTCTTAATTGCCTGTATTAATCTCTCTCTCTTTTCTCTCCCATAGCTAAATTAAAGGAAAGCATTTTTCTTGGGTGGAAACAAACTACTGGTTATAACAAAACTCCAATAGTACAACAATCCTACATGAATGAACAGATGAATTCTTCTATCGGAAGACTTGAGCCAGCCAGTTGGAATAACATTAGATAAGGATGGCACAGCAGAAACGCAATGGAAAGCCTGGTTTCCCTGACTTGCCACTATACTTCCAGCATAAGAACAAGGAAAGGGGCAAGAAAAACCACGTCCCTAAACAAGGGCAGACCTTTGTCTTTTTTTGGCTAATAAAGAGAGATAATGCTTAAGTGGGTTCCTTTGTGTCTGAATTTATTGCACATTCTTTCTATCTCATGTTAATTTTTTTCGGTATAAATCAGAAACAACTAATTAAAAAAGTAATATTTAATTCTGCTATGTTCTTTGAACTGGAGTTCCATCTGGTTCTGTTTAAATAGTAAAATCTGCTGTAGCTGTTAAAATTGGCAAGTGGCATAGGCAAAAAAAGAAACAAAAGGGACTCCGCGCAGCAGGTTAATACTTTAGCATTTCAACTAGAGTCATTTCCAGAATCCAGCTACTCAAATCATTCCAATATGGAAACGATAAAGATGGAATGTTCTAGAATGGAGGCACCACCACTGGTCTACATTTCCTCCATGTGATAGATACAGGCTTTGAAGATAGATTAGGCTTTGAAGATCTTTGGATTGACAGCAACACATGGGACTGTGACACCCACCCGAAAATGCTCAGCTTAGTTTATGAAAAACATCTTTAAGACACGTATGAGCAGAAAGTCTTCACATATTCTCTGCAAAACCTGAGGGTATTTTTCCTTCTAGATTTTCTTGAACAGATATAATTGTGTTCAGAAAAACCAGACAGTTATTCCATTTGAATTCCTCTCTTACTTGAGAAACCTCTAAAATCTGGACATTAAGACACACTGTATTATGTAGATAAACATTAATTACTGTTCTCCTTCTTAAAAACGTTTGGGGGAAAACTATAAACTAATAAATGGAGCGAGGGAGCATGCTCACAATTAGGGCACATTACATATCATAGATGTTTAAGCTGAAAGTGTGAAATTAAATTGAAGGATCTCAGGTGTCCAGGTAAAAACAGCTAATCCATTAAACTCAACACACATGTACTGTTTGCCAGGCTCTGGAAGCAGGTAGGCCTATGTGGAAATAATGATAACACAAGGCTGAAAGTAAAAAACACCACCATGTTGACAGATGAGGCATTATGGGATTCCAAAGAAGAAAGATTCCTTCCAGGAAGAGAAAGAACAGGGTTTATGGTAAAAGGGTCATTTGAATCAAACTGGATCCCATAAGATGGGGTAAGATTTTGGCCAGGGAAGGGGCCAAGATTGTTGAGCTAAAGGCAGAATCAACTGGAAAAATATCTCACCCAACTGTCTGTATTTTGAAATATCGGATATGATGAATATTTTCTTTCTATCTAATATCTCCTGGCAAAGTTGCTTTAGAGATCAAGGTTAAGTGTCCTCCCTGCCCCCTCCCCCTAGCATGTATCACTCTTTGCGTGGGCCTTCATGTGGTCCACAAGTCCAGGCCAGGAAGGGCGTGGCTAATGACAGAGAGACAATGACATCTTATTTGTAATTAAGCTTTAAGCTCATGAGCATGTACGGTGTTGCTGAGATAATCCTGCTGAAATACGGGCTCTCCCTGCCTCTGGGAATCCAAGCATTCCTGGGAACATACCTAAACCTCAATCTGCATGAGTCAGGGACTTCTCTCTTGAGCTCTAATGGCACACTCTGCAGTCTTACCCTAAGTTTATATCTACATTTAAAAGAAAACATTTCAGTGAAGTGGCATAAAAACCTTTTGTTTACTTCAGGGATTCATACTGCTGTTGAAATCATACCATTCGCTCCTCAAACATTTAAGGAGAGGGCATCGAGTTCAGAACATGAGCTTATAATGGTGAGCGTTTTTGTTTCGGTGGAGGGAAGTTGGTGACTGGCAATTACTCATTTATAACACAAATAAGTCTTAGATACTTGGGTGAAAGAGAGGGAAGGTTCCCAGATTCCTGCCCTCTAGTCAGTGAGGGAATAAGTAAAGTAAACAATAAATCTCAGTACAGAGTGGATAGACTGCATTATAAATGCTCAATCAATTCTAGACTTCAGGGAAAAAATTGGGGTGATGCAGGCAGCAAGTGGTGGCAGATAGCACAGGGTCCAGAAGTACCTCTGTAGCTTTGACATTAAAAAGTGACCTGGACAATGTTAAGCAAGTTAATTAGCCATCCCAAGCCTTAGTCTTCTCGTCTTGCCAGCAAAAACACTAAGGCTTACTCTATTTAGTTACAACCCATGGTTATTATGAGGATCATAATGAAGCATTCGTACACATATTAACCATAAGAATGTGACCCTAATATTTTTTTCTCTTAGTCACTTGGGTAATTGGTGTGTGTGTGTGTGTGTGTGTGTGTGTGTGTGTGTGTGAGTGTACCTGGATTTTAACTCTTCTGAAGGAGGGACAGAAACTTTCATTTTAAATTCACCTGGCTCTCACATACAGTGTCTAATCTTTAGCAGATACTCAGTATGTATCTGTTGGATTTAAACTCAATGCTGTGTCTGTCCACCATTGTTGGCAAGATCTGAAACCCCTTTCTTCCAAACAAAAGCTAATTGCCTGTCATTAAAGGCAAAGTTAGTGTTTGGCCAACTAACTTGTGCACGTAAGCTAGGAATGTGATTATTTTTATCTTGGCGTTTATAACTGCAACTAGTATAACTACTCATAAAATTTCCAGTCCTTTGAAAAGCCCACTACTTGAGGCTGGAGTCCACTGAACAATGAGTTTCATGGGCTAGGTTGACGCTGTGTGAAGTATTCCTTTTCACTTATTTCTCAGATGACCTCTCAAGTAACTTAGTATGTGTCCTTCCTCCCACAAGTCACCCCAAAGGACAGTAGGACTTCCATAAATTTTTTTTCACAATGTCTATCATGCTCTCAACCTCACGCAAACCTTTTATTTTAGAGCTAAGTTAATTGCAAGCATGATGTCCACAGGATGTTTATGTATTGGCTGTTTATGTATCTGGTATGTTAGACTTTTCCCATACCCTTCCTGTATTTTCTAAAAAGGAACAACATCAACACTTCACTGCATAACTATAGGTCTCTACGGTTTTACCAAATTAACGTGTGGGCTTTATAAGACGTTGGAATTATAGCTGTATGTGGCTAGGAAATGCATGCAGATTTCAGGCCTTTGGTGAATTTTGTGGGTTTTTTTGTCTATGGTGTCTGAGAAACAGCCTCGTGAGTGAATCTCCTGGCAGGAGAACTAGAGCTCTGCACCGAGGCAAAAATCGCATCACCCCTTTCTAGATGCAGTGACCTCTGTTATGACACATACATCTTTCAGGTCTATCAGGAGTTTAAAGAGATTTTCAAACCTAAAAGACCAAAAAGCATATTAAATGTCATGTATAGGTAAAGTGTATTTACTTGTTTCAGAAGCTGTTGTTCCACTCTTCCTGTTAAGTTTTATCTGCATTAGTGGGGAGATCCCTAACTGACTCAAGATAAACACACATTTGTACTCCAAAGGCATCTGTCTATTCCAGCACAAACAAAAAGACTTGTTTATTATTAGTTTTCCAGTAAGTCATGACTTTAACTTTTCTCCCTCCTCCTAAAAGCTTGGTTTCAAAAACAAACACAAGGATGAATTTCTGGAAACTAAAGACTTGCAGATGAGGGCAACAGTCTAAATCAGCTTCTTGGCCTATAAACTCTGACAGCATCCTTTTATACTGACTTTCCATGTATTTCTCAGGGAGCTAGGTGGGCCTGTCACGTTAATGAGAATTTCATGTGCTGATGGCAAATCTGCAAGTGCAGGTGTCCAAGAAAACTCGTCCACTTGGCATGAACAATCCAGCAAGGAGCTGATGGGATTATTGAGATTAAAGTCAGTCACCGCCTAAGGTTATAAGGAATGCTGCCCCGGAGACGAGAAAGGAGAGAAAGAACAGACTGCCTAGGTACAGCTGGCCATCAGAAAGTGTGTGTCAACAGTTAGTCTCTGAAGGGATGCCAGTCATTCCTGAGAACAGATGAAATGAACGTCACGATTGAATATTTGGTCAACTGCGTTTTCTCTGTTGGAAGCTTATCGTTCATCCAGGAAGTGTATACTGATTCTTTTTGAAGATCACTGAGAAAGGGGGACAAGAAAAGCCTTGAAATAATGCATTTTCAAAAATTACTCTCTAAGAAAATCATTTGCATTTACAATTCACAAGGAACGTTCTGTAGTTTTGGACTGACTGACTCCGTGTTGGAGCTGGGCAATGAAAACAAGGAGAGGAGAAATGTTATATAATGATTAGTGATTTCCAGGCTCCCCTTAGAAGAAAGGGAAAAAGCATGACATCATTCTGTGTTCTGAAGATATGCTGCTTTGCCATCCAAATGCAGGCTGAAAAAAAAATCTATATTAATTTCATGCATTTCAGCCTGGGTCACACAATGGGAAAAATGCATGTGCATGACTACTTTCAAACCACAGGAGAATGAGCACAGATGTTACACTAAGCATATCATGTTATTCGTCCCCTAGCACTGCCTAAAGTCCTTAACATAATGGAAGCTATGACTTGCATTTATCCACTGGAACCATTCTTAACACGTGGTTGGATACATCTATTTCAAGCATACACTTGGAGGTGACAAGAGGTGAAATGTTTTCTTGGGGAACATGGCCACACTGCTGTGTGTGTGTGTGTGTGTGTGTGTGTGTGTGTGTGTGTGTGTGTAAGGGGCACTTCTTGACAGAAAAACATGGAGCTAAGGCGCATATTTGTAAATGCTAAAAAAAGCATCCCTTTCATATACCCTTGCAAGTTTTTGGAGCAGTAAGAATCCTATCCCATTGTTACTATACTTTTAGACACAAAGTTAAGGATAAGAACACATCACTTTGCATGGTTTTACTAAAACTGCCAGTATTTAAAAAGAAATCAAATGAACTGCTTCATAACATTTGAATTACTTTTGATAAAAAGATTTTAATTAAGATGAATTCTATATGAGACACATGAATATTCTAAGTCTAGACACTTCAAAGAAAGGTAAGTAGATAAACAGATGTTAACGTAAATTCTTCTTGAAACCGCAAAGTTCTTAGGCTAAGGGGACTGGATTATTGTATTACAGGAATTAATAATCACAGTTGAATTTCAGCATATACAGGATGAACCCCAAATTGCCTATTCCTGCCTCCTTTTCCTTTTTGTCCTACTGCCCAGAAAACACAGGAATGTGCAGATGGAGATCACGTAAGATGCCTTCCACGTTTGTCGCAATAAAGAAGATTCATTTATTTCCTAGTGGTTGATTGAGAGGAAATACCATATTGAATGTACAAATGTATTGACTGGTTTTTCTTTCCATGGAAATTGAATTGTTAAATAAATGAATTCTTGCTGTCTTGGGATTGGAGCTTTCTAAATAAATTAGAGCCTCCTTATTGCAATATTTGGAAACATAAGTTAAAACTACAGAAATAGTATAATGTGTGTGATAGAATGTTGCTGATTGAGAGTAGCAATGACTAGCCTGGATTTTTAAAATAAGGTTTAAATAATTAGCCCATGAAAATCCTATGTGCTATACCTTCATTTTTTAAGACTAGGAACATAAAAAAGAGCTATTATCTCTTCTTCCCGTGAGCGTGGTGTCCCTCCTAAAATACAAAAGAACATTTTCTTCAGTATTTCATATTTCATAATTTGCTAGTTTCTTTTTATTATCACAGGTACTCCCCACTGCAAATTTTAGATTTCATTTCCAGATTCTCAAACTGAAAGCTCTGTCAGATTTCTTGCACTTTCTGTAGCTATTAGCCTGCGTGTCTCCCTGGGTCTTGGTCTTTCTCTCCTCTGAGATGGATCTATCTGCATCAGCTTTAGCCCAAAGTAAATACATCAAGTCTTGGAGGCATAAGACAACTGTAATGTCCTTCTTCATACAGCTTCATCCAGGTTCCCTGGGGCCGCTTTTTTTCCCTGTCACTTTTCTGGGCTAGTATTATGGCCTATAACATCCTCAGAATTGAATGTGGTATTTGTCTTCTTAAGGAAAGAAAAAAAGACTGAGTATTGGCAGGACTTTAAGGTGTGAACAGTCCGTAATGGTAGGTAAGCTTATGCCTTACAGATATTTTCTTCAAAGATTGGAGAGACACGAAAGATGAACTCTCTGGGCCTCATCTTATCTTCCCTGGTGGGCTGCACATCCCTGTGAACTAGTACAAAAGAACCAAGGAAGACAGGCCTCACTAGTGAAGTTTCTATGTGAAATCCTCAGATAAACTTCATGGTGAAACCAACCTAAACAATTACTTGATCGAAGAAGAAAAAATGTTTTGAATTGAGAATACATTTTTGTTATGTGCTGCCTCACACGGTAATCAGGAGTATTTAAAATGAATTCCACTTATGCTTCATATATTTATGTTTTCATTTAGGCAAAGCCCAGGGCACCAGCTGATAGAGTAAATTTATTTCTAATAGAATCACAGAATCTTAAATGCTTGAAAAGACTTCAGAAGCTGTCTGGTCCAATCATCCATCCCCTGAAGAATTCTATCAATAGATAGTCCTTCTCAGGCCTGCTCAAAGAATAAAGGAGCTGATTTATTTTTCTGCTAAATCCTGAAAATGTAGTCAGAAATTTAAAGCATTAGAATTGTGAGAAAACAAAACTTTGGTAAAAGTAAGACTTCACTATTCTGAAGAAAGGCAATTCTAAGAGTGTCATAAATGCATTTTTAACCCCTTAAGGAAAAGAGAGCTTAAAAAAAAAAAACCCTGCATGTCACATGCATGAGTACATATGTGATTATTCTGAGTCATAATGTGTGCAATTAGTTTCACATGCTTACTCTGTTCAATAGCTGGAAATATGAAAGCATAATGCATTTTATTACTATTGGGATTTATAGAGCATTTTTGATTTAATCTGCTTTCCTCTCTTTATCTGAACACAGAATTAAATGAAATTCGAAAGCTGCGGGGAGGGCAGTGGAAGTGGAGAAAGGAAATAAATATGAGTATCTGTCTCTCTTGTAGGTCAGCATCCCAAATTGTTATTGTGATGCTGATCAAAATTGCCTTTTTGATGCAGAGCTTTCAAATGGTGCATTAAATGAGAAATATAAGAGGGTCTGGAATGTCCATCTGCATCCAGGCTTTGGAATTTGCAGGGTGTACCTTTTCCATCTTTGGAGGAGGTTGCTGTGAACGTGCTAGGTAAGTCTTAAACTGTGGGTTGTGCCAATTCTGAAGAACACACATTTTTTGCTCCAGGGCTTTCAAATTACGATATGAAAGTTATTTAAAGCTTAGGAGTTCGTGTGTTACATTACACGCTGCATAAACGTAGCCATTGCTCCTAAATGCGAACATTAATGCACTCTGTAAAAGGTACAATTATTACCGCCGGGACAGAAATCAACAAACCCCACCAAAGGAATTTCTTAAAACTGCTATCATAAAATCTGTGCATGTTATGGATTTCATTAACATTTTACTCCCTGAGGATTCCCAATTGTATAATAACAGAAGTTCTTTAAATTTTAAATACCACAGACAGGAACAGCCTTTCACCCAAAACAGATGTGAAACCATCAACCTTGCCTTCTTATTGGTCCACAGATATGAAACTGGTTGGAATTGATAGCTCTTAATGTGTTGTTGTTTAGGTTACAAAATTGGAAACTTAATAGTATTTTTCCCATGAAAAGATAAGTTAATAAGCAATAGACAAATTTTTCAAACACAGCTCCTTACTCTTGATTACCATGGAAGTGAAAACACACACACACACACACACACACACACACACACGCACGCACACACGTTTGATTTACATACTGCAAAAAAATTAAAATACTTTGGCAAAGGTCAGTGACACATAATGTCCAGGTGTGGAGGGGCTCATTTCAGTCTTATTTTTCCTATATCTTGTCAACAATGACTTGTGATTTTATCCTTGTGTTTCCTTTTCATAATCCAATCCTTATCAGTGCATTTTGAGACCCAACTACAGTATTTTGCAATCACATCTGTATTTATTTAGCTAAAAACAGTTCACTTTTAAAAGCTAAAAATAGTGAAGCTTAAGATAAATAAACCAGGAGGTTTATGATGCTGTTTTCCTGCATAAGGTAAACAGATGCATCTGTATTTTTGGAAAACAAAAGAACTACGGTTCTAGTCAAATGATTATCTATGATAAGCAATTGAAATGTGACAAAAAACAGCCAAGCAATCAGTTTACCTTTCCTTTGTCATCAACCTTATTAATGGTGATTAACCTTATTATTTAAAAAATGACTTGATTAGGACTTGGGACATCTTCTATACCAATGGTTTTCAATGGAGGGGGATTTTTGTCCCCAGTAGGACATTGTACAATACCTACAGACATTTTTGACTGTCATAATTGAGGTGTATGTGTTTGTGTGTGTGTGTGTGTGTGTGTGTGTGTGTGTGTGTGTGTTACTGACTTCTAGTGGGTGGAGGCCAGAGGTACTGCTAGATATCTTACAATGCACAGATAGCCTCCACAATAAAGAGTTATCTAATCTAGGGGAGCATGGGCGACTCAGGTGGGTAAGCATCCGACTTTGGCTCAGGTCATGATCTCACGGTTCATGAGTTCAAGCCCTGCATCGGGCTCTGTGCTCCAAGCCTGGAGCCTGCTTCGGATTCTGCCCCTCCCTGCTCGTGCTCTCTCTCTCTCTCTCTCTCTCTCCCTCTCTCTCTGTCTGTCTGTCAAAAATAAATAAACATTAAAAAAATTAAAGAATTATCTAATCTAAAACATCAGTATTGTTTAGACCAAGAAACTCTGGTTGGGACAGAGTCCAGTCATTGGCCAAAGGTAAAGCCTTGGCAATGACTGCTCAATTTGATAGACATCCTTTACCAATCAGTAACTAAGCAGGAATATGCTGGGACTTAAATGTGCTTACCTGGTCTTCACGATGTCACCTTCAAGAAGGATCCAAATTCATGTTTGCACAGTATTACAACTGAGTAGCAACAAAGAAGGGGCAGCAAGGATGCTAAGATTCTAGTCCAGGGTCTGGGTCATTAACTTGCTATGTGGTCTTGGAAATCACTTAACCTCTGAACTCAAGCAAAATAAGGAATTTAGATAAAATGATGTTTGCATCTGCTTTTAGCCTTATACTTAAAGCTGAGCTATCCTAGAAAGAAAACAATTCTCCTCTAGAATATAATTATGAATATTGGTTCCAAATAGACATAAAACAATTAAGAAACCAAAACCATAAACAAATGAAATGTGTGTGGTATGCAAATTAATCTATGTGAAGTGTAGTTCTACCTGAATAGTTGTGGTTTTTTTCAATATTGTCTTTCCAGCGATTTCATCATAAAAATCTAAGAGGTTTCTTTAAATGTCACACATTCTCTTTGGGGTGTGTTGACATGAAATACTAATTAGTAAAATCATTTGACTGATTTTTAAAACTGAATTAAGTGGTTGATTTGATCAAAACAGTTAAAATGATCTTGGTATTTTGTAGATGACAAAACAGTCAGGTAAAAATATCTTAAATAATATGCCACACGTTTATTCCATGTTCCCCAAATCATAACCTCCTTTAATGCAGCAACAAGTTCTGACTTTAACCCATCCGTGTGCATGTTTTCTATAAGTATTTCCTTCAAATGACTTTCAACAACTTGAGAAAACAAGGTACAAGAGAAAGCAAAGGAAAAGTTCCTCCAGAGAGGAATTTTGGGAACAGAGACTTCCTGGGTGGAACCTAGTCAGAGAAAACAGCCCTGTGATAGGATGTAAAGCATTCATTTTATCAGGAAGTAGAGGTCCCTGCAGAAACAGGGTAAGATAATGAAAGACTTATCTTGGGGGAATTTTTTTTAAAGCAATTTTTCTCCCTTCCAGATCAATGTTTTAGCTAAAACAGCATACTAATATTAGTTGCACCACAGACACACACACACACACACACACACACACAGGCAGCACACCTGGGGAATAAACATTCAGTCAAACAGCTATATTTTTCCTAAATTTGCCAACACTATATTTTACATGTCTCATTCCACATTTGGGTAACCCAGTGAGCTATTTTTGTCAGTTCTCTAGTTACACATTTATAAAGGATCATTTTATTGCGATTTCAGCAATTTACTAATGATCTGAATGAGATAATGTACGCTCTAAAGTGTCTGGTTTATAAGCAGACCGTTTACAGTCAGGATAACGTGGCTCAATATATGTTCTGGACCAGTCAATTCAGCAAATGGAACCAATTATGAATACAGCATTACAGATTGTAAACCTGCTAAAAACTAGCAATTGTATGAAAATGTCAAAAACTATTTCATCCATGATACCTGTTCCATACTCAACACATTATTATGAGAACAAAAGATTTTTCCAGAAAGTTTAGAAGAAAATTATACATGAAGCCTGTTAAAATAAATGATATTCTAAGGCTTTACGATAAATGATTTCAGTTTCTATCCTAATTTTGGAAGACAAGCAACTTTAAAGATAAAAACAAGGATTCCAAATAAATTCTTTTAACTGAATGAGGAGCACTAACTTTTCCCACCTAAGATTTCCTAAAAATGTGTAATAATTCCATGTGTCAGAGGGAATATTTCCAAGAATTCATGAGTTACTTCATTCCATTTGTTACTATTCCAATACAGGGCATCCAGCTGGCCCCTTCTTAGCTCCTGAAATCAAGCCCATGCCTTTAAATTGCCTTTTGTCTCCATTATCAGCAAGTCATAACTGTTAATTCCATGTTTTAATGATGACAGAGCCACTCTGGAAGTTGCTGGTAGCTCCAACTCACAGCCCTGGAGGGATGTTGGGAAGCCTTTGGGCAATAAGCCAGGAAGGACCTCCTGGCCTAGAGGAAAGACCCTTGGGCTGGGGATTATAGGAACTTGTCTATTTGAATGACTGTCTCTCCTCCAGGACCTGTGGGGCCTTATGACCTCACCTCACCAGACTTTGTGGTTTTCCTCTGTAGAGTCGGCGTGAGAGAATTGCTCAGTTTACTGCATTTGAGAATTTGAGAGTGTAAGGTGAAAAACTCACAGTTCGAATGGCCAAAGAGCTATGGAAAAGCCAGCTGCACGCTGGGCCTGGGTCAGGTCCAGCCACAAGTGGTGACTCACCAGCTGCTGTCTGCCTTCATGATCTCTCTGTGCCTACTGACTCCATTCTCACGTGTGAGAAAGGAAGTCCATTTCCATTGTGTAAGCCCAATTTTCCCTACAAGTTGCATCTTTTCTGCAAGTTGGGACTCATGAACCATTTAACTTCTTTGAGCCTCTGTTTTTTCACATGAAGTTGAGGATGTAAATCTTTGGCCTATTTAACTTACATTCTAAGACTAAACTGGGATGTGTACAAAAAGGTGCTTTAAAAAAGGAAAAGTAGGGCACCTGGGTGGCTTAGTTGGTCGAGCAGCTGACTCTTGATTTCGGCTCACTTCAAGATCCCAGGGTCATGGGATCAAGCCCTGCGTCAGGCTCCACACTGAACATGGAGCCTGCTTCAGATTCTCTTTCTCTTTCCCTCTGCCCCTCTCTGCCACTTGCATTTTCTCTTCCTCTCTCTCTAAAAATAAAATTAAATTAAAGATAAATAAAAGAAAAAAGAAAAAGTGCAATAGGAACATAAAGTTTTGTTGTTAGAACATGTCTTACAATTAATTTTATTATTTATTTATTTAAATTTTTGAGAGAAAGAATGAGAGTGCAAGTGGGGGGAGGGGCAGAAGGACAGAAAGAATCCCTAGCACGTTCCATGCCTAGAGCATAGCCCAACACAGTGCTTGATCTCAAAACCATGAGATCATGACCTGAGCCAAAATGAAGAGTCGGACGCTTAATCGACTGAGCCACCCAGCACCCCAATCATATAACTAATTTTAAAATCCACAAAACAACCCTAAGGCCTGGCCTGATCAGTTTCACATGTTGAACATTAACAAGGGCATTTACTTTCTTTGACACTATGATTGTAAGTGAGTGAACACGACTGAGGGTGTGTGGTGTGTGGTATTGTGGGTGTGTTATGACTCAGTTCAGATTACCTCCTTTCCACACTAAGGCCTTTTGTTGCTGATGTCTGCTTTCAAAGTTCCTTCAGTTAGAAAATGTGGAATATTATCCAACAGGAACATACATAAGGCAAGAGGAAAATATAGAATCAAGCCTCCTCATAAAGTTAGTGCTAGCTCCTCTCTTCTGGAACTTTCCTTCTCCTCATTCCTCAGAATGAACATCTGTACAAGTAAATAGAGAGAGGTAGTGCAGAGAGAAGACGATTTTGCTCTGGGGGCTCAGTGAGGTATTCTCAGAGCTACAGAGTATCTTTGTGGAGGCTTCTTTCTTCTGTGTGATTAATCCATAAAAGGGCTGATTTACCAAACCAAACAGGATGGGGTTTAGAAGCCAGCGCTTTCACTTTCTGCTTCTCTGGGATAAGTGACGGCATAAATAATCTAGTACCCAAAAATTTTCCCACAAAAGACAATGCCCCCAAATTTGGAGAAGAGTGGAGTTTCAGCCTGAGTCGGTTTATCAAGCAATTCTATTTCTAAACTCACTGGAGGGTGTGGTAATCGATTAGTCCCTGGTGCCATTTTATTTCTTTGGATCAACAAAGGTCATATCCCATCTAAGCATTATATCTCTTGCCTTTTTTCCCCCTCGTCTCCTGGCATTTTAATCAGGGAAAAGTCACAGTTGTTTTGAGGAGAGCGCTCCCAAGAGCTTTAATTAAAGCGAGAAGGATAAATCTGTTTACAGTGTGGTGAACACTATCATTAATAAAACATTGAAATAATTAACGAATTAAATTCTGCTTTGTGTGTGAATGACTACACTTAGGATCCATGAGAACACGTTTCCGGAGCAGACAGTATGCTACGCGCTTAGTATGCACAGAGGAGAAGAAAGCCCAAGACTGCATTTCTCTGAGATTCACAGTATCATGAACTGCGACAGCTTGAATGGAGAAGGCTACCATACCTTCATTTTACAGGGAAAGAAATTCAGCTTCAATGAGGTTAATGGCTTGGGCTCTGATTATATGCTTGAAAATTAAGAATTTTTATAACACCACTGATATACGGAGTCTTTACTTTGAATCCTTTATTGTTTAGCCAGAAACAAAAGGAAGAAAAAGACTAAATGAATAATAAGATAAGCAGCTCCAAGCAACAGGACAGAGTGGAATACTCTGAAAAACATGGGCAAATTTCGAAGTGTGGTTAAACTCTGCTGTTGACCATTAGGAGGTTTTAGCTGCTCAGGATATGAAGTGGCCTTTTGAGCAGGATATGACCACGTGCAAAGCTCCGAGTGGGGACTTCCCTTATGCCCCTTCCCACTAAATTGCCTCTTGACTTGTTTTTAAGCTTTCTGGCAGACAACAGATCTCACAGGAAGCACCGATGTAGACGTTCATACCCACGGTTAACGACGCATTGTTTTTTTTATGTCACTCAGTAATTTCCTAGAGAAAACAATGGCAACCAAAGACTGTTCCTGTCTTGAAGGAAAGTCAGCTTCCAACACTGCCTTATTAATTTAACACATGCAAGTGTTTGTTCTTGTTGCTACAGCAACATGTTTTGTGGGGTATATCTCATGCAAAATGTGAAAAAGCAGAAAAAGAAAACAAATACCAACCGCATACTGATGTGCATATAAATAGAAATGTCTGTGCGCTAATGCTCCTGTGATTGGAGGTACGCGCCTCTTGCCCTCAGCCTCAATTATGCTTTACTTGGTGGTTAATGTAAAACATCTACCCAATGAAAACAACAAGCCAACCACTTCCAAGGAGTTTCAGAAAAGCTGGAAACATACAAAATTATTCATAATTAGGTGATGGGTGAATGATAAGGGCTCCCATCATGAGGGAAAAGATACAACAAACATGTAAATGAGTCCAGTGAGCTCCAGAAGGAGCAAAAGATAATCTTACCTCAAGGTGAACTGATGCTGAGTCTCTCTGACATTCATCGTCCATAGGGATGGAGGCATAAGGGCATTGAATGCTAGATTTAGAAAGAGTAAGCACCCAACTCATCTCCGTGTGTCCTCTCACAAGGAAAGGCATGAAGGGAATTATGTCCCAAGATATACCTGAATTCATATGAAAGGTAACAAATGATAAAGAAGAGGAGACTGAAGTGTAAAGAAGCAGGTGTTGGGAGTTTGGCAGACCCTGATTCCAAGCCCGGTCATTCACTGTGATCTTGGGCATTTACTAATCTCTCCGAACCTCAGGGTCCTCCTTTGTAAAATGAGGATAATAGCACCTCCTTCACAGGATTACTGTGAGGATGAAACACAAATATGTCAAGTACTCAGCAGAAGTGGGGCCCCATAGTAAACCCTCAATAAATGGTAACTATTCTACGAATGGCACAATTGTCATTCATGCTGTTCACCAAATTTCTAGCTCTCCTCCATCCAGCATGAAGTGAATTGCTACCCCTCAGAAGATAAGTGTGGCCATGGGATGTGCTTTGGCAATGAAAACGGATGAAAGCGCTCTTTGAGGGGACCATAAGAGCTAGCACAATGGCTGTGCTCTCTTTTTCCCTTTGCTTGGTGACCAGCAATATTTGAGATGACAGCTGTCCCCTCTGTCCGGGTCCTGGTGTTAGAAGATGTGGAACAGACCCCCAGCTGGCCGATGGAGAGTAGCTTGAGTAAGAAGTAAACCTTGTTTGAGAGATTTTGGTTACGTAGCTTCTCCTAACCATTGCTTTCTATGCTTTGATAGAAAGAGTCGGACCATTTCAGATTTTTTTTTCCTTTTGCCTAGCTCCTGAGAAGGATGTAAATCCTGTCTTGTTGACAAATGCTTTGTGAGAGCCCATCTTGTCTCAATGTTTCTACTGACACAGAATTGCCTTGCACAGAAGAATTGCTACAGTTGCAATTTCAGAAGTCTTGCAAGCCCAACACTGTCCCTAAATTATTGAGCACTATCCACATTACCAAGAATAGGACCACGTTACCATGCAAACATGCTTAGCACTGCAAAATGCAAGCTTTCCTCTGGAGACACGTCTGTCAATCATACTGAACTGCCTGTTGGTTTGGGGATGTGAAAAAAACAAGTTACCAAGAGCTATTTTGACATAGGCAAATTCATTTAACTTCTGACTTAATCTAGAGCTGGATTCAGCAATCCTTAGGTAAAAATCTCATCTTTTCTCACCGTCTACACATTTCTCAGTGTTATCATTTAGAGGTTAGCAGGAGTTCAGTCTCCTTAATAGGCCATTTCACTTTAAGTGTATGTTAAACTAATATTGACCTTTACAAAGTAAAACAAAATCTGGGATTTGTGCTCAAAAGACTGAAACAACAATGGATATAGAAAGTAGGGGATTAATCATCTTGCTTTTTTTCTTGCTTAGAAACTCTCTCTGGGAATTAGTCATTTTTATATATCTTGCAATGTATGTAAGACAAGCTTTGCCTACTCTATGAAAATGAAGCCTGTATCCTTCAGCAAATAACTTTGTATAATTTGCCCACAGTTTAACACACAGCCAGATACCCAATGTTTCATTTGACAGTGGGTGAAAAAGTCAAGAACATGAGCATCAGGTCTTGAGTGGGCGTATCCAGACATCAAGGTTGGCCAGGCTGAGGTATTAGGATTGGTGCCAGGGATGAGTTGGGGCAAGGGAGTCATGGTGCAGAAGAGGAGAGTCTGTCGGGGATGTAAGGGTAATGGTAAGGAAGGGGGTATCAGGGCAAAGGGAGGGAAGCAGAAGCAACGTCATAATAAGGATACAAATGTGTCCATTTCAGACATACATGTGTATATACACAGCCCCCAAAGACCAGTGCCCTTGATCTGCTCCCACTGCTTTCTTGGGCATGTGCTATGTACACTTGTATGGAAAAGCAAACCTCAGCTCCTTTCTTTCCTTCTTCTACTCTGAACAAACAAATAAGAAGCCTTATACTTTGATATAACTATTTCATGCAAGTCTACTGGTTGAGCCAAAATATTTCATCAAGGAAATAAAAATCTGTTGAAGGAGGAAGTATATGAATAGAAAATGTGTAGTTGTTGGGAAAAATCAGATCTTTTAGTTGTTACCAAAGTGAGACAACTGGGCATTCTCTGAAGAGTTAAAAAAAAAAAGAATTTTCAAGGACATCAAGCAGGCCTGCTTTTCTTAGACTGCAGTGACATGATGGTTCTGCAGGGTGATGACACTTGGTGCCCATTCCTTTTGTCTTCTCACCTGCAGGCATCAGGCATTGCACTGCTTTTTTTCAACACCCTTTCTAGATGACCAAAATCTTCCACCCTAAAGATGCCACGTCTCCTGCTACATACCTGTATCCACTCTCTGTAGGAATCTTCTCCGGGAGTCCACCCATTCTCAGGGTAGTTGAGGCGAGAGCGTTCTGCAGACCAGTTAGTGCTATACTGGGAAGAAGCTGTGATTTGGTCAGAATGAATCTCCCCTGATTCCATGCCCAGAGCTTCCATACATTTGAAATCTAGAGGGGAAAAAATGGCCCAAAGTCATGAAAACATAGGGGACCTGAAATGCAGATTTCTTTTTATAATCTGGCAAACTAAAACATTCATGTTGACATTCACACAAAATCTTACAGAAGATGACAGTGGGGGACTTATTGAGACCTGGTACTGATACGTGGGAATAAATTCATGGCAGTAATTTTTAAAAACAGGGTTCTGAAGATCTTGTAGTGGATTAATTATTTTCCTAACTGGACCTAGGTTGACAGAAATACTATTAGAAATCTATTAGGGGGTGCTTGGGTGGCTCAGTCAGGTGAGGGTCCTGACTCTTGGTTTTGGCTCCGCTCATGATCTCATGGTTCATGAGTTTAAGCCCCACATCAGACTGTGCTGGCAGCACAGACCTTGCTTGCAGGTCTGTCTCTGCCCCTCCCCCCACTTGCTCTGACTCTGTTGTTCTCAAAATAAATATACTTTAAAAAAATTACTAGGAAATGATGGCGCTTTTGATTTATTTTCAAAGTTCATACGAGTACACACCAGAAGTTTTAGTATTTTCTCTAAGATCCAGTAAAAGTGAAAAAGATTCTATGTCTGTTTATAATCCATATTTGGTGAACAGTAGACTTTAATTCTCTGTCTTTCAGATTTCCTTGTAGTTGGCACCTGGGCCACTTCTCCCTGATTCCCTTTGTTCTCATGCGTCCTGCCCTGGCCTTGTCATGATTATTAACATCATTAGTTTATATTATTAAAATATGAGAGTATCCATCAGAAGTAAACCACAGTATCATATGGTCCCAAGGAGGACCACAGTTTTACAACATAAAATAATAATGCTCACAATGATGACTATGAATCATGAAAGCATGTATTCCATTAGGCCTCATATACTCAGTGAAACAATGAAATATGACATTGATATGAAATATGACATAGGGAAATAAATAATCAACTTTAAGAAATGTGAATCTAAAAGTACTAACATGGGGAAAAAAGCTTTAGAGATTAAGGATTCTCAATCATCAAGAAAAATGCCAACTAACCAAACTTGCGCATTTTCTGAATTTTTTATCATAATAGATAAAGTTTTATGGCATAGAAGGTTTTCTTTCACTGGTTTCATACTTTTAAGCTTAGATTTGTTATTTGTAATATAGAAATATTTTTAGGGGTGCCTGGGTGCCTCAGCTGGTTGAACATCCACCTCTAGATTTCAGCTCAGGTCATGATCTCATGGTTCATGGGATCCAGCCCTGTGTTGTGCTCTGTGCTGACAGCATGGAATCTGCTTGGGCTTCTCTCTCTCTCTACTTCTGTCTGCCTCTCCCCCATGTTCTCTCTCTCTCTCTCTCTCTCTATCTCTCTCAATAAACATTTAAAATATTTATAGACACAAACATATATAAATTAATTAATCAAATTAAACACAAATAAGATCTTGAAATTTAATTGGCCTTTTCATTTTCCAGTAAGATCTGGTAGAAAAGATGTTAGCATATCTATGGGGCACCTGGGTGGCTCAGTTGGTTAAGTGTCTGACTTTGGCTTAGGCCATGATCTCATCGTTCGTGAGTTTGAGCCCCGCATCAGGCTCTGTGCTGACAGTTCAGAGCTTTGAGCCTGCTTCAGATTCTGTCTCCCTCTCTCTGCCTTTCTCCTGCTCACGCTCTGTTGGTCTGTCTCTCTCAAAGATAAATAAAGCTTAAAAAAAAAAAAAAAGAGTGGGATGCCCAACCAGCTGAGCCACCCAGGGCACCCATCTGACAAATATTAAAAAAAAAAAAAAAAAAAGATACTAGTATATCTGCAGGAAAGGTCTCCAAACAGCCCCTGTCCTCTTCCCTATGTTACTTTACAACCTGGCAGCTAGACCTGATGAAATACACAATTTATTCATTGTTCTCTCTGGTGTTTTCCTTGGGCCCTTAAAAGAGCTGGACACCACATAAACTTTGAAGAAGCGTTGAGTTAGTTGATTATTTTAATAAGATGTGAAACATAGTACTTCCTCTTTCTTTTGTGGAAAGCTATAACCAAAATTAAAACATGCTTCTTTTACATGAATATCCACTTTTATTCACCTAAAAACAAAAAACAAATGGCTTCCATTGGTGTCTTCACAAACCAATCCACCAGGTGTCATCTATTCTGTAAGACTGCCTTGTCAATAAACTATGGCAGATTTGTTCCTATCCCTTGTGATCAATGCCTGTCCTTTTATGATTCTCAGCCCAGTACACATTCAAGGGTGCCAGATAGGGTCTGGCTATAGTTCGTTGTTTCAGGACACTGTTTTGTCATTTCCCACTTTCTCCCATAATTTCAGAGGCTCACAAGCAGCCTTCTCATCCACAATTTCCTTAAGAAAGCACACCAAACAGTTCTTCCTATTGATATCCAAAAAACCATTTAAAAGAGAAAAATAAATATTTGACATTCCAATTCGCAAACCATTTCTTTAGTGTTTCATGTGGCCACAGATGTGTGAGGAGGAATAACATGGAGTGTTTACCACAGGGCTTTGCAGGGTGAATAAATACTGACCTTCTGAGACACTACTCTGCAAAACACTGTAGTTTGCTGAGAAGCCTTCTTTTGCGATTGCACTGTCAGTATAAAAAACCATGGAGAGAATGCCCGAGGAGGAACGGATTCGACCTGGTGTCTTCTGTCCACAGTAACGCCCAATGTGAGGACCAACTAGAAAGGGAGAAATGCAGAGAACATTAAAGTATCTTTTGTTCCACCGCAGATGCAAGAATGACCGTTTGCAAACATGGGTCCCGGCAGAACCCAGAAGTGTTTTCTTACCCAAAGCAAGTCTTCCCTGGTTAATTGGTTCACTGTGAACATATTGGATCAGGTTTGTGGAGAGGGATATAAAGTGTGCTTAGAAGGGCAATAACAGGCATATAACCTCATTCCCCACTGAGCAGGATTGTTTTCAGGAACAGAATCAAAATGCTTGCTTCATCTGCAGTGAATGAGATTTGGGCTGTCAAGTGTCACCTTGACATTCATCTCCAGGACCAAACTGCACACACTACCCAGTGCTGAAAGATTCCAGCTAGGCTGTGATCACCAAGGGTTCTGGAAGCTGCCTTACTCACTTTTCCCCCTCTATGAGGAGATCCAGGGAACTGGTCCCGGATGCAACCAGACCAGTGCCAGGAATCTGATCCAACATTGAGTAACCCCAATTTCCCTCTTCATTCCATCTTTTAGTTCTGGAGCCTTATTATGATGAACATCACAGGCAGGGCTCTATCTAATGGATAATTTATAATTGTAACAACTTAAAAAAATTAGAAGCTACAGACACCAATAATTTATACGTAATAATAAGTTGTAAACAAAATGAAAAGAAAATGCATCTGACTTTTCTCTGTTTTTTTTCTCTCCCAAACTTAAGAGACGTGACCACATTGCACTTAGGTCCTGTGGCTAAAAGATGGCCCAAAGGAGCCATTTGACTGTGCACATCAGGAAAAAAAGTAGTACCTGGGGCAGTGAAAAATTGGGAACACTGATTAATTTGTGATATGTCAAACTGCAACTGGGCTTAAACTGGCCACCCCTTTGTTGAAGTGCTTTTAGATAAACCTTGGCAGTTAGTAATTGCAACTTGCCACATAGACAGTGCACAAGCCCTCTGGGCTTGGAGAATCTCTCCAATTCCCTGTCCAGATCATCAGCAAGGAAAAAAAAAATCCCCTTTTTTCTAGTTTTTTTGTTTTTTGTTTTTTTTTTTTTTTCCATTGCACATATGGTAAAAACATAGCAGATGGTTTGGGCTTAGAAGGACAATCTGGTGTGGACCATTTTCCCCTCCAAGAAATCCATGGTTCTCTGCATTTCAACTAAGAGTTATTGCTTTGTTCAAGGAAGCACAGTGGGTGGACCCCTCTCTGGAAGGATGGGCCTACAGAAGGGACTTGGTGCGCCAAGGCCCGTGTGTGGAGCTTGGATGCAGAAAGCAGCTGATGAAGACTAGAAGCAGCTTCCAATGTGATTGGAAAAGTGAGTCTCATAAGAACTGATCTCCCTGGAGCCTCACCTACCCACTGAGTTCCTAGTAGGCAGCTGGCTAGTCCAAGCACCCTGCTTTTCGGAGTGCTCAAATCCTTGGCTGACAGGTTTTCAGCTCTTGGCTGGCCCTCTTAAAACAAAGCAAACCTAAAACTACAACTAAACCAAAGTGTTTCCACATTTGAGTTAGTGAAAAATGGTTACTTCGAATATCTGATAACTTCTCCATGCATTCATAGTAATTGATGTGATTGAATTTAAAGAGTTTTCTCTACTGTAACTCCTCATTCTCCAGCAACCAAACATTGTGTGTGTGTGTGTGTGTGTGTGTGTGTGTGTGTGTGTGTGTAGCCTGCTTTATTATGAAGAAAACAAGGACCCTGGCCCATTAGGGGAATTGATACAGATTATCTACAGGGCATGACATGGTCATGAACAGGGACTCTGTTATGGGAAGAAAATGTTGTTCTATCAGGTTTCCCAGTTGGCAGAAGAGAGCATCTCAGGAGATGAAACTCGCAGTTTTGTTTCTCTTGAGCTTTAATCTGAGCCTCAGCTTCTTCTACAAGTGCTAGTCCTTTGGCAGATTTTCATCATTCTGAATGAATTCAACACTTTTTTCTTCCCTATGGAGCACAAAGTTGCCCATGACATATGCATGAAAACACCGAGCTAGAGCCATAAACTCCGGTCTTTCCTTTCCTTGAAAAGAATCCCATTTCTGATTTACAATCTTAATGAGAGGCCTAGAGTCCATTCGTAGGTTCTCACTTTTTCCCCTCATTTAAATTCCATTATTGTGGTTTCATAACTTTCTTTTTCTTTAGCTTGTGGGCAAACATTTACAGCCTTAGTCCTTGGAGCCGGTCTCTGATCACCACAGCCATTGACCCGCCAAGAATACAAGTGCACAAGGGAAGCCACACTCAACCCCTTAAGCTCTGGCTGCAGATTCCCCACCCTCCCCCCACCACCCCATTCCTCTGGGGAGCGGGGAGGGGGAGTCTCTTTGAAAGAGCAAACAGAAGAGAACTTGTCTAATGCAGACTCATAATTTAGAGAGTCTCCATGACTCACTGGTTTATAATGTTTAAGACATGCCGGGTAAATCTGCCTTCTGTCCTTTAGAACCTTGCCCCCGGATAGCAGTGTGCAACTCTCTTTAGGAGCCCTCAAGATATGAGAGTGAAAAGGCTTTTTCGACTATAAGACAAAGAAGTATTGAATTTTCCTGAACAACAGCGAGACCTTAGCCTAGCAAGCTAATGCAATATTGATCTGAGCAAGAGTGGGCACAGTACTTATCTATCTCATGCATGTGCTCATTTGTGTATTTACATGAACACAGCTATTGGATTTCCTCTTTCCGTTAGGCCAAGGAGATGAATGGAAACTCACAAAAACAGAAGTGGAACTCAGCAATTGCATTACTGAAGAATTTAAGTAAGCAATATGTGCTAAACAATCTCTTGGGGGGACAGTAGGTGCATAGTGACCATATCTTTCCAGGTGTGAAGGCAATAAAGTATTTATGCTATTTAAAAGATATACCTGCAACTGGGAATGGCATTACTCTGTTATTTGTATTTTTCCATTAATTTCTCCAATAATTAATCTCTCCAATCTCTCACCTCAGAATGAGACAGTTTGGTCTCCTGTTCCCTTTCTATGGTGGGGGGCAAAAAAAAAAAGGCAGCAATCTGCTATAAAGACAGACTTTCAAAAGGAGGCATTCTGAATAACTAAACAAAAAAGGTAATCACTTCGAAAAAGTACAAAATAGACCAGGTATTGTTTTCCTACAATAATAAACTTTTTGTTGGAGAATATCTGGACTTGGCAACTTTTCCCCAGAAAAAAAAAATTGCACATTTATGTCATTTACATTTTGGAATGTTTATAATTTTATGTTTATATCATTTCTATTTTAGAAGTTTAATTTAATTTTATTTTTTATTTTTAAATGCTTTTATTTATTTTTAAGAGAGACAGACAGCATATGAGCGGGGGAGGGGCAGAGAGAGAGAGGGAAACAAAAAATCCAAAGCGGGCTCCAGGCTCTGAGCTGTCAGCACAGAGCCCAGTGCAGGGCTTGAACCCATGGACTATGAGACCATGAGCTGAGCTGAAGTTGGACCTTTAACCCACTGAGCCACCCAGGCGCCCCAGAAGTTAATTTTAATATAAACATTAAGTCAATAAAATCCAAACAGAGCTCAATCTAGCGTTCATGAAACTTACTCCTCAAATAGTTGATAGTTTTTGGAATGTAGGTAACAACAGCAGCTAAAGCCTGGGGGAAGAGCTGACTTCATGTGTGCCCATGTGGTGTGAGCTAAGCATTCGTGTTTGGCTCCAGAATACAGCACAAACATTTGCAATATCCACCAGGGCCGGGCAGTGTGCTCAGCTCATGGCTCACAAACCATATGTAAACTTCCACCAATTACTACAGAGTTGCTACTTGTGAATCCTTGGAGCTTAAGGAGTGATAGACAGAGATGTGTGATTCACAACAATGCATACCTCGACTTGAGTTTGGGAGTAAACTGCTTTTCTTCAAAGTCAATCCTATTCAATGGGTCGCTTTCAATTACATAGTCACCTAATTCAATGTGTATGATAAAAGGCAACATAAAATCACTTGATGGTTAAAAGCCTTCAGCGCCTTCTGGTTGTTGTTTTTGGAAGGGATATCAAAGAGTAAAAGCAATTTTGCTGGCAAGGGACTGTATGTGTTATGTGTTGAACTACTATAACAAAAATGTTTCTAGTGCCACTGACAAACCCAGGAGGGGAAGTCTGTCATTTTTGCCTAAAAAGGAGAGAGCTGTTATGCTGGTGTAGGCTGGACAAGGCTAGGTAAATTTTAACAAATATACAACACAGTTTCCATATTCCAAGGCCAGTTTTCTCTGGGAATAAGTCAAGTGCACCGTAGTTTAAAACATGAGTGAATTGCAAGGCTGATAACTCTTATTGTTAATTGTTCCTCGCTTCAACTCAGTGATTTTCTAGAGCCAGAAAATTACTACTTTGAAAAACCCTTGACACTAATAACAATGTGCTTCTTTCTGAAAGTATTCTAAATAAGTTGGTTGATTGGACCTCCTTTTCAAATGTCAATTTAAATGTAAGTTCTAGAAAGGAAGGCTGCAAATTTGGGTTGTGAACAAATAAACCCATTATTAAATGTTCCAACTATTATTACAATACTGTTATAATATTGTTTTCCTAATTATCAGATTGAATACTTAGAAATCAATCAGCACTCTGTTTGGGCAAATCTCATTACTTAATGAAGGAGTTTCGATAAGATCATCATAACCCTATTTATATAGTAAAAGAGCAAAGACGAAACTACACCAATGATAACTCACCCACTTACTGCAATGACAATATAAGCTTTCTCTAAACCCAGTTTATCTCCATTGCTGTTTACTGTTGAGGAACATAGCTAAATTGAATTACGCTGAGAATTTTAATGTCATTTCAAAGGCAAAGGCAATCTCTTTCACATGATACTTGCCCTTCATTTACAATTTAATATGTATTTAAATATTCTTTCCTCCAGCCTGATCATAATATCTGACTCTATTTTATTGGTGGTTACATATTTCTAACTGCATGATTCGTAAGAACTTCCAAGCTGCCCTTTCTGATCTGTGTAGAGTGTGTTCTCTAGAGAAATCTTAATATTAAACCAGACTAAACACAAGACAAGCAATGCAGCTGCAACAAATTATTTGATATTATCTCCCTCTTTTCAGGATTTGGGTGTGTATTTTTGCCATTCACCTTCTAATTCACAAGGATAGAAATGGAAAACTTTCATCTAGCTGTCCACATGGCCACCCCCTGCCCCCTACCTCCTTCAAATCTTTGCTAAAATGACATTTTTGTAATAAGGCCGAACCTGACCACCTTATTTAAAATTTCAGCCTAAATATCCCTGTCTCTTAACCCTAGTACTTTTCATGCCTTTGCTCTACTCTACTTTCCTTTCTTTCATTTTTGTTGTTGTTGTTGTTGTTTACAGAAGTTCTCACTTTTTGCATTCCAAGGACAGAATTCTTTCATCTGTAAGTGTATTGTTTATTGTCCAATGGCCCCTGGCAGAATTGAAATTCCGGGTGGGGGGGTGGGGGGGGCAGGGCAGCCACCTTTGATTGTTCTGTTACTAAGTAGCTAGACCAATGCCTGGTACATGGCAGGTATTCAGTAAATATATTTTAAAATGTAGGATAAATTTAGATGATAAAAACAATGTATACAGATGATGTGCTGAGATGATTCAAATTGCCAAAGATAAAAATTCCCTAGGGAGCAGATAAGGAATCTGTCTAAATTAGTAATGTCCAAACATCCTCTTTCTTTTTCTAAATTTCTAAATTTTTGGTAACCGCATAATGGATGCCATTTCACCCTTAAAATTGTATCAAGTACTTAACCTCTCTGGTCTTTAGTCTCTGCATTTGTCAAGTGAATTGTTTGACTTAACTGATCTCTTCAGGTCTGTGAATTAACGACCAGTAGGCAGGTCAATGAAATGAGGCAAATACTTTAGTCAGGAAAACCATGTGTTGGTCCTAATTCTATCACAAAAATAGCTATGAGACCACGTATAATCGTTCATGGCCCCAGTTTCCTTACCTATAAATTGAAGAAATTAGACTAGATAATTACTGTCTTCTGAGCTCAAATATTTCATCGCTGCTCTTCATAAAGAGAGTTACCATTTTGCTTTGTTTTATCTCCTCCTTCTGAACTATTTTTTTAAAAAATGATGCATGTATCATGACACTTGTAAAAGGATCTCAGCGCCCTTCCCCCAGATTCTCCCCTTTTGGGGATGCTTCCTGCCCTTCTTACCATCAGGGAATCCATCCCAGATTTCTAGCCGGTCATAGCGACAGAACATCCCCCCTGGAGGGTTTGAGTCAAGCTCCAGGTCAAAGCTTTCAAATTCCAGGATAATCTCTGACATCTTTGGTGCAAAGATAATATAAGTGCATTCAAGGCTGTTGGGATATTTTTCAGGGAATCCTGGGGACTTTATCACTCCACTAGATGCTGTGTAATTCTGAGAACATTCAGGACCTAGAAGCAAAAGAAAAGAAAGAGCAAAGTGAAAATCCCACTCACACAACTTCACCAATAAATAACCTGGGTAAAGGCAGCATATCTTTCTAATAAAAGCTCACGATTATAGTCACTTTCCAAATCACTCATTACTCAGCCTTACTATAGGAGTGATAGGTATGGAAAGTCAAGTTCAGATTTATTGTGTTCACCTTAGTTTTCCATTTGTGTGAAGCAATTTAAAAACTTCTGCTGTTGCAGAGAAAAAAAAATGACAAATATCAAATCATGTGGGAACAATGAATGAGTAAGCTACAGAAATCTCGACAGAGCCCTAGAGAAATAATTATAGCCCCTTCAAGCTTAAATCTTTAAATCTTGAGGCTGACAGCCCTTTATTGGTGAAATAGAACATTTACAAAGGCGAGGGAGAGAATTCAGTGGAGGGAGTTTGGGTTTCAGATTCCTACACCAGTGACTCAGTAACTCTGCCAGATGTGACCTATGCCTCTTTGACAAACTAAATGTGAAAGGTAATTCGTACATGTATCCAGGGTGAGTGACTCATTTTGAGTGGTGTTGACACAGGTGTGCCGGTAAAGTGTGGCTGTTAGTGAGGGCACGATAAACTGTGATTACAGGCCATGTTGCTAGAAGTCACTTGATATCAATGTTGACATTGTTGCCTTCCCCAATGTATCAGATACAGTGCAATTCTAAAATTATTTTTAACATACATGTGTGGGTGTGTAATGTGTCTATTTATAGTGTATAATTTTAGTGACTATTCAGGGTTTTCAACACTTTACAAATTATGGTAATTTGTAATTTAAATTGGTCAAGCTCATACACACCTATGGTGCAAGTTGACCTTATGACTGTATGAATGACCACAATTTTGATTCATGGCGTCCAGCAGCAAATGGGGTGGTATCCACCACACCATTGAAAATGGCCCATCTACAAGAATATGAGCACATCAACTTCACCCCTTATCACCACCACCACTGCTATGATTTTCAAAGGGATCCTAAGGATCTCTGGGAATCAGCAACGACTTGATCCTCTTGAAACTCAAGATCCAACCTGGGAATGTTCAATTCAACAATTTTTTCCCTGGGCCATTGTCTCACTGATGGGCACGCTGTGATGGCATGCATGGATTCAGCTCTAATAAGGAGGTTGGTTGAGAGTGTTCTTAACTAAATATTCTCCCACAGAGCCAAGTACTAGAGGCAACACTGTAGGCATCAATACAGATTAAATTAAACCAACAGATCTCTATTTTTAGTGTTTAGAATTGCTATGCTGAATCTCCACCTCAGTGCGTCTGGCAGGCTTTTGAGAAAACAAATCAATTGTTTGCTCTCCATGTACATACTAGATGTTCATGGCACTGGAGACACAGAAGAATAAAAATTACTAGATGTACACAATAAACCTGGCCTTTAGAGGTCTGACTTGCTTAAAATGCCTTCCAAAGCCTTCACAGATGTGGCTCATCCTTCACCATGGTGGCTTCAGATACTTACTTATTTGATTCTGGTTAAAGTTAATAACATGTGACATTTACCATGTCAATTACAGGTAAGAAGATTACAGAATGTGCCGTATCATTTATATTCTAAGTTCATGGGTGGCTTCTAAGATGACAGGGACTTTGCCAATTTAAGACATTAATTTACAAAGACATTATAGTTTACAATTATATATATATATATATATATATATACACACATATATACACACACACACACACATATATATATATATATATATATATATATATATATAATATTGGAATCTCTTTCATTTTATTTTTAAGATGTAGGAGCAGTGACCCTGGAGACCTCCAGCTTCCTCCCTGGGGCAGTGCGGGGTGGGAGGGGGGGGATGCTTTTTTAAGATCCTTATAAGGAAAAGCTGACAGTGGGGTTCAATTCAGGTACTAATATTTTCTCCTTCTTAAAAAGGTAAAATTATCCAGGTGAGATCAAGATTTAATAAGAGGAAAAAATGACAGGGATTAAAGGCATACTTTCAAAATCAAATAATTTCAATGCTTTCACTAAGGCTGGCCCAGGTTTGCTAAGGAGTGTGACAAAAACTGGAGAAATTCCATGGAGTAGTAGAAGAGAACTGGATTGAGCACCAGATCTGTGATCCAGTCCTACTTCTACCGCTAACCTGCTGTGTAAACTTGAGTGGCCTCCTAACCTTCCCAGTCTTCAGATTCTGTATATAACAAATGGGAGGTGGGCTTTAGGATTTGGGGAAAAAAATCCCTTTAAACTTCAAGATTCTGTATTTTCCTACTTCCTCCAGTAAACATCAACATTTGTTTTAATATTTTTCCTGTTCACTGTTGCATAGGTTTGCCACAGATGAGCAAGCACTTCCCAAAAACGAGCAAGGCAGGAGTGGGTGAAGGAACTCTGTAGAGAGTACAGAAGCACTAAACAGGAGAGAGGGAGAGCAGCCCCGCGTGTCTAGGCATGAGTGAGCTGCTGCTGTGAGAGGTGACACATGGCATTGGCCGCCAGTGAACACTGTGCTTTTGATTTATTTGTAAGACTTGGAGGACCTTGTGTGTCTGTAAGAATGCCACGCTTCATTGTTAATGACAATAAGGGTACACAATAATAACAGCTAAGATAGTCTCCTTGGAATTATTATTAAAATCCAGACTCATAACCAAATAACATGTGAAGGGATCAGTCTTGCTCTCAATAAATGCCATGTCTTCCCCACATGGACACGCAAAGAAAATGTCTACATTTTCTTCCCTTGGATAACCCAGACCAAGGGAAGGACAGGGGAGGAGTGATAGGTAGTGATGCTTGGGTTTCCTGGAGAAATTGTTTTAGGTGAGTAGGAATAATTTTCAAGTTGATGGCCCAATCTTTCACCATCTAGGAAAAGACACATAGAAGGGGAAAGTGAAGGACCTGGGTAGAAAGTTAGGGTGTCCAGGGTGGCTCCAGGAAGCATGGGAAGAGGTGGGGACTGGCTTTGCTGACTGACCTTTGCAAAGGTGGCCTTTGAGAAATGCAGCCTTAGGGATGCAGAAATGGCCTAAAATTTCCTTAGAACTGTAGTCTAGTGCCAGAAAACCTCAAGGCCAACAGGTGAAAGACTCATTTATTGGGCCAACTATAATTAGTATAATTTATGTGTTTTGAGGAAACTTGAAATTGCTGTACTCTGGAAGAAGTGGTATGTTTTCAAAAATAAAAAAAGGAGATTCATGGATTCTATAATATCATTAAATGGCTTTTGAGGAAAAAAAATATCCATGAACCTGTATATGTATGCATAAATGTATTCCCTAATGACTTTCTATGAAACACCTGTAAGGACTATAGTATATGCAGTGAGGGGGGGAAAGATGTTTTCTTTGCATTTTTCAGGTGGTACCAATCTGGTTGGGAAATAAAATATGCATATATGAACAAATTTGAAAATATTAAGAAGCAAAATGGTTAGTGAAACATACTTGGATATATGTGTGTATACATAATATGCATTATGTGTATATTGTGTGTATGTGTGTGTAGAGGACATGTGTAGAGGACAAGTTGGGTATATGCATAGGAAAAAAAAGTAGAAGAATTAAAAAAAGCTTCTTGAGAAGAAGAAAGAAAAGAGCCAGGTTTCCATGGAGGTTAATATAAACTGATAGAGAGCGAGGGCTCTGAAAGCTAATGGCACCAGCTTCATCCATAAGCATTGTTTACTGAACACATCTTTGGTGACAGGCACTGGCTACATGTTTCTCATGTTTTCATCTCAACTTATCTTCTCAATAAACCTGTGTTGGATACTATTACCCATTTACCAGATGAGGAATCCAAGTCTCTGAACATTCAGATTGATAGTCAGAGGCAGAATTAAACTTCACATTCAGGTCTGCTGGACATTACCCAGTGCACTATCCGAGGCAGGAAACCAGGGGTGGATCTGTGGGATTTGAAGCTGGAGAAGGTTGGGAGTACTTGATGTCAAGCCTTGAGCTTGACCCAATGGGACATTGAGGTTTAACCCAATAGGTGATGGACACCTGCCATAGGCATTTGGAGGACAGTGGCTTGATGACTGTTTGAGAAGCTGTGTGTAGCATGAGAAAACATAGGGAGAACCCAAATTGGGCCTATTCACTTAATGTAGTGACTGCAGAAAGGCAGCAGGACTCTTGGAGGCTTTTGGATGTAAATTCAAAAGAACTAGAAGCCATATTGGATGTAGAGAGGCAAGAAGAGAAAGAAAAAATAAGGCTTCAAGTTTCAAAGGTGGTGTTGGAGATCAGGATAAGGAAATTACAGTACCTCTGAGGAAATGGAAGTATAGGGGGCTGAGTTCTTTAGGAAGGAATATGAAGAATTCTCAATGACTTAGTTATAGATCTCTCTCTCTCTCTCTCTCTCTCTCTCCTCTTTCAACTATCTTCAGATCTTTGAGAAACACTGAAAATGAAAGGCTACTCCTAAATTCCTTTCTGACACCTTATTTTCTTTGATAGTGCCATATGCCGGTAAGTGAGCAAATGTAGATACGTGTGTGTGTGTGTGTCCATATACATACATGTACAATATGATTTCTACAACAGGTCAAACAGCTTTCAACACAAGAAAATATGTATATATGTAGTCAGCTGTACATACTGAAGTCATATGTATACTATTATTTATTCAAATGTTTGCAGAATTGTTTCTATCTATCCATACTTGTATGGGGCAATGGCAGATTTCTTTGAAATTTTAAGAAGTTGTACCAATGTTCCTAGAAACTCCTAATGACTCCTATTTGTTATTCTCAGTTGCCGCTGAGACTCTGTAATTGATGTAACTAGATTTTTTTCTATTAAAAAAAGCTCCTATTCTAGGACAGTACACTCAAATCTTAAGCTTCTCTGTCCCTGAATTGGAACTCCCACCCACCACATTACTGCCAACCTAAAACGGAAGGTTAAATTTAACACATTAAAGGAATCTACCAGCTGTTGTGAAAAACAGTGACATCTGGATAAAGATACATTGTTTATCAATTGACTGATATGTGCATTCAATTCTTCAAGGCTGGGAGACTAGGAATTGTTAGATTCTATCCATCTCAATATATACCATTTGAACAGAAGATTACTACTAAGTGATTATATCCTAGAGGGAGAAAGATCTTTATTTCCTAAGGGGAATGGCATTTAAAGCTTTACTGTTTTGTTTCCTCCAAGAGATTCTTTCTCCAACTATTCCTCTTCTTAACAGACATTAATAGAAAGACTCTTCTTCCTTCAGCAGCTTTAGAAATTCTAAGACCAGCAGACTGCTTTCCCTTTCCTGGGAAATACTAGTTTTGAATTTTGTAATGAAATAAAGGGAACAGGATGTATGTACATGGCTTTAAGATAAAGGAGACTCACACATTTTGAATGAAAGAAATAAAACTTCAAGAGAAGATCACACTTATTTTTGAAGAAAGATAAGAATAAATGCTCTTAGAGAGTTTTACAGAATATATACCCTATAAACACTGGTCAGCACATTAAAATGATGCAATTTTGAGTCCTGAAATACTTTAAAAATATTTTTTAAAGTTTATTTATTTATTAGAGAGAGAGAGAGAGCGCACGCGCGCGCACACTAGTTGGGGAGGGGCAGAGAGAAGGAAAGACAGAATCTGAAGCAGGCTCCACGCCATCAGCGCAGAGCCTGATGTGCGGCTGAAACTCATGAACTATGAGATCATGACCTGAGCCGAAACCAAGAGTCGGACCCTCAACCGCCTGTGTCACCCAGGTGACCCACTTAAAAAAAATCTTTAAACACGACTTCTTCCATACATTGGGTAATTTTCCTTTGTTTAAAGTATTTTCCAACAGTTTTGTAATGGGAATATGCAATTTTTTACAAGAAGATCAAAGCATTATGCCTTTGTCTTCTTTTCCCTTTGTCATTCATGGAATCAAACAATGGTAATGAACGTTTAGCCACACTTGTTCTGCAGGAAGTCACTCACCTCTCTTGAAAATTTCATAACGTATGGAAAATCCAGCACCATGTGTCTCATAGTCAGAGACAAATTTAATAAAAAGAAATGGCCCTGAAGACACTACAGGGGAAGGAGCAATCTTCCCACAGAACTTTCCCCATAAGCGTCCATTTTCATTGTCTCCATCGATGACCTCCACGTAGTCATACCTAACATAAATACAGGAGACAGCAGGTTAGTGAGAAATGCCCTTTTAATTTCAGTGATTTAGAAGGTAGCATTATCCAGCATAGTCTGTTAGGAAAACAGTGCTATCTGTATTCACCACTGTATTACATGGAGGGATAAAAATCTAGCAAAATGAAATAATCAAAATGGACTACATCATGTCTGTATACATCATCTGGCAACACAGAACTATTAAGAATAATGGTGTCCATTATACTTGCAGACAATGTCAGTTAAAGTAACCAATTAACAAGAAAAAGAAAAATCTCACGAGCACAATTCTCTATTATTAAATTGTGTTCCTTTGTCTGTGGTGGTGGGGTGTCAATACATAATGCTATGCATTCTTTTCAAACTGTGAAGTTCTTTTATGAATCCAAAATGTCTCCTTGGCTGGAGCTCTCCATGAAAAATACTTTGATTTCTGTGAGCGACCCTCTAAACATATGGCCACAGAATAATAAACAGATTCTTTACTATTTAACTCAATTCTACCAAACTCCAGACTTCTTAGGAAAAACTCTGTCAGTATCCACAGTGGTTAAAACACAGATCATCTTCTCCAAAGCTGTACTTGAATTGCAGAACATAATCTCTCCAAAGAAAAAGGTTTATTTAAAAATGGAAAATTACTGTGTTTATACCCACCAGCCTGAATCTTTAAAGGAATATTGTTGCTTGAAAAGGAAATGTGACACCCTCCAAGTCACCAAAGTGATGTGATTTAAAAAAAATCGGTCTTAATAATAATACACTAAGGAGACAAATGGTAAAGGAAGTCACAATAAAATATTATTCTAAATATTGTACTGAGATAACACATATGCTTCTTTACCTCCAAGAGGTGGGGAGCCGTCTCCAACAAACTAGCATTCCCCCTCAAAAATAGGAAGAGTTTTGTTTGTTTGGTGTTATACTCTTAGTGCCTTTCCCTTTCCTCTCTTGTTATTTACCAAGTCACCTAGGATCCAGATAATCTGAGCTGTCTTCCATTTTTCTTCTAGAACTGACATGAAAACATTACAGTCCATTCATTTCAAACCTTTATTTTATTTCTGCGTTTGACTTGGTTCAAAAGTCCTGGAATATATTAATTTCAGGAATGGCTAGAATATGGCAGTAATATAAACTGTATCTGGCAATTTAAAAGAGATCAAAGTGGGGGAAATCTTCATGATGACCAATGTCATCTTTAACAATCTCTTTTCAAACTGTCCAGGACACATTACTTATGTTTACATAAAGTCTCACGAGGGAACTGCAAAGATGATATCACTAGTTAGAGTGGACAGCTTAAGGCTCTCTAAATTAAAAATGACATTACCTCATCAGTTAAAATTGTGTGCCAGCTTTGTGTATATCAAGAAGAAAATAAAGCTGACATTGATGGAACTAAGCATTAACATATGTGAATTATTGTATTAACTGCATTTCCTTTGCTGCATCTGATGTTTCCAGTAGTAATCATTGGCTGGCCCCTCTGCAAAACTATGGACATGCACAGAAGAATTGTTCATTTCTGAATACCTTGGGAGATGCTTTGCATGTTAAAAGAAGATGAAGCAGGAGGGGGAGAAGAAAAAGCGGAGGAGGAGGAGGAGGAGGAAGAGGAGGAAGAAAGCATTATGCTCAAAATCCTTACGGCCTTTTACACTTAACTGGGGGCAGCTGGAAAGGACACCATCTCTGTATTCATTAAGCCTCCACATTGGCATTTGTGCAGTAATTCCTTTTATCTCTACTGCTTCATTGACTAGACAGGTCTGCATGTTTTGCCCCACGTTTGCTTATAATTTAACTGTGGTTTGAACTGTTGGCTATGTTTGGCCTGGTGATGGTGCAATATAGGCTTTTTACTTGAATCTTGACATGGTCTGAATACTAAGTGGCCAAATCTTAGTGCATTTTGCTTTCCAGGCACAAATAAGGGAGGTAGGTCAGGCTTTCCTAAGAACTGGGGGCACTTCTGTGAGGAGCCTTTCCTCCCAGGTAGGAGAGAGCTCAGCTAAGATAGTGCCAGTGAGTTGCAACAGAGAAAGAAGCTAGTATTTTAATTCACATATCTTCTAATAGTAAATACCAGGCTCTCCTCTTGGCAACAGTAAAAGCTATTTTCAACAGGAGGAGAGGGATTAGAATCTCTTCCCAGCAAGAGATAAGTCATTGCATCGTTAAATGCCAATTTTAGGAAATTGAATTATTCGGGGATACAATAGTTACATTTATAAACTGGAAGGCTGCTATCATTTTAGCACTTCCCTTCAAAGCACCATCCAACAGGGCCCCAAAGAGTGTCACAAATAGCAGTTCATGTAAATATTCAGGAGGGTTTATGTGCGCAAGTTGCAAAGGGTAGTACTGCCAAGGAAGTTAAGAAAGCAGCTTGCATCTCCCTCTGGAGTTGATACCAGTTCCACTCCATAAGTTTCTTGCTGGCAAACGTGGTGCCAGGAATGCAGCAGGCATGCCAGCAATCCCTCCCTAGAGACTAAATGTGTCACCACAGCAACGCACCCAGCCTGCATTGGCCTGAGGCCCGAGCTACTGAGTTTGCAAATTTCGCTCCCCCAGGCGGCTGCACATTGCTCTGTTAGTGCTCCAGTGTGACAAACGCCGCACTTCTTGGAATGTCAAGATCCCTGGTCATGACGGCAGGGACCTACACAGGTGGAAGCCGGGCCACTTGCTTGACTCTCGTGCTGAACCCACACGTTGGAGAAGAGCCTGAGGAGAGCCGGGAACTGTGTCTCAGGAACTGGGCCCACGCATAGAAGCTAGAGGAGGGGTCAGCAAGCTGACATGCCCATCCGTTTGGAGCCCTGCTCCAGAACATGAATGCTCCAGGTGACAGGGAAGCTGCCTCTGAGTCCAAAGCGCACTGTCTTTCTGTGCAGGGGCCTGGAGGGTCCCAGCCAGGGAAACCCTTCCTCAAACCTCATCCTGTCCACTTATCACAGGAATGTAAACGTCATGTGAATTTTTTAAATATTTAGAGGACAACCAAGCTCTCCCCCTTTAGGCATCCTGCCACTTTTTTTCTTAACTCTCCTACCTTAATGCTTTCCCTTAAGGAGCCTGCATTTACTGGGAACTAACTCTTTTACAACTTAAAGACACTTTACCATGGTTCCCGGTTTAGGGTGTGGTACTATGGTGGCGCTTCTCAAGAGTGTCCCGGGCTTGGGAGAGCAAGCTGTTTTTTTTTTTTTTTAAATGTTTATTTAGTTTTGAGAGAGCACAAGCAGGGGAGAGGCAGAGAGAGGGAGACAGAGGATCCAAAGTGGGCTCTGCACGGACAGCAATGAGCCCGATGTGGGACTCCAACTCACGAACCCAGATCATGACTTGAGCTGAAGTCAGATGCTCCACTGACTGAGCCCCCCAGGCGGCCCAGGAGCACAAATTCCTTAAGCTAAAGGGTGTTTTGCCCCCACACTCCCCCTTCCCTCACCCTACCTGGGTATACGTGTGTGGTGAAACATTCTGAGTCCTAATACTAATCACGAGTTAGGTTTCCCATAAGAATGATAAAAGAATAAAGATTTCCTTCTAAGAATTCTTGAAAGGATTACCCAGAGATTTTTTTTTTTTTTCTTTTGGGAAGTTTGAATTACGGCTTTAGGAAAACCGCCAAGTAGGGGGAGAAGGGATGGGAAATGAGAAATGTACTCAGTCACTAAAGAGTGGTTTCAGAGGCTTTATAGGTACGCAGTGCTGAAGAGACGAATAGCACACTTTACTCAAGTCGGGTTTTCTCTGGTGAGTACAAATGACCCCTGACTCTCCATGGTGGAGCCCGCTAATGGGAAGAAAGCTAATCCTCTGCGGGGTGTTGTCTGTACGGGGGGAGCTACTGTACCAGCCCCTCACAGCTTCTGGACATTCTCGTATGATTAGGAAGGGGGGTTATAGGTGGTGGCGTCTTTTTAATCTCCTTCCAAGAGGATCTGCCCCCACGTGCATGTGTACATTAATAATGGAGAAATCTGATACCTGACATCATAAACAAGAGTGAGAAATGATGTTGGCTAACATAATTTTCACCTGCAAAAATGTGTTTCTTTGGATCTTTGGTTTATTTTGCACAAGGCATTAATAGCTATTCCTACTGAACAACCTGTAAACGATTACTACACCGCTGTCCAAGAATTACCTTACATATTCCCCAGCAGAGAATGAGCTTTACTCTCAGAGCATTAGAGAAGGATTTGGAAATAAAAATATACAATGATGGAGCTAGAAGAAGCCAATTAGTCTGTATCTGTATCTGTGTTTCTGAGTGATTTTACATGATATTCACCCCTAAGTTCTGGCTTGCTTGCAATGTTCTAATCAAGATATATGAAGAGGCTTATAAGGTTCATAGCTTCTTATTGAGTAAAAACAATTTTTAGAAATCCATTCAAAGGAAATAATCTGGAATCATGTCAAATATTTATGCAAAAATATTTCCTGAAGTTTTATTTAGAATAATGGGGGAAAATGGAAATAAGGCAGGCAGGAAGGAAACAAGAAGGAATTTATATACATTCATATCATGGAATATTATTCAGCCACTAAAAACATATTCAACAAAGATTTTTTTATAACATAGGAAAAATGTTAATGATATCATTAGTGAAAAGTAAGAGCATAAAACCCTATATACAGTATATTCTCAATTCTTAATCATATGAAGAAAAAGAAATGGAAGGGAGTATGTAGAGCCATTAATAAGTGATTGTCTCCAGGTAGTGAGATTATGTTCCTCAGTCATTTCTGTATTTTTCAAAATTTTTACAATGGATAAGTGTTCTTTGTAATCAAATAAAAGTTATTTTGAAAAGCATTAACTCTCTGTATATAAAGTAGCAAATCAATATCCTGTTGCCTAGCTAATAATTTTTTATTTCTTGGTCAGAAAACACTATTTTTTATGAGGTTTTATTTGGAAATAAATCAAAGGCTTCATCTTTTTTAAAAATAACTGGATCAATGAAAGTCTGTGTGCTTTTTTTTTTTTTTTAAGTATTAGAAAGTTAAAATGAATCAGATGTGATCTGATAGTGTCTGATACTGGCAATAATACTTGCCATTTGTATGGTAATTTCCACGTTACAAAGTGCTGTCAGATGTACTATCTAACATAGTCTTTCCCATGATCCCAGGAAGGCACTGAACAGGTGGTACCATCCCAGAGGGAGCACAGAGCTGGGGAAGCACTGGGTGGGAGACACAGATGAAGAAATTTGCATCCTTTTGACATTGCCTACTTTTGGGCAAATTTGATTCCTATTTTTGTTCTTGTTACTCTTTCTCATACATATATTTTGAGAGGTGGAGGATGGGTATGACCTTATTATTTTAGAATTACTTATTAACAACTCATAATTCATTTTCAACTGGTCATTGTTGCTAGAAAACCACCACACTGACTAATATTTCATTGATTTTTTTCTTAACAGTGTGCTAGAGCTATATACACAGACATATCAGTGTGTATGGAGGTTTATGTGCATGTGTGCATGTGTGAGACAGACATAGACAGAGATAAGAGAGAGCCACTGGCCTCCAGGGAGTCACGTGGGTTGAAAGTTTCAGTGGAATTGGTGGTGGTCATTTAATGGGCCTCTTCCAGAGCTATTCTAGTCCTGGTCCTGGTCCTCCTGCTTGGGCTGGATGTTCAGGGACCACATGACTAGAACCCAAGCCCCGCCTGGGCAGTAGGGAAATAGAGATGAAACAGAGGAGGGTGCTAGAGTGTTATCGAATAGCAGCTCAAATTTCGGTTTCTCCCCACTGCTGGCACTGGGGTCTGAACACAGATTACTCCAGTAAGGATGGGGCAGGCACAGAGACTGGATTATGCAGGCCTATCTGCACTCCCCAGGATGGATAAGTGGGAAAGGCAGGCCCCTCTGACTGCCACCAGAGCTGGAGTCGGCCTGGGCCACTCCCCCAGAAAGGAGGCAGTAACACACCAAACTCAGGACAAGGAGAGGGCCTGAGCCTTGGGCATGGCCAGAGAGCCCTTGACATTTTCAGAGGGACAGAGAAACTGGGCTGTGCTGGCTGATTCTATGAAGTGCCAATTTCTAAGAAAGCCATTCTGAATCTGGCAAAAATTTTAAATTTATACTATAGACAGAAAATTGTTTTGTTTAATATTTTGTCATATTCCCCTTTAATGTTTGTTTCTAAGTTAATAAAGTAATTTTCCCTTATTAAAATAATGCTAAATATCTTTTCCTAATGATACATGTTTTTTCATATATAATATATATATATGGATATATATATATTTTTTTCTTCCTGTATGCACTCTGTGTATTATAAGTAGGATTGTAGGACATGAGTCTTTAAGCTAAGCCTCGTTTTAACTTGTGCTGACACTTTCTAAAAGTCAGTCTCCCTTATTTCTATTCTGGCAATCCTTCTGATATGCCCCAAGTCTAGTTATCCTTTTGATACACCCCTAACTTCTAGTCCATAGCCTGACTATAGCTATACTTATGATGTGGTTACGAACAGTTGCACTAAGTGATATGCTCTTGACAGTGTCCGGGCATGGGGGAGCATTATTTCAGTTGCGGAGCTACCCAACATAGTGGTGACCCCATTCACTTATAAGGAGAGTGGCATTTTATCAACATTGCCATTTCTCTACCCTGGAGTTCCTCAGTACAGAGCTCAAGGTCCAGAGGGCAGGGATGACAACCCTGGCCGGCTGGCTGCGCCCATGCCACAGAGCTGGGAAGTAGGTGGTGCTAAAGAGAACAGGTAGCTTTGCTTAGTGGCTGCTGGATGTACCCCAGCCAAACCATGCCTCCTGTAACTGACTTTACAGATTGTGAATGGGAGGCCAACCCCCTACGTCTCTTAGAACAAAAACTGTTGCAAACGCTTTTGTCTTGTCATTGTCCTCCTCAAAGGCTTGCAAGATTTTAATCTTGCCCTTGTCCACAGGCTTCCAGATAATTCTTCTGCAGGAAATCCCAACACAATACAGTCTCCCTAGCATCTTTTCCAGAAGGTGGTTCTGCTGATTCAGTATAGTAAGGGTTTCTTTATGTAGGTAGTCAGATAACTTGTTCTCAATAATCAGAGTATAGTAAAACTCATAAAGCTAATCTCACACATTAAAATTTTCATCTTTAAGCTTTTGTGATGCCTCAGGGTCATTATAATGAATATCCATAATTTTATTGCAGCTATTGAAAACTGATGATTAATAGACTAGATAGTAACATAATAATATGTATGAGAGTTAACAGTCCCAGGAAATGAGGCATTACAAAAGTAAAGAAAGAAAGTGTTAAAGAAAAAAGTTTTACTGGAGTAAAATTAAGAGATATTAAATGGTTCTCTCTGGAGCCATGCAAAGGGATGGCAGTTGATTACGAGGGATGCCGTGGCTGGTCAGGACTAGCATAGGAGAAAACATGAGATAATAAATGTCCAGCAGGTTATAGACAGATCCCTGCTGCTGCATAACAAATCACCGTGAAGAGAGGGGCCGAAAACAACACATATTTATTAGGTCACATAGTTCAGCAGTCTGGCATGGCGTGGCTGGGGCTCTCTGCTCGGGGCAACCTAAGACCAAAATCAAGGTGTCAGCAGGGTTGCATTCTCAACTTGAGCTTGGTGTCCTTGTCAAAGCCCACACCACCAGGGCAGAATTCAATTTCTTGTAGCTGCCGGACTGCAATCCCCACTCTCTTGCTGGCTGTCAGCTGGGGGCTGCTCTCAGATCCTACAGACCACCTGCACCTGTCATCATGTGGCCCTCTCCAGCTTCAAAGCCAACAGCAGAAAATCTGCCTTACTCATGCCTCATGGTCTTCAGGAAAAGCTCAGTCCCTTCTAAGGGCTCATTTGATTAGGTCAGGCTCATTCAGGATCATCTCCCTTTCTTAAGGTCTGCTGGTTTAGCCACTTAATTAAATCAGCAAAATCCCTTTGTAGCAGCACCTGGATTAATGGCTGATTGAATAACTGGGAGAAGGTGTGTGCATCCCAGGGGCCAAAGATCCTGGGGGCCCTTCTTAGAATTCTGCCTACCACACAGACCAAGCTCTGGTAGGACATACGGGGCTTGGAAGCTACAGTAGAAACCAAAGCCAACAGGGATCATCCACTTGCATCACCTGGTAGAGCAGAGATTAATAGATACAGGGTAAGACTAAGGATGGGATTAGGAAATTGGAGCAATCATGGAAGCAATTTTAATGTTCTCATGTCATGTTGGCTGCTGGTTTGGGATCCCTGAGCCCGCAGGCATTGCTTGCAGGGAAAAGGAAAGCAGGGTTCTGGAGTGAGCCAGACTCTCCTGTTTGAAGCAAAAACAGAACTTCCAAGATTGCCCAACACATATGTCTGGAGACAGAAAAGTGATAATAGCTTAATTTAAAAATAAATACATAAAAGAATTCAAGACGTGGTATAAAATAATGGTCAAAATACATAATATTAATAGAAAATGTTTGGAGTTAAAATTTCTCATTTCTGAGGAATCTCACTTCGTAATTAAGATTTATTGGAATGGAAGATAAAAAAGAGTCCTTCACATGGGAAAACATTTCTATGATTTAACTCAGATTATGAAATTCAATGATGCATTTTAAATGGAAGAGAAGGAACACCTCCCTTAAAACAACTATCCTCCAGAAGTGATGGAGTCTTTCAGTGTCAAACTTGCAAAGTTCAGTATTTATAGAAAAATTCACATGCCTTTAATTACAATAAACTCAGTTCCCAAGTAAAACTGTGCCATCTGGAAGATATTAACATCATTTACAACTTGTTCGCCTCCCTATTTCATAGAAAATTTTTACTTCTTGCCAACTTTCCACTGTTCTCAGGGAAAAAAAAAAAGGAATTACTTGTATGGATTGTCTCAAGATGGGTTTATATAGCAAGTCAAGCCATCAGGAAGTGACAGAGGGGTTTTTTTGGACACATTTACTTCCTTCTTATTTATTTTAAATCCTTGTATCTTTAAGGTTTGTTTTTTTTTTTTTTTCTAAAAAGATATTCTCTTCTCTCTGCTCCTCTCCTCTTGGCCCTCCAAAGGGAATAATTTTGAGTTTTTTTAAGTTAATTGAGCTTCTTATAACGTGGCCCAGTGGAGAGATCTGGGGCAGGAAGAACAGGGTTCTGGTCTGGGCTCTGAACTTCAGGAACCACTCAGGCACCTTTGGTCTGTCAAGATGTGTCACTATATTTGACCTCCCACAAAGTGTCACAGGGGTCGGTGAGGCAAGGAAGTGCCACCTGCCTGACCATCAGGCAGTCAATTTAGCCAAATTGGGACAACTGTGATCCAAGTCCTTACACTGTGCCACTGACTAGCTGAGTGCCTTGGGCAGGTATTAACCAAACTCTGTGAGCCTCTGTTGCTCACCTGTACAATGGACAACTCATATGAGGATTAACCTACAGGACGATAGGGAGGGTTAAATTAGGTAATGAATGTAATGACCTTTGCCAGGCTTGATGTCCCTTCCCAAGTGAGGTTGGAATGCATAAGAAGGAAAGAGATGAATGTATCAAAAAGTAAATGGGGGCTTTGTTTTCCAAAAGGTATGTCACCAAGCTCAAAACAGACTGTGTAGTTCAGGTAGTGCAGGAAATCTAACTACTGTTATCTCCCAGGGGGATCCATCAGTCACATGACTAAGTCTCAGAATATGACCATAATAACCTGTTATTCTGAAAAATACGACTTGCGATGGCAGTAGGTCTTGCCCCAGTACTACCACCAAAAGTCAATCAATGAAAGCCATTGTCAATAATGGAATTAAAGAAATCAATTTATAGATAACCACAATATGTTTTTTTAAATCACTAAGTCTGTTAAGTGTTTCCACTGATGTACCCAACTGATTTAATGATGTGCAGTTGGATTAGTACTCTTAGCATGCAGTGCTGAATTTTCTCCAAAAGCCCCCATAATTGGTACAATGGAAGCACCCCGGGTACAACTTCCAGTTATAGAAAGGCAGTGACTCTGGCTTATAGTGTCACAAAATCATAATCCTCAAGTTTCCTTTTTCATTGTTTGGAAAAAGAAATAAAGCAATAATTCTGCTTTAGACTATAGGACCTGAGGTGCTAATTTCAAGAATTTTAAAAATATCCTCCTGATTAATTAGTAATTATTCAGTGGGGATCTAGGTAGTTTGCAAATCAGAGCTGCAGGAACTAAAGTTGGCAAATACTCATTTTTTTAAGTTTTTTTTTTTTTCTTTGCAGGTTAATTACAGTAGAACGCTATGGTGTCAGGTAGGTGAGATTACTCATTCTGGAATGGGGAAGTCCCTTACCCTGAAATGGCTACCCATCTTTTCTGAAAAAAAAGTGAAAAGAAAAAAAAATGCCAAAGAAAAATGTGTCTAGTGACACAGATTAGTTTTCCTTTTAGTGACACGACCAGTGAAAGCAACATTGAGTTGAATTTTAATATGGACAGGGAGCACTGACCCTAGTTGGAACTCTACAATTCTGTTCAGTAGGTCCTAGAGTTTACCTAAGATACAAACCACTAAGCTATCCATAACCAAGAAATATGAATCTTTTAGGTATAGGCCTAATGCATTTATTTAAAAAAAATATATTTAATGTTTGTTTTTGAGAGAGAGAGAGAAAGACAGCACAAGCAGGGGAGGGGCAGAGAGAGAGAGAGAGAGGGACAGAGGATCCAGAGTGGACTCTGTGCTGACAGCAGAGAGCCCGAAATAGGGTTCGAACCCATGAACTGTGAGGTCATGACCTGAGTCAAAATTGGACGCCCAACCGACTGAGCCACCCAGGCACCGTGGGCCTAATGCATTTATAATACTAGAATGAAATACACTTGAGAAAAATAGATCATGGTTAAAGGGAGATTTGCCTTTTCTTTAACCCCTAATGTTTACTGAAAGCAGTGTACTGTTGAATTGCTATAGGCCATCTTTAGAGTTCGGTGCATCCATGCTTACAGTATTTGTTCTTTTCTGTTTTTTGGTTTTCATTATTTAAGATTCTATTAACTTGAAAAATAGGTGTATCAGCTGCACATGACTGGGTCACTAGTAGTTTTACTAACATAGCATATATTCTGAACCCCCAAGTCGATTAGTAATACAGAGAACAATTTATGTAATGAGAAATATATCTATGGACATAAAATACTTCAAATGTCAACTAGGGTTTCTTCTATATTACAACGTGCAAACCAGTTAAAAAATATATTCAGGGAATCATTGGTTACTGGCCTAAACATTAGTTTATATGATTTTTTCTTATCACTGATTTGCATTATAGACTCAGTAATTAATTGGTATAGAGCAAGACTCGAACTATCTCTGTGTTAGGAGCAAGCTCATGGAGAGAAGAAAGGATTTTAATGATCTATGTGGCCTCATGATTTATGCAGACCTTAAAGAGTAACTGCGTGTTTAGAAGAAAAGAAAGCAGTGGCCATAAACATTGCCAGTAGCCTAAAAGCAGAAGCACCATCTAAGTTTAACCATATGAACACAGAGGGGGTCAGTTTGCCAAAATGGCTCTGTGGTGGAAGCATGGATTTGACTCAACCGGGAGATCAGACAACCTCCGTCCTACCATCTAAACTCCTCCCCAACCCCAAGGTGTCTTTAATGGCAAGCTTCACAGAAAGGAAAAGGGAATATGGTCAAATTTGCTGAAACAAAAGGGAGCATAAAGGGAGCATTTCCAAATACACTCTTCTCTTTATCACAACATAAGCTAGAGAAAGGCATAAAAAATTTCCTCTTGATGATAGTAAAGACTCAGCTGTAAAAACAAGACAGGTAGGCAAAGGAGATAGAAGGTTGTGCTTTATCTTCCCTTACTTTGACTAATTATTCCATAAGGAAAGGTGACTTTTTGCATTAAAAACCAGAATACATGAAACATTGAACATTTCACTATATTTAAACAGCTTACTTTCTTTGAATGCTTTTAACGTAGAGGGCTACAGTTTATTGCACTTTATAAATAAAAGTTTGTTAAGAGAATTGATAGTGTAAAGTCACATGGAGAGATAGCAAGGTAGTTTTTCAGCATTTTAGTTCTTGAATTATTTGGGGGCAAATAAGTGCTCACTTACAAATGTACAATAAAACAGGCCCTTTGAGAATCCTTCAGGGGAAACTTACTTAAAATAGTGCAGGTCTTTGAGATTATCACATTACATTAAAAATATCCCATATTTCAGATATTTCATTAATTGTGATTGCTTTTTTTCTCTAGTAATGGCCAATTACCTATATAATATTGTTGTTGTTTTCATCAATTTCCAATCTGTTGTGTTTGCCTTTATTATTATTATTTTTTAATGGAAGCAGAAACAGTGGAGAATTGGTCCTAAAATGTGTTCCCCAGAATACTCATGAAATGTTTCACGGAAAAAATAGTTTTTTTCCCAAATCATCTGGGAATGCTACATGTTGTAATGTTCCTCTTGTGAATATTCACAATTTATGTCAGTATATTAAAGGCTATGAGAAGTCCCACAGGTCCGAAACCTTGATTTAACTTGGTTTAACCCAACATGTGCCAATCTATTGATTGTAAGCGTCTTTTATTATATAATACCTGTGGAACTGTTGTTCATCAGAAAGTATTTTCAAAGTGTTATTCTGGAAAGTCACTGACTTTGAACTAGCCACAGGTCAAAAATAATAAAAAATTCAGGAAGGGAATCAATTTTGTAAGTGATGACATAAATTTGCAAAGACAGAGATAAATTTGGCAACATAATTCCTTCCTCTTTTCTGCCTTAAATGTTAGGAATTTAATTTTAATCAGTGCTTGGAAAACTGTTTTAGCAACTGTTTCTAGCTAAACAAGTACAATGCTGATCCCTAAGACTGATCCCTATACTTGGTAAAACAGGCTTGACCACGCCTGACAGATGCACTTGGCTAGATTACTCTAGTTTGCATCTCTGAGAGCAGGAATTGGGAATGTCCTGATTTTTACTATGTAGTTCATGTTGTGGTGAGCACCATGAAGAAAACTAGCAAATTTTACAGTGGGAAGAGATCTGAGGGATAGGAGACCAATACTGCATTGTATAGGGGTGCCTGGCGGGCTCAGGTGGTTGAGCATCCGACTCCTGATTTTGGCTCAGGTCATGATTCCAGGGTCATGAGATCAAATCCCCTGTCTGGTTCTGTGCTGAGCATGGAGCTTGCTTAAGATTCTCTCTCTCTCTCCCTCTGCTCCTCTCCCCCACTCATGCACTCTCTCCCTCTCTCTCTAAAATAAAAAAATTAAAAAAAAAAATTAAATTTTATAGATGAGAAAACTGAAGCCAAAAAACACTTAAGGGGAGTGGAGCAATATTTCAAACCAGTTACCAGAAGAACCAGAACATTCTACTGTATTTTGATGAACGACAAACCATTACATCCCATTTGTGAGGAGATGATGAAAGGGTCTTGATGGTCATCAGGGTTTACTTCCAATTTGAGATTCCTACCAAGGGACTGCTCAGCCTTGCTCCAAAACCTATAGGAAGAGGAGATGGACTGAGTCCAGACAAGGAGTTCATTCCATCTTTGTCATCCTGATGATTATTGTGTGTTCCTTGTTTTGCCTTGGATCTGCTCCCTCAATAAATGCTTCTTCAGTATTTAATGTAGCTTCCACCCATTATCCTAAGACCACATTCAATTCCTCCTCCACAGGACAGCTCTTCAGGTATCTGTGGATAAGCATTACAACCCTAAAGTCTCTAACTTTTTTGGTATTATAAGAATAGAAAAAAATTAAAGAACACATATATGAGACTGACACTTTTGAAAACAGGCAAAAGCACAGATATGTAAGGAACCACTTCTCAAATTGCTCAAAGGTTGTTGAGACAAGCTTATTTTAGCAAGTATAAGGACAGTGAGCACTATGGAAGGTGCGTATGTATTTCGAACACTGTAATGTTGTAGGCACTTGGAGTAGTGTTGGTGCCACAAAAGGCAGGGTGGGTGGCTAGACTTCTATTCTCCTTCTCTTCCATACCCCACCATGCCTTCCTTCTCCCTCCATTCCCATACTCTCCAGCCTCCACATTTCCTATTGATTTGGGGCTAGGCAATCTTAATGCAGGGTCTTGCCATGGGAATGACGAATTGTCTCTGTGGAGCAGGGACCCAGGAAATGGAGAGAGGTTCAGGGCAGAGGAAGGGCTGCTCTAGATCTCCCCATGGATGGAGCCAGAGGGCGAAAGAAATGCCCAGATGACAATTTAATACAAAAATTTTCCACATTCACATTGAGGGTTGGCTTTCTGATGCCAGAGAAAGAATTTATTTTGCTGATTTTTCTTTTACAAACTAGGCACACCAGCCAAGAACTCCCAATGCTGGACTGAGACTGTTCCTATTTTTGTAACTGTTAAATTTATATGCTGAATTTTCTCTTACTCCCTTCCTCCTCACACGCACTACTATGTAATTTCATGCCAACCGATAGTCCCTTTAACATTTGTGTGTGTGTGTGTGTGTGTGTGTGTGTGTGTGTGTGTGTGTGAGTTTGATATAGCAAGATTGTTGCTATACTGTAGAAATGTCATTGATTCAGGATACTTTTCCTAATGACAGGTTGTAATAATTCTCCTTGCTAGACATAGGCGAAATACCCATTTTCACTAATTAAGCACACACATAGCCTTAATCATTTTTTTAAACCTTAAAATAGGCTTTTGTAAGTTTAGAATCAAATGGCTTTTATATCAGTTTTTTACTACTGAATTCCTCCTTAATTATTCACTGATGAACATACACTCCAGAAACACAGGTTAACAGTTCAAATACTATCAAAGCAGAAGGAATGTTGGGTTTAGCAGTCATTAAAAATAATAACTTCAACTTGATGTTTTTCTAATTTTTCTTCTTTAAAATCCAATGTCTTCAAAAATACTTGCCCCTTAATGTGTGACAGACATGTTAAACACAGGCTGTGTAAATGTTTGAACAGTAATAATATTGATCTGTTCAATGGAAATGTTCTGTACAAATGGCAGACCATTAGCAAAAGCTTTGATTTTTACTCCCATTATGCTTTTCAATTAAGGAGGAAAGTATTCTTAGCATGTGTGACACATATATGTGTATATATAATTTTTGGTGAGAAAAGCAATAATAGCTTATATTTATGCAACACTCTTTTTCTGCAAAGCTGAGAAAGCTTTTACACTTGGCATTGTTTTACAGGCTTGAAAGGAAAGAGTGAATACATGGTGTCCTGTGACATGTGAGGGTGTCCTTACTGCAGCTATGTCCACATCATGACCAGAGTAGCTGGTCGATTTTGTTAAACCATTGGTGTCACAGGCGATTCTTTACTGAACTTACTAATGAATAAGCTGAATTAACTCCTGAATTGCTCACCTAGAGTCGCACAGAAGTGCCTGGAATAGAGTCAAGGGTATGAGTGGCAGTGTAGACAGAGCCAACTCCTCATCCTTGGCTCTCCACCTCACTGTCAGGGACCAAAAAGCAAACCAATAGCATGGATGCTAGACGGAAAGTCCAAGAAATAGAAGTCGTGCCAGTTGAAGATGATATGAAGATATCTCTCTACCAACGTGTTTCCCACTGCCTCTCAAGCACACTCTGCTCGTTCAGTACTTCAGAGCTGGCTCAAGGTAGAGTGTCAGCCAGGCTCTTCTGGGGCTGCAAACAACATGATGCATCTCTCCCTTGTTCTCCCATGGACTTTTGAAAAACAGTGTTTAAATGTAGATAGAAGAAATGTTGATAATGGCCTTAAAAAAAAGGCCTACTAGAGAAATGGCAGGGTAAAAAGGAAATTAGAAACGATGACTTGAAGGCAAATGCATGTCGTCTGAAGACACAAACCCAAAGAGTCTTCCCCTGGCTACTCCTGTGGGTCTCTGCTCCCAGCCTCTCTGCCCAGTCACCACCCCTGGGATAGTACTACTCTTCCAAAGACCAGAGACAACTTCCCTGACACCCCTCACCTAAGAATAACTGCACAGAATTGTTCTGGCATCTCTTTTCCTGGAAGTTTCTCTTTTCTTATTTTTGCCAAACCAAATTCCATTCTTTCAAAGCCCAACTCAAGGTTCATCTGTTCTGTGAAGCTTTCCTTATAGTCAGTCATCTGTAGATGTTTCCTCCACTTGAATTTATGGAGCCCTTTGTTAGCCAGTATGGACCAGGTAATTATATTTGCCCAGTGTTGCCCTGCAATTGGTTTTTAGGTGTTGCCATGCCCTAGTTTTTTCCCTGATAAGATTTCTGGTAGGTAGAAAATATGTCTCTCTATTTATCTTGGGCTTTTATGAGAATCAGAAACAAAACTGCCTCCCTGGAAAAAAGCTCATGCTTATGGAGAAAATGAATAAACAAGAAAAATCTCAACAAACATCACATAACTCAGGTAGTCCAACTCTTTGGTATTGATATTGTAACAACATTTCAGCTGCATTGTCTAATTTGCTTACTAAAGGTTCTGGAAGAAAACATATTATGCTCTAAGAAATTTTTTCTACAAATGATATCAATCACTGTGGGGAAAACTCAAGACCCTGGGTGGTTCTACGTTTGTTCCAATTACATTAAACCTTATTAAAATAGCCATCATGACAACAACACCTCTGCAGAGGAGTATGCCAAATACTTAGGGGCATAGTCTCATCTACCGTTCTGGGATTTGGGTACCTAACTCCTATTAGTGATAATAGGTATTACGTCTATAAATCCCCAGTCGCTCTGTCAATCCTGTTTCCACAGGTGGAATGATGATTCTAATGAGGTCCATGTCTTCAAGATTCTATTTAGAAAAATATACTGTTTAGACCTCAACTTTTCTGTGATCTCTGGTAGTGTTACTGATAAGGGCAGCATTTATGCATTTCAAATTATATGTTGTAATTCATTGTCTTTTAAACAAATTTGCTCCACATAAAGTCTCAATCCAACTGACGTTAGTTGTGTGCTTGAAACACATTCAAATGGTAAAATTTGCCTAATGAAGCTGTTAATTATTTTCTTTCCGTTATGTTCCCTCTCTGCATTATCACTCTCCTCTACTTCCTTCAATTAGGGGACAAACATCAAAAGGTTTCAGAGACTTTATCACTAATCTGAGTGCACTACACACAATCCATTCTCTTTTCTTTAGTGTGTGAACAAAAGAATTCACTACCATTTGTACCTAAGGTCAGTATCTGTGGAAGCCAACATTTTAGACTATTTTTTTCCATCACTTGAATTCCAAATTCTTATCCTCAAATGCTTTTCACCTGCTTTAAATCCGGAGCCTAAGGAGAATAGCACGGCCTGTTCTAATAATCTTTGTCTGTAATAAGGCTTAGAGATGTAAATTATAGGTTTGTTCTTTTATTTCTCCTTTTCAGTACCTAAGTAGCATTAAATGGAATCTAAGTCCAGCAGGCACATTGCAAGTGAAAATGTATATGATGGTTATGTGGGATGTCTGTAGTTACATAGATCCATGTAAGCATGAGCATAAATACAAAAGATTACAATCTTATCTAAGGAAGTTTCACTTATAAAACAAAAAGATTCCAAATCTGTGCTGGTTTACACAAAATGTTGTCATTTGGAGTCGATTTTGTGTGCCTCTGTTACCAAGAGGTTTTCTTATCCATAGGAGCCACCGAGGCAGTCGTGGATGACTGACCCCACTTAATCCAAACCACAGGACTGACAAATGATTAATTCCGGTCGTCAGATGATTAGCCCTATTCATGGGGTCACAACCTTGCCTGCCACTAACTTGCACCTAAACTCCTCAGGAAAGGTAAGGAGACTTGAAGGAGCCATTTTTTAAGGCCAATTCAGTGCAACTGCAACAGACCCTGTATTCTGTGCATGCCTTCTCTGAGGAGTCCGATTTCCAGTTTTAGTTAAATTAGTTTCATATCAGTCAATACTTGTTTAAAAACATGTCATAAGTCTCTGTGGCTTGTGCATGCTTCAATTACTTCTGATTATTACATCAAGATTCGCAAACAAGATACCAGAGTCACTCTTATTTACTGCAAAATGCTATTGAAACAAACTGAAATTCAATTTCAGAACAGATTGCAGTAACCCATCAAAACAGAGCAAGTGGAGAGGAAGTTGGGCCTGGAGGTGTGCTGGGCCATTGTTAAATGCAGGACAGCATCTCACCTAATAATTTAAACATGGTCTTGTGGCCTGACATTTTTAATGCTTTCTTGATCTCTTTCTTCTGGCTCTTGTGTGTTCTTTGCCACTGTGGGGTGCAGTGAGTTGCAGGTTATGGATTAAATATCAAGCCCTCCTCTGCCAATAGCACTTTTAGGAGGGGAAAAATGATTGGGTACTTTTATAAATAGTCACGCCATAGGTGTCCACAGAAAGCAGTGTTTATGCAGGGCTTTTAAAAGCTGCCTGCCTTTTAGACACAAACCAATCCATAAAAATGCCAAGTTCAAATTTTCAGCTATTATCTGGGCAATACATCTCAGGCACCTTGGTAGGCTGATTGGACGTTTTTGTCGGCGCACATTAAGATCCCAGCCTTAACTAATGCAATCTGGTTCTAAAAATTAATTTAACTTACACAAATGCCCTGATAGGCAGCCCATGGTTCTCATTTATTTAGCAATTCATTGCATTTGGAATAAACTAGAGGGTTAAGAATTCTACGCTTGAGGCAGCTCTGACTCTGAAGAACAGAAACATACACAGATTTCTCCCATCATTTGTTGCTTCAGGGCAAGAGAAAAGAAAGCCACTGTAATTTGGAGACAAGACTTTTCCAGACAACTACGAACAACAGCAACCATAGCGCGCCACTAAACAGAGCTGTGTTGTGGAGACGTGGAGAGCAGTAAGACATCTGTGGGGTACATAGAGTAGATGCAAATAGAATCTTCAAAAGAGTGTCAGCATGAATTCTAGAGAAAACTGAGTGCTTGCAAACTCACTTATAATAAGCATTTAAAACATGGGTCAAAAAGTGTTTCCTGGAATTAGAGAGTCAATTAAATGGAGAAAAAATTTAGAAGATACGTATGTATCTATATATCTTGTCTCTCTCTGTCTGTCTCTCTCTCTCTCCCTCTCTCTCTCTCTACACACACACACACACACACACCTATCTTATATATATAGTCACATATCTGCCATATATAGTCATATATATATTGCCATATATTACATAAAGAGAGAGAGCGAAGGAGGGAGAGAGGTTTTTATATATCTATTTTCAAGTTGAAATGTCCTTGAAAATTGTCTGTTTGAGCTCCTTATTTTTAAATATGGAAACTGAGACTGAGAAGTGGAGTAGCCAAGATCAGAGTGAGTTTTAACATCCTGATACCCTAGCTACTATTTTTCCACAGACTTCCTAAACATGTTTTTCACTTGCATGGTTTAAGAACATGAACTTTCTCTACAAATTTACTTTTGCCCTGATTTTTCTTGAATAACAGGATTCTACAGTTGTTGGCTCCCTTGTTTCTCTAGCATATATGTGAACAGCAAGCAAAGTGATTTTTAAAATCCCCACTTGAAAAAAATAAATGTTTTCAAGCATTCTGATGGGCTCAGTTAATGTTTAGCTACAAATATGGGAGGAGAGGAAATTAAGTTTTCTATGCATGTACCATTGTGCTGACTTTGACCCTGAACCTTAATGGGCAGAGAAAGGCATCTGAGCATTTTCATGGGAATCAACAATGAAGGGCTTGAGTTCATTTGTACAACCTAATCCAGTTCAGGCAGATGAGCAGATTTGTGTCTGTCCTATGTTTAAAACCCATTGAAGAAAGAAATTCCACAGCTTCCCTAGTAACTTATTCCTGCATTCTGTAACCTCCACTTTGAAGAAAATTTTTGAAGACAGTTCCAACCTGTTTCGTTTCAGTTTCAGAACATTTCTTCTTTTTTCCAATTTATTTAAATGTACGCATGCACATATACTTAAATAACAATCTATTTTTATTCCAGAATACTTAGATTCTCTATTTCTTTTGAGATAAGAGACATTTATGAAATATAGACTTTAATATAGTAATCTGGGAAGGAACTTTTCCAGGCTTTTCCTTCCCTGGAATGTTTTTGGCCCAGCCAATTTTGATTCTAACATCTTTAGTAGATACCTTGGCTTCCAGTGTGGAAGAAAACAGAAAGAGCGTTGCATCCTTAGAATTTTACAACCTGTTTGGACTATTACATCTTTATAACAGCGATGGTGTACTTAATCACACACAATTTGTTTCATCGTGCTAGAAACAAAGAAAGCTATCAAGAACAAGAATTTCAGAAGGGAATTTGGCAGGCATCTTCTCTGACCCCTAAATGTTACAGATAAGGAAACAGAGCTCCTAGTAAGTGATGTGACTGCTACAGGTCATATGACCAGGAGACTGCAGCAGAGTCAATAGTGGACTCTGGATTCTCTCTCCCCATTCCAGCGCTTCTATTAAAACACACTCACTCAGCATTCAGCAAGAGGGAGAAGACAGAAAACATATTTGTTATCTTTGAAGGAGGAATGCTTGGCATCTGCTAACAGCACACACACACACACACACACACACACACACACACACGCTTAAAAGCCACAAACATCCCTTAAAACATAGTTGATATGTATAATAGGTATGTGGCATTATCACCATACTGAGGATTTATCAATTTTTGCATTACCATGTGAATGAATGAATTTCACTACCCCATACCCAATGTGTAGTCCTCCATCACAGTTGTAGTGTGGATAATGTTCCTTCTTCAGACAACTCAAAGAGGTCACTAATACCAGCTAAATATATTCTTTACTTCATGTTACCTTGAACAATAACATGTGTGAGCAAATTCAACAAAGTAGAACTTTATATAAAATCAGAGTGGGGTTTACAACCTCAAGTTAAAATTGATGTTATTTCTTGCAATAAAATCACTTACTGATTTTTATGTATATGTGACGTTTTATGTAGTGGTGAGGTCCCTACATTTCTCAAAAGCTTTGGGTTAAGCTCTTAGAATGTGAGAATCGTAATGAAGTCTAAAGTGACATCTAACTTCCTGCTAACATATGTAAGTCCTTATTCTGGGTGTGATCTTTTTCACAAAATAATGTTTCAGCAAAACTCATTTCTAGCAACTGCTCAGAAATAGAAAGGGCCAGAAGGATAAGCACTGGAAAGTTAATGAGGAAGAAAAGCAGTAATAAGCCAGTCTTTGTGAAATCCTGAAGGGTTCACCCGATGTAAGTGAAACCTGGGAGAGAACCGACATCCACTTTGTATCTGAGCAAAATCCATAACATTAAACAAGGAACATTTCCTCTGTGCCACAGCTACCAACTTACTGAGCTGCGAGGGTTGACTGCCCCTCTGAAGCTGATGCAGTGACAGGACAGCCTTGGTCAAAGAGTCAGGAGGGACTCAGGTGATGCTGGGTAAGTCACTTGACTGGTCTGGGCCTTTGTTTCATCTGTAACCTAAAGGTATTGCCCCAGAAGATCTCAAAGGCCTTTTCCATTAACAACACACCAGGATTTAAAAACAGTCATGTTGGTTCTGGTTTTACCATAGCTATGATCAAGATCCAGAGCCTGTGGCTTGCCCTGATACGATCTCTAATATGTCATATGTGGGCACTTGGACCTAAGGCCAGTCATCCTTCAAGTGTCAAACAGTTATAAAAGAATTTAACATTATGAGGTTTTCCTTTTGATGATTATCTTTTTAAAAACCTGCACTGCAAACATATTCTAGATCGCCTCGATAACCATCATATAAGGAACATTGCCATGTCTTTCTGTAGTCACACGTGTATTTGGGTTTATGATTAAATGAGTGAGAAGTGCAGGCCACCTGAAGGCATGGCTTCCTGTGTAGACAAAGGCTTCCCGTTCATTCAAACAGACACAAGTGGTTGGGATGGGCGAGTCATACCAGATAACACAGGAGTAACATAGAACTGAACTCTAAAGCACTGGGATCCTGGCCATTGGCACCATGGTCTAGTCACTGGGGAACTAATAGGCAGTAGTTCACAAGTGACAACTCCAGACATAAATAGGCAGTGAACAACTTTTTATTATTTTCCAACATAATAATATTTTGGGCTACACCATTAAATTAATCCATCGTTAATACGCCATTACTTTAAACCACCATCAGTGGCTAAAACAAATTAAACAATAAAAAATTAAAAAGGAAAAACAGCAAAGGCCATGCTAGTAGCCAGAAGGGTTGTCCATTGTGCTGAAACTCAAGGAAATTAAGTTAATAATAAGTTAAGTATAAAACTGCAAACCCATCATGCTATTATTATGTTACCCAATGACAGGGATTTTGTTTCTGCCAAATGCCATGATTCATCACGTAAAATTGACGCTGTTATCTGAGTGGTGTGGTTTTGTTGTTATGTCAAGATTAATGTGTAAACTTGCATTATTTTATTTATTCTGTGGGAATGCTAAACATAAATAGGACATGAACACATGTTTGTACGTATATAGTAAGCAATATAATAATAAAATGATTTTCAACACTAAAGGTTGGCGGGAATGCTTTTCTTGAAAGGGGGATAAGTATATTCCTTAAGTTTGGGAAACACTTTTCTTTCAGCTGTATCCTCAGGCTTTTCAGTGAGGGCAGGAACCGACAGCCAGACAGGAAGACCTGTTTGAAGGCAAGCTGCCCCTGGTCCACTGACCTCTCTAGAGGTTAGTTTGACTGTTCTGGAACTCTCCATCTCCTTTTCCTTTTAGTTACTTTAAGTAGACCTATGAAAAATGATTCCTTTCATCTTAATCCTGCTTCCTATACCCAAACCAGCCCAGAGCCAGCTGGAAATAAGCTCGTTCTTTGATGAGAAGCACAAGAAGTTTCTGCACTCTCAGGGTAGGCCTAATGCAGACAGGAGTGCCAGGAAGGTTGATCTGGGGCAGTCACTACCCAGGAGTGGCACAAGGGGTCTGTTCTTACTCTAGAGCTGCAGGGATAGGATGGGAACAGGTAATCTGGCAGCCAAGTGCTCCAAGGCCACACACCAAGTTTGGTTCAGGCAAGTCAGTCAGTTCCCTGGGAGGCACCTACTGGGCCACCAGAGTCCAGACAGCATTAGCATGTCAGTCCTAATAATCCAGTTTAAACAAATAAAAATCTTTCCTTCACTGCAACTTTAAAAACTCTACAAATGGATTATAAATTACAGATTGGGGGTCCACACAATCTGTACTATAACCCAACACTAAACACTACTGTCTGTGGTGATGCCATATAATTTATGGCAAATTTAGTTATGGCCACAGCCTGTGTGTCTTATTATAAAAAGCAGCACACTGTTTAAGGGGTGAATATTTCACTTGTAGTCTATTAATGAACTGTTTTCTTCAAGGGTGTTCCTAGAAGCCATTTGCATGAATTTCTGTTTCTTTAGATTTCAATTGAATATAAATATGGATTCTGAAATATTTCTGGGGACTCTGCAGTGTTTACTTTCCATCTTGTATCTCATATGGCCAAAGTGCACTCCATTCCAGCAAACCTCCTTTTCCTTCAAACACTTTGGGCCTCAAGGTAGGGTTAACTGCCTTAAATTGTGCAGGTCTGAGCACAGAGGGAGGGGAGGGAAAAAAAACAGAGGACCACCTTCTCAGTGATCTCCTGAGATTCTGTAGTCAGATGGACCTCATGGCTCTAGAAAATTAGACTTGGGGCACCTGGATGGCTCAGTTGGTTAAGTGACCGACTCTTGGTTTCAGCTCAGGTCATGATCTCACAGTCTGTGAGTTCAAGCCCCTCACTGGGCTCTGTGCTGGCAGTGTGGAGCCTGCTTGAGATTCTTCCTGCCCCCCTCTCTCTCTGCCCCTTCCCAGCTCGTGCTGTGTCAGTCTCTCTCAAAATAAATAAATAAATAAACTTAAAAAAAAAATCAGACCCTTGGACACTGCTCTAAGAAAACATTCTTAGGAATTACATTATTCTCTGAAAACGAGTACTACATTTTCCTATTAATAATATACTTATCAACGTCAGTTCACAGTGGAAATTCACGTTATCCTGTTAATCTTGCTCAAGATGAGCATTAAATGTACCTGTTTTTCTGGAGCCAAGCAGATTTTTAAGATCTTGGGATCCCCAGGAAATTTTTTTTCAGTTTGTGATAGGGAACTTTAAGAGAACCTATTTCTAGCACTGGTCCCAGGAGCAGCATGTGAAAGTCTTCTTTCTACCCTGGGTGACTAGGGACTTACCAGCAGGTGGGCTCATGTGGTTCCTGCTCCATTAGGGTGTGCTGCCCAGGTTGAAGGGAGTCTGGGGGATCTGAGGGGTCTGCCTGCACACAGCCAACACCCACCCATCTAGGCAGCCCCTGTTCATTATTCACAGCCGTCCTTTGCCCTGAGAAAAGCCTGATTTTTCAACTTCAGAGTTGGAGGTCCCATTTAATGTCCTAACCTTATGTCATGCCTGAATTCCCAAGATCCCAAGTGCTTTTCAGTTATTGCCCCGGAAATAAGCACATTAGTACCAGTCATGTGGTCAGGGGTTCTGGGATCCCTGCTCAGCTGGAAGGGAACACAAGTTCCCATAATTCAGTATCTGGTCAGGTAACCTAGATCCTCCAGTGGTTTTGGCATCAGAAGGACCTCTGGCTTCAAACCCTTGTTCTGCCACTGCAAGTTCTGTGGTTTTAGCCAGATCTTTTAACTTTTTTATACTTCATTTCTCTTTCATAAAATGGGGATGACAATATCTTGCAGCATGATTGTGAGGATTAAAGATATACACATGCCATCAGGCACGCAGTAGACACCACAGGAACTGTAGCTGCTATTGTTATAGGCCGAGGCTGGAATGTTGCCAGAATGGAAACCCCAGATTCTTCCCACTAATCAAAATACTACCACCACCGCCACTACTGTTACCACCTACTATTCATGAGCATTTACGTGCGCCAGGAGCTTTTCTAGGCACTTGCCCTGTATAATCTCATTCCGTACTCCAATAACCCCACAAGGTACTATTTTTAGGTCCACTTTGTCCTTGAGAGAAATGAGGCTTAATGAGATTACATTGCCCAAGGTCACAGAGTAAGTGGCTGACCCTGGGTCAGTGTGGTCCAGAGAAAGGGCTCTATAAACCATGCCCTACTCTTTCTAGAGGCTGAGCCAAACCTGCCCCATCCCTACCACAGAAGCCTTGTTTCCTTTCCCCCAGAAGCATCCTTCCCTAGACCCACTGGCTCTCCCAGGCAGGGGTCCATCAGCCTTGCAGGCTGACCTGTGGGCCAGAGGCCTGGGTGCTGAGGCAGGGTCTCTGTCTGTTCCGCTCACCAGTATTGAGCACCATCCACAGGCTCTTAGCTCAGGATTATCTGAGGGCCCAGTTTTAGGTATTTTTTAAAAAATTGCTGCAGGGGCACCTGGGTGGCTCAGTTGGTTGAGTCGGACTTCCGGTCAGGTCATGATCTCACTGTTCCTGAGTTCCAGCCCCACATCGGGCTTGCTGCTGTCAGACTGTCAGCGCAGAGCCTGCTTTGGATTCTCTGTCCCCTCTCTCTGCCCCTCCCCCACTTGCACTCTCTAAAAAATAAGCAAATAAACATTTTGAAAAAATAAAAATACAAGTTGCTGCAGGAACTGATTCGGAGGGGTGCAATCAGTTGAGAATAATGACTGGATCCTGGTTAGCTTGACAGTGCCTGTTGAACTGTGGGGGAATCACTGGCCTCCATTTTCCCCATCTGAACTCTGTGTTATGATATGCTCTCTAATTACCTAAAGAAATCTGTGAAAAGGGAAAAGATTACCTATGTGACTTGGAAAAGTCACTTGAAAAGTTCATGCTCTAAAAAATTTCCTGCTGTCTCCTATTTCCTACCAAATGAAGATGAAGAATTTGACTTTCAAGACGTCTAAAATCTTCATGGTCCTTGGACCTTGTGGCTCCTGGGCAGCCTGCCCCCTCTTTCTCCCCTCTTTCCTGCCCCTTCTTTCCACCATGGGGACACCTTGTGTTCGTTTCAGTATTGAAATGTTTCCAATGACCAAATAATGTCACTCCTGTAGATTAGCTCTCCCGAGGACAAGAAAACATCTTCTTCCTATTTTCCTTGACCTAAAAATGAATAGAATTTCCACCCATCTTGAGTGTCTACCTGGACCGAGGATGATAAAGTCGGGAATGCCAATGTCCAGAGCAAAGTGCATCCAGGTCAGGAAGAACTATTTTCAGGAACTGATGTGTCACTGTCTCAGGTGGGAGCCCTGATGCTCCACTTTGGACGGTGGCCAGGCAAGGCTCCTACCTGATGGCCAGGGCCCATTGAGGACTGAGGTAGGGGTGCGTGGCAGGAGGGGTCTGTGGGCACTTCTGCTTCTGTGCCCATGGCTTGCCCTCCCATGTGACTGACTACACTTCACTCTGCAGGGTTGCTGCTGGGGTCTCTCCTCCATATGAGCTGAACCAAGCCCAGTGCTGGCAGATGATTCCACACAGAAGCACATGAATGTTGTATCATTTGAATAAGTGAGAGACACTACCCCATTCTCACTGGGGTTACGCCCGCAGTCAGGATGAGCAGCGTGGCAGGGACGTGTGTGTGTGTGGCGGGGGGGTGGGGGGAGCACTACATTTGGAGAGTTTGAAAGTCCCTTTGTTTAGCTCTTTTGTCCTGAGATTACATTCAGGATTTTTCCATCAGTCTGAAGTTAGGGAGGTAGACAGAACGAGACTGACCTTTGGAGTGGGATTTTCATAAAATAAATAAACTGGATGACAGCATATAAAAGTTACAAACCTCTTTAGAATGCCATATGTGAGCAACTTGTAAACAGTCCATAAATATCACCTGCTGGGTGCAAGTCAAGGAGGCTGATGCAGAATTCTGTACTAGCACATTTTCTGCAACATGGAGCCATCTGGTAATGACAATTTATTCTCTAGTTGGCATAGGACTACAATTATAAAACATGTTACTATTGACTTCTGTCTGGAAACAGATGATCATGGTTCACCCTGTAGTGTGGGATACAGAGCTGGGTGGGTGTGGCTCAGTGGTGACATGAAGGCTGGGTGGAGCCAAGAAATGGAGTAAAGATTAGTGGGGCATTTCGTGGACATCCCCATCCATATGTGGGAGTTCAATGGCCACCACCACCACCACACACACACAACAGTTTTTGAAGCAAGAAAAAAATGTTCCTTTAATAGTAATGTCTAATTTTGAGCCGTTTTTTAAAAAGAATTCACAACCATCTATGTCATTCTTGGAGAACAGGATGTAGAAAAAGCATAGTGAATGGCAATTTCATCCTTTACCTACTTCTTTTATTTTCAATATCCTCATTATTAATTCTAGAATAATTAATTCTACAAAGGATAATAAGGTCTTTCCCAAGTTCCACTTCACATAGAAATTAATAATAATCTGTATGACTTATTTCACTTAACAAGTCATACAGAGAAAGACAGATACCATATGTTTTCACTCTTATGTGGATCCTGAGAAACTTAACAGAAGACCATGGGGATTGGGACGGAAAAAAAAAAAGAGGTTAGAGAGGGAGGGAGCCAAAACATAAGAGACTCTTAGAAACTGAGAACAAACTGAAGGTTGATGGGTTTTGGGAGGGAGGAGAGGGTGGGTGATGGGTATTGAGGAGGGCACCTGTTGGGATAAGCACTGGGTGTTGTATGGAAACCAATTTGACAATAAATTTCATATTAAAAAAAAGAAAAAAAAGAAATTAATAATAATCAAAATAATGAAGTTTGATTGTCTTTTCTCCCAAATAGACTTAGCACAAAATCTTCATGCGGGGGGGTGGGGGGGTGGGGGGGAGGGGGGAAAGATCAGATTTCTCCAAAGTGGAGAATAATGTGACAAAGAAAACCAATTGAAGAAAAGGTGGGCTAATGGCTGTACTATCACAAACACGAACAAAATCTACAGACATATTTTAATGTCGTTATCCCCTTTCCACCTCCCACAAACCTTTCCAATTATACTTTTAATCAAGAGTTCCCTCTCATGTTGTTACTTCCTGTCCTTCTGGGTTCCTATGATATGTAGTTTCCATCCTGGTCTCATCCTGTTTGCCCCTCTGTAAAAGCTAAGGAGCCTGGCCCACTGTCTGCCAAGGCTTTTCAAAGCCCCAGAAGTCTGTAAACAGGAAAGATTTCCTCTGAGGCAGAGGGCCCCTCCCTTGATCAAAAGATGGCTTTTGGATAAGGACTTCCCCCCAGTTCTTCACCATTAACACTTTGCAGATCAGATGTTCTCTTGGAGGGCACTTTATTACCATCCGTGGCAGAGGTGCCGGCATCTTGCCAGGACTGCAAGAGCCACACAGAAAATGCAGGAAGAGTAAGTTGTAGCTGGTCTGTTAATGAGGAGGTGGGGCTTGGAGAAAAGTTAAGATTTCCTCTGAGAAATCCGGGCCCAGGCCTGGAGCCTCCGTCCTGATTAACAGCCAAGGAAGCAAGCTGATCAGACCTGTTCACAGTGCAAAGGGGGACAGGAGAGGTGTGGGAGGTGCTCTGGCAAGTCTGGGGACCTCAAAGTTTAGAAATAAAAATAATAACTGTAAACACAAAAATCGCTTCTATCCCTGTGGTTAGTAAGGGCCCTGAGGTCACTTCGAAACTGGTTTTGACAAATGGGAGCACAGTCAATGACTTAAAAGGTAGAGACATCATTGCAGGCAGAAATTCTGGGTATGATTGTTTATAAAGTAAACTTTATTATTTTATAGTCACAGCTCATATTTCCAAAGTTGAATACATCTTTGTCAAAGGCAGTTAATCATCCCTCTGTAATTTCACTACAATCTACCAATTTCAGGCAAAATCTGTCCCTCCACCATAGCGAGATTTTGCATTCCTTTCTAGTTAATCACACCTGTATGTGAACCTCATTATGTAAGAGTGAAGTGAGAGAGAGCAATCAACGCTATCAGTTACCTTCTCTCTAAATTGGACAAATAGATCAAAGTATACTCAAACAAACAAACATTTCTAAAAGACCTTCTCTCTTGTATTCGTCTTATCTGTAGAACTCATTCTTCTTTTTAATTACCTGACAAGGAAAAACGGGTGCTTTGAATTCTTATCACACATTCCTCTGTAACACTCAGCTGGCACTTCCAGACTGCCTTGTTTCATTTGCTATCTCATTATTTGGATAAACTCCATATTCCAAAAGAGATGATAAACTTTTAAATATCAAGGGATGCATTCCAGGGTACAGTTCTTTGTCTCTGCCTTTCATACAGTTGTAGGTGGTACAGATCAATAACAATTCATGTTTAAACTCTACCTTATTTAGTTTCCAGTTGACAATGATTAGGGCCTTATTTCATTATAATAGGGAAATGAAGTGAAAGGCCAAAATTTGTGGGTGTGAATGGATATTCAGTTTCCTCTCTAAATGGGAGGTTGGTGGTTAATGAGAAAAAAGTAAATAATGTTAAATGGGATGGAAGTGGCAGGAGAAAAGTGAAGCTTTGCCCACATAACCAAACTTGGAAACCGCCTCATTTACTCATCGGTTATAGCATTTACCATCTTAAATTATAAAACATCTGTTTACCAGTCCTGCTTCCCCCACTTACTGTAGCCCCTTTCAGGATGGTAAACAAGGCGTTATTCATCATCCTGAGCCCAGTGCCCGCTGCCCACTGTGGTACTTCATGTGATATATGCCCCTGCCTTTTGTTTTTACTGAATAGAATAAAACAGCATTGGCATGGTGATAAGAAAGAAGAAATGAAGATTCTGATTTTTTCAAATTTTGAGAATCCATTTTTCCACCAAGATATAAATGGGGGATTCAACCAAATCATATGACAGAACAAATATTCCCTGTATGATACTTAGCTGCTCTTGGGAAATAACAAGAAGTAATTTGGTTAACACACGAAAAAAAGGTCAAATGGTTGAAGGTAACTGAAATACATTATAATAATTAGTTTAGGAGTTGACCCAAGACATGTTTTCACTATAGTACCTTCTATTTTTGGCTTCCATTTCCTCTTCTTTCACTGATTTACTTCTCTTTATTTGAACTGAACCCCTAGCCCCCCAGGAGTACTAACTCATCACTGCAAAAGACTGAGAAAGCTAAGAAAAGAATGGGGAAGAAACCAAACCCCAACCATAAGAGCCAGTTGGTAGCATTTTGTCTTCAGTGGGGTTCTCTGTCATCCTGGTTGGGATGCCTTTCATTTATTTATTTATTTATTTATTTTTAATTTTTTTTTAATGTTTATTTATTTTTGAGACAGAGAGAGACAGAGCATGAACGGGGGAGGGTCAGAGAGAGGGAGACACAGAATCCGAAACAGGCTCCAGGCTCTGAGCTGTCAGCACAGAGCCCGACACGGGGCTCGAACTCACGGACCGCGAGATCATGACCTGAGCCGAAGTCAGCCGCTTAACCGACTGAGCCACCCAGGTGCCCCTATTTATTTATTTTTAATCAAACTGCCTCACTGGTTCTTTTGTTTCTCAGTACCCAAGGGCACCAGGACTCTACAACATGATGACTGTCCCATAGCAGCTGTTGTGATGCTATTTTCCAAGTCAAACTTAGCTCTGAGATAAGCTGTGTCTTTCATTATGCACTCTGGGGAATGAAATGAAAATGACTCCATCTAAACCAATGGCCATGGTGTTGGCATTCAATCTACTCATCTCCATTTATTTGTGGACCCGATTCAGTCTCGGTCTGAAATTTTACAGAATTGCATGACACTCCTCACAGATGGCATCAAGCCACTGCTTGAAAGCTTCTGGGAGTAATGGGAGCCCACAGCTTTATGAAATAGTCCCTCACTAGAGTAGAAATTGAGTAGAAAACCACATACTTTGAGTCTAAACAATGAAAGTCAGAAAAGCAAAAGCATCCAGCTTGATTTAAAGTAATGTAAAGAATCAAATCAATTCTTTGTAATTGAAAAGTGATTTGCTATAGAACACTGTGCATCAGGAACGTGTGTTCTGCCAGGCTACAAATGGGCACTCTGTGACATTACCATGGACCAATTCACAGCACACAGTGATAGTGGGAATCATTGATTTGCGTGACCTCACTGATAACTCTGTCTGAAGATTTTCTGTCATATAGCAACTATTATAAGGTACTGAACTGCATTTGTATAAACATATATAATGTACTAAAACTATTTTTTTTTAACGTGTAAACCTTTCAAATTAAAATAGCTCAAGATTGAGCTTACATTCCCGGGAAGTCATATTTTATGACAATTAGAAGGGTTGTGATGGTGTGTTAGGACCATCATTTTTACCCACTGGTCCCAGTCCTACCTTTCAAGATGACACAGAATAAGTTCTCAACCTCTTGAAGGACAAGCTGCAGAAGAGATACATGTGTCCCAAACAACAAATCATGAATATATACTACCCAGAACAAACAACAAATAGGAAAAGAAACATAGATACAGAGGCAGTGTGAATGGGTGAAGGAATTATTGTTCTGGGAATCAGGAGAAACAAGCTTGTAACACAGCCTCACTCACTGGGAAAGTCACTCACTGTTAAATCTCCAGTTTCTTCATCCACCCAACAGAAGGGTCAGAATATAAATCTGGGGTTATCATTTTAGCTAACTGCCAAGCAGTGTATGTGTTTATAACTTCCATACATTTAAAAAACTATGTTAGACCTAAAAGCTTATGATGGGAACACAATTTGGGGTCCTTTAGTAAAAAAAAAATTCTAACCAAAATTTTAACTGTAGCTGTTATACATACATGGTGTGAATATGTGTATGTGTGTATGAGTACGGGTGCGTGTGTGCAGGGAAGTTATTGTTTATATTAATTTGCTAAGGTCAAATCCATTTTTTTCTAACTCTTTGTTATTTTCTTGGGCTCCCCAGCAAACACAGTTCTATTATTGGCAGAGATGCTGTCTGCATCTAGCTCACATTGTTTCCCTAGCATAAATAAAAGAGACAGAAACAATGAGCATAAAACTACTGCTGGACTCAGATGTGGTGTTTACCAAGGCAGCTGCTTTTGCATTCTTAAAGTCATAAAGGGGTGTCTGTGTGTGTGTGTGTGTGTGTGTGTGCACGCACATGCGTGCCCATTTCTGTAAGATCATACAGTCACTGAAAGTAATTTCCTTCATCCTCTATTTTTCCATAAAGACTGTTAAAATATATATTACACCTGTGGCTAGTTTACTAATTTCCTTGACAAATAATTGCTAGTTATCTATGACATAGTAGCATTATTTAGACTACACTTGGTTTATTTCCTTTGTTTTATACCTTTGTTAAAGGTAGTCAGTGATGTCTTTTAGCTGGTCCATAAAGGGTCACCTAAGGAAAAGCAATTACATGATTAACATCTGGGAAAAATATTCCCTGTTCAGTAAGTTTCATGAGAACAAAGTTATTTCTCATAAGATTTTTTTTTTCTTCCAGTGTCAGCTTTGTTTTCCTAGGAATTGTGCAGTAATGCTGGAATTAATGAGTGATGGAGCCCTTGATTGAATCAATGTTGAGTTAAATTAGTTTGTGTACATAGATGGGACTACTTTTGTGGAAGCTAGAGTGAATATCTCAAGGAAGCACACTAAGAAAAGATGCAAGGCAGAGCTACAGCTGCCCAACAGAGGCAAACAGAAGCTTAACTGTATAGACTTCTTCATAGTCTACATATGTTGAAACAATAGGCTGATTCATAGCTTCCTTGCTTAGTTTCCAAATTGCCTTTCAACAAAAGCAAATTTACTCCCTTCCCTAGACTATAGTTGGGATTTACAATCCTACAAGCTCAAATCTTTACAAAGGGAACACTGCAAAACATGGCTCCCAAATCTTGCTGGTGACAAATTTAAATGTTTTCACAGACTGGCAGAATTTTCAGGTGAGACAGGGGTTGGGAAACTACGGCCAGCACAGCAAACTGGTCTGTGTGTTTTTGTAAATAAAGTTTTATTGAAACACAGCCATGCTCATTCATTTACTTGTCTAGGGCTTTCACACTATCATGGAGGAGCTGAGAAGTTGAGATTGAGATCATCTTGTCAGCAAAACCTAAAATATTTACTAGCTGATCCTTTTCAGAAAGTGTGCCAATTCCTGATTTAAAGTGTCAATTTATGTCATAAAAATATCAATTTCTTTGAAAATGTAGATGGTTTTAAAGTAAATCTCACCAACCTCCCCTATCTCTGAGAATTACCCTCTTAAGCAAGCTGCTAATTTGTATTCAAGAGGCTTAATACTGTCCTTACTGTTCAGTTCAGAAATCATAATTCTAGAAATCTCTTCCAAAGAAATTATCAAAGATACAAAACGACGTGCATAGAGATGTTCATCTCACCATTATTGTTATTACTTATAATTTTGAATAATTGAAAATAAATGTGCTAATCAGTTTAATAAAAATTATTATTTTTGCAAAGATAATGTGATTTATAAAAGTCATGCCTTAAAAGCTATTTAAGGGCCTAATATAATACTTAAAATGTAATTTTAAGAGAAAATGGTAGGATAAAAAGTGTTTACAGAGAATCATCTCATTTTTTTTAACATATGCATATTTCCAAATGCAAAGAGAAAAGCCTAAAAAAGATACACAAAAAGAAGACAGTGCTATCTTTGAGTGGTAGGATTACGGGTAACTTATTTTCTTGTGTCTTTTTTTTTTTTCAAATATTTATTCAAAGGAAAAATATGCAGCATGAGTCCATCATATATATGCAACCTCAGTGTGGTGTGCATGTCTCTATAAAAGGCCTATTGTGTAAATCAGAATGTAGAGTTTGCCAAGCCACAGAGAAAATATTTAGTACTATAAAAATGATTATGTGTATTTTCACAGTATCTGCAAATCTTGAGTTTTTAAAATTGATTCTATAGAATATATACATAAGACTTCTTTCAAGACAAATAATCCAAAAATTGTCATTGGGCTGATAACAATTAGATTTAAAAATCTATTTCGGATAACTCTGTGCTCAAGGAAAAAAAAATACTCATGCCTTAACTTAATCAACAAAAATGTTTGTTCTACATAAAACTCTTGTCTACCATTCTGTGGTTAGCCTATTTCCAAAAGAGGTTGCTTCTGTGTACGGACTAAAGATGGCTATTTGTAGCACTTGAACTACCACCTCTTTCTCAAGCCTGTGGGAGGCACTGCATTCTACTGTGTCATTCCTTTCCAAGAAGTTTTCTCAAATGTACTACAGAAGGCCACTGCTAATCCATACCAAACATATTTGCCATCTTTGACAGATTTGGTAGGTGAATTCTAGTTTTCCTCCTCTTAAGATGAAGTGGTCAAACCCATTTTTATCAGCATTGAACTGGATCATCTTACTTTGAAAGCAATCGAATGTTGTGTATATATTTCAAAAGCATATCAAAATGTCCACAATAGGACCTACTACCTTGCTTTTTTACTATCTATGTTACTGGTACTATTGTTTTTTCAGGTCTTGAAGACAGGGACACCCAGAGTCGCTAATCCCAGCCTCCATCTCCCCTTAGATCCGATCATTGGTCAAGTTCTGTCCATGTCTCCTTGAGGATTATCTCTTCCTTTCTGTTTCTATTACCCCTCACTATGTTCAGGAAGTGGATGGGGACCTTTAATGGAAAGAGACGAAGATGGAATGGTAAGGTAAAGCATTCTGCTCCATTTTTGTTAAAGGATTATTATTTTTATACTCCAGCTAGGGATATGAGAGAGAAAAGATTTCCTATAGTTTCCTTCTGTCTTCTCTTTAATTTCTGCCACTTGAAGAAAGAGTAAAATGGTTGCTCAGGCTATAAGCCAACTCTAAAATGTGAGGGCTGATTGTGCTTGGTCCCCACTGAGAGATTCTTGTATATGAATCACCCAGAGGCCATGTCCCCTGCAGCCCTGCCGAGCCGGCTCTGGCAAACATATACATACTTTAAAGCAACCCAAAACCATCCTGGAACGTTGGAGGCCACATGTTCACTCTGTCCATGTCCACTGCTTCCTGAAACCTGTCACTCAGAGCCTGCTGGAGAGTAAAAGAGGATGGACTGGGATCCATAATTATAGTCAAAGAGGCCAGGACCCGAGGCAGGACCTTCCTAGCCAGTGTCAGATGTGGATAGCCGGCATGCACCGGTCAAGTATTTAGGGCTGGAGATTAAGTGAGCTTGGGAAGCAAGAGTAGTGACTGAAGGCTGAATCAGAGAGGGTCTGGAACCTCAGCAGAGGTTACATGTAGAGAGCATCAGCAACCAGGAACAAACATGACACTCAACCAACAATTGCCTAAGCCAGATGTTTTTATATGCATCTTATTTGGAGAGAGAGTCAGGTCCCAGGTGGGACAGTCTGGAAACTGCAGGTGAAGATAATGAGAATCAAGATGGAAGGGCACAGAGTGAGCACAAAGGACAGCTCCTGCCACAGAGGCTCTCTTTTGTTTATCACAGTCTTTCTAGAATATAAGTGCCATGAAGGAAGGGGATGATGTCTGTTACAGTCACTGCTATATCACCGAACAGTCATTGGCACATACTATGTAGTCAATAATTACTTGTCAAATGAATGAAATAGTAGGCAACAGTTGAGGTATTCAAAGGAGGAATGTTGGTGTCCAAATAAACAATGTTTTGGAAAGTGCCTGAATTGACCTCAACTTCCAAGGTTATAAGTTCTGAATTTATCACCATGCATTTTTTTAAGAATATGTTGTGATGGATGTTGAACAATAAACTCATGATCATCGTCAACCTCAGGGCCTGTATAACTGATATCTACACCAAACCCTAAAACAACATGGATAAAAAGCACGAAGAGCTTAAATCCCAGGGTCAGTCCTAGGAAGGATGTAATGACAAAAATAATGGGGGTTGACAGTTCAAGTTCTTTTTTTATTGCGGTGTTTAGAAATACTAGACATTTTCCAATTAATGCTGGGAATTAGCTAAATAACTTTAGACATTAGTCCACCATTGATCACTTGCTTTAACAAAAATATGGCTCGGGGGACCAAAGGGAGGAGAAAAGTACAATTAATATGTTCTTTCATTTCAGGTCCTGTTTACATTTGCATCTTGAATGACTTGGATTTATTGTTTTAAACCAAGTTTCCTGCCTGTAATAGAATCATTAAGAGAGCTCTTAGTTTTTATTGGGAACACATGTATGTTCAGAAGTGCCTAGTCAGATGTGCTCAGGAGAAGGACAGCACATTTTAATCACATCTCTCTCCCTGTTTAGTCTTTGGTAAGTTGCTTTATCTGTGTACATTTTGGTGATTTCATTGTAAAATGGGGCTGGTACAAATAAACAATTTCCTAAGGATGTGTGAATTAACTAGTGGTTATAAAGAGCTTTGAAATGATGATGTGCTATCAATGCTAAGTCAAATTATGAAATTGCACCTTTGCAAAAATGCTATTGTGGAAATAAATGAATCTGAACATTGTATTTACAGTGTGATTTGCTTCTGAAATAGAATATTCATAATGGGCCTCAGCAGGCGACAACAAAGTGCCATCTTATCTCCTGTTGATAGACCACAATTTCAGAAAATTATTTTTACAATGGCATCTGAATAAGCTCCTTAATTCGAGGCTGTTTTACAAATAGATGCATAGCTTATTACACAGTTTACACTGCCTCTGAGACATAAAGAGTGAGGTGGGATTCATTAACAAAATCGCTGTTGTCATTCCTTTGTATTTTTTCCAATGTAATTTCTATTTTTTATAATCTAATTTTAAGAAACCATGTTGAACAAAAAGGTAAGGTAGAGCTACTTCTGTGTTAGTGATCAAATCCAAGTTTCGATTAACACTTAGGCTATCAATTGTAGTTAAATTACACTTCGAACTTGGCCTGTGGCTCATTTAGTTTCAAGAATAAACAACTCATTCCTATGCGAAATTTCCACTGCCCGCAAATATCATATTCAACGACAGCAGAACGAGAGATGAGTATTTCTGAGGACCACATTCTCAGTTCTTCCAAATGACTGATTAGCTGAAACAGACCTGGTAATGGGGAAGATTAAAGTCAGGTGGGAAAACGGGCAATTCCTCAGAATAAATGTTGCTGAAATAGAGTTTAAAATGTCTGATACCATTTGGGGGTAGAAAACTGACATAAAAGAGTGTCTCTGACATAAGAGTGTCTCAGAGGCAAAAAAAAAAAAAAAGAGTAAGGAAATGGGAGGGGCCATTTTACAAAAGGCTGAGTGGGGGTAGCTTACAGCTAAGACAGACAAAAGAAAAAGGGGCAGGGGTCTTGTCAAAGACAAAGGAAGGCCCAGGGATCAGGGCCAGGAAAAATCGCCAGAAAAGACATCTTTGGAATATGCTCTTATGGCAGCAGAATTCCCCTGCACACATTCACTCTTGTTATATTAGAGGCAAGACAGCTTAAAGCACAGAGCCCAATCCTCTCACTTCACAGATGAGGAAATGCAAGCCCAGAAAGATGAAATACTGGAGCCCACAGCTACATAAAGGCTGAATCGCTTCTAGAATTCAGGATCACTATAGGTTCCTATAGGCATCATACACGAAGGGCACACTGTTAACTAAGCAAGTCTCCCGAGGAACCGATGAACATGGTCAACACAGACTGGCACAAAGTAGCATAAAATGAGGGCCTGGTAAGGTAGCACTCCCACCTCTGCCCCAGCTAATCTTTTATACCCATGGAAATGCAAGAGTTTGTCATCTAAGTCATTCTGTTCTCTGGTTGCAGGCAACCTGGACATGGGAGAATGAGGATGTGCTGTGGGTTTCTAGATAAGACAGATAACAGAAACATCTGGAACTATCCCAGAGAACTCAGTGTAAAGTAGTAAGAAATCTAAAAATGAGCCATGGTGGCTGAGGTTACTTGCTATTGTAGGTGGAGCCATGAACCTACAATTTTCTTTGTGTCTTCCCCTTGGGTTGACACTAGCTCATTGTGACACACAACTTTAAGAAACACTTAGGAAACACTGCCATGCTGTCAACCAGAGGAGTAGCTGAAACCCTGTACCGTCCATTTTAGAAAACACCCCACTGCAGCAACCCCTGGGCTAGCTCAATCCAACACCTCCCCAGAGTGGTATTTACAAGTGGCTGTACCAAGGCCTGGGGCATGGTATTTATCTGGCGATATAGACTAACAAACTTACACCATTCTGCACAGTTTGTATCCCCTGTTGACTTCTATCATACAGAACCTCACTTTATACAACTTCCCCAGTGATCTGCTGGGAAGTTAACATGTGCATATACTGAGGTTGCTAGCTGGAATGGACGAAACCTCTAAATTATTTGTGTTAAATTTACATAAAGGTGGTTTGAACATGAGCCTGGATATAAATATACAATGGACAAAATATTCAGAGTAGTGACACAAGATCTTAAGAGTTGTGGGCATATCAGAAAACACTCAGCAATCAGGACGTATATCTATACAATAGTATTCATGTTATGTCTCTAACTCCAAAACAGGTTATGGAGATGAGTGTAAGACAGAAAGCAAAGCTTTCAGTCAAGCACTACCTCTGCATATTTTTTCGAGATTTAGCTAAAGCCATTCACCTGTTGAAATCTAGGTTTTTAAAACTAGCGGTTTTTAGAAGGAAAATGTAAGTTTGACTCCACTACCCGGGAAAATGAAGGGTTTACTATGTAAATGAGAAGTGTAAGTGTGCATTTTAATAGTCTGATTAAGTTAGAGCTTTCCCTGTAAAGCTGGCTTGGTTCTTCCACGCTAGATAGACACCCTGGAGAAGACTCGCTGGGTGTCAGTTGGTCAGTTCAGTTCGGAAATGTTAATTAAACACCTATAATAGCTGAAACACTACGCAAGGCCCTGCAAGCAGTGGAAATCAATATCATCCTCCATTCTTGAGCAACTCACGAACTAGTTGAATGGAGAGTAGCAGAATATTAATGATTATGACACAATGTACAATATTTTAAAGAACATGAATGAGGTATAAATACAGTTTTTGAGGGTGTTGGAGGACAGAGAAAGAGAAACCATGTTTATTCGGTGAACGGCTTTATGAAGGAAGCAGCATTTCAGATTCAACTAGAATGGTGTGTAACATTTTCACAGGGAACTGTGTTTACCCTTCCCACCTTTCTAAAGGAAACATCTTATGAATAGGTGTGGGGTGGGAAAGCAGGGGTAAGTCTAAAGAACTACAAAGTATTTTGGTTAGGATGTATAGGGGAACCACAGGAGATAGGCCGGAGGGATGGGGGAAATTATGTTGTGAAAGACTGACTGAGAAGTACAGACAGAAGCAAGGAGAAATAGGAAGCTCCATGTTTCTAAGCAAAGAAGAAGAATAAGGAAAGTCCCTTTATAAGGCTAACGCAATAGCACCAAGAAGGGGTTAAAAGTGTTAGGGCTTGAGTGGTTACAGAAGAAATGTAACAAAAAAGATAGACGTTCTAGATTTGTAATTTAGAGGCCTTTAAACTGACTCCACCTGGGGGACAAATAGGCATTGGGAGACATTCCAGAGTGTCGAGTTTGGATAAACAGGAAAGAAAGGAGTCAATAAGAGAAAGAAAATGCAGGGGTGGGACAAAATCGGATTTTTCATGTGTAGCAATGGTCTACCACTCAGGCAGTCAACATCGTCCCATATGAATTTGGAAGTTTGAGTCCAATGTGTAGGTCAAATCTAGGGCTGGACAGAAATTTGGGTATTATCTGAGCTGAGTGACTAAGATCAACAAGGCAATTAAGGGAGAAGACATTCAGGGCAAAGGCAGAAACTTGGCAAGGGCCTGTCTTTTAGTGTTAGAAGAGAAAGAGAAAGTCAGAAAAAAGAGGTGGGGAGGAAACCATGATGGTTCAGTATGACGAGATGCAGGAAAGAAGGAAGCCCCAACGTGTAGAGAGTAGCAAATTGTGTATAATGTTGTACATAGATTGAAGAAATTAGAGCCAAGGCAAGGCTAGTGGTTGAGGCATTAGAAGAATAATTGGAATGTAACATTTCAACAAGAAGTTTCAATCAACTGGAGGGGACAGGAATTATGTGGAAAAGAGTTAAGTGAGAAGGTAGAGTTGTGGAGTGTAGTATTTGTGGCAGTAAGAGGAAAGGGAGAGAGAGATATGAAATATTTGTGTGAAGGGTAACAAGTTTCCAGGAGGATTTCTTTTACTTATGAGTAAGAAAGTCCTACAGAATCTATCTGACCTGTGAAGAACCACAATGATCCCACAAGAAGGAAAGCAAACCACTTCTGCTGGAGCTCCCGGACACACACACCTGAAGGCATTTCAAATGAAAACAGAATTGAAAGTGCATTTGAGAAGCTACAGATATGACTGTATCATTTAAGGCCATTTATGAGGGTGAAGTGGGGAGAGGGGGCTAAAACAGCAATCTCTCCTCTGCCACTCTCTCAAGGGACTTCCTGAGAACGTGCTTTTCATCACAGCCACCGAGACATCTCCTCACTATTGGGAAATCTCTCACAACCAGAAATAGGGGAAGGAGACAGCAAAGTTAAAAGACCTGGGGGCCACCAGAAGTGCAGGGACAGGGACAGGAATGCAATGAATCATCAATTTAAAGACATGTATTTTCCCAGTTGCTTTTCTGTACAAATTTCTAACACAAAATCCGTCTAATTTCCTCTTTTGTGGACATGAATGGACTGGCACAATTTTGGTTAACTGGTCGGAAAGGACTGGCATCCCTCCTGTAACAGCCACCATGATATTGTCTCCGGCTGTACATAAAGTATTGGCTGGTTTACTGTCTGAATATACCATATAAATATATTTATAAGTCCTCAGGCAAACCTGAGAAAATTATGTTTTTAAAGCCATGAATTTTATTATCAAGTTTGTGACATTGAGATAGCATCTTCCACGAGATTTTTCCAGAAACTCCACCCATCCAGAGTTTTAGAAGACAGCAATTATAGCCCACTTATCCAGCCAAACTTAGTATAAGAACGTTCAGAAATTCTTGTTTGCTGAATACATGCTGGGCGTGAGATACTATCTCCATTGTAGACATGTGCAGTGCTTTTGAAATATTTATAAGTGCCTCCTTGTAAGGATGCAGACATTATTGTTTACAGTCTGAACTTATTTTGAGGAACAAAACCTGCGGATGCACTTCCTGTTATAGTAATACCTAGGCTTTATTTAACATATTTCTCTTGTATTCCTAAGCTACTTCCACCTACATTATCTCATCAACACTGTGTCACCGAGATAGGTAGAGGAAGGAAAGCAATTTTTTTTTCTCCAGAAAGAGAAGGAAAAAGAGGAATTGAAGCTATGTCTAGGCTGTGTTGCTCCATCAGAGCCTGATGTTGTTACATCTGCCTGAGATGCACTGGTTGAGGTTGTCAAAACCACAGTATTCACAGTGCCACAACCCAGCCATTCACAGATTGTGACCCCGCCCACCTTCCCTGTGTCCTGCCTCACAGATGGAAATGAAGGGCAGACGTGCAATTATACTCCATGCCCCTGATCCTCACCAGAACACTTTTCACAGGAGCTGCTAACATGTTCCCCCGACAATCAGAAATCCCCAGCTCCTGTTAATGAACTAACACACACCAGATATGAGGCTAGATCCGCTAAGGAGGGAAAGGAGGATGTCTTAACGGACTGAACCAAGATAACCTAACAGTTACTCAGGGACAAAAAAATTGGCAATGGAATAAAGGATAAGGAAAACATAAAACTTTTTCTTAAGAAAGAAAGAAAGAAAGAAAGAAAGAAAGAAAGAAAGAAAGAAAGAAAGAAAGAAAGAAAGGAAATCCAATCAGTTCTATAAAAAAACCTCACTCTTCCCTCTGCCCGGGGTCAACAACCTTCACTGGAAAATGAAATTACGGGCTACCGCTTGTAGAAGGGAAGACGCTTCTAGGGCAGTTCTGGTGATATTTTGGCTCCAGTGGAACCAGGGCTAAAATGCATTTCAAACATACACAGGTTAAGAGCAGTGGGCTGTACATGTATGAGAGGCTAACCCCTGCCCCCCTACCTTCTGCTTGATCACTCCCCAGCTGATCAGCCAACCTTGCCTGTGTGGCTGGGAACTGAGGCTCCAAAGTTATGCTAAGCAAAATAAGTCAGTCAGAGAAAGACAGATATCATATGATTTCACTGATATGTGGAATTTGAGAAACTTAACAGAAGACCATAGGGGGAAGGGAAGGAAAGATAAGATACAGAGAGGGAGGCAGACCATAAGAGACTCTTAAATACAGAGAAGAAACTGAGGGTTGATGGGGGTGGGGGGTTGGAGAAGGCGGGGAAAATGGTTGATGGGCATTGAGAAGGGTACTTGTTGGGATGAGCACTGAGTGTCATCAGTAAGAGATGAATCATGGAATCTACTCCTGAAGCCAAGACTACACTGTATGTTAGCTCACTTGACAACAAATTAAAACAAACAAAACAAAACAAAACAAAAAACAAAGAAAGTTCCAGTTCTGATGCCTCTGACTAGGCAGGTGGGGATGGAGGAGGAGGAACCTGGCCAGATTTCGATAACACACCTCCGTGTCTGGGGAGTGGCTGCCATCACGTCTTTTCGAAAAACTGGCACTGAGACCAACGGAACACCCACTTGGACAGTTACCAGAATTGCTCCTTTGCTCTCCCTTCACTGACTTTTGCTAGTCTGTCCCCCAGACTGCCCACTCAGGGCAACATTGTTTTCTTCTCTTCTCTTCTTTCCAGACTTCAATTTCAAGAAAAGTCAGCTGTGTAGTTCCACTAACTTATATGTGCCAAGCACTGTGGGGATGGTAGAGAGTAGAAATGAAAGTAAGACACAGTGTCTACTTCCAAAGAGTTCACTACCCAATGGGGAGACCAACCTTTACCTGTACTGTTAGAATGAAGAACCTGAACAGATGGGTGGTAGGAGAGAGATGCAAATGCACTCTCATTGTCGAACTAATGAGAATTTGTCATTTCTAGTGGCTGAAATTTTTTCAAGAGTGGATTGATCCAGAAATTAAAATTTTAATCATCTTTTTCTGTGACCAACTGTGTTACAAATAAACGCCTGTTTTCTCAAGCTATTCAAGAATGAACAGGCAGGTATGAACTGAGATAGAAGGTAAAATATCAGTCTCATTTGCCAGGGATTGCTCTGTCTAAAAATCATCATCCCAAACGAGATGAAGTCAAGCTACCATGCTTGTGGGGTTTTGTGTCTTTTATTTTGTTTGGGTCAAGAGCGTGTTCTTTTTTCTTTAAATTTGGGAATTCAGTGCTCTTAATTTTTTTTAAGTTCACTTATTTTGAAAGAGAGAGAGCACATGAGTGGGGAAGGGCAGAGAGAGAGGGAGAGAGAATCCCAAGCAGGCTGTGCGCTGACAGCTGACAGTGCAGAGCCCAATGTGAGGCTCGAACTCAGGAAACAGGGAGATCATGACTTGAGCTGAAGTTGGATGCTTAACCGACTGAGCCACCCAGGCATCCCTAGTGCCTTCAATTTTTTTTTTTAAGTTATCTCTCTCGGAACAAGATTTTGAGCACATTTAATTTTTTTTTCCATGCCATTTCAGTGACTGCTTATATTTCACACAATAGCTTCCCTGCTCATAGCATCTGTTGGTTGGAGAGTCAGGCAAGAAGTTGGAATCACAAATATATTGACTGGCCTTTGGCACCTCTGGCTGTTCTAAAGAAATTTAAGAAGTTGAATAAGGAGACATTCAGCATCCTCTTTCAGCCTGGGACTGGCTGCTCTATCTGTGACATGCCAGTCAATCAGAAGCAACAAGCCATCACCTCCAACCTGGCCAGCTGATTATACAAGTATCTGACCAGATAAAAACAAAATACTCTGGAGCATCTGTTTCTTCTCAAAAAACACTCTTCTGTTTCTCATAGGAATCCAGTGCCTCAGCAAACATTCTCCATTTAACCCTTACAGAGTCATGATGGCAAATAGAAGTATCAAAACTTTACAGACAGGGAAGACATGAGAGAGCAAAACTTTCCTGACATTTGCCTGAGATTAAGTAAATGAGCCATGCTTGGAAGACAAGGCATCCTGCTGCCTTCTGGGCCTGTGAAAAAGCCCTGGACCCAGCTGGGATCTCACATGTCCCCCAAACCAATTGCATAAATCAAACGCTTGTGCTGCCTGGTTATCAGGCTTTACATAAATATTGTGTTTGTATGTGCTTTGCGCTTTCCAACTCCACCAACCAAAGGGACCAGAATTTAGATATTCCCCCCCCCCCCCAGGATTTCATCCCCAAGTTAAGGCAAGTTATTTTACTTTACTGTAATTTCATTTTATTTTATTTTGTTTTATTTTATTATTTATTTTTGAGATAGATAGAGAGAGAGAGAGAGAGTGAGTGAGCAGGGAGAGGGAAAGGGGGAGAGAGAGAGAATCTTAAGCAGGCTCCACACTCAGTGTGGAGCCCTATGCGGGGCTCAATCCCACAACCCTGGGATCATGACCTGAGCCAAAATCAAGAGTCGACACTCAACTAACTAAGTCACCCAACCCCAAGGCAAGTTTTAACTGAGTGGAAAATCACCAATTGGTGTGAAGTTTCTGTGCACCATTTTTAGCAGTTCTTACCTAATATGAACTGAGAGTTCCAAAACTAAGTCCTTCCCCAGAGTTAGTTGGTTTGTATCCAAAGTTTTGTGTGAGGTATTTCATAGAAGAAAATGGCTACTTGAATAAAAGATAAGGTGGCAACCCTTCATAAGAATTTTCTCATTCAAAAGGGACATCACAAGCCGCATCAGTCACAAAGATGGAAAGGGATTTGGTGCAGCAGCTGAGCATTTGGGCTCAGTCTAACTTTTGTAAACCTCAGTGCTGCCATCTGTAAAATGGGGATGATAGGAAGATTAAGTGACATCCCGTGCACGTACATAGTGCTTAGTGAGTGCCATGGCAGGCATGGAGTGAGGACCCAACAATAAGAACCAGCCATGATCATTACTTTCTAAACACTCTATCAACTATTTAAATTAAAGGGGAAAAAAAACATGTTGACTGAATAAGATATAAAATGTGTACAATATAGACCTGGGTGTGATCAGGAAAGAATCCAAGTTACAAGGCAATTGAGTGGACAGAAGCCAAAAGATTATTTTTCCTCTCTGCTCTTCTGCAGAATTTAGTAGAGTTCTGAATGAATGAAGTTCATTTGCTAAGCTAACTGCAAAGACTAAGTGATTTCAAACATAAGCAGCATAATGTGTTTGACATGCTTCACAGCCAATCTGAGAGTTATCCTGACCTCATGCCATCCCTAACTGACCTAGATACTAGACACAGTTCTATCAACCACAGAATAGCAGGAAAAATCTTTTTTTGAGGTGCTATGTTCTGCCAAGTCACTGACTCCTACAATCAGGATTGATTACAAACACCCAATTAAGAGGCATTTGGAACCTGATCTGAACACTAATCTTGTCTCTTGTTCTTCTTTGGGCTTAATGATCAGCCTTGATGAATACTACAACAGCAATTAGTTAAGTTTATTTTGTAGCCTCCTTTACAAGCACACACACACATGCACATATGTGTTTGTGTGTGTGCTTCTGCCGGAGTATGTCAGCATGCATGCAAGTATCAAGTTTTATGCTGGAAAGAAAGGAGCTGAGAATATGCATGCCGGCTGAAGGCATATGTCTCATTTGGATCGATTTTTAAGTGTCTGCTCCCCAAGTGAAATCTGGGTGGAAATGCCATGCACATGTTGATTCAATTTGATAAGATTTCAACTAACCTTCTCTTTTAGTTTCTCATAAAGGTTTCTTCTTTCAAATTACCAAAATGCCTAACGCGAAACATCCCTATAATACTCAAAATTCATTATGATCAAATGTGACTGCTTATAGTAAAAAATAATAAAGAAAGTTAATTTTATTAAACACATGGGGTTTTGTTCAAATTGAATCAGTGCTTATGGAAAAAAAAAATCAAAAGGAAGAAAGTAGATAATTATCTGCCTGAGTAGTAACCAAGGAGGCTGCAGGTGGTAGCAACAACATTGGCCAGCAGTTGTTCTAAGAAGGGTTCATTCTTATCCACTCAAAAGTTTTTAATTGAGTGGTGTCTCTCACACTGACCATGTCAGGAAGTTACTTGGGATGAAAATCAACAATGAAAAACTGAAAAGTAAAGCAAAGGAAGATTTTTCTGCATTTGCCTTGAATCTAAAGCAAGCTCCAGATTGAAAACTTTGTGTATATTTTAACATATGCATAATATATGTAACAAATACAAGAGATTTCTACAGGAGTTACTAAAAAATATTAGAGTACACTTCAGTATGACTGTTATTATTATTACTATTATTATTATTAGAAAGGGAATAGTATGCATTGTTCTATCTCTATTCCAAAGAGTTTTATCATATTCGAAGGATAGTGCATACAGACTTCTAAGACTATAGTTTAGTTTTGCCTGACTTTGAAATTTATAGAAATGGAATCACAGAAGTTAGGACAGTAGTCATCCTTAAAAAGCTAAAGGCTAGTGACTGAAAGCGAACATAAGGGGGCTTCTTCATAGGAAGCTGGAAATGTTTACTTTGGATTGGTTATATGGATGTGCTCACCTTATAAAATTTTATCAAACTTCACACTGTGTGTATTTTTCTACATACATATCATACCTTAATTAAAAGAACCTATACTTCTATATTTCATATAGAAAATGGAGAAGTATTTTGGTTTAAAATACTCACTGTTTTCCATAAAACAAAGACTTTGTTTGGGTGTAAGTGATGCTCTAAAATGCAAGACTGGGACTAGAGTAAGGCACTCACCTCAAAAACAAAAAAATGAAAAACTTACCAATCAAGATAAATAATATTTTAATGCAGCATTTAAAAAAATCAAAATTAATTGAGGAAAAAAACCCATGTGGAACAAAGGAAAATAAGAAAAGACAAACAGAAAATAGCACTCAGGGAAACCCAAAATGGAACTTATACTTCCCCAAATTGGCAATAAATGACAAAGTGGCCATTGGATAATTAAATTGGTGGAAATTATCAGACCTGAGAAACTAGCATAACATTAATTTTCATTCATTGAGTTTATAGTCTATGAAAATAAATGAAATGACCAGTGTTTCTAAGTTCGTAAGAACTTAGGTAATTTTAAAAGTGGCATTAAAGAAACAGTGTGTGATCTAGTCCAACAAAATGCCCAAACTTGAGTATTATCTCTGTTTAGTTACAATTTTCTTATAACTAAACTTCACTTGAAGTTACAAGAGTGAAATCTCCTTTGATTGCATTGAATTAGAAAAAAAAACCTACTTTTGGTTACACAAAGAACAGATTACAAATCTCTTATAGACAAAAAAGCATCTGTACCATGTTAGCTTGTGTCTTGGTGAAATCCTGCAAAACAGCAACTGAGAAATCAGCCATTGGAGCCAGGAACCAGTCAGTAAGAAGACCACTACTGAGTTTTCTCCCTCCAATACTACCACCTTTTTAGACTCTTTCTGGAGCTCTACATTCATTTTCTTAATGTTTTTAACCCAAAGTCTGTGAAATTTTTATTGCTCCCTAGATGAGGACATCTGATCTGAATGTAATCACACACCTCTTTGCTCAGCAGTATTTGTCACAACCCATTATAAATTATCATGCTGATAGTTTGCATTGCTGGGAAACCGGAAAAGTTCCATAAATTCTAACTACTGTATCAATGACATTCTTGTTTATTATGCAGATATAAAGTTTTATGAGATTCAAGATGTCTGCTTTACCACCGAAGAAAACTGTAGCTGAGTAAGAGCTAACTAGCTCAACGTAAATGCTGAAAACCATTTACAGGTCACAATGAACACTGTTTTCTGAAAAACACTTCAGCAGGTTGCCTTTTTCTTTCTTTTCTGTTTGTAACTATGCTTTGACACTTCACAGGTATGGAGGATTTTACTGGTACATTCCTTCCATACCTTCTCCTCCTTCAGAATATTCTCTAGCCACCTCTCTTTTATCAACATAACAATAAAACCAGGTGGTAATTCTAGCTAAACGTCCTAGTGCAATGTTAGCCACAGACAGATTCTCTACTGCTCTACTGGTTGATTGATTGACTGGTCAATACTATACATTGTTCAATAAAAGAACTCTGGTAGTTATAATAGTATGTCTTTATGTTTATTTGTAATGAAACCTGACTTTCATACTGCAACCTGAAGCATAGATTGTTGCATTTTAATATTATCAGGCACAAACTTGCACATCCATTTTCCCTAAGGAAGTAACGCCTTGATATCCACTCTAAAAACCTTTTGTAAGGTTAGGTTCATAGTGCTTATGTGTTGGGTTGGTCTTGGAGCTCTTCACATGAAAAATTGATACTGCATTAGTATATTGTTAAAAATTATCACATAGTTTTTAATTTAATTATAAATAAAACAATACCAATTTAAATAAGTAAATATTTTTCCTACCAGAGCTAATCTATTTAATTACTTATCCATCCCTACACTCCACAAAAAGAATTTTGCCTGGGTTTTAAGGATGTTCCTCAATAAGCAAATGTGCTAGGGAATTGATTTCTTAAACTTTCACACGGTGGACGTTGACTGTACAAATACTAGAAAGCTTCAAGAGAAATTGCCAGGTATATTTTATGTGGATCATCCCATTACTGGATCTATGTATTTAGTTTGACATATGCTTAAGTTTCATATTTCTAAATGTTCTAACCATCACCAAGTTGTTAAAGATACCATAATAACAGTGGCAACTTCTTTCGAGGGAAGCTTTTTAACTTTTCAAAGGGCTTTCATAGCCACTACCCTATTTTATCTTGCCAATAACCCAATGACATTGGACTTTTTACTGCTCTTAGACATAAAATGTAGCTGAAACAGGGGAAGATATTAAATATCTCAAATAAGACAATCAGTTTGATCTTAACAGGAATGATAACTAAAAGCTTGCCAGCTCGCTGTATTTGGTTTATTGTACCTAATTTTGTATCAACTCAAATATGTTTTTGGAAGGAGCCTATTATAAATGGCCAAAAAACAAACAAACAAACAAACAAAAACAAAAACAAAAACAAAAACCCACCCCAAACCCACTAAAATGTAAAAAACAAAGAAACTATGCTCTTGCACATCCAACAAAAAATTTTTGCCTATGCATTTGTTCTCCCAAGGGTTATTGGTATTTTTCATTTTTGTAGGGAATTTTAATTTTAAATTAAAGCTGTAGATTATTCTCACAGCCTTCACAAAAGATTGTCAGAATTGTGCCACGCTTGTATCTCAACTGCAATGTGCAACAGTGACCAGGAGTCACATGTGGACCAGCCTGAAAATATAGTGACAGCAATGTCTTAAGCTGCTCTTCCTATATCATTTTTTGAATTTTTATTGATAAAACAATCAGGTAGCAACACTTCAAAACAGGGCACAAAGCTATTTTCTATGCCATCATCTCCGTTGACTTCATCAGGCTAAACATTATCAGCCTTTCAAGGCTGGCCAGGAGATGGCACCTTCACAGAGAACAAATCCCTACTCGCTACAGTTAAGAAACCACTTCACTCTGTAGCCTTGAAAAGTCTCGCCTCTATCAGAACAACAGCAACAATCTTCTTGGTCATGTCAGTTTCTTGAATACCTTGTCGATATCACTAAAATTTTCCCTTGCTATAAATTATAATTATCCCTTTTCTTGTCATGTTTAAGAAAGAACATTGAAAAAGTGCTCTTCCAATTCCACAACCCTCCACCTCCCATTATGATATAGCAAATAGTTATTGCAGACTTACTGCCTGCCAGACACTGTGATACGCACTTAACACATATTAACTCACTTGACTGGCTTCCCCTTCACACACTTCTACTCCAGCTTGCACCAGCTCACAAGAACCCCTCATGCACGTCTCTTTGCAAGTCTGCATACAGTGACATCACATAGATAGTTTGAAACTGGCCATGGTGGGAATATTTACACTACAGAAATTGGCAAATGTTACAAATGAGGACTTGACCCATCCCCTTCCAAGAACCAGTTGTTCAACCCTTACCAGCACACCATTGCTACTGACTACTGATTATTTTGAATGTTTTAGCTATTATATCATATGCAGATGTGTCATGATTTTCAGATCAGGATTTAGTAGACATGAGTTTACTAAAATGTAATGGCATCTTATCTTTGGAAAAATGTTATTACTTGAACATGTTTTACCATCTCTTAAAAATATCTCTTATAGCAGTTTAAATATTTTCAAAAAGCAAAAAATAAAACAAAATAAAATGAAAGAGAGAACAAACATCCAGCTTCTCTAGGTGACTGACTCTGTAAAACCACCATACAGAATATTGGCAACAACAATAAACTCCCTGTTTCTTAGCAGTTACTGGAACACTCTATTAATGGCAACTTTCATACAAGATTAAGAAGTCAATATAATGCCCTGAGGCACAGAACAAGGATTAAATTGGAATCAGCATACTTTTTTTACACTCTAGTGTATGCTGATTATTTGGAAATTGATCAACAGTGTATGAATGTATGCTAATTCTCTAGGTACCAGAATGTTGAATTAGCCTGATGACCTCATTTCCCTGCCCATGAAACACTAGTTTACCCCACCAACTCAACAGGTCGTTAAGGACTTCCTACAGGTGGGAACGTTTTCATATTACTCTGTTCTTCCCTAAAAAGGCTATGTGTTTGCAAATAGAACATTTTTAATAATGAACGTGTCTGCATAATAATGTTTATATCCAATGGAAACCATAGCCTACTCACATCGTATGAAATTATATCAAACTGATCCATTTTAAAACTTGGGAAAACATATTGGTCCCCGAAAAACACTTTAGAATTGAGATTTAAGTAGATTGTTTTCCTTGGCTAAAACTATTTCGTTATCCAAACATTCATTAAAGATAGATATTCAGGTTCAAGTGTCTGGAGAACACATCACATGCAGGGTGGCAGAGTGTGGTAACGTGGACAAGACAGAGACAGGTGGTCTCGTGGATGTCCAGAGAGAAGAGCAAATCCTGGATCTGAGGAGACTGCTGCCTGCAATGTTAAAACACATTTTCTACACTGTGCAAAGCAAGATCCACACACTAGCTCATTCATATAAAGTGAAGAGATAAAATTTAGACTGTATCTATAGTGAGGATATTTTGATAATAAGGAAATCTGGCATAAATTGATGCTTATTTACTTAACAGTAGAAGGCGTTAGCAAGATGAAAGCAGATAGATGAAATAATAATTTATATTTGAGCCCCATTGTATTCATTATCCATTAGCATTTTTTTTGCATTTTCCACAAGACACTTGCAATCATTAATCTACAACGAAAACCCCTCATCCAGCTTACACTATATGCCTTATTTTTATTCAATGACACTTTGCTTTTGTCATGTCAAATTCAATAAGATTCAGTCCTTAAATCACAAAATGTGTCGCAGATTTGTTAAAAAACACCCAACCTCATCATCTGTTGATGCTATATATGTTAGTAACCCACAATATTAAAAAAAAATCTTAAGTGAAAGTTTGGGTTTCTAGTTCTTCCCCTTTCCAGGAACAAAAAAAAGAGAAAGAAATGTAAATATACATTTCTTAACAAAAGAGTTCTGAAACCATAAGTGTTAACAGGAAAAAAAAAATTGAGAGATTATACATTTAAACATAATATGCTAGTTTGGGGAACTCAGAGATTACTTAACATAATTTAATTTCCATACCATTGATACATGATCTGGCCTAGATCAGAATCCCTCCTGGATCCATTTATATCCCATACTGTACACACAGACTTCCCCCCACTTAGGCATCCATGACCACTAGATGGTGGTGTGGTGCCCTGTTCAAATACTTTCTCACTTACTTGCAGTCTCTGTCCTCCAAATCAAAGTGAGGGTTGAAGTTGATCATAATTCTCTGGTATGGGTCAGGAGCCTGAATCAGCCATTCACATTTTTCACTTGGGTGATAAGAATGAGGATAACCAGGAGATGTAAGGTACCCTGGGCTTTCAATTTTTATAGTATCACCACATTTATCTGAAATAAAAATAACATTTTAGTAAATCTTTCCCTGACAACCATTTAGGTATTCTAGCTTTATACAAACAGTACTGGTTATTAAACATTCCACAACTCTGTAGGGGGAACTCCAAGAGGTCCCCACAGGCCCTTCAGGTGGCACTGATAGCAACCCCCCCACCAAGGAACACTCTTTGATCCCAGGAAGGTTAGCACAGGAGAAAAGTAGACTGACATCTGACAGGACTCCACCCTTACCCCCACAAAGTCTCTTCCCAAGAAAAAAGGTCTTCTAGCGTTAAAAACATTAAATCCTCTCAATGGATGTTAACATGGTCCCCAAGGAGCTTCTACTAGACTTAATTATCCCCCAAGAAGTGTAATCGCATTAAGTAGCAAGTTCTGAGTGGAAGGTGACTAAAAGAAGTGATTCGACCCCTTGTGTGGCTTTTTGATGCTAAGCCTGGTCTATGTCATTGATCAGTGGGGATTGTCATCCAAGATTTCGATTGGCTTAAAGCCAAACCTTTTGTGTTGTTGTTTTATCTGCCCATAAATCTAAGTGATTTTGAGTTATCTCTGCTCTGGAGATCCAGATCAACAGAGAACAAAGTGTATTTGGTGAAGCAGAAATAATTCTGCTCTACCGCTCCAAGTAAAGTTGTTCAGTCCTAGAGACTAGATCAAAGCTACTGGGCAGAAAGAAAAATAAATAGCCATCCAGCATTAATTCTAATTCCCTATAATGTTGAAAAAAAAATCCTACCACACATGAGGTCTGGGTATGGTAAGCCATAGTCTCACATTCTGCGAAAGGTGAGCTTACTAGTTTTGAATTCTCATTTAAAAAACAAAAACAAAAACCAAATGCTGAAGTGATTCACTGAGAGCCAAATAAACCAGTCACTGGGCTGCTTTATTGTTCAGCGTAGATTCTCATTGTCACTTTTTATGATGGATTTCATGCTGGAGAGTCTCAGCCTGAAATGCTGCCACATTTATTGATGCTTAATTTTAAGCAATAAAAATTTGGTGCATAAACTATGTAAGAGGAATAGGTATGAAAGCAGTGAAATATATAAGCCTATCAATCACAAATTTTCAGTAATGGTATATATAGATTTTAATATTGCATCTAATAGATTCCCTGTGGAAAGAGAATGGCATTCTTTGCTCTCAGCATGAATTTATAAATCTACAGAATTTTATTACAGGAAAACCAGGTCAAATGGAAATGAAAGATGAAGTGCACATCAAAAATGCATAAAGCTACATGCATTACAGAAATCATTTCCCATAAATTAAAAAGAAGACAATATAAATCACATTGTTTTTCTCAATTGCTAGATGTTTCTGACCCTGTTTCTTAGACTGGGGGGTACCCTTCTACTGGTTTCCTTTGCCTTGGCTTTTAAAAGCTTAAGGTTTGCCAAGAAGAAATGTTGCAACTAGAGTTCAGGATCTCAACTAATGATCATGTTGGACTCTGTTATGTGATTCTACTGAGGCTTTTCCATTATTTCAAATGTGCAGAAAACTTGGAAAGTGACCCCATCTCATTAAGTCTCCTCCAGCTCTATACAAACATCATGGCAGTGTCTGGCATCCGTAAGAGGAGTGAAATAAAACAGCACTGCTTCTAGTCACTCCACAGAGTCACTTCAGAAGACATTTAGGTAGACTCGGTACCACACCAGAGCTCTTTAATCTGTGACTTCTGAGAAAGTGACAGTGTAATAAGATAATGTGGACTGCTAGACTCCCTGGCTCTGTTAAATCTCTCTAACAGTTGATTAAGAAAGAGCAATTTCTAATGACTCTGGACCATTAGACCTAAATAAGGTTAATGAATTAATTTAGCAGACACTGGTACTTGGAGGAGGTGGACATGGCTTTAAGAGGTCTGCTGTGTTACAGAGGCATTTACTGGCTCTGGTCACTGAACGCATAGCAACATGGCTTTAACCAGGCAAGCTCACAGACTGGAGCTCAGGTTCTCAGCATTCCCCAGATTTCTGCTAAGAAAATTTAAAAATATACTATATATATATATATATATATATATATATATATATATATATATATATGTAATCTCCATGGACTTCACAATCTAAAGTCTGGAAGCTATTTGCATTAGGCTACGAATCCATCCTGTGAATATCCCCACTAAGGACTTAATCTCGGGAGTTGTAGAGGGCAGAGGTTGGGTTACTGTAATTTCTAAAGTCTAACCACTTGACCTCTTTCAATTGGAGGAGAATGTTTTTCATCCCTTGCCAGCCAGATTATAGAAAGATGCCACTAACTCAGGTTCATTAATAAGCTGAACTCCATATTTACAGGTGTGTGTGTGTGTGTGTGTGTGTGTGTGTGTGTCGCCTCTAAGCTTTTCTTTTAGAACACTGCTTGGTGGCTGTTGGGGGAAATCTATTGCTTCAATCACAAAACCTCCAAAAAGCATATTAGAGAGATTAACTCCTATCATAAAGACGTGATTTAAATTCCTCTTGGTATGAACCCCTCCACTTGTGGCCTCTTATTAAAACAATATACCACAGTAAGTAGTGGGTGTTCTTTTTTTTCCTAATTACTTTGATTGAAATCTAAGCCAGACAAAAGTAAATATTTGATAAATAGTTAATAATAATTGCTGAAGAATTACTGTAAAGATAATTCCATATCCTTGCCTTCACCTACTTTAAAGTGTAAGTTAAACATGCCTACAACCAGATCACATTTTAAAATACATTATTTAGTTTACAGAATACTGTTTATAACCCAGCACTCTTTCATTTACTTAGCAGTGAGTGGTGTTAGAAGCTAAGTGGAAGCTGTAGCTAGGTTAGGGATTTTCAGATATCCCTGTGTCTTACACTGTATATATCAGATTCCTTTATTGACACTATGTAACTTTCATTCATACTTCAGACAGATGAGGGGCGATATGTAAAGACAGAGGACGGAGGTCCAGCAACCCCAAAACCGCTATCTCTTGCAGGCACCCACCAGAGGAGATGGTTTCAAAGAGCTGCAAAACAACCAGGAAGTTCTCCCGGCAAAGTGTTCATTAACTTTCAACAGGCATCAGATTTTTGAAAGGGAGTCTCATCTAATTGCCTTTGGGAGGAAACATTATTAAGATAATTGGTGTGCTGATCTGGGAAGGTAGGCAGCTTTGCCTTGTAACGGAGGTAGGAAAACCCCCATAACCAAACAACCAACTTGGGGAGGGAGGCGGAGGACTTGAAATCTTCCTGCCCCGAACCGACCGTTCTTATTTTTTTATTTCTCCTCCTGGACAAAAGTTTCCTCCACCCAGGAGGTGGCTATTCCCGGTGCATCCCGGCAGTTCCGCGTGAGTCCCGTGGCTGGAGCGGGAAGCCCGAGTCCCGGCCGGACGTGGGCAGCGGGGGAGCCCGGGCGCCGCGCTGTCACACGCGCCTCCGCCTGTCACTTACCGTTTCGAAAAGCGCTGGCCGGGGCGAAGGCGACGGCGAGCGCGGCGCAGAGGAGCGGCAGCCCCCTCTCCATTCTCCCTTCGCCGGATCCCCAGGCAGACGCGGGAGAACCAGAACGTGCGGGGAAAATAGAGCAAAGCGGGGAATCTAAACAATCTGAAGAGCTTCAACTCCGCCTAGAGCCGTAAAATCCTCAGTCCGTCTTGGAGAAAGGAGAGCAGCGATGCAATGCCTTGATCCGAGAGAAATGCTTCTCTTTTTGTGTCTCAAGTCGCCTGCATCCTGTCATTTAGCTCCGGTTTCCTCTCTCTTTTCCCACACTTGTTCCTCTTCCAGGAGCCACTGCCCGGGCCATGTCTCAAAAAAAAAAAAAAAAAAAAAAAAAAAAAAAAAAAGGAGGGGGGGCTAGACGGGGGAGGAGGGAGGTAGGGAAACACACCAAAGCCAATTTCCAGAAAAAAAAAAAAAAAAATCCGGCTTGTTTCTGGACCCGTTGGAGCCGAGGAGCTGGCGCCCAGGGGAGGTCTGGGGTGTCTGCGCGAAGGAGAGGAGCACGCAATGAAAAGATGAGCGGGAGACAGAGGAGTTTCACCAACTGCACCCCCGCCTCCCCCACCTCCTTCGTCCTCCCCCTCCCCTTCTGGAGCCCTTCCCTCGCTTCCTCCCTCCCCTCTGCCGGCACAGGCTCGCCAGTAATTGCCTGACAGGAGACTGGAAGGAACAAGTTTCCCTCCGTGTGCTTTCCCCGTCCTTCTGTCGGTCTCTCCCGGAGGCCCTGAAGGATATCCACGGGAAGGGAGGCGTTGGGGGGTCTGCGCCCAGTGCGTGTGTGTGTGTGTGTGTGTGTGTGTGTGTGTGTGTGTTTGGAAAGAAAGCATCGAGGTCGGTGCCAGCGACTGACTGGGTCGGTCTAGCCTACCTCTGCGCGCTCGCTCAGGACCCCCGAGGGAGAGCCCGGCAGCTGGTGGAGGATCGCCGGGATCCGGCCGCGGAGGAGTGCGGCGCACTCGGGAGCTGGCTGCAGCTTCGAGCAACTCCAAATCCCCGACCCGCGGCGGCGAGGAGCGCTGGGCCTGCCCGGTCACTCCCGCTGTGCCGGCCCGAGGCCCGGGGCGAGGAGGAGCAGGGCTCCCCTGGCGCTCCGGGCCAGGACGAGGGAGACCCGGGAAAGCTAGGCTGGAGTGGGAGACGCACCACAGAGCCAGGCAAGGGTTGACAGTGTCGCTGCCACGTAAATCCGAATCAGACCACTCGAGCGGGCGAGGCTGTGCTGCAGCCGCACACGGCCTCCCTGTCCCGCAGCAGGGCGCGCTGCCGGGCGCCAGTGGTGCCCGGGTGCCCGCCGCGCACCGGGGGCTCCATTGTTAACTGAGATCTGGGGCCCTCTCCTCCGGGACAGAGGGAACGCGGGAGGGTGGGAAGTGGTGCGCCTTCAGCTAGGGGGCAGCCGTCGCCCGACCCCGCCCAGACTCTTGTCTCTCTGGAGCCCAGGTGTTCCCGGGGGTTGGCAATTAGGGGTCCAAGGGCCCCCGTTTCTGTGCCTCTGCTGGGAGGGAGAACAGTAGCGGGGTAGGAGGGCTCTTGGCAGGGCTCGCACGGTGCCCGCCCCAGGCCACAGGCAATTGTCATGCCAGTCCTCCAGCTCCTGTCCACCCCCACCTCCCGTGGCGGCGCGTCCTCACTGTGGACTGGATGCCCCCCAGTTCCATCCCCAAAGGCTTTCCCGGAACTGCTGCATAAGGCCTCTGAGGATATGGATAGCAAGAATAGGGAACAAACGTTTCGGCCACCGATCAGGACCTTGAGAGGGTAAATGCCCTCGGACCCCCCTCCCAAAGAGTTCGTGCGGGAGGTGAAAAGGTCACTACACCTTCTGGGAATAGGCGTTCTGCACACACCCTGAAAGCAGAGCTTTATTCCTACCTGGCGCAAAGAGCTGGCAAAAGAGATTTAAGAATGTTGGCCAGGAGACTCTGGTCAAGGGTTTTGGCGGAAGAACTAGGGGCGGGACGGGAGGAGGGCAGCCCGAGGCGCGCGGGCCCGGCAACGCGCGATGGCGCGCGCCCCTCGGGGTGCCGGCGGGCTAGTGGCCGGGCGGAGGTGCAGCCGTGGCGCCCGCATTCACCGCGCGCTCTCTCTGGGTCCAGCTTTCCTTCCCGCTGCGGGCGCGCGGGAAGCCCCCGCCTCCAAGCTGGAGACCCGGCCTCAGGGCGCCTCCTTCCCCTCACCAGTTTCCCGAGTCTTGGCTCTCGGACCCTCGGGAGGTGCTGGGTGGGGAGGTGGCGCTACGAGGCCGGGAGTCAAATGCCCGAGTTGAGCGGAAGGGACAGTGGCGGGGCCGTGGGCAGCCCGGCGTCCGGGGGCCCTGGCGGCCGGCGGGAGGGCGGGAGGGAGGCGAGACCAGGGCGCCAGCCGCGCCCAGCGCAGACCCGGGGGAGCAGGCGCTGCGGAGGAAAGCCCCGGCGCTTGGCTACTACAGGCGCACGTCGCCTCCTCCCCGTGTCCTCTCTGCCTCCAGAGCACCCCCGCCAGTCCCAAGCCCCAGCTGCGCAGGGCGAGCGGCATCATCAGATTTGGGGTGACCCCGAGCGACCTCCGTCCCGGGCTCGGAGAGAAAGGCGCCTCTCAGAACCTGGCGGGTTGACAGAGAAGGGGAATGGGGAGGGGTGTGCAGCGGTCAGGGCGTCCTCCAGTCGCAAACAGCCGCCTTCTTCCTACTGGGAACTAGGAGGCCGCACTCGCTCCAGGGAGCCGTTTCTAACCCGACTGTGCCTCCGCGGGGTGAGCGAGGGGGCACACGCGGGAGACTTGAGCTGTATTGTTTTTATAAAACTGCCGCCAATCTCTCTTCCCCTTTCCCTGCTGAGTGTGCAGTTCCCAGCCTGGACCCACCGCGCTAACAAATAAAGCCACCAGATCAGGCGCTCAGAGAGGGACTACCCCCACTCTGCAACCTCGCCGCCCCCTCTGGCTCCCTTCCTCCTTTTCCGGAGGAAGGGCACCTCCAGCGTGTCAACACGCAGGAAAAAACAAAAACAAAAACAAAAAACCCCAAAAAAACTCCTGTCTTCTCTCTTGCTCACTTGAACACTTTAGCCAGGCTTTCTCCAAGCAACTAATAAGACTTGCACTAAGTGCTTGGGGGGAACTATCAAATTTAAGTTCTGCCTCTGATTTTTCTGGGCTTACCTGATCTGAGGCTTTTCTAGACTTCTTAGTTTCTACACAGTACTGGGGAATGGAGCCCTACCACACTGATTGATAATTGCCAGCTAGTGGGTTGGTACAGAGCAAATTGTCCTTGCTAACGACCTCTTTCCTCTGCTGTTAGATTCCCCTTAAGTGCTGAAAAGGGTCAGTTTTAGATTTCCGCAATTCTCCAGCAAGGGAGACAGACCGACCTTTATATGAGAATAAGTGATAGACAGAGGAAGAATTTGGCAGTGTTCCTAGGTTGATTTTATTTTGATCTCACGAACACATCACTCTTCCTGACATCACAAATCCCCAGACTAGATAGGACCCAGTTTCAGTGAAGGCAAGATTCATGGAGCATACTTCCAGAATGCCAGGCGGAGGCCCTGGGTGGCAACACCGAGCCCCATAGACTCACACACTGGAACTGCAGAGGAATAAGGGACACAGACCTCCCTAGCAGGGCTGGAATCTTTGCCTGCCATTAAGAATAGACTGGGTGGTAAATGTTTGGTTCTTTTCATCAAGCTCTCATCAATTTATCAGAAATAAGATGAGATCCATTGCTCCGGGAGGGCCATTTGAGCCACAAACTTCCTCAAAGTATTCCAGGTTGATGCAATATGGACATTGAGGTTGGTATTTCAAAACTATATCAAGTCTAGGCAAGTTTTTTAAAGCACCAAACCCACATATTTCAGAAAAGCAATAAAACAACATATTTTTAGCAGGAGCTAACCTACATTTGAAATGTAAGGATGGAAGAAGTGAAACTGGGAAAAGATTAGAAATTTAAATTTAAATTAATTTACTATTATTTTATTTTATTTTAGGTTTATTTATTTATTTTTAGTAATCTCTACACCCAAGATGGGGCTCGAACTTACAACCCTGAGATCAAGAGTTGCATGCTCTTCCTACTGAGCCAGCCAGGAGTCCCTACTACTATTTCTAAAAATTATATTACAAATGACACTTCTGTCAAAGGACTCTGCTATTCAGGAGGTATCTTTTGGACCTCATCCACAGGTATGTCATTAATTTGGATTGGCAGAGGAAGGAAGAAAATAAACAAATGAAACTTTACTTTCTTATCCTTCAGTTTTGGCCTTTTAAAAATTACTTTAAGGGGCACCTGGGTGGCTCAGTCAGTTAAGTATCCAATTTAGGCTCAGGTCCTGATCTCATGGTTCATGGGTTTGAGCCCCATGTCAGGCTCTGTGCTGACAACTCAGAGCCTGGAGCCTGCTTCAGATTCTGTGTTTCCCTCTCTCTCTGCCCCTCCCCTGCTCATTTTATGTCTCTGTCTCTCAAAATAAATGTTAAAAAAATTTTAAGTAAATAAAAAATTACTTTAAAAATTCTTCACATGTTGGAGAAAATGCTACCATCTAAAGTTTTAAGACAAAGTTATAATACAGTACATGCAATAACAAGATGCAGGAAGACAATGCTAAAATTGGAAACATGTTATCTGATTTAAAACAGTTTTTGGTGTTAGAGGTCAGGGCTAGAATTTGAAAATTATGTATTATTTGTCTAAAAGAATATTCTTAGATTGTTCTGCCTTTATTGAATTACTTTTTAATTAGGAAAATTAAGGTGATAATAACCAATAGAAACACTCATCAGACCGATAAAAACATCACGGAGAACATATTCAAAATTTCCAAAGGATTGTTTTTAAGTAGGACAATGTATAAAATATAATTTGAACAATCAAACAGGGAAGTAGTTCTCTCTTAACATTTAATCATAGTTTTATACAGAGAACTAAAATTTTAAGGAATTTTGAAAAAAAACTAGTAAAAACTAATTTAAAAGTTGAAAACAAAAATCAAAACAACAACAACAAAAAAACAACAAAACAAAACAAACCCACAGTTAAGAATTGTAGAATTTATGTTAGCAGAATTTAATTTTGTTTTGTGTTCATATCAGATGATTCCAGCTGCTATGTGGGGAATAGGTTAAGAGTAGAATAAGGGAAGAAGCCAAGAGACCAGTTAGGAAGTAACTATGGTAGAATCTGAATATGAACATGAACAAAGATCATAACAGTGGAGGTTGGAAAAAGATGTATTTCTGGTGTATTTAGAAGTGTAATAACAGGACAGATGGTGAAATGGCTATGCTAATGAAGAAGAGGGTGTGGTCAAGGACAACCCCTAAGGTTATGGCTTTCATGATTGGTGGTGATAGTCTTCAAATAGGCAAAAGACACTGGAAGGAAGACTAGTGTGGAAAGAAGATCATGAGTTTGATCTGATCCAGGTTTAGTGTTTAGTGTCTTTGAGACTATCAAATGAGGTAGGAATACAGAGGAGTGGTTTGGATTGGAGATATACATTTGTAGTCTTTGGTATGTAGCAATAGATTGTGATATTACAATCCAGTAATTATAAGAATTTAGTAATTGAAGTGGAAGGAATGGATTAAATTGCTAAGGGAATTGGAAAAGGAGAGCAAGACAGAACGCTGAGGAACATTTAAAGACTGGATTGTCAGGATGATTCAACAAAAGATCTGGAGAACGAGCAGCTGGAGAAGTAGAAGGAAAACCAGGAGAGTATATTGTCATAAAAGTCAAGTAGAAGGGAGATTTCAAACAGGAAATGCTAGACAAGCGAGTTGAAATACTGTTGAGAGTCCTAGTTGGATGAGGACTGAAATGCAATTGGATATAGTGGCCAATCACTACTGACAGTGACTTTGACAAGAGTCTTTCCAGTGGAGTGATGGAGGGACAGGGCTAGAGGCCAGCGTGGAGGGGGCTAGCGAATGAGTGGAAGGTAAGGAAATAGCGACAATGAGCAAAGATAATTCTGTTTGCAAGTTTCTACTGAAGGTAGGGGAGACAGAAAATAGCCCTGGAAGGAAGAAGTGTGGAGGGAGGTTGATTTTTTTCTCTTTCTTGTTTGCTTTCAAGATGGGTGCTCTCAAACACTCTTAAACGCCAATGGGTAGAATCTAGTATTGGGAAAGATATTGAAAATAAGGCACAGCCTCTCTATCATAGCCATGTGAGGAAAGAGGAGCTGGTGGATGTAATTGCATGGAGGTTTGCTGTCCTGGTAGGGGACAGTTTCTCTCTAGTGTCTTCCATTTTCTCCTGTCCCATGCGATAAGAGGGAGAGAGAGAGGTATTGAAAGTCTCTGGAGATGAGCATAATTGGAATGAAGAGCAGACTGACCAGAGAAGCTGTTCCTGTTGTTTTGATAGTTTTGTAGGTTGAAAATTTGAACTAGGGACACTTTTCCTAGAAAAATTGGCTTCCATGAAACATAAAAGCTTGCTTAACCCCTACTGACCTAGTAATCAAATATTCATGGTATTATTTCAGTTTTAGTGACTCAAAGTATGTGTTTAATAATGCCTTAATAAAAGGGAATTTTTCTAACTATTATTTATAAAAAATTAATGAGTGTGTCTACTAATGTACAGGAAAGTGTCACTCCAAATAATTCTTTGCCATGTCTTCCACTCCCACCCAATCTCTTCTTTGTCTTTTATCCTTCTGGAGATGGCCAAAGAATTTTAAATGTTCATTTACACCCTATAGAAGCCATCCACAGACTTGCTTGTTTGGATATTCCATGTGAAATAAACTGTTTCTTCAATTTTGGAAAGTCAAGATTCAACAACAATATTGCACACACTTTCCAGAGATACATAGGTGATTGTTTTGCTTACTTTGAGTTGTTATACAATTTCCTGCCTTGATAATTCAGTCAAATAATGTATTTGATAGACTATTGTCAGTGGGCATCATTTTCAACAAGCCCTCTTCCTTCAGTTTATTATGTTAAACCAATAGATTGTCAAAGCACCTTTTCTCCTATATAAGAGGTAACATATACTTGCTGGTTGATTTCAGCTACAAAATTCATTGCTTTGATGGACTTGTCCTAATGCCACATAAAAGTTTGTATGACCTGAGGAAGGCATGCAGAACAAGGGAAGCCTTTGGGGAACCTTTGTACTGTAAAAGTTCCTCAGACTAGTCATTCAACAAGTTACCTTTTGCAGGCACATTCTCCTCCTGCACAAATGCTATAAACACCTCAGCAGGGACAATAAATAGCAATGTAGACAGGAAGGGAAAATATTTAGTAAGAGACACTCCTGCACTTTCTCTTCTCAATTTTGTTGGTGTAACTTTTAGTTGTAGAAATTAAAAATAATAGAAATGTAAAAGTTGAGACAGCAAAATTGTTAAGCGATAGGTGATAAAACAAAATATATAGGCTTGCATTTTGAAATGTGAAGCAAAAAAAAAAAAAAGAAAAGAAAGAAAGAAACAAAAAGCAAGCATCCATGAGAACTTTACTACTTACAATTTGCATTCAGAGTTCAAAGTGGACCTGGGTCTCACCAGCCTCTAAAGAGATCATTTCTCCCTCTTATGCCACAGGTTGAAGAACCAAGATACATGGAGAATTCAAATTTGGCAAGATTATGCAGCAATTCTATGATGGACTAAACTGTGGGAAATTGATGTTCTGAATTTATCTTTACCAATTGATGTTCCTTTGTATCTTAAGGAAGATAGAAGTAAAACTATAAAATAAGTTTAACACAATTGGTTTATTCTTTAGAAAATTCATAAAATATCCACTAGCTTGTGTTTTATGAGGTCAAATGGCATCTTAAATTCACACTGTGCTATTGTCTCTACTCTGGCATTCAAAGGCATATTTCTCCATTGGATTTTAAAATTCCTTTGTGATATCTCAGACTTTGGAATTATATTGAGACACGGACTGGATGTAGTCAAATTTAACTCATTCTCAGATTTACTCAAACATACTCAAATTTAATGTTGTCTGCCTAAGCAAACTCTTGTCTCATTGATTTTTAAGATTCTTTGGACCTTGGTTTGAAATGGTTTGCCTTGGGTTTTTAAACAGGTGCTACTGTAGGAAACAGATCAACTCTTGATATCTGTGTAGTTCCTATTAGCTCTGATCATGTCAGGTGAATATCTTTTATTATGTAGATATAAGACAGCAACTTTCCTGTCAGGTATAAAAGGAAGCATCTCCTAAATTCTAGGATGATGAGGGGTAATCAAGGTTGTCACTTGTCAGTCTGTTTTAGCTTAAACAAAAAAATGATTTAATGGTCCTAATTGGGAAATCAAGATGTGGACCTAGCCTCAGGCATAGCTAGGCCAAAGGTTCAATTGGTGCCAATCAGCAGGATATGTGTGTTTTCATCTGAGCTGGCTTCATTCTCCAACAGGCACTCTCCAGGCAGTGTCAAGGGTAATAGCAAGTCCATACTTAAAGCTTCCTTCTTTGTAGATTGTGTTAGTAGAGAAAGGGTTCAGAGGTAGGCTTTCTCTCCCAAAATATGTACTTACCGTCCATAAAATCCAGATGGATCTGCTTGGTTTATGTGCCCATCCCTGGAGCAGGCAGTTGTCAAGGGAGATGGATTCCTCTTGTTCGTCATCCTGGGTCACTTGTCCAACCAGAGCCGTGGGCATGAAGGCGCATGATAGACAGAGTGCAGAGAGGCAGTCTCTGAAAGAAAAAGAGGGTCTCTAGTTTCCTGGAAGAAGTAGGAAGGAATGCCAGGTCACCAGAAGCCACAAGTGTCCACTATTCAGCAAACCAGTCTCTTTGTTGTTTGGGAGTGACCAGTTACCAAACTTTCAGTTCTTCATTTTTATTATGGTGGATGACAGTGTGTGTTTGTTTTGCTTTCCTTTGTTTTTAGATTTTTATCCAAATATCCAACTGTGACATAGCATGCATCTATAGTTTTTATTTCAAACTTCATTTAAGGTTAGCTATCAGTAAAATGATAAAGCAGGTGAAGGAGTTCCTTTTTAACTCCACCTTCTTTTCAGTGACTCTCCTGCATTTTATTTCTCTTCTCCCTGCTCCTTCACAAAGGCCTTTAAAAAAAATATATATCACTCACTGTAAGAGCACAAGACTTAACCCACAGAATGGTGAAATTTCAGGGGCTATGTAATCCAAGTTAGTAAGCTCTTAGAGGCCAGGAAATTTTCAGGATACCCTCATAAGGATATGAATAAGGAATCTGTGCACAATGGCGTCAGAATACCACCACTGGGGTTCCAAAATGTTAAGTTGCCTTCAAGGGGGAAATACAAACATATCTACTTTGGGGAGATTGCTGTGAAGACACAGCCTAAGAATCACTTATAAAATAATTTGTTTTCTTCAACAAATAGTTTTTAGGGTGACGTGATTGGTGGACTCTGGTGTGAAGTTTGCAATAAACAGTAATCACATCCTAAAAAAGAACTCGGGACAATATGTTCTAATGCAGGTCTTATGTGGTACGTTTTCTTGAGGTATGTTAAGCCTCATGGAAAAAAAGAACTACTTGACCATATTGAGACATATTTGGAACAGGCCCACACACATTTATAGTACCAGACTTTTCTTTTTTTTTACATAATGTTACTCTTTAAAAATAGTATTTTTTAATGTATATTTTGAGAGAGAGGGGGGTTGGGGGGCATGGAGAAGAGAAAGAAGGAGAGAGAATCCCAAGCAGGTTCCTGTTGTCAGCACAGAGCCCCCACTTGGGGCTCGATCTCATTAACTGTGAAATCATGACCTGAGCTGAAATCAAGAGTCAGAAACTTAACTGGCTGAGCCACCAGCTGTCCCTAAAATTTTTTTAAGATACATGCTTAAATAAGGATGTGAACAATGTCAGAGAGATGCTTACCTATGAAAGCATATAACAGGAAAGTACACCTTAATTTCAGAGCACTGTGCTGAGAGTCCAGACCCAGAGGGTCCAGGCTACCATTTTACCACAACTCTGTGCAGTCCTGAACACATTGCTTCATCCTGCTGGGCTGCCAGGGTTTTCATCTGTAAAACACAGGCTTTGGATTCAGTAATCTTTCAAGGCCTTATCAGTGGCAAAATTGGATGATAATTTTACTATTTGAGAGCAGTTTTTTTTTTAAACATTAGAGTGGGTGTCTCATTCTCCAATATTCTGTAAGACCTTGAATGTATGGGTGCTATTCCAGGACATCTCAGGGAGTCTCTCACACTGGCTCCTTTGCTCATGTGATATTTAAAACCTTCCCAGTGTATTTTCTTTCTGAATTGTTTTCCTAACATGGACCATGAAGCTTTGCAGTGGACTTGAAGACTTTGTCCTGTGTCCATCTGTATATACTGTCAGTAAGAAAAAAAAATAATAAAATAAAATAAAATAAAATAAAATAAAATAAAATAAAATAAAGTAAAGTAAAATAAAATAAAATAAAATAAAATAAAATAAAATAAAATAAAATAAAATAAAATAAAATAAAATAAAAATAGTACTATCGGAGGAATGGCAGGGAGTGACCAAAACCATAAGAGAAAGCAAAATAAAGAAACCACAAAACACCCTTCACCAAAACTCTTCTTTGCCTGATTTCTCATAAGTATAGGGCAAGTCAGCATTCCTATTCAGCTGGGAACAGGAGTACTTATTTCATAAAGGATCTTTGTGAGTTAACTAGATTAAAGATTTAAGAAAAGGTTTATTGAGAAAGTACAGGGTAAAGCAAGGCTATTCCTCTTTATGTTTCTCTGACCATGTGCTGTTTGTGCTAATGGACATGCTCTGCCTTTCTGGGTACCCTTGTCAATGGAAGCAGAATATGCACCAAGCTGGGTTTCTGCTCTTTCATTCCCACTTCCCTTCAGGGAGCAATAATGGAGACTTGCCGGTGCTAGGTCAAGTTGAAGACAAAAAATAACACGTTTGGTTTGTGGGTCTCCTTTTATGTTACCTCTAGCTTCCATATCAAGGGCACATTATGTTTCAGAGTATTTTCAGATTAATCTGGAGCTCAGTTGCAGACTTGCTCGTGAGATTGAAAGCTCTACCTACCCAGTACCATGCTTTTGACACAGGAGCATTTTCTGGGGCAATTTTTGGTTCTTCATAGGGGTATTAGATGGGCTCATACTGATTAAGCTGTGGTTGGCTCTAGCAAATATTCCCCATATTATTAAGTCCAGAAGATAGGTTTGGTTTTGTGGCTAAGATAAAAATATTCCTCAGTGTCTTGCTGGCCCAAAGCATGAGGAGGTCAGAGTAGAGCTTCTTCATCTATCTGACAAAGCGTACCTTTGCTGTGATTTTAACAACCACATCCCTTAGTAAAACCTGTCCTTGGAAAACAATATAAATAAAATAAAAGTTTTATAAAGGCTCCCAAAACATTCTTCCTTTTCCCCTGAGGCTGTAATGACTATCCTTATTTTAAAATCCCTTTTGTTGTTCCTTCTGAGTTTTCCTATTTCATGCTCCCTGGGAGTTTCTCTGTAAAATAAGCCTGTGGAAAATGGGTAATGAGGAAATCATTGCCTTAATTGAAGGTCACATCTACAAAGATCCAGGTAGGTGTACTTTGGCTGATGGAAAAATCCCCCAGAGCGATATCCTGCTGCCCTAAAAGAGAGGCTTGGTTGTAATTTGTCAGAACCATGTTGGCCCCTCGTTGGTGTCCAGCACATTGTCTTTCTTAATCTCACAACCAGGTAATTTCCATTACTGATGACTCCCCACCTTCAAAGGGGAAAGGGAAGAGTCCCCAAGGGCTTCCATAATTAAGCACAAACACTTTTACGGTATTAAGTCAAAGCCAAATGACTTCCAAATCTTCTTGGTGTTGAGTTCGTGCACTCTACGCAGTTGTGACCTTTACTATGTCCCTTTTAATTCTGACAGATTGATACCATGGCCTTGTTATTTTACTGTTCCTTCTAGTGCTTCCATTGGAAAAGAAGAAAAAAAGAGAGTGATTTTTGTTTGTTTGCTTGTTTCCTTTCTTTTCCTTTTGGTTATTGTTAACATCCAGTGTGGACACATTTTTTTTACTCCAAAGCAGAGAAGACATTCTAAATACAAAAGACACTGTTTTCAATAACTTGATTTCCTAGACCATCAGAGGATTCTGGGATCTGTCAGACTGCAATGTAAGCATTTTATCAGAGTTCCCATGACAGCATTATTAGCTAGTAGTTTCACCTAAAAAGCCTTCTTAATTTGCTTTTGTTTTTGGGTGTGAATTTATTTTCCTTTTCTATAGCTACAACTATTAAATATGCATTCCCAATGTCTTAGTTCCTCTTCTTTCCCTGGTGCAATATTTTCAATTTGTAGTTTTAGCTCCTGCTGCTTATTTGGGGGTGATTATTATTATGGGTGGTCCCTAGCTTAGGCATGGGTTATGCTCTAGATATCGGTTTCGAAATTAGTTGGTTAGGGTTGTACATGGTTCCCCACAGAAACAAGGTTATACAAGATAGGCAACAGGCCAGTTCACTAAGACATTGTAAACTCACCCATAGCTGAACTTTCATTATTGGTAGCCATGAGCTGTGAGGCCTCTTATGATCCTAGACTTGGTTATTTTTAAGAAGGGCAAGGACACGAAGTCAATAGGGTAATAATAGGGGAAACCTTAAAAAAGCCAGGCTTTGGCAGCTGGGTTCTACTCCTAGGATTGTGAGGGGAAATTTTCTGGATAGTGGGGCTCTAAAGAAGTGCCTTGGTTGAGGTCCTGATAGTACTCGTATTCCTGAAGGAAGAGCCTGAACAGCCAAGACATGCAGTTGAAGATGAGGGTGAGAGGGAACAGCTGCCATCAGTGAGGCTTTGTGGTTTGGGAGGGTGGGGCCGCAGGTAAGTAGAATTTCTATCTTCTCTGTAAATGGCGTTTTTGGAGGTTAGGAGCTGTTTTAGTCAATGTGGATATAATTATAACTTTACAGGCAACCATATCTCACTATTACAGGATCATTTGATGCTTTCAAAGACTTTTGAGGTCTGCTCTTCAGTTTTCTCTCAACACAAGAACATCTAATTCTCTTTGTTCAAATCTTTATGTCTGTATGCTTTTGCTATTGGATGAAAATAGTTATGTACGCTGTCTAAAAATTTCAAGACTAGGTTTAAAGCATCATTATTATTATCCTATACTCTCACTTTCTTAACTCAGTAATATTCTTTGCACTTTCATTCAGCTTTCAAAAAAAATAATATAATGTATTTAAATGTAGTGTCAGTTACAAAGTGACCCAGTAACATTTGCTTCAAAATTACTGTAATGTTCTACTTGTAATATCAAATAGTCATTGTTTGGAGACAAAATGATGATTTCAAATGGATTTAAACAACCTGGAGAGATATTTAAGAAGTATTACCCCAAACTTGTCAGATATGTTCTTATTGCTGACAATTGTTTTGCAAAATCTTTGTGATTGCTCCTCTTGTCTTGTCTTGAATATTGTAGTCTAGAAATATTTAGATAACTTGCTGCTATATCTGACATATCCTTGAGGCCATCAGAAAGGCTAGCTCCTTTTCCCAACACGTATTTGATATTTTGTATATACCCAGGATGGAGTTTAGAAGACCTGCGTGACATGATCAATAAGCCATTTTGAGACTTGCTCAGAACTTCATTTTATCTTTCTCTCTCTCTCTCTCTTTTTTAAAACAACCTTTAAAATCAGAAACCCTGGCATAAAACTCTCCAACTGTGCCACAGAGGGACATAAGGATGTTGGTGCTTTTTCCTGTCTATTTTTGTCCCCTACCAAATCATAGCTCTAGAAGGGAGCTTTAGAAGTCATCAATCTGTTCTGTTGCCTTCATGCTAAACATCACAGAGAAGAGATAATCGACCCTGTTCTAAAAGGCTAGTCAGTGGAAAGTATTTCAAAATTAAACAACAAATATTTGTTGCTTACTATGCATACAGAACAGTATGGAGAGAAGAACATAGAACACGGAAAAGGTTAAGACATTATTCATACCTCCAAGAATCTTACATTTTACTTGGAAAGAATGACTACATATATGCACATAAAACTGCCATCAGAGACTCTTGGATTTGGAGTAGATCTTGAAGACTTAACTTCTTGACCATTGCAAACGTGCCCTCTTGATGTCCCTGACATTTGATTCTATTAGTTCATCACTGGGAAATTCTAATTGAATTGAATTTCTGATTGAAATTCTAAATTCTAATAAATTCCATTCACTTCCAAATTCTAAAGCCCTTAATGTATGATAATTAGGTCTATAGAGATTAAACGACTATTCTAGAAATAGCCTAGGTACAAATTTCAGCTTTGCCAATTATGAACAGTGTTGCCTTGGGCAAAGTACTTAGTATTTTTGCCTTTTGATCTCACATCTGTAAAATGGGGCAAAAAATAATACCTACCTCATAGGACTGCAAGAGTTAGATGTTTAATTTTCAGGATAGTGCCTGATATAGGGAGAGTGCCTATCATAGTAATGGTATTTGTACAACAGTCATGTCTAGTCATTCAGATATCTGACTTGCCTTTAATGTCCCATTTTTCCTTACTTCCTTCTGCCTGTTCTTTTCCAGGTGACCTCTCCATTTGTGTGATCAATGATATAACTATTCAACTTTTGATTACAGAATGAAGTTTCATAACTGATTCAGTCTTCCTTATTGGTTGTTAATGGTACTCTTACTCCAAATATGGTATGGATAGAAAAGAGTGGGTCAGTTCCTATGTTCTAAATACTGTAATTTTAATATTGTATGTCAAGTTTGCAAAAGTGTTTAAGAAAAAAAAGGTAAACAAAACATAATCCTTCTGGTCAAAGGACTTACTGTTCAGTAAGAAAAGCAGATATGTAAACAACTGTTTTGCTCCCTCATCTTAAGTCTGAAGGGCCAACCATGGATCACAAAGCATTTGAGAAAATCCTGCAGTGCGAAAGCAAAACACCAGAAAACAAAAATAGATAGATAAGAAAGAGAGAAAATTGAGGGAGGAAAAAAAGAACTTAAAAAAATATGGAAACTATGACTAATATACTCAGAGAGATTTGTGAGGATATTGTATGCCAAAATGGGACAGTGTGCATGAGAGGGGAACATGAAATGAATCCCAGGAGGTCATCAAAGTCAGAAAATAGGGACCCTAAGTTCATTTTATTGATAACGTTTTTTAAAAGCTTAAGTTTGTTCTACACTTTTAGCTTCCAATTTTGTGAGGTGCTTGAATTGATTCCTGTGTTACTGTCATTCTATTCCATATATATGTTCTTTTCCAAACTCAAGTTCATTGGCAAAGTCTTAGTATTGATGAAATTTTGAGGTGATGGTGGGGGGGAGGGGCCGTCCGGAGATAGAGGCCAAGAAATAATTCTTAAAGACGTCTCTGCTGCAAAAAGGTAATTTTATTGAAGCATGGGGACAGTACCCATGGGCAGGAAGAGCATCGCTGTAAGTGTCAGGGGTGACCATTTTATAGAGTGGGGGAGATAAAGTCAAGAGGGAGTTGCTAAAGGGATTGTCATATGGTAAAGGCTCACAGACAATCCGAGGCCTAGCTATTGTCAAGCTAAAGTTGTTTTTCCCTCCAGCAAAACATTAACATTAAGACAGTAGGCAGTTCCTGGACTTTAGGCTGTTGATGGGATTGCTTTTTCTGGTAAACTGGTGGAGACTCCTATCAGTTTAACAATTTATTTTTTGTCCTGTCTTGTTTTGGGGTAGCCGGGAGTGTCCAAGGAATATCACACAAATCCCACCTTGGGAGGGGGTGTGTGCTAGCTTGTGTTTTGCCCCTCCACCTACCTCATGCTCCTTCATCAGTATTAGTACATTCATTTCATTAGAATATATTCAATTTCATTCCTTGCTGGAATATTGGTGTGTGTCTGTGTGTGTCTGTGCGTGCACATCCGCATGTGTGTGCCTAGTATCATGGTTTGTTTTATTCTGTTCTGTTTTGTTCTGTGCCTATCTCTTTAGCTAGACGTGCACTATAACATATAGGATCAAATTGTTGCTAGGTGAACTGGGGAGACGCTGAACCCTAGGGCCTAGACCCAGTCCATCCTGAAGGAGGTGCAGATGGTTCTTGGTCTTGTCTCAAGAAAGAATTCGAGGACAGACATACAACACAGGGGATGAGCAACACAAGCAAGAAAGTTTATGAAAATGAAAGCAAAAAGTACACTCTGGAGATATGAGAGTGGGAGAAAGAGACAGAGATAGAGCACTCACGCAGGTGCTGCATGCCCTGGGGGTTGGGTTTCTATCTTGTATTGATAGCTGTTAGCTAGGGGATGGAATATTCATCTCTTGGGGTGGGAAGCAGTGTTTCCTGCTTTTTCTTCCTAATTTGGTCGGGGTTGGGGGGTGGTTCCTGTCATGGCATCCACCATCTTGGGCTGTCTGGTTTGATCCAACTCTTGTGGAGTGCTGCCCCATGTCTTCCTTTCTGCTGGCCTCTAGTATCCTGTTAGAACCTACTGCCCACTCTAACAAAATGATTTTGGAGCTTGAGAATCTTAAAAATTATCTCATTTTACAGATGAGAAAACCGAGGGCTGGAGATATTTCCAAAGGTCACACAGTCTTTCAGGGGCCCTGCTCAGATTCTCTCGTCTCTGGCCTGATAAGTACCAAATGAAAACTATCAAAGGTCTAGAAAGCAGAGTGGACTTTAGTGGGAATGATACTTGAGATAAGCCTTCCAGTATTACATAGGAATTACATAGCAGCATTTCTTTTTGTTTCTAAGGGTCGGATAAAGGGAATTATATCAGGTATTAAAAAACTATTAGAGGCATAAGTGCATAAAATTTGTTTGAGGACAATGAATAAACCAGAGAGAGAAGATTCATGTAATAGAGTAACAGGACAGGAAGTTGTTGCTTGCATACGAAGGGTCATTAATGACAAAGGAAAAGATTTATTCTTTATCCTGTAAGCAATTAGGAGTAACTCAAAGTTCTCTGAATAGGAAAGTAGCAGATTGGTAGTCTCAGGAAAATGTATCTTGTGTCATTATATAGGATTGATTGTATTATAATGAGTGTGGACACAAAAGACTGAATGATGCCATCTAGATCATCTAAGAATGAGAAAAAATGATATTCTCTTCAGGAAATGTTTTCTACTTGGAGCCATTACATAATACATGGAAAAAATCAGGTAAGCATTTCATCTTGTTAAATGGCGATAAAAGATATGTCTTATGTATTAAATTTATATTATATATATTTATTTTTATATTTTTATTCTATATTATATTTTATTATATTTATTTATACATAAATAAAGGAATAAAGGAAAAAGACCTATATATGTATTTTCACTCTAAACATGTTTTGACCTTCTTTCTGCATAAAACGCAGTTGGTCTGGGGCACCTGGGTGGCTCAGTCGGTTAAGCGTCCGTGAGTTTGAGCCCCGTGTCGGACTCTGTGCTGACAGCGCAGAGCCTGGAGCCTGCTTCGGATTCTGTGTCTCCCTCTCTCTCTGCCCCTCCCCTGCTCATGCTCTGCCTCTCTCTGCCTCAAAAATAAATAAAAACATTAAAAAAAAACCACATAGTTGGTCTTTTCTGGCTTTCTCCATTGACTTCATAGACATTCTTTTTCTGTTTTTTTTTTCCCACTTGTATTACTTATTTTATTTTTTATTTTTTTTAAGTAATGTCTATACCCAACATAGAGTTTGAACTCACAACCTCGGGATTAAGAATTGCATGCTGTATAGCTCAAGACAGCTAGGTGCCCCTGTGTTATTGTTACCAATCCTTTCTTTTCTTCACACCATGTTTTACTCTGTGATCCCCATCATTCATTCCACCCTTAGCCTTCTTTCCTTCACACTCCATATTTTCATGGTTGAACCTGGTCACATGCTTGGCTTCAGCCCTTACCTATAATCTGTGATTCCTTGAATCCATCGTGATCTCTTTACTGAACTTCAAAGCAGATTTACATGTGGTTGTGCCACAGCCAATGCAAGTCTAAGGGGTCCCAAATAATTTCATCTCACTCCTCAACCCACTTCTCCCTACTTTTCTTCTTCTTGGACCCTTCATCTTGGTTACAGTTTCCATCATGATACCAACGCTGGAAACATGAAGGTCTCTGTGGATCATGGAGGTGTTGCTGCTCCGGTGTTCCAGTATATCCTATTGCACCACTGCCTAAAATATCAAATCAGCTTGAACACTTTTTGTGGTTTCTGCTTCTATGTAGGATGAAACTCATACTCACAGTAGGATAAATATATTCCTTAATAACCTGTTCTCATATTCCTTCTGGATTCATACTGGGTTAGTCCACCCTATTGGCCTTCTTGTTTTAGGAACTCACCCTCTATGCCTTTGTGATTTGCTCACATGTCTACCTCCTCATTCTTGAAAGCCTAGCTAAACTATCAGCTCTCCTGTGAAATCTCAGATCCACTGGCAAGAATTAGCTCCCATCCTCTAAGCCTCCAGTGTTTTGTTAATTCTCCTTACTTGGTGTTCTGGTTATTGATGTGGTTTCTGCTCCCTTCACTAGCCTGTGGAATTCTTGAGAAAAAGAGCCTTATTTTATTCATCTTGGTGTCCTAGGATCTAGCAAGTTGCCATATAAAAGTCTCTCAAATTGAATAAAGAGAAAATGAAAAGGCTTACAGGAGGGATATTTTCTTTCTGATGTTATCATTCTAATTATTAGAAGACATGGAAGGCCTGGGAGGAGAACTGGCTTATAATGAGCATTGACTTTGTACCATATACTCCACAATGTGGTTTACATATTCTCTCATTTGATCCTCACAGGGACTTTATAAAATTAGTATTATTATCCCCACTTACATAGAAGTAAAATGAAGTTCAGAGAGTTTGAGTCACTGGCAGACTTTAATTTATAGATTCCAGGTCTTGGAAGTCAGTAAAAACTAGGACAAGGACTCAAATTAACTTGATGTTACCCTAAAGCCACAGACATATTTAATGACTCAGAAGAACGTGAAGTGGTTTGAGTTCTATGGAAAAAGCTATATAAATATGATAATGCCATTGTCTTATTCAAAAACCTTCGTGTTGTCTTTGCAAACAAACTAAATAAATTCCAATTTGTCAGGCTAGCATTTAAGAGACTCAAAACTGGATGGTGACATTCATTTCTGTTCTTCACTTTCCTTAATTCTACCTACACTCTCTGTCCTGCTGGAATGAACTCCCTGGGCATCTACATCTCTCTACCTTTCTACTTTCATTCACTCTTTCTCCCACTTGGAATGTACTTTCTCAGGAATATACTTGCAAGGTTAATTAGCTTCTTAGCCTTATCCTAATTAAATGTATGGTTTTCTTAAGCTTTTGGAAAAATGAAATTCTTAATGGACCCCTCTTGCAAACTCTGTCTGCTTAGGAATGTTGGGCTAGAAAGATTATCCTAAAAGAAAACAGATTTACCTCAGTAAATTACAAAAGAAAGAAGGAAGAAGGTTGATACTTGCAACAACATGATGAAACATTGCTAAATGGTGGAATGAAAACATTGCTTGATACAGAGAAAGATTATTAAAACTTAAGGTTATGTAGATTTTTATTGATTATTAAAATAATATTAATATCCTATGTGGTTTTCTTTGTTTGTTTTAACACCACATCCCAAGAGACCATTCTGGACAAACTTGCCACACTCAACAACCTTCTAATCTGAACTTTCAGTCAATTAATTCTTTCTATTACCCCATGTGTCGCTCAGTTATCTACAGCCCTGGCCTTGGCAAAATATCAGGACTTTCCCGTTCATCTGCCTGCTGGATCTGGTCCAGGATTAGCCATAACTTTGGTTAATTCTTCAGTTTTCAGTCATTCTCTGGCCCAGCATGTATAGTACAGTAATTACACAGTTACACAATGGAACATAATGTATATTTCGCAGCACATTCAATTCTGTGCTTTTTATTACAATTCACTAACTTAGGGTAGTGGGTGGGAGACAGTATCTCTATAGATGATTGAAACACAGCTGTTGGGTGGATCCTCCCCACGAATGTAAACCAGAGGATGGAGCTGACCCCAGAGCAATTCCAGAGCTGGCACACTCTGGGATAATTGCCCCCTGCTTCCCTTCCGTACGGAAGCAAGTCTCCATTTGTTCACATATTTTTACAGGAGGTTAAGTTTTTCATGGGTTGGTGTAAAACTTTATTCCTCTAGGTGAGCAATGGTAAACATGTGTGACCTTTAAAATTGTGGCTATTGTTTGAGCATTATGGCTGTGTTAGTTGGGAAGTATATGAAATTTCTTGGAGAAAAAGAAAACGAGAGAAAATTAAAAATCAAATGACTTGGGGGCACAGAGGGTTGTTGTATTCACAATCTCTTATCTGAAATCCCCAATCAAATAGCTCTGACACCTTTGTTTATTTGATTATTTATTTATTTGCCACTCATTTGGAGGCCACATCCCACCAGTTCTGACAACTCATCTGGCAAGATGACCTGATCTGATTTGTCCCAAGGGTATTAATAGTCTTTATCCTACTTCACATGAAAATTCGTGGTTTTGCTACAGAAATATTAATGTGTTTGATTGGAGAGTGCCCCTGTTTCCCATTGGAATATGACACATACGCACTATGTTTTGGGAAATTTGAAAAATTCTGAATAATGATTGCATCTGGCCAGACTAGCTTTGAATAAGTGATTATGACCTATAATGCAAGAGAAACTAGCTTGGTTTTAAACATAATTCTTTTGAGACACCACAACCTATCCTTGCTAACCTATTACAGGCTCTGATACCTTATACCGGAGATTCTTAAATGTTATCAAGATCTCAAATCTAGTGCCTCTCTTCCTTCCCTCCTCACCTACCTTCATTTGCACAGCCCATAATTATAACCACTTCCTTCATTTTGTTGTCCCTCTCTTCTTTCATTGCACCTGCCTGGCATATGTACACCCTTGCTTCAACCAATTATCCATCTATCCATGCATCCACGCTTCACCAAAACAGCTGAACAATGTTGGGGGAAAAGATCACATAACCACAATCTGTACTGGACATTGTTGTACAACCCTGCTTTATTTCTCTGGTAGTTTCTTTTTCCACTTGCTTCTATGACTATGTTACAACTTTTTATTTGCTTTCAATATCTGTATTCAATTTCCCATCTTGCTCAGCTGATGACCTCAACTCATACTTCATTGAAAAATATAAGCAGAGAGTGAAACTGAATTAATTCATCTTCCCTCCACGTTATCTAACAACTTAACTGCTATCTGTATCTGTCTAACCTAACTGTACCAACCTAACTATCCGCACCCATATAGTATTCCTTCTCTCTTATTTCAGTTGGTGAGCTATCCCTGTTGCTGTCTAAAGCCATCTCCTCTACTTCTGTCACCCCCTTTGGCCTTCTCAAGGACTAAGTCCTACGGTTATTCTTTCTCTCTCTCTCTCTTGCTACCCACTCCTTGCCACTCCTTTATTCAAAGTCATTCTCCCCTGCACCCAGATATGCTATAGTATTTCCCACACCCTCTCCAGCCCCCCGCCACTCCCCTGGGTTTCATCACAACACAACTTAAGACAAAAGTAGTCAGTGTCATTCCCTCTGATTTGTCTCCTCACTGGAATTCCGTGAGGCTATCGCTGCCACCATACCACTGACATCGCCCTGGTCAAGGTCACAATGATGTGCAGGTGGCCATACGTGGTGGTCACTTCTTTAGTTTCATCCTAACGATCCAGGTGGCCCATATTTGAGGTGTCCCAGAGCTCAGTGTTTGTCCCTTCCCCTTCCATGTTTCACTCAGTGATCTTATTCAGTCCCATGGCTTCAAGCAAAACTCTAAATGTACTCTTAGTAGCCCTGGTCTTGAGCCCTGGACCCACATACCTGATTGTCAGTGTAACTCCACTGGGAAGTCTGCTGGGCATCTTAAACTACACATTGGAAACAGAACCCTTGATATTTGTCCACCTGAGAAGTTCTTCCCCAGCATGCCCCACATTAGTAAGTAGTAAATACCACCATCCATCAGTTGTCTAGGCCAAAATCTAACACCCATGATCTTTTAAATGCTAAGTATAATCATTTCCCCAGTTTAAGCCTCCAGTATCTCTCACCTGATCTATTATAGTAGCTTCTTACAAGTCTTTCTATGTATACTCTGGCTTCTCTATAAACAATTCTCTACAAAAGCAGCTAAAACAATTTTTTATGTTTATTTATTTATTTTAAGATTGAGAGAGAGAGAGAGAGAGAACAAATGGAGGAGGGGCAGAGAGAAGGAGAGACAGAATCCCAAGCAGGCTCTGCACCAGCAGCACAGACCCAGATGCTGGGCTCAAACTCATGAACCACAAAATCATGACCTGAGCTGAGAACAAGAGTCAGATCCTTAACCAGCTGCACCACTCGGGCATCCCGCTAAAACAATTTTTAAACATGTGCATGTATGTCTCCATTCTGTGGCAACTCTTCTGTGGCTCCCATTTCACTTAGAATAATTCTAAATTTTCTGCCTTCACTCTCAAGGCTGTGATGACTCAGGTCTAGTCTTCTTTTTTGCTCTCCTCCACACCCTGCTTCTCCCACTGTGCCCCAGCCACACTGCCCTCCCACACACATCAAGCTCATTCCCACATCAGGGCTTTGGAACTTACTTTCACCTCTGCCTGCAATTTCCTTGTCTAGATCCCTACATTTCTGGTTCTTCTTTATCACTCTGGTTTCAATTTAAAAGTCACCCTTCAGTCACTCTCTGTCACCTCCCTCTGCATGACAGAAATCAGAGTCCTTTTTGGCACTTCTTCCTCAGCCCTCCCATTCAGTTAGCAGTAAGTTTTATCTTCTCTCTCAGTCTTGCTAAAGTCCATTCATTTCTCAATTTTTCCACTGCCGACACCATAATATAAGCCATCTTCCTCTCTTGCTTAGTCTATAGAAGTAGCCTACCAGCCAGTGTCCATATTTGTACTTGCTCTTTTCCAATCTGTGTACATCCAATCATACAACTGTCTTACATAGACAACTTCAGCGGCTTCCCATTGTTCTTAGGATGATTTTCAGAATCCCCAACAGGATGCCTAAGTCTGACTGATCTGCCTCCAGTGTTTTTCAGCTGCATCTTTTCAGACATAAGCATTCAGTTCCTTTTTTTTAATTTTTTAATTTAAAAAAAAATTTTAACGTTTTATTTATTTTTGAGAGACAGAGAGAGTGTGAGCAGGGGAGGGGCAGAGAGAGAGGGAGTCACAGAATCTGAAGCAGGTTCCAGGCTCCAAGCTGTCAGCACAGAGGTGGATGCGGGGCTCGAACTCAGGAACCCTGAGATCACCACCTGAGCTGACACCCAACTGACTGAACCACCCAGGCCCCCCAGCATTCAGTTCCTTAAACATATTTCACCCCTTTCAAACTAAGCACATGCCTTTTCTTTGACTTGTAACACCACTTTACCCTCTTTCTCTTTTGCTTTCTTTACTCCTGTTTGCACTTTGTATTTTAGCTTGAAATTATTTTTTCAAGAAAGCTATTCCTGACCATCCCCAAAGACCAAGTTTGCCCCTACATCATCTAGTATTACAACATCTTGTACTTCTCATTTCATAGTACATATTAGGATTGTATTTAATTCATTCAGCGTTACTGCCCTCCTCCCTTACTAAATAAAATAGGTTTCATCAGCTGTACTGTCATGGTAAATGGCAAACTCTAGGGCCAGATTGCCTGGGCCCTAAATCCTGGTTCCTTTTCTTCCTAGCTGTGTGACCTTGAGCAGCTTACCTAGACTTCCTCAGTGTAAAGTCAAAGTAATTACAGTACTCATCATATAGACTTGCTTTGAGGTTTAAATGAGTTGATAAATATAAAGCACTCAGTACAGTGTCTGGCACATAATAAGCACTCAATAAATCATCATGTGTCATTATTATTATAAGGGCTGGGATTAGGTCTGCCTCATCCATCATGGCACATCCAATAAGTATTTGTTGAATAAGTAAATAATATTTTTCATGAGTCAATTAAAATTAGAAGTAACCTTATTAAATGCCTAAATGTGCATGAGGCTCTTTAGGGGATATAGAGATTAATAAGACATAGTTGTCACAATCCAGGCGTTTTCAACTCAGCCAACAAGAGTGGGATCCATAAATGAGGTCTCCTTAAAGGGAAGATCTGCAGCTTACACATCTTTGTATCCTGGACATTTTCCTTGCAGCCTAGCCCGTAGTCTGTGCTCAATGTGTACATGCTGGGCAAGCATCCACCTGGCTGTCTCACAGGGGAGAACATGGGGGAACTCTGGGCAGAATAGAAAGCTGGCTAGAGGAAGTGTAGTAAATTTGCCTTGAAGGACAGGTGGAGGTGGAGTTTCCACAGGTAGAACTCAGAGGATGGGAAGAGCTGGGGGAGGGGCATTCCAGGAAGGGAAAAAGCTGAGACCTGGACCCTGGATGCAAATGGGAACGCTTTAAACAGTCTGCAATGGTGGAGCAGTGCTTCTTCCTGCCTGCTTCTGGACCTGGCAGCATCAGCATCATCTGAGAACTCACTAGAGATGCAAATTGTTGCACGTCTCCAGATTTACTGAATCAGAAAATTTGGATTTTCTGGGGCCCAGCAGTTTGTGCTTTAACAGTTCCTTCATTTGATTCTGATGCTCGCTCAAGTTTGAGAGCAAGGGGCTAAAGCAATGTGTTCTGATCTGTGATCTGTGGACACCCAGAGATTCCCCAAGATTTTCCAAGGGATTTGTGCCCTAGTAAGTAATAGCAGCAGGATGCCAGAGTCCCTACACACACCAGATAGGCAAGCATGGTAGAAAGTGGAGATGGAAATAACAAGGTTGTCACTAGACTGAATACCACTGGTTTCAATCATCATATAATTTTTAAGCAATTTGTTCAATTTCATCTTGGAGCTGACAAAGGGGCCTCTGGGTTTAAGGCATAAAGTAAGGAATGTTGATGTCAGAATAGAAATTATTGAAAAGCACATGATAATATTTCTGCATGTTTGCCTCTATGTGATTTTCACCTAATCCACAAGTCATATATCAAAATTCTGAAGAAGCTCTTCAAGATGCCTCAAATGCTTAAAAAAAACAGAAAAAGAGAAAAAAATAGAGTAGTTATCATATCTAGTTTGGCTTTTCATCTAATAAAAATATGTTATTTGGAAAGTGCTTGCAAATAACAGCCTGAAAACTCCTTTCATATCATCATTAGAACTTAACAATTATATAAATGAACCAGTTGATTTTTAAACTGCAAAATATAGGGATTCTAAACATCATCGACTAAAGTAGTCAAATCCTGATGATGTAACACGTAATTAAATTTTAATCTACATTTTAATATACATCAGTCTCCAAATTGCATACAGTATCACTTTGGGATTTGTTACTAAACCATCTCTCTCTTTTTTTTTTTTTTTACATAATTAAAGCAAATCAAACAGTACTATGTCATATAACAAATGGAAAAAGATAAACATTTTTATACACAGAATTAATATTATAGGAGAGTATTTTAAATGAATTTTGTGATATAATTTTTAATAATACACTGATGTAAAATTTAAAAAAAATTCAACTTAAAATTTACGCATTTTATACCATGGACAAATTTAAAGGAGATGATTTGCAAGATCATTATGAAAGGGGTTCGTAAGTCACAAGAGGCTAGAAAATTCAAGCCTGGAGCATAGGGTATATGGGTGTGGTTGCTGGTGGGAGAGACCTCAAGGAGAGGCCTGGCCAGGAATGTAATGAAGAGAAAGTCTAAGATGTCTTCAGGGGGTGGGAAGTTTTGAAATCCTAAGTGCAAGTGGAAGGTTTGGTTCTGGAGTAGGAGCTATTTCTTCTGAGATAAAAGGAAAAGGGTACTATTTTGAAGCATTTTTGAAAATACTGCACCTACTAAGTCAGAATGCTTGTTAAGTTCTCTAAATTCTGTCTAAAATGTTCTAGAGCAATTGATTTATTCAATGAAAGTCATCTGTGTTCTGTGAACTGTGTTCTGTGTTCAAGACTCCATCATCTTTAGTCTCCTCTGGGACTTGTTCAATCAGTTGTTGCCCCTGTCCTGTGTCTCCTTTTTCTTTTCATTCACCTTCCATTAGCTAAAAAATGGAAGCACTTTTTAAACTGGCATTGTCTTTCTGGGCTGCCATAATAGAATGCCACAGGCTGGGTGGCTTAAACAACAAAACGCTAATTTTCTCACAGTTCTGAAGGCTAAATGTCCAAGGTGAAGGTGTTGTTAGGGTTGGTTTCTAATGAGACTTCTTTTCCTGGCTTGCAGTTGGCCACCTTCTCATGGTGTCTTCCTATGGAATTCCTCTGTGCACTAGCAGAAAGAGAGATCTCTGGTGTCTCTTTGTGTTAGAATAGGACCCCACCCATACGACTTTTGTTAACCTTAATTATTCCCTAAATGTCTAATATCCAAATATAGTCACATTGGAAGTTAGGGCTTCAACATATGAATTTGGGGGAAGGAGCACAATTCAGTCCATAACAAGATCCTTTCATCTGCATACATTTTCACCTTCTGTTTTTCCTCCATATTCCTACCATGGCCACATAGTTTTAAAGAACAGTTAATGCATACTACATCTGCTGATCTTTCTTTCTTTCTTTCTTCTTTCTTTCTTTCTTTCTTTTTTCTTTTTTGATAGAAGACACCTTTTGTGCATATGTGACACTGGTCACCACCTTCTTATACCATTTGAAGGCCAGAGATAAATGCTAGATTTAAAAGAGAATCTGATAAACCTGTGTTTTTACTGATTAATATTATATAGGTGAAATCTCAAACTATTATCAAGAGTACATTCTATTTTATAAAATTTTTTTAAACGTTTATTTAATTTTGAGACAGAGAGAGACAGAGCATGAACAGGGGAGGGGCAGAGAGAGAGGGAGACACAGAATCGGAAGCAGGCTCCAGGCTCTGAGCTGTCAGCACAGAGCCCGATGCGGGGCTTGAACTCACGGACCGTGAGATCATTACCTGAGCCGAAGTCGGATGTTCAACCGACTGAGCCACCCAGGCGCCCCAAGAGTAAATTCTATTTTAAATACACTCAGCTTTTAACTATGAAAAAATATTGAGTTTGATCATCTGTAGATGAACTCCATCCTGTTTCCTAACTTTATTACTTTACTCAGGTTCTTCATAAGATGGGAAGGTCAGCTGGCCCACATCTTCATATTTACCCCATGGACCCTGTGCTCAATGTGTGGATAGAAAAAGTGCCACAAGCTAGACTGTCAGTCTCCAATCCTCATCTTTATTTTGGGAACTCAGATGACAATAAAATTTTACACATTAAGCAGATGCAAATATACTGAGTTGAATTTCTTTTTCTGTATATATTTTGATTATTGAAACACTTTGATACCAGTCAGTGCACAGAAAGGACATGTTGCTAAATTATACACTGTGGAAAGGAAAATATTTGGGGCCTTTCAAAGACTCCCTATAAGGAAGACTTTAAATACAAAGTGTTACAAGATAAATATATTCACATCGTATATTTAGGTATTGCATTTATATTTTAGGTTATATATTCATATTACATCTAATATGTTTAAGCCATTTCACATTATTTTTCATATTAAATATTCAGCATACTACTTTAACATACTGTTTCTATTTTTCATAAAAAATTAATGAGCCTAATGGCATTAAGGTTGAGCTTTTGTTTTTAATTTTATAGGTGCCTATCTTTTTGAATTACTTTAATAATAAAATTCATGGCTTTCCTAAAGAAAGAAAGAGAGAGACAGAGAAGAAAAGAGAGCAAACAGTCCAGAGTATTTCTGCATATTTCCTATTTTGGCTTGACAAAGTATGCTGATTACAGAACTTCTTAAAAGGTCATTTGGTAAAGTGAAATAAATGACTTGGAAAAAATACTCCTAAGGGAAAATTGTTTTGAACAATTAAATCATAATAACAATAATTTAAACCACTTTGCAATTAGTCTTTTTATGAACGTCTATAACTCCAGAATGATTTTTACCAAAATGAATCTTGGCAACCAATTAATGCTTGGTCTAGTGTAATTTATTTGATTTTCTTGAGGGCAGAGATAGCTAAAGAAGATTCCTAGAAATGATAGCCATTTAAGACATTCACACAATAATATTTTTTGAAAAGCATATTTGATGGATTTTTATTACAAGTTAAAATATTGTAACTTCTTTCTTCTCATCCAAATTACTGAAGCAGTATGCATTCTTATGCTCCAAGTAAGCCTGCATGATGCAGACATATCCTACACGCACTGAGGCTTATCATTTTCCTTTATTTAAAAAAGAACCTAATAAACCATTTTTAGTAACTGTTGCTGACTTTATTTAGAAACAAAGTCTTACCATCTGCATTCTAATGATTATTTTTATAACGAATTTATTGTTACATTAGATGCATATTAAATATATACTTAAATTTATTTTCATACATAAAGCAATAAAGATGAATTTGCAACAATACTGGCTATTAGTGATATTTGCTAAGCCAAGTCAGTCTTTGTCTCTCCCCCAACCCGCTGTGTGTGTGTGTGTACATGTGTGTGTGCACGTGTGTGTGTGTGTGTGTGTGTGTGTGTGTATGTGTGTAGTGGCTATAATATTAAGAAACAGACTTCATGGGTAGCTTATGAAATGTCTTATTACATGGAAATAACAGGTTTCTGTGAGCTGATACAAATATATGTGATATTTTATGTCTTAGTTTCATTCTTTGTGAAATATTTTGCATGTGAAACGCCTTTTACATTTTTTGATATGGATCTTTTTATGATTCATAAAAAACAAGACAGGAAGGGGCACCTGGGTGGCTCATTCGGTTGAGTCTCTGACTTTGGCTCAGGTCATGATCACACAGTTCACAAGCCCTGCATCTGGCTCTGTGCTAGAGCCTGGAGCTTTCTTCGGATTCTCTTTCTCTGCCCCTCCCCTGCTCATGCTCTCTCAAAGATAAATAAAATGTTAAAAAAAAAAAAAAAGAAATAAAAAAACAAGGCAGGAAAACAAAATGTACACACTTGTTATTTATTTCACTCAATACATTTGAGAGAGATAACTGGATTGAGAAGAAAGAGAAAAACAAAAATTAACTGGTAACATCAATATACAACTAAAAAACTCAACAATTGCCATTTATTTCTCAAATGGTACCTGTGATCAAGAGCTTAATAATAGAATTTTATGGGCATGACTATGTCCCTATAGAAGACAGGGTACACAATTTTCAAATTGTGGGATGCCTGGGTAGCTCAGTTGTTTAACATCTGATTCGTGGTTTTGGCTCAGGTCATGATCTTGTGGTTTGTGAGTTCAGGCCCCATATTGAGCTCTGTGCTGATGGTGTGGAGCCTGCTTGGGATTCTCTCTCCCTCCCTCTCTCTACATATCTCCTGCTCTCTCTAAACAAACAAACAAAAATTCAAAATTGCACGGCTTGTATCTCTCAAGGGCTTGTGATCAGAAACAAAAACAAAAACAAAACAAACAAAAAAATCCTAAGGCAACATTTGCAAAATATCAAAAACAGCTAAAGGTTTGTTGGCTTTTATATCTCTTCTCATTATCATCTTTTGCTGAAAGGCAGAGGGGAGAAAAACAGAGTCAGAGAGAAGGATCAAGAGAAAAGGGAAACAAGAACTAGGCAAAGTGAAAATAGACGGGGTTGTTTTAGCTGACATTCCACATGATCTTCCAAAAGAAGACACAGCTTTCTTTATTTTGCTCATTGCCTTTCCCTCTCTGCCCACTCAGCCCACCCTTCTGCCACCAAGCCATCACTAATGTCTGCCTGTGGGGGTCTTCTGCAGACAAGGATAGCAGAAGAAGGCCTTCATATTTTCCATGAAGCCCAAGGAAAGATCCTTCATATGGATGCTTGTGATATGGAGGAAGCACATTAACTTCTCAGAGACTCTTGTCTAAAATGGGAAAGCTGCTGATGTTATGAAGCGTTTTGGAGGAACAGCAAAAATAACACACATTTCCACACATGCACACATACATGTTCACATTCTGACCATTCTCCTAAACCTAAACAGGCATGGGAAACTATGTACTCCTTGAAATAAATTAGATCCTGGGAAATAAATTAGATAGCTAGCTAGCTAGATGAATAGATGAATAATAAAACCCCTAATCATATATTTTCCTGATTATTCAAGTGAAGATAGAAACTCTATAAAAATAAACTTAAATAATACATAACTCTCAAAGTAATGACTTAATGGTTTTTGGTATATTATTTTAGAATTTTTCTTCAATGAATATGCATACATATATTTTTATTCCAAAAACAGTTGTATATATCATTCTGCAACTTGCTTTTTAAATGTGACAGTACAATTTAAACATCTTTTCTTGTCAATACATATAGATCACTCTTGCAATTTTTAATGGTTGTCACTTTTGTGGCTATATCATATTTCATCCTATTGTATTCTCTTGATGGACATTTAAGTAGTTTTCCCTTATTTGACTAATGCAAGCTATGTTGCAAGAAATGCTTTTGCATGTGTGTATGTGTGTGTGTATGTGAGAGAGAGAGAGAGAGAGAGAGAGAATCAATTTTTCTATATAGAAGTTCCTAGAGTAGAATGTTTGTATGAAAGGTATGCTCTATTTGAAATTTTGATGGATAACACTAAGTTGCCCTTCAAAAACATTATTTCTTATTGGCAATATTTTAAATTTCAGTTTACTAAGCTAGAAATTTCAGGGTCATCACCAAATGTCTCCCTTTCGTTCCCTAGCTTCCTTCCAAATTGTCACCACATTCTGTGATTTAATCTCAGAAATGTCTCCTAATTCCATCCTTCCCTCATCTTATTGTCTTTGCTACTTTGTCAGCTCACATCTTCTAGCAGACACTTCCAGTAGTTTTCCAAAAGTTTTTGTCTTCCTGGGACTGTCAAGGGGTATATGGTTTTCCCAGACTCTGTTGTATCATCCAGGCCATGCCAAGGGGACACAGAACAGAAATGTGTTTTTTTCAGGTGTGGTCTCTGAGAACCTGCCGCACGAGGTCTTCTGTGCTCTTTCATTTTCTGCTGGTTGAACACTGCTCACCATGAAGCCCCATGAGGTCGTGGAGATGCGGATGGCACAACCCATGTGGAGGAACTACCCCCGGTGCTGACCCACTGTCCAGGAAATGCCTCTTGTGTTGAGCTGTGGCATGCTTGGGTCTCTTTGTTACAGTTTGCCCACATAACAGAGGAAGATCTTTATGCTTCTATTTCACTCACACTACTTCAACAGCCTTCTTGCTGGCTTCCCCACCATCTGCTTCTCCCCGCTTGCCCAGCAGCCCTGACACCAGAATGAGCCTCCTCTGAATCACACTGACCAGTAACTTCCTCCTTTAAAGCCACTGGGGACTCAAGATCCTTTATGAACTGACTACAGCCTTCCACAGGGGGCTGTCTTCTGTGCCTCTCACCTGGCCTGGGTGCTTGTCCAAATTCCAACATGCAGTGGTGTTCAGCACATACATGCGGAATGAGTCAATTCATGATGTTTGCTTTTGATGCAACACACACAACATCTAGGAAGCAGTTTCATAAAAACTGCTTCATAGGACTATTAATTTGTGTCTAACAATTGATAAAAATAGTGACTTCATTGTTCATCTCTTGGATGTGGGGGTGATAAACAGCATCTTTCTGGTATTACTGATTTAGGCTCATAGCATTCTAAGCTTAAAAGGGCCCTAGATCCCATCTAGGACAATTTCCTCTTCTTGCAGATAAGAAAACTACAACCCAGAATGCTGAATGAACTTGCTCCAGGCAGTGTAGCCTGTGGGAAAACTCAAGAATGGCTCCCAAGCAAACGAGCCCCTAGTTTGCCTGCCTTACTTGACACCAGGGGGTCCCCAAGAGTAGTGACTATGAAAAACAAATGGTATCTCCTGTCTACTGTCTGCTCAGATTCAGCTCACTTCTGAGCTCAGTTTAAAGCCTCCATGCCTGTTTCTCTGATTCTTTCCCCCAGTCTTGCTCTACCAGCCCACTGGGCAGGGGACAGGGTGTTAGGTCCAGCCTCTCAATCCATGTTGCTCATCATCAATAGAGCTGACAGCTCTTCCACGAACATAGTTTTCTTTGCCCATCTTGCCTGAGGCTACGAGTGTGTGGGGAAGTCATTTTTCTAATGTGGTGGGAGGAATGGCAAGTTTATAACTTTAATTATACCAGATATAAAATAATGGTTACTTAAAAAGTATATTGTTCTTTGTCCAAGGGTCTAGAAGCTCAGTGATGGGTATGTTTAGAAATCAATAATACAGTGAGCTAAGGTTTCAGCTTGAGGGGATTCTGATTTAGCAGGAAGACAGGATGGGCACAGCAGTGGTTTTGGTCATGGGCACTGCCTGTGTGAATGAACTGAAATATTGTAAGATATTTTTGATTGGTCTGCACTTGTTCTGGCTGGGATTACCTTCTCAAATACTTTTCCTTTGGCACTTTGCCACCACAACACTCTCTGGCACCTACATGCACATAGGGTACACATGCCAATGGGAAGACAACAATAAAGGAATAATATGCCATCGGAGCTGTGTTGGTTATATTTTGGTGTATAAAAAACCATCCCAAACTGAGTGGCTTAAACGATGGTTTATTATGTCCCACAATTCTGTGGATGATCTGTGGGGTCCCTGCTGGCCTCACCTGGGCTCCCTCATGTGACTGCTTTGAACTGAAAGGTCAGCTGGTGGCTGGGCTCAGTTGGCAGAGCGGGGCTAGCTGGGATCCTCTGTCCATGTGGTCTTTTGACCCTGGGTGGTCCTAGGGTTCCATGGGAACAAACACCAAAGAACAAGTGTTTATCAAGTGTGTCATATTTGCTCATGTCCCAGGGGCTCAGAGTGAGCTACATATGGTCAGGAGCCATGATTCATTGTGCACCATTATGGAAACAATCTAACATATTTGTGACAGAGGTACTAAGGAAAATAAAACAAAGGGAAGGGGATTCAGAGAGAGTAACAGGGAAGTTATTTCAGATATGGAGGTCAGCATGAGTATCTCTGAGCAAGTGACAATAAAACAGAGACCTGTGCAGCAGAATAGGGGGCCATCCAGGTGTGAGGGGAGAGGGTTCTAGCCAGGGGAGCTGTGTGTACAAAGACTGTGAGTGGGGACAATAGGGGGGCAGAGTGGTTGGAGGCCAATAGGCAGAGGGAGAATATAGTCATACTTGGTGGCATAGCCAGAAGTGAGCTGTGTAGGCCTTTGCAGAGCATGGTAAGGATTTGCCAAGGTATTCTGAGATTGAAGGGAAACCTGTGGATGAATTTGTTCTGGAAAGGGACAGAGTTTGATGTATGTTTTAAAAGGATCACTCTGGCTGCTCTGTAGAGAATAAACCTTATCAGAGCAAAAGCGGGAACAGGAAAATACATTAGGAGAGAAGAGAAAGGGAGGTAGTTTGGAATGCAATTATGATAGAAAGAAAGATCCAAATTCAGGATATGTTCAGAAATCATATACTCATGGCTTGAATTTGGGTTGTGAGAGAAAGAAAGGCATGGACGACATCTTCTAGGTGACGGGTGTGACCACCTGGTGAGTGGTGTTTCCTTTTCCTGAGACAGATGGCACTGATCAGATTGAGGTATAAAGCAAGATAGGGAAGATATTTCGAATTAAAAAAAAAATATTTATTTATTTTAGAAAGAGGGAGAGAGACAGAGCATGAGTGGGGGAAGGGCAGAGAGCAAAGGAGACACAGAATCCGAAACAGGCTCCAGGTTCTGAGCTGTCAGCACAGAACCAGATATGGGGCTTGAACCCATGAACCACGAGATCATGACCTGAGCCCTAAGTCAGATGTTTAACCGACTGAGCCATCCAGACACCCCAGATAAGGAAGATATTTAGGTTGAAATTGACTACGTTAAGTTTCAATTCCTGAACTTAGAAGCAGCTGACATAACCCCATCATTTTATAGATGAGGAAATTGGGACCTGGAAAAATGAAGGTGTTTCTTTTAAAATACCATATAGCATTTTCCAGCACAATTGGTTCTAGAAAACTTGGTTTGTCTCCTTTCCCAACCCCACCAGAGTGTCAGGGCAAAGATTTTCTCACTACTTCATGCCACCATCTTAGGTTTGATGAGATAATTTCTAAATGGCATTAAAATTCCTTTTAAAGGTTTGTGTCTCTCAGTCCTCTCCTGCTTGAGTATCCAAAGGGGTTGTGAATCTACCCTCTTTTCAGAGAAGAAGAGTCTGAAAGAGAGATTACCAGAACATGTATTCAGTTATTTTAAAATGGAAATAAAGGTTTTTAAGATTGTAGATGCCCATAAAACACTTCAGTTTTATCCTACAGGTGAAAATTAATTTAATAATAGATATCAGCTGCTATAAAAATTCTAAATTATTTGAATACTCTGACTCTAACTCCTTTTTCAATTCAGTGTGTGGAGGATTATATTTGATGGATACACACAAAAAAATGAGTAGGTCAATGAAATACTGGCAGAGGGGTTTGGGGACTCTTTGAAAATTCGGTTTTAGGGACCACAGCTTGTTTGAATGGATTTCACCTTTCTGCAACTATCCTGAGATGAATGAGCAAAGACTAATGGGTCTTCAACAAAATTTAGTTTTTCTGTGTATTTTGGGTTTTCTTTTTAAAACTTGAAACCATTTTTCTTATATTTGACAGATTTGTTTAATGTTTATTTATTTATTTTGAGAGAAAGGGAGAGACAGAGAGAACAAGCATGAGTAGGAGAGAGGCAGAGAGAGAGAGGGAGAGAATCCCAAGCAGGCTGTATTGTGAGATCATGAACTGGGTCCAAATCAAGAGTCCAAAGCTCAACTGACCAAGCCACCCAGGCATCCCTATATTTGACAAAAATTAAGCCAAGTTATACCCAGTCTGCTGAAGTAATTTTTGTATCCATGTCGTTCACCTCTCTCTTTATTGAGTGCAGAACTTATATTTTTTATCTTAGGTATTAAACATTTAGCATTCAAAAAGCAGAGGAAGCAAGAGATATAAGGCAAAAAAAGAAAAAAAAAGGTCTTAAAGCAAAGAGCCAGGATAAAAGGGGGCTACGTCAGGGGGCAGCGGGCAGGGTTATTGTGAACGACATACATCTCTCTCAATGAAGTTAGCATCCCTCCTTACTTTCTACTTTCCTCCCTGTATCTTTTTTTTTTTTTTTTCCTCTGCAGCACTTATCATCCTGACATCTTTGAAGACAGAAACTTATGATGGTGATTTTTTTCTTGGGTATTTACTATATGCAGGTTTGGAGCTAATCTCCAAACGTTATCTCATTATTATTCTGCCTCCAGAGTCAATGTCTATCTGACTCTAATCTTCCTAGAAGCTGGGTCCCTAGGTTTTTGATGTGTTCACTGTGTGACTTCAGGCAAGTCACTAAATTCCTTATGCCTCAGATTTATAATTTATAAAATGTAGGGGGTTTTTGGTATGTACTCTACAAATTTTATTTCTCTTTTAAAAAAAAATTACTTTTTAATAACTCCACATTTGGCTTTAAACAAGGAGAATGGAGTATTAAAGAAAAAGGTAAAAACTGGAAACAAAGAATGGCAGGTTTGAGAAGTGAAAGAATGAACAAGGGCCTGCCAGAAGTTCAAGTTTTGAGGAAAGTGAGGGAAAAGAGAAGCCTCAGTTCTTATTATTCCTTTTTTCTGCTTTGAATGGCTAAAATTCCCTCATATGTTTCCTAGATCAAATTAAATTTTGTTGTTGTTAAAATTACCCTGTTCCATCTCTTGTAGGCAAACAGAATCCCATTTGCAAATTACTTTAGGGAATGTGAGTAACACAGATTCTTTTTTATTTCTATTTAAAAAATGTTTTTAATGTTTATTTATTTTTGAGAGAGAGACAGAGTGCGAGTGGGGGAGGGACAGGGAGGGAGAGGGAGACACAGGATCTGAAACAGGCTCCAGATTCTTAGCTGTCAGCACAGAGCCCAATGCGGGGCTCGAACTCTGAAATGGCAAGACCTTAACCTGAGCGGAAGTCAGATGCTTAACCAGCTGAGCCATCCAGGAGCCCTTCCCCACCCCTCTTTTTTAAGTTTATTTATTTTGAGAGACAGAGGGAGAGATCTCAAGTCCAGGAGGGGCAGAGAGAGGGAGAGAGAAAATTCCAAGCAGGCTCCGCACTGTCAACACAGAGCCTGACACAGGGCTTGAACTCAGGAACTAAACCAAGAGATTGTGACCTGAGCCAAAAACAAGTCAGTCTCACTGAGCCACCCAGGCGCCCTGAGAATGCAGATTCTTACCGAGGCAGATTTTGTAGAGGATGATATAGGGGGAATATTGAAGGACAGGTAATCCTTGGTTTCCAGTACAGAATTACACTATGGGTACTTCCGATAGAGAATTCCCAGGAGAATCCCATAATCAATTATGAATATTACCTCCTAAGGTAACATCCATGCCTTAAGTTTCCGTGGTTCTACGAAATTCTTTTTTAAGTGATTCAAGAGTTTTTAGAACATGTCATAGATTTCATTTCAAATCAATTCATGAAAAAGTTTTTGAGCCAGATTTTTAAAAGACTTACTGTGTTTTATTTTTATATTATGAGTAGATAGACAATCTCTAATGCTAAAATTTAAATGTTACACTAAGGTACACTCTTAGAGTCTGAGTTTATGATTTTAATTTCTTACCTTATCTCTGGTGTGCTTGTTATTTCATCTAGATTCTGCATAGGGAAAAAGTGCAGGATGACTGTCATTAAGGATCTAAATTGGTTGTTGCTGTTACTGTGGACAATGACATAGTCCCTTCAGTGTCCTCTCAATACTGAGAAGGGGGACTGGCACTGTGCACCCTGCTTGAGGTGGGGGTGGGTGGCAGAATGAATGTATATTCTGCAATTTTTTCTTCTGTGCTTCAGTCTTGGAACTCTGAATCTTTTTTGGGGGGAAGGACTCATCACTTATTATAGCCAGATGTGGGTACCAGTTCCTTATTGATAGGAGCATGCAGGCACCAAGGATAAGGCATCTAGCTTTGTAAAGATAAAGAGGCCATTCTTACAGATTCTTCTCAGATTGGATCATCCATCCAGGCCATGGTCAATTCTTGGCTCAGGAATTAAAATTGGCTCCCTCCAGTCTATTTTTCTTCTATGTTGAGCTTGTTTCTCAAAAGTTAATTGTTAGTCTTTTTAACGTCATCCCCTTCCTACAGAATTCAACCCAGATACTGCCTGGTTCTGCTGCTTCCCTAATTCCTGTTTTCAAAGCTACTGATCCTTACTTTGGGAGAATAGAGAGCTCACCCCTTTTTCTAAAAAATCACCTAGTTATCAAATTGATTAAGAGACTGTAAACTCCTTGAGGGCAGGGGTTACAGATTATTCATCATTGTGTCTTCACTGGTGCTTAAATACTAGATAGATATTTGTTTTATAGATAAGGTATATGCATCCAAACTGTGGCAGAAGAAATTCAACATATATCATGTTTGCAAAAACTAGATTTGCCAGCATTTCCAGTATTATAGGTATATCTTTCTGTCCCTCTCCTCTTCTTTTTCAAATAAGTTCACCAAACTTCTAGATTATATACCTATATGTATATCCATGTCTCCCATGGTACTAAGCACAATGCTTGGTACATCCTAGGCACTCAGTATAAACTCCTTAAGTGAATGAATATTATTCTTTAAACCAAGTTAATTTCTTTTTCAGAAGAATTGACTTTTAGTGAATTAAACTTTTATGATCTAGCAAATCCTTTGTACAAACCAGTTGGGAAAACACCTATAATTTATGCTTCACAGACCTTCTGTCTGCATTCTAAAATTTTATTTGCAGTGCCTACACTAATTTGAATAAAATGAAAACCAAGTTAAAAAAAAACTGAAGTTAAACACTTTTAGACATTTGGAACTGTAATAATTTTCTTTCTTTCTTCATTTCCTGTTTCTCCTCCTAAATTGAAATGCAAAATTTAAACATTGGTGAATTGAAAGGGTTTTGTACCAGTTTTAGACTCGAAGTAGTTAACAGAAACTCCAAATGGAGGCCACCTAATGACATTAGATTCAAATTTTGTTGAACTGAAGCTTAATTATTTAGTATTTACTAATAATTCGCCAGATGTGACTGGTTTTTGTGAATTATATTGAAAACATGTCCTTTTTTGTAGTACTGAGACCAAAAATGAAACCTTAGAGGGAAGACTTAGATTCTCTGAAACTAGTAGGACAGAGGTTTTAACTAGAGGTTTTGGAGTCTCTGTCCTGAATCTGAATGTTCATACCAGCATCTTCCAGAAGTAAAGTTATTGACACACATGGAGCCCAATGAGACAGCAGGTATTGAAGACTTTCCCCAAAGCATGGACCCCTTTATGTCTCAAGATCTCTTCTCTGAATAGATGTCTTTGGGATCCCAGAGGGATCTTTATGGAAACAGAAGAGAGTGGGAAGGAGAAAAGAAAGACCTGTTCACTGGGCCCAATCAATTAATTTAAAAAGGATTTGCAAAAGACAATAAAATGAGGTCAAACAAATGAATATACACCATGCCTGCTCCCTTCCACCCCTCACGTAGAGATTTCTTAAAACCAAACATGGTCCATATTCATCACCTTCCATGTTGATTGTGAGGACATGAAATACAATACTTTCAGTGTTTGATTACATGAGAATCAAATGGCTTCCAGAGGAAGAAAGCACTGTATTTCACAAAGCTCGTATGTCCACTAATGGGATCAGATAGCAATGTAATAATATGCAGACCAGTTTTTAATGCTTCATCCAAAAAACTATGTGGTGGGAAGACAGCTGGATTTTGGATCTGGACACTGAATTTGTCTGTGTTCTCATGATCTTGGGAAAGTCATTTCATTTGAGTAATATAGTCAGTCTCAGTCTCAATGTCTTACCTGTCATGACTGATGATGGGTCTTGAGCTTGCAGAGTAAAAAAACAAGTACATAAGTTTGACACCACAAAGCAGGGTGTACATATGTGGAAGTGTGAAGGTCTTATCTATGAGAGGTATTAGATCAATGGGGAGCAAAGATTAAACTTGTTAGTATGTGGTTGGGAGTGCCTAGAAACCAAGCATAGAAATGTGTCCAACTATTACCAACAGTATAGGAGATGACAAACAGGAACCAGAGTAATATCCCAGGGAATAGAGTTTACTCTTACCTGGGTAAGACTCATCCCTGGCTTCTGGTAAATTCCACCAGCTGGCCTTTGTTTCCCTCTGACATCTTTTATTGCATCCCAAGCTCATGAAAAGCTGTTACTCCATCATCCCCAACACTTCCATGTTTCAAGGTGGCCCCAAGGATCAAAATGATTCACTCCAAGCTCTTCAGAGATATCAGTTAGGGTTACTGTCATGGAGGACATTATAAGTTGTGTTCTTTTAAACATATTTTTCAAAAACCATCTTTTCTTTCAGGCAGCCTTTTTAATTCAGTTTGAGGACGCATGTTGTGAAAAGATGGATGTTGGATAAGAAAGCCTGCGATTAAAATCACTGTTCTGTTACTGAGAATTTGCCTGGTTTGAGGTTAGTTAACCTCTATAAGTCCTCATTTCCTCGTATTTAAGTAAAATTAGTATCTCTAAGTAGTGTTGCAAGTTAGTAATAAAAATGGTAAAAGCAACAATCACCATCTAAATATGAATAATACCACTATGCCTTTATGCTAAGATTTATTACTGGCAAACACCTCAACTGATGTTATTTCATTTGATCTTCATAGAATCTTGGGAAGGCAGTGAAACTCCTACTACTTTGAATGGCCTATTAAGTAATTTGTACCACTCAGATAGCCTGCCAAATGGAGGATGGTATGAAAGAAGCAAGAAGGTGTTCAGTTTCCTGCAGTCATGGAGTCAGCAACTAACAAGTGTCTGAGAGCCTTTGGTTCCATCCTGGGGTTTTCAAACTCTACTTCCAAGTAACTGGTGAATGGAGTAAGGGAAAGATGATGGGAATCTTCTATCACAGCAGCTACGTATTTGTGTGTGTATGTGTGTGTATGTGTGTGTGCATGTGTGTGTGTTGTTATTGTTGATTGGGTTTCTCTGTAAGATTTTGATTGAAGAAAGTTCTAATCAAACACTTTCATTTCACAAATGGTTGAAATTAAGGCCCTTTGTGGTTGTGTATCATCCCAAGTTATCCCCATAAACCTCTATGGATTAGGAAAAAGACAGGGAAACTCAAAATTTAAAAGAACAAATGTATTCATTAACTCATAGATATGATGTTATTTCCTCTACCTGCTGTCTCCTCACTGATAAAATAAGTTGAGATTTTAGCCTTCAGTTAACTCACCTGAAAATTATATAATTTTAGGCTATTGAAGTGACTTCTTTGTTAAACAATATTTTTTGAGGGTCTACTACATATAAATCACTGTTTAGATACTAAGATACCATAAGAATAAATGTCTATACACCCAATATAAATATAATTCAGATTGAACAGGTGACTCAAACTTATGAGGGGGTAGTATATAATGCCAAATAAATGTGACCATCTTGAAAGGAGAGCTTCCTCAAAATTGAAGTGATCTATGGAAGTTTTTTCAGAAGTTTGGATTTTAGCTGGTCCCTGAAAAATGAATAGTATTGAAATAGGGGGACAAGCGACGAGACATTCCAAGTGTGGAATATCTTCAGGAAAGTCACAGAGCAGGAAATGTCAGCACTCCTACAGAGAGAATGATAACAAAATCAGTTTACCTGGAGCTCAAGATTTATGAAAGGAAGTGAGTAAGGTTGGCCTTGAGTTGCTAAGCATTGATTAGTGGATCACTGGGTGGCACTCCAATCCTCATATTATAGGAGTGTGATAGTAATTCCAGTAGCCAACTCCATGGTCTAACTCTGTGGTACAAGGGCAATATCCTTCCATGCCCTCTCTATTGTCTCCCTCAGCCACCTCTTCCTCTACTGTGTTAAACTCACAGGTAAGATTTAAGACATCATTTCTAACACCTCTACCTTGTTACCACTAACCCCCCAATTCCAACAAAGTGGGAAATAGATAATATAGGAATCAGGAAATAATGGAAAATTTTTGAGTAGGGGCAGGATGTCTTTGTCTTTGATAGTAGGTAAATTTGATCTGGAAGAACCCAAAGGCAAATGCAAGCAGGGAGACTGCATAGGAATCCATTTATATGAATATTTCTTGAGTTGCTGTGTGACCTGTGTTCTATATACATTTTCTAATTTAATTTTAAGGCATACCTACTAAGTTGATAATATCCCAATTTTATAAATAGGGAAACTAAAGTACAAGGAGATGTAAGTAACTTTCCCAGTATCAATTCACCAACAAACAAGAGCTAGGGTACGTAAACCAATGTAAACCTTAATAATGTTAAAATTCATTCCATTTGTTATTCTTTATTTTGAAGTCAAAGCAGATGGTTGAGTCCATCATTCTCCTTGGATCAAGGCACATTACCATCTTCAATCTGTGTAAGACCCCTTTCTTATTTTATTTATTTATTGTTATTTCTTTTAAAAATTCTTGTAACTTTTTTCCATTACTCTCTTTCCATAGTCAAAAATTTCCATGTGTTTGTTGTATATTTGTTTTTTTGTATGTGTTCCTAAATATTACTACATTTTGTGTGCATTAAAAATTTAATTCATGCAAATGATATTCATTACATATCTTCTCTTCCTTTCTGTTTTTTACTAAGGACTATACTTTTAAGATTCATCCATATTTCTATAGATGCTTCTAATTCATTGCTTCTAACTGTAACTTCTGCCCTTTCAATTACATACAATTAATTCCCTAAAGCAAGGGGCAGACTTGGGAGACAACATTCATAAATATTAATTAATTAATTAGCATATTAAAAGCAACTCAGTCAACAAAACATTTGTTGAGTACTTACTACCAGACACTGTGTTCAATGTTGGGAATACTGCAATGAACAGAATTCAAAACTGTCCTGAAGAGATGCTCGGTCCAGTGGGAGACCCAATCATGCAAATAAATAATTACAGGTTAGTGATTTATATGCGGTAATAGATATAAGCTCAAGAAATAGCAACAACACCGAGCTGGGTGTGATTGTTTCTGCTTGGGGCTCTGAGCAAAATAAGTGAAATGGTGACCAAAAGAGTGACTGTTTCTGGGTTTCAAAGAATGAGTAGGAGGAGTATTCTGAGTAGATGGGTGGGGAAAAGAGTGTTCTAGGAAACAGCACTTTTGACAAGAATTGTTTCATTGCCTGTCCTCCCCATGGTCCCTTCTAAAGACCATCCTCCACCTACAGTCTCTGCAAATGGCCACAATAGTTACGGCTCCCACTACTTGAATCAGGGCTCATTGCCTAAGGGGTAGGCACGTGCCACCTGACACAAAGGCAGCCTACTGATGGTCCAGCTACCAAACATATGTGTGGTTTTGGCTAAACAGATAACTTGGTCCAATCTTTTCTTTCCCTTGAACTTTGAACTGAGAGACCCAGGTATGTTGCCAAGTGGTGACAGAAAATAGAGCTGGAAGGTCTTGATGCCTGGTGGTCATTTGCATGTTGATGAATAAAGAAACGGTTGGCCTTCAAGCAAACTGAGGGAATGAAGCACCTCTTGAATAAAGAGAAATACCCCCTTAGTTCCTGGCGTTCTTCCCACTCTCAGCTCTGGGACTGCCAGCTGGACTTGGCTTCCCACCTTGAGTTCCATGAGATTTCTCTGAATCTTTACACAATATCCCTTCATTGAGAACTATTTTGAGTTTCTACTGCTCTTTACCTAATGATACTTGAGGAAAGCACATACTCCCAGGCACGCAGACCTGAGGGACTGTGATCTGTTCATGAGCAGTAGTTCATTTGACATTGCCAAGTATAAATATGTGGGCAGGATTGAGGGAGAATCTGAAGGAAGAACCCACAGGACTTGGTGGTTGATTAGACATGAGATGTGAAGATAACCAATTCTGAAGTTTCGACTAGAAACCCTGGAAGGGCAATGACTGCATTGACAGAAGCCTATGGAAATAAAGGACCGGGGAGAAGAATTTAACTGTGGATATGAGAGGAGGCTTTGGGAAACATATAAATATCGAATGGTAAATTGGAGAAATGGGAGATGAGGAGTCGAAGCTGACAGCAGAAAAGGAGAGAACGAGGACTCCATGAAGAGGAGCTATGAATGGGACCAAGATTACCCAGAAATGGGGGTTAGAAAACCAAAAGAAGAGAGTTACAGAGTTATAGAGGTGTAATAGTAACAATAATTATTATTAATAGTAGTAATAATAATTGTATAATCGTAATAGTCTATAATACACAGTTAAGACACCAAGGAAAAGAAAATTATAGGAAGGCAAAATACATGTGCAACATCCCCACAAGTCTTCCAATTTTAGAAAAGTTTTCAGTGCCCTTTAATATCCCCCCACAGGCCTGGCTATGATAACACGGCTGTTGTTTTGGATAGTAAATCTTAGTTTATAGGAATCTTCTCTGTTGAGAGTTGCTTTATTTAATATTCAATATGCCATATGTACTTACCAAATATATTTTGATTAATAAGATGAAGAAGGTTCCTGTGCTATAGTTATCTTAATAGCCTTAAAATTAGGAAGTGGTAATCTTGGCATCTGTGGCTACAGGGAGGGACATTTGAAGACTCCATGTTTAGTAATGACATGTCATGAAGCCTATTCTCTGTTCATCCTTCAAGGAGTCATGGCTAATTTGGATCTGGAGTTTTGAGGGAATTTAAATTTGGGGATTTCCCATGCGAAGCATCGTTTTGCAATCACGTGCTTAGCTAAAAATGCTCCTTTTCTAGGAACGCTCATACTAGCGAAATGTTGTTAGTTTGGAAAGAGAATAAAGGACAAATGTTGCCATTTTTCCTGTACTGCAGACTTTAACCAACTAATTAAATCCATTTTGCTTTCTGGGCTTATGGTGACTTTGTGTAATTCAGACTGGAATCTTGTCACATCCAGAAGATCTGTCGTTGTCTAGGTTACCATGGCAGCTAAATTTTTTTCCTTTTTGTAAAATTATCCCCAGCCCTTGGCTTCAGTTAACCACATAAGCCCGTGTATTATTAGCGTAATGAAGGGACCCTTTCTGCAGGCTTCTTCCAATGCTGTCAGGTAGCTGTCCAACTAGTATGGTGTTGCTGTGTTTAGTATCTTATTCTCAGCATCCATCTGGAGCTCTCTTACAAAGCCCGTAGTTTGCGTGCCAGGAAACATCCTGCTGCTTCTGAAGAAAATTCATCTCCTCCTTCCTTAAATGTGACCTGTAACATCGCGTTGTCCTCCCCAGCCCATCCTGAGCTCCGCACTATGAGGGATGGCTTTGTCGCCATCTAAGCATTCATAGTTATTGTCTGTGCAAATATGCATTTTTCACGTCTGTAGCTATAATGCAACATACTCTGGGATCAGTTTCAAACTCTAATGATTAACACATGTTTATTCATTCCAAATGGAGCTGCGGCTGCAGTCCCTGCTGTACACATGTTGTTGGGTTTGGTTTTTTTGTTGTTCTTATTGTTACTATTTTTCCTACTTAGGTTGGTCCTTTACATGGATCAGAAGAAGCTACTAGCAATTAATTCCGGAAATCTTTGTCTTCTGCCTTGGAGACCCCTTTCTTGCACTTGTCATTTACCCATAAAGTGTGTCCCCAGATCACTTTCTCGGCACCATGCAACAGTCACGGAAGTTCAACCTTGTGCCCTGCATTAAGCTTAAGCTTCACTCTGTATGTATACTCCCACAACATAATGACAGCCAACTAATGGCAAATTTACCTTTGCATACTCGAGGCAATAATGCACACCAGAGAAATACAGATAGGAAAAAAGCAATCTCTGATAGAGTTTAAAATTCTGTAGGTGAACATTTAATGACACAGAGGTGGACATTCACAGGGAGATTAGGAAAATTAGGGACATCTTTTTTGTTTGCTAGGAAAAAAAAATCAAACAGGGTTGTCATTATCAGCTATTGCAGCTGGTGCTCACACTTTCCTGGGAGGTGTCCTGGAGAGGCATGGTCAGGTTTTGGGGAAGAGAAGGGAAGCTACTTACCCATTGCTGTCAGAATGACAGCACTGTCAACTCTACTCAGTGACCCAGGAAGAGAGCTTCGTCAACCAATATGCAAAAACACAGATAATTTGGAGCAAATTGTGATTTACTGAGGGGTTACTTTTGATGAAATGGTTTTCCCTGCTCTCTAAATCTCATCCTAGGCTGAATCTCTGAGCTAAAGTGCAGTTTCTGCAAATGCATCTGAGCAGTAGAGGTTAAAGGAGCCACTGTGAAATTTACTTCATCCCTGAATGTACAGCTTTGTTAAGCAATACTATATAAAAACCATAAAATGAAAGAAACTAAAAACAAAAAAGGGAAAACCCAGTAACAAACAAACACGTCCAGCCAATCTGCTTAAACTGCCATGAATGAAGTAAGTATGGTCCATAATAACTATTTGTATTCTTTCCAGCTTCAATAGTCCATAAATGATCACAGATAAGAGATAGGTAGATATCTCATTCTTTTTCCTGACCTAAACAATTCTCCCTTGCCATTTACCTCTCCTGAACCTGAGGTCTCTCTGATAGAACAGTCAGCTTTAAGTCTTGAAAGAGAGTGAAACAGTGATTGTAATTTTTTAAAATAGTATCTAACACACTAGGAATGCAGAGTGAATGCCAAGCTATAATCAGTTAAATGTCCTCTTTCCTTTATTCTGTTTCTTATGTTTTGCATTTGAGTGAAGACTCCTGGAACCTCGTTTCCACAGGACACATCTAATCACCTGGTGCCAGGTGGTACCCGCCTGAGGCTACAGCACAGCCATTCAGTAGATTTTCCGCCAGGGTCGATTCATGCTCTGTATACTTCTCCAAGTGTCTATAAATAGCATCACTTGTGAGGATTGTTGAAATAATTTGTTGCTATAATTATAGTGACATTTCTAGCATGTTATAATCATATAAAACTGCAAAAATAGAAAGATGCTATTTTGGAGTTATTTTTTTCCAACTCAGTTTGTGTTGCATGGAATGGAAGGAAAGATTAAGAATGCCACTTGTTTAGAGAAGAAACCTGGTGCATGGTAATGGGAGAGAACAATGACACCTAAAAATCAAGAGTACTTTCTTAAGAAGCAAGGCGGCTGGATACTTTGCAACTGACTTGGTTTTAGTCAAAAGGAAGAAAAGAAAAAAATCTCCAAAGTACAATTCCATACATACAAGAGAAGAGAAGTGAAGACATGTGATGATATTCTTTCAGCTGAGGGCCTTAGCCAAACCAAAGCCATTTTAATTTTTCATAGGCTTTTACATTTTTGATGACAACATCTCAGTTAAGGAGCCACAGATATCCAAAAAAGAAATATCTAGGATGCTTGTACTATAAGAATCTTTGAAAAAGACTGTATTCTGAGTTGATGGAACATTTTCATTGTTTCCAAATGTTCAGCCAATGCCAATTAAACAAAAATTAATGTCTATTGATAAAATGCTGTTTGCTGGTAAACAGTCACACACACTGAGGGCTGTGCCACAGCTATGGGTGATTTTAAAACCACTTCTCAAGATTTTATAATAGCGTAACATGTCTACACACACTATATTGATTGATGAAATTATGAAGTGTCTAAGTTTATTTTATTACAAATACAATTGTAGTATATTTAGAGTATACAGTGTGGTAATTTGACACATATGTATATTGTTAAAGGATTCCAGGAGCACCTGGGTGGCTCAGTCGGTTAAGCGGCCGACTTCAGCTCAGGTCATGATCTCGGGATCTGTGAGTTTGAGCCCCGCGTCGGGCTCTGTGCTGACAGCTCAGAGTCTGGAGCCTGTTTCAGATTCTGTGTCTCCCTGTCTCTGACCCTCCCCCATTCATGCTCTGTCTCTCTCTGAAAAATAAACGTGAAAAAATTTTTTTAAAAAGGATTCCAACAATTGAGTTAATTAACATATCCGTCACCTCACATATTTACCTTTTGTGTGTGTGGTAACTCCTAAGTTCCATCTATCTCTTAGCAAATTTCAACTACAGTCACCATGTTATGTGTTAGATCCTCAGACTTTATTCTTCTTGTAACTGAAAGTTTGTATACTTTTACCAGTCTCTCCCCATTTCTCCAACTCTGCAGCCCCTGGAGCCACATTTCTACTGTCTGTTTCTATGAGGAAGGCTTTTTTCTTTCTTTTTTTTTAATTCCATATATAAGGAAAGCATGCATTATTTGTCTTTTTCTGACTTATTTCACTTAGCATATTATTCTCTAGCTCCATCCATCTCACAAAAGGCAGCATTTCCTTCTTTCTTAAGGCTGAATGATATTTCGTTGTGTATAAATGTGTATGTATCACATTTTATTTATTTATCCACTCACTGACAGAAACTTAGGTTGTTTCTGTACCTTGGGTATGGTGAATAATGCTATAATGAACATGAGAGTACAAATATCTTTTTGAGATAATGATTTTGTTTCCTTTGGCTATATTCCCAGAAGTGAGATCTCTGGATCATATGGTAGTTCTATTTTTAATTTCTTGAGGAAGCTTCATACTGTTTTCCATATTGGCTACACCAGTTTACATTTCCCCCAGTGATGGACAAGGTTTCCCTCTTCTCCACATCCTCACCAATGCTTATTATCTCTTGTCTTTTTGATAATAGACATTCTAACATGGGTGAGGTGATAATCACATTGTGGTTTTGATTTGCATTTTCCTGGTGATTAGTGATGCTGAGCGCCTTTTCATGTACCTGTTGCCTAAATGTGTGTATTCTTTGGAAAATGGAAAAATATCTATTCAGATCCCTTGTTTTTTTTTCTTTTTCATTTTTAAATTTTTATTTAAATTTAAGCAAAATAAAATGTTATTTAAATTTAGGGAAAATAAAATTTCTTTACTTTGCTGTTGAGTTGTATGAGTTCTTTATATATTTTGGATATTAATCCCTTATTGGATATGTGGTTTGCAAATATTTTCTCCCATTCCATAGGTTGTCTTTTTCCCCCACAGATTGTCTTTTCACTTTGTTAATGGTTTCCTTTATGGTGCATAAGCTTTTATTTTATTTTATTTAAAAAATGTTTAAAAATCTTTATTTATTTTTGAGAGAGAGAGAGAGAGACAAAGCATGAGCAGGGGAGGGGCAGAGAGAGAGGGAGATGGAGAATCTGAAGCAGGATCCAGGCTCTGATGCAGGATCCAGGCTCTGATGCAGGATCCAGGCTCTGAGCTATCAGCACAGAGCCTGAAGGGGAGCTCAAACTCATGGACAGTGAAATCATGACCTGAGCCAAAGTCAGAGGCTTAACTGACTGAGCCACCCAGGTGCCCCTATAGTGCAGAAGTTCTTAAGTTTGATGTAGTCTCATTCTTTATTTTTGTCTTTGTTACTTTTTCTTTCAGTGTAAACCCAAAGAAAATCATTGCCAATACCAATGTCATGTTGCTTACTGCCTATGTTTTCTTTGAGAAGTTTTAGAGTTTCAGGTCTTATGTTCAAGTCTTTAGTCCATTTTGAGTTGATTTTTTTTGTATGGTATAAGTTGGGGGGCCAGTTTCATTTTTTTTTTTTTTTTGCCATGTGAAACCCAGTTTTCCCAGCACCATTTATTGAAGGGACTATTTTTTCCCCACTGGGCATCCCTGTCAAAAATTAAGTGACTAATATGCTTGGGTTTCTTTCTGAGCTTTCTATTCTGTTCCATTGGCCTATGTGTCTGTTTTTATACCAGTGCTACACTTTGTTTTGATTACTACAGCTTTGTGTAGTTTGAAATCAGGAAGTGTGATGCCTACAGGTTTGTTCTTTCTCAAGATTGCTTTGGCTATTTAGGGTCTTTTGTAGTTCCATATGAATTTTAAGGTTTTTTTTTTCATTTCTGTGAAAAATGCCATTGGAATTTTGAGAGAAATTGAATTGGATATGTAGATAACTTTGGGTACTATGGATATTTGAATAATATGAATTCTTCCAATTCATGGGCATGGAATATTTTCTATTTATTTGTGTGTTCCTCAATTTCTATCAACAATGTTTTACAGTTTTCAGTGTATAGTTCTTTCATTTCCTTGGTTAAATTTATTCCCAAGTATTTTAGGAATACTTTTGATGCTATTGTAAATGGGATTTTCTTTATTTCCATTTGGTATTTGTGCTGAGCCCAGGGTGGGAGATATCTGCAGGAAGTACTTGCACACCCATTTGAAAACTGTTTTATTTGTTTGTTTAATATAGACCTGTGAATGCTGAGCCCTGTTGGCTATCATAGCTAGGTGATTTGAAGGCTTATCCCTTGGGTGGCCACCACAAAAGTTGAGAAGTTGGGGCACTAAATGTGTGAACAAGTTCCTTCCAGAGAGAAGCTGGAAACTTGGTTTTATTGTTAGAGTGAGCCGGAGGGAGAATGTAGGGAAAGTGCTTACCAGCTTTTTTGGGTTCTGGGGAGGAACTCGTCAGCACCTAGCAACAGGCTGATTAGAAGCTGGACCTTCAGGCAGCAGCTTGGAAAGTATGCAGTCCCTTCCAGCAAGAAACTGAGGGATGGTTATTTTTCCCTACTCCCTCTGCGCTGAGCTGGGGATATAACCAAGGGGAGTGCTCAGATGTCCATCTAACAACTGTTTTTTTGTTTGCTATAGTGCTATGGATCTGGTAAATACAAACCTCACTGACTCTCAGGGCTAGGTGATTTGGGAGTCTGTCCCTTGTGTGAGAGACTGTCCCTTGAGTGGCAGCCTTAGAAGTTAGGATACTTAAGTATTGGCCAAATCCTCTGGTCCTCAAGGAGCAGCTTAGACTTGGGGGTTCCTTCCCAAATGCATGTCACTGTGTCCTGGGTGCAGTTTATAGCAAGAGTGTCTCAGCCTTTTCTACGTGTTTTGATGTGGGTATTTTCTGTGTCATCCAATGTGCAGGAGTCACGCAACTAATTCTAGATTTCTCTCAGAGGCAATTGGTCTGTGGGTAGCTATATTTGCAGTGTGTCCATAGAAGGAAGGGCCAGTCAGAAGCCTCCTATGCAACCATCTTGGCGATATCATGCCTGTCAAAGTTGATTTTAGGTGAAACTCCTCTTCTGAGTGCTGATATCTACTCTTTTGACCTAGCCAATGACATCTAACAGCAAAATGGAAATTGGTACTGTCAATTTTTTTAACACTGATGAGAGTTATACTTTTATTTATTTGTGTGATTGTTCCCCCACATGTCTGTATACTCCAGGAAGGAGAAGATCCTGTCTGGCATACAACACTTATTTCTAGTCCTTGGCCAAGGACCTGACATGTAGTAAGCTGACAAGCTGTAAGTCAACATGAATTGAATGAAGGAATGAAGGAATAGGAGGACTTCGGATTAATTCTGGCTTTGCCATATATATATGGTTTATAAATTTGGGCAAGCATTTCACTTCTTAGAGCCTCATATTCTTTATTTACAAAATGACTGGTTTGGCCTAGAAGCTCTTGGAGGTCCCTAGTTTTAAATTTAAGGAATGAATACATAGTAGATGCCTTAGGACCCTACCTCCAGGTCTTTTTCTGGAAACCATCTGCTCAGCCCCCAATCCATCTCCCTCTGCTGGAGCACTTTTCCTGGATAGAGCCATTTAGGCCAGTGATGGATTCTGGAATTGAGCTGGAATGAACATATTCTCTTTTCAGGTGTTTGGCATTAGGTCCGTGGTCCTGCCAATCAGAATCTGCTTGTGACTGAACGGTGACCTGTGGATTTGGGGGTGGCCACCTCCTGCCCAGTGTGGTAGTCGGGCAGCACAGGCAAAATGCAGAGAGGGAACAATGAAGCAATCTACAGAGCAAAGCAGGCTGGACAAGTGGAGAGTTCCAGCAACTTCTATTCTAGTTCCTTGCTGAAGCCTGAAGCTTGCTTGACCTTGAGTTCCATAGAGTGACTTTATATACTGAGAGTAAATTTTCTTTTTTTTTTTCCTCTTTTTTTGGAGGCAAAGTAGCTCTAATTGGTTTTGTTATTTGTTTCCAGAGACCCAAATATATATGTATGTACATATATGTATGTACATTCTTCTCAATAATTAATTCTAATTTAATTGGTTATTTGGCGAAGTCGGCTAGATTCTTTAAATCCTCATTCTTAACAAGCCTATATCCAGTATTTTCTGTGAGTAGCGTTTGTCAGGACCTGTAAAGCATGCCTCTCTCTGGAATAGTCTTTTGTGTTTCTAACAGCATAAAACTGGAAAACAAAGAGCCTTTGACCTAGGTTGAGTAAATATTCTATTCCTCAGCACCACATCAGAACAGGTTCGTCTGTTCTGCTTTGCTGACCTGTGTGGCTGCTCCTGCACACCTGCTTTTAATTCTCAGTCCTTTTTGCACACCTCTGCAGACTTCCCAGATCCTGGACAGAAGTCCCCTCCCTGATAGATATCAGCACTAACCCCTGTCTACCCTTGGTCCTCTTTGAACTGCCCTATCTCATTGTCACACACATCCTGACTTCATAGTTCCCTTCCTGATCTCACTGAGAAATAAGAAATTGGGTTATGAGTTATCTAATTCCATTAACCTCATTATTTCTCAGAAATGTGAGTCCTGGAGAGGTATTGCTACATAACGGAGGAAGTAGAAGACTCAGTTTCTACTGGTAACTATGGGATTTTTTTATATTTAAAGTTTATTTATTTATTTGGGGGGGGGGCAAGGGGCAGGCCAGAGAGAAGGAAAGAGACAGAATCCCAAGCAGGTTCTGCACTGTCAGTGCAGAGTGCGACACAGGGCTCTAACTCAAGAACGCCAAGATGATGACCTGAGCCAAAATCAAGAGTCTGACAGCCCACTGAGCCACCCAGGCACCCTGGTAACTGTGGAATTTTGAACAAATCTCTTTCCTTCTTCATTTGTAAGATTTGAACCAATTGCATGCTTTCTGGGGTCCTCCCACCCTCACCTCAGGGTCTATTTAAATAACCCCCTCACAGCACTCATACTGTATCTATTTCTAGGCTTTTACCACCGGTCCTTTGTCATCTGTTAGGACTTTGAAAGGGAAGGAGTCTTGTTTACAGGTGTACCTTCTGTAGGTCCCTCAGTTTTATTGTAGGTGTTTTGAAGTTTTAACTAACTGAGATTTTTAAATAAAGTGGCGCCCCACAGACAGAGGGAGTCAGGGCATGGGAAAGCACTGTTCCCTTACCTGGAACGTCCTGGATTATCCAGGTCACTGTCTACATGCTGGTAGCATTTGCCCACATTTCCCCCCCGTCTCCTTCCTTGATGGACAACATTACCAGCCCTGGTTGTTTTTTGCCTTAACTTAATGTTAAACTTTCCATGTTATTTTTCTATCAGGATGCTTTTTGTTTGACAAACATGAAGCTTTTTCTTTCTGCCTGATTCATATTCTAAACTTGCAAGAGATTGGGGTTCTTGAAATGTTTTTAATAATAATTTTCTCTTTCTGTTGCCATCATAAGCCCCCACCTTGTCTATGAATAATATGCCCAGAGCAGGAGATAATGAGACAAGAATCTAGAGTGGCTGGTGTTGGGACTCCAAAGTGAATATGAAGTCACTAAAGTCACTAAACATAACCTATGTTGCTGTCTTAGTGAGAACGCATTTAGCCACCTTAGCCTAAACCCTTTAGGGTACCCCTACAGGGTAGCCATCACACATCAGTCAGATATCATTGTTCAGCTTCCTAAGTGTATTTGTCCTATGGTGTTGGGTCACCAGAGGAAAGGGAATGCCCACTAAACCGGCCAATATTTTGGAATTCTTTTCCTACTATCATTATATTGGGGCAGGTTTTAAACAGTAATGGTACTTAAGATATTTAAGCCAAAATTTTATAGATTTATCAGGGCTTTATTGTGCCTCTACCTGCCAACTGCAGTCCTCTGCCCTTGTCAATCTTCTACAAGTTTCTCAACTCCCTTTTGCCTGGGAGCTGAGATCATACTGAAAAAGACACTGAAAATAAACCAAATCATTAAGTGAAAAAAGGAGATTTTCTTATGACTATTAGTTTACAAAAACACAATTAAAGATAATACAGGTTCACGCAATGTCATGGATAATGACAAGAATCTAGATAACAGCCAAGAAAAAGGCAACTTTATTGCTTTCTTGCAAAGAAGCCAAAAACAATAGTTCATCATGTTTCCAATATATTCATAAGGGAGCATTTTATGATCTAAGGAAAAGTTTGATGAAATACAAGACTTGTGTGTTGGCTAAAAATGCCAGGTTTTGTTAAAATCTTTAAATGTATTTGTCACACTTTCTAAATTCCAAACTAATTTCCTTGGGGCTAAGGTCTCTACTAATTTGTTTGTTTCTTTTGTAATATGAAGGCCATGAAATTTACATGTAAAATGACCATTGTTTTGCACTGGGTTTTCTTGGCCTGTTATTTCCTACATAATTTTTACTATAGCTTTTGGGGGCTGATTCATTCAGTCTTGGCAGTTACTGAATATTCTTGTCCTTTAAAGGTATAAGGATGTCTCAAGTTGGCAGGAAAGAAAGAAAAGTCTTTGTGCTGTTGAATACCAAATCTGGCCTCTATTACAGCACTGAAGGAATGCTTTTTGGAATGACTTTGGAAACAGCCAAAAGAACATCCTGAAGACCTTCTGACATTGATAGACAGAAGTTCCCACTGAGTCATTGTTGGTCAGACAGGCAGGTGGGGCAACTAATTCTGAATGAGTAGAAATTTCAGTTATAGTGTTTGGCTTACATAATACATTTTAGAAGACAATGTAAGTAAAAGGAAAGTCTGATACGGTCAAGGCCTGAATGTTTGCCTATTAATCCAAGCAGCCTTTGATGGAAGAATCGGTATTAGAAAGATTACCTTGTTGACTTACTTCAAATGTTGGGCTAGAGTCAGACAGAAGGGAATATGCATGTGGCCAGAATAGCTGAGATGCCAGGCATTACAGTTAGATGATCCTCACGAAATCCCGTATGCCAAATAGCCTTCCACTAACTTGCTCACCACTGAGAACTGATGATACACCTAACAAGGAGATTTTTTCCAGAATCATGGGTATAGTTACCACCCCGCAGACCAACAATTTAGGGGAGGATGCTGAATAGGGGTGAGTCTGCAGAGTGGACTCTGATAGTCCACCTTGTTCTGGAAAGGAAATGAGAGAAATTCCTGAAGCAGCAGATGGGGATAGATGGCCAGTAAAGGAAGGCTTAAGAGAGGTGAAAGAAAATCAGAAATTTGGTCCTAGGAGGCCAGTATGTGGGAACCCTGCCTGGAAACAAGAAGGAGAAGGGAAAGTGAGACAGCCAAGGACTCTGGCAACCAGTCCCTATGCACCCGGGGCACCCTCCACTGGCTCTTGTTGCTTTTCTTCCAGAGTACAGCTGGGACCAAGGAGCAAGCCCAGACCTGTTCAAACTGATCTGAAACAGGAGGGTCACCAAAGTTGACCTTTCACTAACATCTCCCCTCATTTTAATGCTAAAAACCACACCCAGATCATGTTCTGTCAATTGCACCTGCGCTCCCACTTTACTGGGATTCCCCACCCCTACCTGTTTACACATCATTCCTTTCCCACCTCAGCCCCTTTAAACCTTTCCATGGATATTGTTCAGGGAGCCAGTCTGACACCTTTGTCTGACTGTGTCTCCTTTCAGCTGCAGCTGTTGCCCCCAACAAAGCCTTGCCTGTGCCTTTAAATTTGGGCCTTGGCCTCATTTCTACTCTAGCTGTGTCCAAGGAACCTGGTCCAGTCAGTAACAAAAGCAGTGTTAGGACATGGAATCCTTTTGAGATTATGACCGAGTCCTCTGCACCTGTTGCTCCACTGTTGGTCTGAGCCCACCCCCCTGTGTTTGTGGCTCTTCTCCTCTGTTCAGGCTTGGGTTTGGCAATGAGACCTGGATGAGGCAGGGTTAGTGGCAGGGAGTGGTGAGGAGGATACAGAACCTGGTCACAGAGCTGGTATTTGCATTTTTCTGGGAAGGAGAATAAAGCCAAGTGCCAAGTCCTAACTTCCAGGCTTTTATTGTCTGAATGAGCTGACTTGCTGCAGAGTAAGGACATATTCCTAGTTTTCCCAGCATAGACAGTTGGGGTAATTTCACAAGGAGCAGTAACAGATCCTGTGTGTGTGTGTGTGTGTGTGTGTGTGTGTGTACATGAGTGTGTGTGTATGCATGTATAAAGGCATGGAGAATATGCATGATGCCACAAGCTCTCCTTTCAGAAAAAGATCATCGTATTTATATCTTGCCAATTAGACCTGTGTAAATGTGTGGACAAAATATGGAAAAAAATGGAAAAGATCCAGTTATTTGATCCTCTGTTGCTGTTTCCTCTCTACATAAGAGAACACTGAATGAGAAAGAGGGTGCTAAGTCATGGGAAGCGAGGACCACTGCCCTGTGATACTCACAGGTCAGCCAAAAATGTCTGATGTGATTTTAATTCTAGTGATTTTTGAAATTTCATGAGGAAAAGAAACACTGAACTCCTTTTCTGGCATGTTAAATAATGGTAATATATGCTTTAAAAACTCATTATAACCATTAACATGAATAACTTGTGATTTAGAATTTGAGTTAAATAGTTAGGCTGCTACATTTGTGCTCTTTGGATGTTTGAATATAATTATTTGAGGATTAAATTGAGAGACATCGAACAGTACCAGAAATAAATAGCAGGCTTGCTTGCAAAGCCAAAATTGGAATGGAGAAATGAGAATTCTTAGGGAAAATGTCTGTGGTATGAATGAATGAATAAAAAGTAAGATATTCCATACTTTAATTACAAGGAAGATTTCAGAATAAATTGATTGACATTTTTAAGGAGAAGATGAGAGAGTAATACGTGACTTTAAGAAATATTTTGCTTTTGTTTTTATGGTCTCTAGGATTGAAGAAGGGATTAATTAAAGAAGCAAAAAAATGTACTTTTTTTTAAATTTAGAAAGCATGTTCATTTAGATGAAAACAGGTGATAGGCTACCTTTCTTTGAATACAAGGAGTATCTAGGAACTATTTAAACATTATCTCAAGTAACAATTACTTACATAGTAAATTAAGACAAACCCAGTGCATCAACCTTATTTCCTAATAAACAAATCCTTGGTGGCTTATATTTTGCCTGGGAAAAAATGGAATTTATCATCAAAGCTAAGCAAATCAGTAGCTATTTGCTTCATTATGAAGATGACCTTGGATTTGGAATATACTTAGGATCAGATCACTACATACATTTTTGAAAAAAAGAAAATCCTTTCAATTAAATTTTTTACAGTGTAAATGTATTTCTAGTGATTTAAGTCAGACCCTGAAGGCTGATTTTAATGTACTTTCATTAAGGATTTCTTTGATGTATGAGTCCAGAGTACTTTTGGCTGAACGTACTGTCTATTGAGATGTTAGTGAAATATCAAGCAATAGGAACAAAATGGCCAACTTACAAACAGGATTCTGAAGGTCTCCCAAAAATAAAATCATCAAAAAGAAACTTTGAAATGCAATGTGGAACAGAATGCAGGAGGCATTTTCAAAGGCTTTGCTGCTTTTGGACTCACAGACCACCAAAAGATTAGCAAGATTCTGATGTATGGGAACGTTAGGAAGTTTCTGGGCTCACTCATCCCTCAGAGACTAAAAAGCCAACAAAAATTCAAAATGTCAAACCACTTTATAATATAAAAAAGAATCCAATCCATGCATGTTTGTAATTTCCATAAATTAGCCTTGTAGGCCAGCATGGTGTTTCGTAACATTGTCAAGCAATGCATCATACAAATTAGACAAGGGCTCTGGCCAAGAACTGTTTTAAGGAAAATTACAGATCCTCTGCCCTTTCCTGCACACTGAGCTCAGATCTTCTCCATCTGACTGGAATCACAAAGAAGAAACTGAACATTTTATCCAAAATATTATTGTAAAATAGTGGCACAAAGACCCTTTCTGAGAGACAGGACTTGCAGCAAACATGTACGAGGTGGGGGAAGGAGAGTATCCTCAAACAGTCTCGTTTGAATCAGTCACAGGCAGTTGCCAGGACCTGGGCTCTGAAGCAGTGGGCTGGATTTGCAAATCACATTTCAAACGAACAGTGAGATACAATTAGGGAGATCAATGTATGAGAACAGCACCTGGAGGCTACTGGAGTGGAATGCAAAATTGTGCAGAGGATTTGAGAACCAGTCTGACATTTCATTAGATACGGTGACCTGGGATTTTTTTAAATGTTTCACTTCCCCACCAGGACCCCCAGCTCTTGTCAAGAAGTCTCCTCTTCGAGCTTCTACCCCCTTCTCTGCAGCCTCCTTCTGTCCCTTACATGTATTCCACCTCCACACTCTTGCAGATACTGGCCAACCGTCCTGGAGTGTCTGTTCTGCACACCTTGTCCACATTCTAACAATCAACAGCTACTTACTGTAGGCTGACTGTGTGCAAGCTCTGTGCTGGATATTGATGGTAGTCAAAGATCTTTAAGACCCAGATACTTCAACAGGTTTAAAATCTCCTTTAGAATGAAGAGAAATATATGTGTAACCGATGAAAATATAAGGCAGTAAAGTAGCCAAATGTATGGGAGTGATGTACGTATTCAGAGGGGAGAGCTCATCCCTTGGGAATCATGGGGACATCGTGGAGGAGAGATTTACCTAGCCCTGCAGGATGTACAGGGTTCAGGTAAGTAGAAGCCAATGGGGCTGAGGTGTGGACTGGCATTTCCAACAGGAGTTCAGCATGAGCAAAGGTAGGCAAGCAGGAGGAAGGAAAGAGATAGGGAGAGAGGATGTTGGTGATGTTCACGTGTCCAGAGCAAGGAGAAATTACACACTGGGTTAAAGCACTTGCAGCCTGTTTTCCAGGTTGTCCAGTAAGTGAGGAGATACTAGAGTTCAAGGGGTATTTTAGGGATAATATACAGGGCACCAGGGTCCTCTCAGGGGAAGATCTGTGCTCCATGGGTGCCTGGCTAGACCCCATCATTCAGCTGCTGGGTTCTCCCTCCCACCAGCTGCTGTACAAGTGTGCTTTGCCTTGGCTGGTGGTGAGGAAGTCAAGCCACGTACATATTCCCTTCCCATGGCCCGCTGCCTCAACCCATAGCAGATGGGTGGCCTCAGGGCACCTAAAGGTGCGAGGTTCCTGGATCAGGGTGGATGAGAAGCTCATCTCTGCCAAATTTCCATACAGTGGTCAGTGGTACAGCCAGCCTGGGTCAGAGAGGGCCATAGCCATACTCCACCCTGAGATTCTGCAAGGCACATGTGTCCAAATGTGACCATCCCTGAGCCTTTGCCTAGCCCCTGCTGGGAGTGGAAGGTAGCAGTGACTGCTGGGCAGAAGCCAGTGGGAGGAGGCTGGGTGGGACCAAGGGAGCCAAGGTGCAGTTCTATGGGAACCCACAAGGGAGACGGGGGCTGCAGGGAGATAAGCCCCAAGTCCCAGCCCACACTCATGGATCTGGGGGCAGCAGAGAGGCCTGTTGAGAGGTCGTGTCCTGTCACAGGTGGCCGGGATCTGACATAAGGGTAACAATAGAGTAAGAAAAGAAAGAACCATAGAAGGGCAGGGGAAGGGACTGGGCTAAGGAGAAAAAGAAGTAAGATGCAACTATGGCATTTAAAGTTGGCGAAATACAGAAAAAAATGATACCCTGATATAGGAAGGAAAATAAGCAAGAGTCAATTTATTTATGTTTTAATTTTAGTTTTGGGGTTGGGTTGGAGGAGAGACAGAGGCACGCTGTTCCATTTTGGAAATGACAAGTTTAGATGGCTAGCATAGTTAACAGGAGGAGGTGTCCACGGGCAGGTGGATGTGCACCAGAACAGGGGAGACATGGAAGGGAGAGATGAAGCCTCATCGGGAATTTGGCTGACTGGAGCTTCCAAAGGAGTGTTCTGCATGCTGTCTTTGAGTGAGAGGACGAGAAGGGTGGGCAGAGCTCAGAGAATATACTTGTGGGGTATCTGCCTTTGAAAGAAAGAGAAAAAAACCTCCCAGGAAAAGAATAAAAGCAGCAGAGAGGAAACCCCTGGATAAGGATAAGTAAGAAAGGAGTAAATTGTCAGAAGAAGACCAAGAGAACTGACCCAGAAAATCTTGGAGAACACGGACAAAATAACTATTCTTTATAATTCCCAAGGGAATAGTTTCAGTGGCATAATTAAGTGGCTTACTGAGTGAATGGGAGGGCTGTATGTAAATCATGACTTCCATGGCTGAGCTTGGTCCGGAATAGACAGTGTAAAAGAGGATTTGGAGGCCAGCGGTGCAGATTCCAGATCTCCATTTGGACACTTTCTAGTTGCATGATCTCGGGCAGGTTACCTAATCTCTTGAAGTGTCCGTTTCCTGGCCTCTGAAACGAGTACATCAGTACAGTGTTCTTCACATGGGGGGGTGAATGAATGCAGAGTCTGGCACACTGCCTGGCACACAATGGTCATTAGGATTATATTGAAGGCTTAGGAGCAAGAATGATTAAAATAGCTCTGTGACTTCAGGATGTCCTGACGTCTTGTCTTGTGGTTGAGACAAAGAGGCACAGACACGACTGTAACACAGACAGTGCAAGTGCTCTGAGGAAAGCACAAACAACTTGCTGAGGGAGCAAGAGAGAGGATAGCAGAAGGGCAGCACAATGCACCAAGCACAGGTGGCAGAGGCAGGCCCACATTTATTAAATCCCAGTTCTATCACTCTCTATCTCTGTGACCTGGATGTGACCCAGTGGGTGCGACAACAGTGACCAGTAGTCCCCAGTGCCTATGCTCTCATTCTCACATTACACACATTTTTTTAAACTTTGAACATGGCTGCTCTGCTAAGGATTATAATTCTCAGCCTCCCCTATTACCAGATGTGAACACATGATAAAGTTTTGGCCCATGGAACATGGAAAAAAAATGTGGGTGTGTTCTGGGTCATTTCCTTGAAAGGAAAGAAGATGCTTTCTTATTTGCCTTTATTTTTCTCCTTTATGGCTGGAATCCACATGTGATGGCTGGAGCCAATGCACCCATCTTGGGCCATATAGCAAAAATTGTGGGTTGGGGATAATGTAGCAAAAAGATAGAAATTGTCTGGATCTGCAACCCTGTGGGGTTTCCAACCTTCCCTGGACAGTTTATATTTGGACTGTTAAACAATAGATAAATAAATTTCTCTATTGTTTAAATCATTGATATTTTGGTTCTGTTCTTATAACTGTACTTGTATACTAAAAAATCATATACTTGCGCACATTTATAAATTAGGATAAAATACTTCATAGAATTGTGTGAATTGAGCCATCCGTAATGCATAAAAAGCAAGAGGACCAGTATCTGCCAAACCATATGTACTCAATATTTACTGAACACTTGAACACATTGGTAGATCCTTATGGAGAATTATCAAGGAATAGTGTGTACATGGAGGGAAAGGGGTAGAGGAAATTACATTATAGGCTGCTTTGTAGATAGATGTTAAAGGACTTGAACTTTATTCCTCAGATAATGGCTCCTTATAGTTAGTAACATGTAGAAATTAAAAATGGGTTCATACATGTTGTTACAAATGGAAAATTTAGTATTTTTAGAGCCCTTAGTTGATGCCAAGCATTGGGGTAACAAAGGTAAATAAATCAAGGTGTTTGTCTCAAGTTGCTTGCTCAAGCAATCGTATAGTATACTGCTTAAAAGCGTGGACTCTCTCTCCAGACTTTCTGAGTTTGAGCCCAGGATTTACTACCTTCTGGTTGGTAGCCTTGGCAAATTATTTCAACTCTCTTTAATTCAGTTTCATTCTCTGTAAAACTGAGATAATAAAAACACCTACCTCGGAGTTCTTGTAAGGAATAAATGAACTAACACCTACAATGCCTAACATTGAGTAGGTACCCAGTTTATGTTAGTTATTGTATCAGTTAACTATCTCTACATAACAAACTGCCCCAAGTTTGGCAACTTACACCCATAGACACTAATTTGTCTTACAATTCTTAAGGCTGGCAATTTAGACTGGGTTCAGTACATCTTGGTATGCTTCTTTATGCATCTGCAGTCATCTGCAAGTTGGCCAGGTGGCTCTGCTTCTGGATGTTGGTTCATTTCTATAGTCACTGGCTAGGGAATAACAATGGCAATTGAATTCTCTCATACTCTATACTCTACACTCTGTCTCTCATATTATCTAGCAGGCTTATTAAGCTTGTTCTCCTAGCAGAAGCAAGATTCTAAAAGAAAGTGAAAGTGTGAAAGTCCTCAAGACCTAGACACAGAACTGGCATAACTTTGGCCTCGCCATATTATATTAGTCAAAGCAAATAGACAATTTAGCCAGGTCCAAGTGCTAGGGAGCTAGCCTCTGTTTCTTGATGGGAATAGCAACAAAGTCACATTGCAGAGTGCAGATAATAGAGATGCCATTAGTTGGGGCTATCTCTACAATCAATTCATAGCAATTTGCCTCTGGTCTCAATAATTCATAGCCCTCCTACACGCAAAATATAGTCAGACTCTGCTAAGACTGACAAAATCTCAACCAATCATGGCATTAAACTTAATATCAGCCCTGCATGTGGCTCTTGGAATGTGTATCCTCTTGATCCAGAGGTCTGTGAAATGTAGAGACAAGTTACGTGTCACCAGAGACCCAGCATATCATGACGGCACAGGGGCAAATCACTGCAATAAAAACTCCTTTTGAAAAAGGGAGAGGATGGGAGACACTAGCAGTAACTGACCCATAGCAGTTCTGAAACTCACCAGGGAAATGTTACCAGGTGCCTCCAACTCTGGAGATGGGGAGTGTTTCTTGATTAGACCTTGGCTGCTGGTGAGGAACCTTGGTTCTGATTCTTGTGACTGATTTCTTGGTCTTTTTTTGTTTGTTTTAAAGTTCTTATGCCATCCTCTGAGATCCTGTCCCTGGCCTCTGAGATGTTCTTCTTTTCCATCATCCTCATTGGCTCCATCTGAAGAAATAACCCATATTGGCAGATGAATGGATTTTTTTTTTTTGATGAATGATGTTCTTAACCTATTTCTGCCTACAGAAAGTAGGATGCTCAGAATATTTTGAACATTTTGGACAATCTCAATCACCTTTAGTCTAGAATGGCAGTGCTTTTGCCTATATAACTTCCTAATTAATCTGATTATTTTCTTCACCTCACTGGACAAAGCCAATACCCAAGATTGTTCTGTAGATATGGCTCTCTAGATTTATCAACTGCTACTTTGGGATTCCGTTTTTGAGAGATTATACCATTAATATTTTAGAAGTCCTTTGGTTCAGTGGCAATTGAATCATTTGTCTCAATGTGTCCTTTAACTATTTCAGAGGTTTAAACAAATGGTCCCACAATGATACCCTTGATTTGATCTGTGTCCTCAGGCAGAATTTTACATTAAGAATCTTTTGCTATCTAAAGAGACTGGAAATAAGTAAGTGTTTTATTTTTCAATCCATCAAGTCATTCTGTTTACACACTGTCCAGTGCTTTCTTTACATCATCTTCTGATTATGTACCTTGACATATGCAGCTAGAAGTGACCAGCTAACACTTTTAACATTCTGCCTGGAGAATGCACTTAACCAAAACCAAGCATTTTTTAGGTTTTATATGTACATATATATATATATATATATATATATATGCATGTATATGTGTGTATATATACATATATATGTGTGTATATATGATACTTGATTGATCAATCTATTGATTGATTGATGAAGCATGTTTTATTTTCCAGCAGGTGATAGCTTTTTCAATAACAGCGTTACTGAGAAATAATACACGTACTCTAAAATTCATTCATTTAAATTGTACAGTTCAGTGGTTGTACTACTCTCATTACTATCTAATTTTAGAAAATTTTTGTGCTTCCAAAAATAAATCCTATATCCACCAGAAGTCACTCCCCATTTCTCTCTTCCCCAAGCCCCTGGCAAACATTAATTAATCTAATATACATATATATAATATTTTATTGTCACGTTAGCTAACATATAATGTATACAGTGTAATCTTGACTTCAGGAGTAGATTCTTGTGATTCATCACTTACATCCAAAACCCTGTGTTCATCCTACCAAGTGCCTCCTTGATGCCCATTACCCATTTTCCCCACCCCTCCCAAGCCCCCAATGCCCATCAACCCTCAGTTTGTTCTCTGTACTTGAGTCTCTTATGGTTTGCCTCCCTCTTTGTTTGTAACTTATTTTTCCTTCCTTTCCCCTATGGCCTTCTGTTAAGTTCCTCAAATTCCACCTCTATTTCTACTGATTGGCCTATTCTGGCCATTCCATGCAAATGGAGTTATATGTGGATTTTTATGACTGGCTCCTTTCACTTCATGTAATGTGCAGGGATGACCACTTACAAGTAATTTTGCTGTTGCATAACACAGATCACCATTTTTCTAGCTTTGAAAACAATATTTACACCATTTCTCCAGCCTTTGCTAAGAGTGTACTTACTGTTTTTCCATCCTCTACTCACACATTGTTTCCCAAATCAATGCTGCATACATTAGATGTTGGTTACATCAACATTCCACCTCGGGTACTAATTTTCACATCTTTATTTATTACCAAACTAATATTATATCAGAAACAATCAAACATCAGTGGCATGCAATAATAATCACTTTATTTTGTTGATGAATCTACAGGTCAATTGGGTGGTCTTCTTAGTCTCAACTGGCTCACTTATAAATCTCCTGTCAACTTTAGGTCATACAGATAGTTCTGTTGGCTTGTCTTAGGGACTGGCTCACTATAGGCTTGTCTGGAATAGCCTGGCTAGGAATATTGGACTGTCCTTCATGTGGTTTCTTGTCCTCCAGCAGGTTAGCCTGGCTCATTCACATAGTGGTTGGGCAGCTTTCCAAGAGAGAGAGCAGAATCACAAGAGGTCTCTCAAGGCCTAGGCTCAGAACTGGCACACTGACATTTCTGTCACTTTCAGTTTGCAAAAGCAAATCACAAGACCAGCTCAGAATCAAGGTGTGAGGGAACAGACTACCCCTCCCGATGGGAGGAGCTGCAAAGTCACATTGTAATGGGAGGCTATTAATTGGGACCATCATTGCAATTAATCACAGCTGTAATTCTCATTACTGATACCAAATAGCTACAGCCAAGTCAATCAGACTGCTGGAGTTCCATAATTTTTCTCTAACTCAATTCATCAAACACTTATCAAGTGCCTATTGTTTGATAAACATTGTGTGTGATCATAAGAAGATAAAGATGAGAGGGCATGGAACTTGTCCTTAACGAGTTCATCACCCTGAGAAGGGAAAGAGACATGTACATCAACACATATGAACCAATGTTATAAATTCAACAGTATGTTCAAGACACAAAAGGAAGTGATGAATTCTACTTAGGTTTTCAGGGGAAGTTTGATAGAGAAGCTAATATCTAAGTTGAGTTTTTGCAGAAGACTGCTTGGAAGGTAAGAAGGTGGAATGGATCATTCAGGGGAGAGGGAAGGGTGTGGACAAAGTATGGAAGCGTAAGTACTTGTGGTGTGAATAGAAATCCCATGTAGTTTAAAATCCTTGAAGTATCAAGTGTCATGCGGGAAAAATAATGGTAGATACTAAGGTAATGGTTCCAGCATGTTGGGGCTTCTCTCTAATATATAAGAATTCTTTATTATCCTGGGGGTAAGTGGGAGCCAATGAAGTAGATGAAAGGCAAACTTTCTTTTTAAGAAAGAGGACTAGCTTATTACACTTTTGATAATGGACTGCAATGAAGAAGAGAATAAAGACTTTGAGGCTAGTCAGGAGACTATTGGAATAGTCTCTAAGGAAAGATGATGATCCGTACCAAGACAATGGCAGTAGAAACAAGGGAGGACATAATATTTAAGGAGTGTATAGGAAGTAGAACTTGATGAGTTAGTGTGGAAGAGGATAAAAACAAGGGAAAAAATTGAGGGTGATGTCCAGGTCTGTCATCCATTGCTTTAGAATGTAATGTTGAAACCCTAAGGTGACCATTTTTCAGAAGAGCAAATTTATCAGCCTAAAACTGTAATCCTATCAATCAGTAACCTACAAATATTTTTCTAACATTAAATTTTTTTTAACTTTTCATTTTGAGAAGTAACACAGAGTTCCTATGCACTTTTCATCCAGTTTCCCTTGATGGTAACCATACTACAATATCACAAGCAAGAAATTGACACTGATACTCTGTACCAACTGTATTCAAAATTCACCAGTTTTATATGCACTTATTTTAGTGTGCGTGTATTTAGTTCTATGCAATTTTATCCATGTGTAGACTCATGTGACCACCACAACAGTCAAAATACAGAACAGTTTCATCATGAGGATACCTTGGGCTACTTCTCTCTTTCCCACTATCTGGACGCTGGCAACTACTAATATGTTTTTTATTTCTATTATTTGGCTATTTCAAGAATGTTATATAAATGGCAGCATGCAGTACATAACCTTTTAAATTCAAATAATTCCCTTGAGATCTATCCAAATTGTTCTGTGTATCATTAATCCAAAGTTCCTTTTTCTTGCTGAGTAGTGTTCTATGCTGCAGATGGAACACCATTTGCTTAACTAGTCACCCACAGAAGGGCATCTGGATTGTTTCCAGGCTTTAGCTATTAGGAATAAAGCTGCCACAAACATTTATGTACAGGTTTTTGTGTGAATGTGCATTTTGATTTCTCTGTAACAAACACCTAGTGGTATAATTTCTGGGTCTTACAGTATGTGGTTAGTTTCATAAGAAGCAGCCATACTTTTTTCCAGAATGGCTGTGCCATTTTATATTCTCACTAGCAATGCATGAGAGATCCAGTTTCTGAACATCTTTGCAAGCATTTGTTATTTTTTATTTTAGCCATTCTAATAGGTGTGTAGTAATAGCTCATTGTGGTTTTAATTTGCATTTCCCTAACGGTTACTGATGTGGAACATCTTTTCACGTGTTTATTTGCCATCTGTACATCCTCTTCAGTGAAGTGTCTATGTCTTTTGCCCATTTTCTAATTTGATTGTTATATTCTAGCATGTTCTTATTCCCAGGCTCTTGTGCATTCATCTAATCAGAAAATAGTCTAAATTTTATCTTGTGTTTTTACTAAACAGATTTTTCCATGGAAAAGAATCAGAAGTCCTAGTAAATTTCCACACGCTCTATTTAGATGGCTTACTTTTTCTATGCATGAGCCATTTTATTGTACAAACCAATGGGACTTGTCCTGCTTGCTAGTTTTCCCTCCAAGCCACCGGATGTTTCCCAGTCTCTTGTGTTATACACAGGTGCCGAAAAGCAACTAATTACTTAGGTTGGTTCAATGGGGCTTGAGCATAAGCAAAAAAAAGTGGTTTTAGGCCCAACTAAAGCTTATTTGTGCACCTCTAAAGGAAACTGTTGACCAAGCAGTTAAGTGACATGGCAGGTAGTGAGCAGAGAGCATAGCTGTTACAGTTGCCTGTGTTTGATTGGAAACTGACAAAATTTTCTCCCTCAGAAAAGACCCATGTTTAGCATCTGACACTATTCACCTCCTCTGGTGACTTGTGTGAAGTGTGTCCTAGATTTACTATTTGTGTTTTTTATCCAATGAGTTTAAGAGACACACATAAATTTTATCTCTCTTAAGCCATAAATGCTGAGTCAAAATTTATCCGACCTGTTAAACAAATTTAAGAACAAGCATCAGAGATTAGTTAATTCAGGGGAATAAGAATTACTAAAGACTTGCTAGAAAGTGTGAAAGAAAATTTTCTCTACTTTTTCCACATAAACTTACAGTGATATCCTTTTGTACAGATTTTCTCCCCTGCATAGGATATAACCAAAGGAATTGTGGAAGACCTTGCAATTTATTTTTGAAACAAAAATTATCAAATACAAATGGAAAAATTGGTAACAATTCTTATGGAAGTATAAGCACACATTTTTAAATGCTATTAGGAAAAAACTACCCCACACCGCAATACATTAAGTAGGTTGCAATAAATACCAAATTCTGAAATCAGTGTGTGTCAAGAAAAAATGATTGAAGAGGGCTGACATGCACTGAAATATGGACTAGTCTAGAGAGTGCTTAAAGAAAGGAATAAAAGCAATAAATAAATAATCATTTATATTATTTGGTCTTTTTTATAAATGATTAATTGATTAAAGGGGAGGCAGGGTTAAGTAATTCAAGCACCCAATATCAATCAGAAACCACATTCTAGTTTGCGAGATACCACCTGGTTTAGAGAGCTCAAAGCGTTGTTCCATGCTGTTTTTCCTAGGTAAATCATTTCCAGTTTTCAAAGTTATGGGTTTGTTGGGTCTATTTGAGCATTTACTCCATGGAGAAGTTGTACTAGAAAAGCTCTGGCATCTAGAGTACCATGTGAGATGGCTGTGTGACAATCCCTGTTGGTGACGTAAGGACAGAACACCAGACACACAGAATGGTTAGGCAAAGGTGCACATATAGTACCAGAGAACTCGTGAGCACTTATCTTTGCATTTAGCATGTACACATTGAACTCTTTGCATAGTCTAGCTCTGTGATAAGTACATGCAATACACAAATCCCAACCTTTAAGAAGTTCAGAAACTCACATGGGAGAGAGACACATGATCATCAAATACAACAAGATATAAATAAATATTATGATGGCAGCAAGTACATGGTATTATCCACATACAGAGGAGCTCTGATTCATCCTTGTGGTGGTGATGGGGTGGGATGGGTAAAGAAGGAGGTCCTGAGTGAGGTGAATACTGAGATGGATCTTGACAGTGAAATAGGAGGTGAAATAGACATAGGAGGGGGAGAAGATTGTACCAGGCAGATTGACTTATGGGCAAGGGGAAGTGGCACTTTGCCAAGCTGCTGGAAGTTTGCTATGGTGGGGATATAGGAGATAAAAGCAAGGGGATAGGAGGTGAGGGCTGCGGAGGGAGGCAAGAGCCAAGCAGGATAGTTATCAATGGGTTTGATGCTGGTCAATGACAAAATGAGAAAGGCAGAACTAGAGGAATATTTTGTTGCAGGTTAAGACCATTTGCTTTCTATCCCAAGAAAGTAAAATCAGAGAGGCCACTGCACTATGTTTTAGAGATCCCATACATAATTAGTGTATTTATATATATAAGTTTATATATATATATATATATATATATAACTATTTATATTTATAACTATATATATATCAAATTGTTCCTCCTGAGTCTATCCTACTTTCTAGGCACTGGACTACAAATTTGAGGATTATCCCTCAAATGTCAGTTTAAAGACAGAGATTATCATCTGGCAGGTTATTACCCATAGGCCCATCTTCCACGCTGAGTCATAGCAGCTGCATGATAGCCTTAATGGAGAACATGGGTGCTTATATATTGTCTTTCCATTCACAGGTGCTGTGAACCCCTCAAACAGATCCTATTCCACGTGTCTTATTTCTACACTAAGGATGGGATAGAGCTTGAGATTAGAAAATAATGGAGGAGATTTAAACCATGACATAGGAACTACAGCTGAAGAATCTGGAAAGGTTTCACTGGACTAGATAAAATCTCACAAAACGCATTGCTATTGTTAGTATTGCAAAGGTTGTCTATGTAAGAGGAAGGATTAGACCTTTCCTGTATAGCGATAAAGTACGGATTGTGTAATTGGATGAAGCTATTTATTTGAAGCAAATTTATTTGGTGCACAATAAAAATAATGGTGTTTATCATTTGTTAGTGACCCATACATGCCAGGTATTCTGCCAGGATCTCTAATCCTGTCAACAACCCTGTAAGGTATATGTTTTTATCCTCGTGCTGCTGAAGGATCTCAGATGCATTCACAATTTAAACCTATCTGGCTCTCTTCTTCCATTGCATGAAGGTTCTCTCAGGAAGAACTATTGTACTGTATATTATCTACCCCCTGAATGTAGCTGTCAGAGGTAAAGTGGACTATGTTCCAGATGGATGGTTCCCTCTCCTTTCAGTGATCATTGCCATGGATAACATAACAGAGATTCAAATAGTACTTGGATTGTTGGACTCTGTGGCTGTTAAGGAACTGTTCAATGAGAGCTTCCAGGGTTCTTTGTCATTATATAAGCAAGTTGGGTGCTTACACTATATGGGGCATGTATTAGTTTCCTGTTGCTGCTGTAACAAATTGTCAGAGACTCCATAGCTTAAAAGAACATGTTTGTTTTCTCTGATAGTTCTAGAAGCCAGAGGGTACTCATGAGGTTAAAGTCGAGGTGTCAGCAGGGCTGGCTCCTTCTGGTGGCTCTGAAGGGAGGGTCTGTTTCCTTGCCTTTTTTGTTTCCAGTGACTGTCTATATTCTTTGGTTTGTGGCTTCTTCCATCTTCAAAGAGTATCACTCCACTCTCTGCTTTCATTGTCACATCACCTCATCCTCTCCTTTCATCAAATTTCCCTCTGCTTACTCTCTTACAAGGACTCTTATGATTACATTGGGTCCACCTGGGCAATCCAGGATAATCTCCCCATCTCAGGATCCTTAACTTGATCATATCTGTAAAGACTATTTTGTCACATCAGGTAACCTTCATAGGTTCTGGGAATCAGGACATGAATATCTTGGGGAGTGGGGGGTGAGACTGTTAGTCTACCACAGCCATGCAAAGGCTAAAGCATGGGTATAGTAAGGATGGTGCAATCTTCTCAGATGAAAGTTCACTGAGGAATGAAATCCAATCTGCATATGTCCTTCAGACACTCAGAACAGAGCCCATTAAAATTGTTCCCTAGCACATGCATTACTGATAAAACAAAGAACAGTTCCCACAGGGGGACCAAAAAATCACTTTTACTTATCTTTTCTCATAAAGGATGGTAGCATTTTAAAATTCAGATAAATAAAATATGTGCCCAGCATCAAAGTCTCAAGAGGCAGATGAAATGCTAAAGTACGGAAATAACCAAGAAAAACTAATCACAAATCAGACAAAGACCAAGCACTACCATTGTTTTGCATTATCTAAAACTGTCAAGCCATTGGACTTAAGGGACCAGGGAAAGGGGACACAACGAGATAGAGAATTTAATATTAACACTGGAAATAGGTTTGCCACACTGATGATCCTACTGGCAAAGTAGCACATCTCAGAGTCCAACGCCTGATACTAAAGTATTGCTTTACGCAGATGCCAGTCTCCCCAAGCCCATTTTAGGCTGATTTCTCCAGGGAGTTTTCGAGCTCTCACATCCACCATATAGGAGTCTCTGAAAGTGGCATTCACGCAACAAGAATTTGTGGAGTACCTACGTAGGTATGCATTCCTTTGTTAGGCACTAAGGGAGATGTAAAAATAAGTAGAAGACAAAACCCTGTGCCTGAGGAACTTTGAGATACATGAAAAGCTCCCTCAAACAACCCAAATAATAGTGGCTCATCATATCATCTTGATCTCCGTGTACTAAGAATCTACTCCTGATTTTAGCTTGTGCGTCAAATTGAACAAAGCCTTTCACAAGTAACAGGTATTTGTTCCCATTCTTATTTATCTACTACAGATAAGATTGAAGAAAATAAAAATGAACTGATGGAGCAAAACAAACAAACAAACAAACAAACAAACACAGCAAACCATTTGCTGAGATTTTTCTGTATACCAGATCCTGGGTTCACATGAACAAACAGAGCTGAGTCCCTTTCTTCAAGGTCCTGCAGGACATTCTCTGACACCAAGGGGCTTATAATTCAGCTGTAAATATTGAAAATATGAGTGAAAGTATTAAATAAAATTAGAGGCTAAGCTATGGGTACCGAATGGAACATTTTATGAGTAGATTCTTGACATTGATGAAAGATGCTGCGAGGTCTTTGTAAATCCTCCAGATTTGGAAATACTCTTTAACATGGCAAAATGAATTGAAAATGGAAACATTTTCTCCATTTTGCATAGGTATCCATATAATAGTAAAAAGCTTGAAAAGCAAACACATGGTTGGTTAAAAGTAAATTCATCTCTGGCAACCTCTGTGGCCAGTTTCTTGCATGTATTCATGCAAAGATAATGTATGCATAGTTGAGCATGTGGTGTAGTAAATATGTGCATGTTTATACATAATATAAATGGTAACTTTACATCTGATTCTGTAACAGACTTTAAGCAATCTTTTCATATCTGTACATATAGAACTCACGTGACTTTTAACAGAACATTCTAACTTACCTTGAAAGACCGCTACTAATGGACATTTAGGTATTTTTATTCTGTTTCTCTTTGTCATTCCTCAAATATATATCTGTGCAATAAATTCTAAGAAGTAAAATGCTTGAAAAAAAAAGAAGCAAAACAAATGAGCAAAAGGGAAAACAGGAGATACAGGCAAACCAAGAAACAGGCTATTAACAATGGAGAACAAACTGATGGTTACCAGAGAGAAGGTGGGTGGGGGGATGGGTGAAATAGGTGATGGAGATTAAAGAATGCCCTTGTCATGATGAACACAGTAATGTATATAATTGTTGAATCACTATACTGTACACCTAAAACTAATATAACACTGTATATTAACCGTACTGGAATTAAAATAAAAACCTAATAAAAAAGAAAAAAATATATTAATATATTTGATTGCAAAAAATAAATAAGATGTATTTCTTCTCCTTTCTAAAATTCAATAAAATATAATTGAAAAATACAGTGGTCCAATTCAAAACTTAAAACTATATAGGTTTAGAACCAAAAACTATACTACATTGTTAAAATGAATCCTACAAGTCAAATGAACTCTTTACTATATTATGTTTATAGAAATAGATGCATAATAGCAATATGCACAAATGCCTCTAAATGTCAAAGACAGGAAGTTTTTGGTCACTTTTTGTAATAACCAACCAATTGATAAATAAGGCAGAATAAAATCAGCATTAATTGGGGATAATCTGGTTTTACTAACTAGTTTAGTTATGCCTCAACCAATTACAAGTTATTGTAAAGCATGGGCCTTCTAAATAGTTCATAAAATGACTAGGCTATGAATGTTAAGTTTCTATTTGAGATCTACACTGCTTGGGAAATTCAAAGGAGAGGCGAAGGTTTAAGGGTTGGAGCCTTTGGTGAAGCCTTTGCCAAGGACTAGGGAGTTGAGTTATAAGGCTCATAAGACTTGAATATGTTATTGCATACAGCATGGCAGAGGTGTTTGGTTTCCTAACTCAACCAAACATCTTATTTTGGTGAGTAGTTGGAAGTAGTGTTGAACTGTGGTCAAGCTGGTACAGGCAGGCAGGGTTTTGGCACACCTCCCATCTGTTTCAAATGCCAAGAAATGGTTAAGTATTAAATGGGAAAATTATAATAGCTAAGTTAAAGTACTATTAAAACATTTCCATGGAACAAAAGTGAAACAAAAATACAAAGTGGTAAGCAGGGTCATAGCTACGGGTGGGATGGAGTCCAGATCAGGCAGCAGGCAATGGGAACTAAGTTCCTACAGGGTAAAAGAGATTTAAAAAAAAAAAAAATCAAGAGATGAAGACAAATGCCAGGGGCTGAGGTTGGGCTCTCCAAGCTCTCAAAAAGATATGGAAAAACTGTTATCGACTGCTGCCTAGGGACTACAGATGATGGTAATTGGAAATCCAAGAAGGTAGGAGGTAGAGGCACAGTCTCAGGATAAGGAACTCCATCTGTGACATCTCTCCTCTCCCCAAAACACTAGGTCCCCAAATGACCATTATAAAGTCTGGTTCTGCACTTGGAACCCAGGGACCAGGTAGAAGCAGATACAAATGGTTGGACTAGGAAGGATGAAGATGTAAGAGAGAGCAAGAGAGAAAGGAACCAATCAAACAGGATGAACCAGCAAAACAAAACTCTAAGCCACATGGAGAAACCTAATGGTAAGAAAGAAGGAAGTAGACAAAAAAAAAATCTGGACAAGAAATCAGCATAGATGAAGTCTGGACAAAGACCTACATTTAGGGTGCATAAAGAGATAAATGAAACCATAAAATATAAGTAGGAAACAAAAGGCAAAAATAAAACTAGAATGGGTGGATACAGAAAAGAACCGATTCTAAAATTTTGGGATTGAGGAATATAGTAATTAAATAAAAATAAAAATCCAAAATACAGGATAAACTGTGGAAGAACATATTACACATTTGGAAAACATTGCTAAGATACAGCGTACTCAGCATGAAGCAAATGGCTGGGGCTAGGTGCGGGGGGGTGGGGTGGTGGTGGTGGGGAGAGATTGATATGAAAATACACATGAACAGGCACTGAGAGAGAGGAAGGCCAGGTGAAAACCACCAGAGTATATCTAGTAAGGGTTCCAGCAGAAGAAAATGAGGAAACAGTTGGGAAGAAAAGACTGGCATGAGTACTCAGACTGAAAGCACATTCTATGTACCTAGAAAGAGAAATAAAAACAAATCCATACCATTCACTTCATAATAAACCTGTACATATCAAAGATAAAGAGAAAATCTTAAAGTTCATAACACAGAAAAGATAGATTATCCAGAACAAAATGGCAGATAAACGAATAGGTGAGGAAAAATAATCGTCAGCATGATCTAAAAACCAGTTAAACTATCTCAAGGGTGAGATCAAAATAGAAACTCTTAAAAGCACATTAAAAGCTAAATGCACTGGGTAAGTTAAAAGCAATTATAACAGAATTAGATTAAAGGACATTACATTTATTTATTTTTTTTACCCTAAAATAACTAAAAAATGTAAACCACAATCTAACCAATAACCATAAGATAATGAGAGGGTCATTCTTCAGAGAGTGTTAAATCATACTGATATGGTTGTCATGGTCAACAGAAGGATATAAGTATCAAAAGATACAATCTATATGTTAAAAAATTAAGAGTTGTCACTGAAAGAATGGAAACACAAGTTCTAATTACCAAAGTAGTGGAAGAAAACAAATATATAAACAAAAATGCAGAAATATTTTTATTACAGAAAAAGGCAAAGGTGAAAAAAAGCCAAGGAAAAGAATGGTAACTAAGATGGTGAAATTAGTCCAAACAAAATTAATAAAAGTAAATAAAATTCAATGAAAGTAATGAATTAACCATCTATTGAAAGAAAGATTATTCAATATCATAAAGATCCAGGTATATATTGCTTAAAACAGACAATTTAAAATCACACGGAAAGATTAAAGATGAAGAGGAGTAAAAAGAGACACCATACAAATGTTTATCAAAAGAGATTTAGTTTGGTAATGTTAATCAGACAAATTAGAATTTAAGGCAGAAACAATAGGGACAAAAATAGGATATTACATAATACTTAAAAGAACAAAGGCATCAGAGCAATCATGCACTGCATATACTTAACAAAATAATACTGAAAAAAAAACAAACAAAGATTGACGGCAATCCTACAGGGAGTACTGTATTCAGTACTCCTTTCCACCTTTAAATTTAGTAAGTGTGGTTGGTTGCTTTTGGTATAGTGATGAAATGAAGCCATGGTGCATCCTTGAATGAGAGAGGATGTCCTGAGAGCAGGGTTTGGGGTGGTCAATGTCATTGCCCAAGAACATAGGCAAGGGTAAGGAAACACAAGGTGCCATAGTTCCCATCCACCAGATAGGTGTGGTAATCTGATCTAAGATGGCAAAAGATAAAATAATTTAAAATGAACAAAAAAGAAGAAGAAGAGGAAGAGGAAGAAGAAAGAGGAGGAGGAGGGGAGGAGGAGGAAGGAGGAAGAGTCTAAAAAGAGTAGTGACAGACTGGATATGAGGGATAGGGAAGGGAAGCCAACCTGAAGTTCTTGTTCAACCAAAGAATAAAGACACCACAATGCAGGAGAATGGAATAGTGAGAAAGTGAGCCAGTTTTCATGGAAAGTCAATATAGTTTTTGATTTACTGAATTTTGAGCAATGTACATGAAATTATTGTTCATCTGACATAGAAACTGGCCAGCTGTTTGTGATGGAGACTCAGAAAGCTAGTCTGGCTGTTTCTCTGCTGCCTTCTCCTCCTATCTAAAGAGCCTCTGAATGCTCTAGAGAGGCTGGGATTCCTATCTGCTCTCACTTATAGTATTAGTGGCACCAAGCATGGTTAAGAGAGAAAAGGGGTTAGTAAAGGAATCCCACAAGTCTGTGGCTTTTTACTGAGAAAATTCTAGTATCTGTGAGGGTGAAGGTAGGAAGATGGCACTATCCCATCCACCAAGAAAGATGCTTCTTAGCTTTCTTTTCACCTGCTATTTTGTCTGCCATTGTAATTTAAAGTCTTGATTATAGGATATTGTTCTGTTTTGTCCTGAATATTTTTGTCACCTACACTGACCATTTTTTAGTTTCCCTGTCCATTCTAGAAATGACAGTTTGGGATGCATAAGGAATACTGGTTCCCTAAAAGTCTAGTCATGTGATTGAGGTTTTATATTTGGGCAAGATCCTCCCAATCTGAGAGATACATAAGCTAAGCCTGATGGCCACTTTGCAAGGACAAAGGAGGGAGAGAGACAACTCCTTCAACAACTGTAGAGAGCACTGCGGTGGGAGGTCAGAGAAGCTGTAAGAGACACAGAGGAAGTCAGGGCTGTACGAAATATCATGGAAGAGCACAGATTCCATCAGAATGGGAGATGCTTCTTTGAGGAGTAGCTAGGAGTAGCCAGACAAGTGACCACATGAGGGGAATTGCTGCTTGAAGGAAAAAGAAGGAAGAAGGAAAAATAAGGATGGGGAAATATTAGACTTAAGAAGTTGAATTTTCTGGGGGTGCTTGGGTGGCTCAGTCAGTTAAGCATCCAACTTTGGCCCAGGTCATGATCTCATGGTTTGTGAGTTCGAGTCCTGAGTCAAGTTCACTTCTGTCAGCACAGAGCTTGCTTTGGATTCTCTGTCCTCCTCTCTCTCTGCCCCTCCCCACTCTTGCATGCTGTCTCTCTCTCTCTCTCTCTCTCTCTCTCTCTCTCTCTCTCCCTCTCTTTCTCTCTCTCTTTCAAATAAATAAACATTAAAAAAAAGCAGTTGAATTTTTTGGCATGGGTGAATTAATCAGTTAATTCCCCTAAAGTTTCAGAAGGAGAAACCAGATGACAGAGGGAAGAACAGATCTGGAAGGGTTAATGAAAAGGAAGAGGGCAAATCACAAGAGCTGAAAGCTGAGTCATCATCAGGATGGGGGTTGAAGAAGAAGCCAGTGACTGCCCACACAGGCACATTGGCCCTGGGAACTTTCGGTATTAAAACCGTGGCCATGACTCACAAACCTTTTAGCTGTGATTCAGATTCCAGAGTTGAGAGTACAGAGTCAGCTTTAGCAGGGGAGCTGTTTCTGACTTATTCTGGAGGATAAGATGAGCATTGGTTTGGCAGCAATACTGATACACAGGCCAAGGATAAAAGCTGTTAGCGTGTCATTGAGGGATCACATTTACTAGTGGTGACACAGTTGGATGGACAGAAGGAAGGCGTTGTCATAGATTCCTGAACGACATGCGGGTGAAATTGTGCATATCTATGACAAAGGGAAGCTGGGATTAATGTACTGAAATCCTTTTCTGTGAAGAAGTGGGGAGATATTTACAGGAAGGTTGCATAGCTGCACATATACCTTGTGAGGATTCAGAGAACAGTTTATTATTAATAACTTGCTCAGGCTCACATAGTCCAGGTGAGAGCACCTGGCCCAGGGGTACCCCTGGTGAAATGGTGCTTTGTGACCTCATATGGCAAGGAAAGCTGTATTTATTTCTGTTGACCAGAGTTGGGGAAGACCAGGCCTATGAGGAAGGAACTAAAGATAGAAGAAACAGCTAGAATTCATCTTTCTGAGACATAATCTTGCTTCCTTAGGATTGCCAAATTCTAAAAAGTTTACATCCATCAAAGATAATAAAAATGCATGCATAATTTCTAGATATGAAAACCATAACTGAAGAAGTTTAAATCATATCCAATCCATCTGATAAATAACAAAAATGCATTTTTAGTAATTTAGAAAGTGGTAACACGCCAACAGTCCTAGCTCCTAGGGAACTATAGAAATCTCTGATAACCCATCCCACATTAAAAAATTCTGGGGGCTTCTGGGTGGCTCAGTTGGTTAAGCTCAGGTCTGAGACTTAGGCTTAGGTCATGATCTCACAGTTTGTGAGTTCAAGCCCTGCATCGGGCTCTGTGCTTCGGATTCTATGTCTCCCTCTATCTCTGTCCCTCCTCTGCTTGTGCTCTGTCTGTCTCTCTCAAAAAGAAATAATAAAAACAATTTTTTTTTAATTTTAAAAATTTCTGGAGTCTTTCTCTGCATACAGAGGCAAGAACCACAGTTACCTGGGCAGCTAACTCTGATCCCAAGAGCAAAAGCAATCTGCACCTGGGTGGTCCCAGCAGGACCAATGGGGAGCTGGGTAATAAGTTCTGGAGCACCTGCCCAATCTTTCACCAGAGAAAAGTGGAGGGACAACTGGCATTGCACTAACAGATCTTTCTTGAGGCCTGGCGGGGAGGGGGGGGGGTCAGAAAAACTGTCAATCACAATGCATCAAAGTGACTAGAACAGGACTCAAAGAGACAGGCAGAAGTTTAACCCATCAGAGAGAAAGTGAGGATGGTACTGGAGAAATGTCTACAAAAATGTAACATCAGCAATCTGTATAATAACAAAGAACGTGGCTGGGAATAATATCAAGAATGAATAATATGTAATACAGAAGGATGATGTGAAATATGTTGTGCAGTTGGGGACCTCAGAGTTGAGCATTCCAAAGCTCAAATGCCTGAGTCTTTGAAAAGAAAAAGAATTACACTTTTAATTTGTGGGCAATGAACTCAGGTTCTGTCAGATGGACATTCTTCGTATTAGGGCTTTGAGGACAGGGGAATGCTAGAAGCTTCGCTGAGTCAGGAACGACTCAAAAATCTTGTCTCAGAGTTTTCTTCCAAGAATTAAGGTTCATTAATCAACACAACATGGGTATAAAACCTTGATTGTTTAACATGAAGATATATAAGAGGGGATAAAAAAAAGCACAGCATAATGTCCTAGAATGAAAAGAAAGAGCTGATCTTAGGGACAGGTGAGGATCCATGTGTTATCTGGGCACCTGAAATAAGAAGAAACATGCCACAGATTTCTACTTATAACAAGTTAATACCAGGGAGATGACTGAAAGAGGGGAAGGAAGCAAATCTCATGGAAAAACTAGAAGAAAATACCAGTGTAAATGTCAGCCAGGTAGCCAGTGCATTGAAGGCAATATTAGGGGCATAAAGAACGTGCTTTTTTTGTGGATGTCTGTTTGCTTTTCACTTTATGGGTGATGGAATTTCTTGGGCATTTTAGATTAGAGTTACAAACCATGAAAATCTCCCCCTACCACCCTACCCCACCCTCAAAAAAAGCATTGATATTATAGGATAAAATAAGTTAATGTCTTTATTAGACCTTTCTGTTTAAAAGCTTTCATTTAATTTCGAATGACCACATAAAGGGTGACCCATACAACCAGGCCAATTTTGTTTAAGCTCAAAGACAGGTGAAGAATGAGAACAATCTAAGATTCTAAAATAAGACAAAGGCAATAAAGAATATGAGCAGTGGAAAGTAATTTAGGGAGTCGCAATAGCAGCTTTCAGAATGACACACGGGAGGCCCCAAACTGTACAATAAAAGAAAGCAGGCTAGCAGATGGCTTAGTCAGCTCAGCAGTAACAGTGGGGCAGAACCAAGTTCCTGAGCAAGTACTTCTGATAATTAGCAGATAATTTTTGTCCACATGGAGGTTACTGAGCTTATGATCTCCATTTCAGTACGGGCACAGTGCTGGCTAATAAGAAGCATTTTGTCTAATGAGGGAAGAGGTGACACTTAACATAAACACATAAGGTCCAGATTGTGAGTGGAGGGCCAAAAATGGTTTACTTACTGAGTCTGAACCAAAAGGAGGCATATGACAGGAAAAGACATCACTCTTCCAACCTCCTAAGCTACATAGGTTGTTATTAAAGTGCGCACATACGAGAAAAGAGAGAGCGAGGGAGGGAGAGGGAATGAGGGTTATACAGACATAGATACAGATATGGACGGATAGATGGATAGACAAATGGCTTGATACACAGACATATAATGAATTTTATATTTGATAAACAGTCACTAGCATTCTAATATCGATAGAGTGAATATGAAATTTATGGAAGAATATGGATCTGAGTTGTTTGTATTTATCACCTAGCTAATTGGCAAAGCATCTCTAAGAGGAAAGTCAGGAGCACACTTAAGGCCAGCACAAGACAGAGTGGTTAAAGTGGGAGGTTGGGAGGTGGTATTATATCAACCCTGACTGAGCACCTTTGGATAACACAGTAAAAGGGTTGTCAGAGAAGAAGATGGAAGGTTCTCAAAAATAGATGTCACATCTGTGTGGTTATTGGTGTCTAAACCCAGTTACATAAAATCTTGGCTGAATAGGTTTGATAATGAAGAAAAATGAGAAAGTAAAGGAAACACTCTAGGTGAGCGATCTGTTGGAATGCTAGGGATGTTAGATCAAAAGTAGGAAAGGATATTTATTCCCCACAGCACATGGATATTAGCCATAGACCCAACCATGCATAGCATTTGGTCAAGTTTGCATATGAGAAAGAGAGAACCATACCTCTGCTCTCGGTGCAGCGCCCTCCAGACCCTGCACTTGCCACTTCTGCATTAGTGCTGTAGAGCATATCTCGGTCCACAATCAACCTTGGTATATTCCATTTACACCACATGGAGAAATAAAATGTATTTCTAATTGGCTTTCTAATAAGTACTAATTAGTTCAGGCCTTTGTGATCCATAAAGAGATAAAGACTGAGTTTGCATCCTTCCATCAAAGTGCTAAAGCTGCAGCTGGCAAAGCGTCCTGCTGCTTTCCCTGCCTATCTTTTGGGAAGAAATTGAAATTACCCCAATGAAAAATCTCATTTAGATTTTTCTAATATGTATTAAAATCTAAGAGGTGAAACAGCGCAAGCAACTGTGGCAGAGTCCCCAGGAGTGGTCTGAGGGGACCAGCTTGGGGCAACATTAAGACAATAACTGATTCTTCCAGGAAGAAGTAACATTTAAACTGAGTGTTTGGTTGTGACAGCTGTACAGCATCAGCCATTTCAACGCATCTTTGGGCTGAAGGACTCGGGAGGCGATAGCTAAGAGTTGAAAGTCAAAGGGAGAAAGTTAATGCATCATGTTGATTATTAAGGGATGAATGAACAGGTTTAAGATGGACTGGAGGAAATATAGGTCTTCATAGTTATCCGATTCAAAAGGATTTTCTAGCTCCAGGGTTAGTATAAACAGCATAGAGGAGGTGTCTGGAACCAAGGGAAAGATTTCAGAAAGTTGGCCGGTTCCACTGTACTGATGCTTATATTTGACACGAATCCAACTACACCAAAGTTAGACAAATCAGTCCCAAGGTCTCAAGTACCTTCTCCATTAAGTGAGCCATGGAGACACTCTTGCGGTTTTCAGTGCGTGAAAACTCCCTGGGAAGCAGCCTAGACTATCTTTCTCTTGCTTCTGCTTTTACCTGGGTCTTAGGAAATGTCCCATATAATCCCAAAAGTAGTTTCCACAACACAATATTTCCTCAAGGCTATTCCAGGGCTGTCCTACTTCCCACTTCCTGTACAAGGGCTCCAAGTGTTTTTAAAGAAATAATAACAAGGATGCCTTGTGGCACTGTTTGTTGTGATTCAAAACAAGAAGTAGTTAGAAATCATTTGTTATGTAGTAACAAAATCTAGCATATCCTGGTTATTTGCAACCAAACTATTCATCTGGAAGGGGATACAGTAGATAAAATATGTATATTTCAGTGCTCAAGCTTTAAGTCAAGTGTGTTGGAATAAATATAGAGGTTAAAAGATGCCATAACAGGATGCTTATGAGAGCCAGTCGCTAATGCAGGTCAGGAAAGAAAGATGCCAGAGCCTGAGATAAAAGGGAGGGCTACATAAATATCATGAAACACTGAATTGTATATGAAAAACAAAACAAAACAAAAATTTCTGGAAATCAAGGAGAACAACTACATGAATAGGGTACACCTGCGGGTGCGGGGGACATAGGGAAGTGGGCTGAGAAAATAAAATATTTTGTTAGTAAAATTTTAGATTCCTAGGAAGGAGAAGGGAGAAGCAAGAGAGTTAGGAAGGTAGGAAGTTGGGGTTGCATGCAGGTTGAGCAGGAAATTATTTCAGTCTAAACTAAAGTCCAGTGGAAGTGAGAATGAAAATGCTCACTTTGTAAGATTTCTGTTCAGGAAGTGGAGCGGTGGTCCCATGGGAATGAAATGTGGCCAGAGAAGGAAATGGAAGAATAATACATGATTATAAGCCCCTGAGTTTGGGAAGCGGGGAGGTGTTATTGACAGTCAAGAAGGGAAAGAAGGTGTCTTAAAAAGGAAACAAACAGGGTTCATTTTTAGGTTGGTTATTTGATATATGAGGAGAAACATTTAAGAGTCAAGACCAGAGAGAGGATGTGTCTAGGAAATAGGAGGGCAGAGGGGATTGCAACACCCAAGTCATGACTCACTCCACAAATGTAGGAGAAATGTCTTAAGAGTAAAATTTAGCAAGAGGGGAAAACATGAAGAACATGGACACAATTGGCAGAGAATTTATCAGATGATTTTATTGTCCAGATTTTATTGTTTTCTGTGCATCCACATCTGTGTACCTTCCAGTGCATTTTTCTGAATCACAAAGCTTTAGAACCTGCTTTTTGTAGATTGAGAAAATGGATTTTTGGTGATTACAATTAAGAGAGAAATAGAGAGGGGATGGGAAAACTCTTGGATAAGCCAATGACAAAAGTCAGAATTTTTATGTATCAATGTGAATAAAACTTTCTAAATAACTAGAAAGAAGGCAGATAAGATTTTGACAAGACAAACACAAGACTGATTTTGAAAGTACAGAGGAAGTGGCAAAAAACAGTGACAGAGGACAGGCTGTGAAGAAACAGGAGTGTGGGTGGGAAGGGACAGAGGAAAGGGACAAGTGTTCTGGAAGAAATTGGGGAAAAAGTCTGGGAAATCAAAGGCAAATGTTTGGGATAAATGACACCCAGATGGCCAGGGCCACCTGTCCTTTTCCGAGAGACACAAAAGCACCACCCCATCCTCTTATTCTTAGCAGTTAAAGGCAGAAATAGTGCCTATCTACAAGATAGGAATTTCTGATGCTGACTTGTGCATGAGGATAAAAGGTTAAGATGGTGAAGATGAGCAGGGAACTGATAAATGAAGTGATCAGTAACCCAAAAGTAAACATAATGCATGACTTTAAGAGCCAGAGATGCATAAAGCAATTGTTGAGGTTGCATCCAAAACTTTTGAGATTGAGGAAAAGAAACCATATGGGACTTATGGTGAGGGCTTGGGGGATCTGGAATCTAAGTGGATGTGATGGATACTGATCAAGTGACAGAGAGGCAAGTTTTGAAGAAATACCAAGGCGCGCGCACACACACACACACAGGAGAAAGATTAGAAGGTGGCTGATTTTTGGAATAAGTGGTGATTTTTGGAATAGTATTCATTTTCTACTTTTGTGCTTTTGCATCATGTTACATTTGATTTACCTTGTAATCAGAAAAATGTATATTTATTTTTGTGATTAAGAAAGCCAGCTAACTGAAAATCAAGTCAAAGGGAAGACTGGGCCATCTCAATGCCCAAATATGTAAAGCAGTTAATCCTTTAAAAAAACTTTTTTCATGTAGTTCCATGAAAGAGGTGTGGCATTTTTGCCAGTAGGTAAGAATTTTAAGGCAATGGGATTTCAAAATACTAAGTACTCAATAGTTACTTGTTAGATACAGTGGAATTGTGAATAGAATTGAATTTTGCAGGTATATACTTTACAGAGATACAATCTAGTCTCTGCTACTAGAAAAATCTCATGGAAGCTCTTCTCCTTGGGTGGGAATCAATGATTCTTTGAGGCCAGCCTCTATGACAAATTCCTATTTAGGAAGGTCTCTATGTGTGACCTCTTTGAGTAAACATACCTTCTGGTTTTCCAGCCAGATTCAATACAAACATATTATCAAATCATCCCACAAACCATAGGAATGTCCCAGCAATTTCAGCATTTCTGACTTCTGAACTATATATGACTCAGACTGCTCTGAGAATCTGTAAGCAACACCCAAGTCCTCTGCGGATTGTGTGTTTGAAGTTCTGTTTGGAGAATGTGGCTTCTGGAGTTACGTGGTGTTTATCAGTGTTCTGTCTTAGTCTCCTGGTTCCTGCGCCCACTTCTGGAGACTCAGAGCAAGGTTAAATAGAACCCTTGCAATTGTTCCTTGTGCTTTATGCAGAGGTTATCAAAGGCTCCCTGTTTTGGAAAAAGATCTTGCCACCAGCAACGACATGGATGGACCTCTAGGGCATAATGCAAAGTGCAAAACGTCAGACAGAGAAAGACAAATCCCATATGATTTCACTTGTATGTGGGATTTAAGAAACAAAACAAATATACAAAGAAAGAACAAAAAATAGACAAAACACCAGACTCTTAAATACAGAGGACAAACTGATGGTTACCAGAGGGGACGTGGGTGGAGGGTGGGTGAAGCAGGTGAAGGGGATTAAGAGTACTCTTACCTTGATGAACACTGAGAAATGTATAGATTTGTTGAATCACTATATTGCACACCTGAAACTCGTATAACACTGTATGTTAATTATACTTCAATAAAAAGAAAAACAAAAGACCCCCACTTTTAGCAGTGTGGAGGAAGCCTGCTGGCTTCTGGCTGACAACTATTCCTGAGTCAAGGACAGACTGCCTTTGCGTGGATGAAGAACCCAGCAAAGCTAGATCAAAAAGGCAGAAGTATGGAGTACCCCTTCTTAGTCACTAGGACAGAATTCAGAAGGGACACAGGAACTCTTATTCATGCCTCCCATTTCTGTAACACTATGCAAGGCTGAACAGGGCTCCTGCTCCAGGGATTAGGGACACCATTGTCACCAGGAAGACATTCCTGCAGATGTCTGGTTCTATGCACATCACATGGCACGCGTGAGCTACAAGGAAGGCAGCTCTGTCACCTCAGCAGCCTCTTTCCTATACCTGTAGATTTTCTTCCCCTTGTGTGTGTGTGTTTTCCTGCTCATTTCCATAAATAAAATGTTCTTTCTCAGCCGTATAGCTGCTTCCCCTGATTAATTCCTACCGTGGCCTCTCTGTAATGGTGTTTCTTCTTTTGCTTAAAACAGCAGGCATCTGCTTTTTGAGTTGAGTTAATGGGGGATGGAAGGGAGTTAGCCAAGTCTCCATGGGCTCTCCAAGAATCCCCATAACCTCCTTACAAATGACTTACTTTTCAGCTGATTTCTTTTGATTTTGTTTATGGCTCGCCAAGGTAGAATATTTTCTATGCCACTCAGAATTTCATGAAACAGCCCACACTGGGTTGGATTTTAAGTAATACCTTCTAGAGAATTCAGGAGCATCCAGTTATCATTCCGGCCATCAGAGCCTCATTGGTCCTTTGCCACCGTCAGGAGAACAAAGTGTTACATGTGCTTTCTTTGCCTCACAAGGCAGCTGTCACGATTTCACTGCGAGCTTTATTAATCCATTGGTCTTCCTCTAACACCTTACACACAATAGATTGCATCTATTTAAGTACCTAGATCCCTTTGGAAACAAGGCCTTCTTCTGACACACACAGAAAGGATTTTCAAGCAGCAAATCTGCAGGTAGTAATTTTAATAGCCACTAATGTGAATTAATAATTCTAATAACCTCATTTCAGATGTGTTATCGGGACACTGGAGAGGGTTGCCATGGCTGCTGTATTTTATTGTTCACAGCTGTGCAAACTCATTTTGGCCAGAAAATTCTGTCTAACCTCTCCTTTCATTGGTTTGCACAATCTCATACAGTGTGGATTAAAAAAAAAAAAAACAACAACAAGAAGAACTTGAGGAAAAGTTGTGTTCTTAAGACTTTAACTAAATGGCATTGGTAAGTGACAATAAGGGATCCCAGTGCTTTCTAAAAGAATTACACAGTTATATATTCATGAAATCAAATCATTGCTTTTGCACATTTAGCAATACCTATGTTGAAATGATAATTTGTCAGTAATTCTAAAGCACCACTTTAAGTGCTTTGGGGCATTAACAATATTTCTTAATAAACTATCTTAGGTATCATTGCTTACTACAAGATTCCAAAAGTTTCATTAATTCATTCACAGTCTCAGGCCTATAACCAAAAACAGTCCAGTAAATGTTTAGCTAAGTGTATGAAGCATGTGCCAGGGCACTGCGTGAGTGCAGGGTAACCCCATGAATTCCACTTGAACTTATCTTGTCGAACTTACAGTGGGCAGTAAGATTTGTACCTTAACAACCCTAACAAAGTACTAAACAGAACTCCATCTATTAAGCACCTGTTAATTTTCTGGTACTGGAAATATAATGTTTTACATTTTCTAATTTAATCCTCACCATGTTCCTACAAGGTTGTACTGGTGGTTTTAAAACATGGCCACACATTCTTTGATACCCTCTTTGATACCCTCTCCCCTTGAATCTAGGGAGGCTTGTGACTGCCTTGACTGGTAGAGTACAAGATAAATGACAAAATGTCTTAAAAGGCCATGTATCTTCTGCCTTGACCTCTGGAACATTTGCTCTTGGAGCCCAGAACCATCATGGAAGAAGTATATCATGAGACCACCATGCTGTGAGGAAGCCCAGGGCATGTCTACATTCTCTGGGTGCCAGTCCTAGCTGAGCCAGCCTTCAATTTATCCTGACCCAGGTACTGAATAAAACTTCTAGGTGATTCCGTTTGCCTATAGAGTCCATCTTTCCAGACACTGTAAAGCAGAGATAAGCCATCACTGCTGTGGCTTGACTGAATTCTTGATCTACAGAATCCACAAACATACTAAAATCGTTGTTGCCTTATCCTTAAGTTCTGGAATGTTGGTCATTATGTAATAGATAACCAGATCACTAGGAAAACTTAGAAGTTAAACAACTAGTCCAATGTCACACAGTAAATAGTGTGCCTGGGATTCAAAACTGGGTCTATCTGGTCCTACATATCAAGTTCTTTTTAGCACAATTTATAAGTACCATAAGAGAAGTCTATAAACAGTGTTGTAAAAACACGAGACACAAGTAGTTTTCTTTCTGTTCATGGTCATTAGTGTGGACTCATCATGGGCTTGCCAAGCCTAAACACAGAAAAGCTGTGGAAAACATGTTGTGATCTTTAATTAAAGTATAGTTTTTAAACCCACCCCTGTGTTCCTACCAAATTTTCATGTATCTGATTTGAAAAGTATCCAACTCATTGACTTTAACTTTCATCTGAACCCATATGGCAATCTGGAACTCAATATGAAACCCTCAAGTTCTGTTCCGCACCGGTTGCTCCATTGGAAGCCAATCATGGGAATGGCTTAACAGCTTCCCTTCTTTGTTGCCATTTAAATACTCTTCTTGTTTCATTAAAAAAAAAAAAAACAAAAACCTACAGAGTTTTAAACTTTTACAAACCTGGGTTGTTTAGATTCAGGACTGCAAAAGGAATGCAGATCCGAATAAGTTAGAGTAGTTTACCATCCTGTCAGGGATAAAAAGTCTCTCTCCACAGTGAGGCCCATTCAGAAGGTTGTGGTCCAATGAACTCAAAGCTCATTCTCCCGTACCCCTCTCCCCCTCTGCCCCACACAAGACTATGAAAAAAGGTAAAACTAACATTATATTCACTTAGAGGTTTGCAGGACTCAGGAAAATGCTCGATGAAATGGGGATAATTTAATAAAAGCCTCAAACCTCATTGGAGTTGAACTCTAGGCAACATATGCCTGCACTTTGAAAACTCTATAGGCAGGACTGAAATTTTACATCAACTCCATTTTCCTGGAACAAATTGACTAACTTGGTGAAGACTTTTTTATAATGAGAGGTCTCGATGCAAGGTCACAGGTGACAGAATTGCTTATGCAATTAGTTGCTAAATGCATCTAGAAACCTTCGGGAATAAGGGACTTTCCTTGCTGAGGAGACTTATTTATTAATTGTTAATTATAATTTCTCTTATCAGTTTCTCTGTGGATTTGGTGTCTACAAAGAAAGATTGAGTGGAAAAAACGATGAGGTTCTGTAGAACAAATGTTCCACCAGTTAATAGTGCCCTGTTGGTAGTGGCATTCAGGAATCTCAGATAGGGTAACAAAACAGGTGGACTCTGCCCACCATGGATACATGGGACCTCCTGTGTGGGACACCCAGGTAAATTATACAGTCCTTTGGAGCCACCACTCAAATGACGTCCTGTGGAAATAGTGAATGAGAGCTCCAGCACACCAAAAAGCTTCTCTGGAGCCCCACATTCTGCATTCTACCTTGTAGCTTACATATTATAGTTTGTCTGAAAGTCTTATCTCTTGAACTGACTTGGTCAGAGTGAGTGGTGACAATGGATCACATTGGCCTCTCTACAACACAGTAGGTTCTGAGACACCAGCAAGTATCATGACATTGAAATGTGATCTCCTGGGAGGGGCCCAGAGACCATGCAATGTCACCCTTGTCGATGTAACAAGTTGGCTTCCTTTGGGTGGCAAGGGGCTGTGCATAACACTTCTTAACTGACCTTTGTGGTTGTTATGATGCAGTTTTTATAAAGAAAGAAAAAAAATACTGTTGTACTTTGAAATAATATTGAGCATGACAATAAATATTGCCCATTCATTTTTTTTTCCTGTATGGCTGTCTTCTTCATGGGGTTTGTGGTATAATTCTTCACAGGTTATAAAAGTACATAATCACTTTTGACAAATATAGATACACATATTTCCCCCCAGCAATAAGTGGATTAGATGATATTTCAGATCTAGACAACCCTAATTAAATTACTTCTAACTTTACTGGCCTCTGTGGATGGATCTCTCTTTGACCTTCATAGCCATCAGAATAAATGAAAAGAAAGCATTCTAATATTTTTTCACATTAAAACTTTAACATAAGCCTTCATATCTGTAGACTACATGTATATATCAACCGCAACAAACAAATGTTTGCTTGTTCTTTATGAGTTTTTTTTTAACTCTATAGTAGTATAAATTAGCATTATGTCAGGAAATACATACATTAGGTTACTGCAAAAAAGATCATTCAAATTACATTTTTAATGTTTCCCCATTCATTTAAGAAAGAAAAAAATATTTTTAAACAAATATCCTTTCTTGAAACAGGAGTGTAAATGCATTCTGTTGCTTTTATCTTTTTAAAAGCACAGGATAAAAGTATGGTCCAGTGTAGTGAATAAAAGACATTTTCTCTAAATGGGCAAGTAGTAAACATTTTCTTTACCACACCATGCACTAGAAATGATCTCTCAGGTGAAAGGAGACTTTTTTTTCCTTATGAGTTGTCTTTGTTCTACACACCATTAGAACATTTTTGGCACTTGTGAAAAGGCAATGTTTACATTACACTTTTAAAAAAAAGGTTGGATATATTTTGCTGTTTGAAAAATGGAATTATTACTACAAGATAACAGATGTATAAATAAATAAGTATAAATAAGTATAAAGTTCAAAAATTACAAGTAACATAGACTACTGGAATTATCAAATTGTCTTATGTAAGACAATTTATGATTCTTAAATTAGCAAACCTTCCTTGAGCATTTAAAATATATTCCTGTTTGTGAATATTTACATACAAACTCTTCAGGATTACCTGGATTATGTAATTCAAAGTATTCCCACCATGGGAATAATACTTCAAAGTTTTCATCTAATAAAAGTGTCCATACATTTTAAGAAACTAGAAGCAGGATTTATGTATCATTCAGTTCGTGTTTGTGTGTGTGAGTGTGTATATGTGTGTGTGAATGCGTGTGTGTGTGTCTTCCACAGTAGTTAGTACAAAGTCTTCCACATAGGAGGTACTCAATAAGTATTTTAATTAACTTGGGCCACCATATTGACCAATATGATGGGTAATTGGTAATTTTGATTATAATAATAGACAAACACAAGGCAAAACATTAAATCATGGCCTTTTTGCTAAGTGATTTTATTTTTTTGCTGTGTAAATCACAATAATATTCATCTACGTGATTAGTTACATGGTGGAGAGCCATTTCGATGCAGATAGACAATCAACTTGATCATCGCCTGATGGCACCTGCTATCCATAGGCATTTTTATAGGGCTTTTGGCATCACTATCAGGTACTGGGTCTCTTTATGATCAGTCTTTTAAGGGTACATCTCCTAATTTAATTTTATTCTGTTTGCTAGAGAAGGCCTTTTGGCCATGCACATACACACAGACACATACCACTGAAAATTTCTCAAGACGGTCCATTTTCAATTTTAACTATTTTTAAATTGATACACTTTTTTTGAAATTATTATTTATTGAATCATTTACAACTCTTAATTGAAGGGATTCTACACAGAATAAAGGCTGACTGAAGAAGGAAAAACATATTTTTCTTTCTGATGTTTTGATTTGGCATTCTGACATCATGCAAATCTTGAAGTATCAAATTCTCCAAAATAAATTTCAGCAAAGAAACATCTCCTGCCTTTTGGCTCCTTCCCAAGTCTCATAGTTTCTGATGTCCTGAGATTCTTTCCATTATTAAGGCAGTCTCTGTTGAAAAGGAAGGTATATTTCATGTATAGTCAAAGAAACTGGCAACCAGAAAGATTAAATAACAATTGGCATAAAGTGGGCAAAGTCAGAGTCAATAGACTTTTTTTTTTCAGGAGCTTTCCACTTATCCGTGAAGAAAGTAAGTTTCATAAAAGAAATAATCATTCTTTCTTACCCTAATGAAAATCTTGATATACTAATAATTTTGCAACCTTCCCTCAAATTTTTCCCTCAAATGATTTACTCAAAACATCACCTTTGAAAAAATTAAATCCCATAACTTCTTAATTTCCTTTTTCTTTCCTTTCTGTTTTATTATACCTTCTTGTATAGTTAATCCAGTTCTCTCTTAAAAAAACTTTTTTTAATGTTTATTTATTTTTGAGAGACAGAGCCCGAGCAGGGGCAGGGGGAGAGGGAGACACAGAATTTGAAGAAGGCTCCAGGCTCTGAGATGTCAGCGCAGAGCCCAACATGGGGCTTGAACCCACGAACTGAAAGATCATGACAAGCCAAGGTCAGAGGCTCAACCAACTGAACCACCCAGGTGCCCCAGTTCTCTCTTTCTTTTTTCTCATCCTATCCAGGGATCCTGGGCTGTCTCCTACAACCTCCTTTCTTTCCCCTTCAGAAAAATAACTGAAAACATCTTTCCTTGCTGCTCAGAAGAAATTCCCCCATTTAACATAAAATTACATAGGAATTTCCCAAATAGAGAATATAAAACATATCCCATGATGTCAAGGAAGTAATTTCTATAGATGGTAAATTCACCAATTTTTGACCAGTGCCAAAGCTCAGGTGGGTGTCTACTAAGGATCTGAGTGCTGTGCAAGTTTCCCATTCAGTACATGTTTTCTTGCTAAGATATTTCTACTGCTCACTCTTTTCTATCCCCTTATTCACTTGAATAATCATTAGCAGCAGCAGAAGCCTAATTATCCACATTATCCACTCTGTGCTCAAATCAGGGGTAAGAGCGGCATGACTCCTTCCTTACGAATCCATTGCCTTCTTAACCATAACTGATGCAAACAGCGTCTTACAAATAGAGTTTCTGAGCAAAGGCTGGGAGCTTATGAAGCTAGCCCTGGCCTCACCTCAGTGGCAAGTATCACCTGCCCTTCTCTACTTCCTGTCAAACTGCCAAAGGGGCCAGGGCTGGCTTCCTTAAAATGTGCCTCAGGGACATTCACACCATATGGCAGCACAGAGAATGTCACCCTATGCTCTAGGGTATTTCCCCCCCTAGCTTACACAAATTGTAAATTATTATCCATAAAATAATGGTAAAGAGAGACAAGGGCAGCAAAAGGATCTGCTGTAAAGCCTCCATTAGCAAATGAGATTGGCTTTCTTATTCATGTGAAAAGTTCAAGGAGGCAATCTTGTTAAACAGCCATTTTGCATAAAGAAATAATATGCCATAATGGACCTTTTCAAATAACTTTGATGTTTTCCAGGACAATTTATTAAAACCGTGCTTGGGAGGAATAAGGAAGTCTCATTAGAGGATAAAATCGGCGGTTGGTGGGCAGTTGGTCAGGGCTCACACATTTCAGAGCTGTCTGAAGCATATCCCGGTCCTCTGCTAGAAATGCTTCACTACACTGTTCACCCCACTACATCCCCATCTTATCTTGGCATTGTTTACATCCAAGAAGCACAGTCCTGTGGGGAGGAAGAGGTAGAAAGGGAAAAAGAGTGATGGGGGTATGCTCCAGTGTTGCAAGAAGTAGGTTAATTATTTACTTATTTGAAGTAACTTCCACAAGCAAGACCCATAATTTGGCTCCTTGGATGGATGGTACATCCTATATGTCCCGTGTGCAGAGATCACCCAAACCATTGCTTATCAAACTCCTTCATAGAATTTGCACAATGGTGCTTCTAAGTACCACTCTGCCTTCTGTCCTACTTTCCTGGGTAGCATATATGAAATACAATGCCTCTCAAGTGCTTTCAGTTTCTCTGTGTTTTGGGTACACTCTCAGAAGGGATTATTTCTTGTTATAAAATTAACACCTTATTTATATAAGCACATTCTTCAGAGCAGTAGTTTCATAGGTTGTTATAGGGGTCCCTTGCCAAACAAATTTGGGAAACCCTGAAAAAAATAAAATTAAACAGTTTTCTTTACCATGGCAAATTAATATATTACAGATCTTTTACTATATTTATTTGTTTTGTGAGTCTTCTGAGAGTTGCAGAGTTTGCTACATTTCTCAAACTTACTTGAATTTCATTAAGGAACATCTTTAGTCAAACGCACTTTATGCACTATGGTGCACCATCAGGAGTTACAGAGGGAGAAGAATTGATTCTATTTTCACTAATCTAAGGTGGCTTGAGAACCAGTAAATAAGCTGGGAATGAGATGGGATAAGCTTTACACTATAAAAATGTTCTCTCTTAACAGCTTTGATGAAGCAAATTGCCATATTGGAGAGGGCCATGTAGCAAGGCACTGAGAGATTCTTCTTCCAGTAGCCAACAAAGAACCTCAAGCCAACCACCCTGTAGAGACTGAATCTTGCCAACAACCATATGGGAGATCCTTCCCCAGTTGATATTTTAGATGAAGCTCCTTATCCTGGACTGACACTATGATTACAACCTTTGAGAGAACATGAATCAGAGGATCAGATACACCAGACCTCAATTCCTGAACCACAAAAACTATGAGATAATGAAAATGTGGAGCCACTAAGCTGTGGGGGGAATTTATTATGCAGCAATAGGTAACAAATACAGATTTTGGTCTAGAGTCTAGAATAATGTGAACCAATATCTCAGTGGAATTAGGTTAAAAATTATAATAGAAGATATAAATTCTATACAGAGTTGTGAAGGAGAAAGACAGATGACTTTTCTTAGAGTAAGACAGTGTATTCCAGTTACAAAGAAAAGAACGTTCAAGGGCTCATGTCCATGACTGCAGAGAGTATTTCCTGAGAAATATTCTTATTTATTATATGCATGGCACTATGGGGAGTAGAAGAAAGAATAATTTTTCTTGTCCTCAAAGAACTTTATTTCTAGAAGAGAGGCAAATAAATAATTGAGCATCTATTTTCAAAAGCAGAAGTAAAATAAAAGTACAAAGTGCTATAGAAGCTATACTTCCATATGTGCATATGGGAGAGATTAGTTCCAACAGAGTGGAAGGAGAAAACTAAGGAAGTTTATTTGGAGGAAATGCCAGTTGAATTGGCCTTGAGGAATATGAAATAAAGTAGTAGTATTTTAACAGATGGAAAGGGTGAGCAAAGACATTCCTGGGGGAGAAGAGAAAATAAGAAAAGGTTCAGATATAAGGGAGTACAGGATGCATTCAGGGTGTGTATGTGTGGGACATTAAAAAAGGGTACCTCAAAGAAAGAACTAAAACCAAAATGGAACAGTCAAGTGATTTTTGTATGTACTGGGTAGACTTTTATTGCAACAAATTTTATTGAGGGAGTGACAATTTAGTTGCCAGAATGAAAAAACAGTCTCAATTTCTTTGGTTCCAGCTCTATGTTGACACAAGGAATAAACATTGCCCTTCAGATAAGCCCAAGCACCCCTTTTACAACTGGCCTTAAGAGGTTCCCAAGTCTAAGCCTAGGAGTTGAGATAACATGAAATTGAAACCATCCAAGCAAAAGATCATCAAACCCGTAATCACCCCCAGATAAGATTCCACATTGTCCCTTGGAAACTTCTTCTGTCTGACAAATTTAACAGCCAGACTCCTCTTCTTGATTTTGTGTTTCCTACTGGTTAATTGCCCACTTTGAAATTGTGAAGATACTTAAGTCTTCTCTGAAAAGTTCTGAGTTTCTTTGACCTTTCTTCATAGGTCTTTTTTCCAAGTCATTAATAATTGTCACGTTCTCCTCTGGACCTAGTCCAAACTTCCATGTCTCTTTAGTAGTAAAGACCCCATTTTGGCAGAGCACATTAATACAGGGCCTAACATATGACAGGTAGGGTTAAAGAATGGCTTGGCTTTCACATTTCATATTCCACTCACATGACATCATGTGATGTTTACTTCCTAATGTCAGGGCCATGTCATGGGCCCACATTTGTTCTGCCCATTATGATTTCAGAGCTAAGGCAAGTTTTGGCTCTATGAACAGCTCACTAAAGTTTTCTTTGGGGTCATAAAATGTAGGAGTTCTTACCCTTTAAATGGGTTATATTCTGACAAATATCCATTGTGATTAGAATTTTAATGTTTGAACACTGGAAATGAAGTAGGCTTAAAGCTGCCTCCTATTGGTAAAGTAGTATGAATTTAGCTAAGAACGTTCATTGACATTGTCTTTGAGGATCTCACAAACATCCTGCTGGGGATGTCGAATGGTTGCTAATTCGATCATTGTTTTCCCATTGAGCAAATTAAGGTTTATATGTGGTAATTTATTTATGTAAGTAAATTGTGAATGGTGAACTTCTAAAAATCTAATCTAAATTAAATAAACCCTAATAAGACCTGCCTCTTCAAACAAATGCTTTGCCTCCAAATTCTCCCCTAAATTGTTAACACATATGAGCCCCAAACAATTAACAATAAAATGTAATTTATCTGTAGGATACTAGCTAAAATTTAAGCCCAATTTGCCTATATTGAATTATCAGTTTGTGACTTGAATTATTAGGTTATGACTGAGGGGATTGATGAGTTGCTTTTGTGTACATGCAGCACAGACAGCAAGTGCCCAGCTGATATCAATAAGGGCCACAAGGATATTTGGGGAGTACCATAAAAGAAGGTGCCTAGCAGAATTTCTATCTTTTTCCTGAGCAGATAAAGCTATCACCCTTCCTCATAAGTGGTGGAATCCTATCCCCTTAATACCTAATAGTGTGTATCATATTTGGTATGGAGTGAAGAGATGTGTAAGTCTACTCTCTCCTAAAGTAGGGAAACTTTGTTTTCCCCAACTGGGCAAATACTTGGCAATAAATGATAATACTTCTTGCTGTCTGTCTATCTATCTATCTATCATCTATCTATCTATCTATCTATCTATCTATCTATCTATCATCTATCTATCTATGTATCTATCTATCTGTCTCACCTGCCTACCTTCTCCCAGGTCTGATATTCTTGGTGGCAAGGGTCTTCTTTGCCAGAGGGACCTTTTTTTACCTCTACCTTTTGAAATCTTATCCCCAGTGTTCTTTTTATTAAACCATATAGTTGGTAGTGAAAATCCACTGGGAACTGTTGTGCTTGGGAATAACATTACTACATGATTATACTGTTTTGTCATCATAAAATTATGGACGTCATTGAGTACCAGGAATCAGGAATTGCACAAAACCAGTCAGCAAATTATATTCTAAGTATTCCCTTTGGAGTCAATTAAAGAACATCTTTAACAAATTAGTTCTTTTGTTTCATCATTAGAAAGGAATACATAAACAGAATATTTAGGCAATGAAATATTTTTCATTCACATTAATTATGGCATATTAGCTGGAGAATCTATAATAAATTGCAAAGTTTGACACCTTATGAACTTATTAAAGTGAAAGCTCTCCTCATAGCCTTAAATTATTCATTTTAATGGCCTAAAATTATAATTTAATAGTTTTATTGACATGTGATAATTTTTAAATTATAAGAATATAGCTGTCTTGCTAGTTCTTTATGTATAACTGAAAATTACCTACAGCATTTTAATAGCAATATAAAATAATGAACAAATGCTCAGGTCTGGTTGGTCACATAGCTTTTTAGCTCTTTTGCAAAACAAATAAAAAATCTTTTCTGCAATGAACGACTAATTTATATCTAAAGATTTCTAAGAAAATTATTTTATTATTTCCATTTGATTTTGTGAAAATTTCATTATGTGTTCATCTTCTTTTCCTTCCTCATTCTTTCACTTGAGCCAAGTACTTGATTTCTTCCCTGACAAAAGGAGGAATCAAAGAGTACATTCTGCATGATTTGTTTAATTCCTCAAGGCCCCTTCATAACAATACTTCTTGAAAGAATTTTCCAGAGTAAAACTCTACTTCTCACCTCATTTCAGCACTCAGTCCTCTCCAATCAGGCTTCTGTTCCCAGAAATCTCTCTGAAATTGCTCTTTTCAGTCACCAATGGGCATTTCTTTTTCCTTGTCTTACTTGACATTTTACCATCCTTCAAAACACTTGAGCATTCCCTATTTTGTAAAAACACTGTCTGCACTTGGTTTCCTTGACACCACACTCTTCCCCCATCTTGACAGTTTTTTTTATTAGGCTCTTTCCCCAGCTCCTCTTCCTCTGTTTAATAACCAAGCCATAATCCCAGGCTCCTTCTCTTCCCTCAGTAATCTTAGCAAGTCCCATGGCTATAGCTATAATCTATATGATAATGAACCCAAATCTATTACTTCTGTGCTTATTTCTGGTTATTTGATTTCTAAATGACTCATAGACTCTCCACTTGGTGTTCAAAACAGAATTCTTGATTTCTTACCACAAAGATATTGCCAGTTTTCCCTTGCCAGCAAAATACCCCAGCATCTACCAATTACTCAAGCCAAGAACCTAGGTGTCATCCTTGACTTCTTTTATCCCCTCTATTTTAATCCTCCAAAAGATCTGTCAACTTGATGTCAAGAACATATGTCAAACCCATCTACTGCTGTTTATCTCCCACTGCCACATGTCTCTCTAAGCCATCATCACCTCTTACCTGAAATGCTGCTGGAGCCTTTGTAGTGGTCTCCTTGATTCTATTCTTGCCTCCTGCCTTCAATTCATTCCCTACCAGCAGTAAGAATAACCTGGTAAATCATATAATGTTATTCTTTTTAAAATCCTCCGTTGGATTCCCTCACAGAATCCAAAATCTATACCTTGACTTTCAAAGGTCACCTGATCTGGTTCATGACTATCTTTCTGAACTCGTCTTTCATCACTTTACTCTACTTTGTGCAACCAAACTCCTGGTGGAGGGGGCTCCATCAGCTTGTGTACATGCGTGAGAATGGAGGGGAGCAGAACCCTCAGGCAGGTGCTCTATGATAAACATGTTATAATCTACCAAGATTTTGAGATTGTTTGTTTCTACAGCATAGCCTGCCCTGTTTTAGTGGGTACAGAAAATATTTTCCATATTCTTTTATAAAATATGTATTTCTTGGGTATATTGTATAATGTCAGGCATTATCTTTAGAACAATGACTGTAGCTGGGATAGACAAAACTGCTGTTCTCAGGATGTTTACAGTCTAATGAGGAGGGATAAAATAAATAAGCAAAGAAATACATGAATAAGATACTTTTGTACAATGAAAATGGTCAAGGCATGTCCCAACCATTTTTCAGACTAAATCTGAGGATTACAAAGTAGGTTGCCATGGGCAGGTATCATAAAGAGCCCCAAACTAAGAAAGATGACCACAAAATGTATCGAAAGCAAATATGAAGTTCAAATTCTTTGAAAGAAAAAGGATAAATGGAATTAATGAACAAAGCCTAGCAATTAAAAGCAGAATAATAGTCAAAAATTCTCAAATTTAAAGAATTACATCAGAACTTTTAATTAAAAAATTGTATAGCATGCTGTATAAGACAAATTAGAGAAAAAATATAATGTACATAATGCAGAATAACTTCGGAACACTCAAATCGAACAGAACATGTAAGCTTTCAAAATAACAAGAGGGTTACCTAGAAATAAGCAAGAAAGGTAGGAAATCAGACTTTTCAATAGCCACATGAGAAGAAAGAAGAAACGGAGTAAGAGTTTAACAGTACAAAGTAAAAGAATTTGAAGCTAGATTTTTTTTAATGTTTATTTATTTTTGAGAGAGAGAAACAGGGAGACAGAGAGAGAGAGAGAGAGACAGAGAGACAGAGTGTGAGCAGTAAAGGGGCAGAGAGAGAGAGGAAGACACAGAATCTGAAGCACACTCCAGGCTCTGAGCTGTCAGGACAGGGCCCCACACCAGTCTCAAACTCACCAACCACAAGATCATGACCTGAGCCCAAGTTGAACGTTTAACCAACTGAACCACGCAGAGGCCTCAAACCTAGATTAAAAAAAAAAAAATCCAGCTAAGCTGTTATTTAAATGCAAGGCTAAAATAAGAAAATATTTAGACATATTACAACACTAAATGTTTAATCACGTTCTGGAGAAATTTGGAGGAATTAAATCAGAAAGTAGAGAAATGAATCAAGGAGAAAGCAATGAATTATTGGAAAGTAGGAAAGCACAAAATTTTAAGTTTATTTTTAAGTGAATAATAGCTATAAAGAAAATTGTGTATCCTGTAAATATGAAACCAAAGCATTAAAGAGACAAGATTGACTGGCAAGAGAAGAGCAGAGTTTTAGTCCTAACAACAACAACAAAAAAATACACAAGACATTTATAGAAAAAAATTTTAAACTCTGCTCAATAATATTAAATGAAACCTAAACAATGGAAAAATGGTCATGGTTTAAAATGAGAAGACAATGACAATATTTTACAGTTGTTAATTTTCCCTAAATTAATGTACATGTTTAATATTATTCCCATCAATATCCCAGTAGGAGCTTTAGCAAAATTAGACTAAGTGTTTAAAATTTATGTAGACAAATGAAGGCCAACAAGTAGCTAAGAATATTCTTAAAAATAAAATCTTCCTGAAGATATCATTCTACCATATGTAAAGACATATTTCAAATTTATAGCATTAAACTAGAACAATAGATTCATATACATGGAAACATAATATATGACAGCAGAAAAATTAAACCTTTGGGAAATATCAATATTTAAATAAATTATTCTGAGGAAATTAGTTGATCATATGTACAAAAGTCAAAATATTTCATCCCATATACCAAAACACATCCCCGATGGTTTCAGGTTTTAAGCATGAAAGGCAAAATACACATATATTAGAAAGCAAAGTAGAAGGCTATTTTTGTGACATTGTTTTGGGGAATTATTTCCTCAAAGACATGTAAAAATCATAAATCATAAAGGGAAATTGATGGAATTTATTGAATAAATATGAAAGACTTATATTCAACAAGTGTGGTAGGAGACAGACTGAGTAAAGATATTTCCAATTTATATTACTACTAAAGGATTAATATGTAGCATATACATAAGTTCTTTAAGTAAAAAAAAAAAAAAATAACCCAATAGAAATAGAGAGCCAAATGGCTTATGAGAAACTCAGCCTCAATATAAGGCAGTGGGATTTATTCAAAAAGCACTAGATTGGTAAAACTGCAAAAACTTGATGATATCAAGTGTCAATAGAAGATAAAGAGAATTAAAACAGAGTTCAACCTTGAAATACTTGCTGGGAGGAACACAAACTGATGCAGTGTGTTGGAGAGCAATTTCAAAGAGTTTTGAAAATTTGAGTGTGTACATTCTACCAACTCAGTGATTCTACTCCTAAGTATCTATCACCATAAAGCCCTCGCAGAGATTCACAAAAAGCCATATATGTCGATAGTCACAATGTTGTTTGAGATAACACAGTTTTGGAATAAAACTTCAATGGTTATGAATAATGGAATGGATAAATATGGGAGACATGCAAATGATGAAATATTACATAATGCACAAAATGAATGAAATAGATCCATATGTATCTCCATGTAAAGTCTCAAAAACCTATGTTAAGTGAAAAGGAAAAAAAAAGGAAGACAAAGAAGATGTAATATAATGTATCACAAGAAGGGATGCCTTTGAAGAAATTGAGGATACAAAAGAAGATAAAAAATACAATAAAATAAAAAGACAGCCTATGCATGAACTAATAATATTGGATGGTCATGAACTCATGATTGATTGTGTGCCTTCAGTCCTGAGTTGTGCATTGACAGACAGTCCAGGGTGGAAAATAAAGCTAAGGAAACTGGGTAATGGAACAATAAGAATAAGCCTGGTGAACGGTGGCAGGGCGGGAGAGATAGGGTGGTCAGAGAAGGCCTCTGAGGAAGTGATATGTATGCTGGAACAGGGTGATGCGCCACAAGTAACCTTAGGAACTGGTAGATGGCTAAGACCCCAAGACAGGAACAGGTAGGTTTGTTGAGGCACGAGAAACAGAAGAGCAGGTCAGGGTGGGTAGTAGGGGAAATGGGGGTTTGAGAAATTGGCAAGACTAATGGAATCATGAGGGTCTTTGAAGAACACTGGAGGGGTTTGGAATCTGTTTTAAATCCAATGGGTATTAATAGGAGAACTTTAAGCAGGGGATACAATGATTGGATTTACATCTTCAAAAGCTCACTTCAGCTTCTTAAGCATTATGGGGACAAAATGAAATAGGAGAGAAAATAGATCATGTTTGAAGGGGGAAAATCATTTGGGTTAGATGTGCCCACAGTGATAGTTAATTTAAGAAGATGGTGTGGCAACATTAAACAAGAGATCTGAAGAAAAGAAAATGTGATCCAAGAAAGTAAAAAAAAAAGTTATACCCAGGAAAATTGTCTTTCAAATTTAAGGCAAGACAGAGACATCTCCAAAAATATAAGATTTAGGGACTTTATCTCTTATGAACCCTCCTTGAAAAATCTATGAAAAGATGGAATCTAGGCAAGAAAGAGATAGCCAAACAGAAATAGAGAAATTATTAAGAATAGCCAAACCAGGGGCACTTGAGTGGCTCAGTCGGTTGTGTCTGACTTCAGTTCAGGTCATGGTCTCAAACTCAGGTTTGTGAGTTCCAGTCCCGCATTGGACTCTGCACTGACAGTCAGAGCTTGCTTGGGATTCTCTCTCTCTCTTTCTCTCACTGCCCCTCCCTAACTTGTGCACATACTCTCTCTCTCTCTCTCTCTCTCTCTCAATAAAAAGTAAATAAAAGAAAGGAAAAGAAAGAAAAAAAAAAAGCAAAACCAAGCCAAAACAAAGCAAAAACCAAAACACTCTACTTAAATATAAAAATACATCTGGGCAATTGGGAGAATTAGGGATGTAGGCCAGAATGTAAATGTTATAATAGAATGAGGAGAAAAAGGAGGTAAGAAGGGTATGAGTATGCTAACTTCTCCATTTTTAAAGTAGGAAATCAGTAATAATAAATGTGACTTTGTCTTATTAATTTTTTTAAAAAATATTTTTACTTTAATGTAACTTTATGTGGAATATTTAAGAATTAAGATCTTTCTTGGTGAAGAAATATTATCTGAAGTTCACCAATTTCTCCAGTTTTATTTCAACTCATTTTTCTTTTTTAATTTTAGTCTATTTAGCTTTATTATTTGTATAATAACCCATTTTCTGTTTACATGTATGTAAATATGTACACGTGTATATATGTCTGTCTGTCTTTCATCCATCTATCTCTAAACATGCATGTCTAGAATGGCATTAATAGTGTTGGTTCTGAGTAGTAGATTGGGGAGGTTTTTCCTCTCTTCTTATTCCTTATCTATAATTTCTTAAATTAGCAATTATGTTTCACTTCTATAAAAATAAATTATTTCAATATTCCAAAAATTAGAGCAAATGAAAAGAAGAAGGGAAGAAAGAAAAAATATCTAGTTAACAGCATTTTCTCAGTAAAAACGACATATTACATGTCAATTTTTAGGACAGTGTCTTTCCCTTAGTAGGTGCTTCATGAAAAGTTGCAATGATTTCCAGCATTATTATTTCCCAGGCTTCCAAGGAGAGAACATCTGCTGTCTCCTTCAATTTCTTTGCCATCGACTCAGAAGAATCCTTAGACAATGTTTTGCTCACCTATTAATGGAGCTGTATTGTTAAGGAAGGGAAGGGGAGGGACAGAAATAAGCAATATCTTTATTATTCCTAAACTTTTTGGAAAGGAGAGGAACAAAAAACAAAAGCAAGGATAAAGCAGAGTACTTAATTTATAAGTATCACAGTGCTTAAAAATATGCATTCATTGTTTTTTAAAAATATACATTCTTAATGTGGTCCTTACAAATTCTGTTTAAGGTTTCAAAACGAATTATCCAAGTTTTGTTTTTCTACAACCATTATGTGGGTCTGGTCGGGTTGCCATAACAAAATACTATTGACTGGGTGGCTTAAACAGAAGTTTGTTTTTTTGTAGTTCTGGAGCTGGAAGTCTGGGATCAAGGTGTCAGGGTAGTGGGTTTCTGGTGAGATCCCTCTTCTTGGCCTGTGGACAGCTGCCCCCTCCCTATGTGCTCACAAGGCCTTTCCTCAAGTGCATGCACAAGGAGAGAACAAGAGATCTGGTTCCACTTTTCCTTATAAGGATATTAATCCTATCTGATAAGAGCCCTACCCATATGATCTCAGTTAACCTTGATTACTTCTGTAAAAAATGTATACAGTCACAGCAGGAATTAGGGCTTTGACCCATGAATTTGGGGGGAGGGCAAAATTTAGTCCATAGCAACTCCCAACTTTTTAGAAGTTGTGTTTGTTTTCTTTTTAAACTAACATACCCAGATACTAGCTTAATTTTTAAAGTCCTCTGTTTTGTATTAAAAATAACTGGTACTATTGACAGGAACCTTATATTGTCACCTTATATTTTTTTATTCAGTTATTCCTTTCTCAATCTAGATCAATTAGTGATAGATCTCTATTTAAAAAAAAATTGATGTTTTATTTATTTTTGAGAGGCAGAGACAGAGTATGAGTGTGGGAGGGGCAGAGAGAGCGGAAGACACAGAATCCAAAGCAAACTCCAGGCTCTGAGCTGTCAGCAGAGAGCCCCACGCAGGGCTGGAACTCACAAACTACGAGATCATGACCTGAGCCAAAGTCGGATGCTTAACCAACTGAGCTACCCAGGATCCCCTAGATCTCTATTTTAAAAGATAGATGGAATGGTGATTCCAACCACACATGACTGGATGGCCAATGTCAGCACTTAATCCACCAACATGCCTTTCTGATATCCAATCAAACTTGTCCACTTTGAGTTGCAGATACAGCTAACAAAATCATCAATTCCTTCTTTTAGAGTCTCGCCATTTTCAAAGTACTGGCATATGAATCTTTTATTTGATTGGTTCAACAATTTTGAGATCCAGGCAGAGAAGATCTGGTTTTAATTTTATACAGGAGTAAGACGCTAAGTTATTTAACAACAATAAACAACAAGCAAGGTCAGTGAGCAATAAGACTCAGTTTTTACAATTGGTTAGTGGTTTTTCCTTTCTTTTCTGTTTTTCCTGTGCAATGTCTCAATAATTACAAGACTCTTTACAAATTGTTAGTTCTTAAGAAGATATTGAGGAGTGGACTGTAAGAGAATAAAAAGATGAGTAAGACATGTTTTCTTTTCTCTAGGAGCCTACATGACCTTGCATATTTCCTGCTATCCAAACTGCAGCTGCCTGAAGGCAGCCCTGTCTTTCCATTCCTCTTTAAACTAACTTTCTCTGTGAGCATCCCATAATTTTGAAGTATGGTTTGATGTTCATTTATTGTTAGGATTATGATTAAAGTGCAGTTAATCTCTGATGAAACTGTATCTATACCAATTCACTAAATCAAAAATTTTGAGGGTACATTTAACTTTTATTACTTCTTTAATAACTAACTTCTGGTTAATCAAACAAGGGCTGCAATAAATACATGTCACTCATTGATGTTAAAATTAGATTGGCTTTTCTTTAAAATATTTCAAGCCATGACATGATTTTGATACTCGTATCTACTCCAATATTTTAATGCTTATAATACCACTTTGATTACAAAAATATTTTGAAAAACACTTAAAATATAGCTCACAACAAATCAACAGTCACTTTTTCATAGTTTAAACAATGCTTTTTCTCATATCCAATGATGGAGTCCTTTCTTTTCTCCAAATTACTTTCAAAATATTTACTGAGACATTTCTCTTTTTTTAAGCTTTTTATAAAAGTTTGTTTGTTTGTTTATTTATTTATTTATTTATTTATTTATTTATTATTTTGAGAGAGAAAGAGGGAGTGTGTGCAAGCAGGGGAGGGGCAGAGAGAGAGAAAGAGAGAGAGGGAGAGAGAGAATCCCAAGCAGATTCTGCACTGTCAGTGCAGAGCCCAGCTGGGGTTCAACCTCACCAACCATGAGATCATGACCTGAGCCAAGATCAAGAGTCAGACACTTAGCTGACTGAGCCACCCAGGCACCCCTTAACTGAAACATTTCTTAAACATTTTTTTCTCCCAAGGAAACTCATAAAAATCCATTCATGTCTACTGATACAAGCTTATTTTCAGTCTAAGACCTTACCTTTGGGGAGCAAATTGTTGAATCATTGATATTTCTCTTCATAACATCTAAATTACAGATCATATAGCTTCACTATATCTTTAATGGTAGATATCACATATAAATTCAGTTTAAAATTTCCAGGAATAGTTTTGAGGACCGTAGTACATTTGGCCATTAAAGGGTTTAAAAATATCAAATTGACTTGGTCAGATTTGATAGGTTTGGATTGCTGTGTTTCATTATAGCCTATGTGCAGAAACTCACACATCTTCAAATGGTCTTGTTCAGATGTGGGGACCTGCTTTAGGACATTCAAAATCAGTAAGATGTCTGGGTATACTTGAATTAAGTAAAATAATCAACAAGGATTGCAAGACACCCTATCCAAGTAGAGTTTGAAAATCTTTAATACAGTGTTCTTAAAAGCAGACTATCTTCCAACAAATGACTTACTCCATGAATCAAATTGGAAGCAATTTGGTCATTGCTTCACTAACATGTCTCTGCCACTGCATTGATACATAGAAAGTTCTGGATGGCCTACAACGATTTTTCTAACTTGGGCAAAGCCCATCTGGCCATGCCCAATCAGTCCTACCTATTTACAAATGTTCAAGTTTCCACATATGGACTGCACAGCACATACAAAGCAATCAAAATCTGTTAGTCGTGGGACGATCTGTCTGGTATTTTCAGCCATCTTAATAATTAATTGGATAACATCTGAATCAATAATTCAATGATTCAATTTGGTCAGTAATATAACTAGGTTTTCATGATAATTGGTCTAGGTGTTTTCATTTCTAGGACCTTGTCATGGAAACAGTGAGGTTTTGACTAGGTTCTCAAAAATATTTACATGTCATAGCTATATGCAAATAATTCATACAAATATAACTGTGTCAGTGATGGGGCGAGAAGCCAATAAATCAGCCATTAACAATTAATTGTTAATTAATTTTTTATTCGTATGTATTACTAATGCATTGACTATGCCATTCCCAATTAAGATTTTTATATGTATATACATCTATCTACCTATCATCTATCATCTATCTGTTATCTATCTATCTATCTATCTATCTATCATCTATCTAAATCATCTACCTATCTAAAGAGGCAGAGAGAGAAAGGTATATACAGATCTTTAACATGAAGCAAACATTTTGATAGAATTTGGGATATCTTTTAGTTTTATAAATACGAATAAGAGTTTTCATGAGAAAGAAGCAATGTTTATTCATATATAGCATATTTTTCAGTTCTAAATATATTTATATCTCAAAAATATTATACTTTCCAGTCCCACTTCTTCTCTCTACCACCACTTTGCAGCCTAACAGACTAAAACCTAGAGAAGTCAAATATTAAAATTTATATCAAAGTATATATACATAACTATAATTAGATAACTAGATACATTTTTATTTTGAAATGCTGAACAATAATTAAGATTTAAAAAGAAATGTAGAGTGTAAAGGCCTCTAAAATATAAGGATTAGCAAGGAAATTGTGAAATTATTATTATTTTATCATAAAATAGTTTTTGAATGCTTTGTATTCTATGGGATTTTTTTCATCCGACAAAAGACTGAACCACCTCTTCTCTCAATACCTGAAGATAAATATCTACCACTAGCCTTTAAACAATACTTGTCATGTTTGTCATTTATGAAGCAGACTCATACATAAATTAAGTTTTCCTAAACTGTAGCTATGAATTAGAGTCCCATGAAATGTGCTATTGCTAACACACTGGTGGGATGTTGCTATCACTTCAATTGTTTTAATGATAAATTTCCTTTAGAAAATGGAAGGATCTGTTGACAGACAAAAACAGGAACTAACAATGGACTATTTAGACTTGCAAATGATGGAACATTTAATTATTCCAAAATAGCATTCCCCAGTTAGGGTATGATCATTAAATCCATCATCCTTCAGTTTATATGCATGAAACATTTATCATGTCTTCCTCAAACAGGAGTCACTCATCTAAATATAGATTTTTGGACCATCCATTTCAGCATGACATTTCATCGAAAGGCTGGAATTTCATTTATTTTCTGTAACAGAGATAAAGTGTTTGTAAACGATGTGATAAGACCATAAAGAGAAAGTAAAGTGAAATCCAGCTTCATACAGAGATAAATACAAACTCTACTAAGGACACCACTAGTATAGAAAGGGAAAAATGAGAGATAATATGTCAACAACAATATTCCAGGTAAGAGTCAATATTCTCCAGATATGTTTTTTTTTTTAATGTGTGGACTGTTTTAGTACTCTGAATTTGTTTGCAAATTAATTTGCATTCAGACTCAAGAGAGAGGAAGCAAGATCGAGACAAAGTAAGAGTAAATACACTTGAATTCTTCCCGTCAATTTTCAAATACTGAAAAAAAAAGTTTATTTCCTATTTGAGAGATAATGTCTCAGGAAACAGTGTTTTTTGAAATTCAGAAATTAATTTTTTTTTTCTGCAGGCCCTCCTTTATCAAGAGATATATATTGTAGCTAGATATACATTATTTTAAGTCTGACTGGGGAAACACGTTATCTTTGGGGCCCGGGCAAGCATTTCATGGGAAGACAAATACAAATAAAAACCAAGTAATTTTCATGGAAATGTCCTCCTCCTCTAATAGAATGCTTGCAGCATGAGAGATGACAGGAAAAATTTTAAAGCAAATTTCCCATAAAGGACCCTGAAGGGAAGGATCATTTTTGGTCCAACATTACTAACCTGCCCTTCCTTGCCTGGGGTCTTTCTCTCTACCACCATTTTATAGCCCAGCACACCAAGGTCTAGAGAAGTTATGTGACTGGTCCAAGGTTGCATGCTAACGTCAAAGTCAGGCCTTGTATTCATGTTTCCTGATACTTATTAAAATGTTATTTATGTATTTATTTAAATTTTTTAAATGTCTATTCGTTTTTTGAGAGACAGAGCATGAGTGGGGGAGTGGCAGGACACAGAATCCCAAGCAGGCTCCAGGCTCCAAGGTATAAGCACAGATCCCTATGCCAGGCTTGTACTCACAAAGTGTGAGATCATGACCTGAGCTGAAGTCGGACGCCTAACCAACTGATCCACCCAGACACCCTTAAAATGTTATTTTAGTTCATGATTCTGCCAATGGAAAATGTGTTTGTGCATAAGGTGGCACACACACCACCAAAAAAGTATTTATGAAATTTTAACCACATATGAAACTAGGAACTAAGTGTCTAATAGCCTACCTCAATTAGTTGAACCAACTTTAGAAAAAATTCCAGCTAGCTTTTTAAAATAGTTTTGAACAGGGGCACCTGGGTGGCTTGGTCGGTTAAATATCCAACTTTGGTTCAGGTCATGAGCTCATGGTTTGTGAATTCGAGCCCCACGTTGGGCTCTGTGCTGACACCTTGTAGCCTGGAGCCTGCTTCAGACTTTGTGTCTCCCTCTCTCTCTGCCCCTCCCCTGCTCATGCTCCGTCTCTGCCTCTCTCAAAAATAAATAAACATTTAAAAAGTAAAAAAAAATAGTTTTGAACATCCTGAGAGAGACACTGAAAGTCTTCATCTTTCCTTTGAAATACTTGTGAAGCCTATGTATATGTGCAGAGAGAGAGATAAAGAGAGAAAGACAATATTCAAGAAACCCTAATTTAAAGTACTCTTGGGCCTGGGTAGCTCAGTTGGTTGAGTGTTTGACTCTTGATTTTAGCTCAAGTCAGGATCCCAGAGTTGTGGGATCAATCCTGGTGTTGGGCTTCAGACTCAGTGTGGAGCCTGCTTAAGATTCTCTTTCTCTTCCTATGCCTGTCTCCCTCACTCGTGCTCTCTCTCTCTCTAAAATAAATAGATGATGGTAGATAGATGATGATAGATAGATAGATAGATAGATCAAAAACTGCAATCAATTTGCACTCTCTCAGAAAGAAAGAAAGAAAGAAAGAAAGAAAGAAAGAAAACTTTAAGAAAAAGCGTTCTTAAAAACTGCAATCAATTAGTATTGCTAACCGCATGTATGCTTCCCTATCCTCGGACCTGGCCTTTTAAAACCAGAGAGAGTTCTCTTGTCTCTGACCCTTGCTGTCTTCTACACCTATGAGGTCAGTTCTGAGTCAATGATGGTGGATGATGAAAAAGGAGAAAATATTTCAGATGCTAAATGGTAGAACTGGAACTGACTGTATTTAACTTTTTTCCTGTTATGTCTACAACAGAAATAAGCAATCACTATTTGCCTATTGTGACCTTGCTAATGGCCAGTAAATGCTCCCCTTTTTGATTTACCCCCTTCATCCTGGTGGAAAAGACCCAGTTCATTATTTTTGAGAAAAACGAAAAATTGGTAAGCAGCTCCATTGTTGCCCTGGTAGAGATAGAGAAATAGAAGATGTATCTTCTTCCTTTCATAGGAACTTGAAATTAATATAGATAGATGCTTTGAACTTTTAAGTACTGGGGTGATTTAGCTGACTGATCCCTAATGAAAGGATATAAATAATTATCATTAGTGACATAAGCAGAGCCCACCCATTTTCTCATATGTGGGTTGGCAAAGCAGAGGAGACAATAGGAGAAGATTTAAAACTAGGAAGTCCGGGAGAATGTTCCAGGAAGCCACAACTGACTTCATAATGCATACAGTTTATGAAGCAGTTACAGAGGTAAATAAATATCAATTGCATACAATATTGTCATATCTACAAAAGCAGACTCCCATCATTTTGATTGGTGTTTTGCATACATATGGACTGTAAGATCAAACTTGATATGTGTGATTTCTTGCAATAATCAGTACACGAATCTTCCTTTCTCTGGCATGCAGCACTCTGTGAAAAATGTTACATTTAGACTCTGCCTTACATAAAATGTGTGCAATGTCTATGTCTAACTTCCAGCACCTGCCTCAGTTTTCTTTTCTCTGCCCAGTTAAAATATCTTCTAACAATGTCCTCATGTTTACCATGTTTTCACCCATAGAGTTTTGAAATGTGGTACCTTGGAAAGTTTTGTAGGAAAAATACTTTGCATGGTGAAAGCAGCTTATAGCAAACCTCCACATCCACTGAAACACTTGCGTGGGAAAAGAAACAAAAAAGTACCACCAGACGTTTCACAGAACTAAGTGCTGAAATATACCTAACATGGACAAAATCTGGTACCAGCAAAACATGATTTTCTTCTGTGAAAAAAAATTCTGTCACATCCAGCTCTCTAACTCCCTTGATGATGTATCTTTTTTCATTTTTTTCACCAATTCTTCAATCTCCTCCCTTTCAATTGACTCAACTTTCAATTTTCTGTCATTTCTCTGTAAAATGTTTAGAATCTATTCTTTTGCTTCCCATCATTTCTGCCCCAGTTCAATTTCCACACCATTTTCCCCACGCTCACCTCCCTCTCTCATCCCATTTAGTGGCAAAAGATCACAGTAAACACAAAATAGGTTAGCATGATGGCAGCTTCTATCTGGACATATTTCAGTGTTCTTTTAGTTTTCTCTACCTCCTTGGCCACTTGCTTACATTCATTTAGCTGTACGTCTGCCAAAGAGGAAAAATGGGCACACTTAGTATACCAGTGCCGCATAGTCAGAATAAGAAAGTGGACATTGAGGGGCTCCTGGGTGGCTCAGTCAGTTAAGTGTTTGCCTCTTGATTTTGGCTCAGGTCACGATCTTGCAGTTCAAGAGATCAAGCCCCATGTCAGGCTCTGCGCAGACAGCATGAAGCTTGCTTGGGATTCTCTGTCTCTGTCTCTCTCTCTCTCTGTGCCCCTCCCTTGCTCATGCTCACTCTCTCTTTAAAGAAATAAACTGAAAAAGAAAAAAAATGGGACATTGAAAATAGATTTGGTGAAGCAATTCAGGAAACTTAGGGACATATTTCAAGATGGTGATTGGCCCTCTCAGTGTCAATGGACATGGGAAGGTCAAAGTGAAAATCAAGGCAGCAGCTAACGTCAGTGTTCAGAAGCTGGGCACAGTCAGCCATGCCAACCGAAGGTTGAGGGATACAAAGTGTACACAGCTGGAGAGGCACCAGTTCAGAGACGAGGGATGGCCAGACATGCAAACGTTCTAGAACCAGAGAGGCATTGTGAGATTCCTGAGGTCAGTTAAGGTTTTTGCGAATTAAACCATGAAGGACTAAATTGGGGGACTACGTTCTGTTCAGGTTTCCAGAAAGATAGTGTGGAGAAAGTCAGTGACTGTTTATCACTGTGAGGGGGGCATTTTTGGTTTCAAAGAGATGGGGCACGGAAAGAATTCCACTTCTGACAAATCTGTGTGTTTTCCTTCCTCCCAGGAAGTCAAAATAGTTCTTTGCTTTTCCAAACTATTATTTACTAATAATTTATTATTTATTAATTATTTATTCTTTTTAAAAATTTATTTATTTAGAGAGAGCAAGGGAGCACAAGTGGGGGAGGGGCAGAGAGAGAGAGAGAGAGAGAGAGAATCCCAAGGGATCTCCATGCTGACAGTGCAGAGCCTGATGTGAGGCTCAAACTCATGAAACATGAGATCATGACCTGAGCTGAAATCAAGAATCAGTTGCTTCACCGACAGAGCCACCCAGGTGCCCCAATTAATTATTTATTCTTAAACTCTTACAAAATCAAGGAAATTACTTCTAGGCAAAAAAAAAAAAATATATATATATATATATATATTATAAATATTGGGCATATATACATACATACACATACATACATATGTATGTGTACATATATATATTCTTAAAATCTAACATACGCATATGCGAATATTAGATTTAAAGAATTTGAGGGATTAATAGAGGAAAATGTGATGATTCAGAAGCAAGGACTGATTGTCCAGAAAAAAACCAAGCCGGATGGTCATTAAGCAATTACTCCAGAGAATGTTCAGACATTGCCATTTACATAGAAATCTAGGGCACTGGCATTGTTTATATCAGATGCTCTTGAAAACTGAAAGGTTTGAGAAAAAAGTGAGGACAAATAGCAGGTATATGATAAAAATCTCATAGAATCAGGAAAAAAATACAACCAAGGGGGAAAAAAAAAACCTGCCCTTTAAAAAATGACATATGGAAAAGGTATAAGAATTCACATGGTTTTCTTCATCTTTTCTTTATAAACCATTAGTTTGAGTACTAAAGGAATATTTTTAGACTGTACTATGTGGAAGACATATATTTTCAGATGATAACTCATGGTGGTAAATTAGCTTCGTGGATGCATCTTCCAAGCACTGGGGTATACATTTAGCCACGAATATCAGTAATAAGTGTGTTTCATTCAGTGTAATAGTCTTCAAAACACAGATCTGTGTTTATAGACTAAGATTAAATCAAGGAAGGACTTAGGTAATTGTTAGGCCATAATGACCTCTCTCTTTCCTGAAAATGAAATAAATCTAACAGGCATTCCTTTTAACTAAGCCCTTGAGAGAAAGGTTACATTAGTGTTTTCAGTGATTGTTAAACTGGGGCAAGAATTAGCTATTTGTTTCTGGGTTATTTTGCTTTAATATTTTAATGGTGCTATAAATTTTGGAGCTAAGTAACATAAGAAAATGCCCCAACCAGTTTTCTTAAGCGTTTTAGGTCATTTTATGAAAAGTTTCAGAAAATCTTCAGATTCATGTTTTAAAACATGTCCAATTTGCATCAGGATAACTCATGATTGTCAAAATCACCTTCTACCCAGAATTGCCTCTAGCCAAGATAGAGTAAAAGGAAGTAGATTTACCCTCCTGCTTGAAACAAGCAAAAAAAAAAAAAAAAAAAAAAAAAAAAAAAAAAACCAAAACCCCACAAATAAACAAACAAGAACAAAAAACAAAAATAAAAATAGACAAAATATATGAAACAAAAGTTTCCAAGACATTGGACATCAGACAACAAAGGATAGTGATCCCTGAGGGATGGCAGAGAAATGAGGTAAGCCTTATGATTGCCCCAGCTACTGCCCCAGATTACTTACAAGCCACTGTGTAGGGAAGGGGAACTCAGGCAGAGTCTGATAGTCTCACTGAATTGAGGAAATGGAGCTGAGAGTCCAGGGAGACCAATGCAGCTAGGATTCACGAGACACCATACTGTCATGAGACAGCGGGGAGAAAGAGAGAATTCTGAGGCGTGCAGAAGATCTGAGTTTTGACCAGATGACGCATTTGATGAAATTATCTGAAGCGGGGGGAGGAGGGGAGGGAAGCACCTAAAATTATTAGAAGATATGCAATGGAATTATAAAAAAGATATGCAGTTCATCAAAAACATGGCATAAAAAGAGGGAACGGGAACAAAGAGCAGATGGGACAAATAGAAAAAAAAACCAGCAAGATTGTAGATCTGCATTTGTCCATATGATATTTCCATCAAATGTGAAATAGCACATTTCAGTTGCACATCTCCTACTTAAAAGGCAAAGGCCATTATATTACCAAAAAAGTTAAGACCCAACTAAATGCTGCTTATAAGAAACACATTTTATGTATGTATGTATGTATTCATTCATTCATTCATTCATTCATTCATTTAATTTGTTTTTTTGAGAGAGTATGTACACACGTATGGGTGGGGCAGAGTGAGTGGGAGAGAATCTTAAGTAAGCAGTCTCCAAGCCCAAGATGGAGCCCCACATGGGCTCACTTTCACCACCGTGAGATCATGAACTGAGCTGCAATCAAGACTCAGATGCTTGACCCAGGTGCCCTGAAACACATATTTAAATATAAATGCACAGATTAAAAGTAAAACAAACAAACAAAAACCATGCAAGTATACTGTGCAAAAATGAATTTTCAAAAAGTTAGAGTAGCTATAGCAGTATTAGACAAAGTATATTTCAAGGCAAATGACATTAACAGGGATAGAAAAAGATCCTTTCAGGGGCACCTAGATGGCTCAGTCGGTTAAGCATCTGACTTCAGCTCAGGTCATTATATCACAGATGGTGAATTTGAGCCCAGCGTCTAGCTCTGTGCTGACAGCTCAGAGCCTGGAGCCCACTTTAGATTCTGTGTCTCTCTCTGCCCCTAACCTGCTCACGCTCTGTCTCTCTCTCTCTCTCAAAAATAAATAAACATTAAAAATAAGAAAAGAAAAAGACCCTTTGATAACAATAAAGGATAATAATTAATCCAGAGGACATAATAATCCTAAATATTTATGCATATAATAAAAGGGTTTCAAAATTCATGAAGCAAAAAGTGATAGAGGTACAGGAGAAATAGGTAAGCCTACATTTATAATCAGAGGTTTTTATAATCTTATCTTAATAATTGGTAGAACAAATAGACAGGAAATTAGTATATAGAAGATTCAAAAAACACTCCCACCAATTGATCTAATTGACATCTCTAGACCACTTCAGCCAACAACCTAGAGTAAACAATCTTCAAGTGCACATGGTATGCTTACCTAGATAAACCATATTCTCTCACAGGAGTGTCAATAAATTTAAAAGGATCCGAGTAACATAAAGTATGCTCTCCATATTTAAAAAAAAATTAGAGACCAATAATAAAAAGATGACTGGTAAGTAGTCAGGTCATTGGAAACTAAATATATCTATTAAATAAATTGGATGTGTTGTTAAAAACTTTTTTACAAAGAAAGCTTCAGGCTCAGAAGGTTTCATTTGTGAACTCTACCAAATATTTAAGAAAGAAATAATACTAATTCTACACAAAGTCTTTCAGAAAAGGAGAGATACTTTCCAACTTATTTTATTATTACCCTGACACCAAAAGCAAAAAAAGACATTCCAAGGAAAGCTGTACAACATCCCCAAAGAACATGCATGCAAAATTCTACACAGAATTTTAGCAAATCAAATCCAACAATATATAGAAGTACTTTTATATAAAATTATACATAATTATGTGTTTATACATAATATATAATACATAAAAATATAATGACCAAGTGGGGTTTATCTCAGGAATGTTAATTTAACATTGCAAAGTCAATGTGATTCATCATATTAATAAACTAAAACAAAAAAACAAAACAACAAAAACAAAAAAAACCAAAAACAGTCAATCATCTCAATGGATACAAATAAAGCACTTGACAAAAATCCAACAGCCATTCCCCATTTAAAAAAAAAAACAACAACCATAAACTCTCAGCAAACTAAGACTAGAAGAGAACTTTCTCAACCTGATAAAGAGCATTTACGAGAAACATACAGTGAATACCTTTCTTCAATAAATATTTTAAAAATTAATGACAGATCAGTGTGAAAAATGGTGTACAGGGAAGGGTCTTTGAGGAAGTAGGGCTGAAGATAGTTGCCTGATTTGGTTTCTTCCCTACTAAATTATTTAGTGCATAGCATTGTGATTTACGAGTGGCTTTATCTGGTATAATTGGCATCTTCCAGCTGCCAGTCTGCATCTACTGCCTTTGGTCTGCACCACCCTCTACTTGGCTGGGCTGTCTCTCCTCAGGCTAAGTTTGCAGGGATTTGGCCTTGGAAGCAATACAGACAAAGCTTTTGGGGATCCCTTTTATCAATTGTCTTCTAAATTATCAGTAGGAATGCAGTTTAATTTTTATTGTTATGCATGATTTGGGATACAGTCATGCTGAACCCATAAATACTTAGAATGTGAATCATTGTGGGAATTGGTTTGACTGTTTACAGACACAATCTAACTAGAATCCTGAATGTGGGCTCCTGCGTCATCAAACCTAAATTTCTGAGCTAATTTGAATTTTGTGACAATAATAGTTATAATTCTGAACTTAATATAGGCCTTTTCATCTTCATGGTTCTTGGCAAACATTAGCTAATTAGCCTTCCGGTCCTAAAGAAAAATATTACTGCTCCTTTTCAAAAATAAGAAGTAAAGGGGAAAAGTAAAGTTTATAACTCATTAGTTTGAAGCAAGAGACTGGGAGAATTAAACCCAAAACCAGTTCTAGCATGTGGGTTTGGGGAACATCCCTTCCCCAGGGGACTCAACTGAAATCCTGAACTTACCGTCATTTTCTTTTACAAGGAACGTGCATTATAAATGCTGTTGCTTTAAAGTGATAGGATTCCTTTTTATGCACTGAATAACCCTTCTACCTAAAGATTATCCTTCAGATCTTGAGTCACATTTATGTGGTATTAACCTCGTATTTTAAAGAGGTTTTGAAAGAGCGGACCTACGCTGGCCGACTCCATCTTGTTCTGCATCTTCCACCTTGAGTGACTACGTCCCTGACGTGGCCCCTTTCCAGGAAAATCGCAGAAACCTCAGACCACGCCTCCTCCCCTTGAGTAACCTCCCGCTCACCCGTTCAAACTTCCCCATCAAAACATGCCCGGCGACCTGCGTAATGGGACTCCGACCCTTCCCCAGCCAATTGGCTGAGGCCACAGCCATTACCTCACCAATTGCCCCTAGACCCCTGTAAAACCTTTGTGCTTTTGAAACTCCCTCTCTCTCTCCGGTATCTCACCGCTGCGTCGGTGCAGGTAGGGGATTGAGCTTGAGCTAGCTGGAATAAAGGCTCTTTGCTTTTGCATTGGACTCAGCTCCCTGGTGGTCTTTGGGTATCGCGAATTCTGAGCATAACAGTTTCTCCTGGTGCTCCTGCCAAAACAAGACTGCATATGCACAAGCTAGTATAGTGTCAGTGACAAGCACATTAAATCTTGCCATCCCTTTGAACTCAGAACATTGTACAATAAGAAGTAGAGGTTGTCTGGATGCCTGATCCAACTCTGCCAAAGGTCCTTTTACTTGTTAAGCCTAAATTTAACTCACCCTGATAACCTGGAATGTCTTTTACTTTTGCCACCTCCTTTGTGAATAAACCTGACAATCACAAGTGAAAACATAGTATTGTTACTGTCTTTGTGTAAAATTTCATTAAAAAAATGCTGTTTGACTATCAACGAAGAGTGTTTTCTAACCAGTGCAATCACAAGCTTATGTCATAACTAGGAAGGAAATATGGTAACCTTTTGTATTAATTTGCTTACTTTCCAAACGTGGCAATAATTGTGCACGGGTTTTTGAGAATAAAGCATGTGAAACAGTCTTCCACTGATCCTTGCAAATAGCAGCAAGCATTTGTTTGAATCTGGCCTTGAACATACTTGGTGACTTCCTTCCCCACTAGCAGTAAATTTTGGTGCTTGCAACAAACGACCATTAGTGACATCACTGCAGTAAAGGCAGCCCATTTTGTGCTGTGAAGCCAGACCCAGATCTTATTTAAAATAGGCCACCTTGCTAGGAGTATTTATCTCACTATTTCAAAGTGCTCAGTAAAAATTAAAGAACATTTTTAACAGTTTTGGAAGGCATCATAACAATGGTTAAGAACAAAGTTGTTAGATGGGAAATCTAACTCAGCAAATCTCCTACTAAAGTCAGAATAATGAGCAGCCAATGAGGTGTGTGTCTTGTGCTTATTTATTTGCATAATCAACACATATTTATCAAGTATTTATTATGTTCTTATACAGTAGAGACATAATCCCAGTCCCCCTAGAGTTCACAGTTTAGTGAAAATATGAGAATAGCCAAGAAATTATAAACAATGCAAGAACCACATTAGAATAAAGAGTAGGGTACCTATAGGATGCAGTTGGGGATCAGCCAGTTGGAGAGACAGGGGAACAGTATACATGAAAGCCTGGGAGAAAATGAGAATGTGGAATGATTGGGGAGGTAAAAGATTTTCACTCTAATAAAATAGGGTGGAAAGAAAGAGACAGGGCTAGAGATATATTGGAACCAGATTTTGCTGATTTTGTAAACCCGTTTAAGGACTTTCGACTTTTTTTTATTGACAGTGCTAGGGAAAATATTGAAGGATTTAAATAATAGCATATCATGATTGGTTTTTTATTTTCTTTAAAAAAATTTAATGTTTTTATTTTTGAGAGAGAGAGTGCACGAGTAGTGGAGGGGCAGAGAGAGAGGGACACACAGAATCTGAAGCAGGTTTCAAGCCCTGAGCTGTCAGCACAGAGCCTGATGTGGGGCCTGAACTCACAAACCTCGAGATCACGACCTGAGCTGAAGTTGGAAGCTTAATAGACTGAGCCACTGAGGCACCTCTAGTTTAGTAGTTTTAAAAATGTCACTTTGGAGAGCAGAGTGGAGAAATGATTGATGAGACCAGAAGCAGAGGCTGTTTAGGAGGCTGCTGTAATAATTTGGACAGGTAATAATGGTGGCCTAAATTAGGAAAGGATCCTTGGGGATGGAGAAAGGGAGATGGATTTATGGAAAATTCAGAGTTAGGACTTCTAGATTGTTGAATAAGGCCAATAAGGGAGGCTGAGGAGTCAAGCTGGCTCCTAGATTCTAGCTGCATTGATGTTGGAACCAATTGTTGATATTAGGAGCACAAGGAAGAGTTGATGGGAGTGGAGGTGAGGATGTGAAATGGAAATTTCATTCAACACTAAGGCTTAAAGTCTATCTTGAGATGACCAGTAGACAGCTGGCGATATTGGTCTGAACTAGGAGATGGATATAAATTGCAGATATAAGTTTGAGAATTATTCCTACAAAGATGGTAGATGAACCAAGGGAATTTCCCAGGGACGGTATGTAGAGGGAAAAAAGAGATCCTTGGATCGAAACCCTAAACACTATCATCTAAAGGAAAAAGAGGTCTTGAAGGAAAACCAAGAAGTGGCCAGAGAAGTGCAAAGGAAACCAAGACAGAAAGATATCACAGAACCTAATGCAACTGTGTTTCAAGAAGAAGGAAGAGAAAGTGGGTAAATAAGGAACTGAAATGTATGAATTGCATTTTAGAACAAAGTTGCTCATGCCTTTGGTGAGGACATTTTATTTCAGTGGAATGGTTATAATAGAAACCATATTTCTGTGATATAAAGAGTGACTAGAAGGTGGGAAAATATGGACCATCTGTGTAGACCACATCTGAGGCATTAGGAAGAATAGGATAATAGCTGGAAGTTGAGAAGGGATGGATAGGTAGTAATTTTACAATATGAAAGACATACACATATTTAACTGCTTAGAGAAAGGAACCAGGACAAAGTGAGGAGAAAAGTGCAGGATGAGAGCATATGATTTATGGCACAAGCAGGACTTCATTTTAGAGGCTCCTCCCAACCTCAGATCAAACATAACAGCGCACCCACAGGTGACATTAAGAACATTTTGTTTCATTGAAGTGTAATTAACATATAGTGCCATACCTGATTCAGGTGTACAATATAATGATTCAACAATTCTATCCATTTCTCAGTGCTTATCAAAGTTAAGTGTACACTTAATCCTCTTCACCTATTTCACCCATCCCTCACCTCTCTGGCAGCCATCAGTTTGTTCTCTGTATTTAAGAGTCTGTTTTATTGTCTCTCTCTCATTTTTTTTCAGTTTATTTATTTTGAGAGAGAGAGATACATGGAGAGGGAGAAAGAGAGAGAGAGAGACAGAGACAGAGACAGAGACAGAGAATGAATCCCAAGCAGGCTTCACACTGACAGCCTCCCCCTGCCAATGTGAGGCTTGATCCCATGAACCATGGGATCCTGACCTAAGCCATAATCAAGAGTTTGATGCTTAACTGACTGAACCACCCAGGCGCCCCTTGTCTGTCTTTTTTTTTTCTTTGTTGTTCATTTGTTTTGTTTCTTAAATTCTGCCTGTGAGTGGAACAATATGCTATTTGCCTTTCTCTAACTTATTTTACTTAGCATAATACCCCTAGGTCCTTCCATGTGTCACAAATGGCAAGATTTCATTCTTTTTCACAGCTGAGTAATATTCCATTGCATACATACACCTCTTTATCTATGGATGGACATGTGGGTTACTTCTAAATCTTGGCTATTGTAAATAATGCTGCAATAAACATAGAAGTGCATGTATATTTTCAAATTAGTGTTTTTGTTTTGTTTGGGTAAATACCTAGTAGTGTAGTTAGTGGATTATATGGTTAACCTATTTTTAATTTTTTGTGGGAATTCCATACTGTTTTTTCCATAGTGGCTGTACCAATTTGCATTCCTACCAACAGTACATGAAGGTTCCTTTCTCTCCACATCCTCACCAACACTTGTTATTTTTTTATTTCTTATTTTAGCCATCTGACAGGTGAAGTGATACCTCATTTTACTTTGATTTTGTATTCCCTTATGATTAGTGATGTTGAACATCTTTTCATGTGTCTGTTGGCCACTTCTTTGGAAAAAATGTCTATTCAGGTCTTCTGCCCATTTTTAATTGGATGATTGGAGGTATGAGTTGTGTAAGTGTTTAATATATTTTGTATATTAACCACTTATTGGGTTTGCAAATATCTTCTCCCATTCAGTAGGTTGCCTTGTCATTAAAAAATTTATTTAAATGCCTGTTAGTTAACATACAGTGTTATATTAGTGTCAGATGTAAAATATAGTGATTGAACACTTCCATACATCACTGATGCTCATTACAAATGCACTCCTTAATCCCCATCACCTACTTAACTCATCCTCCACCCACTACCCCTCGTAATCATCGGTTTGTTCTCTATAGTTAACAGTCTAATTCTGGGTTTACCACATTCTCTTTTTTCCCTTTTTGCTCATTTATTTTGTTTCTTAAATTCTACATATGAAATAAATCATACAGTATTTGTCTTTCTATTATGACTTAGTTCGCTTAGCATAATATTCTCAGCTCCATCTATGTTGTTGCAAATGTTAAGATTTCATTCTTTTTTATGGCTGAATAATATTCATTTGTATGTATAAAGCACATCTTTTTTATCCATTCATCAGTCAGTGGACACTTGGGCTGTATCCATAATTTGTCTTTTACACATAAGGCTGCTATAAACATTGGGGTGCATGCCACACTTTGAATTAATATTTTTGTATTTTGGGTAAATAACCTAGTACTGCAATGGCTGGATCATAGGGTTCTGTATTTTTGACTTTTTGAGGAACTGCCATACTGTTTTCCACAGCGGCTGCACCAGTTTGCATTCCCACCAACAGTGCAAGAGGATTCCCCTTTCTCCACATCCTCACCAACACCTGTTGTTTCTTGTGTTATTGATTTTAGCTGAACTGACAGGTAATATCTCATTGTAGTTTTGATTTTAATTTCCCTGATGATAAGTAATATTGAGCGTCTTTTCATGTATCTGTTGTGGCTATTCATATCTTCTGCCCATTTTTTTAAATTGAATTATTCACTTTTGTGTGTTGAGTTTCATAAGTTTCTTGTATATTTTGGATACTAACCCTTTATCAGATATGTCATTTGAAAATATCTTCTCCAATTCTATGTGTTGCCTTTAGTTTTGCTGATTATTTCCTTCCCTGTGTAGAAGCGTTTTATTTTGACATGGTCCCAATTATTTATTTTTGCTTTTGTTTCCCTTGACTCAGGAGACATATCTAGAAAGAAGTTTCCAGCCAGTGTCAAAGTGGTTACTGCCTGTGTTTTCTTCTAGTATTTTTATGGTTTCAGGTATCCCATTTTGATACTTATTCCATTTTGAATTTATTTTAGTGTATGGTATAATAAAGTGGTCCAGTTTCATTCTTTTGCGAGCTGCTGTCCAGTTTTCCCAACACCATTTGTTGAAGAGATATTCTTTTTCCCACTGGGTATTCTTTCCTGCTTTGTCAAAGATTATTGACCATATACTTGTGTGTTAATTTCTGGGTTTTCTATTCTGTTTCATTGATCTTGTGTCTATTTTTGTGACAGTATCATACTGTTTTGATCACTACAGATTTATAATATAACTTGAAGTCTGGAATTGTGATGCCTCCAGCTTTGTTTTTCTTTTTTAAGTTTGCTTTGGCTATTCAGGGTCTTATGTGGTTCCATACAAATTTTAAGATTGTACTCACTCTGAAAAATACTGGTGGTATTTTGGTAAGGATTTTATGACACATGTAGATTTCTTTGGATAGTATAGACATTTTAACAATATTTCTTCTTCCAATCATGAACATGAAGTGTTTTTTAATTTCTTTGTGTAATCTAAATTTCTTTCTTCAGTGTTTTATAGTTTTCAGAGTACATGTCTTTCACCTCTTTGGTTACCTTTATTCATTCATAGGTATCTTATTGTATTTGGTGCAATTGTAAATGGAATTGTTTCCTTAATTTTCTTTCTTTGGCTTCATTATTGGTATATAGCAATGCAACAGATTCCTTTATGTTGATTTTGTATCCTGTGATTTTACTGAATTCATTTATCAGTTCTAAGTGATATCAGTTTTTTTTTTTTACTGAATTTGTTTTTCAGTTCTGATAGTTTGTTGGTGGAATCTTTCAGGTTTTCTGGGCATGGTACTATCTCATCTGCAAATAGTGAAAGTTTTACTTCTTTCTTACTAATTTTTGGATGCCTTTTATTTCTTTTTGTTGTTCAATTGCTGTGGTTAGGACTTCCAGTACTATGTTAAATAAAAGTGGTGAGAGTGGACATCCCTGTCTTGTTCCTGACCATAGAGTAAAAGTTCTCAGGTTTTCCACATTGAAGACAATACCTTTATTGTGTTGAGGTATGTTCACTCTAAACCTACTGTTTTGAGGGCTTTTATCATAATGGATGTTGGACTTTTGTCAAATGTATTTGCTGCATTTATTGAAATGATATTTCATTTTTAAATGTGATGTATCATGTTCATTGATTTGCAAATATTGAACCACCTCCTGCAACACAGGAATAAATTCCACTTGATTGTGTTGAATGCTTATTTTAATATATTGTTGGATTCAGTTTGTTAGTATTTTATTGAGAATTTTTGCATTAATATTAATCAGGGATATTGGCCTATAGACCTCTTTTTTAGAGGTGTCTTTATCTGTTTTTGGTATCAGTGTTATGCTGACCTCATAGAATGAACTTGGAAGCTTTCCTTCCTTTTTAAATATTTTGGAATAGTTTGAGAAGAATAGATTTTAACTCTTCTTTAAATATTTGGTAGAATTCTCCTGGGAAGCCATCTGGCCCTGGACTTTTGTTCATTGGGAGGTTTTTTTTTTGTTTTGTTTTGTTTTGTTTTTTTTTTTTTTGTTTATTACTGATTCAATTTCTTTCCTGGTTATGGATCTGTTCAAGTTTTCAAATTCTTCCTATTTAAGTTTTGGTAATTTATATGTTTCTAGGAATTTATCCATTTCTTCTAGGTTATGTGATTTGTTGGCATATATTTTATAATATTCTCTTATAATTGTTTATATTTCTGTGGTGTTGGTTTTTATTTCTCCTCTCTCGTTTGTGATTTTATTTATTTGGATCCTTTCTCTTCTCTTTTTGATAAGTCTGGCTAGAGGTTTATCAATTAATTTTTTCAAAGAACTAGCTCCAGATTTCATTGATCTGTTCTAATTGGTTTTTCAGTTTCAGTATCATTTATTTCTGCTCGAATCTTTATTATTTCCTTTCTTCTGCTGGATTTAGGCTTCATTTGTTGTTCTTTTTCTTGATCCTTTAAGTATAAGGTTAGGTTGTTTATTTGAGATTATTCTTGCTTCTTGAGGTAGCCCTGTATTGCAATATACTTCCCTCTTAGTACTTTGGTATATCCCAAAGGTTTAGGACCATTGTATTTTCATTTTAATTTGTTTCCCTGTATTTTTAAATTTCTTCTTTGATTTCCTGGTTGACCATTAATTTAGTAGCATGTTGTTTAACCTCCATGAATTTGTGGTCTTTCCAGATTTTTTTCCTGTGGTTGACTTATAGTATGATAGAGTTTTGATCAGAAAAGGTGCATGGTATGACTTTGATCACCTTGAATTTGTTGAGGCCTGTATTGTGGCCTAATATGTGATCTATTCTGGAGAATGTTCCTTGTGCCCTTGAAAAGAATGTATATTATGCTGTTTTAGAATGGAATGTTCTGAATATATCTGTAAAGTTCATCTGGTCCAGTGCATTGTTCAAAGCCATTGTTTCCTTTGTTATTTTCTGTTTAGATAATCTGTCCATTGTTGTAAGTGGAGAGTTAAAGTCCCCTACTATTATTGTATTATTATCAATTAATTCCTTTATGTTTGTTATTAATTGTTTTATATATTTGGGTGGTATCATGTTGGGTGCATAAATATTCATAATTTTTATTTCTTCTTCTGGTTTGTCTCCTTTATGATTATATAGTCCTCTTCTTGTCTCTTGTTTCAGTCTTTGTTTTAAAGTCTAGTTAGTCTAGCATAAGTATTGCTACCCTGGCTTTCTTTAGACATCCATTTGTGTAATAAATGTTTCTCCATCCCTTCATTTTCAATCTGTAGGTGTCTTTAGGTCTCAAATGAGTTTCTAGTATATAGGTGTTTGTTTGTTTGTTTTCCATTCCAAGTGCTATGTATCCTGATTGGAGCATTTATTCCTTTTACATTCAAAGTAATTATTGATAGATATGAATTTATTGACATCTTATTACTTGATTTGTGGTTGTTTCTAGAGATTTTCTAATCTTTTCTTGTCTTTCTCTCTTTCATATTTTGCTGATTTTGTTTAGTGATATATTTGAATTTCTTTCTCTTTATTCTTTGCATGATTATTAGTGGGTTTTGATATATGGTTACCATTAGGTTTGTATATAACCTAACTTGCAAATAACAGTCTATGTTAAGTTGATGGTGGTTCAAATTTGAACACATTCTTCTCTATCCATGTTTTAGATATGTTACTATATTTTGTATCTTTTTTGTGTTATTCTTGACTTATTTTTACAGAAATATTCATTTTTACTGTTTTTGTGCTTCCTGCCTTTATACCGTCACTTTTTTTTCTCCTTTCCACTCAAAGAGTCTCTTTTAATATTTCTTGCAGGACTGGTGTAGTGGTCACAAACTCCTTTAGTTTTTGTTTATCTGGCAAACTCTTTTCTCTCCTTCTATTCTGAATAATTACGTTGCTGGGTAGAATATTGGCTGCAGATTTTCCCTATCAGCAGTTTGATATCAAGGCACTTCCTTCTGACTTGCCAAGTTTCTGTGGAGAAATATCCAGCTAGTTTTTTGGGTTTTCCGTTGTCAGTTAATGACTTCTTTTATCTTGCTGCTTTAAAATTTTTTTGTTTATCACCATAGTTTGCAAATCTAAGAACAGTATGCCTTGGTGTCGCCTGCTTTAGTTGATTTTGATGGGAGTTCTCTACACCTACTGGATCTGGATGTCTGTTTCCTTCTTCAGATTGGACACGTTTTCAGCTATTATTTCTTCAAATAAATTTTCTTCTCTCTTTTCTCTCTTCTTAGAAGTCCTATATTATGAATATTATTAAGTTTGGAGTCACTGAGTTCCCTGAGTCTAATCTTCTTTCTCATAATTATTCTTTCTCTTTTTTGCTCATCAGCATTGCTTTCCATTACTTTGTCATTAATTCATTTCTCTACTTCCAGCCTGCTGTTCATTGTATCAAATGTGTTTCTAATCTCATTTATTTCAGTGTTCATCGCTGATTAATTCTTTTTTAACTTTTTTTTTTATCTCTGTGGTAAGAGTCTCACTGATATTTGATGTCTTCCATTCTTTTCTCAAGCCTGGTGAGTATCCTTATGATTGTTGCCTTAAATTCCCCATCTGTCATATTACTTATAACTGTCCTGCTTAGATCCCTGACCATGGCTTTATCTTGTCCCTTCATTTGGGATGAATTCCTCCATATTGGCATTTTGTCTAAGTTTCTGCCTCGTTCTTGTGTTAGAAAAGCCAGTTATGTTGCCTGTTCCTGAAAGTAATGGTCTTATGAAAAAGAGGTCATATAGTGCCCAGGAGCTGATGCTTCAGGGAGTGTTTCTGTCATGAGCTGTGTGAGTCCTGCTGTGGTGTTCTGGCTGCTCTATCCTTCAGGTTAGTAATCTACAGAGGGTCTCCTTGTCTGCTGTGTGCTCTGGCCTGGATGTGGTGAATTTTAACTAGGTGTACTCTGATCTTCTTGTTAAATGAGACCCATAACCACCTCCACTGGAGCTGACACCCTGCAAAACTCTGTTTGGGAGATATGGTGTTGGCAGGGGTTTGTGCTGGTCTTCTGTGGGAAGGAACCTACTTTGCTGGGACTGAGGTAAGAATTACTGAGAAGAGCAGTTCTACTGGAGTACAGGGGGATGGTGCTTGGTGTAAGTAACTTACGCAGACTGTTTTAGAGCTGTGCTGCTTCCTGCAGATGGCTCTGTGTTTATGCTGAGGGGTGGGGGAGGGAAAAGGTGCTAGTCTGCTCCTTTGTTTCCAGAGAGGTCTCTTCCTGAATGCTTCTGAATAATCTCCTCTCTGTGTGCCCCAGGCACTCTTCAGGTCTTTATTTCCAGGCTGTCTGCCCCAGTGTTATTTACCTGCCTTCTCTCCAGGAGCAACACAATGCTCTCCAGGCTCTATCTTAGCCAAGTCTGCTGACCTTTTACTACTCCAGACATAAAGTACCACTGGTTGCAAGAACTTGTAAAATTCAGCCCCTTTCACTTTCCAAGTATTTGACCTTGGGGAAACTTTCTCCTAGTGCAGTCCCCTGTGTGCTTCTCTCTCTCTTTCTTTCTTTTTCTCCCTCTCTCTCTTCTCCAGGACCATGGGTCCTTCCCCTCCACAGCACCAATGATCCATTTCTTCCCTAAAGCATTTCTCTGTATTTCTTACCTTCTTTGATGTGGCTCCTTGTCTCCCTTTAATTGTGAACTTTGTTCTGTTAATCTTCAGGTAAATTTCTATGGTATTTAGAATGATTTGATAGTTATATAGTTGTGTTCTGTGGGATGAGTCAAGCCTAGGGTCCTCCCACTCTGCCTCATCTTCCTGCTCCTTTTGTTACCTTGCTAATTTATTGATTTTTTTTTCACTGAGTAAATCCTTTTTATTTTGGTGTAGTCCCAATAGTTTAATTTTGCTTTTGTTTTCCCTTGCTTCAGGAGATATATCTAGAAAAATATTTCTATGGTAGATGTCAATGAAATTACTGCTTATGTTTTCTTCTAGGAGTTTTATGTTTTCAGATCTCAAATTTAAGGTTTTAATTGATTTTAAGTTTATTTTTTGTACGGTGTAAGAAAGTGGTCCAGTTTTATTCTTTTGCATGCTTGTCCAGCATCATTTGCTGAAGTCTGTCTTCCTCATTGTATATTTTTGCCTCCTTCAGTGTAGATTAATTTGCCATAAAAGTGTGGATTTATTTTTGGATACTCTATTCTGTTCTATTGATGTATATGTATAATTTTTGTGTCAGTACCATACTGTTTGGATTACCTCAGATTTGTAGTACATCTTGAAATCTGGAATTGTGATACTTCCAGCTTTGTTCTTCATTTTCAAGATTGCTTTAGCTATTTGGGATCTTTTGTGGTTACATACAAATTTTAGTATTATTTGTTCTATTTGTAAAAAAAAAGCTTGTTGATATTTTTATATAAACTGTATTAAATCTATAGCTTGCTTTGGTAGTATGACCATTTTAACAAAATCAGTTCTTCAAATCCATGAGCATGGGCTATCTTTCCATTTGTGTCATCTTCAATTTCTTTCATCAATGTTTTATAGTTTTCAGAGTGCAGGTCTTTTACTTTTTTGGTTAAGTTTATTCCTAGGTATTTTATTCTTTTTGTGGTGATCATAAATGGGATTGTTTCCCTAATTTCTCTTTCTGCTACTTCATTATTAGTGTATGGAAATGCGACAGATTTCTATATGTTAATTTTGTCTCCTGAAGCTTTACTGAATTCATTTATCAGTGCTAGTAGTTTTTTGCTGGAGTCTTTAGGGTTTTCTATGTATAGTGTCATCTTATCTGCAAATACAGTTTTGCTTCTTCCTTATCTATTTAGTTGCCTTTTATTTCTTTTGCTTATCTTGTTGTTGTAGGTTCTGAAGTACCGTTATACACAGAAATTGGCAAGCACTCGCACCTGAGGCAAAATATTTTTAGGGTAAACCTGTTTTTTTCTTTCCTGCTAATGAATTCCCACGAATATTTCTTACAAGGCTGACTTAGTGATGATGAACTCCTTTAACTTTTGTTAGTCTGGAAAACTCCTTATCTCTATTTCTATTCTGAATGATAGCCTTACTGAATAGAGTATTCTTGTTTGCAGACTTTTTTCCTTTTGATACTTTGAATATATCATGTCACTCACTTCTGTTAGAAAGTTTCTGCTGAAAAATCCACTATGGACCTGGAGTGTTTCCATTGTATGTAACTGTTTATTTTCTCTTGCTGTTTTAAAAGTCTGTCTTTATCCTTTTTGCCATTTAATTATTATGTATCTTGGTGTGGACCTCCATAGGTTGATTTTTTGGGGGGACTTTGTGCCTACTGGATCTGGATTTCTATTTCCTTTCCAGATTAAGGAAATTTTCAGCTTCACTTCTTCAAATGAATTGTCTGTCTCTTTCTTTCTTTCTTTCTTCTCCTTCTGGGATCCTTATAATGTCAATGTTATTACATTTGATGGTTGCTGAGTTTCTTTAACCTATTCTTATATTTTAGTGTTCTTTTTTTCTTATTGTTGTTCACCTTGATTGCTTTTATTACCTTGTCTTCCAGCTCACTGATTTATTCCTTTGCCCTTTCTAAACTGATATGATTCCATCTAGTGAATTTTTAATTTTGGTTATTGAGTTCATCATCTTTTGTTGGTCCTTTTTTTATATTTCTTATCTCTTTGTTGAAGATCTCACTGAGATCCTCTACTCTTTTCTTAACTCCAGTGAGTATCTTCATGACCATTACTTTGAATTCTTTACCAGGCATATTGTTTATTTGTTTCATTTAATCCTTTTGCTGTGGTTTGCCATGTGCTTTCATTTGGGACATATTCCTCTGTCTCATCACTTTGTCTAATTCTCTGTGGTTTTTCTATGTTTTAAGAAAGTCAGTCATGTCTCCTGATCTTGAATGTAGTTTCCTTATGAAGAGGGCATCTTTCAGTGTCCTGTAGTTCAGTTTCCCCTATTCACCAGGACCAGACTCTTTAGGGTGTCTCCTATGTGGTTTGCATGCACCCTACTGTTGTAGCTGGACCACATTTGCCTTCAGTCCAGTTGGCTATAATGATCCACTTTGTCTATTGTGGGCACATTGTGCAGGATTTGGTTCCTGTGCTTTCAAGGGGCCGGTCTGGTGTCACTGTGGGCTTCTAGTTGGTAGTATCTGCAGTCAGACCAGATGCCTGCCCTTAGTTCAGTTTAAGGGGCCTGGGTCACACTGACCCATTGTACTCTCCCTGCATTGTCCCTGAGTGGTTTTTATTGGGTGTGGCCAGCAGTTAGACCAGCTGCCTGCCCCCAACCTGTCTGCTGGGGCAGTAGTCACACTGCCGTGTGTGGTTATATTCCCTTCTCTCCAGGGTTGGAGTCACTTTGGTGTGGCACTGGTCCCTGCCTGGGTTTCTTGCAGAGTATGTGTGGGCAGAAGCTGCTTTGGAAGCATGCCTGCCCAGTGGGGCAGATTGGATGGGGGCAGATCCATAGAATAGAGGGCCAGGGTTCATGGTATTAGCATGATAGGTGGAGCTTGTATGTTCTGGTTCCCACAAGTGTCTGGTTATCTAGGCTGCTGTGTAGAGGGGAGAGAAATGGCACTCTACAGCTGGCTTTTTTGTTTTTGAAAAAGTCTCCTAAAGATCTCTGCAACTCTAGCACACATTCTGAGATTAGTAAATAAGTCTCCTTCACATGTACCTCAGACACTTTTCAAACTGCTACTTCTATGCTGTATCTCAGTGAGGTGGTTTGTTACACTAGCTCTTTAAGGGAAGTGCCTCAGTTTCCGATTGCTCTCCAGCTCTCCCATAGTGAAGAGAGATAATTTTTAAAGTACATAGAGTTAAGACTTGCTAATTATAAAAACTCACAAAGTTAAGCCCCACTGATTTTCAAAGCCAAATGTTATGGGGACTCATCTTCCTAGTGCCGATGCCTCATGCCTGGGGTGCCTGGAGTGCTGTCTGTTCCTCTCTCTTCTCCACACTTATGATGCGCCTCAAATTTGTGGTTAGCCTTGTTGGGAGTTTAGCTTCTGACTGAGTCTCCACCCTTACTATCCTGAAAATCTCTTCTGCCAGTCTTCAGGTATTTTAGAGTTAGTTGCACTGATATGGTTGTTATCTAGATGCATTTATGAGACTAAATGATCTTAGGATGCTCTTACTCTGCCATCTTCCCTGACTGAAGTGTATTTTTGCAACAAAAAAACTTTAAAAGAATTTTTATAATTTTGCTTTCAAATTTAGTTGTCTATGAACTACTCAGTTTATAATTCAGTATGATTTATCAACAATGTATGTGCATACTCAGGAATATTGGAAAATGGAGAGCTTCCAAGTCACAAATTGTTTCCAAATGTAGTGAAAAGTTTACAAATACCAAGTTTTACAATGTTGACATAATATTACATTTTATATACATTCTGTTATTTATTACATTTGATTTTCATTATTCATAATTTGAATTCCATAATCTGTTTTTTGGATACAAACATGTCTGTAGGTACTTGAATAGTTCACAAGTTCCAAGAAGTTTACTTATATTGCTTAATGGCTAAAATGGTCTAAAGAACAAGGTCCCTGAGGAAGTAGGAGAGGCACAGTGAAGAGCAGAAGTAAAGGGCTAGTCCTGAAAAGGAAATTCTTCTTCCCTTGCACAAGAGAAAAAGACAAAAGAACAGGTGAAGAAGCAAGATGACAGAATTCCCATTTCATGGTCTCTGTTTATGAAGAAAGAGTTGAAATTCTTTCCATGTGTTGTGTGTGTGTGTGTGTGTGTGTGCATGCCTTCTTGAGAAGATAAAACATAGATATTCCTTCTGGAAAGTCTCCTAGAAGCCAACATCTTGAAAAATTTTTCTGTTGATGGTGTTTGGAATTTGTTGGCTCTTTCTCATTGTTGATCCATCTAGGCACCATTCCACCTCTGTGTGCTGAATGTGAAGAGGTACACGGAATTGTTGCTCTTCTCTGCTCCTCTCAGGAGATTATTTTTTCACCTCATTGTTCTTCTCAAAGCAACACCTCTTTCTCTACTCCTACCTGATAGGGCTTACGGGACTTATCAAGGTGTTCTTATCTACCTTTGAAAAAACTTCACTCCACTCCCTTCTAAAGTCTTTTTTAAAATAAAAAGAAAATACATTAATACAAATTTCAATACCTCCTTTTATTGTAAAAATGCTACATATTTACTATAGAGTAATTAGAAAATGTAGACAAAAATTTAAAATACCATCATTGATACATCAACCATATTAATATGTTACTATTTCTTTAAAAAACACAGAATCTCACTATAGATGCTGTTTTGTAACCTGCTTTTTTATTTCAAGTAAAATATTGTGAAGATCAATAAACATAATTTTATACCATAATGTTTTATAGCTGTAGTGTATTCTATTGTTTAACCATTTTCCTATTGCTGGATATTTGTTTCCAAAATTTCAGTATTATAATGAACACTGTGGTGATTATACTTGTATAAACATATGTATGCATTATTGGTTATACTTACTGAGGATAACCTTTTAGTAGTGGAGTTGCAAGTTATAAGAGTCTTTACTTTTTAAGGCTTAAGATACATTTTCATTTTGAGTCCACTTTAACATCATGCCTTTAGTTTTCTGAAGATCCTTAGGGTCTTGGCATATATTTTCATCACCTTCTTTATAGAAAAGAAGTCAGAGGTGACTCAATTAATTTTGTAGTGAGATTAGAAAAAATCAAAGTGTCAAAAATCTATCATTCTAAAATTTCTACCTTTTTAAAAATTTGAATCACTTCTGTTCTTAAAGATAGCTCCACAAAATGATGTCAAACTCCCAAACTGCAAGCATTGATGACAAACAATCCATTTCAGTAATGGGATGCCCAGTGCTGTTTTCAGCATTTGTATGAATTGAAGGTCATTTGTGGTGAGAATGAGGTCTTCTCTCCTGAAGCATCAGTACCATCTTACTCACCCTCGAAATGCCGGAATGCCCATGGGGAACCTGAAAGCATCAACCAGACACTATTATTAAAATCTCCTAATTATTTAAAAAGCCATTCAGGATAATAGAGTAGGTTTACTTTTCTCTCATTAATGTCCCTAGGCAAGCTATATAGAAGTTAGAAAGTCACAATTTCATTGCTTTTGGCCTAAGGCCATTGCAGTACTTTTAGATGGAGGGATAAAACAGGTACAAAGTGTTCTTCAGAAAAGGTTATAAGCCTGTAGACAGGACAGAATTAGAGTACAATTCTGAGTGTACAAACACACAATACTTTAGTATTGGTTTTCTGAAGAGAATGTCAGATCAATACAAAACCATGTAAAATTGACTGTGGTGTCTAAAATAACTTTAGATCTGGCTTTAGGAGGAGCTAGTGGGGAAAAAGAAAAAGAAGTGACATGAAGGTCCATGTTGGACAATAAATAACTTCTCTCATCTGGAAAAAGTCTTGATAACATTTTGGATAAGTTATACTAATAAGTTTCTGAAATTATTCAAAATGTATGTGACAGAAGTCTAGAGTAATGAGAAACAATTGTATGTTATAATTCAGTATAAGAAATTATGTTTGAGTTAAGATCTTTGTGTTGTATACATTTGTCTAAGCCATATAAATGATTACACTTTTAATTCTTATAGTTTATTTTATACAGCAAAATTAGAATAGAGCAGTATTAAAGGGAGAGTCTCTTGAAGGTCACAACAATGTGAAGAGTCTGGCTGTGTATAATGTCAGCTAAATAACCCATAGGGACAAGAAATAAGACTGGATTTCTTCCACAGAGCAGGCCTGGCAAATTCCCATGAAATTAGGTCACTAGGCAAACGTTCCAGGGCTGGCAGCATACTTATGATTCTCAATCTCCCTTCTAAGTTGTTAAAAAAATCTTTTGGCATTTAGAAATTCTGCTAAGGCAGTATCTGAAATAACAGAATAGCTTGAAGGGACACCAGATGAATGCTAAATATGAAGAATATATAGAGTTTAGAGACAGCCTTGAGAATGAAGAGAGATAGTTATTGAGGCTACAAGGAAAAGTTAGAAGCTTATCAATCAACCAGTGAATATGTATTTATTGAGAATGCACAAGATACCTGATACCAATAAATACAGGTGGTGAGAAGTGCAAGAGTTAGGTTGGGTATCTTCCTCTAGTCCATTTGGAAATTTAGAAACAGTCCAAACAGGGTTGCTAGATGAAAATAATACACATGGCCCATTTAGTTACACATTTGGATGGTGACTTACAAATAGATGAGGAAAATTGTTGAAGTCTGTGGCCAATGTATTAAATTACAAGGTTCATAATCTTCTCACATCTCAAATTTCAAGTTGTGTTTTTAGAGACTCATTTCCTGGCACATTCACTTCAAAAAGTCTCTAAACAAATATCAACTCTAAATACCCTTGGCAACTCACAATTGTCTAAGTAATTTTTTCTAGCCAGTAGCACAGAGATAAATACTTCCATTCTATGTCAAGTATTTTTTTTTAAACTTAAGAGATATTCTTTAGCTTAGTTAACTGGTTATTCTTCATGTTACTGGTAATGGTACAACTTCTTAGGGAAGATGAAAGACTTCTTGGAATAAATAAGTGTCCCTATTGTCTATACAGTGTCAAAGGATAGTCCCTTGTCCCTCTATGTTGTAGCCTTAGCATCAAATTCTTTGGAAAGGTGACTTACACTCTTCTAGTTATATGGATGGAGATTGTCTCCCGTAATAAAGATAGAAAAAGGTAATAAAACTTCACTTCCTGTTGTAGTAATGAATGTCCAAGTTCCCTTTATCAACTGACTATTCAGTTTATGATTTTCTAGTCAATTGTTATGTGTGTAGAAGCTTGCCCATGTGAAAATACTTATCATCTGCTTCAGTGGCCCATGGTCAATACATTTATATCATCAACAATAACAACATACAGTGATTTTTTTTTAAAGATAAGCCTGAATATTGACAAATCTTTCTCTAGACTCACCAAAGAGAGAGAGAGAGAGAGAGGACTCAAATGAATGAGAACAGAAATGAAGGAGAAAACACTACAACCAATACCCTACAAACACAAAGAATCATAAGAAACTACTAGACCAATTATACACCAAGTTGGAAAATGTAGAATCTAGAAATGAATAAATTCCTAGAAACATACGATCTTACTGAATCACAAACAAATACAAAATTTGAACAGACCCGTTACTAGTAAGGAGATTGAATAAATAATAATAATAAAAAAATCTTCCCAACAGACAAAAGTCCAGGACCAGAGAGCTTCTCTGGTGACTTCCAGCAAACATTTAAAGAAAAACTAATACCAATCCTTCTGAAACCCTTCAAAACAATAGAAGAGGAGGGAATATGCCTACATTCATTTTATGAGGCCAGTACTATCTCAATACCAAAATGCGACAAGGATACCACAAGAAAACAAAATTACAGGGAAATACTTAAAAAAAAATTTTTTAATGTTTACTTTTGACAGAGACAGAGCATGAGTGGAGGAGGGGCAGAGAGAGAGGGAGACACAGAATCCAAAGCAGGCGCCAGGTTCTGAGCTGTCAGCACAGAGCCTGACGTGGGGCTTGAACCCACAGACCGTGAGATCATGACCTGAGCCAAAGTCAAGCACTCTGACTGAGCCACCTAGGCGACCCTATAGGGAAATACTTTTGATGAACATAGAAAAATCCTCAACAAAATGTTAGCAAACCAATGTCAACAATATATTAAAAGGATCATACACCATGATGAAGTGGAATTTAGTCCAGAGATATAAAGATGGTTTAACATCCACAAATCAATCAATGTGATACATCAAATTAACAAAATGAAATATAAAAATCATATGATAATCTCAATACATGCAGAAAAAGCATTTGACAAAATTCAACACCCATTTATAATAAACACTCTCAACAAAGTAGGTATACAGGGAATATAATTCAACATAAAAAATACTACATATGACAAGCCCACAGCTAATATCACAATCAATGAGGAAGAGCTGAATTTTGTATGTATATAATATATGATGGAATACTATTCAACCATAAAAAAGGATACAATCTTGGTACCTGTGCAACACATGTCCATCTTGAGGGTATTCTGTTAAGTGAAACGAGTCAGAGAAAGGTAAATACTGTATGATCTCACATGTGGAAACAAAAACAGAAACAAGCTCATAGACACAGAGAAGAGGCGGTTGCCTGAGATGGGAATGGGGATTGGTAAAACGGGTGAAGAGAGTTAAAAGGAACAAACTTCCAATTATAAAATAAATAAGTCCTGGGGGTCTAATATACAGCAAAGTGACTGTAGTTAATCATTCTGCATTGCATATGTGAATTTTGCTAGCAGAGTAGATCTCAAAAATTCTTATCCCAAGAAAAAAAGGTTCTGTAAGTGTGTGTGGTGACAATTGTAGACTAGACTAATTCCGATCATATTGTAATGTACACAAATATGGAATCATTATGCTGTAAATTTGAAACTAATATAATGTTGTATATCAATTATACCTCAAAAAAAATGGGATACTATTACACACCTATTAGAATGACTAAAATCCAAAACACTAAGAATATCAAATGCTGGCAACAGGAACTCTGTTTATTGCTGGCAGTCTTACCATAAATCAAGCAATCATGTCATAGGTATAAACCCAAAGGAGTTGAAAGCTATTTCCACACAATAACCTGCACATGAGTATTTATACCAACTTTATTTGCATTGCCCCAAATTGGAAGCAACCAAGGTACCCTTAACTAGGAAAATAAACAAATTGTGGTAAATCCTTATGATGGAATATTAGCAATAAGAAGAAATGAGCTATTGAACCACAAAAAAGACATGGAGGAAACCTAAATGCACTTTTTTTTTTAAATGAAAGAAACCAATCTGGGAAAAAAAGAGAGAGACCCAAACCACAATACTGTATGATTCCAACTATATAACCTTTAGGAAAAGGCAAAACTGTAGAGTCAGTGAAAAGATCAAGGTTTAGGGGGAGAAAGGATGTGTACATGGAGCACGGCACATTTTCAGGGCAGTGAAACTATTCTGTATGATACTCCAATGATGTTATTACGCATTTGTCAAAAGTCCATAGAGTTGTACAACATAAAAATGAAACCTTAATGTAAATGATGGTACTTAGCTAATTATAATATGTTGGTATTTGTTCATCAATTATAGCAAATGTAGCACACTAATGTAAGATACCAGTAGGTGAAACTGCATACAGAAGGGGATATATGCAGATTTTCTGCACCTTTTTCACAATTTTTCTGCAAACTTAAAAATGCTCTATAAATAAAGTCCATTTAAGATGTTTAAAAACTGGGTGGGGAAATAATCTTGGACTCAGATCTTAAACTTGTTTTTTTTTTCCTAACAAGAAGGTAGTAGAAACCTTACAGCTAGAGAAATAGTCTTTCAGTGACTGAGTTACTATAATTTCACCTTTATACTCCTTTAGTTTCATCACACTGATAGTGTACTTTTACATTTCTCATGAATTTTTGATTATTCTTTCTATAGATACAGAAATTCTGAACATCACATAGCAAACCTAATTATATTTAAGAAGAACTTTATGTCATTTATGATTGACTGCTTATCTATGAAATGCAGAAATACTAATCTTATTTAGAAATAACCAAAAAAATCTGTTAAATTATGAATAAAGTATGAATCATTGTATGCCTAATTATAAAAATAATAAGTAAAACATCAAAGAAATTGGTTTGGGGAATTCTAGTTTTTTTTAAAAAAAAAAAGGTACTAATTTTCCTAATAGAACTTTGGAGGTAATTGTATTCCCAATTTTATGGAGAAATCATTTCATTATTATTAATATGTTTAATTCTCAAAAGTTAGTTGTGATATTTTTAGTGTAAGCTTGTTTGGAAAATACAGGCAAAATGATATAATTATGTGAATTTTACTATCTTTCCAAGAAAGCAAAAATAAACAGAAAGACTAATTTCAGATAAGAATAAGGACATCTAGGTTCTTTTTGCTCTACCACTATGTAATCTTTGGCAGATTATTTTAATTTTCTAGAACTTGAGTCCCACATCCATAAAATAAAGAGGTTAGAAGTGTTTTACTCCTGATAACAATCCTGAGATATGCTTTGCAAAAAAAGTGTTCTTTGGGCAAATAAGTGTCAAAATCACTGTACATTGTTCCCTCTATAAAGGAATTTGTCTTTGTTCATGCCAACATTTCCCAAAGTGATTTGGCCACAGATCTCTTCCTCTGTTTTTAACATATTTGGGATACACTTTGAGAAATGCTGGCCAGATGATCTATAGGGTGTACTCCAGATCCCACATTCTGTTGTCTTATACAATTCAAGGCCAGACAATGAAAAGCTGAGTATCATTTTTTGGAAGACAAAACTTGGAATTCTATGTATACATTAAACTCCTGTTATTCTTCCTAATAATATCTTAATATCCCCACATTTTTAGTTTCCATGAACACCAAAAATCATAAATTTTATGCACACCCCATGGCCTATGCAACTTTCTAAGTTATTAAGACTACTGAGACACTAGTAAATTGTAACTATTAGGTTAAACTTTACCTAATTGCTAAACAAATTCCAAAAAGGAAAAATAGCTTAAGGCTTGGAGATCCAAATAAAAGCTTTATCCTTCTTAAATCATTGAAACAAATCACTGGCCACATTTACTCAATAAATGTTTAGCGAAGATATATCATATTGCAACATTATGACAAACGTTCTCAAGTAATGAAGAAGAAATGTTCCCCTTTACTGAAGGGAATTTTTGTCTAAGAGGAGATAAGATATAATAACATATTAGTAACAATGCACTATTACATTAAACATATGAAATAGTAATAGCAAAAACATAACAATTGCTACTATTAAGCCCTTACTATGTGTCAGGCACTATATATACATTATCATTTATCTTTTAAAAAAATTCCTAAAGCATAGATTCTATTATTATTCTCATTTTACAAACAGGAAACTAAGGTTTAGAGAGGTTAGTAACTTGTTCAAGGACAATACAGCTGTCAAATGACAGAAAGGTCTATACGACCATAGTATCATACTACCTTTTAAACCAGGCTTAAATATGAATGAAAGAAGAAAAAAAAAAGAATTAAGAAGATGGGGGAATAGTGGTGTGAGAAGAGGATTAATTGATACAACTGGGTTTCATAGGAAGGATCAAATCAAGATTTCCAGGAAAGTGAGTTGGCCTTGGATACAGTGATGGATATCTCTCCTTCTCTGAGACAGGAACGAGAAAGGTATGGATGAAAGAGGAGATATATCAGAAGTCTGGGGAGGAAAAAGATTCCAGACTTAGTCTTTTTCTCACATGGATTAGGACTTATGGGAACAATTCTTTTTTTAGTAAGAAAAAATTTTATTTTATTGAAAAAATTTTTTAACATTTATTCATTTTTGAGAGTGAAAGAGAGAGAGTGTGATCAGGGGAGACGTAGAGAGAGGGAGACACAGAATCTGAAGCAGGCTATAGGCTCTGAGCTCTCAGCAGAGCCTGACGTGGACTTGAACTCACAAATTGTGAGATCATGACCTGAGCTATGGGAACAATTCTTAATTTCATTTTCTCCTAGATACACATGTTTGCACTTGACCTGCTTTATTACTCTGCATGAGCCCTGTCCCAAGTGGACTCAGGACTTCTCAACTATCCAGTCTACCTTTCACAGTCAAGTATCAGTAACCATGATTTCTTCTCATAACCCCAGCCAAAGCTCTTAAAAACAACAACAAAAAAACTGAAAAATCAGCCATAAAATATATATCCGAATCCCAAATAACTGAATAACCATTCTTGCTGGTTGCATGGAGACCTGTGGGGGACACAGGGTCTTTATTTGCTGTCATTAGGGAAACTTTCAAATGCAAAATAGCCATACGTTCTTACAGAACATCAATTTGTGTTGGAAGCCTACAGAAAGACAACCTTTTATCTCCATGTATTGCGAATGTAAAGATTTACTTCATTTTGAAGGGAAGTCTTGACTCTTGGTTTGTCCTGGGCACACGGATTTCTGACAAAGTGTCAGACCTGGTGAGTGGCAGCTTGTTGCCATTGAAGATCACTGTGTGTCTTTCTTATGTAAACTTACCTACTTAAAAGGACTGAGAAAAGAGCCCTTTCTAACCCTTCATGCCCTCTTCCACTTATAACCTTTGAATCTCATGGGGTTAAAGCAAATTAAAGTATTAGATTCCACCATGACTCAAGGTAATGAAAACATTTCTCCGAGGCCTCAGATGAGCTGCAAAAAATAAAGACTGTATGTGAATTCCTCGGGTCTACGACATTGGGCTGTTCGATGGGTATTTAAAGGCTCTTGAAGCATCTTAAATGGGCCTCACTGAAAGGTAAACAATGGTTTGGGACCCAAGTGCTCTGTGTTCTAGTCTCAGCCCTGCTGCAAATTTACTGTGTGGCCTTGGGCATTTAGAGAGATTTGGTTAAAACATATCTTTTAAGCACCCTTCTAGTTCAAAGATTCTACGTTGTAAAAATGAGCAAAATGGAATACCTGCATTAAGGGAAAAGTCAACTTCGGGTGTGTGTGCACATATCTCTCAAGGACAAAGGCAGTTTTTCCTCTGGTCACTTTGTGATTAAAGAGTGCATAAGCAAAAATAGACTCAGTCATGAAAATTACATTAAAAAGTTATGTAATTACATAAAAAATCCAAGCAGTGTGCAATGGCAACAATTTCTCAACTCTGTTCTGTAAAGTGACAGAAATCCATATACATGGGTCGCCTCTTGAGAGAATCAGCAATTATCTTTAGGAGTTTGCAAGTTAGAAATTATACACTCTGGATGCCTGGGTCCTTGCTGTGGTAATCCTAGAGCTGTCCACTTCTAGCTATAGGACTTTATGCCCTATTACTTTGCAATAAGAAGAATAAAATATAGTTTTCCACTGGAGGAAGTGGTAGGACTCAAATATAATAATATGTATCCAATACTTGACAATATTATGAAATTAGCAATTTAGCAAATTAAAGAGAAGAGCTTCCTGTGCCTTTACTGTGTATTTTCTTTAAAAATTTTTTTTGATGTTTATTCATTTTTGAGAGGGAGAGAGAGACAGAGAGAGAGAGAGACAGAGAGAGAGAGAGAGAATGACAGAACATGAGTGGGGGAGGGGCAGAGAGAGGGAGACACAGAATCCGAAGCAGGATCCGGGCTCTGAGCTGTCAACACAGAGTCCAACACAGGGTTTAATCTCATGGACTGTGAGATCATGACCTGAGCTGAAGTCAGAGGCTTAATGGACTGAGCCACTCAGGCTCCCTATACTGTGTGCTTCCTAATACTAATTCAATATTTGGGTAGAACTGTTCTTAACTGCACATCCCCTATGTCCTGTATACATAAACATTTGTGAAAATGGTGGCCTGAATTCAGCAATGAAATATGTAACCTTGGGAGAAAAGAAAAGCTAACTGATTAATTTAAAGTTTAGGTCCATAGTTTAGTCTTTTTAAATACCTACTGCTATGAGATCAAATTTAAGTCTAGTAGGTATCATTCTCTGTATTTTAGCTGCCATTTTCTACTAATTTCCACCAGGAGTTCAATATGTATTGCCTTCTCTCCTTTAGGAATATTCTTATTTTTTCCCAGACAGACTTTCTACCACATGATAGGAAAGCTCAAAATAAACTAGATTCTAAATGACATGAGAAAATGAAAATATCTTTCTATCGTCTGACCTGATATGAACTCTGGTACTGGTAGATGCCTCCAAATGTTCATTGAATAAAGTTATTCAATTAATGTAATAATGTAAGAATCAAGAATTTGTAGATTTTAACAACATGTGATGTATGGAGCTTGAAAATGTGTCTGTGATTCATTTTGATCTTTGGAAAATGCTGTAAGTTTAGATTAGTGGGTTCCATTCAGAGACTGGCTCCCTAGCATTACCCTACTGGATAATTATAAATTTCATAGAAAATCTGAGAACATCCTCTCTACCAGTTCAGATTGGTACTAGCAGAATAGAAGGTTTGTGAATAACTGGTATGACAAATTCTCATCAAAGGCTGGCAAAACTATGTCTAGAGAAATATATTCTGTTCATTGAAAATGAGAACAGCCTTTTACTCTTTGGTTCTTCCTAGAATAATTTATTATAGCTGTAGAACACTCCCTGTCCCAGGGTCATTTCTAAGGAAGTTTAAGTTCAGATTTTTCTCTCAGTGTCTTTCAATAACCTCTTCTGGAGTGAAAGATATTGTTGCCAAATGTACTTTGCAAAAAATAAACATGGAATGAAAGGAAAGCTTCCCTCTCTTTCCCCTCAATATGTCCAGTCATAGCTTTGGCAATTCTGGATTCAATTACTAGTAATTCTGCCAGCACCTTGACATTTTTTCTAGGCCTACACAGAAGAGGGACTAAGGTGATTTATTTATATGCTACCACTGCCTTTGTCTTTTCCCCTCTTGTTCCTATGCACCCAAGGACTAAGCAGTTACCACCTATATCTTAGTTCCTCTTTGTTGGACCAAATGTTAGTGAAGAGTGGTTAGGTAGAAGGATGGACAACACTTTCATTTTCAGGCTTGAGAATCCTCAGCCTCATGGGAGAGACCAAAGAATAATGAAGAGATCTTTTCTATGATGTGAATTAACAGCTTTCATTTAAATAAATGACTCAATTATTTTATCTTCCAAAAAGTTTATACATAAAAATGAGAACAATATTTATTTTCCCCTCTGAAGAATAATAACATCAGGCTATAAGAAATATATATATATATATATATATATATATATATATATATATATAGTGTGTTTCAGAATTTATTCATTTACCGGACAAATGCTTATTAAGGGTTTATTGTGTTTCATGTACGGTTCTAGTTTCTGAGGAGACAGAGTGAATAATATCAAAACAGACCCTATTGTCAGAAGAGAAACATTTTGAAAACAAATTAACTAATAGTTTAATGTAATTTCAAATGATATTATGAAGAAAAAGTAGGGTAGAGGGTGACTATGTGCATTTGTCTGAGAAAGCAACATTCAAATGGAAGAACCTGAATGACATAAAGAGAAACACCAGAAATGAAAGCCGTATGATGCTGTGAGATATGAAGGTGTTCAAAAGCTAGGAAGGAGTGGGTGGTAGAGATGGGGGTCGACAAAGGCTGGGCCCCAATGAGGTGGATCTTTTATGCCAAATTGATTTTACTCTTCTTGAAAATAAGCAGTGAGTTTAAAAAAAATTTTTTTAAGTTTATTTATTTTGAAAAAGAGAGAGAGTGAGCACGTGTGCACAAGTTGGGGAAGGCCAAAGAGAGAGGGAGAGAGAATCCTAAGCAGGCTCTGCACTGTTAACATAGAGCCCAATGTGGGGCTGGAACCCACAAACCATGAGATCATGACCTGAGCTGAAACCAAGAGTCGGACACTTAACTGACTGAGCCACCCAGGCACCCCTGAATGTTATTCTAAGTGTAATAACAAAGGAGTGAAGACTTTGGCAGGGAGTGATGTAAAATCTGATTTCTATTTTACAAAATCACTCTGGTTATTTTATGGATAAAGAGTGATAGCTGGAAGCTGGCAAGGAGACTTTTCCCATAGCCCAGGCAGGGGGAAAATGGTGGTGAAAATAGCAAAGTGTCACTAAATAATTGCATTAGAAATCTCTTCATTTGGGTGTGATTGGCATGGATAGTCCCTCATAAGTTCTGTCCCAGAGTTGCACTATTTAAATTTCAGAAGTCAGAATCTCGACAAAAGCGTTCTGCAATCATGTTTCATAAGGCTGGGTGTGAAACTCATTTTTCCTTTTCACTAAGCTCAGTTAGACGATAAGGATGTTTATGTAAGCTCCTGAAATGAAAGGAAAAAAATGAGGCAAATTATGTCACACAAATGAAGACACATGATAACAGAAAGGGAATTGTTGTTCAAACAGAGAAAGATAATCATGGGCTAGAAAGAAAGACAGTGATGTGGGGACTTGGACACACCAACCAATCCTCAACACTCCCAGTAAAGATATAGATGGTTGAGCAAAAGAAACACACACAAAAAAGAAATCCCATTGAACTGTACAGTGATTTATTACATTTTCAACACCAAAAAATCTAGACAGTATGGCCAAAGAAAAGATTTCTGTAGTATTTCTGTGTGTGTTTGGCAGTGTAGGAAATGTAACTTAACACTGAAATGTTGGAATTGTCAGGAAATGTTCATGGCTTTATGTAGATAAAGGAACAATGTTGTTTAATTTGGGACCACTGAAGAAAATTGGGTATATACAGACATCTGAACCATATAGTGCTCCTCCTTAAAAATAGACATGTTTCTACCATTTCAGTCTACCAGATATAATCTTAACATGAGAGAAGAGATTTTCATGTTTATTTTATAAGAAAGTGAAACACAGAGAGGTGAGCATAATTGTTCTCAGTTCCACAGAGACCAGATCAAGCCTTGAACCTCCACATGCATTTCCTCATCCACCATTAGTGCAACTACAGACTCTGGTCACTCATCTAACAAGTGACTGCAAGTCATTGTATCCTTTCTTTTTTTCACATTGTTCCACTTAGCAGAGAATGAGTTTTCTTGGCAGAGAAAGTGGAACAAAAGGAAAAAAAAATGTTTATTTGTCAAAAGGAAAAGAAGTTTTGAAGCAGCATATATGTTACACACACACACACACACACACACACATACACGCATGCACGCACGCACACACAAATCATCTCTTAGAAGCAGTATATGTTTGTTTTACTTTTTCTACTTCTAGCCATGTGAAGATCTACTGTTCATGTAATTCAGCAAGGTGCTGAATGAAGAATGAATGAAACTCAGGGAAAAAGATGAAAAGCTATTGAAAAGCTTAATTCTGATGGTCAGAGGCTGAAAGATAATTCCACAGCAATCTATGAGCATAACAGATGTTGGTGACCAATTCCTACCATTGTCATATAATTGAATGTCTTCTCGTCTCTGGCACAAGTGTTCTGATCTAGCTCCATGGTGAACACAACAAGAATAGGCTAAACTTCATGATGACAATTTCTGGTTTATTACAACTAAAATTTCTGGGAAATAAAACAATGGTTCAACACTAGAATGGTTTATACCAAATGAGACCTTTACCAAGTAAATTCTCTATTCCTCTGTGACTCATTTCAGCACTATTCTCTGTTCCAATCATTTCCTTCTTCCTATCATTGGATATATTTTCCCACGCACTCTTTCCTTTTTCTTATGTTTCCAAGCCCTGACATATTTCAGGTCATAGGTCAAATCAGATCATATTGAAACTTAGTGATTTTCACCTTTTGTGATCCTCTGCAATAAAGTAAAACTTGGGGATTTATAGATATACCATCCATAGTTTTGACTGTTACAAGAGATTTTAATTCTTATTACTTTCATTAGGTGTAGATTAGATTCATGATGTTCATGAAGAAATCACTGATTAGTGAGGGAAATGAGTCCACCATTGAGCATCTACAGCTAAATGAGGCTTGTTGTTGTCTACCTATCTTTGTGCCCTCAGTAACCTCTGAATGTGAAATTGGAACCTTCAAGTTTCTCAGCTTATACCTCTGGCAAATCTTAAGGATCTACAGTACCTAAAGACTGTATCATGTATTGTAACCCAGGGTCCAGAAAAGGCCTAATTTGAGTGCTCCTTAGGGATTCTGGAATATAATGGTTTGGTTTACATAATCATTTTAACCAGTGACAAGTGAATTCAAATTTCATTTTCACATTTACTGATTAGTGTAAATAAAAACTTCTGGGAAAAAATGTTTTGAAGAGTTTAGGTTCACTGTGCAAGAGTGGGTCCAATAATTCTACCAAAACTACAGCATAAAGGAAGCACATTGAAAGTATCTTGATATTGCAGTATGAAGAAGGATTTCAGCTCTGATCCCAGAGACATCTAGTGAGAATGGGATCCATTACTCAGTCTCAGAGAAAAAGCGAAAAGCAGAAGTGTTAGTGTAGGAAAAGTGGGATCATGCCATAGAAACTTCCATGGTCCAGCTCAATGAAAACTTAGCCTAAGTCCTTTAAAAATGATCTCTAACATTATCAACATAAGAGTGCCATTCAGAGGCGATGCTACCAGTTGCAACTGTTGGTAAGGTAGAAGTTCGAAGAAATATGATGAGTAGTGGGAGATGGGATCCTCAGAATTGGGAGAAAACTGATGAAGTCTGCAAAAGTACTGAATTGGTTAAAAGACAAAATACCATACAACACCCAGTTTCCCCTCCCCCCCATCAACCCTCAGTTTGTTCTCAGTATTTAAGAGTCTCTTATGGTTGTATGGAAATCAATTTGACAATAACTTATATTAAACAAATAAAAAACATAAAATATAAAAAATAAAAGACAAAATACCAATAATAAAGGTAATAATGATAATATGCATCACTGATTGAGTTCTTTTTATGAGTCAACACTATGCACATTATCTCATCTAATCCTTATTACTACTGTTTGAGGTAGGTAATACTAAGTCATTTTACAGAAAAGGAAACTGAAATATAGAAAATTTAAGCAACTTAATCAAGAATCACACAGGGCATAAGTAGAAGGGTGAGAATTATGTGATTTCAGGATTCTTATTTGTAAATTTTTTTAAGTTTATTAATTTTTGAAGGAGAGAGAGAGACAGAACATGAGTGGAGAAGGGCAAAGAGAGAGGGAGACACAGAATCTGAAGCAGGCTCCAGGCTCCAGGCTCTGAGCTGTCAGCTCAGAGCCAAACACAGGGCTAGAACCCACAAGCTGTGAGATCATGACCTGAGCCAAAGTCGGATGCCTAACTGACTGAGTCACCCAGGCGCCCCTCAGGGTTTCTATTCTTAATTCTCATGTTCTATGTCTTCTACACAATGATAAAAATGGCAGAAGAATGTATTAAAGAACAAAACCCATATAAATCCCCCTCACAAAAGATACTTAAAAATGGCCACCTAATAGCAGAGGTGAGGTGGAATGGAGTAGAGACTGGTGTCAGTAAGACGTAAGAATCCTGAGGGAGAACCACATTTACAGTGGAGCCCAGCCTTGAATTTCCCAGTAATAGTGAAACCCAAATTTTCCCTTATATTTTTCTCTAATCATTTTATGAGTGACATGCATCTAGTTATAATTTCTCACTTTTGCGGTGAGAACTTAGTCTATAATAATAATATTTACTTACTAATACTTAACATTTAATCAATAGATTCTCCTTTCTCTAAGATGAGAAGGCTCACTATGGCCCTGTGGAAATGGAAGGCAGAAGACTGACCATAATTACTTCTTATCCTTTCTTTTTTTTAAAATGTATTTTAATGTAGAGAGCACAAACAGGAGGCAGAGAGAGGGGATCCAAAGTGGGGCTGTGTGCTGACAGCAATAAGACCGTTGTGGGGCTCAAACCTGTGAACTGTGAGATTGTGACCTAAGTCGAAGTCCAGATGCACCTGACCACAATTACTTCTAAAAGGCTTTTCAGTTCCTAAAGAACTTGCATTTTAGTTACATCCTCACTGTGCAAGACATATTTAAAAAGAGACTCTTAAAAGAAATTTCCTGGACAACATATGTTTTTCTTCTTGAATAGCTATAACCTTCACCCCTTACCTTCAGTTCTAAACTTTTAGAGCAAACAAGATATAATCAACTCATGGGCCAAACCTGCAAACCATGCATATGTAGATTTATGTAAATATCCATGCAAATCAAACACAGCCACTGGGCTTCTGGGAGGTTACAAATGGAGCCCTTGGTACAGCAGAGGTCAAATATCCTTGGCTTAGTGCTCAAGTCTACATACATATTTTTATACGACAACGGCAGCCCCTAAACTCAGCAGTCTTTAAATGCTGTGATAATTCTATGCTTGAGTAGTTTTGAGTCATAATTAGGAAGGGGTGACCTGGTCCAGAGAAAAATGAAGAGCAGAATGAAACCGAGGTCTAATATTCCAGTTTATTTAAGCTGAATATGGATTATCTCCTAGCCCCTGCTTTCCTTATTTTTTCATGTGTCCATGAAGAGGCCTCAGCTGGCATGGAAAATGCCTTTTTATTTCAGTTGGCTTTGATTTGAGCACTGAATTTCCCTAACTTACCTAAAATCCAGAGAGCCCAAGGCCACTGTCCTTGGAAAGGCCTCAGTACAGAGGAGCCATCCGCTTTGAAGTACATGGACACTCTCCCTGGGTGCTGTACCACCACCACCTTATAAAAGGCTGTGAAAACAGAGAATCTGCCATGACCGTTACAACTACTACTAAGAGCTATGGATTTTAATTCTGGGGTAACCAATGAAATAGGCCACTAGACTAGAGTCTAAGAATATCCTTGTGGGAACTCACTGGATATGCTTGGACACAGCAGGCCAGGTTACTTCCACACCCTCTGTCTTTTGGTGGAGGAAGTCATGGAACATGGGGGAGGGGGCATGATCATACCAAATCAGCGTTAGACCTGGATAAATGAGCCAAAATGGTCTTCTGCCATCCACGTGTGCACATCAGCTATTGAGTTCACAATCAGGGCTTTTGCTTCTATTGCAGGGTTCAATTAATTGTGCTGAGTAGTTAGACTTTGAGCTTCACCAACACTTCTTGCCCAGAAACAAATCTCATGCAGGGTAACTTTAACAGTTCCCAGTGCTGGCTACTCCCAATCTCCTGCCACACAGCACTGCCTCCTTGTTTCCCCAAACACTTTGTCTCATAGCCTGACAGTGAGAATATTCCTGTTCTCTTAACGTGTTTCCAGGACTGTGGCCAACGGCAGACACCAGGTCATTAAACACATTCACAGCTGAATGACTAAAGAAAAGACATGATAGTTTTAATTAATTCTTTGCAATTGAGCCCTATGTTCCTTGGATAAGATTATTGCTTCTATGTTCCTCCAATTCCACATCTATAAAACTGAGATCAAAATGCCAATTTTCTTCAATGAAATGGTCTGGAAAATAAGAATGATAAAAATCTGAAAGCATTTACAAATATCTATTTTTAAGTTGAGAAAAGAACATTAGTAAGTTTAAGATTAGCCAAATTCCATGAGGAGTTTCTGTAAAAAGTTAATCGATCAGGATAAGAGCTATTGTGGTTCAAGTAATGACAAAATGAAAAAAACGAAATTAAAAGAGTGGGGGTGGGGTATTTAAAAAGTCAGAGATGGAGTCTGCTCGGTTTGCCAAAGACTTGGGGTGAAGACAGTGAAGAAAGCAAGGGAAGCTTTTCTTTAAATGAGACAAGAAAAAGCAAACCATTCATGCCATGGATAAGGGGAATGGATCAAAACCCAGCTCTCAGTTTGCCAGATAAGCACTTTCAGTTAGACTGTAAATAATTCTCACCTGTGGTAAGGTATAAACCATGTAAGCAGTACCAATATTTGAAAGACAAAATTGTTCTCATTTCTAATTAAAAGGTATTATATTCTCAGTCGGCTGTGTTGTCCAAGAACCCATTAATCAAAGAAGCCATTACATCTCTACTTACATTAATTCCATTACGCTATCACGTGAGTTATGTTCAAACATTTATTGCCCAATAATTTTCAGAGAAAAATGTAATAACTTGGGTGGAGATATCATTAATGTGAAGAGATTTTTGGCACAGGAGTTAATGAAGTGCATGAACTAACCCTCCAACCCCAATTATAATGAACTTTTCCAAATTCCAAGGCTAATGGGTAAGCTCCAAATGCTGTAAATGAGATTGCTGGATTTGAGCAGCACTCTGTGAATGTCAATTTAGTCCTCAACTTTTGCAAGGATAACATTAGGTAAACAAAATCAGGGACCTTTCTCATTTTCTAGAACATTTGAAGCTATTTCTTACATGTCCAATAACTTTTTAGTAATAACTTCCATTATAAGGAAATCTTTACACACACACACACACACACACACACACACACACACACACACACATTTTCTAGAACAGACAATTGATTCTTCCTTTTTAAAATCTCAAGCAGTAAAACAAAACATCATCACAAAAATAATGCTTACAAAACTTTAGGTTATTATAAGAGAATTTATCATGTGTGTTTCCTTTTGTCCCTGTGCTTGTCAAACTTTAGAATTATGAGATAAATGATAATGGCAGTCATGCAATATTTGCTTTAAGAAGTCTGGGTAGTTATAAAAACACATTGTACTACCTATACCTGATCCTCGGTTCTAGACTCTTGAGCTGGCAGAGGTGGATTGCAGACCTGAGGCAGAAGAGAGACAAAAAAAAGGAAAACACTTGGATTTGGGCACAGTCACATCATCTGAACATTTGAAGTGATCTCCAGAGTTACATAGACCAGACAATTCTCCCAGTCAGGGATGGGGTGAGGCCAGAAGCTGGGGAATCCAATTGCCTCAGCCATAGAAATGCATGGCATATCAGGGAACCCTCAGGTCCACAAGGAGCAGTTTTTATTTTTCAGCAACGGAAAGTCAACAGAATATGTTTTAAGTAAAATGATGTGTAAAATCCCAATATATAAAACATACAGAATAGAGATGCTTGGGCTGAAGGCAGAGGGGTTGGAGAAGAGTTCCCCTACTCACCAGGCTCTGCTCCCCGGCTCCACTGCAGTTTTCCAATAGAAGTTTTCAGACTTAGATCTCTGGGGAACTACATGACTGTTCTGGTCTCAAAAGAAAGAACACGATGAAAGTAAGAATGAGATCAAGCAAAACAATAATGATGATAATAATTACATCAGAGACCCAGAAGAGCAGTGCAGCTGAGTTTGAGGGAAGGACTAGAAGTGGGATGGTTGGTCATCAGATCTCTCTGTCTGTCGTCTCTCTCCCTCCCTTTAAATAAACACATGCACTTCCAAATTCCATGGGAAAAGATTATGATTGATCCAATTTGGGGCCCATCGACTAAGATGGGATGGTGGTGGTGGTGATGTAGGAAGAAGGAGGAGGATAGGAACATATAGCAGACACATGGATGTCTGTGAGTTGGGTTTCTATTGCCAGAGAAGGACAGGTGTTTAGATCACCCAGAAGTTTGAGAGTCACTGAAATAATATGCTGGAAGTTAAGACACACACATACCGAAACAGGACAGGAGCTTGGAGACCTACTGAGTTACAGGAAATAAAACTAAGTAGGGCATCTATGCACAATACTGAGGGCCATGATTGCCAGTGGTTAGTGAAGTCAAGGAACTGATATTTACCATCTGAGAAATCCACAGGATTTCTAACACCCCAGCAAATTGGGGGCAGGCACCATGAGAAAGCAGGCAGACAGTTAGCAATGGAAAGCTTTGGAAGCATGTTCCTGGACCCTAACTTCTCAGTGAGGCTCAGAGTCTTAGCTCCCAGTCCTGTGAGCAAGGATAACTGAGGACCAGGAACATGTCCTTGAAATACTGACCAAGACAGAAGCCCAGTTCTTTGCCTACAGCTTAAGGTCAAGGAAAGGAACAGAAGGACTCTTGTGTTGGTAGGTCCCATAAGCCACCTAACTAGGCCTTTGACACACTCATGACCAGTTCACAATTGCTTTTGGAGTGGAGGGTGCCTAGTAGAGCTTGCAGAAGTCAGTGGAACTCTGAGCACGTGTGGCGTCTGCTAGGGGAGAACTGGATGGGTCATTAAAACTTCCCGTTATAGGGGTGCCTGGGTAGCTCAGTTGGTTGAACATCTGACTCTTTTGATTTCAGCTCAGATCATGATCCCAGGGTCATGGGATCAAGCCCTGTGTCAGGCTCCATGCTCAGTGTGGAGCCTGCTTAAGATTCTCTCTCTCCTTCTGGCCCTCTCCCTTGCTCACACTCTTTCTTAGGATAAGATAGATAGATAAGATAAGAAAAGATAAGATAAGATATCCCAATGCCTCCCACTTTCTCTTAACCTTTCCTAACAAGGAACACAAAGGAGTGATTTGTGACAGGAAATAACTATCCAGCTCCAATATTTTGGCTTGAGACAAAATAAAGAGAGATATGTTGAAAATGTGTGTTATCTGAACACGAACAAACATGACTGGTATATACCTTCTAAGCTAACATTTTTGACATATGTACTCTTGGGGTATATAAAAATCTCTAAAGAAAGATCTCATGAAATAATTTCAAGAGTTGTTCACATATATTACCTTGCAATATTTTTCATGCATGGAAAGACTAACACATTAAACTTGTCTACATCTCAATGTGATACCTGTTTTACTCATTTGCTTAATTTACTGAAGATTTTAATTCAAATGGTTGCTAGAAGAAGGATCTGGAGATGTTTAGAAGCAGGACTTTGGGTGTTAACTCCAAACACCCACTCCTAAAGCTTCTGTTAAGAAGTAACAAAACATGTGTCTCTAAGATAGTTAACCTCTCTTCCATGCACAATCTACAGCACTTCGCATTGGCAAGCTTTATGCAACACCCCTTCCCTTCTAGAAGGGTGGAAATCTTTTTGCATTGTTTTTCAGCTTTTCTTACAAAGATGCAAAACACCAAGAACACACACCATTCACCAACAAGTTAGCTTGTCTTAAGACTATTTTTTATCTAATTTAAAGGTAAATGTCAGAGGAGCATTTCACTATATGGGGATTAAGGAAGTAGAATTCCAACATATACAAAAATGTGGTTTGTGACTCTGGTGGGTGAGGGGCTTTTATCTGCACAGAGCTTGCCACTCCCCAGGATTCAGTGCCCAGAAGATGAGTAGATACCTCCATTTGTAACCCTGGGGTGACAGAATAGAGCATCTTCTTTTGTTTTTTTCCAATTCCTTTCTTTCCCCCGAGGACTTTGGATGTATTACATATAAAACCAACCCATGGCTTTTCTGACATATTTTGCCCAAGTTGGAGTTATACACATATGCCAATCACCAGTGAAATATGATTACTTATTCAGTAAAGAGGAGCTTTGAAGAACAGTGGGACACAGTTCCATATAAATGACACGTTTTATCTGTTTTTCAAATAATTCATGGAAAATACTGACATAAAGTGCCAATTATTTTTTCCTCATGAATAGGGCTGGCAGTCTTATTGTATACTTTAAAAGTCACTTACAATTTGCTCATGTTTTTTTTTTTTAATTCCCCAGGGAAAAGGATGTATTTTCTTTGCTCTAAAGATTAAAGTTCAATTTGACTTCATATTTTGTGAAAGGGACTCTTAAAGACACTGCATACTCATATCCTTCCAGATATCATTACAAGCTGTAAATTGGTGATTGATGTCTACCAGGATGGCCTCCAGAGGCTGCATGCTAGTTAAAATAATAAAGTGCTCCTTATCCTCTGGATGCATTTGAGAGAATAGCAGGTGGTCATTGTTTACCGTGCTAAAGTGAGCCACTCCATTGGAGACAGCTCATTTTGGACCCAAGCTTAATGCCATGCCTGAGTGATTCTACTTCTAACAAAGCTGCCAACAGACTCATTCTCGTTGTTTAATTTGAATGAGAATTAGCTACTGCCGCAATGCAAGCCCAAGACCCTCTATTATAAAATGGTTCACTAGATGTGTTTACTGAAGTCTAGTGGCTGAAGAATTTGGAGGGGAGTAAGAATGATACCCACTGGAAGACACTTCATTTCCAACCTCACTACTCTACGTTAGACTCAAGTAGACGTGGCAGCGGGAGAGGGAGAGGTGGTAACATCCTTCGGCTTGTGTCACAGGCAGCTGTGTCACTTAGACTCGCAGGGAAGGACAGGACTCAGGGAAAACAGTGGCCCATATATTTTCATTAAAGAAAGAGCGTGCAGCCACTCTAGGAGCTGTCAGGGTAATTGACACAGAGCCATTCTCAAAGAGCATTACATCAGCAGGAGCATAGGGCCCGTCTGTGCCACACTGCTGAAGTTTCATTTGGGAGGGTCAGAAAAACAAAACAAAACAAAACAAAACAAAACAAAACAAAAAAACCAAAAACCTGGAATTTGCAAGACACTTCTCTGTATTGTCCTGGATAGAGTTGTAGAAGCCTCTTTAGGATGAGCAGTAACTTAATCCTGAGACCTTTGGCAAGTCCTTCCACGTGCAACCATTGTAGCCTTGTGCCCTAAAGCATGCATTATACAGTGTGATCTAGAGAATCTGAGTGTAAAGATATGAATGTCAGAGTGCTTTAGAAAGGACTCACTGGGGTCCTGGTGTAAGCATTAAGGCCAGAGAAAGAGCATGCCTGCTTCTACGGAATTGTTCGTGTCCCAAGGACCAGCTTACGTTTATAGATTTACTTGTGATACTGTTCTCCTGTCTCTGCCCAGGAAACATTCAATGTCATGTTTTTCTTTAAAGAAGATGGATCATTTCTCCAAAACCAGCTGAGGGTCATAGAGCTCAGAATGGTCCCAAAAATTTATTATTGAAGTACAAACAATCAAGGTATTAATGAAATTGATATTGTTACTAGAAGAAAAAAAATAAATGTCATAACTCAGGGTCACCATGGCGATCCTTATTGGCTTATTACTTTATTGTTATTTCCAAGATTTGTTTCTTGGTTCAGTCAATGCAGCCTGGTGAATATCTATAGTTTGTTTCTCATGGCTTTTATCTGCTCATTCAGTGATTTTTACCAATGATGTTGGACATTTTCAAGATTTGGTGTAAACATTTATGTGGATAGGCTTAGTGTCCTCTTTGACTTTCTGCTTGGGATAATGCAATTTCCAGGAATACATTACACCATTTCCTTCAGGAAACAATTCCCTACCTTTTGGAGGTCTCCTTTTCTCCAGTTTAAATAACCTTAACTATGCTTATCTTTTTTTCTAAGACTTATTGTCAATCCCTATTACTTTTGATTAATCTCTGTGGGATTCTTATACCAGTTTTGCAATAATTCTGTAAAGGCTTCAAGAATCCCCCAAGTTACAATTCATTGGTGGCAGTTTTGGGTAATAGATTGAGGAATTGCATTTCCTGGAAATACTCTATCTTGTTTTATGACCCTCATTTTCTCAGAGTCTGGCTAACTTAGGAAGTGGATAAAAGAAAAACATTTACGAAGTCTTAGCTAAGAACAACATGAAGTCATCCTCCTTGAGAAGGTAAAAAAAAAAAAATGTTCCAAAAATAATAGAAAGGGCAATTTTATCTCCAGCAAAAAGAAAGTACCCATTTATTCTTTCCCAGTAAAGACTATCGTAGGGGAAAACGCTCTGGTTCCTGGGAAGCTTGACGTAGTTCTCTTTTTGTTGTTGTTATGAACTTTGGATAGTGGTATGCATTACAGACCAGGTAGGAAGTTAGAACCCCAAATCTGCAGAATCCAGGCCTTTAGAGAACTGTGGAATCTTAGGTGAGAAGAACACAAGGATTCAGGGTGCACTAAGACAGAGGGTCAATAGCCAGGAAAGAATTCAGGAGTCCAACACCCAGGTTCTGAGGTCAAAGCAAAACAGAGGGTCAGAAATGTGTAGACATCTAGAACTCCATCCCTGAGTCATGTGGGACAAAGTTTGCAATGCCGTCTCTGCTGAGAAACCCCTTATCCAGTTTCTGTTGGGGCAAGAGTCAGTCTTCATTTTGTATCCCGTTCAGGGCCTGAAAAAGAGCTGATGGTGACAGGGACATAATGGAATATTAAAATAACTTTATTGGGCAAGTGTATTTGTCATGATCCCCATTACCTAATACAGAGCTCCTTCCTGTTATTTACTTTTTCCAGCGTGATTGCCATATAATTGGCAAACAAAAGTTGTATATATTTAGAGTGTGCACAATGATGACTTAATATATGTACACAATATGAATGCTCAGAAAACATTGCTGCAGGGTTTTCAACTGCCAGTGATCTTCAAGGCCATCTGAAAATTTTGGATATAAGGTATCTAATCTTAAGGCACATTATCAATGTAAACACATAAAGTTCTGCTGTTAGGTTTCTTTAGCTCCTTCTGAGCTTCAAGGAACAAGCTATTTCCAATATCTTTATATGGAAAAAAAAAGAAAGAAAAGAAGCTTTTTTTCTAGAGCTTGTCCTGGCAATGACCAGGATCATAACAACTACTTCCTCTAAAGGAGGGAACTAAGAGTGGAAGGGGGTAAGCTGGGCTCAAAAATAAGAAGTAGGTGGTGATGGGGAAAGAGAGTTTCAATAATATGAAACTGAAAAAAACATTAGAGACAATAAAACATGCATATGCTTACTCAAAGATTTATTGGGAGTTTTTGATGTACCAGGCACTGTATATATAACAAAATGCCAAAGGATTCAGTGAAAAAAACATTGGTGACCTCTAATCATCTCCACATTGAGAAAGCAAGAAAGTTTCAGGGGAAACTGAGATCTAGAGAAGGATCTAGGCAGATTTAGATAGATGGTCCTTCTATACCACAGTACTGCAGGGAATACTTACAAGAATATGAAGATCACTAGAGTAAGCACTGGGTTTCAGCTTTAGTTTTACAATTTTGAGCAAGTCTGTAAATTTTGCTGACTCTAGTTTCTAACCCTGAAGGATAAGATGCTTTGTCTTCAAAGTTTAGTGGGGAAGATGTCATTTATGTGAGCTTTTGGGGATTATAATAAAGTATGAACAAGTGGAGGGGTGTCATAGAAGACAGAGAAGCCAACTCTTTCTGGGGGAGATGTCAGAGCAGCTTTACAAATATTTGAGCTCAGCCTTGACCAAGGAGAACAAATTCATAAGGCAAATATAGATGATGAGTAGAAATTTCTGGCAGAGGGCAGAGGAAACAGCATTTATCAAGGCCCTGAAGAAGTCATTCCTTCATCCATTCTTTCAACAAATTAGCGAGAATTTATTATTAATTGCTCATTAGTTCTTATTCATTAGTTATATTAATTTTAGTATTATTATCTAATACTGTTCTAGATACGTTAATACAATAGTACAAGGCATGTCTCTGCCCTCAAAGTATAAAATCTCATGGGAAAGAAAGATAACAGAATCAATAAAAGGTATAATTGTGAAATAATATGATATATTATGGTAAAAGTTTAAATAATAAGTACTATGAGGAAAATATAGCAGGGTATGAGAATAGATAATGAGGGCAAAGGTGGAAAGTATTTTCTTTTTATTTTATTATTATTTTTTTATTTAGTTTTGAGAGAGAAAGAGAGAAAGAGAGTGGGCAAGCAGGGGTTGGGGCAGAGAGAGAGGGAGACACAGAATCTGAAGCAGGCTCCAGGCTCTGGACTGTCAGTTCAAGAACACTGAGCCTGACCTGAGGCTTGAATTCGTGATCATGACCTGAGCCAAAATTGCATGCTCAACCAACTGAGCCACCCAGATGCCGCAAGGTGGAAGGCATTTTAGATTGGGTAATCACAGAGGGCTTCTATGAGAAGGTGACATTGATCTGGGACAAGACAAAGCCAGCCATGAAACGATCTGCAGGAAATTCCAGAAAGAGGGACATCAGCACATGTGAAGACACTAAGATGGTTCTAGGAGGAGCATGCTGAATAAGGGGATGATTAGGTGGAGGTGAAGTCAGAAAGCTAGGCGGGGACCACCTCTTATAGGGTCCTGTAAACATTCTAAGTGTAGAGGCAGCCAATGGAGAGTTTAAATGGATGAATGACAGGACATGATTAACATGCTTAAAAGATTGGAGGGTAGACTGGGTTCCAGAAGACGGGGTAAAAATGAATACAGCAGCCTCTGGGTGGTACAGTCGGTTCAGTGTTCGACTTTGGTTCAGGTCTTGATCTCACGGTTCATGAGTTTGAGCCCCACATTGGGCTCTGCACTGAGAGTTCAGAGCCTGCTTGGGATTCTTGCTCTGTCCTCTCTCTCTGCCCCTCCCCTGATCGCACTTTCTGTCTCTCTCAAAATAAATTAAAATAAAAAAAACTTAAAAAAAGAAGAGAATGAAATCAATTATGACAATGTCTTCTAAATAGTTCAAGTAAGAAATGACTATGACTTCTACTTGAGTATCATTTGTACAAATAGTAAGAAATGGTTGAATTGTTTAAAATATTGTGTTCCATGGAGTCAACTGGATTTACTTGGATGCAGGGATTGAGAAAAGGAAAGAAAGAGAAAGAAAGAAAGAAGAAAGAATAAAAAAGAAAGAAAGAAAGGAAGGAAGATGACTCCCAGATTTTTGGCCCAGAGAAATGGTGGTGTCTTTTAGTAAGACAGGGGAGGCTCAGCATAGAAGATACAGAGAGAGAAGAAAAGTTCTGTTTTGACATGTTACATTTGAGGTGCTTATTAAGCACTTAATCAGAGATGTTAAGTAGGCTTAAAGAAAAGCAGACACGTGCTTTGAACTGTAACTGGTGTGTGCTGGTTGAAGAGTTGCATGTGCGTAGAGAGAGCAAGTCCAGGCTGAAGAGACAGGTAAAGAAGACAGGTGCATGTCACATGAAGATGGACTTTGTCCTGTAGGCAATGAGGGACAAATGTCAGCAGTCTTCAGTTTCTGAACACTCACCCTGACAATAGTATAGATGGCTCCCAGGCTAGCAAGACTGGAAGAAGAGGACTAGTCAATAAATTACCATTATTAATATAAGGTAGAGTCCAGGAAAACCTCCATTAAGGCAGAGATACTGGGAATAGAAAAATATTTTGGACATTTTGGGCTCAAGACACCAGTAGTCCCTATGAAATAGAGACCAAGCTGAAGACAAAGGCTTGGGCTGGTAATGTTGATGCAGAAGTCATCAACATCTGAATAAAAGCTACAGCCACATGAGTAGGTAAGACTGCCTGGATTAACATGCAGAATCAGAAAATAAGCACACCAAGGAGAGATTTTTGGGAATAAGCAATTTCAAAAGCTGATGGAAGATGTGAAGCCTGGGAAGGAGACCGACATGGATAAGAATGTCTCTAAACTGATTGTCTTTGTCAGCTTAGGCACCTAGCACAAAGTACCATAGACTGGGCAGCTTATGAACAACAGAAATTTAATTTTCACATTTCTGGAGGCTGGGAGTCTGAGATCAGGGTGCCAGCACAGTCGAGTTCTGATGAAAACTCTTTTCTGGGTGTCAGACTGCCAACTTCTTGTTATATCCTCACATGGCAGAGAATAGAGAAACGAGGCAAGCTCTGGATGACCCCTATCAGAGCATTAACCCAGTTAATGAGGGTTCCACCTTCATGACCTCATCAAATCTTAATTAGCTCCCAAAGGACCCACCTCTTAATATCATCACATTGGGGGTAGAGTTTTAACATATGATTTTGTGGGGGGACACATTCTTTCATGACAGTAACTATCAGCCCTAATATTCTATAACTAATTCTAATTTAGAGCAGGTCAAGAAATAGATATTGAGGAAGCAAGACAATAAACATATTACAATGCTCAGCCCTGCGCAACTGAAGTCTGTAATTTTGTCCAGAGTCTGTTTAGCTTGAATGTGTCAGCAATCAGATCCTGAATTCTTCATTAGGAGATGCAATACCATGTTGCAGAAGGGAGGGAAAAAGGGAGAGAAGTAGATAAAGGGGGTGAACATATGATGCATCATAAAGCTGGTCTTTACTGTGATTGACTTCTAAGTCCCTCCTTCAAGAATCTACATGGACTGTATCTCAGGACAGTTCATCAGGGGGAGAGAGGGATCATATTTATCACCATCTCCATCTCCCACTAATCAAAGGTTTGGCTCAGGCACATTAACTCTCCCACTCTTTAGGTTTTACATATGTGGCCTCTGGGCAGTATCAACAGAGAAGCTGTTGGCTGGAAAATGAGGCGTACAGTATGGGAATGAGGGAAGGTGAGATTAAGTTGTGCAAAATAGCCCAAAACTGCATAAAAGGATGATTGAAGCTCCATTGAAGGCTAGAACAAGAGACATACAAGAACAAGCTCTGAAATGGTACTTAAGAAGTATCTGATTTAGTGACTAAATATGAAGAGTAGTTAGGTGTTTTGAGGTCTTCTGTTTATTCGGAGGTATTTATTGAGTACTTGATGTTCTTGACACTCTTCTAAGATCTTTGAAATATATTTCCATGGCAATTTTATAAAGTAAGGACTGTTACATGGTCATTTTACAGACAACGAAACCAATGCTTACAGAGTTGAGTACTTTGGCCAAAGTCCTATGGTAATAAGGGACAGATCTAGGACTTGAACCCAGTTCTGTCTAACTCCTAAGCCCTTTCTCATTTCACACTTCATAAGCATCTCACACCAGACTAATTATATTAGAATTTATTGGGAAGGGGCCTATGTGTCAACATTATTTTTAAAAATCCTCCAGCTAGTTCAAATACACATCTAAGGCATAAGTGCCCTATTTAAAAAAAAAAAAAAAAAGTAAAACAAAAATCTTTTTTACCCATGGATTTCAAATATAAGTTGGAATTATATTTTATTTTATTAACGTGAAGGTTTGTTTGATTCAATGTTGACGAGAATAGGGCTTCCATGTAGTGTAGAAAACTAAACAGCAGTCAATGTACAGGAAGCATGTTCATTAAACCCTAACATTCAATACTATGTTGAGATCACATCCTTATGTTTGATAGCACTGTCTTTCATTGCTCTTTTACTGCTTTGTGATCCCCTGAACTGTGTTCCTCCAGCTAAGGATAAAAAAAAAATAGAAATGTCTCTAGATTCTCCCTGCCTGGTAAAATATAAATCTTAGAAAATCAAATTCCAACTTGAGAAATCTGGTTTGGATCAAAGAAACTGAATCATTAATCTGGATCCTTCTCCAAAACTGGAGTCAACCCAAGTCCGGACCATGATATATATGGAAGAGGCCAAATATTTAGAAGGATATTAATTCTTCCTTATTGTTGATGTGTTTGTGCTGACAGAGGAGACAGAGACCAATGGCAGAATACTGAAAGGCTGTATTTGAGTATTTTTAGCTTGATTAAAATAAGGAATGATTTAAAACTATTTTAAACAGCTCTTCTCACAGAATCCTGCAAAGCTTCCAGCCTGATTGCTGGATGGGAGAAGCTTGGCCAAAGATTCTGCATGATGAAGAAGAACCTCTCCCATTCAGACTGAGCCTCCAGCAGTCAGAGATTGCACCCCATCAGTCTAAACAACATTTTTTTTGTGATGGAAACACAGACCACAGATGGGAACTGTCTTTTCGTGTCTTAGATGGGAAACCCCAGCAGTTCTCATGGACTGCTTGAAGACGTTCAGAATCATACTGCAGTTGGCAAAGTGACTATTTCCCTTCTGAGGAACACTCTCAGGTGACAGTCAGCCATCACAGGCAGGTGGTTTTGAATCATGGAATGATGCTAACGTGAACCAAGCTTTCGCCCCTGAAAAAGCCTATTTCCAGGTCTCTCAGGCTGCTTCATTTTCACAGACTGGTGTCCCTGATTCCCATACCGAGAGTGGAGAAGGAAGGAATGGAACTTGGTTAGCTAGGAGCTCTGGACTTGTTACAAAGCTAATCCTGCATTTTTTGCATCGGATTCGTGAGACAGCCTGGACAGATGAGCAATTTTGGTGCTGAAAAGACAGAAACACAATCATTATCCTGCACCCATGTATCTTGCAGGGTAACTTGGACAACACATTCCATTTCAGTGCCTCTGATTGTCTGACTCATTTCTTCTACCCAGGGGAGAAACAAGGACTTCTTAGACAAAGCATTCATAGCCAATAAGCTGGGCCATCCTCCAGATTCTGAGGAGATTTAGTGACAAGCCCAAAAACCTGTTCTTAGATGTAGTTCTTTCACCATGGGCTCTACGTACAGTCTGAGTTTTATTTCAGTGATTTGGCTAATCCAATGCCTTCCATGTAAAAAAAAAAAAAAAAAAAAAGAACAGAAATTATTTGAGAATAAAATCAAACAAAAACAGTGTTCCACCAAGATCTTTCCCTCCCCTGGGACTCACCAGGCACAAATAGCGCCCTGGTGAAAGTCCACAGCATTGTATCAGTGGCAAAACATACTCAAACCTAATTTTAGCCAATATTTTTTAACAGCCTTTGCTTGCTAATAATTATACACGTGCTGAAGCAGAATTCTATAGAAAAGAAAAAACTGGACCTACCCAATCCTGAACCTCATCTTAGAGATAATGCTGTCTCTAACTGCGTCACCCAATTGCCTAGTTACCAAAGGCTTCAGTGTTCACCCTTGGCACACATCAAGTGCTTAACCAGTAATACTTCTCTGGCCACAAATTCATACATTTGGCTTAACAGTGACACAAAAGTGATCCCAAGTGCCACTTTTAATGGATTTTTCTCGTTTATAAATGGACACTCGACCTTATAAGCTTACATGCCAGTTGCCCACATGTATTGTTCTCCCTTCCTTTAAGAATTGAAAGTAAGTTGTTTTTATTTGAGTGAGAGTAGATGACATCCCTTGGGGACAGAAAAATCCAACCAGAACTTGCCTCTGGGTGGCTGAATTGTAAATCGATGGGCACATTAGAAATAATCAGGCGTCCTATGTGCTACACTTAGGGTACAGCGATTAAACCTGAAGATTCATGAATTAGGCTCCAGCATTCAAATCCCAGCCTCACCATTTTATATCTATGGGCAAATTACTTAACCTCTCTAAATCTTAGTTACTTCATTTAAAAAATAATTATGAAATAGTCCCTGCTGTGAGGATTAGGTAAGATAAAATCTGAGTGCTTAGCATCTGTGTGCAGTGAGTGGTAAGTATGGTTCAATAAAAATTAGCTATTATTATCATTTCACTATTATTTACTTAATTTTGAAAGGACACTGCAAGATTCAGTGGCATTTCCAGGACTAAATCAGATTTATAAGAGGAAACTTTTTAATTCTCATTATGACATTTAAGTTTGTTTCTCTGAGAGTTTGGTAAGATCTCCTACTTTTCCAAATACAAAGGAAAATTTTTTATACTCCCCCTCACAAAAGGTAGTTAGAGGGTAAAAAACTGGGGTTCTTTATTCTATCAGAATCTGCCTGGGTGGTGTCAAGAGTGTTGACGTAAAATGAGGGAGCAGGCTCTCCACACTCCCCACTAGTTTGTGTCTCAGGGCTCCTTGACCTGCTGAGGGTTCCCCAGGCTGCAAAGTGGTGCCAGATGATGATGTAGGCAGTTACATTAGCTGTGTTCTCCTGTGTCTGTCCCAGGGTTGTCTGAGGGGGATTGTGAATGTCAGGGCACCGCTATGTTTCACAGTTAATGGATATAGCTAAATAGATGGAGTAAGTGAGCTTAATTGATTTTGCCCAAGTTATGGGTGGGGGTGGGGGTGGGAGAGGGGAAAGAATGGGTTCCCAGAGAACAGTAAGCTTAAGGCTATCAAAAAGAGATAAGAAACTAAAATATTTTCATTGCTTACTAAACAAGACCTCAGCTAGGACCCCTTCTCAAAAAGCAATGAAACAAGATTAGAGGAAGGCCAAAGGATAGATCTTACCAAAGATAAATGAGTTCTTAGACATGGTATATTTGAAATGTTTGGGTCTTTCTTGGCAAGAGACACGCTCTCATCTTGCTGTTGTCTCCTTCTCCTCTACAGTTCTCATTTATTACACCCGGAGCTAATCTGTTTTGCCAGGATACTCCCCTAAAACATTTTACCCCTTTCCATTTCTTCTCTTTCTTTAAACCACAGGTATGTGATAGAAATTTTATTCCTGAAAGTAATTGATTTATTTGTGCTGACATCATTAAATGTCACAACAAGAATTTGACTTCGTGTCCAAGATTATTAAAAATACATACTTCTTATCCTTAAAAATAGGAAACCACGTTTCTCTTTCAGAAAAGGAACTCACCCAAAAGACTTGGGTTCTGTTAGAAATTCTCAGCATATGATCTGGAGGATCATCTAGAGTCTGTTATTTTCTTTCACCATAACATTCCCATAGTAAGCACATTAAAATCAGAATTGCTCAATATGTAAGACAGAAACCATGCAAATTTGATTCGCACTATTAGTGTTTCAGTGGATCGAGCAAACATCTGTACCAAAATCTTTTCCTGCTTTTAAAAATAAATAAATAAATAATGAAACTAAAAACACTCATTTGTTTATGTCTTTACATCTTAAAGAAAATGAATTAATGGCTTTTAAACCCTTTGCACTAAAAAAGGAAAGTGCTTCCAGCTTGACAACTTAAATGATAAGTTACAGCCCAATGTGTTTTGAAATAGACCTAACATAAATCTATCTTCAATAGGGAGTTCTAATTGGAAGCCACACTGACCCTTCACTCTGGTGGTGCCGCCACACAGCTCGCAATAATAAAGACTGACAAATTGTCGTAACTGGATGTAGACTTAGAATATACTGCCCTCATGGCCTTAGCCACACCAAGTTCAGGAAGGAGACACAACCTTTCCGAGTGTAGAGAAGACTACAAAGGTCCACTTTAAGCTGCTGGACTGGGACCCCCTCCTGGACACAGTTGTCTCATTGGAGGGAAGGCAGGGCTGTGGAGGGGGCAAAGCCTGTCTAAGCAGTGGGGAGCCCAAGGAAGCACCTCCAAAATTAAAAGCATCTGAAATTAAAATGGAGGAGGAGAAGGAAGGCAAGAAAAGAAACAGTCTTCTCTCATGGAGAATTCTGTCCATTTGTGGCCTGCTTGGGAATTAACTTATAGAATTTTCTTGGGCTTCTCAGGTTGGTGTGGGAGGGGTTGCAAATCTCATCCAGAGCTCTGATGATTTTTTTTCTGAGGAAAAGCAAACCAGAAAACAAGGAGAGTCTCTGGTTTAGTATGTGCTGTTGAGCAGAGATTGTGATATTGAGACCATTCCAGGAAAGGAAGTTTTAAGGCCAAAATTAAAATAGCACATTTGTTCCTTGCAATTTGAGTTCAGAATCCCCCAAGGCTCCTTCCCTGGGAAGCCTTATTTTTCATTTGAGAGATGTTGTGCACCATATGGATTTTTTTTTTTTTTTTTGGTTTACATATTGCATTTGCCAAGAATGTCTTATGAGACACAGCACCTCATTTTCCATCGGGGGTCCCAAGAGATAGCAGATACCTTCAAAGCTCTCTCTATTTGCTTGGTAAATGTAAACATGCAGAATAAAACAACACTATTTAGCAAATAAAATGATACTCCCATAACTTTTAAGCTGTGCAAATCATAATTACAGCAATCTCAATAATTATTATCACTTAATTTTCAAAGAGCACCAACCTTCATTTAGACACAAACTAAAATTGGAATCCAGCCTTGACATTAGCCTATTTAGACTCAGAGTCTCAACAGAAGGCATATATGTGTTTGAACATTTTGACTTAATTTACAGGTGAATTCAATCAATGTGTCAGTTCCCACTGAACTTACAAGTTGCTTGACTAAATTGATTGAACAAATTGACCTATTGTGTTGTCACCTCGCCACTGCATAGATATGGAAGTGGGGATTAGCTAAGGGGAAGACGTGACATGAAAAAGGAGAGTATTTAAAGTAGTTGAGTGTTGTGTTATTCTCTTTGCAATTCCTCATATTTGTTGCTGGTATATTTTTAGGTATTGGCAGTTCTCAAAGAATGAAATTCACTAAAGTGGACTTAAAATGGAGTTGGGGAAGTGTTGAATTCAAGGGGAACACATTCAGTCTTCCACTGACAAGCTCCTCTAGACTTCTTTGGCTCCATTTCTTTGTTGCTGGCAGTCTTAGAATAACAGACTGTCTTATGATCTTTCAGCATCTTCTCTTTGGCGCTCAGGCTTACTGGATATTGCAATTTGAATCTGGAAGACTCTTAGATGTCTGGATCTTGGTTAATGAAGAAACTGTCTTCTCTTCACTTACTAAGTAGCTTACTAAATGATCTTAAAGTTGAGAACAATAACTCTGGCTGTCTGATTTTTTTCTTCTGAATCACTGAAATCTCATCCAGTGTTAACACGCTCCTAGTGACAAAAGCTGGAGAAGGTACAGGAACCCTAGCCTTTGAAGATCTTATGTTTTGTTCACATAGGGTTTATGCTCGTTTGTTTTGGTAATTTGCAATTAGAGTACTCTGATCTACATGTTTCCTGAGGAACATTCCAGGAAATGTCAAATATATATTTAAAAGTTACCTATATGAGTAAAAAGTGAAAACTGTATTATAATACAGTGATATTCAGAGTAAGTTGTCAAAATACTCAGAAAACTATTTTATTTGGCACAATGACTCAAATAAGTAATGGAAATGGGGTAGGGAATGGGAGGAAAGATGACAACAGCTTAGCTAAATAGAACACACTAGCTTGAGAAATCTTGCAGCAAGCTGTCTCCCCAATACTCTGCAGTAACTGTCTTTGGCCATTCTGTTCCTGTGTCTAATCTGTTGGCTTTTATAACTACTAATTTCATTTAAGGGTGGTGAAGTGGACAGAACTCTAACAAAAACAATGGCTTGCACTAAAGGTGTTAATAAATGGTGTCATTCTAAAACATAATCACAATAACTGCCACTTACTGAGCACTAACTATGTGCCTGACCCCATATACCAAGTGCTTTCTATATTTTACCTCATTTAATACTTACTACCTAATGAGTTTTCCTACATAAAGCATGGTTTTTGGGGTCAGATGGAACCTGCATCTGTATCTTAGCTGTGCCATTGACCTAGCAGGGTGAACTTGGGAAGTTACTTAAATCTCTCAAAGTCCCTGTTGGTTCAATTGTAATCAGGTACTGCACATCACCTGACATTTTTTTTAATTTTACTTATTTATTTTGAGAGAGAGAGAGAGAGAAAGAGAGAGAGCAAGTGGGGGAGGGCCAGAGACAGAGGAAAGAGAGAAATACCAAGCAGGCTCTGCACTGACAGCACAGAGCCTGATATGGGGATTGAACTCACGAACCATGAGATCATGACCTGAGCCGAAACCAAGAGTCAGACACTTAACTGACTGAGCCATTCAGGCGTCCCTCACACCTGACAATTTCTGAAGGTAACTTTATGAATGAACATGTATGTGTTCTGAATTTCTATAAATGACATTATACTGTGTATGAATGCTACTTACTACCAGGTCTTGCCTTACTTAGCCTTCACTGTCCTCTTTCCATCACCCAGAGACTCCCACTTCCTCTGGTCTTCTCATGGAGCTCATTTTCAATCATTGTGCCATCTTCTGTGTTCTTTCTGAATCATCAAATTCTCCATAATTCACTGTATTTCAGCCCCAAGTAAAACACAGCTCCATGATGAAGGCCTGTCTGAAGTTGAGGTAATGAGAGGGATCAGCATGTGTTACTTGCATGCCATACACCTCTATTTTAATCCCCAGTGCAGCCCTGGGAAGCCATGTGCCCTCACTTCTCTGTGGATAGGCGGAGGTACAGAGGAGATAAATGCCTGGTGCCAACATTATACAAATTCAGCAGCAATTTAGCCACCCTTTCCCTAGTCTCATTTTCTTTTCTTTCTTTTTTTTTTTTTGGATACATACATGCAATGTAATTGAGAGCTGGTTTTTTTTAGCAAAACTTTTTTTCAATTTAAATTCAAGTTAGTTAACATACAACCCAGTGATTCATCACTTTACATATGATACCCAGTGCTCATTCCAACAAGTGCCCTCCTTAATGTCCATCACCCATTTAGCCCATCCACCCCCCCACTCCTCTCCAGCAACTGGTAGCTTGTTCTGTGTTTAAGAGTCTTATGGTTTGCCTTCCTCTCTGTTTTTATCTTATATTTCCTTCTCTTCCTCTATGTTCATTTGTTGTGTTTCCCCAATCTCATTTTCATTAAATACCAGTACTCCATTTCTACTTGTTCCCTTGAGAAAATAACAACAACATGCTCTTGTCAATTTAGAATGAGTAAGATGTTGGCTTTTTTTTATAAGTGCATAAATAGTGTTTGCATCTTTACATAGCTAAGAGTAGATCGGCTCTGGGCAAAGTGCTTTAAGTGTGATGATTAGAACCACATCGAAGTAAAAATAAAGCACAAATGGCAATTTGCAAGCAAAACTACTCAGTTCAAGTTTTTGGTGGGGACTATTTTCTGGTTCACTAGAGACTTTTAAACTTATGACAAAAAGATGACTTAGAATAAAAGAAAATTAATCCCTTAGTTATGCTATATTAGGGACTACTTAGGTTGAGTAAAGAAGGACAAAATGTGGGTAGGGTATAGGATTCTGGAAGTATCTGTCTGTATGCAATTTCTTAATGGCTGTTATGTCTACCTTTTGCATTCCAATATTTTCTAAATTGGTATATAATGTCTACTTATGTGATAACTTACCAAGCAAAATCTTATGCTCATATCAGAGTTTGTTTTTGAATGAGGAAAATAAAAATAAAAGATATTTCATCTACATCTAAAATATCGGCAGAGGCCTTGGCTCTTTCCTGGTCCTTTAAATATCCCAAGTATGAACAAGACACCCTAAGAGATACCAATTTCATTTAAACATCAAAGAAAAGCTCTCTGTTTTGATAGGTTTTCCTCTGTGTCTTTGGCAGTGAGGGTTTGTAAACATTGCTGACCATCATCCAGGTTGTTGTCACAGTTACAGACCTACCTTTTACCTTTGGAAATGTGGCTCTTCCTCTCCTTTGGTGGCATTACTCCCTGGAGGCTTGTGCCTGCCTGGTGCTGTCCCTATGAGAATGAAAGCGACAGTTTATGATTTTACATTTTATTTCATCAAATCTGTCAAAGACAAAGCCCTAGAGGTGAAAACCTTCCTCCATAAGCAAGCTAGTATCTACCCGTCTTTAGTATTTCCAACTTCTTTTCGCAGATAATATAATGCAGTTCCTTGAGAAGCAGCCTTGTCCACAGAGAAGCCAAAGTGCTTTAGGGGTCAGTCAAAAGGCTGAAAGTTCAGCCTTCAGCTTCTCTGAGCACTTTGCCCTGTGTGGAGCCTCTCAGCTATGGTGACAGTTAACAGCCAGATTCTAGGTGACATGGAAACTTGATCACCACATCAGTACATGGGCCATCAAATATGTGACCCTGAGGTGAAAGTCTCCATGTTATGTTACCTCTCCCCTCAGCCAGGCTGATCCCCACAAAGCACTGCTTTTCAATTTATATTTATATCCTCCAACCCTCCTTCCTGTTCTTTCACACAAGACAGTTGACAATAGTAATAAATGTGGTCGTATTCAAGGATGGGGCTGTGACAGGCTCAATAAGGAGTGGACTGATTTGTTGCTTTGGGGTTGAAAGCTCAGACTTTCATGAAACAAAAATATTATATTCAAGGTAATGATTTATGGCCTTGACTCCTGTTTGATTGCAGACCATAAATACTAGCAAACGGTACTTACAGCATCTCTAGAGGACATTAGGAACATACTCAAGTTTATTTTATATAGCAATTACTGATTCAGTAGAAGCCTGGACACTACTTGAAAAATATTATTTTTCCCCAAAAAAGTCTTTGCAAATGATTATACTCCATAATGATTCGCACACACTCCAACTTTAGCCGTGTGACTCTAGAATGCTCAAAGAAATCCAATGACAGATCAACTAGTGAGACAAAAGCTGATGCTAATCGATATGCTGACAAGGATGTCATTTTTTGGTAAATCCTATAATAACCTAGCTTCCCAGTTTCAAATGCATGGACTACAACTAGCATTGTCCCATTAAAATTTAGAAACTACCATGCTTGCTGACTGGACTCACAACACCAGTCTTGCTCAAATCTCTTTGATTTCCATGGGTCTAGTTTCTTCAGTGGTAAAACAGGACCACCTGTTCCAGTGGACCCATGTTGGCCTCAATCACACCATTTCTGCCTCCTGTGTGAGTGTAGTCTTATCCCTCTTCTCTCCCTGAAGTGGGTCCTGGTCTCTCTTGCCCATTCAACTACCCCAAAGTCTTAGAGCCACGTAGATGCGATACCATTAGCCATTTGTAACTGAAGCCTGTGCCAGCCAGAATGAAGAGGAGTGCCTTGTGCATAGGATGCTTTATTTATATTACAAAAAACATTTTAGTCCCAGGAGGCATGTATTTATGCTCTCTATAGTTAGTGCTCAGTGAATTAATTTATTTAAAGCAGTGAATGATATTTTTCTATGATACAGATTTGATCCCTATGTGGAAAAGAAAAAAAGTCCTTCCTAAAAGCTTCCACTGACTTGTAGAAGTTGGATCCAAAATGTGCTATTTGAAATGCTATTGAAGGAAAGTCTCCCAGCAGATAGGGATACAGCTCAGGAGCTACTTTGCATTTATTATTACAGTAGGTAGCCACTCTTCCTTCCATATCTTGTTTGAGAGACTTCCCAGAAGATAAAAACCAATTAACTCTTTATTTTGGCAGTGATCATCCTAGGTGTTCTTTTAATGGGTATTATTCTTTCTAAATTATAGATGAGCTTGATAGTAAGACAAATGCCATTATCTGAGTTATTTATTCATGGGATGTTGTCTGTAACATACCCACACTAGTTTTTCTCAAAGTTTAGTATTGATCAGTTGCTTTAATCAGTTGTACCAAGAGATGCTAAAAGACTCAGCAATCACAGCTTTGAGTATCAGCATCTCTCTCTGGGTCTCTGCCAGACTAAGAGTGAAAACTGTGGCTATTTTCAAACTCTTGGTAACGAGAACACTAAGTTGAAGTGAATGGATGGCTACTCATGTTTAGATGGGAGAATTCATATCCTTTCTCCAGCTTTCACACACAGGAGGTCATCACTCAGACAAGGCCATCATACTTTTGCACACACATTGTGTTCAATTGTGATCTTAGTTGGGGGGAGTACAGACACCCAGCTCTGCTCTCTCTTAAAGATACCCACATTTTTTTTCTGACTTTGCTTTCTATGCAGGGAACAAACTCTGCTGGCTCCCCAGAAACACATGGCCGAGACCTCAGTAGATAATCAGCATTCTGTCTAGAGGCAATTAAAGATGATATAGTTGGGGTTCTATTTTTATTTATACTGTGTAATGAGGCTCCAAATTAAAAAAGTTATATCCTAATCTCCATTAGTGTAAGGAGTTGCAGCCTTGTGAGTGCAGTGGTCCATATTAGGTGACAAATTTATCATTTTTACACTTTCTTTCAGTGCCAAGATTCAGCATTTCCCGAGGACAAGTACTGATACAAATAGCAGGAGATCTACCCCCCTCTCTCCTCATCCTACTGTGGAAGTGGGTTTCATTTGAGCAATAAGACCTGACAGACTGTGCATTTGTGGGCAATTACAGCACACCTTAGGTGGTATTAAAAAGCATAAGGTCAAAGATGGGGGCTTTAACTTCCTAAGAAGTGCAATAATGACCCTGAAATGCACAGCTTGGACACCTTATTGCAATCGTAAGACAGAATACATTAAAATAAAGAAAACAAGGAACAAAGCCATAGTGGAAATTGGGAGGTGAGGGTATGAAATCAATGTCAAACAATCCTAAGTCTGTGTATTTGGATTTCTAAAGGCATTTCCAAATGTTTATCCCTTTACATAGCTTTGCTGCTTTCTCATGCAAAATCAGAGACCCCATTGTCTCCCAAACTCTTCTGATCAGTTCCTCTACATTTTGTAATGAAGTTGGCAAGACTGGAAATATTATTTGAGTAGGGGACTTTGCCAAGGCTGGTGTCTGGTAGGGGTCTGCATTGGTTTTTACAGTTAAGCCAGAGTCTGAATGGGACAGAGGCACTGGGGGAGGGCCAGAACACTTTTGGGTCAGTAAAGCACTACCGATTAACCACTGGGAAATTCAAGACTGTTCTGTATAAAGTTAAACCCTGCAATAGGCTGAAAAATGGCCTTTCAAAGGATATCCACGCCCAAATCTCTGTAACCTGTGAATGTTACCTTATATGGCAAAACCAAAAACATCTTTGAAGATGTGATTAAGTTAGGGATCTTGAGATGGAGAGATTTTCCTGGATTGTCCAGGGGGACCCTAAACGCAATCACATGTTTCCTGAGAAGAGAGAGGACATTGCTGAGGGTGAGGGTCGGGGTTGGTTCTACACACAGACACACAGAAATTAAGGCGATGTGACTCTGAGGCAGAGGCTGGAATAATGCAGCCACAAGCCAATGAAGGCCTGAATCTCTGGAAGCAGAAGACAAACCCACTCACTTCTAGAGACTTAGGAGTGAATACAGCCCTGTCTGCCTCCCAATCTTCGTCCAGTGATTCTGATTTAGACTTCGGGCTTTCAGAACCACGAGAGAAAAAAAAAATGTTGTTTTAAGACTCCCTTTTGTGGTAATTTGTTACAGCAGCTACAAGAAACAAATCCAAGTCCCAGTAGGGTAAGGGCTTGCAGTCTTGCTGACCCCACCCCTTCCAAGACTATTCTTCAAGGTTACACTATGGGTTTATTTCTATATACTACTCTGTTTTCCAAGAATCTAAAAGAATAAAATGTCTTGACTACCACATAGGTGCTGTCTCCCCTGCTATGTTTTTTTTGAGAGAATCTAAGACATAGGTTCAAACCTCACAAATACTCCAATTAAAAGCCCAAGTCTTTCCTCACCCATGTTACCCTTCTCACCCCCCACAAAATTTCCTTTCTTTTCTAGGACCACTTCTTTCAGAGAATCTTCCTTGAGGTTTCTACTGGGAGTGCCCTCCTCTCCCAAATAACCTATATCTATTTTAACCCTTCTATGCCTTTTGCCACAGAGACACATGCCCATGCAGCCATCTCCCTGGGGAGGGCTTGACCCCACATAGAGAAAGAACCTTTGTATCCTCTGAGGTGCATTGGCCAGGCTTTACACCTTGAATCCTGAGTAGGAGCAGTGCCTCCCAACTGCCAGCTAAGAATGCCAACTATGTGGGTCAGAAGTCTAGCCACTCCGTATTCTCCCATCAAGTGGGAATTAGATCAATGACACCCAAAACTCTAATGAGCTCTTCAGGGTCTTAGAACACTTGACGGGAGGGAAGAAGGAGAATTCTTTCTTATAAATGGCTTATATTAGGGTTCTGTGAGGCTAGCCAACCTTAATTCTGTGAGAATTCAGTATTCAACTTGGGGCAAGAGTCTATGAACTTTTATCCTGGGAACACTATTTATATAATATACCAATATCCTTAAATTGCTATGGAAGTAGGAAATGGTCATGAATGAAATAAGCAAGTGATTTGTCTACAGAACTGCCTGAATAGAACTGAGGAGACCATAGACATCCCTCAGTGCACCGCAGTTCAAGTTGTGGAGACCTAACGTACTCTGCATCTGGTGACCATAAGTTTACTGGGTAGACATAATGTGTGTGGATAGAGGTGGGGAAGTGTGCAATAAGCTATTCAAGATCTTGGAAAGATCCCTTTTCCTAGGAACACTTCCCCTGAAGGTGTTTTGTTTCACATGCAATTGAATAGTCTTCTGGGGGGCAAAGGAACAAAAAAGATTTTTGCTTATTTGTTTATTTTCTAAGGTATGGTGAAAGAAAATCCATGAGTAACCATGGCTATCAATTGAACCATATTTTTAGGTAGCGCCTTCTCCTTCACATTTAGGTAACAACCACAGCAGTTCAGGAGGAGAAGTAAATAATAATAATGAGGATTATAATAGCTGATAATTATTAAGGTTTTGCTCAGTGCCAAAGATACACATGATCTTGTTTCATCCTCACAACAGCCATGTGGAATTGGTACTATTGTTAATCCCAGTTTTACAAGTGAAGACACTGGGGTCAGTGAGGTTAAGAGACTTGGCAGGGTCACACACAGCTAGTTGGTGGTGGAGCTCTGGCCAGAGCCTTAGCAATCTGTATCAGGACATACGCTCTTTGGGGTACACAGAATAAAAGGATTTATACTTTGGTAGCATGTCTATAATAAACTCAGGTGGCTTACTGTCCATAAATACACTTAATATCATCTCTACATCCTTCCCCACCTGGGCTGGAGGAAATAAAACTCAACCTCCTTTAGGGCTTCCTCATCATCTTCTTCAGCAGATTCGGGCAGGGTTTAGGGATCTGATGGACATGTCAAGATAGGGTAGACCTAAGTTTCTCTGTCTGGTTGCTCCCAGTCCATGTGATAGTCTCTGTTCTGTGGCTTCGTGCCAAGCCTGGGGCCAAGAATGTTGAGGTGTTTCCTGAGAGCATCCCACACCCACCTTTCCTGAGCCCCCTCAGCCTCAGCATGTTGCCAAGAGCAGGGAGCAGGTCCTAGCTCTCCTGAACTAGGGAAGTCTGAGTTGCCATGAGGGAGACTGATCTCCTTCCTTTCTTCCCTACCTGCCTCTCTCTTTTTCTCCCAGAGAGATATGCTCTAGGCACTCTTACATAGGTCACTGCTCTTCTCAATGGTCTTAGAATTTTGACAGCTTTTACTTTCTCCTCTGCTGCAAATCCCCAGCAGGTACAGATCTTGACTTGAACAGGTAAAGAAGATAGAGGAGGAATACAGCATGAAAACTTAAGTAAATATTGCAAAATGTGCCCCAGCCACACATCTCTTTGCTTCTTGTGTTAGTGATTGGCATATGCCCACTTCTCAACTTTGCCCTCACACTCATGCACACATGCATACATCCATACCTTCATAATTGTTCATTCTTTTCATATTTACTCTTTCTTCTATTAAGTAAAGCTTATACTATCTAGCTTTTGTCTTTGACAATACTGATGTTGTTATGGAAATGCACTGAATGTTCCTTTATTAAAATTCCCAACAGAGGGACACCTGCATGGCGCAGTTGATCGAGTGTCTGACTTCGGCTCAGGTCATGATCTCACAGTTCATGGGTTTGAACCCCACATCAGGCTTGCTGCTGTCAGGCTGTCAGTGCAGAGCCCACTTCAGATCCTCTGTCCCCCTTCTCTCTGCCCCTCACTCACTTGTGCTCTCTCAAAAATAAATAAAACGTTAAAAAAAATTCCCAACTGATTGTATGTTACACATGATGTCCATGAGGTAGTGTGTGGTGCACAGGTGACTTGACCAAATTTTCCTATATGTCACTTATACCACCACTTTTTAACATATCTTATAATGTACTTTTTAATTTATGAATTATCTGGGAAGACTTGATGGTTTGGAATTCATGCTAATTTGTTCTGGTTATTAAAATCTTTAGAAAGATTATTAAAGGAATATTTAAGTGTCTCATTTCATGGAAATTAGGAATACCGTGTTATAATGTAAATATATTTATCCAGAAAGTGGGGGTAAAACCTCTAGGGAAGATATGCTATTTACTATCCACATTGGTCTCAATAATGCCACGTGTGGTTGCTTTTAAATATATTGTTCATATCTTATCATGCATATACCTCTCCACCACAGTAAATCCCTGGACTGTTAGTGCATATAGGACATGTGTAGTGATGATTTCTCAGTAGACCTCATCTTCGGGGATCATTTTATTTCCACAGTTTAGTGCCTCCTTACTAGAATAGAGCACTCCATAATTTTTTCTAAAGATTCTATCAGTCTTGATCCAATGTGCTTGGTGATAAATGACTGAAAGTTGGCCACAGAGGGGAAGTAAGCAATGAGTCATGCTGTCTCCTAGTAACCAGTCAGTAAATAGCTTCCAGCAAGTATTTTAAAACCCCAAGCACACTTACCTTTGGTATTATCCTTAGACAGACTATCCTAATCTATATCTGTACTCTCATCCTTCTTACAGAACTTCCAAGAAGAGAGAAAAAAAGATGGGATCAGTTTACATATGTCTATTACCTTCTTCAAAATTCAAATGAAGACATATCTACACAAGGGAGCCTCTCCCAACAAACTTCTGCCCTTGATTTGTTTTTCTGTGTTTTGCTTGCTCTCAAGTGTGAGAAGTGTTTCTCACCTCATTTGTTTATTTTTTAATGTTTATTTATTTTTGAAAGAGAGAGAGAGACACAGAGTGTGAGCAGGGGAAGGGGGCAGATAGAGAGAGGGAGACACAAAATCCAAAACAAGCTCCAGTCTCTAAGCTGTCAGCACAGAGCCCAACGCTGGGCTAGAACTCACAAACCTTGAGGTCATGACTTGAGCCGAAGTCCAACGCTTAACAAAATGAGCCACTCAGGCACCCTGTACAGATATGTTTCTCTACATAACTGTTCAACCAGTTCATATTGCTATCTGGTTCCATAATTTAGAGTACAGGTCAGCAAATCTTGAGAATAGAAAGTGGCAGGAAAGTATATTTCTTAGATATCCTACCCACTGAAGATTGCCTCAGACTAGTTAATTTCAATTTATTAAAATTATTAAAAGCATAAATTCTCCCTAAATGAAAAGTAGGAAAGGAGACAGTTAAGCTCATTAAATTTATCCACCTTTTAGACCATTTCCTCTAAATGTTCAAGGTCAGATCCAATAGCATGGAAGTCCTTATTAGGGATATGGAGGAAAACAAGACAAGAAGCTTGGAAGCAGAAAGCATTTGAAGCAGTGGCCATGAAGCTGATATAGAAGGGTGCTTTGGTTGGACAGGCAGCAGCAAAAGGGCTCCAGGAACTAGCAAAGGAGGGACATCAAGGGGAATAAGTAGACAGGGAAGATGAGTGGCAGGGACATAAAGGGCCCCTGGAAATCATCTTAGAAGAACTTATAATGTATGGTTGCAGCTCTCTGAATTAAACTGTAAGCTGTGGAAAGGTATGATTTATTCTGTTTTCTTTGTTCTTGTTTTCTGCTAAAACTCTATAAAGAGTAAGTGTGCCAGAAATGTTTACTGAACAAATATACTTCCATTTTAGGCAAAAAGTATAGGTGATCCTCAGACAGAAAAAAAGCGAAAGAAAATAAATAAAAAGAAAAAAGAAAAAGAAGAAAAAAAAGGACTATCAAGAATGTTTGTCAAGATTATAAAAGGTAGCTCTGGGATCTTATTAAGAAAGCTTTGAGTTTGGGAAAAGTTGTCCCAAAGCTAGGATCTCTTGGGTAAACCAAACATCAAGGGGAACTGGTTCTAAAGTTCACAGTCTAATTCCTTTAAAAAAATTTTTTTAAATCTTTATTTATCTTTGAGAGAGAGACAGAGTGTGAGCAGGGGAGGAGCAGAGAGAGGGAGACACAGAATCTGAAGCAGGCTCCAGGCTCTGAGCTGTCAGCACAGAGCCCAACTCGGGGCTGAACTCAGGAACCATGAGATCGACATAAGCCGAAGTCGGCTGCTCAACGGACTGAGCCACCCAGTCCCTCCTGCAGTCTTACTATTCTGAACATAGTTTCTCTTCTGTAAGTCTGAAGCCTGAAACAGGTAAAAAAAATCATATTTACTAATCTGGTTAAAGAGTAATTGTTGATTTATATGATAATCATAGAATTGTAGCTCTGCTAAGAATATTAGAAAGCATTTAATCTTGTGGTTTTAACCTGTAGTTCTCAGATTCCTCAGTGATACTCAGAGGCTTTCCAAGGGGAAGTGGAGGTTGGCTGGAGGCAGGAAGGGTAGACAGCTCCAGACTTTCAATCCCTTTTCCAGGGACAGACGCTTCCCTCTTGGTTGTTTTTGCATTGAGGTTCTACATAAGATTTCATTGGGTGGGCGGGGGATAGGAGGTAGTGGTTACCATTCTGAGAAAACCAGCAGACAATTGCTGAGTTAGTCTAATTCTTTCATTATATAAATGAAACAAAACAAAACAAAACAGAGACCTATACAATAATCAAGCCAAAGTCACTGTTCAAATCATAACATCTTTGAGCTGGGAACACCCTTGAGGGTCATCCAATCTAAGCTGTGTTCATCCACACTGGGCCCAAACTCCTCCACAACTGGGGGCTCACGTTCTACCAAATCTTCCCACCTTTCTTGTTCTTAGAAAACCGTTTTCCTATAATAAGCTAAAATCTGTTCTTCTATATTGCTAGAAGCCAAATAGAATAATTCAAGTCATTCTTCCACATGATAATGTTTCAGATATTTGAAGATAATCTAACATATCCCCACTAAGCCTGTCATCTCCAGGCACAACATCTCTCTTTCTACAGACAGCATGGTTTCTTTCACGTCTGGTTGCCCCACTTCAAAAAAGTGTTAATTTGTTTATATCCCCTTTAAGGATTCAAATGCAGAATTGAACATATTTCAATAACATTTTAATTTATTCATTAAGACTTTTTTTAAAGTTCCATTGTTTACACAATATCATGGTAACTCTCTTAAGGGGAATAAAGATTGATAGACAAGAGAAGTAATACAGAGATACTATTATCTACAGGGTGGGGTTTCTTGCACAGACAAAAATTCATGCACACACTTTCCCCTCTGTTTCTTAAATATAGTTCCCTACCCCAGTCAAAACCGCCCCAGTGGACTAACAGTGAGAGTTGCTTCCTAAAACAAGGCTTTTACTCTTTGCCATCAGTTATATGTGCTGTGCATAAGGATTTATAAATTTGAAACAACTAGCTGACTATGGGGATACATTGGGTCAGATTTAGATTACTCAAACTACATCCAAGATGGCAACTAACCTGTCTGTGTAATAGGTACCGAGGTCAATCTGTAGCAAGTTCATTACGAATGTGAACCAGGAGTGAACCTGGGTGGCTCAGTGGTGGAGCATCCAGCTCTTGGTTTTGGCTGAGGTCATGATCTATGGTTCATGGGATCAAGCCCCATGCTAGGCTCTGAGCTGACAGTGCAGTGCCTGCTTGGATTTCTCTTCTCCCTCTCTCTGCTCTTTCCCTGCTTTTACTCTCTTCCTCTCTCTCAAAATAAATAAATAAACTTTAAAAAAAATAATGTGAACCAATTTTAAGTATCTTTAGAAATATACTTTCAAGTGAGATGATAAAAAAATAAAATACATGAAAAGCATTTTAAAATGTATTATAATTGACCGTCACTTATCTCTGCTAATGGAGAAAACTGTTATATAAATAATCCCAAACAGCACGCAAAATGCCATTAAAACACAGTTCTGGAGTATATTGGAATTTACATTTTGAATGCAACAGCAAATTACCTTACTAATAATAGAAGGTTTTATTAAATATTAAAAGTGGCCAGTGTTTCCTTGAGTTCCTTCTGACTAATCCTGATGCATTCTGAGTGGTGGGAGAGTCAATTTGAGATTAAACATTTGCAAGAAATAATCTACCAAACAAATAATAATCCACAAATGCTAAATTTAGAGATGATTATATTCTACAGTTACTGCTTTTTTTCAGCTGCTGTAAGTGGTTTACTGCTCATTCTCATGTTGCTTGCTTTTCCTTCAAGAAACTCAATGTGCTTTATGTACATCATCTTGTTTACTATCACTGTTGCCTTGATAAATACAATTAGCTCTATTTTGTATTTGGAGAAGATGAAAGTTCAGGATTGTTGAGGGACAATATTTCAGGAGAGGAAAAGGGTAAATCTCACAGAGAATATTCAGCAAGATTTATAATTCTTGAGTATTTCAGTTTGAGAAAAAGACTCAAGGATCATTTAGTTAACTTACTCATTTTAAAGATGAGGACAGTGACAGTAACACCATTTCAACATTCTATTTAGTGAACTTAAACACTTCTCAACTTCATTTCCATTTCCTGAGTTTAAAATGAGAATACTTACACTAGCTTTTTTCTAATAATAGAATTCTGATAACCATTAATGGGAAAAGGCCAAGATGAATGGAACCGTCTGTCCGTCTGACATCTAGCTAATTTGTACATTGGCAGTATGATACCAGGGGTGCTGGGCTGGGGATAAGAGCCTTGGGTCCCACCCCTTTCTGTGACACTAACCTTGCTTTCAGTAAACAGATCTCAGACATGTTTTTGGAGCTCAGTATCTTCATCTCTAAAATTAGGGGTTGGACTAAATCTTTTAAATGTTCTTAGAGTTCTAATGTGCCACCATTCTCACTTTCCTTATATAATTTTTGCAAATGCATAATAGATACATATGTCATCGAAATGCAAATTCACAGACACTATAGGGAGAGGAAAGAAGCAGAAATTAAAAATGGAAGATTACATTATATTTCAAAGCTAAGTAATCCCTACAGAGAAAAATGTTGATTCGGTACTTTTAATGTTGTACTTTCTAATAGACAATAAATTCTGAAGTGACTGGTTCCTCTTGGGGTATGTTCATTTCTGTTTCCTTCATGAATTTTGGGGAGTTTGTATTCTGAAATAAGTGTCAGGTTCTCTTAGCTTGATGTGTTGTGGTTACTCTTGCTCATGAGAGTGTTTGGACACGTCATCTCTGACAAGTCAAGGAAGAAAAGGACAGGGGTATTTCTTTGAATGAGTTTTTTTCAGTTGCTTGGAGTTTGGAGCTGTAATTCTCAGCTGGCAGTACCACCACATTCCTCTAGTAACCAATTATGTCATCACAAACAGAGATTTATGAGCTCAAACTCTAAAGAAACAGAAGGCAGGATGAATTATGAGAAGTTCCAGGTCTGCAAACACTTCCTCCAATAATTAGCCTAAGGTGGGGAGGAGGGAGAAATTAACCTCACTAAACTCCCATTTTATACAACCCAAATAATACATTGCTAACATCTGACTGAGCACACAAATTCATCTTGAGGTGATCCAGTTTAAAGCCCATTTGTAAATTCAGTCTGAAGGGCTTCACGTGAAAGGGACGAAGGGCTGGGAAATGCACAATGGGGTGCCCAGAGTCCCTCCACAGGACAACCAGGATGACATAATAGGGCCTTTGTATCACTGATGGATGCATCTTTGACTTGACCCACAGGTAGACATGAAATGGTTTTGTGTTCGAACAGGAAAAACGGGAGTTCATCACCACAGATACAGGCTTGCGCACATTCCTGATGCACACTAGAAAAGCTAGTGTGCATAGGCAATGGTGTCTCCATAATGGTGTGTGGCAGCATGAGTTCACAGGTTACCCAAAGCAAGGGTGGCACCAATTGCTTAGTGTGTCATTACACAGAAACATTCCAATAGCTATAAAATTGCAAGAAAATATTCAACTCATTTTCATTTGTCCCCTTTTGTTAAAAAACTGCAGGAAAATGTGTCTTGGGGAAACGGTGATAGGAATCCATTAATCTACTAATGAATATTAATATTCTGAGACCTGGTAGGGAATAATAACTTAGTTATATTAAGTGTGGTTCCAGCTCTCAGGAATCTTCAATTTTTTTTCATAGAAATAGAACAAACAATCCTAAAATTTGTATAAAACCATAAAAGACCCTCAAGAACCAAAGCAACCTTGAAGAAAGAGAACAAAGTCAGCACACTCCCCAATTTCTAACTATATTACAAAGCCACAGTAATAAAAAGAGTATGATAATGGCATAAAAACAGATACATAAATCAGTGGAACAGAATAGAGAGCCCAGAAATAAACCCATGCATATATGGGCAATTAATTTCACACAAAGGAACCAAGAATATACAATGGTGAAGGGACGATCTTCAATAAATGGTGTTGGGAAAACTGGGCAACCACCTGCAAAAGAATGAAACGGTACCACTATCTTACATCAAACACAAAAATTAACATCAAACAAACGAATAAATAAGACTCGACTATAGAGAACAAACTAGTGGTTGCCAGAGGGAAGATGGATGGGGACATGGGTTAAATAAGTGGGGAATAAGAGTATACTTGTTGTGAGGAGCACTGAGTGTTGTATGGAAGTGTTGAATCACTATATTGTACATCTCAAAATAATATTCCACTGTATGTTAACTCTACTGGAATTTTAAAAAATAAATAAAATTTTAAAAAATTAACTCAAAATGAATTAAAGACTTATATATGTCTTGAAAATATAAAACTCCTGGAAGAAAAAAAGGCATTAAGCTCCTTGACATTAGTCTTGGTAATGATTTTTGGATTTGATGCCAAAGCAAAGGCAACAAGCGCAAAAATAAACAAGTGCGACTATAACAATTTAACAAGCTTCTGCACAGGAAATCATCAACAAAATGAAAACACAACCTACCAAATAGAAGAAAATATTTGCAAATCATAATAAGGGGTTAATATCCAACATATATAAAGAAGGCATACAACTTAATAGCAAACAAAACAAAACAAAAAAAAACCCCCAAGCAATCCAATTTAAAAATGGGCAGAGCAAGGGCACCTGGGTGGCTCAGTTGTTTAAGTGTCCAACTTCGGCTCAGGTCGTGATCTCATGGTTCATGGTTTTGAGCCCTTCATTGGGCTCTGTGCTGACAGCTCAGAGACTGGAGCCTGCTTCAGATTCTGTGTGTCCCTCTCTGCTTCTCTCCTGCTAGCACTCTCTTTCTGTCTGTCAACAATGAATAAAAATATTTTTAAAAATGGGCAGAGGATTTGAGTAGAAATTTTTCCCAAAGAAACATACAGATAGCCAACAGCTACCTGAAAAGATGCTTAACATCACTAATCATCAGGGAAATGCAAATAAAAACTACACCTATTAACATGGCTATTATGAAAAGACAAGAAATAACAAGTTGATGAGGATGCGAAGAAAAAGAAAAACTGCACTGTTGGTGGGAACGTAAATTGATGCATCCACTGTGGAAAACAGTATGGAGGTTCCTCAAAAAAATTAAATGTAGAATTACTATGTGACCCAGCAATTCCACTTCTGAGTATTTATCTGGAAAAAAAATGAAACAGTACCTTGAAAAAATATCTACACCCTCATGTTCATTGCAGCATCATTCACAATAGCCAAGATATGGAAACAACCTAAGTGTCAACTGATGGATAAATAAAGAAAATGTAGTATTTATACACACGGCGGAATATTATTTGGCCATAAAAAGGAATAAAATCTTGCCATTTGTGACAACATGGATGGACCTAGAAGGTATAATGCTAAGTGAAATAAGTCAGATAGAGAAAGACAATTACTGTATGAGCTGAGATATATAGATCATCTATATCTATATCTGTATCTGTATCTGTATCTATATTTATCTATCTATATCTATATTTATATCTATATAATCTATATCTATCTATATCATCTATACCAATGTCTATATCTATATCAATGTCTATATCTATATCATCTATATCTCTATCTATATATTTATATAAGCCAAGATATTTATCTATATCTATATCATCTATATCTATATCTATATCTATATCTATATCATCTATATCTATTTATATAAGCCAAGATATATAATAAAATAATAAATAAATAAGTTATAAAAGAAACAAGTCAAGGGGATGTAATGTACAGTATAGTGACTATATTAATGTTGTATTGCATATTTCAAAGTTGCTAAGAAAGTAAATCTTAAATGTTATCACAAGAAAAAAACTACATAGTTTTTTGGATTTGTTACATTTGTTACATTCTGTAACAAATACATTCTGTATTGTGACAGATGTTAACTACATCATTGTGATCATTTTGCAATATATACAAATAATGAATCACTATGCTGTACATATGAAACAAATATGTTGTATGTCAGTTTTACCTCTATTAAAAAAAGACATGAATGTTCCAATTTAGCTCAGGAGGTAAGATGCATGCACACAAGTAGAACCAATGATACCAGGCAAAATATGGCAAGTCAGTGTGAGTGCTGCAGACAGAAAGTGGGATGGGAGCTCAAAGGGAGAAAGAGCCTGAAGGCTGTGGGAATCAAGAAATACTTCCAGAAATTGCCCTTGAGAAAGCCAGTTCTTGTACATGAATTAAAGGCAAAGCCTGCAGGGAGTTTTAAGTAGGACTGTGGATTCACCAGGAAGAGAAACAGGGAGAGAAACAGAAGTAGGTAGAAAGCAAGAGAATAGGCAAAAAAATTTCTTGTGAGAGTCACTTAAGAGAATAGTATTGGGCAGACAATAAGGAGGGATTCAAAGACAACATTGGAAAAACTATTGAGAGAAGAGAAAGAAGATGAATGGTTATTAAGCACCTACTGCATACCAGTCACTGTGCTAGACATTCTACATATGTTCTTTCCCTCAATTGTTTAACCCTCAGTAAGTTCATAAGACCAGTATCATTGCTCCCACTTTATAGATTAGACAACAAATTTCAGAGGCATTAAGTGGATCCAGAAGTGAACCCCTTTCCTTATGAATTCAAACCCCATGCTATTTCTACTATTCTTTTCCATGTCCCTGTATCTTCCTTGAGTGTAGAGTCATTATTTGTCAAGGTAGGGAACCAGACTAGATAAGATCTAAGGTCCATTTTAGTCTCAAAGTACTGAGTCAATCATTTTAAATAAACAGAGAAGAAAAAACAAACAGAAAAGGTACTTGAGGAAAAAGTGGGAAGCTGAATTGCGATGTGAAGATGTGGAAGATAATGTTGGTGAGGAGCTCTGACACAGAATAAATCAACTCAGAACCTCTTCTCTGACCCCTTCTGTGTCCTTTTCTCTAAGTTGGGTATGAGAAGTCCAGGCCAGTCACACCTAGCTTAGAGATGGATACCCTGAACGTGACCATCCTCCTCAACCATACAGGTCAATCCAGAAATGAGATGGATCAGCTTCTCAGGACTACCTCAGGAGGCAGACTTTCTCCTACCAGGGTCTGCTGCCAACCTCTAACTCACAGCTTCCCAGAACTGGCTGGAACTGACTGGACTTTCCAAAATAGAGATGGCCAGAAGACACTGGGGACTTGTTTCAAGCATATTTTCATCTCCTCAGCCAATGACTGGAAGGAATAAGAAATTCTAATGAGAGACATATTGAGGAGAGAAAGGTGTGAAATGGAGAGTGAAGCGTGAATCCTGAGCATATAAGAAGAGGGGCGTAGAAAAGAAATCATATCAGAAATACTGAAGTGTAAAATAACAAAAAAGAAACGTCTACAAACTTTTATAAACGTGTCAAAATTACCAATTTGTTAATGGTAAAAGTGAGTAAAATCAGGAGAGAGAGCCAGAGGTAAAGCAAGGTAATGCTAACAAAAAAGTGACAAAATGCTCCACTTTGAGTAAGGAAATCTTCCCCATGGCCTTGTTCAGGACAGATCACGTTTCCTAATTTGGAAAAAAAAAAATGAGTTTGTGTGTTTTCGTGGACTTTGTATATATGTGCTGAGAAACTTCTGACCACTCAAGCAACAAGAACTGGAGAAATTACTAGACAGCCTTGGGTCATTCTCTGCTCGACTTGCCATATGTCAAATATTTCTTTCTTTTTGAAATGACTGTTGAGAAGGAAACCTAGAAAAATCCAAGAATAGAAACTACTCAAGGCCCTTGCTATCACCATGCTGAGTTGGAGCACACCAGTTTCTGAGAGGGTGTATCAAAATATTAAGACTAATAAATCAAAACAAAGGAGTAATCCATAATTTATCGCTTTAAATGTTTTAAACTGCTGGGGGAAACACAACTTGAGGCAGAAGTTCTTCACCTGGCCAGGGCTTAGTGCTATATTTGTTTCCTCATCTGCCTTCACTTATTTTGGAAGCTGGATACTAATGGCCGAGCACACAGTGAGATGGAACCACATTCGGCCAGAACCAACCTGAGTATAATGAACTCTTCGAGGATGTGGCTTCAGTTCGTTAGTGTGAATACATTCAGGAAGCCACGTGAAACGCCCTGGTGCAAATTCCTTTTTTTTTTTTTTCTTTTTCCTTAATGGACATTCGCTTTGTCAGACTTGCATTACAGGGGAGTTATAAATATAGAAATGAAATATTGATTACTTGTCTCAACTCATTCACAACTTGTGCGAGATCACACACCACAGAGCAGCAGGCACTGAGGGGGTGGGGGATGTGAGCACTTTCAGGAACTAAACTCTCTTAAAGGGTTCTTTGGCTGAAATTCTTTTTCAAAAAGTGTTTCCTCACTAGGCTATTTCAAGAAGCAGAAGTAAGGTTTAGGATAGATTTTTCCCATGAAAATTAGGGCCTTGTCATCCTGCAGATCTTTTCCTTCCCACCCACAGAGCTGGTCAGTCTCCATACATTTGGGCACCATAGGCATGCAGAACAGCGGGTGGTTGCCCAGGCTGGGAGAAGGCCCACTCCCACCCAGGCATTGACACTGCTCTCAGCTGGGAATAGCAAGCAAGCAGTGAAAGAATGACCGGGGATTGTTTTGATTCCAGGCAGAACGCAAAGAATGCATTCCCTAGGTGTCAGGTCAAAACAACCTAACAAAGGAAGAGAAGAAAGTTTCCCAAGAGCAAGCAGCTACTGATTCCCCTAAACTGGTTTTTGGGTAAAAACTATTAGTTTATGATGGGTAAGCCTGGTGGATGCCACCTTAACCAAATGGTACAACCCAGTGTTTGGACAAATTGACATTAAGAAACTCCTGATATGATTCACTGAGAAAGGCGCAAAACCACTTTTGTTGTATTCCTGCCGAAAACATTCATAACCAGAGTCCAGGCGTGAGGAGATATTAGCAAACCTCAATTGAAAGACATTCTACAAAATAATGGACTTGCATTCTTTTAAAGGTTAAGCTGAAAAAATGCAAAGAAAGGGTTAGGAAACTGTTCCCAATTAAGGGTACTAAAGAGACATGCAACGAAATGAAATGCATGATTTCGAATTGATGAAATCTGAGTATGGACTGTGGATGAGACAGTGACATTACATCAATATTAAGCTATTTGACTTTGATAATTGTACTGTGATTATGTAGGAGAATGTTCTCTGTTCCAAGGAAACACACAATGAAGTAGTTACGGAATGGACATGATGTTTCCAACTTAGTTTTCAATGACTCAGGAAGACAAATTATCTATCTACATCTATCTAGAGAGAGATGGAAAAAGAATGATACAGCAGATGGGACAAAATGTAAGATATTAGTAAGTCTGGGTAAAAAGCATAAGAGAATTTCTTGTACTATTCTTTCAACTTTTCTGGAAGTTTGAAAATATAATAAAAATTTCCAAATAAGTGTCCCCAATATTGAACCTATCAGATTCAGGATTATAATTATCAGCTTTTTCTTCAAGAATAGGGACTTAAAATTCCACCAGCAATCTTCCCCCTCCTCTAAGATGAAGAACCACTCTCCACCTGGTCTTTTCACTTGGTAGAATACATAGAACAGTTGTTCAAGGCCTCTAAAAAGGAAATAGTAGCTGACACACTGGGGTATATGTCTGAATTGGAAGTTCCATTGAATTGGTGACGTTTACCATTTGGTTTCTCCTTTGCTGTATCCCCTGGCCTGAACTCAACAGAACCTGAAACCTGGAAGATGGTCTCAGGACACAGAAATAGAAAGAGCTAGAAGATGACCTCTGGTTCTGGCTCTAGGAACACGAAGGGGAGCTCTTAACTCTCAGAGAGGGGGTGGAGGGGTACCCTGTTATTCTTTTTATCTTTTTTGTTTTTATTTTTTCTCTGTTTACTTGTACCCTATTCCCAAGGTCATCTGTATATCTCCACTGGTGGCTGAAACAATGGGGTTGTGCAAGAATCTAAAACTCTGAGAGAAGAAACCGTGATCTCAAGGGGACAAGACAATCCCGATGGCATATTTTTATATCTGTCTTTCTTCCTCTAGGCCCAGGACACAGGCATGGTCACAGGAAGTGCATGGTAGACTGCGATAATTTAAGCCCCCATCTGCTGGCTTGAGGACTGAAAAAAGGAGCCCCAAGGAACTGGAAAGTACTGGTGTGGTCATAGAAAGAAAGAAGCTCAGGAAAGCAAACTTATAAAGTAAAGTGAACTCCTGGCCCCCCCTTGAGCTGCTCATGTCTGGATTGACATCCAAACAGCTGAGGCAGGTGCACCTTGAAAGCTAAACTAAAGGATAGACCATTACCTGTGTCCCAGACTGGCTCCAGGTGGTACACATATGGGACAGTTCTGAGTGGCAAGCACTATAGAGGTTTTCAAAACCAAACTGACATGGGAATGACAACTGAAATAAGGGTAGTCATGACTCAACCAAATCAAATTGTTTGCTAAAACAAAAATATCAAAATTCTCAATAGCACTTAATCAAGATCTATAATCAAGATCTATAATCAAGGCCCTATAATATGTTATTCATAATGGTAATGACAAAATTCAAAATTGTATGACATAGAAAGAATCAGGAAATATTAACTCACATGAAAAAAGACAACAAATAGATGCCTACAATGAGATGACACAGATTTTGGATTCTCTGACAAATACTTTAAAGCAGCTACTATAAAAATGCTTGAGCAGGCAATTACAAACATTCTTGAAACAACGTTAAAATACAGTCTTATCAAAGAAAAAACAAGGTATGCGAGACCACATGGGAATTTTAGGACTGTCAAATACAATAAACAAAATAAAAAAATTCACGAAATGGGCTCAAAGGCAGAATGAATATGACAAGAGTGAAGATTCAGTGCACTTGATGATAGAAAAAATAGGTATTATCCAATCTGAACAGAAGAGAATAAAAAATCAAAACGATGGAAAAGGATCTGGTGTCATGAAACAGTGCCAAAAGTTCTAAATGAAAAAAAAAAAAGTCTAAATGCATGTCATCAGAATTCCAGAAGGAGAAAAGTGAGATTCAGAACAATATTTGAAAAAATAATGGCTAAAACTTCCAAATTTTGATGAGAGACACAAATATATAGATTCAAGAAACTGAATGAGCCCCAAATAAAATATAGAAAAAGAATTCCACACCCAGATATATCATATTCAAACTGAGAACTGAAGACAAACTAAAAAAAAACAAAAAACAAAAAACAAAACAAAGCAGGAAAGCAACCAGAGAAAAGCAACAAATTACTTAGAGGGGAATGACAATGCAAATGACTGGGGATTTCTCATCAGACTTCATGGAGGCCAGATTAGAAAGGAAGAAATAAAACTGTCACTGTTCACAGATAATATGATTTTCTTTACAGATAATCCAACGGATTTATAAAAATACTCTTAGAACTAATAGATAAGTTTGGCAAGATTTCAGAATACAACGTCAACACACAAACATTAGTTGTATTTCTATATAAAAGCAACAAACAACTGAAAACTTAAGTAAGTACAATATATCATTTACAATATCTCTAAAAAAGAGAAATATTAGGTATAAATCTGACAAAGCACATGTAGAATCTGTATGCATAGAACATAAAATGCCAGGGAAAGAAAACAAAGACCTAAATAAATGGAGGGACATTTCATGGTCATATATTAGAAGGTTCAACCTAGCAAAGATAAATTAATCTACAGATTTAATGCAATTCCTATCAAAATCCCAGCAGGATATTTTATAAATGTGGACAAGCTGATTCTAAAATTGATATGGAAATAGAAAGGAACTAGTCAGAACACTATTGAAAAAGAAAAGCAAAGTTGAAAGAATCATACTACCCAATTTCAAGACTGATTTATGAACTCATAGTAATCAAGACAGTGTGGTATCGATGAAAAGATACACACATTGATTAATGGAACAGAAATTGTCTAGAAATTGACACACACAAATATGGCCTATTGATTTTGAAAACATGCAAAAGCAATTCAATGGGAAAAGGATAACCTTTATGACAAATGTTTGGAACAATTGAACATTCATTTGCAAAAAATTAAGATAAACTTTAACCTAACCCCTAGATTGTATAAAGAGCTTAACCCTCAAATGCACCATAGATCTAAAAGTATTAAAATAAGACTAGAAAACATTTAGAAGAAAACATAGCAGAAAATCTTCAAGAGCTGGAGTAAGGCAGAGTTTTTACACATGACAGCAAAACCTGATGCATCAGAAATTCAATATTTGGACTTTGTCAAAAATAAAAATATTTGCTCTGTGCATAATATTCAACTATAAGAACACAACCGAATTTTAAGAATGGATGAAAGACTTAGACACTTCATCATGGAGGGTATAGGGAAGGCAAATATACATATGAAAAAGATGCTCCATATTATCAGTCATTAGGCAAATACAAATGAAAACCACAATAAGTTAGTGCTACACAGGTCTTAGAGAATCTAAAATGTAGCAAGTGCTGGCAAGGATAACTGAGCTACAGAAACCCTCATACACTTTTGGTGGGAAGATGACCCAGCTACTCTAGAAAACACACTTTGGCAATTTCTAATAAAGTAAATGTATACTTACTCCATAATCCAGCAATCCACTTTTAAGTATTTTACCAAGGAGAGATAAAAATATATTCACAGAAATCCTGTACACAAAAATACAGATTTTCAGGGGTACATGCACCCTGATGTTTATAGCAGCACAGTCAACAATAGCCAAACTATGGAGAGAGCCCAAATGTCTATCAGCTGATGAATGGATAAAGAAGATGTGGTATATATATGAAAGGGAATATTACTCAGCCATCAAAAAAATGAAATCTTGCCCTTTGCAATGACATGGATGAAGCTAGAATGCATTATACTAAGCTTAATAAGTCAATCAGAGAAAAACAAATACATGATTTCACTCATATGGGAATTTAAGAAACAAAACAGATGAACGTATGGGAGGGAAGAAAAAGAGAGAGGGAAACAACCATGAGAGACTCTTAGAGAATGGAGATGTCTGGGTGGCTTAGTCTGTTAAGCCTCTTGATTTCAGCTCAGTTCATGATCTCAGGGTCATGAAATCTCACTGGACATGGAACCTGCTTAAGATTCTCTCTCTCTCTCTCTCTCTCTCTCTCTCTCTCTGTCCCTCCCCCTCTTATATTTTCTCTTTCTCTCTAAAAAAATAAAAATAAAGATAGAGACCAATCTGAGTGTTGATGGAGGGAAGTGGGTGAGGGATGGGCTAGATGGGTGATGGGCATTAAGGAGGGCACTTGTGACGATCACTGGGTGTTGTCTGTAAGTGATGAATCACTGAATACTACTCCTGAAACCAATATTGCACTGTATACTCACTAACTAGAATTTAAATAAAAATTAGGAAGAAAAAAAAGAAAACCTGTACACAAATTTTACAGAATTTCTGTTCATAATTGCCCTATACTGGAAAGAACTCAAATTTCTTTTAACAGGTGAGTGGTTACATGAGCTGTGGTACATCCATGCAATGGAATATTACTTGCCATTAAAAGGAATGAACTATTGATACATGCAATACTTTTGATGAATAATTAAAAGGTATTCTGTTGAGAGAAAAAAGCCAGTCTCAAAGGTTACATATTATACTCTTCCATTTATATAACATTCTCAAAAAAGACAAACAATATCATTGTTCCCAGAAGCTGGGGAATGGGAATGGCGTGATTATAAAAGGCTAGCAGGAGGGAGTTCGGGGAGACTAAGGAAACCTCTCTGGTTCCAGATTGTGCTGAGAGCCACATGATTCTGTACATGTGTTCCATTTCAACTGTACACAAAAAGTCAAATTTTACTGTATGCAATTTTAAAATTAAAATAAAAGAAAAAAATCAACTATAATTTATTTAAGAATAAATTTACCTTCTAAATAGCACCTACAGCTGCTGTAGGTGAAATTCATTTTGTTTTCATGTTACTTTGGGGAATTTGGAGAATAACATCCATCAACAATAATTCAGTCATTTTGGAACCTGAGGACTACTCAGTTGCCTTCTAGAAACAATCACCCTATGTAGCCCTGTGCGGAGAGTGTGGGTATTCTGCTGACTTGGGATATCAATTCCTATCTTCCTCATGTTCTGGAGCTGGAGCTGATTCAAATTGAGGTAGATGATGAGAGTGGGGAGTGGCCAAGGAGGACCAGCTGCCAAGTTTCCAAGTGTCCTCACAAGATTGTATCATCTATAATGAGTTCACAGTGGCACAGAGTATGACCCTCACAATTATGGGGTCAGAGATTTGATCCTGTCATTGCCTCTGAGTTGATTGGATGCTGAGAATGTAGTGAAGATCCTTCCTAGCCTCTATATCCATTTACAATTGTGAGTTGACACTCTTTCTTAGAATCGTCTAACTCTCTTTGCCAGATTTCATGCTCAACCAGCAGCCTTCTACTAATTCATTTCTTTATTCATTCTTTCACTATACATTTCTCAAGTACCTTCAATATGACAAACATTACACTGGGTGCTGGGCATACAAAAATAAATAATGCATATCCACTGCTTCGAGCAGCTCATAGATTTTGCTGCAGGGGAGAGAATGTGATGGCCAGTTGACAGGTATTCCAGGCCCGGTGGCAATGATTTTCCACATTGTGATTTAACAAGGTAAGCTTAGGTACAGCCAGTCATTCTTTTGTGAATTTGCTTAACAAAAATCATTATCCCTGAATTTCACTACACAGAAGAAAAATGATGAAACCCCAGGATTGGACCCCAAATGCATGACTCCAGTGAGGAATTGTCCACCTGTGAAATTCCAGCCTATATCACACCACTAATGATCCACCCTGGAATCTAAAGGGTGGCTGCCTTTATACTCAATCCACACTCAGCAACTGTACTCCAACTCTTCTCTCTCCTTCCTTTCCTGTTTCTATCATTTGTAATACAACACAGTGTCCTCTCCAGGCTGCAAACTGAGCTCCAGAGCTGTTTCAGTCATGCTTTTATTCTCTTGCTTCTTCTATCCTTTGCAGTGAATTCAGGGCTTTTACAATAATATTGTGAATGAATTATAATTTATGTTTATGAGAAAGAGGGGAGGAAGGAGAGAGAGGGAGGGAGAGACAGAGAGAGAGAAAGAGGGAGGGAGAGAGAGAAGGGGAGGAAAAGGAAGAGAATGGGGGAAATTAAACCACTTGGGATTTGGAGTATCTTTAAGTACCTCTTAAGTAAAGCATATTTTTAATAGATTAGTTCAAGAAATACACTCTTCAATGGAAAAAAAAATGAATTCTAATTTTGGCTGCCACCTGTTAGCTATTTTATCTTTGTAAGGTAATTATCATCTCCAGCCTTGGTTTTCTTAACCATAAAATGAAATGATTGGGCTAGAGAACTTCTAAATCATCCCAGTATCCATTGATTCTAGTATTTTTCAAGACAAAATCCTCTCTTCAGATCCTTCACTGTTTTGTTCAATGATTTGTTTCACTATTTTCTCTTGACACTTAAAAGGGCTTTGTGATAGCTACTAGTTGCAAAAAAATATTTCCCATAAATATCATATCATATATGTTTCCTGTTAGGGCTTCTGACATTCCACATGTTTTCAAAGGTAATGGGAAATACTGGAGACAATTTAAGGGTCATTATTGTGTTAGCCAAGAAAATAGCTAATGATGACTTTAGCTACCGGACTATTCAGCGGATCATAGAACCCATTAGCTCAATTAAGTCAATCAAATAGAAAAAAACATTTAGGCTTAAAAAGCCGCCCACCACTAACTACTATTTGCCAATGAAGCTTCTATTTCATGGTGAGTTCAAATTGTTTATTTCTTCTATGAAGAAGAAAATGACCAGATCATCTGATTTAGCAGATACGGTTATTCAAGATCACTTAGCATATATAATTATACACCAAATATTCCACTAAATCACAATTTCAAGAAAGCAGCTAAGACTAGAAGTTTTCGGTTGTGAATAAGACTTGAGCTTTCTGGAGTGTAGTATTATTCACTATACTGAGGTAGGTATGGGAGGAAGCCAAGGTCTTTTCTTGCCTTAGGAAAGTTTCTCAATCCTGGGATGGTCTATATGTTCAGTTTAGTGAGAAGGCAAGGGACTAGTATTGATATAAACATTTATAATTCTAAATGTTCAGTCTAGTTCTGGTTGTTTACAGCATTCAGACATTGAGTACTCATTTAAGCTTTCAAAGACTAAGCCCTCCAGATAATGCTGTCTTTAACTTAAAGTTGTTTTTTTTTGTTTTTGTTTTTTATTCAAGTGGGTGACTCACAGGATGTTTGAAGTGACTCATGGAGAGAAAAGAAAATCCCTGATCATATTATTTATTTATTAAGTGTGGTTATTATATTCAGGCCATGGTATTGCTGGATAGAATCGGTCCATTGAAAGACTATTCAAAATTGATACAGTGCATATTTTATTCAATTATAAATTTAACAACTGATGTAATCAGTAGTGTGCTGGCAAATGTTTGATAACTGGCTTTCCAGCACTGGTTTTCATGGTGTAGACTGATATACCAACCTACCGATGTAATTTCATCCAAATTGCACAGTTGCTAGAAATTCAACAATGTTAACAAATAAGGAAAAGAATGGCTTTGAATATAATTGGCATTCCAAGAAAATTATTGTTAGACAACACACTTTTATTCCAAATTAAAGAGGGTGTTGGGTCACTTTTTTCCGAAGACCCCTGTCAAGGATCCCTTTAGAAAAAGGCTGGACTTCAGGAAATTTACATTCTAAATATCAACACCTCTTTCACTGTGGGGGTGGGGATTTTGGCAGGAAAGTCATACTCTTTACCTGTCAGCTACCTTCCAGAAACACATGAACTGAGAGACCGAGAAAGCAGACAACATGCCATACAATTGCTAACAGTTGGTAGAGCAGCAAGTGCACTGAAGTGGGTGGCATTTGTCCCTATTTCTACGCTCTGATCCGAAGCTTGTACAACAGATGTACTGGGGGCTGAGGAATGGCGGTGCTCATTTGTGGAGGTGAAATGCTAGAGAATGCGCAGGCCATGACTAGCAGCGGAAGCACAGAGCTGCAGGCTGATGAACCTGGTGGTCCTGCTGGGTGGTTTTCCTTCAGCAATGTTTTTAACCATTTGCAATGTTAGAAGCACAGACAAGTATTGCTAATGTTAACATTTCATTATCAGGCGAGAGTGCCAGAACTAGATTGTGTGGAACTTTTTGAAAATACTGTCCTTTTATGTTTCTTTCTGGGTAAAATTTAACCTCCAACTTGACAAAATTATCATCCCCCAAACCTTTTATGTTATTGTTGTTAACCATAAAAATGGCATGGAAGTATTACAATTTTTAAAATACATTTATTTATTTAGTTTTTGAGACAAAGAGCAAGTGGGCACACAGTGGGGGAGGGGCAGAGAGGAGAGAGAATCCTGAGTAGGCTATGCTCCACCAGCACAGAGCTCGATGTGGTGCTTGAACTCATGAACTGTGAGATTATGACCTGAGCTGAAATCAAGAGTTTATGACATAAAACAAGATCAAGAGTTGGACGCTCAACTGACTAAGCCACACAGGTGACCCTGAAAGTATTATAATTCTAAAGTTACTTAATAGTTTTTTTTGTAATCACCCTGATATCATTTTATTTGTACATTATTTAATACTTTTTCTTATTCCTACTTTATTTCTTTGTTTTATTCTAGTCTCATTTGGGTTTTCTTTTCTCCCACATGTGTGCATATTTCTCTAAGTAAAAAAAAAAAATCTTAAAGAGTTGTAGGAATAACTGTATATTTAACGAACTAAATACATTCTTCACAGGACCTTATGGTATATTTCTGAAATAAAGATAGTAAAACAAATATCCCTGACAGAAGGGTAGTTAACTCACAATTATAAAATTGGAGTTAATCCTTAATTTCATATTTTAATCAGTGTGCATATTTAAATTAGTTTTATGATTTTTTTTGACCAATCAAAAGTTGAAATTGCATACATTTTAAACACTCCAAGATTTTTTTTTAAGTGAGAAGATATAGAAGACACAGCATTCTGACTTTTTAAAAGATTGGGAGAGAGAGAGAGAGAGAGAATATGAGAATATCTCTGTTTCTAATTACACAGACTATTTAAGAAAAAGAATTTAAGTCAGCTGATATTTTTTTTTCCTTTAATTATTTATGATTCAAACCAGCTCATTCTTTTCCTTTCATTATTTACACGACGTCTAATAACTGGTCTGATTGAGTTTAAATATTTGCAGTGGTTTGTTCTTGGCTTCATGTTTGTAGAAACACGTGTTTCACCAGCAGGAGTTTTATACTGTTCATGAAACAGTGCTGCAAAGGGCAAATTTTTTATTTTCTTCATTTTGATTCTCTTCTTACACCCACAATATAATGCAAATTAGGTCATTGGTTATTAACAATATTGTCAATCAAGAGAGTATAATTAGTAATAAACTATGCATGCCTGAGCTCAAATTATATATTTTGCTTTAGAAGATTTCATCAATAAAAACCCAACATATCTGCTCATAATCTGGATTCTGAATCCAATGAAAGGATTATGGTATAGAATATGTAGGTGAAAAGAACTTTAAAAACATTATCACCATCATACCAAATATCTGCTATTACTTAAATTGTCTCGAAGACCTTAGCACTGTAGCTAGTGGAGACCAGTTTACCTAAGACACTACCTTTCCTCTACAAGGCAAGTCCTTGCCCCTTTCACATAGTGAGTTCATGTAGAACAGAGAAATTTATAGACAGAATAATTATAAAACCTTTCATGATTGCAAAACTGTAAAGGGATTCGGTTGGCAATAGTCAGAAACAGCTTTTTTGGGTTTGGCCTTAGAGCAAGGCCTTCTTCTCCCTCATCTCTACACAAAGTTATTAACTGCTGTGATAGGGGGCTGGTTACCTCTACCCTGCATTCCTATGTAGGTATGAATTAATTTCCAAATACCAATGCGTGTATTTTTTCCTTTTCATGCATCATATTTGGGGACACAGCTGGAAATATTATTCTGTGTGCCACATGCATACACTCAGCACAGTCTCTTGCTCACTGAGTGGAGTCAATGGGTAAAGAAATTGCTCATCCATCCTTTACTTTTATCTTGGTGTGTGGACAACAAATTGTCTAAAAATTGATACAAATTTCTACAGTAATGAAAAGAAAACAGAAAATGGAGAGAAAATAATAGAGTCTGTGCCTTTAAAAAACTAACACTTGTATGCCATCAGTCAGTGATTTTAGAATTGAAGAATATTAGAGATCTTGAAAGAAGTGCAAAAGTGAAAATGAATTGCCTTGGTATAAAGTAAAAACGCTCAGAATCAGAAGATCTGGAAAGTCAAATATTTTATGAACAAAAAAAAAATTTTCACTGTAGCTTATATGACTACCATAGGTCATTTTTCTAAATGTCGAAATGACACCATATAACGAGTATCTGAGAGGGATCAAACTTTGAGAGTACAGGGCAGGGATCTCCAAGTTCTTGAGAGTTATAAGCCTCATTGCTATTTCAGTTTTAGATGTTTCCCTCATACCTACAGGTGATTTTCAGCACATTTTAAAAATTTAAACCGGACTCAAATGAAATACATATATAGTAAAAGGAATCCATTTGAATTGAGAGAGGAAGTTAAGGGCAATGTTTTACTCTGATTATGGAGTGTGTATTTTTGAACAGTAAGCCTATGTTAAAATATAATTAGTGTAATAAAAAGTAATATTAAAAGGAAGAAAGTAATCCCTTACGTGAAAGAATACTATGATATTTATACATCTTTACCTCTATCACTATATATTACTTTGAGTTAATAGTATGGAAAAAATGGAAATAGAATAAAGAAAAAGAACACAATCACATGTGTTTACCAAATTCTACAAATTAATACTGTTTTGTGAATTTTTGCATTATTCCTTGGAAAGCTAGATCTATTCTGGGATGTTTTCAGATTAATACTTGAAATCATCTCTGCTATAAAGAGAAAAATAAACAAATAAATAAAAATTCAGAGCATATCCAGACAAAAATGTCCCTGATTGAACAGAAAAGTTCTGAACTCATTGTTGTTCTTGGATAGATCTCCCAAGAGCACTTTTTATGAATCATATATCTGATTGTTCACAGAGATTCCTCAGTAAGATGCCAAAATACCTCCTTTTGATCAGTTAGGCCAGAGACCAGAAGACACCCAATATTACTGTCATTACTTTTGCTCCTGGAAAGATGGCAGAATTCTAGGGAAATTTTAGTCCTGCCATGGAATTTAAGATAATGCTGAGAGTTTAAGAAACTATAGGATGCCCCAAAAGATGCTGATATTTTGGGCTTCCAAGCACCTATGAGGCTATTTGTAAATATTGGCTGAAAGAGAAATAGAAGGACGGGACAGAGAAAGGAAGGGAAAGGGAAAAGAAGGAAAGAAAGTTGATGGATTCATGCATTTACACAAATTACTTTGAATGGAAATGGCAATCTAGAAATAGCCTTATTCCTACCCTCAAAGTAAACAAAGTCCTTAGGACAGAGTTTCTTATTCTATACCCTAAAAACATATTCTGTGCCTAGCATAGGACTAAGAAGAACTCAAGTGTTTATTAATGTAAATGATACGAAATAATAAAGATAAAAACCCAAGTACTCATGTGATGTACTGTAGAGACTTTAAAGGTATGTTAAAACTGAGTTCATATTTTGCCCCTAACATATGCCATTTTTAGCTCTTGAAGTCACATATGTCTACTCTAGACAAAACAATCTCATGATTTTTCAAGCAGCAAGTAAGCAAAGGGGAAAAGTATGAGAAGAATTTTGGGAGAAAAAGCTATGGTTGGAGAAGTGGTCAGCGACAAGAAATAAACTAGATAATTACAGGAAGATCAAAGAACTTTATACGTCTCAGTAAGTAATCAGATTGCATTTAAGAATCCTCAGCCAGGAAAGTCTGATTCTGTCTATGATACAGTAAATGATGCAAAACTAACTCTCCTATTGAGAATAACTATAAAACTGGACAAAATATATGAGGCAATTATTGCAGGCTTTGAAAAACAGTTAGTGCCAGCCTGCTATCCCTGAGAGAAGGTAAACTTGCAATCATGCCATCTCTGCGTAGGGAAAATTTCCTGACTATGGCCTAGGGAGGTGGAGCCCAAGCAGAGCTTGATGATCATCCTGAGTGAAGAAAGTAGAAATCAAGTATAAGACATTTAAAGTAACTAGAATCTGTGAGACAGGGCACTGGGAAGGGCAGCCGTGCAATGGAGTAGATCATGGCAGAGGATTTAGCTGAGTATGCACAAGATAAGCAATGAATGGCTTCCTGGAGAGCAGCAACAGAGTAGAAAGTGTAACTGGGTTACTAGAAGTTGAACAGAGCTATAAGATGCTGGGGTTCTAGTCCAGTTTCAGTGGAAAGACCTTGTATCCATTTCGGCATCCATTTGACACAGCAGAAAAGCCACTTGTTTTAGGAATAAGAACCAAGTCCCAGAGGAAGGCCTACCACAGGTATGACCTTAAAAAGCTTAAAATAAAACCATCTGTACACAAGTTCAACTTGATTAGTTAGTGACTGGACAGTCTACCAGAGTAGAAGTCAATACTTGCCAGGAAGAAGATCACAGAATCTTAAAACTCTAAGATTTATCATCTATGCTGTTGAGAATGCAATAAAAATTACTAGATATTTAAAAAATAGAAAAATTTGACCAATAATCAAGAAAAAAAACAGATAATGTATCTTCAGGTGAAGCCAACATTGGAGTTAGTACTCTAAACATTAAAACAGATATAATAAATATGTTCAAGGATTTAAAGAAAAATAGTGTCATAATTATGAATTGTTAGAGAGTCTCAGCAGAGGGATGGAAACAAAAAAAAATAAAGAGAGAAAAAAGGAAATGGAATTCTTGAACAAGACTTCAATAACTTAGGATTTTTAAAATTCAGAAATAATTAATGGTTTACTGAAAATAAGTCAGGACCAAGAAGACAGATTGATATAAACAATCCAGTCTGAAAAATGGAAAAAGAAATAGGTGGAAGAAAAGTAAAGATGTTCAGAAATCTGTGGCATAATATACAATTTCTAACTTCTGTTGGAATTAGAACCCCAGAAAAAGTGAATGATAATATTTTAAGAAATAGAGAGCTCTCTCCTCCAGCCAGCCAAGATCAAAAGGAAGAAGGCTAAGAGGAAAAAGGTGGCTCCAGCCCCTGCTGTCATGAAGAAGCAGGAAGCCAACAAGGTAGTCAATCCCCTGTTTGAGAAAAGGCTCACTAATTTTGGCTTTGGACAAGACTTCCAGCTCAAAAGGGACCTTACCCACTTTGTCAGATGGCCTTGCTACATCCAGCTGCAGTGTCAAAGGGCTATTCTCTATTAATGTCTTAAAGTGCTTCCCACAATTAACCAGTTCACCCAGGGCTTGCACCACCAAACAGCTACTCAACTGCTTAAGGTGGCCCACAAATACAGTCCAGAGACAAAGCAAGAGAAGAATCAGAAATTGTTGGCTGGGGCTAAGAAGAAATCTCCCTCAAGGGGAATGTCCCCACTAAGAGGTAACATGTCCTTTGAGCTGGGGTTAATACTGTCACAACTTTGGTGGAAAACAAGAAGGCTCAGTAGCAATGATTGCACTTGATGTGGATCCCATTGAGATGGTGATTTTCTGGCCTGCCCTGTGTCATAAGATGGGAGTTCCCTACTGCATTATCAAAAGGAAGGCCAGGCTGGGGCATTTGGCCCAAAGGAAGACCTGCACACTGTTGGCTTCACGGAGGTTAACTTGGAAGACAGAGGAGCTCTGGCTAAGCTGGTGGAAGCTATCAGGACCAATTATAGTGACAGATATGGTAAGATCCACCATCAGTAAGGAGGCAACATCCTGGGTCCAAAGCTGGTGGCTCACATTGCCAAGTTGGAAAAGGCAAAGGCTAAAGAGCTGGCCACCAAATGGCTAAGTGTACCCTGCTGAATGTTCTGCACATAACTGTAATAAAAAGTTCTCTTTCAAAAAGAAAAGGGGAAGCGCCTGGGTTGTTCAGTCGGTTGAGCGTCGACTTTGGCTCAGATCATTATCTCACAGTTTGTAAGTTCGGGCCCTGTGTCAGGCTCTGTGCTGACAGCTCGGAGCCTGAAGCCTGATTCGAATTCTGTGTCTCCCTCTGTCTCTGCCTCTCCCCTGCCCATACTCTGCCTCTCTCTGTCTCTCAAAAATAAATAATTGTTAAAAAAAATTATAAAAAAATAAATAAATAGAAGGAAGGAATGACTCAAATGTTCCTAAGTTTGATGGAAAACATCAACTTACACATTCAAGAAGCTCAGTGAACCATAAGCAAGATAAATGCAAAATAAACCACATTAAGCCTGTCATAGTCAAATTTCTAAAAGCCAAATATACAGAAATAAGCCAAATTAAAAACAATTATATATGAGGGAAATAGCAAAACAAATAATGCCTTATTTCTTATCTGAAACAATGATGTCCAGAATACAATGGAACAAGATTAAAAAAAATTTTTTTAATATTTATTCATTTTTTAGAGAGAGAGAGAGAAACAGAGCATGAGTGGGAGAAGGGCAGAGAGAGAGGGAGACACAGAATCTGAAGCAGGCTCCAGGCTCTGAGCTGTCAGCACAGAGCCCAATGCAGGGCTCGAACCCACAAACTGTGAGATCATGATCTGAGCCGAAGTTGGATGCTTAACTGACTGAGCCACCCAGGTGCCCCAGAAGAAGATTTTTTTAAACGTTAAAAACAAAAAGAAATAGAATAAAAAAAAATTCAGAATTCTAAACTACATTGTAGAGAAGATACCCTTCAATATTAACATACACAAAGACATTTTCAGACAAAAGAAAACTGGAAGAATTTATTCTGATAGACCTGAGTTGTAAGAAATAATTATGGATATTTTTAAGACTGAAGGGAAATGGAGATTTGGGCTTTCAGGAAAAACTGAGGACACCAAAAATGATAAAAGAATGAATAAATAGAAAAGACTATGCTTCTTCTTCTTTCTATAATTTCCTAAATGGCAGGTAATCATTTAAAATGAACATAATAATATTGTAAGGTAGGATTTATTCATTATGTAGAAATAAAAGCATGACAACATTAACACAAACATAGGGGAGTAAATGAAATCATACTGTGGCAGGTGTATTATATTTGTACACTGTGAAATGTGAAGAATTGGATGTGAAGTGTGAATTGGAAAGTTAGAAGTGGAAGTGTGAGGTATTAAGTGTAAAGTGGTATAATATTGACTCAAATGGACTTTGATAGGTTTGGGATATATCATAATCCCTTACTAATCATTTAAAAGTAATTAAACTCAATTATAATCATGATTACATTAAATACAAATGATCTAAATGCTCAAATATAAAGGTTGAGATTGTCAAAATGAATTTGAAAAATGCAAGACCCAATGATATGCTGCTATACGAGATGTATTTTAAATATAAATATATAGTTGAGGTTGAAACTACAAGGATGGAAAAATATATATCATAAAAACTATAAGCAAAGTAAAGCAGGCATGGCTATACTAAGATGAGATCAAATTAACTTTAGGAACAAGAGTATTACTACATCTGAAGAAGAACAATTTATGCTGATAAAAAACCGAATTCATCAGGAATATTTAAAAATCCTACATGCATATTGACTTAATAATATACCTTCAAAAAACACAAAGCAAATCTTGACAAAAGTAAAGAAAGAAATAGAGAAATTCACACCATGGTTGAAGATTTCAACAACCTCTCACAGTAATTATTAAATCATATTATATATATATATTAAATCATATTATATATATATATATATAATCAATGAAGGTACAGAAGATCTGAACACAATCAACCAATATAACTTAATAGGCATTTATAGAACACGATGAACAACTTCAGAGAACACATACTTTTAGACTATACCTGGCTCAACATAGATCATATATTGACCCATAAAATAAAATTTAATCAATTCTAAAACATTGAAATCTTATACCATATGATCTCTTAAAATAATAGTTTAAATAAGAAATGAATAAGATGCCCAGAAAAACCAAAAATGTTTGGAAAGTTAGTAAGATATTTCTAAAAAATCCATGGACTAAATTTTAAAAGTTACCAGTGAGAATTTTAAATTTGAGTTGATTTACAATGAAAACACAACGCTTCAAACTTTGTAGGCTGTAGCTAAAGAAGTACTTTAAATGAAACTTATCATTTTAAACGCCTTAATAGAAAGGAGAAAAAATTAAAATCAATAACCCAGTTTTGTCTTTAGTTAAGAAAAAAGAGCAACTTAAAGTGAGAATAAGTAAAATAAAAGAAATAATAATAGAACTCAGTGGAATAAAAACAAACAATAGAAGATATTAACAAAGCCAAAAGTTGATTCTTTGAAAAGGGCAAGAAAACTGATAAGTCCCTAGAAGAAATAATCCAACAAATTAAAATAAAAAAGAAAAGAAAAGAAAAAAACACACAGGTATTGCCAATCTTGGGATTAAAAGAAGAGGAAATCCTACAGCCATTATAAGGGTAATAAGGTAATATGATGGCAAATTTTTGTGATAAATTTGATTATTTAGAACAAGTAGATGAATAAATAATAAATAAATAATAAATATAATAAATAAATAAATAAATAATAAACAAAATGAAATACTGACTCATCCTATATATGTTGGACAAATTGGATTTCTAATAAAAAATCTTCCCACCAACGTATATTGATTCCCCAATGGCTAGCAAACTTTGAAGTAAGGAATGATGCAAATGCGCACAAACTCTTAGGAACTAAAAGAGGAAGGAATAATTTCCAATTCATTTAAAAATTTTGGAATAACCTAAACACAAAACCTGACAAAGAAATTGTAAGGAAAGAAATTTACAAAACAGTATCAGTCATGAACAAATGTAAAAAGCTCCCTTGCAAAATATTAGCAAAGTGAATTCACATATATATATATATATATATATATGTGTGTGTGTGTGTGTGTGCATGTGTGTGTGTGTGTGTGTGTGTGTAATATATTTGTGATCAGATGGAGTTATTTCCAGAAATCCAAGTTTGGTTCAGTGTTAAAAATCAGTACATGGGCCGTAAGTTTTCAGCTAAGAGAGGTAGAGAACTAGATAGCGCTTTGCTTCTGCCCTTACAATAATAAGGGGAAAAAACACTGACTAAACAAAATTAATAACTTTTCTTGACCCAGTTAGAGAACTGGTGTGACAGGGCAAAGGAATAATGTCAAATCCAGGGACAGACTAGTGCCTGAAAGGACAAACAGAAAAGAACTCATGCACTTGTTTACCAAGGAAAAATGCCACATCAATAAATAAATAAATAAATAAATAAATAAATAAATAAATAAATAACTAGCTAGCTTAAAAAGTTTAATAAATTACTGAAGGATACATATGGGTGTGAAGTCTCTGGGTAGTAGACAAGGGAGGATTTTCACCTTCTACTAGTCCTTTCCTCCATGGATACTACCAGGAAGTCAGACAGAAGATAGGAGAGATTCCTAAGAAAGTTTCACATCATGCTGACTGTGGGTAGGGAGTAGTAGCCACTGCTGAAACTCTGCCCAGCTTCATCTCCAGTATCTCTTCTATGGTACCAAAGCTTTAATCTGAAAAAAGAATAATGATAGAAATTGCCAGCTTAGAGCACTGAAGAAAATCCACAGTAGCTGAGGAAAAGAAGAGAAAAATAAATAAATAAATAAATAAATAAATAAATAAATAAATAAATAAATAAAATTCCACCCCACCCTAGAGAAGGGCAGAAGTCAATGCTAGGTCTAGGATTATAGATGGTAGAGGGGCAATGTACTTTAAAGGCCACACTCTCAAGACTCGAATCCACAATGTTTGCCTCATACTGAGGCTCAATGAGCACAGGGAATGCCCCCTCTTCCACTCTTCATCACCATGCTAACAAGTGAGTAAAAGTAACACATAGCTGAGATCACTGCAAGAGATAGTTTCTGGTGAACAGATAGAAGGAGAACTCAAAATCAAGTGGAAAATAAACATTGAGAAAAATTATTCTGGCCAATTAGCTCATATCCTAACACAAGTATCATTAAAGGAATTTGAGACTATGGTGCACTGGAGATGATTATAGCAATAACGACCTTCAAATATAGCCCAAACTCCTGAAAATATTAACACAAAACCCTACACTAAAGGCCCTTAAAGGCCTAGCATGAACACTCATACTCCAACAAATTAGGTAACCTAGAAGAAATGGATAAATTCTCAGAAACCTACCAAGACTGAATCGTGAACAAATAGAAAATCTGAACAAACTAATAATGAGTTAGGAGACTGATCACTAATCAAAAACCTCTCAAGAAAGAAACTCCAAAATTAGGTGGTTTCACTAGTAAATTTTTACCAGTGAACATTAAAGAAGAATTAATGCCAAATTTTCTCAAACTCTTCCAAAAAATTGAAGATGAAGGAATGCTCTCAAACTCATTTTATGAGGCCAGCATTACCAAAGCCAGATGGGGACACCAGAAAATAAAACTACAGGCCAATACCCCTGGTGAATACTGATGCTCAAGAAAATTTTAGGAAACTGAGTTCAATGGCACATTAAGAGAATCATACATCATGATCAAGTGTGATTCATCCCTGGGATATAAGGGTGTTTCAAAATAAGCAAATCAATAAACATGATATGCCACATTAATAGAATGAAGAAATAATATGATATAATCAATAAATGCAGAAAAAACATTTGGCAAAATCCAACACCCTTGCAAGATAAAAACTTTCAACAAATTGGATATAGAAGTAACATATGTCAACATAATGAAAGCCATATATGACAAAATCACAGTTAACATCATACCCAATGGTGAAAGAATGAACACTTTTCCTTTAAGATTAAGAAGAAGACAAAGTACCCCCCACTCACACTCCTATTCAACACAGTACTGATAGACCTCTCCAGGATAGTTAGTCAAGTAAAAGAAATAAAAGACATCTAAATTGGAGAGGAAAAAGTAAAATTGTCTCTGTTTGCAAGTGACATGACCTTACATATAGAAAACCCTAAAATCCTCACCAAAATACAATTAGATCTAATTGATGAATTCAGTAAAGTTGCAGGATACAAAATTAACATCCAAAAATAAGTTGCATTTCAATACACTGACAATGAACTATTTGAAAGAAAAGTAAATAAAACAATCCTGTTTATAATAGCATCAAAAACAGTAAAATCTTTAGAAATAAATTTAACCAAGGAGGTAAAAGATCTGTACACTGAAAACTATAAGACATTAATGAGAGAAATTGAAGAAGACACAAATAAATGGGAAGATATTATATGATTATAGATTGGAAGAATTAATATTTTTTAAAGTTCATGCTACTCAAAGCCATCTATAGATTCAATGCAATCCTTATCAAAATTCCAATGGAATTTTTTACAAAAACAGAAAAAAGAGACACATAGACCAATAGAAGAGAATATAGAACCCAGAAATAAATCCATGCCTTTAGGGTCAACTAATATTTTACCAGAAAGCCAATAATATTCATTGGGAAAATATGGTCTTTTCAATAAGTGACTTTGGAAAAACTGGATATTTACTTGCAAAATAATGAAATTGGTGCTTATCTTACACCACTCACAAAAGTTAACTTGAAATGTATTCCAGATTTAATATAACCCTCAAAACCATAGACGCCATTCTAGAAGAAAACAAAGGGAAAAAATCCCTTGACATTGGGATTTTTTTAATATGACACCAAAACACAAATTAAAAAGCAAAATAAACAAGGGGGACTATATCAAACTAAAAAAATTTCTTCACCACAAAAAAACAAAACAGAACAAACAAAACAAAACAATCAACAAAATGAAAAAGCATTCACCTGAATGGGAGAAAGTATAGATCATACATCAGATAAAGGGTTAATATTCAAAATATATGAGAAACTCATACAATTGAATAGCAAATCATCATCATCTTCATCATCATCATCATCATCATTAGCATCATCATCATCATTCAATTTAAATACAGAAAACAAACTGTGGGTTGCTAGAGGGGTGGTGGTGAGTGGGGCATGAGTTAAATGGGTGATGGGCATTAAAAAGGGCACTTTTGGGGATAAGCACTGTGTGTCCTATGTAAGGGATGAGTCACTGGGCTCTCCTCCTGAAGCCAAGACTACACTGTATGATTTCTTACTTGAATTTAAATTAAAAAAAATAAAATATAATAAAATGAACAAAGGAACTGAATAGGTATTTTTCCAAAGAAGACATATAAATGGCCAACAGGGACATACAAAGGTTCTCAACATCACTAATTATCAGGGAAATGCAAATCAAAACCACAATGTGATATCACCTCATACTTGTTAAAATAGTATTATCAAGGAGATAAAAGATAAGTATTGGAGAGGTTGTGGAGAAGAGGGAGCCCTCATTCCCATTGTTGGTGGGAATGGAAACTGGTAGATCCACTATGGAAAATGTTCTGGAGGTTCCTCAAGAAATTAAAAAGTAGAACTACTATCTGGTCCAGCAATCCTATCTGGGTATATATGCAAAGGAAATGAAATCATCATCTCAAAGAGATATCTACACTCCCATGTTCATTGCAGTACTATTTACAATAGCCAAGACATGGAAATAACATGTCTATTCACAGATAAATGGGTTTTTTAAATGTGGGTAAATATACATAACAGAATGTTTTATCAGCCATTAGAAAGAAGGAATCCTGCCATTTGTGAAAACATGGATGGACTTTGAGGGCATTATGGTAGATGAAGTAAGTCAGCCAGAGAAAACAAATACTGTATGATCTCACTTACATGTGAATCTAAAAAGAAAAAGATAAGCTCATATAAAGAGAGTAGAATTGCCAAAGGCTGGGTAAAAGGGAAGATATTGGTTAAAGAGTACAAACGTCCAGTTATAAGGCAAATAAACAATGGGGATCTAAGGTACAGCATGGTGACTATGGTTAATAATACTGTGTTATATACTTGAATAAATCTTTAATGTTCTCACCACAAAGAAAAGATGTAATTATGTGAGGTGATGGATATATTAAGTAACTTTATTGTGGTAATCATTTTATAACATATACATATATCAAATCATCACATTGCTATATGTTAATGCTATATGTCAATTTTATTTAAATTAAGCTGAGGGAGGACTAGCAGAAGAACTGAGATGTTTATCTTCAAGCATAAAGTGTATTTACCTCAGCATCTACTACCTTCTACAACATTACTCAGGTTTTGACAACAGGATATTATCAGGCTAAGAAAAGGCAAGGAAATACCTAGTCTGAAGGGTAACCATCACAACCAGATTTAGACATGACACAGGTGTGGCATTTAAAATAACTTATTAATATGTTAAGGAATTTAATGGAAAAGATAGACAATATACAATACCAAATAGGTAATGTCAGCAGAGACAAGAGAACTATGAGAAAGAATTAAATGGAGTGTAAGATACAGCTTTCAGTTATGGAATGAACAAGTTACATGGATAAAAGGCACAGAATGAGGAATACAGTCAATGGTATTATAATAGTGGTGTATGAAGACAGATGGTAGTTACACTTGTGGTGAGTATAGCATAACGTACAGACTTGTTGAACCACTATGTAGTACAACTAAAACTAATGTAACATTGCTTGTCAACTATACTTCAATAAAAAGAATAAAATGGAAATGCTGGAAAACAAAAACCACAACGACAGAAATGAAGATTGTCTTCCATGGGCTCATTAGTAGGCTTGATACAGACGAGGAAGGAATCCGTGACCTTGAATATAGGGCAGTAGAAATTTCCCAAATAAACTGCAAAAGAAAAAAAGAATTAGAGGAGGGGGAGATCAGAACATAGCATTCAACAATTTCAGATGATATTAAATGGTCTAAAATATGCACAATTGAAATCACAGAAGGGAAAGAGAATGGAGCTGAAAAAATATTTGAAGACGTGATAGCAGAAAATTTTCCAAAATTAATAACACAAAACCACAGATTCAAGAAACTCAGAGAATGCCAAATTGGATAAATACAAGCATACCCACACTAATAAAACCATATAGGCATATCTTTTTCAAACTGCTGAAAACCAAGACAATAAGAAAATCTTGAAGGCAGCCACACCTAAAAAAAAAAAGGTATATTATCTACAGAGGAACAAGGATAAGAGTTATAGCACACTTCTCATCAGAACACGCAGTAAGATAATGGCATGCCTTGTTTGAAATGCTGAAGGAAACTGTCAACCCAGAATTCTATATCCACAGAAAATAGCCTTCAGAAATGAACTTGAAACAGACTTTCTCAAACAGACAAAAACTGAAAGAACTGAATTCACTGGTGACAGACCTACTTCATAAGAAATAGTAAGGAGGTTCTTCAGGCAAAAGGGATGTAGTACTCAGAAACTTGGATCTACACAAAGAAATAAAGAGCATTGGAAAAAGAATAAAAGGAAGTGAAAGGTAACTATAGAAAGCAAAAGTAATAACAATGTATTACATGTTTACAGCATACGTAAAGGTAAAATTAATGACAATCCAGGAAAGGTTGGGAAGGCAGGATTGGAAATAGACTGTTATAAAGATGCTTACCCTACACGTGAGGCAGTATAATTTATTTGAAGTCAGACACAAATTATTTAAATTTTTTATTGTAACTCCTAAGACAACCACTAACAATTATTTTAAAGAAGTTAAATAATTCAATAGAGGAGTTGAAATTGAATTATAATTGCTTAATTAAACCTACAAACCTTAATTAAACCTACAAAAGGCAGAAAAAGAAAAAAAAAAGAACAGATGGAAATTAGATATCATGATGTTTGATTTTAACTCAACCATTTCAAAAATCACTAAATGTGAAAGGAGGAGGAACTGGATAGTCAGTTCCTGATTCTGGCTTTAGCCTTCAGAATATTCTGGAGTTGTCTATTTTATTCCCCAAATTCACCTGTCCAGAAAAGAACAGAATCCCTACATGAAGCTGGCATCCCCTGAGTATCATCTCCTGGGAGGCATCATAGTGGAAGTTGCCTACAGTAAAAAGGCTGGGAGATTCTGGCTCAATAAGACCATCACTGGCCAATGCTGAATGCTGCAACGCAGACTATTCCAGGGCCCTCTCTATTCAGGATAGAAGGACTGTCTGGGGAACAGAGGAGTCCAAGAAGCCTTCGTACAGAGGCAGGACTGGAGCTGCTTCTGGAGGTGACCTGGTCACAGGCAGGTTGCCCTGGGAAAGACTGTGAGAGAGTGGAATGGGGCCTGGGGTATTTGATTTTTTTAAATTTTTTTACATTTATTTATTTTTGAGAGACAGACAGAGACAGAGCACAAGTCGGGGAGGGGCAGAGAGAGAAGGAGACGGAGAATCCGAAGCAGGCTCCAGGCTCTGAGCTGTCAGCACAGAGCCCGACGCAGGGCTCAAACTCACGGACCGTGAGATCATGACCTGAGCCGAAGTCAGATGCTCAACTGACTGAACCACCCAGGCACCCCTTGGGGGTATTTGATTTTGCCTAAAATATTTGCAGGGACTGCTGACCCTACATCATCCAGTTAGAATGTGTTTGTCAGTATTGCAGAGTTGTCTGTATTTGCTGCTAGAGGGGTAGAATCTGAAAGTAGTTATTAAAAAGTCTTCCAGGGCTGTTTGATCCCTTGTCTAAGACCTTTGAAATGATTTGAAATAAACTTCATTCATGGCAGTTTTGGAGGAAGTTAGGGCCTTTGAGTTACTCTCCTTCTTACTTGATGGTACAGCCTATCCTTTTGTTAAATGTATTTTGCTGGTATTTACGGAACAATTTACGCTGTCTAATCAAATAAATTAAAACACTTATTTTTGCTTTCCTCAACTCAGTCAATTTTTAATAATCATGTTGTCATTTTTTCCCCAAACTTGGCACCAAAACTTTATTCATTCTTCTTAGAAATTCTGTCACCAACCTACTATAAAAACTGTCATTATCTCTCAAAGTCACAGTTCTGACATCTGTTAAGTAAAGGTTTATTTTACACTTCAAAAGTCAATCTGCACAGCTGACTGAACTCCTTCAGAATTTTACAGCTTGCTCTTGTCAAATATTTGGGAAAATAAAATTTGCTTTTAGAAAAATATTTAGTTTTAATAGAAAATACTCTTTACTGGTTTAAAAAACCTTTTGTTTCTTTCCCTGAAAAGAAAAAAAAACAATCATTTCAATTGGTTTTTATGGAAAAGCATAAAAATAAAAGAAGTTGGAAGAATTTCTGTGTATTATATTTCAAGTAACACACCAGTTTCTTTACCCTCCCACCCCTGAAGGTTGAATAGGTCATTTAAGTTCTAGATATATTATTAGAAAGAAAGTCTCAGCAATGTGGCTGGTCTTGAGAATGAGGGAGTAGACTGATGCTGACTTCTCTCTGTTCCTCTGGGTGCCCTAGCCTCTTTTGATAGCCTCTGCCTGACAAATCTGAGTTTGAACCATGGTCTGCTAAACTACAGATTATCTCTGACCCCTATCTAGCTAGGGGACAATCTCCATTTGCTTTCTGATGCCTCTGAAAACAAAGCAGGGGAATAAACATCTAATAGAGTATCTGCCCTGTATTAGGCTTTGTGCTAAGAATTTTCCATGTGCCACTTTGTTTAATCCTTACGGCAGTCCTACAAGATAAGTACTGTCTCTGGGTCTCAAGTCAAAGCTTATGTTTTGATTCTCCATCTTTGCTGCTTCCCAGCAGGCTACATAATACCATGCTTAATCTTTCTACCAATATACATTTTCTTTTGTATTGCATCTTACGATTTCAAGCTTCAAACTTTTCTCTGAGAATGGATGTCTCAGCAGCTACATACATTTGTGAACCTATACATTCCTAACTGCAGCTTTGTGCTTGAGAAGTCTTTCCAGACAGACTGTGTTCTGGGGATGCTACCTTCTTTCTCATGTAAATCTACTATCCAATACAAATAATGGTGGGTGTGAAAACAGAGTTTGCAAGAAAGTCCACAGGTAAGTTCATGTGTACAGCTTGGACAGTGTGCCTCTGCTGCTGACACAGAAGTCATGACACTTGCTTTTCTTCCCACACCACAGGTCTTGCATCCACTGCAAGAGGTAACAAGAGGAGTGATGCACAGGAAACCAGAAGACCTGGCCTCATATAATTGTTTTGCCATTAATTAGCTGTTTCACAGCAGAAAGAAATCACTTGGACTCTTCCAACTCCATTCTCTTTTTGGTTAATAAAAGGGAGATGATAGTAACTAACCCTTTGGTTGCTATAAAAACAAATGGGTCATGTGGAAGTGGTTTGAAAACTATAAAGAACCTTTAGCGATATTCCAGTTGGATGGAACACTTGGATAGAACCTTGGGTAGAAATGTGGATAGAACAAACTTCTGTTGTCCTTAAGTTAAAAACTAATCTACTTATCATTGTTTACCAGTCAACAACCTGAGTTACAACCAATTGGAATTAGCTCTGATGAAGTTAGACAGACAGGGAGTTTGATAGCAGACTCATAGACTCCCTGATGCTTGGGGAATAAAAAGAAAAAATGGGCTCTGGAGGACAGATGGAAGGAATAGTCTAGAAGGACAGGACACCAGATAGTGCTATTGCCACTGCTTGATGCCACAGGATGCAACTGCCATGAGTGAGTTTTAAACTCTTCCTTTGAGTTTGCATTGCTTGCTTCATATTCAAAGATTCAGGGTGATCCAAGATGAGTAATTTGACAGAATTTCTATGACAATGTCTTGGATGCCAGAGGATGAGAAAAGGAAGATCTCCCTCCTTCATTCTCTGTAACAGCTGACATAGCTATGGATACCTCAGATGTCATGCATGGTGAGAGATGCCCCCAAATAGAAAGACAAGTTGAATGCTAGATGCTAAAACTAAAATAAAAACAACTCAACCCCAACCTATGACCTCCTGCATGATCTGGCCATGCCCCACTGATTAGCCTCATCTGGCTCCACCAACATCCACTCCACCCCCATACTCTCCTCACTTGTGTTAGTTCATTTCTTCTTTTGTGCCAAATTTTTTCCCACCTTAAGGCCACTCAACTGCTATACCTGGAATTCTCCATTTTTTACCTTCTCCTTTGTCTACTCCTCCACTCAGCCTGTAAGTTTCAGTGTCAATGAAACTTCTACAGGAAATGCTTTTCTGGCTTCCATCCTCTTGGCCAAATCTAGGTTAGAAATGCTCCTTGCATTTATCCTCCCATATAAATTTGTGCTTCTTTTTTTAAATTATTTTTTAATGTTTATTTATTTTTGAGAGCATGAGCAGGGGAGGAGCAGAGAGAGAGGGAGACCCAGAATCTGAAGCAGGTTCCAGGCTCTGAGCTGTTGGCACAGAGACTGATGTGGGGTTCGAACCCACAAAGAGGGAGATCATGACCTGAGCTGAAGTAGGACGCTCAACAGACTGAGCCACCCTAGCGCCCCAACTTGCACTTATAATTAAATAATCATTGGCATTATTTTATAAATGTTTGTCTTACTCACTGTATTACAAACTTCATGAATATAAGGTCTTTATCTATTCTGTTCACACATGCATCCCAGTTTCCAGTACACACTCAACAAATATCTATTGCTTGAGTGAATGAGTTAACAGACAAGCATGTGAGGATGTGGTTAGCAGCGAACTGAGACCCATAAAAATTTTCATTTTTCCCTTGAATTTTAGCAGGCATGATCCTCTCCTCCTTCCTATGGTTCTGTGAGATCATAAAGAACATGACCGTGTACTTTTTTGTAGCCTTCTTGTTGGCATAATTCTAGGAACATTGAATAAATAGGTCAACAGATGGATGGATGCATAAATGAAGTGCTGGAAAGTAGTGAAGAAGCTCTTTCTACTACCCTCCTCTGAGTTCCTCTGGCATGTCTCAGACTAAATTCCTTTTGTTACTTCAAGATAGGAGAAAAATGAGCACAAACATCTTCTTTCATCTACCAACAGATATGGACTAGGTTTTCTGTTAAGTACCATAGGGGTTATAAGTAATTTAAAAAATTCATTTTTGGGGTACCTGGGTGGCTCAGCCAGTTAAATGTCTAACTTTTGACTTCAGCTAAGGTCATGATCTCATGGTTCATAAGTTTGAGCCTCACAGCAGGCTCCGTGCTGACAGTGAGGAGCCTGCTTGGGATTCTTTCTCTCTCTCTCTCTCAAAATAAATAAATAAAATTTTTTTAAAAAAAGGAAAAACTTCATTTTCCCTTCTCAAATAACTTACCATATAATTAGGAAGACAGGTCAATAATACATGAGGAATTCAACAATAAAAGATGAAGACCATAGCACGAGACAGCAGTAATGAAAATGTTATGGGATGGTGTATCATTAATTGCCAATAGAGTATAAACAAGAAGATGATTCATTCGGAAGAGAGTGAAGCTTTAGCTTTTAGAGTGGGCCTTCTTTCTACACCTGCTACCATTTATATAGATATGAAAACTTTCCACAAAGGAATTGCACCTTTTAAAAAACAATTCTCTCTACCTTCCTATTTCCACCTCCTCCCTGCCCTCTCTACCTTTCTAGGCACATATTGAGTGGAATCCTGGAAATAATTACCTCCTTGTGCTCTAGGTTTCAGGATCTAACTCTGTGTCTTTCCCAAGGAACTCCAAATGTGAACCACTGTCAAACAGAGGCCATGTAGCTGCTGCTGTGTACAAGATAATTACACAGCAAGGTGCAGACATAAATGGTGACTGCTTAGGAGTGCCCATTTTTTGGTCTGGCTACATAAGTCATTCATAACAAATTGTAGAAGTTTTTTTCCATCCGATTTTGTTAACTAGAATGGGACCTATCGTGAAGAATCTTTGATTCTTTTTGTACACATTATACGTTCAGCCTGGGGGTCTTGGTTAGGAGCTGGGGTCAAGTCCAAAGACAGTCTGGCCAGTTTGAATTCTGGCTCTGCCATTTTCTAGCCATGTGTCTTTAATCTTGTCAAGCTGTAAAATGGACACTGCAAAAGGACTTACCCTACAAGCTTATAGTGAACACTAAAAAAGAGCATGCACATGAGGGCTTAGCACGGTACCTGGCATAGAGGCAGCTCTCAGTGAATTTTAGCTATCATTATTACAGTAGCCCAAACATCTTTGGCTGCCTTAGTTGTGTGTGAGTATATTTCTTCATGTCCCTCTACTCTTTCCCACCACAATTTCATAAAGAACATCTGGGATTGGATAGAAGAGTGCCTTGAAATTGTCCTTTTGCATAGAGACCTTCATGAGAACAAGCCGATGTGAGTCCTTCACAGCCAACTGTAGCACAATGCCTGCTGATTTAAGCTCAACTTGGTTAGTCTGACTTGCTGGTAGAACATGGATGCCAATAGGAGTAACCTTGGAGACAGGAGTCAGAGTCCGAAGTGTCAATATTGCAGGGTGAGCATCATGCAGTGGAAGGAGGATAGCTTCCAGATCACTGCTGGGTCACCACAACGGAGCAACAGAAAGTGGGCCATGCTTACATACCCCTGACCTTCTTTTCTTTCTTTCTTTCATCCTTCCTTCCTTCCTCCCTTCCTTCCTTCCTTCCTTCCTTCCTTCCTTCCTTCCTTCCTTCCTTCCTTCCTTCCTTCCTTTTATTTCTTTCCTTCAAGTTTATTCACTTTTGAAAGAGAGAGAGAGAGAGAGAGAAAACTTGAGCGGGGGAGGGGCCGGGAGAGAGGGAGACAGACACAGGATCTGAAGCAGGCTCCAGGCTCCGAGCTGTCTGCACAGAGCCCGATGCTGACTTGAATTCACAAACCGTGAGATCACGACCTCAGCGGAAATTCAACCGACTGACTAGACCAAGCTTCCCTCCCTGACCCTGTTTCATCTCATGGGGCTCTGGTTAGTGAAGGGGGCCTTTCTTTTTCCTCCCTGCTCTTGCCAATCCAGGGTCATAGTAGTTGTCTAGAAAGATTACTCTGTTGTGTCAGTAATCAGCAGCCTGAATGGTCTCATCTCAATAACATTAGAAAAAAATTCCCAGCCGCACTCTGGTCCGCAGCAGAGTGCTCTAATCGGGGAAACAATTTCCACCTGGGCAAAACTGCTCTCGGGACAACAAACGCGATGTCGTTTTCTGGCAATTAGAGATAGTTGCTCTCCTTTCTCTGTGCATGTTAAATTGTGTGTGTACAGCATAGGGCAGAAACACTGAGTGCGGAGGACAAAGAGACCTGAGAACCTGCTTTTAATTAGCTTCTCCTCTGACACTGCTTGTGTCTCCCCCGGTCCACCCATCCTGGGCCCTCTAATCATTTCTTACCATAGGCAATGAACATATGTCCCTCTGCTCAGCTAACAGGCACCTGTCTGCATAAGGAGGCAGATCAACCCCCAACTCCTCCCTCCCTGCCGATGTAGATGTCGAAGCTTCGAATTTCAATTCGGCCCCTGGGTCTGAGGCCCAATTTTGAACAAGTTGGCATGGGGTGGGTTCTGGTGGTGTACTTTTTAATTGCATTATCCTGGGTGATGAAACTCTTTTCATTCTTCATGCATAAAGCGCATGCTGCACGGGGCACACACTTCCCACCGTGACTTTGAGCCCGGGCCCAGTTCCCTCCCAGGGCCACTTTGTCAGCTGTTCTAAGATCTTTTGTCATCTCAGTGCTATTAATTGCCCTTGAGCAGCACCAGGCTTTTTAATTCAGGTTTTCCTAGAACAGCAGGAGGGAAAATGGAATGATTGTAAAAGGGAGTTGATGTTAATTGCTAATGTAGGTGCACATTTCCTTGTTTAAGATAGTCCTTTACATCTTGTAGTCTGGAAATAAAGAAGCAGAGACTGGATAAAGAATCACAGTCCTGGGACCTTCTTGAGAAGCCATAGGAGGAGGAATGAATGGGCTTTCTTTTGTTTCCTTGTTTTATTGAGTCTAATTGTCCCACAATCAAGGTATCCAAAAGATCTTATGTGAGTCCAAAATACAAAAGATGCCTGTGAGGGCCACACTGTGCATGCCCTGATTCAGAGACTCAGGGGGAAAAAAGAAACAAAAATTTAACCGGAGCAATATAAAGGAAATTTTATACAGGCTCCTTAGGAGATTTAAAATCCTAGCCATACTGCTGACAGCAGGTGAAACAATTATGAAAGAAGAGAACCTACTGTTTGGGGAGTTTGGAATAGAGTCAAAGGATCAGGCCCTTGACACAGACTTTAAAAGAGTTGGGATAGAGTTTTAGCAGCAACAGGTGAGTTCATCTACCATCTTGATACTAAGGGAAGGAAGTTGTTTCATTTTTTTTTAGACGGTTGTCATTTTAACCAGTTCCACCTTTGAAATGGTGTTTTAATTATGTCCATAATTGTATCCTAACATGATTTTTTTTGTATAAAACATTCTTTTAGGCAATGTTTTAAAAAAATACCTTTGTTTTGTGGTAGATGAATATTTCTCTTTCCTTAAACAGTAGCAATAAAAAAACAAAAAAACAAAAAGCCAAAGGTATGTGGCTTTTCATACTCCCTGAACTCCCATTCTGGGCTTCACCCATGTCCCACCCTCACTTTCACCCTCAAATGAGAAGGCAGAAACCCCACAAATACTCTGTGGCTTCTTGCCACCATTTTGGAGGTCACGGTGTTTCCTCTGAGAAACCTTTTAGAACTCCAGTCTGAGGCTGCAGCCAGCACTGTGGGAGGTTGGACCCCACCGTGGAGACCAAGGAAATGATGAGCCAGCTTGCTGTAGTTACACTAAGAAGCCTTTCAGAATGATTGCAAGTGACAAACAGGTGTGTGGATAGCAAGTCCACTAGGTTGACCATTTAAATCACTCTCCTCCCTGAGGGCTCTTACAGCTGAACTTCAGGAGGGAAACACATCTACAGAGTGGCAGGAACCCCTTTGTGGCAGATTCACAGTCAGACCTAAAAGTCTGAAGTGCAAAGAGCCAAGACCTCACAGAGGACCCAAGGGGACACAACTTGAGATCCTCCAAGTGAAGGTTCTTCTGATGCATGCACAAGTGCTCCCAAGCCGATCCCTATGATGATAGACATCCTCACTGAGGTCAGATTTGAGGGTCAACACCTTATCCAAAAAATGTCCTGGCACCAAGGCATGATATCCTCTCCCAATCTGGTTCTCCAGTGTTGTTAAAGACCTGCTTATGTCACAATTGCTTAGAATTCCCAAGAAATGGGGAGCCCAAGGAGTTATTTCTTTTTTCCATTTTTCTGGCATTGTTAAAATCTTACAAATTGTCCCACACATTGGATGCCTACTCTGCAGAGGCACAGCTCTCTGGTATTATAGGAAATATATAAATGTAAGGTGTCTCTTAGAACACTGTGTACCAAAGTCAGAGGGGTTCACACCCTTGTTTTCAGCCCAGCAAGTTACTTGTTGAAGGCATGTTACTTCTGGTCACTGTATTCCCTTTCCAAACTAGGTGGGGAGACCTTACACATCACTATGTGCATGGGAACCCTGAGAAACGGTTCATTCCTCAGAAAGTCAGTCGACAAGCTGAGGATAACAATGGTTCTGCCATTCACTAAGAGCCCTCTAAAGGGCCACCAACAGGTCCCAACTGCAGATAGCCATTCAGGCTGTGTGGTGGGAATTCACTGGAACCCCAAGATCCTACCTTGATGACAGTTGTGGCTATGGCATAATGATAAGAACCTGGTCATGGGAGTGAGGTAGAACTTAGCCTCTTTCTTTCTTCTTTCTTTCTTTCTTTCTTTCTTTCTGTCTTTCTGTCTGTCTTTCTGTCTTTCTGTCTTTCTTTCATTTTATGTTGAGAGAGACGGAGCACAAGTGGGGAAGGAGCAGAGAGAGAGGGAGAGAGAGAATACCAAGCAGGCTCTGCACAATCAGCATAGAGCCCTAGGCAGGGCTTGAACCCACAAACCGTGAGATCGTGACCTGAGTCGAAACCAAGAGTTGGATGCTTAACTAAGTCACCCAGGTGCCCCAGAGCTTAGCCACTTTCTTACTGGGTGGCTCTAGTCAAGTTATGTAACCACTCTGTCTCAGTTTCCTCAGCAGTGTAATGGGAAGGATGACACCTGCATGGTGGGGCTGATTTAGAGATTGAAGTAAGGTTAATGCATGTAGAATTGTGCCTGGCACTTAATAGATGCTCAGTAGATGCGGCTCAGGAGTGTATGACTGGATGATCTGTGTCAGGACATTGTAACATCCTAGGCATAGTGTTATACATAAAATTCGAGTGTTGCTCTGGAGAGTGGGAGGGAACACTTGTCATAATTGCACAAGGTCAAAGTCATGGATGGGACAGTCCCAGATTTAGGTCATCATCTCTAAAACCATGTCCTACTCTTTCAACATGGGTCTTACCTGGTGCTTTTAGGAGTGTTTCCCGTTTTGAAGGAGGGGCTGCTTTCAGCATGACCTCCCCTGCCTGGGCTCAGGTGGGTCTGATTAAAATCCATCCACTGTCCATCCTTCTCCCTTGGACCCCACCTACAAAAGCCCAGCTAAGCTGGCTAGCTGACAGACCAGCAAGCTTTAAATGCTATAGTGCCCTGTAGCTAACGCAAATGGCAAAACCACTCCTAGTGTCAGGCCACTGGGCTCCTTTCATGAGAGAAGGCTCCTTCAGTGGGGAATTCTAGCCACAGTCATGATCCTGGACGCCCAAACACGCCATCCCCTTTCCATCAGCCCACGGCTGTGACAGCACTTAAAGCTGCAAGTGACAAAGACACTTCACAGAGGGGATCGATGTCAGGTTAGAGCAGAGCCACTTGAGAGCAGACAGGAACAAAGATGCTCTGGTGTTCAGAAACTGCTCCGCCCTCCAGCGAAAGGTGAGAGAACATTGTGCTCACAGAAGTTTCCATACCTGCCCACCTGCCCCACGTGCTTTTCACTGGAAAAAGAATCTGCAGTTTGATTTAGTCTTCATTGTTCCCAGTGATAGCCATTCCAAATTTACTGTTTATGTGGTGAAGAAGGAGATATGCTTAGAGACTTAGAAAAAGTAAATTTAAATCAAACCATATGATTTAAACTTGAAATTGTTGGATTAGTACAGAGTTTGTAAAATCTACTGTTCCATTCCCTTTCTTCCAGAAATAGAGCAGTCTATAACTTTTCTTGGTCTGCACATTGCATTTTCTTCCCTGTGCTTGGTGTTCCTTCAACTCAAAAATGAGAGTTAATAATTCCTGCCTTACCTGCCTCGTGGGATTTTCTGTGCTGATTAATGGCCATAAAATAACATAAATAATCTTGTTTAGATGGTGCTTTAAAGTTTATAAGGAAAGCGCTTTTCCATTCAATCCTCACAATGACCCAGTGAGGTGGGCAGTCTGGGTTATGGTGCATAAATGTGGGGTCGAGGGTACTAAACAGTGTAAGAAGCAAAGCACTGTGCTCACCGATGGCATGAATGTCAGGAATAATGACCAGGAGTGTCCCAGTGTCTGGTTCTTTCAGGAAGGGTGAGAGCAAGGAGTGGCTCACCAGCCCCCTGAGTGCTTTTCCTGACACTGCAGGGCATCCCCAGCTCCAATGTACAGGGGGGACCACGGAGCTGTGTTAGGGTTGGTTGGGGAAGATGTGGACTCAGCTCCATTTGCTTGCAGCCACAATCCCTGTTGTGAGCTCTGTCCGTATCACAGCCCTCCCCAAGAGAGGGCATGAAGGGATGCAGTGGGATCCCTTCTACTTGCGTGTGGCTTCACTGTTGCCTACCTGGTGGGCTCAGTGCAGCCCACAGTGAGAATTCAGTGGTCAGGTGCATCTGTGGCCCCCCACACAGTGTGAAAACTCATTTCCAGTATTAGTCTGGAGAACCAGCAGAAATGCTAGCTCTCCTTCCTGGCAGGCTCGGGCCAGTGATTCGCACCCAGGAGGCAGTGAGGTGGCATCAACACTGCCTCTTCCATATCTGAATGACTTCAAAGATTAAGCTTCTGAAAGTAACTGGATTTTACCAGCAATCACTTGAGTTTTAGATTACATTTCCAATCTAGAATTCCACTCCTTCATTAATGTCAGCCCTAGCACCCTAGAGTCACTATTCCTTTAGACGTCAGATGTCACTTTTTGCAGGAGTCTTTGTGGTGTTCTCCAAGTCTCCCACGGCACCCCCTGGAGTCACCCTTTCTATTTCAGATGCCTCGCACAGAGTTAATACATAATTTTAGAATAAGTTGGTGTCTAATGAATTAATTGAAGCAGCAGAGAGAGGAATGGAAGTAGAACTGAACACATTGCAGGCTTGCATGTAACACCGTTGGTCATCTGTCCATTCTGATTTCCTGTATTTGCCAGAATCAACATGGTTAAAACTCATCCCTCAGCCTCCAGGTTATCCCTGCTTCATACTATCTCTACACTACAAAACTATCATCCCTCAACCAGCCAACTTGAAAGACAATTTTTAAAGGGGGTTGGGAGGGTACATGAGAGTTTGTTTTATAAAGTTTTTACTTGAGGAAAAAAAGTGAAAGTGATCACAGAAAAACGAACTCACGTTTTCTAATGCTCACTACCCGATTTCTCTGGGCCCATGAGCACAGAGCTGTGTCCGCTGTCTTTGCTAACTGGAGCCTGAGGCTCACACTGACAATCAGGCTACTTAAGCTGAGGTGGCTGCTGAAGGGCACGAGTGGATGCTGGGCTGTCAGGACACAGTGCAGATGTTCCAGGCATGACCCTCTATCACCCAGCACCCAATATTAATGAGTGATCTCCTGGCTTGATAACCACTGTCTGCTGCTATGCATTCCTAACACTCATATTGTATCACATTTCAGTTATTTTAGACAAGTCCCACTTTGCATGATTGATCAGTATTTTTACTTTCATGAGGTTTAGGTAGGTGGGGAAAAAGCCACAGCAAAAGAGCATGACAGGAAGTTTCTTTGTAAAGAGTCATGTATTACCTTCGGGTTATGGTTTCTTAAAACCCAAATTTCTTAAGTGTTCTGAGATTAAAAGCTTCCTATTTGCCACAAAGTTGAAGGATGATGATTTAGCTGGTGTTATTTTACAAGCACGATTTTACATTTGGCCCTCTACAGATTAATGAGTCTTTAATTTTCACTGGGGAAGGTCATTATGAGAGAAGTAGATTCTGGATCCTGACAGAACTCATTTGGGAAGTGAAACTGAGGAATTGTACTTAAAATGTGCAGCCTACCTCTTCCCCCAGAAATGTTCTCTGGTGGGAGGGAGGTGACTGGCAGAGTCATCCTGGTCTGCAAGTTGTATTAGGCTGCTTCTAGATCACTTGAGAAAAACGGAGGAAAAAAGAAGGGTGTTGTCATAACCTATAAACTTTTCCCTTTATTTCCTCGGCTTTCTCTCCCAATAAATTGAGATAGAAAGGAACTTTGAATTCAGTTAACCTAACCATAATACCTTATTAATTTTATAATTAAAGTTACCATTTACAGAACACTTATTATGTGTGTCATAATATGAGCAGCACAGCAAGCTAAGTACTATTATCATCTCTACAGATCAGCAACTGCAGCTCAGAGGTGGGGTAAGTTACCCGCCTGAGGTCACACAGCTTGATATGTGGCAGAGCCAGGATGGATGCTGAGGGTTGTCTGATACTAAAGACAACACTGTGCACACTTACACATTTTCTCTCTTGTTTAGAGGATAAGGGGAATCACGTCCACAGGTATTGAAGGACTTTTTCTAAGTCACACATCATGTTAGTGGCAGTGCTGTGACATAAACACAGGTTTCTGGATCCAAGGCTGTCATTCTGCTATAGCACCAAAGCATCATAACCTGACATAGCAACCATGCAGCTATCCAACTTCCATATTCTGAGCAGCTTCCAATTTTCTGTAATTTTTAAAAAAAAATTTTGAAGTTTATTTATTTTGAGAGAGAGCATGTACGCATGCTTGCCCGTGTGAGCCAGAATCAGAGAGGGGCAAAGAGCCATGGAGAGAGACAATCCCAAGCAGGCTCCGTCCTGTCAGCTTAGAGCCCAATGTGGGGCTCAATCCCACGAACCATGAGATTGTGACCTGCGCCAAAATGAAGAATCGGATACTTACCCAACTGAGTCACCCAGGTGCCCTTTCCTATAATTTTTAAATTTTTAGTAAGAATTCTTTTTATTCTATACCCAAATAATGTGTTTTGGTAGATTTCTCTTCATTCTACCAATAAATTCATAACTTAGAAGCCGCCTTTTTAAGATCATGTACCTTAGTTTCTAGTTGGAAAATATGACCACTCTCCAGAGTTGCCCTACATATAGGTTTGGGACAAGAGTGTGTGTGATGGATGACTAAGCTACCTCAAGAGTTATCAGAGCAGGCAGCACTGAGGTAGCAGATGGATGCTAAGGGACTCTGAAGACTGACTCGATGTATTCCATCCCATCCATCCACTGTTCTGCTTGACAAGTCCGAAATTTCTGGCCTTAGAGTCACTTCTTTGGATTAAGGTATCATATCACCAATTAAGATAGATATATGCTATGGTCTATTGTCTGTAAATATTGAACTTGAATGCAATGAACCTGATGGCCAGTTGTCTGGGGAAAAGTCGAGATACGGGGGAGGTAGTTTTTGGTGTAAGAAGCAGAATTCAGGAAAGACTCAAGGCAGAGGAACTAAATGCCTGGTAAAAGGTCAGTCCAGGTATAATAATGCCCAGTGGGGCACTTGGAGTTGAGGCAAGCAAATATAGGAGAAACAGAATTTGTCAGGAAAAATGGTAATGATTCTCTTGCTACCTAGAGTACTTTTAGGAAACATTCATAAGTAGCTTGGATAGTTGGTGGATGACATAGTACCGGATACTCAAGACAGAGAACCAGAGACAGGGTAGAGGATTCTAAAACAAGCCATAGGGGGGCTTGAAGACAAACCCTGCTAATAGGTTCATGCAATCCTGACACTGACCTCAGGTTATGGCTCCTTGAAAGAGCAACCAGGTGCCTATCACATATGCCCCAGAAGAATTCAGGCCACATGGCTTCAGTGTGAGAGTGAGAGTGGGCATGGAGCCACTGACCCTCAGTGTCTATACAAAATAATCAATTCCCTGGGCCTCCTCCCTCATCTACCAAGCAGAGATAGCTGCCATGGAATTCTGCAACACTCTCTTCACAGCTTGCCCTGGCATTGCCACACTGTTCAGTGTTTACCTAGAAGGGCTGGCAGGCACTTCAGAAGGAAGCAGGTGAAGGAAGATCCATCTCTACCACCACATCCATCCTTCACCTGAGATTCAATCCACCACACAACAAACCACCCTGCATTCCCATCAGGTCAGTTTTCATTACTTCTTTTTAAAAAAATTTTTTTTAACGTTTATTTATTTTTGAGACAGAGAGAGACAGAGCATGAACGGGGGAGGGTCAGAGAGAGGGAGACACGGAATCTGAAACAGGCTCCAGGCTCCGAGCTGTCAGCACAGAGCCCGACGCGGGGCTCGAACTCACGGACTGCGAGATCATGACCTGAGCCGAAGTCGGCCACTCAACCGACTGAGCCACCCAGGCACCCCAGTTTTCATTACTTCTAAGATGTGGATGAACACAGTTCAAGCCAGAAATTAGTCCCCAAGGGTGCTTGCTGTTAAATTGGTTGGATAAGTGGCAAGTGCAGCAAATCAGCCCTCAGTGAATTTAGAATTTCAGAATCATGGTGATTATCCCTTGATGGGAGGAGAGGGAGAGGATGAGACAGGATACCAAGTAACCTATCCCTGACCTCCTATTGTTGAGTAATCAAGGCCAATCACAGACTCTTGGTGTGCAGAAGAAGGCTTTGCTAATCACGGTGTGCAGAAAATTATATTTTGGCTAAGGAGAACCTCTTTAGTACACACTTTGCCTGTTGTGTGGGCTCGAGAGGAAATTATGTAATAAGAAGAGGTGTTGCTCACAGGAAGTGAAGTGGCAGTCTCTGAACCCTGCGCCCTCCCACTTCAGACTCCAGGAAACCAATTCTACTGTCCTGGGGCAGGTGGCTGCACAAGTGCCCCCTGCCTCCAGTGTACCTGACCAGTTGGCCTTCATGTGGCCACGCTGCTTGATATTTGCCCCTTTGGAAACCATTATATGGTTAGGTTCTCCTAATGGCTCACATTTCACCTGGTAAAAGTTTATCCAGGAGCATTTTCCTGAACCTGAGTTTTAGTCTCAAGCCAGGGCTATTTCTAGGGTCCAAAGGGTGTGTGCCCATCTGGGAATTTGGTTGCTTCCTTTAACAGCAACAAGCAAAACTCCCGACTCTGTAGGAGGATTTGCCCCCAGAAGATGACAGATTCTAGGCAACTCCTTCTTCTACTTTCTGGATCACTGCTAATGGTTCCCCACTGCCCCTGTTACACAGGCTCAGAACATTCAAAACAAGTTTAATAGTACCTAATTTCAATAAAGATAATTACAAAAGGCTTTTTTTTTTGGCTGAAAAGAACATCAATAAAAATTAACAAATGTAAGATGACATTTTGGGGGTGCCTGGGTAGCTCAGTCAGTTAAGCATCTGACTCTTGATTTTGGTTCAGGTCATGATCTCACGGTTCATGAGTTAGAGACCCGCATTGGGATCCCAGTCTCCCTCTCTCTCTCTGCCCATTCTCCACTTGTGCTATCTCTTTCTCAAAATAAATAAATAAATGTAAAAAAAGATGACATTTTGAAGTCAAACATCTTATGAAAGTAAATACTGTACTCGTTTTTTTAAGATAGTCCATGCTTTGGAAGACTCCCTGTTTAAATTTTTTCTTAATGTTTATTTATTTTTGAAAGAGAGAGACAGAACAGAAGCGGGGAAGGGGCAGAGAGAGCTGGAGACACAGAATCCGAAGCAGGCTCCAAGCTCTGAGCTGTCTGCATGCAGCCCGATGCGGGGCTTGAACTCACAAGCCATGAGATGATGACCTGAGCCAAAGTCAGACACTTAACCGACTGAGTCATGAAAGCGTCCCTGGAAGCCTCCCTGTTGAGATGATTGAGATGGGGTGGTTCTCATTAGCAGCAGTGTAAACACAGACATGGAGAGAGAAAGGATTAGGTAGCTTTCTTTAAGCTATCTCTCCTTTGAGTGGGAGGTTGGTCTGAAGTGAGGAGAGAATATCATTAAGAAAGAAACAAAAGAGCTGGAAACAAGCACTAGCAACAGACTCACACTGCCACGTCCTTCCTTGCTGGCATCTCTATCTAGCCCTATGTGAGACAAGTGTGTCCAGGACTTCCGTGGGAAAGCACAATGCCCAATCCTGATGATCTCTGAGCATTCGTTGAGTAAGGATGTCATTAACGCCCAACTCTCGGCCTTTCTCTCTCTAACCCTTCACTCATTCTTCCATAGAGATGAGCACTGAATCACTGTGAACAAGGCAAACATGTTTGAACCTCGGGGTTTTTTTTTTCTTTTTTTTTAATTTTTTAAAAAATATTTATTTATTTTTGAGACAGAGAGAGACAGAGCATGAACAGGGGAGGGGCAGAGAGAGAGGGAGACACAGAATCTGAAACAGGCTCCAGGCTCTGAGCTGTCAGCACAGAGCCCGACGCGGGGCTCGAACTCACAGACCGTGAGATCATGACCTGAACCGAAGTCAGATGCTTAAATGACTAAGCCACCCAGGCACCGCTGAACCTCGGTTTTATAGGTTGCATGGGGGCACTGGGTTAAGAATTCACGACATGCCTCCAAGATCCCAGATTAATTTGGAGGTTTCTCTATGCCAAGTGTCATGTGGCAGACTTCTTTGTAAGAATCTCCCAAAATTCATTCTTTTGTTTTGCAAAAGTACTGTTTTGGGATAGCTGAACTTTTCTCTTTTGTGTTTCTGTGTTTTCTTTCAACATGAGGCAGCCTAGGCCCAGGGAAGAAGCAAAGCATCCCAGTTCAGCAGAGGTGACCGGGCTCTCAGCTTCCTACTGAGTTGAGAGCTGGTAGTTGGCTGAGGGGGCTGGGAGACATGCAGGGGATGTATGGAAGATGGGTTAGGCACTTCCAGTATCTGTGGTACCATGGATTATTGAGAAAAGGTCAAATTTCCCAGGTCCTGACCAAGCTAGGAACAGTTCACAAGTTCATCTGCATGGTGACCAGGAAGGCTGCTTGAGCCTGGATCCACACTGCCAGCCAGAGCAGAATCAGCTCCAGATCGGGACCTCACTTATTCCTCCAGTGGCACAACTCAGGGCAGCCTCATCCTGTGCCCTGAGTAACATCTCAGAGATGAGCCAGCAGACAGGGGAACAACTTGAAGAACTGAGCATTTCTACCAAAATGACTAGTTAAATCTCAAAAGAGAGTGTCGATTATGGTTTCCATCCAAAATTTAAATCTAACTAAGGCATTCCTCTCTACTACCTATCAGATGGGCCCCCAGCTCATAAGAGAGAGAAGGTCAGTTGTAGATTCAATAAAGAATCTCTACCTTCTTTCTACTTCCAAGTTGTAATGAGTGATTTGAGGGATCACACTCTCATTCCTTCACTTATTGATTTCAACAGGTATTAAACACCTGCTACCTGCTAAAAATTGTTGGTGCTGATTGAAGTTGTGAGGGGTGACAGATATTTTGGTCTGGGGGGGGGGCAGTGGCTGTCCAGACCTAGTGTCATTATAGAGCGATCTTCAAATAAGATTATTATTATATCCTATGCTGGGAAGGGTGGGCTCTGCTCCAAAGGTGTGTATCTTAAATAGCTGACTGTTTCTAAAGCACTACCCTGGTAAAATAGTGTTTATTCCACTTAGAATAACTGGCTTGAGGCTATTGCTACTGACAACGTTTCCTGCAGTTGGATGGAGAGAAAGAAAGAAGCATGGAGCCCAACAGTTGGCCCAAATATTTGTTTAGTCATGTCTTCAAATCAAAAATATCCTTACAAAACCATTTCTCAAGGTAATGGAAGAATCAGGTAGATTAGGGAGACCCAATCAGGTGTTCAGGTTTTCTAAACCCCATTATAAAATTGATGAATCCTGCGCACAGGAGAAATTACAAAATGTGTCACTCTGATAATTGGTACAAGAGGAAATACAAATAACAAACACAGGGAATTAATTTATATTTTCACAAGTATAACAAAAAAAAGTACTTACTAAAGCAAACGTGAAGAACTATTGTCATTGGAATTAGCAAAACAAATGCATCAAAATTTACTTTACAATGTTTTATACATTTATTGCTATGTTATTGCTTGTTTTGTAAGTTGGTATAAACTTTTTGGGGGAAAGCAGTATGAGAAAGAATAGAGAACAAAGATGGTCATAAATTTTGGCCTAGTGATTTCATTCCTAAGACTTTATCCTAAGAAAATAATTCAGGAGAAGCAAGAGCTCTCTGAGGTAAGGGAATCTTCTTCTTTTTATTTTTTTAATCTTCTGCTTTTTAAAAAATTTAAATCCAAGTTAGTTAACATATAGTGTAATAATTATTTCAGGAATAGAATTTAATGATTCATCACTCACATACAACACCCAGTGCTCATTCCAACAAATGCCCTCCTTAATGCCCATCACCCATTTAACCCATCTCTCCAACCAATGTCCTGCCAGCAACCCTCAGTTTGTTGTCTGTATTTAATAGTCTTTTATGGCCTGTCTCCCTCTATGTTTTTATCTTATTTTTGCTTCTCTTGAGGGAAGGGAATTTTCTATAACATTATCAATGTGGGGGGGAAGAAAAGGGACACAATCTGAATGACTAACATTAGGACAAAGTGGGTATGTTTCACAGTGAATTGGCAGGCAATCTCAGAGAGAAATAGTTATGGAAACAATTGAAGAATGTGATGAGGCAGTATTAAAAGAAAAAACACAGTTAAAAATGATGCTATGGTTGCTTATGATGCTATGGTTGACCATGTATAAATAAGCAAAAACAGTAGCAGTAGCATTGAGATGGCATAATTATGATATTTTCCAACATTTTTAATTTTGTTACACCTCGTTTTTTTTGTTTTGTTTAAAAAAATTTTTAATGTGTATTTATTTTTGAGAGAGAGAGAGACAGACAAAAAGACAGCAAATGGGGGAGGGGCAGAGAGAGAGGGAGGCGCAGAATCTGAAGCAGGCTTCAGGCTCTGAGCTGCCAGCACAGAGCCCGACGTGGGGCTCAAACCCATGAACTGCGAGGTCATGACCTAAGCTGAAGTTGAGCTCATGACGCTTAACCAACTGAACCACTCAGGTGCCCCTGTTTCACCTCACTTAATTTTTAATGAAAAAGCATTCACATGAAATCTAAGGTCTCCAACAAATAGAACATGGTCATGCAGGGTCTCAAATGTTAAAAATAAGCCATCATGTGAGTGAGTGATAGCTGTACTTCAGGGGCTGGGAAATGGCTTTTAACCAAGATCTATAATGAGTATGCTGAGTGGTTTGAGGTGTGTCAGAATGGAAGCAGCACATAGAGAAAAGTCATTTCTTCTTCCAGGAACCACATTAGCCATCTCTGTATCACTCAGCACATCGGACACAGCCCCGGGCTTCCCAGAACTCCAGCATCCTGGTGGAAATACTCTATAGAAAGCATGGAAAAGCCAAACCAACAAAGCCAGACTGAAAGGTTTTTAATTAGATCAAAAGGGTTGAGTGTGGTCTGGGTTTCACATGAAACATATTCTTTTTCATCTATTTTCTCACTCAAATACTATTGTGTGAGTAATCTCCAGGATCCACTCAGCCTGGTTTATTTAATTTAATATTATTTTGTTACTTTACTTTATGTCTTCTGATACAAATGCGACTCTTTATAAGACTTACAGATTATTTCCTGGGCGTCTGAAAAGGAATCTGTCAGGGTCCTTCACCTAAAAGACTCACACACACAACACACACTCACACACACACAAAAATCCTCATCTTTTTTCATTCAGGTAAAGAAAGACAAAGAACTGAATGGGGCCAGGAAGCTGGACCACCATTTTGCTTATGATCAGCAGTTTTGATTCCTAGGAGAGAGACAGCACAAACCAGCCATGCAGCAAGGCAGTGGGCAGCCAGGATTTATATGGCTCCAATTTCCTCAGGAGGACCCCCTGGTGTGACCGCTCTGCTGTCCACAAGAAACACAGGAACCCTGGTGCCACTGCTTTAATAATTAGATGCTACCCAAGCCCTTTGATTTTGTGTTATGAAACCTTTCTTCCATAAAAGGAGGGTTTTCCCTGGCAACCCCCTGAGCCTTTGGGACCTCAGGTGACTTCTGTACCCGGGTGGATGTTGTACAGCTTCACCTCCTGCAAGTTGCCTCGTCCCTTCAAGAGCACGTGTGGGCCGGGGGGAAAGACAGTTGCTCCCTTTGAGCTCAAGCTCATTTGTTCAAATGAACAATTCTTTTTCCGAGAGCTTTTCTCTGCATCTTTGTTACTAAATAATCGGCATGGAATCTAATGAAGTTATCACATTTGATGTATCAATGAGGACATTGAAATTAGACTAAAAATTCGTAACTACTCAACTTACACCATCTTCTATATTTTGCCTTCTGACAATCACGTGAAAACCCCAAGGATGTCAGATTTTATGCATCTATTATTAGGCCTGGGCATGATTCTTCCCGTGGAATTATCCCCTACTTGGAGGAGGGGCACTAGGAATGAAATTTCAAAATTGCATCAAAAAGATGTGAAGGGAAAGGCTGTATCAAACCTGCTATTTGCTGTAAAACCACATTGTCTGAGTGTTTATCGAGTCTCTGAAATCTGGCTAGACAAAGTTCCTCTTTTGCTGAAAAATCCAAAGTTTGGAAAATCATTGTCATTTTCAGGCTAATGTCCATTTTCTTAGCTCTGCAATAGAGAAAATTCCATCAGTATATATTTCCTTCTCAATTACTAACATGTTTCTTCAACAATTTTTAAAATTTAAGCTACTTTATACACTATCATAAAATTCCAATTTAATTTACATACATCAAGATAAAATGACTAGGAGTTTTTAGGGGTCATAATGTAAACAGAGAGAGGGCAGGTATGATAAAGAGGGAAGGAAATTCTGGTGTTCTGGCCCTTTCCATGCAGTCTGTCTTAGATTGGTGTGTAAGAGTCTCTCATAGAGCCCAGGTTACTAAGTGAACCTTAAGACAGCTGTAATCCATGGCATCCTATGCAACTTTGCTCTTTACAAAATACTTCCTTCTCAAATTCACTGCTCTTTATCCACAGCTATGAATTCTTAGTGACTGGGAAGTGCTTCCAACACTTGAGCTTTTTTGTATCAAGACCAGAAAACATGAACAAGTACAGTGTTTTCAACCAGAGTCCCTTATGATTCTTCCATCACCACTATCAGCTATATTCAGAAAGAATTCCCTATATAGTTCTAAGTAGGATTTTTAATCTACAACAGAAATAAAAATAATGACCATAAAAAAAAAAGACTGCTATCCTGTCAGTGTATTGGAATACTAAAATAATAATTGGAGTCTTTCTACTCACTCCCCTCTTGTGGAGTAAGATGTTCAAAAGCAACAGTGGTTGCTGGCAAGGGATTTTATTGGGTAGGATTTCACCATTAATGTGCTCCTATACATTTACCTCTTTCTCCAGTAGGTAACTCTACAATTTTTTCTCTGTATATTTTATTGTCTTTTAAGGAATTGATAAGGGTCTCACTTCTAGTTTCATCTCTAAGGCCTCTTTTCTAGTTAATATATCTCTTTAGATGTTCAACAAAGCAGAATCAACCAAATTCTCTAAGGAAACATGTCAGAGTAATTGTATGAGAACAGAGAACAATATTCTTCACAGTGTTGTCTATTATTATTAGTGCATGCATAAAAATGCTTAATATTGTAATTCTGAGTGAAGTAGGATTTTGAACAAAAGTCAATTCTCTGGAGGGAGGAGAATGGGAGAGGGAAGGAGAGGGAAACATCTCATCAGAACTTCCTAAAGACATTATCACTGGAAAAGGCTAGAAATGAGGAATAGGGAGCAGTGCAGTAAGATTACCAGGCTTCCAACTGAAAGAGAAGTCTCCTGCTACTTATGACAAGAAAATTTTATATGCTGTCCCTCAGGGAAGGTACAGCCACTATTAAAACCACATCATCATTGAAAAAAAAAGCTATATCTTGATTAATAGAATCAGGGCCAGATGCTAACTTTCAGAAACAGATAAAGAAATCCAGCTTCTCAAACCTAATGCAATTATTCATAAGGGATGATCGTCATAATTGCACATGCCCAAGGTCCTTGGGGGTATAGTTTGAAATTACCTGCTATATGCCGGAAATTTCTTGATAGTTTCTTGTTTTCACTTTAAAAAGCTTTGTGAATTGTGCATTATACCCCATAACATATCCAAGCTCATTTTAATATAGAAATAATGTTTTCAATTGCCACTTGTATATCCCTGGCACATTACTGGTATATAAGTGCCTCGATTTAATATACCAAGGGGAAGACATAATTTTGACCTGTGCAAAGCTCTTGGAAACCTTGTTAAAGTTTCTGATTCTACATGTCCAGGGTGGGATCCCAGGTTCCACATATCTAAAAAACTCCTGGGTTATTCCTGTATATCTGACACAAACAGCTGCACTTTGAGTATTGAAGCTATAGACCAGCAGGTTGTATGGTGTGATCTCTGACCAGCAGCTTCAGCATTTCCTGGGAACTTGTTAAAGATGTAGACCCTTAGCTCCCGTTCAGATCTACTGAATCAGAAACTCTGGGGAGTGGGGCCCAGGAATCTGTGTTTTTTAATAAGCCCTCCAAGAGATTCTGATTTAGCCTAATTAACCAAGGCAGTAAGAATTTAGTCAGCCAAGAGTAGAGATTATAGGCATTAGGTCCTTATAAACCTATAATACATAGATGGCTTCGAGATCCATGCAGATGACATAAAACCAAGAAAAGAAATTTCCTGAATCTGATTCAAGAGTCATGAATTAGAGCTGGACTCACTGCAACCAGGATGGTCACAGGACAAATATACTGCACAGTAAAGAACCAGAGGGGATAACCAGGAAGTGTATCAGAGAGATTAGGAAGAAGTCCCTAAGAGGAGATGAAAGTCTACCTGAACAATTTCATCCATATGAGCTTAGGCAGCAGGTATCTGAGTTCGACATGCAAGCCTGAGAAGTAGAGGGGGCGGGGAATATTCCTATGGAATCAATGTGCCATCAGATTGTAATTAATGTGACATACAGAACATTGATCGCTGTACATTATCAGTTGCTCCTTGGGAAAGATTTGCTTTATGTACTTTAGGGTCTTCAACAGTTTCCTAAGGAAAATTCCCAACTTTGTCTTTCTTATCTTCTAAAGCATTTGTATGAGCTTTTGCTTTTAACAGGCAAAGAGATATATTCAAGTCGAGATATAAATAGCTATAGGGAGAGTACTAGAGGTCAGGTCTAGAGGAACCACAGGTCCCATGCAGGTAGCAGGGGCTTATGGTGGGAGACAATCAGAAAAAGTCCAAACTAGCCTCTGGAGACAGCTGGGATGGATGCTCCCCTCCTGCCTGGAGATGCCCTCACATGGTCTCTGTATGGCTAAAGAGCTGCACTGCTGCAAGAAAAACCTGAAATCTCCTTCAGCTTGGGTCAAAGTCAAAGCTTGGAGTCCCAAAATGAACCTGGTATTGCTGCTCACAAATGATGTGTTTTCTGTAGAGATATGAGGTGTGGCTTGTGATTTTATCACCACGCTTCATACCAGAGGGTATGTGACAGGGTTATTGCTCCAGAGAAGGATTGCTTTTTGTTCTGTTCTTTTTGGTGTTGTATTTCCTAAATTTTAAAGGACAGCCTTTAATTCATGTCTGCATGAGCTTTGAGGGATACCTGGACACCCGTCTTTCCCCAACACCTGTCCCCACTGTCATGGTCTATGGCTGCCACTCTTCCTCCGCCCCATCTGCAGATTGTCCCCACTTCCCCTCCGGAGGGTGTCAGCTAGTCCTGGCCACCTGGTAGGACTAGACCCTGCTGCTCTGTATGAGCAGCCCTGGCATTATGAAGGGTCCCTGAGGGAGCAGGACATGGAAATCAGGTCACAGGGCTGTCATAGACCCCTATGAACTATAAGGATCAGGGCCTTCTTTTTGTCCCAGCCCTATTTCTGCTCACCATCCTCTCTGGAGGGCCCTTTATCTTCCTCACCAACTTCCCCCATACCCCCCAAAAATACTTTTGGCAAAGTAAAGTGAGGTTAAAAACAATCATTCTTAGAGAATCTGAAGAAAAAAAATATTTATATAGAAACATACATATAAACAGATCATGTCTATGCCCCAAGCCTGAAATGCTCCTTCAAAAGGATATAAAGATTTAAGTCAAAGAGGTTAACACCTAAGACCCAACAGGATATTCAGAATGAGTACATTCAGTAATTAGACATATACCTATTAAATTGTTGACAAGCACTAGATACAATAGTCTATAAGGAGACAAAACAGCATGTATGCCCACAAGTGCACAAAGTCACTTTCTCAACAGCTGTTTCTAGTTACGTTAAATTTTTCTACATTCTATACACTTGGTTATGTACAGAGACAAGGCCTTTAGTTATAATGAAGAACTTGAATTGAAGCATGAATCAGATACCCAGAGGAGCTGACCTCGTTTGCCAAACAGAAATATTATGAAGATAAAAATTGAACCACATAATTTGTTTTATTGTTGTATTTTCAAAAGAAAGCCTCATTAACCAGAATAGAATATGTTTCCTAATAATCACAATATGATGCATAACATTTATTGAACAATTACTAAGGGAAAGACACTGAGTGAGTTATTTTAGTATAATTCAGTCCTCACAAAGTATTATAGGGCAGAGGTGGAAACAGGACAGTAAGTACTTGAGTGTCAGTCAATTCCAACGGAATGAGTGAACTGAAACCAGTTAATACTCTTTTTTTTTAACGTTTATTCATTTATTTTGAGAGAGAGAGAAAGAGAGAGGGAGGGAGCGAGAGAGAGAGAGAGAGAGACAGAGAGACAGAGAGAAAGAGAGAGAATGCAAGTGGGGGAGGGGCAGAGAAAGAGGGAAAGAGAGACAATCCCAAGCAGGCTCTGCACAATCAATGCAGAGCACAACTCAGGGCTTAGTCTCAGGAACCATGAGATCATGACCTGAGCTGATATCAAAAACAACCCAAGTACCCCTGAAACCAGTTAACTTTCGGTTTTGCATCACCCCATTGCATCCTCAGAATGAGTTTTTGATACATTGAGCCTAAGGTATGTGCCTATGCCTTGGCTGTGCTTTGGTGGGGAGAAGCAGGAGTTGGGAGATGTCTCTAGGGACATGGCTGTCTTCCCAGCAGGAGGGCAGTGCTCCTGATCGGTGCCACCAAGGCTGAGGCCAATGGAAAGGAGGTAACTTCCCAGAGAAAATCAGAGCAAAATGTTGGGTGCTCAGGAAAGGAAAAGTGTCCACTTCAGAAACACTTCAGAAATGAGTTATCCAAGTTCCGTAACTACAAAATGTTCACTCTTGGACAAGAAGACAGAACATCTGAAGCTCAATGCAGGTTCTACCTGAAACTTTGAAAGGACTTTGAAATTATTGTATAGAAACTGAAAGAAAAAAAAAGGAACATAAATGTCTTTTAGGAGACAAACTGATTAATTTCAAATGCACCAGGCCTCCTTTCCCTGGCCTCATTAAGACAGAAAATACTTTAGATCAGCCAGAATCTCAAAATGACACGCTTATGTCAAGAAAGTAATAAGTAAATAAATAATAAATGGTGAAGATTTTGAAAGGCTCATATTGATCTGGTTTTAAATCCCACTTCTGCTACATAGTACCTTGTGAGTTTGAATTATGCAGCTAGCATGGTGCTTTTCTCTTAGTAATTGTCCAATAAATGTTATATATCATAATGTGATATTTGGAAACATATCCTGTTCAGATGAATATATCTTTTGAAAATGCAGCAGTTAAAGATGATATTTATGACTTTTGGGTAAGCAAAGATTTCTTAAAATTTCTTAAGCAGAACACATTGGCACTCACTATAAAGTAAAAGTACATAAATTGCAATACATGAAAAATTAAAATTTGCACTTATCAAAAAAATCAATAACGAGAAGGAAAGCCATGAGTGGGAGAAGGTTTTACAATACATATAAATGGCAAAGACTAGACTATTCTAGACTCAAATCTTGAATCTGTGAAGACCTTTTTATATTATTTATAGACTTCTGCAAAAAATATTACCCCAAAACTGAGTGGCCTAAAACAACAAACACTTACTACCTTGCAGTTTCTGTGGGTCAGGAATCCAAGTGTGGTTTAGCCGGGAGCCTCTGGCTCATGAAATTGCATTTCTCATGAAATTGCAGTGGAGCTGTCTGCTGGGACTGTTGTCCTCTCAAGGCTTGGTTAGGGAAGGGTCAGTTGCCAAACTCACTCATGTGGCCATTGCAGGGATCAGGTGCCTTCTGGCCTTTGCCTGTATACATCAGTGTGACATTGAACAATTCACAGCATGGCAGCTGATATCCTCTAAACAAAGAGGATATCTCTGAGACAGAGATAGAGAAAGAGAGAGAGATCCAGCAAGACAGAAGCCACCATCTTTTTATAACCTGATGTCAGAGGTGACATCTCATAACTTTTGCCATATTCTGTTCATTAGAAGTGAGTCACTAAGTTCAGTCCACACTCAAGGGAGAGCCGCACAAGGGCATGAATACAGAGGGGAGGATTGTTGAAGGTTGTTTTAGAGGCTGCCTACCATACTCTTACAAGTCACTGAGAAAAGGGAAACAGCACAATAGAGAAATGGACACAGAATTAAGCACTTAAAAAAAAAAGTAAATCATCAATAAACATAGGGAAATGTGCTCATCAGGCATGAGGGAAATAAAAATTAAAGCCAAGATGAAATACTTCTATTCAACCAACAGAATAGCTAATGATAAAAAGACAGAATACCCCAAGCTTTGGTAAGTATGTAGAAAAATTGGAACTCTCATATACTTCTGGTGGGAGTGTAAATTTGTACAACCACCTTAAGAAACAGTTTGACAGTATTTATTACAACTAAGCTATACATAGTCTATGACCCAACATATTTACTCTTAGTTAAATGCCTAAGAAAGTTATATATATGGGGACACCTGCATGGCTTAGTTAGTTGAGTGTCTGATTCTTCATTTCGACTCAGGTCATGATCTCAGGGTTGTGGGATTGAGCCCCAGGTTTGGCTCCACACTGAGCATGGGGCCTGCTTAGGATTCTCTCTCTCTCCCTCTCTCTCTATCCTCTCTCTCTCAAATTAAAAAAAGTGTATATATGTGTATACCAAAAGACATGTATAAGGACATTCATAGCAGCTTTATTCATAATAATCAAAAAACTGGAAACTACCCAAATATCTATCAATAGAATGGATACTATAAGTTGTGATAAAAAATTGATTATGATAAAGTAATGATAAGGGGATAAATTACTGCTCTGCCTTAGCAATATGAGTGGATCTCATGAAAAAATTGAAAATTTTTTTAATGTTTATCTTTGAGAGACAGAGAAAGACAGAGAGAGACAGAGCATGAACAGGGGAGAGGCAGAGGGAAAGGAAGACACAGAATCTGAAGCAGGCTCCAGGCTCCAAGCCGTCAGCACAGAGCCCGATGCGGGGCTTGAACTCACAAACTGTGAGATCATGACCTGAGCTGAAGTCAGCCACTCAGGCGTCCTTCATGAAATAATTTTAGGCATAAGAAATAACCAGGAAAATATATATACTGTGCAATTTTATTTATATAAAACTCATAACCTTCCGAAATTAATCCATGCTGAGGAAATTTTGGAGAATAGTTACTTTTTGGTAGGACTTAATGACTGTGAAGGGGCTAGTTTGGAGAATCTAGGGACCTGGTAATGTCCTATTTTGTTGACCTGGTGTTAAACATCATTAACATCAAAACTCAGTATACTATACGTTTGTGATTCATGCAGTCTTCTGTATGTGTATTTCAATACAATTTTTACTTAAAAAATAATAAACTTTGTTTCTGCTATGCTCTTCAGAATGGTGGCTATGAGTAAGACTTACTAATAACTAATTTACTGAAAATTGAAATTCTGTGTCCACTGGAGCTATGTCCTGAGTCCTAGTCCTTAAGGTCTTAAATAAATACCAAGAATTAGCTTTTAATTTAATTCCTGGAAACTAAAAAATTGCTAACATTATTGACTTTTCTGTTTCCTGTCTTTCCCAAGGAGAACATTAGAAATGTTCTTCAGTTTGGAGGACCATCCACTGATCTCCTTCCCATCTTTAATGAGTCCACAAAGCCCTGTTCCAATACCTTGGCCTTAAAATGAGGAACAGAAGAAGGAATGAAACGGAGGAAGGGCAGAGAGATAAACAAAATGCCAAAGGCAAGAAAATTGGTTAAAATGTGGAATGTGGTGTGTATGTGTATGTGTATGTGATTGTGCACGTGTGTGTATGTGATTGTGGGATCAGAAGAAACTGGAGAGGAATGTCAAAGTAAGAAAAGATGAAGGAAGTGAAAAGAATAGCCAGAAAAGGGGAAAGAGTTGAGAGCTTTATTAGCCATATATTGAAATCTCCAATTTCAAATATGCTATCCTGTTGATACCACCATTGAGAACACATATCTTGATTCTTTAGAAAATAAAGATATATTTTATTATATAAAAAGGTTTAGAAAATAAAGTCCTGGATGTGAAATAATTTGCATGTAATAAGTGATAATGGAGAAAATAAAACCATGTAAGTTTGATAAAACTTTGTTTTCTTTCTATGAAAAGGTGAGGGTGGTTTAGAAGGACAGCAGGCAGCAAAGAGAACACCAAATATTTGGCTATAAGCCTCATTTTTATGGCTTCATAGAACTTATGATTTGGAATTGACCTTGAAATTCCTATAGCCTTACCCCAAATGTGAACTTCATAAATGCCAGATGGAAGAATCAGGATGGGGGTACTGGACATGCAACCTGGATAAATCCGTGCATCATGATAGGACACTTGGTCCTGTAAGAATCTATTATCTGGTCATTGTCATCAACTGCCACATTTCCTGAACCCAACATGAGACTGATTTTTCCATGAGATTTGAGGGTCCATATTATTTTATAGCTTCAACACTACAGAATGAGAAAAACGTGTGCACGCACGTGGATGCACAGTGGGTGAGCTGTGTTCAGCACATTCAGAGGCAGTAAATATTTTTGTTTTTAAGCAACTGTAACTTACAGCTATTGAAGAGTAAATATCCCATTGGTCACACATGGAGGTTAATGCTGTGTTAGAAAGCAAACTAAAAACAGCCTTCCAGGGGTGGCTCAGTTGGTTAAGCATCTGATTTGTGGTTTTGGCTCCGGTCATGATCTCATAGTTCCTAAGTGCGAGTCCGGCATTGGGCTCCACACTGACAGCACAGAGCCTGCTTGGGATTCTCTCTCTCCCTCTCTCTTTGCCCCTCCCCTATGTGTAAATGGTCTCTCTTTCTCTCTCTCTCTCTCTCTCTCTCTCTCTCTCTCTCTCTCCAAATAAATAAACTTCAAAAAAAAATTTTTTTTTAAAGATCTTCCACCAACTCCATCACCATTGTTTCCCAACCCTCCCCACCCTCCCTTTCCATCATAAATATTTATACCTAGGTTCCAAGCCATGGTAACACACCAATGATGAGGAGGAAGCTAAATTGATATCTTTACCTTTGTTCTCCTGTTTTCAACCTGGTAGAAAACTCTGTCTCAGAATGGAAGCTTTCTGCATGCATCCAGTGTAAGAAATCATTTAAAAATCTACCATAAACATGACTCTCAGTGAAAAGTATTTGCTTCTGTTTAACATTTGAAATCATTACTTTTAAATTAAAATTAATGTTTTACATTGAATAGTAGTAGGCATCATGGCAGAAAATTAATCTGTCTGGGAAGATACTAAATACTGAAATAAATCCATACATGCTGTCTGGACTGCCCTGTGTACTCTATAGCACATCTTATGCATGTTTCTTGGGAATTATACATAAATGGTTGAAAGCAATGTTTTTTTAATAAACCATCTTGTGGCAAGGACTTGCTTTCTATAGAGTGAAGAGTGTGCATGCATGAATGCTGTATTTGAATATAAACCTCATAGACCAGACTGCAGGATTCTCAGTGGTGTATCCAGGAAATATGCAGTTGGTTGGACCTTTTCTAATACTTTCCATTTTTATCAAAAGCAAAATCAAAGCAATTTTCAGTGCAAAACCAAATTCTAAACAACACCCATGAGAATTAGCAAAGCAACATTTCATCAGAAAATCACCTGCAGAATTTAGAATGCAATTTAGAATTACTAATTGGTGTGTTAAATGGATACATTCAGAAAGAGCTGAGGAGATGAGTCAACACTTCTGAAAGAACCATAATTTCAGGATTTCCTGAGAGAGGGCTCCAAATTATAAGCCTACCTAACACATTAGTGCATGGATTAGAGAAGTCAGTTCACCCAGACATTTGTTGTGTGCATAATTTCAAAAAGAATAAATACTACTTTGGAAATTGCTCTGGTTCATTTTGCCAAAAGTAACACCCTTTCTGGGCACATAGCCACTAGATATTTGCCCTGCTTTCTTTGTGACTACGGAACCTTGAAACATTGTTTGCAATTTTATCAAAGGATTCATTGAGTCAGAGGATAATCAGAGAGAACATATTAGCTATTAAAATGTAGCAAGGTGAGCCTGAGATTCCTTAGGAAAAAAGTTAGCTTTTATCTTAATACAGTCCACTTTTCATTTTTCACTATTTATTCACACTTGAATCCTATCATCTCACTACCTCAACTACCAGGCAACCATCATCTCTTTTCACCTCTATCTGTCCTACTGCAACAGCCCCCTAGATGGTCTTCTAGTCTCAATGTGGCTGAGTACAATCTGTCTTCCACCCAGTGGCCAGCATGAGCCTTCAAGAGCTGCTTAAACAGCAGAGGCTCCAAGGGCAGGAGAGGCAAATCCACACTGAGAGTAAGTATCCACCCTCTTGAAGACCAACCTCTACCCACCCAAGATGGGAAGGGTTTGATATAGTCATCACTATAGGACCTGTGGGTCCCTCTGTAGGGGTTCAACACTGGGGCTTGTTTCAGACACTCAGAGCAAGTGTGTCTGAGGCACGCTCCCTAAGTGGGAGTTCATGCTATTGGACTCATCAGTAGCTTGTCTGTGCCACCGTGGTTACTCTGTTCACAATCTGCAGGGTGAGTTCTGGGTGGCAGATGACAAAATCGGCCAACTGGCCAAGTCATTTTGTCTACTTAGTTATTTGGTGCCTTTTCTAGGGTGGCAGGTGCTTTCTGGTGGGCATTAATGTGTGATTTAAGCATCTTCACACTCTGTGCCTATTCTGATTTGCCCATCCACATGCACCTCTCCTGGAATAGCTTGTCTCAACATCCCTGTCCTTTCCCTTCTAGGCCACTGCCCAGTAACCTGTGTGTATTCACATCTCAAGCAATGTCAGGTTCACCACTCAGTGCTCTGCCCATTGGAAAATTTTCCCCTTTCTACTGCTTTTAGTCACCCAAGAATGTGGCCGTAATGCAGCCCTTGTTCATTTTTGGCTTGCACTCACATACTGATCCAACTATCTGCAAAACGACCTTGAACATCCACTGCCCCTTTGAGCAGGCTCTATGCAATAGGTACACTGGTGCAGTGGCAGTAGGGGACAGGTGGATTAACTTAGCCCTGAAAGAAAATGGCAAATGGCTATTGCCCTTCTCACATGAACATAACAAGTTTCTGATCCCTTTTCCTAATTGGAATGGAAAGAACACATCTTCCAAACCAATGGCAATCTGCCACATATCTGCAGCCTTATTAACCTGCTTTATTAGTAATGTCATAATTGACATAGTAGCTGCAATAGGTTGATACTTGGTTAAGTCCTTAATATACATCATCCTCCAGAATCTATCTGGTTTCTACAAGGGCCAGACTGGTGAATGAAATTGAGATATGATAGGAAATGCCACCTTTGCATCTTCTAGGTCATAATCGCTACCATCTACCCACAGTATCAGAGAAGACCATTTGGCCTTCTTCATTATAAAAAAAATCTTACTCTGCAGACCAGGAATACAATTTAGAGTTATTCCAGCTGTTAAGTATATCAGTTCTAATTGTGCATCAGGAACTAGGGAATGATATTAGGTACATCCATGAATCCAAGGAGCACACTGTAAGCTGGACTTTAGCTAGGACTCATTTATTTTTTACCTGGTTTCCTCAGGACCCCACACCGAATGAGGGCTATAATGATTTTTTGAGTCTCTGGTTATCAATGTCAACTCAGACTTAGTTCTTGAAAGTTTCTGTTGTTTTCCTTTTTCCACAGTGTATGGTCAACTGAATAAATGGCTATTGGTCCCTTTGGGGAAGAAGTAGGGGACTGTCAAAGAATATACTTTTATGATGTTACAGGATCCTATTGGGCCTGGCTACCTCTTAGGTAAAAGGGTTCCAGAACTGAAAATGCATTCAGGTGTGGGGACTGAGCAACAAATGGTGAGTTTTATTGCAGTAATTGCTCTCACGCTTTTACTTTTCCATTCTTTTTTCTTCTTTGGAAATTATAGATAGTAAGCAGTGCCTTGGTTGACTGCTGTCTAAGGCAATGGTCAGCAAAATATAGCCAAATTTACCTCTGGCCTACCACCTGTTCTTGTAAATAAAGTTTTATTGGAACATAGTCATGTTTAGGCTTTTTATTTTTGCCCCTACCATCTGCCAGGGAAGCTCAGGCATTTCTACTTTGCTAAGATTTGACCACCATTTCTTCCAGGCTTTTAAAAGCCACCTCAGAAATGACTTTGTTCCATCCACTGAGTCTTTCTTATTAGGATGATAAATCCCACATCCTGAGAAAATGTCCCGAGATCAATGAATAATTGCTTATCCAGCTTTACATTCTATCCTCCTCGATCAAATATCCTCAGAATATAATCCCAGGAGAACTTTCCTTGCTCTTGACAGTACTGGGTGATAGTTGTCTTCATTCTTTAGGTGTATAGTCTCTTTCTTGCCCTATCAGTCTCTACCCTCACCACAGCAGCATTATTCTGGTATTTAACCCTAATTATTCATCTGGCAGTAAGAAAGAAGATGGGGACAGCTCCTAAGGTGGGGGACACATATGCCTTGTGGGAGGAGGATTCTGCAGCATCTTCCAGCCTGGCGTAAGTGTCAGCCCTTATTGGGGAAAGGTAGACTCCCGGTGCATGGTACATGCCCAGAGGGTGGGGCTGTGGGTGTTGTAAAGTCAACATCATCAGGGACATCCATCCAGGTTTCTCTGTGTTAAAGAAGTACTTTAATGTCTTGGAGCTCTACCATTCTCAAAATTAAGTCTTAGCTTTGTCTTTTGGTTATGCCTGCCCTTCAGCTATAGGTAATAAGGACCTCTTTATATACTACCACCATTACCACTGGAAGCTCTATGGTTCTCACACTTGGCTATTAAGTGCATGTTAACAGCTCTCAGTCTCTCATTAATCTTTTCAGGGAGTCCATACACCTAGTGTCAACCAACCAATCGGGCTGTCTTTGTAGGCACTGTCCTCCTACTTCCAAATGCTATATCGTTATACCTAACACAGCATTTGCCTCCACAGGGACATTTTCCAGGGTCACCATCAGGGAAATATTTAGCAACTGATCTGCATCTTATGCTAGGGAGCAGACATGTGTGCTCTATGCTAAAGAGTAGCTGAGTTAATTCTCTGCCTTCATCTTGCTGTCTGTTTTCTCAGACCACTCTTGGTACCACTTGTGTTAATCCAGACCTTCTGAGAAACAGACATTAAAATAGGGTTAAAAAATGCAAGGGTTTTATTGAGGAAGAAGCCTGTGAGAAAAGGATTGGGGAGAGAGCTAGAAAAGCCTGGGAAATATGTCAAACTCCGAGGCAAGAGTGAACCCAAGTGAAGGAGAGAGAGAAAAGGTTGAGTGGATTGCCCTTAGAGTTGTGCAGTCTAAGCAAGCTCAACAAAGATGACAAGGATTCCTTGACTTTAAAATGGCCCAAAGAGGAGTTCCACATCTCCCAGAAATGAGTTTTCTTCGGTATGTCCCCCACTCTCAGTCCTTGATTAGGGAGTTGCCTGTGGGAGGCATCCTCTGGCCCAAATGAAACAATGGATTTCAAAGGACAGCATCTGGGGCCCTGGGTCAATTATTCTCCCTGTAATAGGAGGTCCATGAGGCACATTTTCCCATTTGCCATATAGACTTAATATAATTTCAATTAAAATCCTATTGGTATTTTTTGATGAGGTGATTCTAAAATGTACATGGACTTAGAATGGACTTAGAATACCTAAACAATTTGGGGGGAAGAACAAAGCTGTAGGAAACACATAACCTAATTTCAAGACTTACTGTAAAGCTACAGCAACCATATGTACATATAAATCAATGAAACAGTATACAGTCCAAAAGTAAATGCATGCCTATATGGCATATTTTTTAAAGGTGAAAAGATAAAGTGGAAAGGATATTCCTTTTAATAAATGATGCTGGAACACTTGGATATTGATATGCAAAAAATAAACTTGGACTCCTACATCAAACCACAGATCAAAAGTAACTCAAAATAGACCATGGATCTAAATGTAAAATAAAAAAATATAAAATTATTAGAAAAGAATCTGAGACAATATATATAACTTGGGTTAGGCAAAGATTTCTGAGCACATAAAAATCAGAAGATATAAAATAAAAATTTAATAAATAAGACTTCATCAAAACTAAAGACTTTTTACTTTTGAGAATACATTACTAAGAAAATGAAAAGGCAAGAAATATATTGGGGAAAATATATCTGGAATATATTTAGAACACATAAAGAGCTATTACAATTCAATAATTAGGCAGGGGTGCCCATGTGGCTCAGTTGGTTCAGTGTCTGACTCTTGGTTTCAGCTTAGGTCATGATCTCACAGTTTTGTGAATTCAAGCCCTGCATTAGGCTCTGTGCCAACAGTGAGGAGCCTGCTTGAGATTCTCCCTCTTTGTCTACTCCTCCCATGCTCACCCTATCTCTGTCTCTCTCAAAATAAATAAATAAAATAAAATAATAAGAAGGCATAAGTCCAATTTTAAAAGGGGGGAGGGTGCAAAAGTTTCAACTGGACACTTCATAAAAAAGACATATAGATGACAAATAACATGAAAATATGCTTAATATCATAAAACCATTGAAAAATACAAAATAAAACCACAATAATATATTAATACATATGCACTAGAATGCCTGAAATGAAAAAGACTCACAATACCATGTGTTACCAAGAGAACAAAACCACTGGAGTGCTCATGTATTGCTGGTAAAATGCAATCATTTTTTAATACAGTTGAACATGCACTTAACATAGGCACTTAATAAGTTGGTAGTTTCTTAATACAGTTAAACATTCAACTTAACATATGACCCAATAATCCCACTCATATATTTGATAAGATAATGGAAAATATATGTTCACACAAAGATGTAAATTGTGTTTGTAGCAGCTTCATTTGTAATGGCCACAAACTGGAATCAATTTATATTTTAGCATATTTGTATATACACATAATGGAAATACTACTTAGCAATAGAAAGGAATGAACTGCTGATATACTCAACAACATAGACAAATCTCAAAAAGATTATGCCAAGTAAAAGAGTCCAGATACAAAAGACTGTATGATTCTTTTTATACAAAATTCTAGAAAGAGCAAAATGATAGTAGCTGACCAGTGTTTTCAAAGAGTGGGGTTGGGGAATAGAGATTGCTTGAAAAAGAGAACTAGGGAACTTTTAATGTTCTATATGCCATCAGGGTGATCGTTACACAGCTCTGCACATTTGTCAAAACTCACTGAATTTTATACTTAAAACTGGCCAGTTTTGTGTATATAAATAATACCTCAATAAGGTTGATTTTAAAAAGTAGAAGAAAAGAAAATAATGACAGGAATATAAAATGGAACCTGGAATAAGATAAGAAAAATTGACTTACTTAATGGACCATAAATTTGGTTTTAAGGCTCCTAACTGCTACCTTGAAGATGGAAATTCATTCATTTACAAAATTTATTGGTCTTGTTTCCAAGACCAAATAGGAATTTTCCTCTTTACATAAAGTGGACACCATTTGGAACAAGAACAAATTACTGTAGTAAACTCAACAAAGAGTCTGAATTGAACTGTCTTTCATATAGACCCATTATACAGGCAATCCAGTAAAGCAATTTGGGGGAACAGTCATTAAAATTCTGTGTTAATAAACAGTTCTTTACTGAGCTGTCTTAATGCATGGTAAGATTTTAGAATATTTAAGTATATGAGGTACTGTGTGACTTCGAATTATTTTTCCTAAATATGATGGTTTTTTTTCAATAAGATTTTTAAAACATTGGCAATGAGCTCAAGGTTCCATTTCTTGGCATCAGCAGTGATTCAGGCTACTCAATGCTGCCAGTGACCACAGCCTCCCCCAATACTTGAACAGGTCATTGAGCCAGAAGTAGATGTAACCTCTTTGTGGAAGCCAACAGCTCTAAAAGAGAAGAGTCTGCTAGTTTTATACCTTAAGCAATATTCTTTTGCATTTCACATGAGAAATATACAGGAGTTAGTGGCTTTTAGCTGTTACCTTCTCTGCAGAGACTGACAAGATTGAGTCAATTGTTTTTATGAGGTTCAAATATATCAAAAAATAAAGATATGCCAGAACAAGTCTGTAAATACTGTGATTAATTTAAGTGTTAATAACCAATAACTTATTATGAATTAGTAGTAGTTTGCAAATCTTGTCCATGTGTCTGTGTGACTGTATGTTTACTTTTGTTTGGAGATAATGTCAGAAATTTACATTGAAGCGCTTTTTGAACAGGATATCCTAGACAAATGTCCCTCTTGCAGCCATCCACTCCACCCCACATAGCTTCTGTCCTTCTAGGATAAGATATTTAATTACAGCCAGCAAAATCCTGAGAAAAGAGAATGAATAATTTTCTCTTAATGCCAAGAACTCTTCTAAATGCTTTACGTGTATTAACCCATTCTTTTTTCATAAGTGTTGTGAAAATGAGATTATAATTATGAGATAAATACCATTGAGATGAGAAAATTAAGGTACAGAGTAGTTAGTAACTTGTCAAAGATCACTGCTACTAAATGGGAGAAGGAGCTCTGAAGTCCACATTCTTACCCATTGCATTACAGGTTGAATCAATGTAAAGTGGCCAGTTGTCAATCATTTGTGATCTACAAAGTGAGCAATTTCATATGGTTCAACTTAGTATAATGCTGAGATTGACTCAAGCCACGTTCATGTGAGCACACATATATGGGACACATTTGTTTCAATTGCCACTCAAGAATACGCATCGACCTTTTATCTGAATTTGGCAAATACAGTATTTATAGCAGAGTGCTTTTTGCTCCAGGACAAAGATATTTTAAAATTCATATCTCCTTTGTGAAGAGGTAGGAGGCAGAATAAAGCTGGTGAGGGCTTAACAGAAAGAAAAACTTTCTAATGACTAGAGCTGTCAAAGATGGGCTGATGGCCACTATAGCCAGTGGTGGGAGCTTCTTCCCTGAGAGGCACACTCAGAGGTGGAGCATACTATCAGCCACAATGTTTTCTTTCTTGTTTGCTTTTTGTTCCGGTTCAGCCAGGGCAGGAGGTGAGCATCTAACCCTGCTCGTGCAGGATGTGGCAAGCTTGTCTGCTGGCCACGGCACTGTGGATGCTCTAATTTTTATCCCAGAGGTCAACACTTAGAAATCAAAGCCAAGGGGACTCTACTGAAAAACAGGGAGGTTCTTTTTGCTCCAGTTGAAAATTTTTGTAATTTATAAAAGAGTTGGAGAGAAATAATGCTTAAAAAAATCCTTAAATTGCATAACATAGTCTTATAAAGACATGTTCCTTTCTTTCCGGCAACAGCTCATTAACCACCTCTGATTCCTTTCTTCTGACAAAGCCCATGGAGTTCTTTAGATGCTCAGCATTGGGATTTAGTAGAACTGAAATTGCTGTCAATTGACACCCTCTAGAAGGGTAATATGATCATGACCACTCCCTTGATCTGCATTTTATTGATTCACAGTGCTTACCTGTATTCACCTTGATAAAAGGGACAAACCCAGACCTGCTCTCAGCAGTCAAGCCAAACCTGAATAGCCCTGACCTTAGATGGAAGTCAAAGTTACAGCTCAGATTCCACCAACAGGTTCAAATTGGCTCATCCTGACTAATAGGATGAACAATGTCTGGAAAAACAAAATCAAACTGTCCTTGAGGCTGCACAGAAAAACATGGAGCACTTCTGCATGGTAGAAATTTTTTCTTCCTTCCACACCATGTCTCAGTTTCCCTGAGTGAGGCGAGGATAGCAAGTGTCCCATTTGCTTTGAAATTTGGTTTTACTGGTTACAACTTGTAATGATCATTCGGCTCAGTGGATCAGATCTTACTTTTCCAAAAGCCATTTTATGTGGGCACTAATGTGTTTGTCCCTTGCTTATCCCGATCAGTGGGGCATTCAGTTATAAGAATCAGGTTGAAAATAATGTCTTTGATTTTCCTTTGCTGTTTCGAAAGGGAGGAGAGATTGTCTGAAGTCCTCTGAGTACTCCCTGATGGTGTGGGGGACCCTGGGACAGCTGGGGTGGAGAGGTCCTAGTTTCAACCACTAATCACTTGATTGGCCAGGTAGGATGCTCTGCATGCCCAGGCCTTTGAAAATGTGTCTCAGCCATGAGCCACGTGGCCTATCCCTCCAGAATGTCATCCTGTTTGGGGGTTGCTCTTGGATCTCTGGAGCCAGGATAAGGGTTAGATGCCCATCACTGCCTGTCCAGTTTAGTCCTATCAGAGGCTGATACACTTATCACTTTCTGCCCATTACCCTTTCTCTGTGCTTATAGATCCTGAACAGAAGTAGCAGACAAGAGACCCCCACCCAACAGAAGCAATTAAGAGCAGGACAGCAGGACCTGTCCATCCTGGGCTCCTCCCTGGGCCCCTCTGCATGGCTCCATGCTGGCTGTGTTCTCACCTCCTAAGCGCTGGGAAAAGGCTGCTCTTCTTGACTTCCAGGGCCCAGGACCCAGGGCCCATGCAATGTGTCTCCATTCCCCTGTATCACCTTGCTCCTCCACCCCCAGTGTTTGCAATAATAATTTCTGGTTCCCTGGATTGGCTCTACTTTGCAATATATTATTCACTCTCTTCTTCAAATTCTCCCTTAGTATAGTCCATGCTCAAGGCTGCTGTCAAGTCTTTATCAGAGGATAATTTTCAGGTGTTAAGAGAAAAAAAAGGCCTATGGAAAATTCCTTTCCCTGCTCCCAGTCAGGTCAAACAGAGTTCTTGATAAGGGAAAACAGGAAATATTAAACTGATGCCAGCCATCATCTTAAAATAAAGGCCAAGAGTAATAATTCCTTTGTGTTGCTGCATGTATATATTTTTGTCATCAAAAGAAACTGTCAAGCCCTAAACACCCTGCCTTTGTATGTATACAACTGGCCTGGCCTGGAGGCTGGATCAGAGATTACATTCCGTAAGATCACACCAATACTTCAATAACTACATCTTTTCACATCCAGATCACATTAGAAACCCATTTGCTTTATTCAAAAGAAGTGTGAGATATTCAGTCCTGAGTCTTCAGTTATTATTGGCATTCGTACATGACTGGGCATAGGAACTTAAGTCTCTGCTCTTGTCATCACACATTTATGCACATTTTGAACTGTGATTTTTACTTTTTAACCTGAGGCTCTTCAACTTTCCTAAAGGGAGAAATCCAGATGATAACACCAGACCTTATGCTATCATATTAGCTATATAAAGGAAACAATAGGGAGTGAGAATAAATGAAATAACCAAAGCCAGGTGAGATAATTAAAACCATCTTAATCCTTTCACACTGAGAGAGGGATGTCAGCCCATTTCTTTTTCTTCTTCTTTTTTTAACAGTGTAAGCTTCAGCTCTTATTTCATTTCAAACAGCTCTCCCCATCAGTGCTTGTTTTACAGATGTGAATCCGTGGAATGAATTAAGTTTTGCTCAAGGCATTTAGTATAGTAATAATGTGCTTCTCAGAGGAAGGAAAAGAAACGGGAAAAAATTAGCAAAGAGCATCCACCCTACATGCTAGATCTGTAATGAAATCTAAAGATGCTGAGAGAAAAGCACCCCTTAACCAAAGCAGATCTATTTATAATCACATTTAGACATTATCACTGAACCCCACCGGAAAGGGGAGGAAGAATCACTGTCAAAAATCATTTGAAGTATAAAAGTGAAATGAAAGTCATTCTTTTTTTTTAATTAATTTGTTTATTTTGAGAGAGAGCGCACAAGTGGGAGAGGAGCAGAGAAAGGGGGAGAGAATCCCAAGCAGGATCCACACTGTCAGCGCAGAGCCCAATGTGGGGCTCGAACTCACGAACTGTGAGATCATGACCTGAATCTAAATCGAGTCGGACTCAACCAACTGAGCCACCCAGGCACCCCTGAAAGTCATCTTTTAATGGTTGTTCTGAGATGTGGAAAAGGAAGGGAAGGGTAAAGGACGTCATTAAGGGACGCTGATAGAGAAAGTTACCAAACGGGTGTGAGATCCCAGTTATGTGACACCATGGAAGACCCATCATGAAGAAGGAAAGCCACAGAGCTCAGAGAGCCCCAGGTGGATGATGGTGCATTTATCTTTAATGGCCCTGTAGTGTAAGGGAAGAGCAACCCAAATCAAAATACATCAGGTTGAGCCCTGGCTCCGCCTCATTTATTGAAAGAGAAGAGTTAGCCTTGCACCAGCTGTCGCAGAGGACTATGCCAGCCATGCAATGACACAAACAATCTGAGTCAGCTTTGCAAAGGCTGAAGATAGAGAGCATTAAGGTAGCCTGAAGTTGCGCTCAAGCAACTATGATTTTTTTCATTAAGTTTGGGCAATCTTTCTTGGCACACTCTCTCAGAACAGAAAGTAGAAGATAGAAAATAGTGCTTTATTGGAGAGTAGCATAAGGGTGGAGAGAAGAGATTTTTGTTGTTTTGGTTCTCAAACATTTAAGAGTACTTCGATAGATTTGTTTTTTTTTGTTTTTTTTTTTGTTTTTTTTTTGTAATGAAAAGTTCAAAGAGAGGAAGCTAGAGTCATTTTGCAAGATATCTGGCCACATTTATTCCTCTGTGTAAAATCTCACAGTGGCTTCCCCACACCTTCAGAAAAAATTGAAATTTCTTAAAAAGGTATCCATGGCACAAAGTAGATATCCTACTTCAGTTAAATGACTAAGTGAAAAACTGATACCACTGACCACTAATACGTGGTAACAACATAATAAATATGAAAAATGAAAGATTATTGATAATACTGTAGTCTGCCCTGAGCCTAAGACAGTTTTCTTTGTTTAAATGGGAGATTAACATAGCTTACACAGATGCTAAGGACTCACCAGAGCAAAAATGAGTATTTCTTTTTGATTAATTAACAGGATTTAAAGAGAATTTACAAGATGACACCTCATACTTAGTGCCTCCATCTTATTTCATACATAATCCCTCAAAAATTATCAGGTAGATGTATTATGGGTCTTTCCCTTGGTTTGAGAAACTACCTATATTACCCCTTTAAGTTCTTACGTTTCTATAAAAGCTGACCAATCAGAGTTCCAGCCCATTAGGAGACCAAAACTGATTTGATAAACTCACTTAATGGAGGTAATAATGGATGGTAATGCCTAAAGTAATGTGAAGAAATCCCAAAGAGGATCATCCTGGTGTGTATTAAGCAGATCCCAGGAAACAAAAAGAAAAATTGCCACCTTGACAGCCAAGGATGAAGGAGGGTGCATGATTCTCTCTTTTAAATTGGAAAAGGGGAAGATTCAGGATGGTTAGTCCTCAGAAATAAAAAGAGAGCAAAAGAGAGGTAGGAACCATACAGGCCATATGAGGACTCTGTGAAAACCCTGGACTGTCCCCTTATTTGTACTTTTGTGTCATTATTTCCCCAGTTTGTTTCTCCTGGTGGCTGGCTAACAACACCCAAAAAACTTAAATTTTAAGAAGTCTATGCTTCTATTCATAACATATGTCATATACTTCTATTCATAACATAAGCATATTAAAACATAGATATTTGGAGGGAAAATCACAAGTTGGGAAGCGGTGGAGAGTGGTTCATCAAATAGCCCTGTCTCCCAAAATTTCACCTTCCTCTGGGAGTTGTATTTTTCTTCTGTTATCACACACTCTGTAGCACAGCTTCACTCACAGAACCTTTCTTTTGGCTTCCCTTTATACAGCTGAAAAAAGCCTGGACTGTACTAAAGGAGAGAAAAGGAAAATTAATATTTATAATATACTATTCAAGAAGACTAAAAACACCCCAACACACAAAATGTGTGAAATAGTCACCCAAAGAGACAACCTTCTAGAAAGATCTATCAGATTTGAGCAAAGAGTGGGGGAGATTATAGCTACCCAAAATGGGTATATGTATTTACAAGACAACAAAAACCTTGAGAATACTGTCTTATTTCTGAAGGACTAGCTTCATTTCCTTATATCTAAAACAAGGGAATCGTTCTTCTGCTAATAACAAAAACAAAAACAATAACAATAACAACAAAACACATTAAAAAAACAAAACAGAGATTCATATACAATTAGATCTTAAAACCTATTCCCCCACATTAACCAGACATAGCAGATGGAGTTGCCTTTTGCACATTCCCCGAGAACTCCCTTTCTAATCAATGTTTGCTTTAACCTTTCTCAAATCTTTCCCCTTTATTTTTCCCTTCCAGCTTAGTTTCCATGTTCAGCTGAACTGGTTCCAAATGTATAGAGAGGGGCCACAGTGCTATCTGTGCCAGCCTTCCTCCAATCTGTACTGACCTTATTGCGGCTACCTGAAAGGTGTGTAATTGGAAGGCAGAATGAAGAGATCTCTGCCCTTCCTGGATGTATGTCCTCTTCACTTTGCCATGGTGCCTAAATGATGAATTTACTCTACTTTGGACTGATAAACTAAATGCCCTGGTAAAGTGCAGGTGGGTTCCTGCCAGGGAAGTGCTGTGGGCTTTTGTTACTAAATGCCAAAGCCACATCGCAACCTAAGTCTACTTCCTGGACTATCTTTTTACCTTTTCAACAGTTTCCAGGTACTCATCATTTACTTTTATTCATTCATTCAGCACAGATGTATTAAGGACTGTTTGCTTAGCATTCTGCCCTAAGGATGCATTGGTGAAAAGACCGGTGCTTCTTGCCCTTTAGAGATAGGTAGACGTTATGCAGCTGATTACACACAATTGTAATTACTATTCATTTACCCATTCAGTAATTATACATCAAGTACCTACTCTGTACTAAGCACAATGCTCATTGCTGGGAATGTAATAGGTGAAAAAGACATCACATTCTGTACCTTCATGAAATCTGTAGCCTGATCAAATATAACACAAGAGAATATAAAACTGAATGTGTGGTAAGAGATACAAAGGGTATACAGTTTTATGACAGAATATAATTATATATATATATATATATATATATATATATATATATAAACTCTGTAATTGGAAAAATTGGCTTCATCTGGGACATTACAGAAAGGCTTCCATGAAGAAATGAGTGGGCTGAGAATCTGAAAGAGTCATGTCTAAGAGGGAAGGTGGTTCCAGTTAAAAGAGGTAGCTTACGCAAATTCCCGTTAGAAAGGAATGTGGTAGGGGCACATAGGTGGCTCAGTCGGTTAAATGTCCGACTTCAGCTTAGGTCATGATCTCGGTTTGTGAGTTCAAGCCCATGTCAGGATCTGTGCTGACAGCTCAGAGCCTGGAGCCTGCTTCAGATTCTGTGTCTCCCTCTTGCTCTCTGCCCCTCCCCTACTTGCACTCTGTCTCTCTCTCTCTCAAAAATAAATAAACATTAAAAAATTTAAAAATTAAAAAATAAAAAGAAAGAAATGTGATAGAGAGGGAGCTGTATGGTAGAGATGGAATGGAAGAGAATTGGATGCATAAACAGGTATTTAAGAAGTAAAATTCCAAAGAACTTGGTTGTTTAGATACAACCAACTTGGATACACAAATGAAAAAGATGACTCAATTTCCTTATTATCACAACTGAGAAGGTGCTGGAGCCATTCACACAGATAACAAACACTGGAATAAGAGTGGTTTGAATGGAGACATAGGTGTTGAGCTTCAGACCTCACACTCTGGATTTGGCAGGTGAGGCTTTGGAGCATTCGAGGTCAACATAGTTCTGAAAACATTGAATTTGAGGAGCCCATAGAGTCACCTATACCTGTAAGATGTTTCAGGTAGAAAGTCCAATACACAGGTAGGCAAAGCTATACCTAATCTGATTCTTGTCAGGAAGCCTCATAATCTTCTGAAAACGAGAGAGGATGGAAGGCCTGTGGGGGGCTGCTCTGAGTCCATATCAAGTTCCCATCTCCCATTCACCTCCCTGTCTTCCCCTGGAGGCTGTCATGAGATAATTTCCCATCACCTCCAGGGTTCCGTCAAGGTAGGAGTCTTCCTGTCTTGCCCCCCTCAGAATAGACCTCCAGAATACAAACCTACTTAGCTGTAGTCTAAATTTGGCTCCTCAGCAATGGAGTATCCCATTACTCATGCTGTTGGCATCAGCCCATTTTGTTTCAGTACTGGCCTGTGTGGTGTGTTGGACAAGGATTACAGGAAACTAGCACCTTTGGCTGCTCTCTCTTTCTGTAATAAACTGTCTCCTTCTAAAAGTAGCTCATTGTATCTTTACTGGTTCAATCAGTAAGGGTTTGGCTTTAGCATTGCCTTTTGACAAAACCAAGAAAAGACATGAGAGTGAATAGATTTGCAAGATATCAGTCGGTTGTTAGGATTTTAGTTTCTGATGTATGACTCAAACATAGAAAAGTGCACATAACTTAGAAGCATAGAGTGGTGATTTTTTACACATGTGTATGCCTGCACCCACTCTGTAGGTCACAACATAGAACATACCCAGCACCTGGCTGATCCAGATGTAACTGTGGTTCTTATCTCTGTCACCACAGATTAACTATGCTTGGTTTTGAAACTTTATACAAATGGAATCCTACAGCATCGAATCTCTCGTGTCTATATTCTTTCAGTCTACATTATATCAGTGAGGTTTATCCATTTTGTGCCTAGTAGAAGTAATTTGTTATTTCTCATCTTTTATTGTGTTCCATTGTATTAAATGTATCACATTTTTTTGGTCCATTCAACTGTGATGGATGTTTTATGTTTTGCTCCCAGCTTTTAGTGATTAAAAACATCATTGTTATAAAGATTCCAGTACATATCTTTTGGTGGGCACAAGTATTCATTGGATATACATCTAGGAGTGTAACTGGGTAACTAGCTTACTAGGTAAAAGGTTAGATGATAGGTAAATAGATGATGATGTTAGGTAGATAGATTAGATGATAGATAGATAGATAGATAGATAGATAGATAGATATCCTTACTAGGGTCTGTCAAACAGTTTCTCCAAAGTAATTGCGTTAATTTACACTTTTACCAGCTAAATGTATGGGAGTGCCAGTTATTCCACATTCTTTTCAACACTTGAGATTGTCAGTCTTTTAATTTAAGCCATTCTGATATGAGCATCATGGTATCTTATTTTGGTTTCAATTTGTATTTTCCTGATGAGTACTGATTTTAAACACCTTTTCATATATATATACATATATATATATTTAATTTTTAATTTAATTTAATTTAATTTTTCTCAACTTTATTTATTTGAGAGAGACAAAAACAGGCTGAGTGGGGAAGGGGCAGAGAAAGTGGGAGACAGAATCCCAAGCAGGCTCTGTACTGTCAAAAAAGAGCCTGACATGGGACTTGAACTCATGAAACAGTGAGTTCATGACCTGAACCAAAACCAAAAGTCAGACGCTTAACCAGCTGAACCACCCAAGCACCCCTAATTTTTTTTTTTTACTTTTAGAGAAAAAGAACATGTGAGTGGGGGAGAGGGGTGGGGGATGGGGGGTAGAGAGAGAGAGAGGAAGGGAGAGAGGGAATTTCAAGCAGACTCCACACTCAGCATGGAGCCCAACACAGGGCTGATCCCATGACCTTGTGATCATGACCTGAGCAGAAATCAAGAGTTGGATGCTCAACAGACTGAGCCACCCAGACATGACATATATATACATCTTTATATACGTATATAAATATACATATATAAATATACATATATACGTATATAAATATATATATAAATATATATATTTTAATTTGGGTATTCTCTTTTATGAAGTGCATGTTCAAAGTATTTTGCACATTTTCAATTTAGTTGCCCATCTTTATCCTATTATCAGTGGAAGTTACATACACATAACAGACACATGTCTTTTGTTGGATATCTTCTTCCACTCAGTCATTTTCTTCTTTACTTCTTAATGTAATCTTTTTCTGAATAGAGGTTTTTATTCTTAATTAAGTGCAACTCACCAACTTCCACTTATTAAATTGTTTTCTATTTAAAAAACCATTGCCTACTTGAAAGTGGAGAAGTATTAGCTTATGTTTTCTTCCAGAAGATTCATGATTTAATCTTTTGTGTAATAAGTCTATAATCCACCTCTAATTTATTTATGTGTATGGTTTGGGTAGGAATCAGAGTTCATTTTTTCTCCTGTATGGATATCTAACTGACCTTCCTATTTAAAAATACCATTCTTTTCTTACAGAATTGTAGCTGCACAGTGGTCATAAATCTGATATGACCATCTAGAAATGGCTGTTTCTGGCTCTCTCTTCTGTCCCACTGGTGTATGGATATATCCTTGTGCCATGTCATGTTTTCAATAAGCTTCGTAGACATTCAGCAAACTTGTTTGAGTAAAACTTCCAACTTTGTTCTCCTTCCTCAAGATTGTCATGGTTGTTCCAAGTCCTTTGTATTTCCACATACAGTTTGGAATAGTCTTGACAATTACTAAAATGAAGAATTTCCTAGGAAACCATTGAATCTTTAGACCAATCTAGGGAGAAGTGATATCTTAAAAATATTGAGTCTACCAATTCATTAAGATGGTAAAGCTCTCAATTTTTAGGTATTCTTTAACTTTTCTTAGCAATATTTTGTAGTAAAAATTGAAAAATGTAGACGTGTCTTTCCCTCCCTCCCTTCCTTCCTCCCTCCCTCCCTTCCTTCCTCCCTTCCTCCCTTCCTTCTTTCCTTCCTTCCTTCCCTTCCTTCCTTCCTCCTTTATTCCTCCCTTCCTTCTTTTCTGTATATATTTATGTATTTATTTTTGCAATTTTATTGTTTGCTTTTAATGTCAAGGCTGTGCTGGCCTAATAAAAATGGTGAGAAGTATTCTTTTTCTATTCTCTGGCCATTTGTGTTTAAATTTAGCATTGTTTCTTCCTTTATTATTTGGAAACATTATTCAGCAAAACAAACTGGGCCTGGAGTTTTCTTTGTGTTTAGTTTTTAATTATAGATCTACTAGAGAACAATTTGGTTTTTAAATTTTCTACTTATGTCACTTTTGATAAATTGTGTTTTTGTAGGAATTTGTGTATTTTATCTAATTTTAAAAATTAAAAATTATTTATAAAAGCCCCATATTATTTTAAAAAAATAGTGTTTATTTATTTTTTAGAGACAGATAGTGTGCAAGCAGGGGAAGGGCAGAGAGAGAGGGAGAGAATTTGAAGCAGTCTCCAGGCTCTGAGCTGTCAGCACAGAGGGTCGACATGGGGCTTAAATTCACAAATGGGTAGATCATGACCTGAATTGAAGTTGGACACTTAACTGACTGAGCCACTCAGGTGCCACTAGCCCTATATTACTTTTTAACATCTGTAGAACCTATATTTTTGTCCTCCTTTTGAGTTCTAAATACAATTAATTTGTGTTTTTGTCCATGATTTTCAAAATCAATCTTCCTAGGGGTTTGTCAATTTTGTTAAACTTACAAAGAACTATTTAAAAAATAATTCTGCTGTCATTTGTGTTATTGTCTTCAGATATAATATACCCCTCTTTTTCCTAGTTGGTATAAAAACTTAGGTTTCCAAACTTTATTTCTAAATTGTGAATTCAGAACTAGAAAATTTTTTCTGACTCCTGCTTTAACTGCACCCACAAGTTCTCATATTTTTATTATCATCCAGCTGAAAATACTTTTTAATTCCACTATGAGGTCTTCATTGCACATGAATTATTTAGAAATGTGTTACTTAATTTTCAAACGTTTGGTGATTTTCCAATTAGCTTTTTTGTTGTTTATTTTTAAGTCACTATTATGTAGTCCAAGACTTTTCTATACAATTTAAATTCTTTTGTGTTTTGAAGAAATTTCTTTGTGACCAAGCACATGGTCCATTGTGGTCAGTGTTTCATGTATCATAAAAGAGAATGGTTTTGCTGTTGTTACGTGTAATCTTAATTTTTTTTCTGTCTTAATTAATCATGTTGGTCAAGGGACTCCTGGGCAGCTCCATCGGTTAACCTTCTGACTGAGGCTCAGGTCATGATCTCACAGCTCATGAGTTCAAGCTCTGCATTGGGCTCTGTACTGACAGCTTGGAGCCTGAAGCCTGCTTCAGATTCTGTGTCTCCATCTCTCTCTCTCTCTCTCTCTCTCTCTCTCTCTCTGTCCCTCCCCTGTTTGTGCTCTGTCTGTCTCTCTCTCTCTATCTCACAAAAATAAACATTAAAAAAAAAGTTGGTCAAATCTTTCTATATCTTTATGATATTTTTGTCTATTGGATTCTATCAGTGAGAATCCACAGAGAGAAGAGTGTTAAAATATTCAATGATGAGTGAGAAAGCATCTACTTCTTTTTAAAAATTCTGCCAATATTTGCTTTGTGTGCTTTGATCTTTGTTATTGGACAAAGTAGAATTGTTATATCTTACTCTTTAATTGAATTTTTAATCATCATCTCTAGTAAAATGTCTTATGCTTTCTTTTTATATTGATATAGGTACATTAATTTTCTTTTGGTTAGTAACTATTTGTGCTTTTATTGATATAATTTTTTTCAACCTTTCTAATGCCCTTATATTTAAAGTGGTGTATTGTGAAGAGTTTATAGTTGCCTTTCTTATCCTGTCTGATAATCTTTACTTTTTTTTTTATTTTTATTTTAAAAAAATTTTTTTTAACATTTATTTATTTTTGAGACAGAGAGAGAGAGAGAGCATGAACAGGGGAGGGTCAGAGGAAGAGGGAGACATAGAATCTGAAACAGGCTCCAGGCTCTGAGCTGTCAGCACAGAGCCCGACGCGGGGCTCGAACCCACAGACCGCGAGATCATGACCTGAGCCGAAGTCGGACGCCTAACCGACTGAGCCACCCAGGCACCCCTGATAATCTTTACTTTAATATAATTACTGACATAAGTGGATTTAAGTTTCTTATCTTGTTTATGTTGTGTGTGTGTGTGTGTGTGTGTGTTATGTCACTCTTGACTGATGCCAAGCATTCTGTTCCCTCCAATTTTTAAGGTGTTAAATGTCAATACTTACTATATACTTGACAGCAGTCACAATAATTGAAATGTCTATTATTCAATCAGGTATGTAAAGCAAGGAGAATCTTGGGGTAAGGGACAAGGCTATAGCAAAAGTGATCTTTGAAGACTGACTGAGGAGAAGAGAGAGAGCACACATGGGATTTTTGAATAATGTTAGGGGAAGTCTAATTTTCAGGCAGCCTATTCCAGCCTGTTCAAATGGGCATGGCTAGGTGCTATGCTTGCACCTTATTAAGATATGGCAGAAATGGATGCAAGTTGCATTTCTTGGTCCCCTCCCCCACCCTGTTAAGGTGAATAGGTGACCATGTAACAGTTTTAACATTTACTCAAACCAGTGTTCAATGCCTTGATTAAGTGATTTTATTTAATAGTCTAAGTGTGATTTTTCTGAGAGTGACCCAATTATGTTTCCTTATAATTGGTACCTTCTGTTTTTTCTATTCTATTTATCACTCCTTTCTTTTATTCATTTAGATTAAATATATTTTAATGCTTTTTCCTTTATTAATTATTTAGTTTTATATTATTATAAACTTACATATGCAGCCTTAACTTATTAAAGTTCACCTTAAGTTAGTATTCTTACTACTTCCCCAAAATTCAAGAACTTTATAGTAATGTATCTGTAATTTACTTCCTTATCATGTATGTAGTATAATTTACTTTTATATGTCATTAACCCAGAGATACTATTTGTAATTTTGCTATAAACCATTGATATTTTATATGTACACCTATATTCACATTTTTAGTGCTCTTAATCTTTTTCCAGTTCTGTACTTCCATCTGGAATCATTTTTCTTTGACTAGAAGAACTTTAATATATCTTATAGTTCCAATTGTCTAGAGAAAAAAATTCTCATGTTTTTTTTTGTCTGAAAATGTCTTTGTATTTGTCTTGAATTTGATTTCTATTTCACTGCCATTTTCTCATAGAATTTTACTTTTAGTTTTTACTTAAGCACTTTAAAGGTGTCATTCCATTGTCTTCTGGCTTTCATGATTCCCATTGGAATGTCAGCCATAAATTTTATTGTCTCTCATTTGAATGTGATGTCTTTTTTCTCAGGCTACTCTAAAGATTTTTTCTTTGTTTTTGGTTTTTAGAAGTTTGACCTATCATGTGCCTAAGGGTGGTTTCTTTATATGTATTCTACTTAGGACCCATTAAGTTTTTTGAGTGTCCTGGTTTGTGTCTTCAATCATTTTGAAAACCTCAGCAATTATCACTTCAAATATTTCTTTCAATCTGCTCATTCTTTATCCCCTCCTGGAATTCTACCCACACTCATGAAAAAACTTTTTACTGAACCCTACATTTCTCTTATGCTTTCTCTATTTGCTCCATCCATTCTCCCTACCTCCACCCTACTGAACTCTGTGCTTCCCTTTACTTTTTATGGATTCATCTTTGAGTTCATTAATCTTGTCTTTGTTGTTTCTTGTCTTAATTTAAACCCATCCAAGAAGATCTTAAATTTGAATGCTGCATTTTATATTTCTAGGCCATCCATTTGATTCTTTTTTATGAATTACAATCTTCTGTTGAAATTCTTCTTTTTTAATAAAAAAATTTGTTAATGTTTATTCATTTTCAAACGCAAGAGAGACAGAGCACGAGTGGGAGAGGGGCAAAGAGAAAGGGAGACAGAATTAGAAGCAGACTCCAGGCTCTGAGCTGTCAGCACAGAGCCCGATGCAGGGCTCGAACCCAGGAACTGCGAGATCATGACCTGAGCCAAAGACAGGCACTCAACTGACTGAGCCACCCATGTGTCCCCAGATGTCATCTTTAACCAGGAAGTATATCCTCTTGTTTTCTTGTTTGATAGATAAGGTAATGAGGTAATCACCTTGTCACAGTCATAGATTAAGCTCACACAGGGCTGCTTACTAGTCTTAGCATGACTAACTTCATCTTTTAACCAACATTCTTTTAGAGAAGGAGAGGTGAGTGGCCCTTCTGAGGTTTTTAATAAGAGCCTGGCAAATTTCTGCCTCTTCAGCCCTGGAATACTGCAGGGAATTCAATTCTTTACTTCAAAAGTTGTAGACTTAGCTCTTTTGTCTCTTCCTTCTCCAATACCCTAATTTCCCTCCAACTCTCCCTAACAACTCTGAAATCTAGTACACTGGTAAATATTTGAGGAGGAAATAACCCACTTCCCTCTAGCAGAAATTTCTCCCTTTGTTTTGATCATGAATATGCAGTTTGGGCAGGGATTGGTAGAGTTGCCTCATCTCTGCTTCATGGAACATCAAGTGAGGGTGCTCCAACTGGGTTTGGAAGGACCCAGTTCCATGATGGCCCACTCATATGTCTAACAAGTTTCTGCTGTCAACTGAGACTTACCTGGGGCTATTGACAGATTTCTCTCTTTCATGGATCTGTTTGGATATTCTCACAGCATGGCATCTGGATTCTAAGAGGCAGGAAATGGAGCTGCAAATTTCTTAATGCCTGGCTTAGAATTTATCATAACATCACTTCCATACCATTTTATTCATCAAAACAGGCAGATAGCTTGCCCAGACTCAAAAGTAGGGGACAGCAATCCCAACTGTCAATTGTAGAAATGTCCAAGAAATTGTGACCACCTTTAGTTTATCATATTCATGCCTTCCTATAACTTGATACATATCTTGTGGTATTTGGATGTAAAAAGGTCACACTTTTGGATCTCCTAAGTTTCTAATATGGTATTTGTGAGAACCTCAGTAGGTTCTCTTTCCTTTATTAGAGTGCCTCTGAGTGAGTGATTTTAAATGTAACCCTCAGTGTCGAACCCAAGACTGACAATATTCCTAGAAATGAAATTACTAGGGATCATATTCACCTCTGAGTGGCTTTACCTTGGCTATAATTCAAGTCCATCTTTGCTGCATCCATATCTCTTCAAAATTAAAGAAACAGAGATAATGATCAGAGTGAGAAACAATAGCCAGAGGGCTAGGAAGAAGACCAGAAGAGTGCAATGCACAGAAACTAAGGCTGAGTGTTGAATAGGTGAAAGTGGTCTACCATGTCACAGAGAGGATGGTAAGATAAAGAATGAAAGCTTGCACTGGATATAGAGACAGGAAGATGAGCTGCAAGAAGCGTTTTGATGCGAGGATGGGTATAGCAGCCTGAAGGTCATGGGTTAAGGAGTGAATAGGTGATTGATTAAGTGAAAACAATGTGAGTGGACAACTCTTTCAATGGATCTTGTTGTGAAGATAAAGAGACAGATGATAGGAAGAAAAGGATGAGATTGAGTGACAGTTGAATTTTGAGTTAAATATAGGATAAGCTTGAATCTGTTCTAATGTTAGTAAAAAGATGCCAATAAAAAGTGGCTAAAGTATAGGGGTCAAAAAGGATAACTGATGAATAACAAAGTCTCCTGAGAAGCAATGAGAGATTTGATGCAGAGCAGAGGTAGAGAAATTAGCCCTAGGCTAGGATTAACATTATGGGAGTGATGAAGAAGTGGGTAAATTCTCTTCTTCTATTCAATCAAGAAGCAAAAAGTAAAAAGTATATGCCCATGCAGCTAAGTTTTAGGTAGGGTAGCAAAGAATGAAGGGAATTTCTGTAAAATGGATTCCATTTTATGAGCTTAGTTCCCTGTGAAAAGTATAAGAAGGTATTCCAGGGTAGAATATTTGAGGATAGATGAGGTTTGAAATAACCACTGTGGGGAATAAGACAGAGAGAGATAGAAAGATTACTGGGCAGCTTTAAGTCTAATTGAGGTCATAAATCATCATCACGAATCTGAGAGGTTTGTGATATAAGGAAACATAGAAGTTAAACTGTTAAGTTGATTTCAAGTTGGAGTTTTATGGGGCATTTGTAACAGAAGAACAATAGATCAAGGAAACTGAGAATTTTGGCAAGAGAGTCATTGAAACAATGGTCCAAAAAAATCTAGGTTTGAAGGATATAACATTAAGATAAAGTGGTTGAATGGAATAAATTAGAGCAATTATAGATGCTTGGGTGAGGTCAAAGATCCAGGGTAGTGAAAGTAAAGATTTAGGGCAGCCAGAGAGTAAGATGTAGGAAGTTAAGCTTTCAGAGGTGTTGGGGCTCTGAGTGATGGCAGAATGCATACAGCAATCACCTGAAGTGAAGGGGTGGTAAAAAGCTATTGATTCTAAAGGACTCAGACCTTCAAGGTTTGGTTGCTAAAGTAGCTGTACAAATGAAATCATATAAAATGCTGACAGAATTAGAGTGTTGATGAAGACCTGGTGATGAAGTTTTGGGGGAACGGTGAGGTTCGTGAGGTCCAGAGCCAATGACCAAGAAAGAATTCTTAAAGACATCTTTGGTGCAAAAAGGTGATTTTATTAAAGCATGGGGACAGGACCCCTGGGCGGCACTGGGTTTGTGGGGGTGACTGTTTTATGAAGTCAGGGGACATAAAGTCAAGAGGGAGTTTCCAAAGAGACTTTCACATGCTAAAGATGACTTACTGAAAGCCTAGCTATTGTCAAGTTAAGGTTGTTTTTCCCTCTGGCAAAGTATTAACATTAAGACAGTATGGGGGGGGGCGGCGCTGGGTGGCTCAGTTATGCCTCAGACTTGGGCTCAGGTGGTGATCTCATGGTTTGTGAGTTCAAGTCCCGTACCAGGCTCTGTGCAGACAGCTCAGAGCCTGAAGCCTACTTCAGATTCTTTGTCTCCCTCTCGCTCTCTCTTTCTGCCCTCCACCCCCATTCACACTCTGTGTCTCCCTCTCTCTCTCAAAAATAAATAGACATTAAAAAAGGAAAAAAAAAGATAGTAGGGAGTTCCTGGACTTTAGGCTATGATGGGATTGCTTTTTTCTGGTAAACTGGTGGAGACTCTTATCAGTTTAACTTTTTTTTTTGTCCTTTCCTGTTTTGGGGTAGCCTGGAGTGTCCAAGGAATATCATATATGTCCCACCTGGGGAGGGAGGGTATACTAACTTGTGCTTTTCCCCTCAGCTTGCCTCCTACTCCCTCATCACTGGGACAAGATCCCCAAGTATATGATTGAGACCCTGTCTGGGGAGTGGATAACTTCAACTGCAGAAAGAACAGATGGAAACTGGCATAGATGAGGCATGCACTTACTTTCACGGAGCAGGAGAGAGGACCAGCATGGTGCTGGACATGGCATTGGGTCTCCAGAAGGATGAGGACTCCATCTTCCAAGACCATGGTCCATGGAATGAGGGCCAATGAGCACCATCCTTTTAAGGGGGCCACAGGCAACAGGAATCCTTATGGATAAACCAGGTATTTTTGTCACAAAGAGAAGTTCTTCCTGATACTGCTGTCTGCTCTCTGCTATCATGGGGAATAGATGGGCATTTGCTGAGACAATAAGCTGTTTCCAGATATGTGCTTGTGACAGCTCACCTGACCAAGGGGAAGAATGACCACATCAATCCCTCTCCAAGCCCCTTCCCCCTTCAGAAGATTGCAAGGAGCTCCCCAGATCCTAGAGCCTGGAGATTGTTCATTCAGACAGGGCTGCATTCAGGGGAGTGGTATCCTTGCCTGGACAACCAACAGCTTCTCCCATGTACTGTTCTCATTCTTTGCTAAAGCATCATGACATTAATTGTGATGGGCTAATGCAGAACAGACAAAGACTTCATACATAGATGGACATTCACATCATGAAAGACCATTGACTCACTGTCATTGTCAGTGTCAAAAATTAATTTTGATCCTGAAACAGAAAAATGAGGCAAATACTGAGTCACCCCATGTTCTGCTAATAGCTTCAATGGGGCAAACTGACCAGAGCATGTTAGCAGTGGTTGTGACCAGTTCATACGCAGGTGATGTGGTTTCTGCAAAAACGGAGTGAACCTCTCTTGAAATTAACATGTGCATTTGAATGCCATGCATTTTATAGGTTTGTTTCTACTTTATTTGCATATTTTGTCTTTTCTTTTTTTGAAGCTATAAGTATATTAGTGTTTGTACATAGTTAAGTAACACTATAATTCAATACTAGCATATCTACACATTGTTCTATTTTGAAAAAGAGTGATACAAAGAAAGCCAAATGACACAGAAGTCTCAGCTGAAGCTCAATGACAGTGATTGTACTAGGCCAAGCTTTGCAGTTCCTCTACATTTGCTTACAAGGCTTGAAGATGAGATCATAGGTCTTTAGACTCTTTGCTCCAAAATGCCTGGGAAAGAAGAGCTCAGTTTTGCAAACATTGTCTGCGTTGCTTTAGCTTACTAAAGAAGTGGGTGGGGGAAGGAGGGAAGAGATACTTCCATTTATGTCTAGGGGTACCCTAGGGAACATGTGTATGGAATTACACTGTCTCTTACAAGCACTTTCAGTTTGCTATGCCTGCAATTCAAGGATTGCAGAATGCAAGATACCCTATACTATCAAGATGGCCTCAACTCAAAGTGCTTGGAAATGCCACTTGTAATCTTAAAACAAAACCCACCTTCCCTCTTCAAGAACAGTCAGCAGTTTAATTATGCTAAGTACTTTTCACCCCAGGAGGCTTAAGGTTGCTGTATTAAGCAACAGAACAGCATTCTTTTGAGGCTTAAGGCTATACATTTAGAAAGCTGATAAGTGTCTCACATCAGAAAGCCTCAAGTCTTTTAGGTAATTTCCAAGGATTGCATTTTACAAACTCACCTTCCAATTCAAGCCAAGAGATGCCAGAACACCCTAGCTTTTTATAAGTGATCCTTGGCCTTGCAAAGTTTTCCTAGATAAATATGGATGGAGGCTTTTAAAACCAACAAAGACAAACATTTGGTTGCACATGTAAATGCAATTATTCAAGCTGTAAATTAAATTCAATTACGGACAGAGAGTAGTATCTTAAGCCTTATGCTAATTATACTTGTGAGTTTCAACTCATTAAACTCGGATAATGCTCAGAAAGAAGGAATCTGGCGGCAGCAAGTCATGCATCCCCCCAGCCTGTCCCCTCTGTGGTTTTCATCACTGTAGTTGGGCATGTTGGCAAAACCAATTCACATCCAAAGAGTCTAAGAAAAAGTAGAGACATCCAGGGTGTGACAACGGACAGTGTAGCCAAGAATAGACAGCTAATGTGCACCCTACAAAGCTATTGAAAAAATGTTGCTTTGGGGGCACAAAAAAGCAGATGAGGGCTTCCAAGGAAAATGCTAGCACTGGGAGGTGATGAATCTTTCCTCACATCTGACCATCCCCGCCCCCAGGGCAAGAGTCCAAAGCCAGACAGATTCCATTCCTCCTCTCCTTGGAGGGGGCAATTCAACTCTTAGCTGGGCTCTCCTCAGGAAACAGCGCTGACTCAGCCACAGTGGGAAGTGTGTTCAGCCCTCCTGTTTGGTAACTGGGACCTTGTCACCTCTTCAACGTTTCTCCTCTTTTTTGCTGTTTACTCTCACCCCAACTTTGACCCCTTGGTGACCGAGATATCTGATAAGAGCATTCACAGGAAGAGGATGACAGTATGCTAACCCAGCCAGGAATGTTTGCATTTTTTAAAAGCCTCATGGGGAGCACAACTTCAGCACAGAGAACAAATTGCTGATGTTGAAATTTCAAGTATTAATCAAGGAGATGTGTGGAGAGAGGAAGCCTTTCCTACAACCTTCAAATCACATTCAGTGGGTCATTCCTGACAACAGGCCAGCCCTGATCACAGGGATTGGATTGTTCAAGTGATGTTGATGGAGTGGCTTCTGAAAACCAGGCATTCTACTAGGTTCCTGCTCTGGAGACGATCTTATAAGAGAAAGACGGGCATGTAAGTCTTGAAGAGAAGACATGGCTGAGAATCCAAATTCACTTTTATCCGATGGATGCTGTCATATCCTTATATGTCTGAGAAAAATCTCAGAGATTCTTCATGGTGTTTTGAAGACTTGGCACTGTGTCACCGTATCTGTTATGTATTGTCACATAACAAACCACCCCAAAACATAGTAGCTTAAAACAACAACCACTTATCTGGCTCATTATTCTACTAAGCAGTTCTTTTACGGGCCCCAGTGGTCTCTGCTGGGTTTGCTCATGTGTCTGTGCTCACTTGGTAAGCTGGCAGGAAGCTGGCTAGTACCAATGGTCTTCCTCACATGGTTGACAGTTGGCTGGATATTGACTGGGGCAACAGGGTGACTGGGCCACGTGCCTCTCATCATCCATCAGGCTAGCTTGGGCTCTTTAGCATGGCAGGAGCAGGGTTCCAAGAATAGCTAGAGGGCAAGCCCAATGTGGGAAAAAAAAAAACTCTTTTCAAATTTCTGCTTATGTTTTCTGCAAAAACATTCAGATTTGTTGCTGTCCCATTGGCTCCAGCAAATTACACAGCCCGGCCTGACTCATGGTCAGAGGGGTCTAGTCAAAGATCCAGATACTTGTGCATTTCTGCTCCTTAAACTGACATAATGCTCAGAAGGAAGGAATCTGGCAGCAGCAATAGGGACCATTACTGGAAAATCAACCCAAAGTACATATTATATATATAAGGTTTTAAGCAAAGAAATAAAAACTAAAACTTCTGCCTTTTAAAGCAGGGTTTTACAGACATTTGAATTCTAGGGACTAACAGTACTTAAAAACAAATAGGAAGATGGGAGTGAAACATAAGATTGTTGAGATTTTTAATTCTGCTGGCTAGAAATACTAAATAACCACCTACCATCCCCATTATTTTGATAAAAGAAAGGACATTTCAATACCAAAGTAGGAGCAAGACATAATTTTAGAATACACTAGTTCTCTAAATAGAATAAATTAGGTTTTATGAAAAGCTATCTACATTGCCTTCATTTTTCTCATTTCACTGAAGATCAATGGAAACCTCAATTAGAATGGCTCTCGTTAGGTGACTGACATGTGGGAGCCACTGGGCTAGAGAAAGATAATAGGCAGGCAGGGTCTACTGATGAGTTGTCATTAAGAGTGTACAAAGTGTGCAGGCTAGCCCTGCCTCATGTGCCATCAGGGGTGTGACAAGGGTAAGACAGCAATTTTCCTCAAAACGCTGCAGTCCAGCCTGCAAGTAAAGAATTACTTGTATTAACATAAATGGTCAAAAATTTGGAAACAGAAATTCTGAGTGCAGGAAAGAATTATAAAAATAGCAGATGAGGCCAGACTATGACTGTGGTACCAGCCATAACAGAGAAGGCAAGAGAGAAGAACCATCATGCTAATTCATTTAATGCTGAATTCCTTAATCCCAATTCAAATGAAGGCTTCCTCCAATCACCTGGAAGACTATTTTCTGAGATATCTCCAGTATTCTAACTTGTCAGTTTAGATTGTAGATCTCCAGGGCAGAAATATGTCTACTTCTAAACCGGAAAGAGCAGTGGCCTGGGTTGCACTGCTGTCCTCCAAACAAGCATCATTTTTGCATATTTGGATTTGCTGATCACGTTGAAATGGAGAATGAGGAAATAGAGCTTCCAAATTCATTGCTTGTCAAGATTCTTCAAATCTTTCTGCAGAAGTGATGCCAGTTGAGATGGCACATGCATGCAAGAAACTTACCATTCGTTCTCTTTTTAAGATCTGTAGATATTTTTTCTAGAGATCCCAAGAGTAGGTGAGCCCAGAGTGGTTTTGCCTAAATTGGGGAGGTATTTTCCTAATTTCTTGTTTGCATTTCTGCTACTCAGCACAGCAGATTTGGGGTAGGGGAGGGCTCTTCCTTGAACATCAGCCCACCAGAAGCTGAAGAGCAACCACTGCTAAATTTTGGCCACTAAATTGTTACTCAGTGTCATCCTGCATTCAAATAAGATGCCTTCTGTAGGAAACCACCTTTTGGGAGAAATCTAATTTTAGAAGGACTATAATGCAAAAACATTCAGTGCATAATAAAACTTCAGATCCCATTATTTTCTTCCTTTCCATAAATATCATTTTTTTTTCAAACCTTGTCTCTTCATCCAAACAAGGCACAACAGCTAACCTCCTTTACTATATCTAAACAAATGGATCTTTGCTACTCAGAATGCTTTTGATTGTAGCACCATGGATTTGTGAGTTTAGAAAGATCTAGCAAGTTCCAAAGCATGTCTCCTTCATTCTCATCGCTGACAGAAAAAATATGTCCATTTAAGCTGTGATGATCTAGTCAAGTTCACCACTTTTTAGACTAGAAAACTCAGATTCTAACATCTAATGTGAAAATTAGAATCCAGGTCTTTGGAATATCAACACATTATTCTTTGAAATTTTCTCTTGATACTAGGCTCTGCCTGAGGAAGAAGTCCTGGCAGAAATTAAATAATGTATTTCCACTTATTCTGAAAGCCTCAGAAAACTCTCAGAACCAGAGCCATATTCCTCCTCCATAAACTATGCATCTTGTTCACCTCTCCTAGTCCATTCACCCAGAAGCAACTTGTCTCCACGATCACGAATTAACAAAACCTGACTCTTGGCAGCACTATTTCAATTCATAAACTCAGGATTTTATGAGGAAGAGTCATGAATTTAAACAACACGTGACCTCAGTAATTTGCAAACCTAATTAAAGGGATTACCTTTTCAAAGTACTGTGCTCTGAGTTGCCCAGTATGTCTGTCACTCTTATGAGTCATGTGGCCCACCTGTCTAGCTCTGTTAAACCACCACCATATACCATTTTCAGATAAGCAGAGAATACTCACTGCTAGAGGCTTGCATTAAACATCAAAAGATCATTTAGTCCCTGTTAGCCTTTAGCAGGAATACCATAGACACTAACAGATGGCCTTTGTTACTCTTCAGAGCGACTAACTTTCTGTAGAGGTCACCATGATCAGAAGGTATAAAAACAGTCTCTTCTCACGTGATTACCGACCTTCTCTCTCCACTGGTCTCCTATGCTACTCAAATCACACTTCAGTTTTAACACTTAGAAAAGTTTGCCTGAGCATATTTTTTTCAGAGGATATTGGATGAGAATCCAAATTTCTCCTTATATACAGTTTTCATAACGGTGACCAAATAAAATGGTTACTTTCAATTCTGGAATGAGTGTTCAGTTTTCCCACATCTGTCTATAATTATTATATCAAAACTTGGACATGTGGACTTTCCATAGATCAGTGGAACCCAAGGGCTTCATAGGGCATGATGGTGCATTGAAAGAGAGTGATACTGTGAGTTGCTTTTTAACACTTGTAAGAAACATTAACCATTGCTTCCTGTGAGTCCATTACCGCTCTCTATCTTGTGTCAGATCTGGCAATGGTTCAAGGGAACTTCAGTTTCCACTTGTGGGGATTTGCCTATCAGTTTAAAACCTAGAGTAAAGACTCTCCTTTGAAACAAATCCAAATTCACTGCATTTTGAAATAGAGCAACTTTTACTACATATTTGCCTTTAAAAACACATTTGCTGATCTGTTGGTCACATGGTTCATCTGCAATGGCTTTTGTGGATCTTCTGTATAATTGGCAAAGATCGAGGAAAAAGAATGATTTCTCCCCACTATTAGGTCCCTGCCAGGTTGACAGCTGTCTCCTGTTTCCTTTGACCACTCTTGCTCCCAACATTACCTGCAGCAGATAGGTAAAACAAGGGGGTCACAGACATTTCACCTCTTAGTTAAGTGTCCTATTGGCCATTGTAAACAGATACCTCAAATTGTACTGACTCTAGAAGTCCAGAGATAGTTTCTTGGTATTTTAGATCAGTCAGATGATACAAATTAAGTCACAGCTAGTACAGTGCTGGGTCAGAATGTGACTTGGAATATGTGATGGGGAAAATGTTAAAGAAGGGGAAGCATGGAAGAAAGCCTTCAGTAAAGAAATACAGAATGTGTAAAGGCATGGGCTGTGTGGTAAATGAAGATGGGATGGATGGAATTGATATGAAGAATTTTCCAAAAAAAAAAAAAAAAAAAGGAAAATACAATTAGGTTAAAGGAACAGGGCTTTGGGAGAGGTTCTGTATGTGATCCTATGTTTCTTATGAAACATAGTAGAAAAGTAGAAAAAAAGTAGAAAAAAGAATTTATTGAATAAGTGAAACTAGGCAAACATATTTTTGTCAGCAAAAAAAAAAAAAAAAATACATGCCTCAGTCAGCAGGACACTCAGAGTCTCAGGAATAGTAAAGAGGAAGAAACCATAGAGTTTTGACGTCTTTGTAAAGAGGAACTGGAGTGGGGTTACTAGGAAATTTGTAGAGCAGGCACAAAATAAATCACCGGGAAGAATGTGAGTAGCGGACCATATGGATGCACTGAGTCTTTACGCCAGAAAGCATTTTGGCCTGTTACCTATCTAGTGGTCCTTGGGGACATGTTTACCACCACCATAAATAAACCAAGTCTTTGAAGACTCTCATTGACTCAGCTGTCTGCTTGATAGGTCCTCTGAGTGAAGGACAACAAAGCTCATGTCCAGGAAGCTTCCAGAGTTGGCCCAAGTTGATGAAGAACCAGAAGAGGCAGGCTGCTCCCTCACTTACTGTTTTTCATCCCTCTCCCTTCATATAGAGGCTTTGGGGCTTGCATTCCATGAGAGGGCATCAGTAACATGTCTCATCCTTATTTGTTTGTTTGTTTTAATTGAAGTATAGTAGATATACAACAATATATTAGTTACAGTTGTACAATACAGTGATTTGACAAGTTTGTACATTGTGAAATGCTTACTACATTAAGTATAGTTACAATTTGTAGAAAGGACAAGTGTTGGTGAGGATGTGGAGAACAGGAAACTCATGCACCATTGGTGGAAATGTAATTGGTGCAGCCATTACAGAAAAGAGTATGGATGTTCCTCAAAAAATTAAAAATTAAAAATAGAAATACCATACAACCCAGTAATTCCACTCTTAGTATTTACCCAAGGAAAATCAAAACACTAATTCAAAATGTCATATGCACCTCTATGTTTATTGCAGCATTATTTACAATAGCCAGTATATAGAAACAACCTAAATGATGTCCATCAATACATGAATATATAAATGGGATATTACTCAACCTTAAAAGAGAATGTAATCTTGCCATTCTTGACAACATGAATGGCTTAGAAGGTATTATGCTAAGTGAAATAAGTCAGACGGGAAAAAACAAATACCGTATGATTTCACTGATCCGTGCAATCTGAAAAAACAAGATGGGTGCCTGGGTGGCTCAGTTGGTTAAGAGTCCAACTTCAGCTCAGGTCATGATCTCTTGGTTTGTGAATCTGAGCCCCACATCGGGCTCTGTGCTGACAGCTCAGAGCCTGGAGCCTGCTTTGGATTCTGTGTCTCCCTCTCTGTCTGCCGCTCCCCCCACTTATGCTCTGTCTCTGTCTCTGTCTCTCAAAAATGAATAAAAAATTTTTAAAAAATTAAAAAACAAGACAAACAAAAAACATAAACAGAAGCAGACTCATAAATACAGAGAACAAGGTAGTGATTGCCAGAGAGGAAGAGTGTCAGGGGTGGTGATAGGTGAAAAAGGTGATGGGGATTAAGAGGTACAAATTTTCATTCTTGGTTTTTGAACCAAAAGACCCACCTTTCTCCCAAACTGAGTAAAAGAATGAAATAACAAACCCAGTCACACCAAGGAATAAATGACTGACAAGTGATTTAATTCTCAGATGTGTTTCTGACATCATAAGGATCTTCTAGTATGCCAATCACATTCTTGGCTAGCATAGATCTGTGTTTGAGGCCACAAACCTGTCTGAGCAGTTATATTTTCAGGTACCTGCAATTGTTAAGCCAGGAGATGAAGAAGTTAACTCGTCCCAGACCTGCTGGTTAATGTGACTGATTATGGTCCTGTCTTTGGGCTTCACAGTGGCCACACTTTTACCTGAAGAATGCCATCCCTGGGGCACCTGGGTGGCTCAGTCGGTTAAGCATCTGACTTCGACTCAGGTCATGATCTCACAGATCGAGCCCCGCGTCAGGCTCTGTGCTGACAGCTCAGAGTCTGGAGCCCACTTCGGATTCTGTGTCTCCCTCTCTCTGACCCTCCCCCCATTCATGCTCTTTCTCTATCTCAAAAATAAATAAAAATTTAAAAAAAATTAAAAAAAAAAAAGAATGCCTTCCCCTTTTCTGGGATGTGAATTTTCAAGCTATGTCTTTCTCCCCTTTTTTGTTTCTCTTAAGGCAAATGCCTGCCCTTAGTATGGTAGAAAAAGTTTTCATAGGTGGGACTTTCTAAAGCTTAGAATGGTTGCATGTAAAATAATCTCTTCTAAGTCCTGCATTGGTGCCTGCCATACCCCCATTAAAGTTGCCCACTGGGCAGTTATTTTAGCTTCAGAAGACACTACCAGGGGTACATATGTCACTCAGGAGGCATAAATACTGATCTGTTCACAACTATTATCTATTCATGCTCATCTTAGGTGCTCACATCAGTTGGCAAAGCTGAGGGAAAAATATTCATCATAATTTCTAATGTTTTGGGGATATCACTTAGTTTATACACATTTCCTTAGACATTATTTTAGCTGATCTTCACAATAACCCAGGAGATAAGCAAATACAGTTTCTCCTTGCTTATGAGAAACCTAATCCTTAAAAGAGTAATAAAGTCAGTATGTGGGAGCCAGGTTTGGCACCTGGGTCTCCTGACTCAGTATGCCCTTTACACACATGTCACGTACAGCCAAGTGTATATGGATGTGGATGTGGAAAGACATAGAAAGGAGTAAAGGAGTCTGTGGGGGAAGAGAAAAAGACCAGATGGGGCACTGAAGAAGAGGTGGGGGTAGGAAGGAGGAATCCTGGGTGCTGAATCTGCAGGTGGTAGGAAGGCAGAGGGGCAAGGGGGAGCTATTCAGAGATGAGGGAAGGAGTAGTGACCAACATTAGGAGCCCAGTCACTGAGAGAATTTGGGGAAAACATGCATATTTGGGCTTGAAAGAATGTGGTGTAGGACACAGTATACTGGACTGGGGATAAGAGAGCTCAGGCTGGCCTGGTTGTGCCATGAACAAGCCTGGGCACATGACTAACCCCTCTGGCCTCGGTGTCTTCAGGTATAAAACAAAGGACTTCACTCAGATCATCTCTAAGTTCCTGGGAGGTCACAATATCTGTGACCTTGATGCAGGTACATACATGACATGAGCATGAAGGAGCGGGTGCTGAGAGTGGCGTAGGGCTAACACGGGCCTCAAGCAGATCTTCCCAGTTACTCATCTCATGGTTTGTGTTCAGCCAGCCTGGACAGGACTAACCTCTGTTCTGTGGGATCTAGGGACAAGATCCCAGTGACAGTACTTGAATGATATTGGCAATAGCAAGAGATACTTTCACCGAATGGGGATTCAATTTAAACCATTTTCTCAAAGTGAAGTGTCTTTATTGTCTTATTCCAGATGCTTCAAGGAATAGGGCAAGGGTAAAGGGAATTCTGAGAATATGAGCTAAGAGTGGTCCCAAAGCCCCGGAGAATTTGTCTTTCTGGGCTGTGGTGTGTGGCAGAGACATTTCAACATTCATTCAGCCTTCCATCAGCCACCTTTGACCAACACTAAAAGCCCGTTACCAAGAAGGGAGTGAGAATAATTTCTCTCCTATTAGTACTTCCTCCTTCCCAAATGTGGTGCTAGCCACTGGGAGTTGTAATTGCAGATATCACCAAGGACTATGGATATAAATTTCACAAAGGGCAAGACCTTCCATTATGAGTGGGAAGATGGCTTTAATTAAAAAAAAAAATCAATATATTGTTTCCAATCATTAGAATCCCATGTCTGTAGGAAAAATCAATCCTTTTCATATTAAAATGCTTACATTCACACTCAGATGTTATATTACACATGAGTCATTGAAGGAGGTCAGGAGGCGGTCTGCCTGAGGCCCAGAATGAGTCCCAGCCATGTCCATACTAAAATCATAGGTGTTTGTGAGAGTCTGTCTTCAGGAAACCTGTGAGCTAAGAAATTCTACACAATACCACAGAGATTTGAAATTCTGTGCAGTAGAGAGGGTGCCTCCTCTTGACACATTCTCTCCTCATTCTTCCAAATCCTCAAATGAAAGCAAAAATAAAAGGAAAAGCTAAAATCGCATCTTAAAGAGTGGGAGCATCTCCATTTTTCAGTGATTTCTCTCACTCCTCCTCCTCCATGTTGGCAGATTTTTACCACAGGGTTCAACCAACAGGCACCAGGGGATTCTAATGTTAACAAAGGGCTCCATTTTTAAAAGATAATTTATCTATTCATGCAAGAAAATGCTTTTGATTTTAATCAGCGGCAAGGGTTTGGTTCTCTCCTCTCGTTTCCTGAGAAGTAGGAGCAAATGGAGACAGGGCGGATCTCCTGGAGAACGTCACATATTACTGAAATAGACTCTTGACAGCATTAAATTCCCAGAGGTGCTATTCCATTCCCCACACAACATAATAGTAATGATCTTATGGAGAAATTTTGCCTTTATGGAAACTGTTTATTTCTAAGAACATTCTAATGTCAGGCTAAGTGAGAAGCTTCCCTAATAAAGAAGTAAAGGAAAACAAGGGTCCTAATTAAAAACATTGTTTAAGAAGACACTTGTGAGAGAAAAGAAAATCCCACTTTACATGGAAAACTTAATCATGTATATTGCTAGAACGTATTGCAGAGTATTCACGCCAATTTCCCAGACCCCGTTCCTTGTTACTATTTATACTCTTCAAGCCCAATCCTTCTGGGCCCAGTTTCCCTCCTGTCCAGTTCAGCAGTTACTCCCTTTGAAGTCATTGTGAAACTGATGCCCAAAGGGGAGATATATGCCCCAGGGATATCTAACCTACTGGTTTCTTTTTCTCATTTCACTGGGTTTGGAAAATGATGGAACAGTCTTGCTGTCTGTCAAGTGCTGCCCAGTTTGATTTCCTATCTGTGGAAACAGAGCAGACGTGCCTGCATGCTACCTAGGCACTCATCAGTAAGGGCAATGAAAATGTTTTTATTAGCATTCTAGGAAATCAAGGGGCTGGTTTCAAAAGCTCATATATTTGCCACTTTTTGAATTTTTTCCTGCCTAAGGGAACTGGAGTCTACCCAAATTATCCATTGCTGACGACAGGAGCATGGACTCAGCCTGGTTGGATTCAAATAAAAGCATAGTTCCATTCCTTGACTTTGGGAAGTGACTCTACTTCCCTCTGCCTCATTCTACAACTTGGGGACAATCCTAGTACCTATCTGGGAAGGGTATTTATTTATTTATTTATTAAGTCATCAGATTCATACAAAAAGCCTTTATCAGATAGATACTATCATTTTCCCCATGTTACAAAGGGGGAAAATGAGGTTCAGAGAGGTAACTCAGTTGCCTAACACAAAGGGTTTTGTGTTAATTCCATGGCTCATAGTACAGTGCCATATACAGAAGAAGAGTATAATGCATGTTAACTATTATCATAATTGTTTTAGATCATCCCAGTGATATTTTCAAATAGCGAACAGAAAGGTGTCTACCAAAAAAGAATGCTGGGAAGTCCCAACAACTAGGGGGCAAAGAGAAGAAGAGAGAAGAAAGTGATCAGTAATAAGGACACAAACACCAGCATTTATGGTTTAATGTGCACCAGGCACTATTCTAAGTGCTTCACATGTTTTAAGCCATTTCATCTCCATTAGACTTTGAGGTAGGGAAGCATCTTATCCACCACTTATAGAGGAGAAGACTGAGACAGAGAGGTTTGGGAAATTTCCCGAGGTCACACTGCTGGTTGGTGGCACAGACCTCCTGGTCTGGTTCTGGAGCCCATCTCCTTAAGCATCACACTCAGCCACTGTCTAAAGGGGATTGATAGGCAGAGCTAAAACGTTAGCAGAACAAGAGACACCATCATGAGACTCAGGAGGGCCTGAGTTGTTGGTAGTGTTAAATTACCTTATACAGGTCCTGGTCCTGGTGGGAAAGAGATGACACCCCTGAAATCGGGAAATTTGAGGAAAGTTTAATAAAGAGACTATTTACAAAGGTATGGGCAAGTATAGAGAACCCAAAGTACTAATGGAATACTCACTGGCAGGTAAGAGCAGAGAGTAGGGTCAGTACCTCTAAGGTCTAGATAGCTGAGCAGAGAGAGTGGATCCTGGGACTCTGAGAAAAATAGAGAGGGCGGGAGGGAGGGAGAAAGAGAGAGAGAGAGAGAGAGAGAGAGAGAGAGAGAGAGAATGAACAAGAGAGCACTGCTATTTGGAGAAGATACCTTAAGAAGAGCTGTGACTTCTGTCAAGGGCAGCAGCCCACTGCAGGCCTGTCCCTTAGAAAGAAGTGGGATATATACACCCAGCTGTGACTCTTCTATCATTTTCTGGGGCTTTCCACTGGTCAAACCCAACTAGCAGCCAAAGTACAAGGGAACCCATTGAAACAACTGGTAGAGTTCAGCTTCCCAGCATACAGAGTAGGGCGCGTTAGCAGGAGAGGAGATTTAGAGGAGTGCACAGATGATAGCCAGCAGTGACTCAGAAAAGTTATGCAAAATAGAGGCCAAAAGTTTATGAATGGGTTTAGCAATTCAAACACTACTGGTTATTTTGTTAGAACATTTTTCAGTGGAGACATGGGGTGTGCAAGAAACCCAAGGGCAGTGAGTTGAATAGTAAATGGAAAGTAACACAGTGCAGGCAGTAAACAGACACTATTTTCAAGGCTGGTGGCTGTGCAGAGAAAGAGAGAAAGATTGGGGGAGGAGTAAAGGGGAGCAAGGGGAGTAATGGAGGGAGAGAGAAGTGACAGTTGGAATACAGATGATGGAGCAAGGTCCTCGGGAAGCTGAAGGAGTTGCTAGTGAAGTGGCAAGGAAGAAGGGAAAGAGAAAAGGATTTATATGGATGCAGATAAATGTGTTCTCTCGGGGTACAGGAAATAGATGTTGTCATTAATTATTTCCCTATATGAGACTGGAAGTGAAGTCATCTCCTGAGATTGGCGGGGAAGGCATTATGGAAAGTATAAGAGTGGAGGGTAGTGCTTGCAGGAACCTTACAAGAAACGGGAGAAGGAATTAATCACAATCAAACAGAAGGATTACCTGGCTCAGGTAGGAGAAGATAGAATTGCAGAAACATGGATTTGCTGCTGTCTTTTTCCTCCAGGGAATCTCATAGGCCTGGATGTAGGACAGGAGAAGGCAGAAAGTTGGCTTGGCATTTTCTCAGTCTGGAAAAACAGGATAAGGACAAACGTATCGAGGGTGTTGGTGAGAAGTAGCATGAAGCATAGACACTGGATTCTAGACTGAATAGGGAAGGAAAAGGCCAGGGGCTGATTAGAGAAAACAGCTACAGTGACCTGGAAAGCTTGGGGGATGGAAGTGTGCATTTGACCAGCATATGGTTGGGAGGGAGAGAGGTGGAAGGACAGAAGGTCATGATCAGAAAGCGGGATGAGAGGATTTGTAATTTGAAGTGATGATAACTTCTTAGGTATGGCCGTGAGTTAATCATCACGTTTATTTTACTCTGTTTTCCACGGCTTAGCAATGCTTATAAATGAAGATTGTGTGAAAAATGTCAGCCAGCTCAAGAGTGAGGAAGGCATAGCATGATCTCCAGGCACTGGGCCCGCACTGCTTAGAGATGCCCCAACTGGGAGCATGGAGGATTTCACTGTGGCTGAGAGCGGCGGTCACCGCTGGCAGCAGAGGGACAGCTAGACAAGGGGCAGACAGAACAGTGGGGGAGCATAGACACACTGGGAGCAAGCGTTTGGGAGACATTGGCTCAGCTGGAACACCTTTAAGACGATGGCATTTTGGCCAGAGGCTGTGCACTTAGGGCAACCCACGGAACGTGCCCGCGGAGAAGGCGACACTGCACCACAAGTTCCAGAAAAGCAGAGGCTGCAGAGGGTCAGGCAAAGCAAGAACCGGCCCTGGCGCAACGCCCTGCGTGCATGTGCGTGGGCTGCTGACTCCCGGCAGGAGGATTGCACTTGGAAGCCGGGCCTGAGTGTTCTCGGAAGCTGTGTAACAAATTCAATCTGGATTTTCATTCTATGAGAGAGAGAGAGAGAGGGAGAGAGAGAACTTTTTTCATGACACATAGGGTAGAATTTGACCCTGTCTCAACTCCAAACTTGCAAAGAAGAATTTATTCCGGAGTATTTGAGATGTCACCACTTATTTTAAGATTTCTTTTTCTTTTGAGGGGTTAGTGGGGAAAATAATCAAAACATTTCTTTAATTAGAAGAAGCCTACAATAAAGAAGGGGGGGAATCAAGATTTAATTGCTGTATTTTTTTGTTTAGCAAAATGTGTACCCAATTAAATGCAGTTGAGCAGTTCTGGGAAGAAATTAATAAACAGGGGGTGGGGGAGAAGATGAGGAAGCAGAGGGAAGAGACTGTTCCCAAGCTGAGATTTTGTTTGCCAAGTTTCAACAAAGAGCAAAGCTTAGCTCCGAAGGAGAAGCCCTTGAGAGATAGGGTTTAGAATAGTAGTGCAAACAGAAACCCCAAATGAGGCAAGTTGGGGAGACATTTCTCTAATGCAGTTCATCCTCAACAGGTGCTGGCAACATCTGTAATGAGACTATCCATGATAAAAAGCTTCTCCTACCTTAATCCACACTATATTACATTCACAAACACATTGCCATCCTCTTCCATCCTCCTCCCCTTGAGATGCAGGAATAAATAATGTACTATTAAAATCACATCTCTGCTTTCTGCCTAAGAACATTAAAAGTGAGAAGAAGAAAAATAGATTCCACCATCCCATTATCCTCAGGGGAATGCAACTGGTAAACATGAAGATATATTCAGGATGATCCAATAGAAGAAACCCTCATATAGCCAGCCACACCAGTCTATTAAAAAACCTAAAGATTATACATTGAGTGGATCCTATGATAGATACAAATAAATGAGGAATCTTAATTTAATTCAAATATTACTACTGTAATACAAATGCCCATGTTTGGAAAATGGAATCAATTTCTTTCTGAGACCCACACAACATCAGAGCCTTCATTCATTCATTTATCCATTCATTCATTCATTTGTCCTACAACAAATATGTATTAACCATTTACTGTGTGCAAGACACAGAAGTACAGGAATTCAAAATCTAGAAAAAGTCGAGGAAGCCCTGTGTATCACTTAAGTTTTATGGTCTGTGAAAAAAAAGGTGGCTAGTAAAAGAGATATTTTTCTACCTTCCCACCTTAATTTACCTTCCTTTACTATGGGCTTACTGTAAAATTCAGTTAACCAGTTTACAATGTATCTGAAGGTAGAGCTTTATAGCCTGGCACATAGGTGCTTTTCATAAAAATAGTTCGAGATGATTAAATTTCACAGTGTTGTTCCTTTTGGTCTAAAGAAGATATGCATGCTTTGGCTTCCTTACCTATACGTTGCCTTTGATCCGTTCATTCATGCATTCATCAAATGTATATTCCTCATCTACAGAGCAGCAGAATATTCTTGGTGCTGGCAATACAAACATGAATAAGATTGAGTCTTTCCTTTAAAGGAGCTTATCATAAGTGGGATGCAAGAAGATAGACACATCTCTGCAAAAATCTTATAGGTTCTGGGATAGCACAGTGAGACCTAAGAGACAAAAGACAGTGGGAAGGTCAAGAAAGTTTCCAGAAATGCTTCATCAAGTTCATGGCTTCTGCCTGAATTTGAATGATGAGTAGACATGGGGGATGAATAAGGAGAAAGTCATTTTAGGTGAAGGGAACAGCCTGGCATGCTTGTGGAAAGGTAAACATCTGTTCAGCCAAGTAAATGGGTCCAGATTGGGTGGTGGAAGACTGGAAAAGTGGGGGACAAGAAAACCCATTGGGTGATAATATTGGGAGGTGGGCGTATGTGGAAGGAGGTAATCCTTGTTCAGTGGTAGTTCCTTTCTGTTGCAATATCTAGAGATTCCTTTACTCATGACATAAATCAAGTCTATCTTCTTAAAGATTTTTTAAAAATTAATATAGATTTATAAAGAAATATGGAGGATGTGAGAGAGAAGATTATTCTGAGATTATTAAAGTGGTTCTACAGTTTACTGATTGGAACACTTTGAGAAATTGCTGAAATAAAAAAACTATAGTTTCAAAACAATTGACCTAACAATTTTGTTTGGCAAAATAGAGGTGTTTGTTTTTTTGTTTTTGTTTTTGTTTTTTTTTAACCAAACCAACATGAAGTTTTTAAAAATTAGGGGTTGATTGCCCCATAAGAGGTCATATAGAAAATATTTATTGAATCTCGAGATATAGGAGGTCAGTAAATGTACACAAAAGAATAAACAGAATTATATAAATCTCATAGATCTCTGTGAGAATGTACATACTATGTATATATACATATTCATTAATCTATTTTTTTACTCACTGGTCTCATTTTAAGACTAATAATGCTACCCAAACTGACAAAACAGGCAAGCTTTATAACTCAGTCCCAATTTACAGAAAAAAAAAGCAACAACAAAGTCAGATCAAGCGTGAGTCAAGCAAAGCTCTGTGTACATATTATGCACAGAAAGAGTACTGGAAATCCCTATACCCAGAATATAGACACACACATTTAATGATACAACTACATATTAGCATCATTCTGGGTGTTTTTCTATCCAAACGCACTTGAAACATTTAGTCTGAGTCTATGCCACAATCGTGCATTTCATTGGAGTGCCATGGATGGTAACTCAGATTTGAACTGCCATTTTGTTTCACTATGGCTCCCTATGTGAGTCTCTGCTAGGGAAGAGTCAGAAAAAGTGTTTCAGACCAATGTCTCCAGACCATGAGGTATGTACTTTTTTGCATTTACATCTTTTAAATGTCCCCTTTGCCATTTTCAAATATGCAATTTCTGTGTTACCAGCTACACTGTGAACTCTGAGCATGGTATCTGGATTAGGTCTCAGAATGTACCAGGCCTATGACAGTCACTAAATGACCAGCTGACTTTTGATCAGGTCTGAAGGCTAAAACTTTATGCTTGGTGAATTGAAGACAAAGGATAACCTGATAGCATTTCAGCTGAACTGAAATTGTTATGTATCGCAGACTTCCAAAAGTACTAAACAACTTCATCTAGAAGATCAATTTGCTGAGGTGACCTGAGAGAATGTTTTGTAGTTAATTCAGTTGGGCAGGCCTACTGGTGGGCAGTGCTGATCAAAATCAGATACACCACAGGATGGAAACTCTTTATCGGAAAGGTGGAAAACTAGAGATACCTGTCTCAAAACTTCCCAAGCGATAATGGAATTTGCTTAGTACTGGCAACATCTCTGGAATCATTTGTACTACAGTCACCTGGGTGTTGATTTAAAAAAAAAAAAAAAGACAAAATTCTAAGTTCAAGCATATACTGCCCCCAATAGACTCTCTGGAAGTGGGGCCCTAGAATCTGGATTTATGGGAAATTTTCCAGGAGGTTTATTCATTCACTATAGTTTGAGATGTCCAAAGAATGTTGTTCTAGACAAGGACAGACCCATTCTCTACAGAAAATGGTGTGCCATGGGGGGGGCCTGGGTGGCTCAGTCAGTTGAGCATCCAACTTCGGCTTAGGTCATGATCTCACAGTTCATGAGTTCGAGCTCCACGTTGGGCTCTGTGCTGACAGCTCAGAGCCTGGAGTCTGCTTCAGATTCTGTGTCTCCCACTCTGTCTGCCCCTCCCCAGCTTGCTCTCTTTCTCTCTCTCTCTCTCTTTCTCAAAAATAAATAAACATTAAAAAAATTAAAAATGGTGTTCCTGTCTGTGGGAGCCCCTGTAGTTCACCTCACTGGAAATTTGGGTGCCTGACTGTACTTCCCATGTCACGGCATGCAGAAACCTGTCAACCACTCTGCCCTCTCAGGTGTCTTCCATCACATCAGCAACAGTTTTCAGAGAAGACTTCAGTTCTCCCAGAAAGTCACCATGCAATCCTTCACAACACAAAGCTGAACATTCTCACTCCTCTGACCATTTTGAAAATACACCACATTGTTAATGTACTTCCATCTAAATGCTCTTTCCTCAACTTTTTAATAATTACTGGTTACCAGGCTTGACATTCTAAAATAGGGTGATGCATTTACCAAGGTGACAGGGTGTTTGTGAGGCTTAATTAATTAAGGCTTGGAGAGTGCATAGAGAAGGATTTTTTTATCAGCATTCAATATTATTATTTATTTGCAATACAATTTAGAACTTTCCCCATAATGGGGAAAAATTACAAACATCCATTTAATTCCTCAGGGTACTTGAGAGTAAAAAGCTGGCTACAGGAGAGTAGGGAATTGCTGCAGTTTCTACTATAATAACCACCAGCGTGGAAGTGAAATAAAAATATATTACTCCAGGTGGAAGGTTATCTGAAGCCCTAAATGGGCCTGTTGCTGATATCCTCATGGTTGGCACACACAGAAAACCAGACACTCAAACCCCTCCCCTGTTTCCCCTTAATAGGTCAGCACTGAAGCCCAGAAATACCGAGTGCGTGAAGATGTCAGTGACAATAAATATTTTTTTTCAGTTAATGGGCTTCATGAATACATAGATTTCAAGTTAAGGCAATTATCTAATTTCAACTCACCACTTGCTAATTTACTAATTCATTAACTTGAGGAAACGGTCATCCTGCTTGATGCTGGCCTCCTGACAATAGAGCTGAGTCTTGGCAGGGATTTATTTCCAACAACACCAGGGACAAAAAGCATGAGATATTTTTGAAGAATAATAAAAAATGGATTAAAGGGAATAGAAATAATTTATCATGTGCAGATGTGCAGAAGGAAAAGATGGTGGCTTTGCAGTCTTATTTTATAAAAACAAAATTACAGTGAAGGTGTCTTACCCAATCAACAATCTTAACACAGGGATCTTATGAGCTATCAGGTGTACGAGATTTCATAAAAATCATATCATCAAAGGAATAGTCAGTAAATTTCCCCTCTTCTGCCTAACCTACCTCAGACCTTGCAACCCTGATGAGAAGGGAAAGCAACACAAATCTGGCAGATTCTTTGTTAAAATCCAAAGGCTGTGTGCATGTCAGTGCCTCCCTAAGGAGGTTCATGTCTGCCAAATGACTTGAAAATCCTACACCAGTTCTTCTCTGTAGGAAAGGATGAAAAAGATACATTCAAGAAAGGAAGGAAATATGGATTGAGATATGACTTGTGGCTTCTGGAATCTTCCAAGGAGGAAAGCACTTCCAAAAAACCACTTATAGGTACTTTTCTGCGTCTGAGAAGTATTAAATGAATTATCCAATGAGTCTTACTTTCATACAGGACTAAAATATTTCATTCAGGCATTTTCTTTAAAAAAACAAAAAGAAAACAAAAAGTATCATGGTTTTTAGAAAGACTCACAATCAAAATAGTTGTGGGGCACCTGGGTGGCTCAGTTGGTTGAGCATCCGACTTCATCTCAGGTCATGATCTCGTGGTTTGTGAACACTGCATCGGGCTCTGTGCTGACAGCTCAGAGCCTGGAGCCTGCTTCAGATTCTGTGTCCCCCTTTCTCTCCACCCCACCTCTGCTTGTGCTCTGTCTCTCTCTGTCTTTAAAAAATGAATAAACATAAACATTTTTTAATTAAAAAAAATAGTTGTATTTTCTACTTTGTGACTTGCTTTTTATACTCTTAGAGATGCCCTTTGATGAATAATTTGCTAACCTGTTTTCTTTTTAGTTAGAGCTTTTCTATCTGTTTGAAAAATATTTCCATTCTTAAGGTCTAAAAGCTCTACTCTTTGACTTTGTCATTTAGGTCATGAATCAACCTGGAACTGACTTTTCCAATATGGATGAATAATCATTTGTGCCAGCACTGTTTAGTCCTTTTTCCATGACTCTGCAGCGTCACCTTTGCTATACATAAGTCTCCATTCATATGTGGGTCTGTCTCTGGATTTTATATTCTGTTCCACTGATTTGATTTATCTGCTTATCCTTAACCCATACCATACTGCTTTATCTGCTGTGGATTCCCACAGCAGAGCCTCAATACTTGATAGAGAAAGTCTTTTTCCTCCTCTTTCTTCTTCTTTGGAAACATCATGGCTGTTTATGTTTGCTTTTTGCTTTTCCATATCAATTTTATAATAAGTTTGCCAAATTCCACAAAAAAGGGAAAATATTGATATTCTAACTGGAACTGCCTTAGATCTATGGAACAATTCAGGAAAGAATTTAAGTCTTTGCAATACCATTCTTCTAAGACATGAATATTCTATGTCTACGTATTTAGGTTTTCTCTAATTCTTTTCAATTGTGTGTCATGGTCTTCTATAAAGAGGTACTGTACATTTTCTGTTAGAGAATTTTTCTTTTTGATACTGTCATAAAAGAAACACAGAGGCACAGAAAAATATATGTTATATATTCAGAATATATCCCTTTTAAAAATTCAAACCAAAATCAAAAAGACAAAAAGTCTAGTAGCCAAGACCTTGAACGGTACTTGATAAGAAAGGTTATCCAAATGGTGAATAAAATCATACAAGGCACTCAATGTCATTATCACCAGGAAAATGCAAATTAAAACTACAGTGAAGTACCACCCCTGCCCCCAAATTGCTAAAATTAAAAAGATTGACAATAGCAAATGTTGACAAGAATGTGAAGCAATTGAGAACTGTCATATACTGTTGGTGGGGGTGTCAAACTACTTTGGAAAAAAGTTTGGTGCTTTTTACTACAGTGGATGATATTTATACCCTATAACCAGGCATTTCTGCCTTAAAGAATGTCCTAGAGAACTCTGTGTGTTTGTCCTCCAGATTACATATATGGGAACATTCACAAGAACACCCTTATAATAACCAGCTACTGAAAAAAAACTCAAATGTCTATGGACAGAAGAATGGATGAATAAATTGTGGTAAGTTCATTCAATAGAATATTATGCCACAATTGAAATGAACAATGTACGAGTACACATAAAAGTCAGGTAAATCTCACAAACATAATGTTGATTGTAAGAACCAGACAGAAAGTAATAAATATTGTATGACTCCATTTATAGCAAATTTAAAAACAGTCAAACAGCATAAAGAAAGGCAAGGGGCTAATTACCACAAAAGTCAGCTCAAAGCAGAAGGAACCTGTGACTGAGAAGGAGAACCAGAAGGTTTAGAGGTGTTGACAATGGTCTCTTTTGAACTGGGTAATAATTATAAGGGTGTTGATTTTATAATAATTGAATAAATGTACATTTCTGTTTCATGCAATTTTCTGTATAGGACTACATTACAAAATATGACAGTAAAGGGGTACATGGGTGGCCCAGTTGGTTGGGTGACTGACTCTGGATTTTGCCTCAGGTCAAGATCCCAGGGTTATGGGATTGAGCCCTGTGTCGGACTCCATACTGAGCCTGGAGCTTGCTTGGAATTCTCTCTCTCCCTTTCTCTCTCTCTCTCTGCCCCTCCCCTGCTCACATTCAAGCACACTCTCCCTCTATCTCTCTCTCTCTAAAATAAAGAAATAAACTTTAAAAATATGACAATAAATAAGATTTTTGCAATTTAATTTTAAAAACTTAGAAAATCACACACATACAGACACACACACTGTACCTCATTCTTTAAAATTTGTGGATTAGGTCTGTGGGAGTGCAAATACAACATGGAGAGTATATGCTGGCACATTATTTTATATTTGCAGTTGCTCATTTATCAATTCAATAGTGAATAACCTTTATGATATGACCCTCTTGATTATAATACTCAGCTTTGAAAAATTGTTTTAGCACCATATTATATATGTCAACATATCTTTAATTATAGATATATGCCCATAAAATATTTAAGGATTCATACATTTTTCTATGAAGGCTAATAAATAGGTAGTTTTGATAATGAGACTTTTTCCTGAGAGAAAGCATGTGTCCAATTACATTCTGTTTTGCATTTTCAGTTGAGTACTCCTCTGGTTTTTTAACTTATAAACACTTAGATGATATGAGTATAATCTCCCACAAAGCTGTTGAGTAACTTTTTATATGGTTAGGAATATCAGAAATAGTTTCTTTCCCCTAGTGGCTAAAATAAGACTTCTTGTAGTCTTCATAAATAACAGCAACAACAAAAATGATTAAACAGGTACCTGGAATTTGGAACCTACATTTTCCTCATGTATAGTGTTTGGGGACCACCCTGTTCTTACCCTCACCTATCCCTTGTAGTGTGTGTCTGATTCACAGAAGTGATTACTCATGAAGCAGTGTTATTCCAAATAATGGTAGAATGCTGGCTGGTACTCAGACTCTCAGCAACCAGTTGAAGGGAGAAAGGAGAGAAAGAAAGAAAGAAAGAGATACAGAAGGAAGAAAAGGAGGAAGGGAAGGAAGAGTACAAGAAAAACTGTCTGACAAATTATAGACCAAAGAATGAAAAAAAAATGAATGAATGGGTAAAAAGTCAATGGATGGATGAAAAATGAGAATATAAGTAAAAGAATTAGTGACTGGTTTAAAATCAGTGGATATGTGAGTGAATGAATAAAGAAAATACAGAAGAAGAATAGAAGTAAATGAATGAAAGAATGGATGGGTGGATGAATAAGTAAAAAATGAGTGAATGACAGAAAGTATAATGGCTAAATGAATGAAGAATGGAAATAAGTAAACAAAAAAAAAAGAGTGAGTAAAAAATGAGAGAATGAGTGAATACAAGAAAGAATGAGAACCAAAGGGATTAGTCCTTCATTTTATATAAGTGGAAACAAGAGGTCAGTGTAAATAAGCTATCTTTTTCTTTTTTTTTAATGTTTATTTTTTAGAGAGAAAGAGAGCAGGGGAGGGGAGAGAGAGCAGACAGAGGATCCAACACAGGTTTTGCATTAAAGAGAGAGCCCAATGTGGGGCTTGAACCCATGAGCTGTGAGATCATGACCTGAGCTGAAATTGGACACTTAACCAACTGAGCCACCCAAGCACCCCAATAACTGATTTGTTTCTAATGGTGGCCAGAGAGCCACTAGAACCTAGGTTTGCTGAATGTGAGTCTTGTACACTTTCGCATAATTTAGCTTGGCATTCCCTAAGATCGGAGCCTGAGACAAGGTCTTTGTACAGATAGTTTATCTGGGGTATCATCCCAGGGAATAGTAGAAAAGTGCAGGGAGAACAAAACAGGGAAGTAGAAAAAGCCAATAATAGTGTGTTGCTGAGAATTGTCCACCCAAGGGTTAAGTGATGGGAGCATTCATCCATCAGTGCCCAATCTCCTTTGGTTGATAGTGTCCCCCAGGGATGTTAACTCCAGCTTGCACATGTGCACTGGGCAATCCCCAGTAGGTATGGCGGATCCCAGGGGACAGAGATGAAGAAGGAAGCCTATACCAAGTCATAGGTTCAAGGTGGGAAGTGAGTGAGAGCCCAGAATGAACTGTCTTCCCAGAGGTGGCTAAAATCAGAGGTGAGATTTTAAGAATGTGAGTCACGAAACCAGAAGCGCCGGGAGAATTTGAGCACAATGATTTGTTCTAGGAAAGTTCTAGAAGGTGTTAGAAAAATGTTAGGGAAAGGAAGATGACTAAATAATCATGATTTAGTTGTACAATAAATTAATAAACACCCAGCAGCAAAAATACAATCAGGTTGAAGTCTGTGTTTCCTTCAAGCTCCAGGCACTTTATAATTTTATGATAAATCATAATACTGGTAATAGATTATTATAATAAGGGTTACTTTTATTTTTCTTTCAACTCATAGCTGTTATTAAATTTGAAATAAAAAAGAGGAGCCTTTAAAAAAATAAGAATACATGTAGAACTATTAAGGAAATAGGAGAAATATTTTCCCTGTTGAAAAGCCCTATAGCATTGAACAACAATGTGTAGATCTTATCGGTGTATGAAAAAAAAAAAAAAACTTCTCCTCTATCTTATATTTGTGCCTGGGGCTTGCAAATTAAACTGACAAAAGACAGATTCACAGGAGAAAAGGCATACAAATCTTATTTGACGGTAATATTTTAATTTTATATGCATGGAAGCCTTCATAAAAAAAGTGGGGGGGAAGAACCAAAGTGGTGGTTTACCTAGGGGCTTATATACCATTTTAACAAAGGGTGACAAATGTTTGGAGAAGTGCCAAGAGAAAGGAAAAGGGGTTTGGGCTTCTGGGAGCAATAAATTGTGGGAAGATAAACATATAGGGAAACTAACATAAGATAACGATTATTTTTGTAGGGTTTGTTTGTGTAGACCCATCTCAGTGCTAACTTTACATCTCTAGTGAAAATGGTTGCTTTTTTTTCTCCTCTGGTATGGGAGAGGAGAGGGAGAAAGCCTTCACAAAGGGATATTTATGTCCCACTTTTGGGAAGGCAGATGGCAGAGGGCAGGGAGCTCTTTCTGAGTTTGCTGTTTTTTTAATTGCCTTTGACTCAACACAATCCTTATTCCAATGTAGCAGATTTTGGGGTGGCATATTCTCATACCCTTCATAGGTAAAGCCCACTCTCCATGCATTGTTACCTATCTTGCCTCTTATCACAGGTTAGGGCAATTTGCCAGAGAAGACTTTAGACTTTGGATGTGGCCATTGTTCTAATCCCTGTACTGATAATCCCCAGCTCAGGACCCCATCCATTTGCAAATGCTCAGAGTAGAAAAGGAAAGCAGCTTTAACTTTTAATGCGATGTGTTCCTTCAAGCTCATCCTCCCCCTACCCCCCACTTCTTTTCAGGGCTTCCCTAATCATGCCTTCATGATATCTACTTCAACCTCCCAATATGTTCTCACCTGTCTTCACTGGTAACGGCCAGTGTGGAAATATAGTCCTCCCTCCAGAAATAGTAACTGTCTTCCTTACACTCTCAAGGGCTCCCCTTGCTGCAGGGCCAAGCTGATAATCTATTTCAGACTGAAGCATTTAAGGCTGGTCATGGCAGATCAAGCCTCCTTCCAAAGTTGTGTTTATATTTTAACATGAATTTTGGTGTTGTGATTCCAACTAACAAATAATATGGAAATTACTGGAAATGTCAGGGCCAAAGAAGGAGATTCTGGAGGTCATGAAAGATGTTTTGCCTCAACTGCCTATCCATGAAATAAGCCTTTCCTGGGCCAATAATTTTGTTCTGAAATGCCCATTCTACTGGAAACATTATTCTCCTTTTTTCCTTATCTTGGTCATGAATGTCATCACCAATTTGGTTCTGAATCCAGAAAATGGACACCAGTGTTCACACTTTCTTTTTTCTAACTTTTCCCCGTCCAAATCCTGCCAGTTTTCCAGCCTAATCATCTTACCAGATTGAACGTTTCTCTTTCACTTGCTCTAATTGAGGCTTCCAGAGAGAGCCTCATGTAACTTCTGCCTAATCAGCATACTGCCTGCTTATGCACACTTCTTCCACTCCCTGCCCTCAAAGTCTGCATTCTCGTCCACATGACACCTCTGTCTGATGGTGTGATCTTCTGCCACCCTCTCCCCACTTTGGAGACCACACTATACTCTCTCTTGACTCCAGGTTTTCACACCTACTTTTACTCCTGCATAGATGATTTCTTTTCCTTCCTTTCTCTTAAATACTCTCAAAACGTCTGGAAGCTTTCCCTGACCCTCATCCACTTGGATTTGGTCAGGTGCCCTGACCACACACTCCAGCTGCCCTGCCATGTTGGTCTCCTGTGTGGCTGCTGTAACAAATTACCACAAACTAATGGCTTAAGACAACTGAAGTTTATTCTGTTACAGTTCTGGAGGCCAAAAGTCTGAAATTGAAGTGTTAGCACAGCTATGCTCCCTCCAGAGGCTCTGGGGGAGAATCTGTTCCTTGTCTCGTCTAGCTTCATGTCTCCAGTGGCATTGTTCTGTTTGTGACTGCATCTCTGTGCTCCATCTTCACATTGCCTTCCCGTCTGTGTGTCTGTCTTCTTCTCTCTTATAAGAATACTTTTCATGGCATTTAGGCCCCATCTACATAAGCCATGATTATCTCCTCATCTCAAGATCCTTAACTGAATCACATCTGCAAAGATAGCCTTTTCCAAATAAGATAACACTCACCAGTTCCAGGGAATTTTGTGGATATATTGGGCAGGAGACATTTTCAACCTACCACTTCAGTACTACTCTGATGGACCTGTCATTGTGCCTTGTAATTATTGTTTCTTAAATTAGTTGCCACTTTATATGACTTGTCAGCCTTGTTTGCCTCTGATCCTCATTTGAAAAGAACGGCTCAAATCTCTTTAGAAGGTCAAGGACACTAAATATTTAACTTTAGCAGACCCCCTAAAACTGATTCTCCACATGGTCAGCCCCATCCCTACTCTCAAGACACTCCAAGTATCTGCTTTCCCAACAAATTCTTCCCAGGGCAGAAGGCAAAGGAAATTTCCTTTCTAGTTCAGGAAATTCTGATCCAGCAGATGATCCCTTGGAAGGGTTTTTATTTCTCATGGGCTTGACTTGGCCTAGCCCAACTTGCTGCTTCTCCTGAAGAACCTCCCCAAAGGAGTCTGCATCCCTCTAAAGACCATCATGCAAAAGAGCACAGGTCATCTGAGATGCCAAAGCGGTCATGTGTGCTTCTCCACTGGGACCAATAGTGGCTTCCTCCTTCTTCCTTGGCCTTGGGAGGAAGGACTCCATAGAGTTACTACCATGTTTGCCATTGCTGGCCTCACTCAAGGTATCTGAAATATCCCCTCAAAATTTTCCAGGTACTTCACCTCATTTCCCAATCCTCACCAGCAGAGAAAATTCAAATTCTCTTCAGTCTCTGTGGGCAGTCTTTAGAAAAAATAATAATTTCAGCCTTAGGTTCAAGTGTTTATTCCAAGACTCTTTTCCTCCTTATCACAGCTCAACTAAACAAACACTTTCTTGTCTCTTTATTAATGGAGATCACTAGTTGCAGAGATCCTGACTCTGTGACATCTTTAAGAAGCCTCCCTGACACTTTCAGGCCCTGAGGAATGCATGCTCCTGATTTGGGGCATAGGTCAGTACTCCCCAAGGTCCTTCTGTAGAGAGTTCAGACACCTTTAGTTGCATCCTGTAGACCCAGTGTATTTTAGCAACATAAGCTACAGCATCACATAGCCATTAAGGAAGCTGTCTAAAAAATCATCCAGAACTGGATCTTCAGTACATTTATGTAAGTCTCAGTTTCCTCTCGTATTAAATGGAACAATACTGACTCATATGGTTACTGTGAGTTTGGAATGAAAACATGCTTGCATAATAAAGAGGAATTTCTCCAAGATACTTAGAATGCACACGATGTTTTTGTCCCCTCTACAGACTACAGACTTTGCCAAAAAGACATTTTTCTTGGCAATTAATGGTCATTTCTCTCTTGTTTTCACACAGAACACCTTTGGGAGTTGCAATCAAATGGAGTCTTCATGTAGCAGACTTCTAAGTGGGATTTTTTTTTCTCTGTTACATAGGAATTAGAGGATAAAACCCCCCAGTATGTGTCAAAAAAGATTAAGTGCTCCATAGTCTTAAAAAATCCAACCATATTTGTGACTTTTTAGAGATTGAGATTGCCTTCAAGAGAGAGAGACAGGCATCTTCTTTCTTTACTGGATGCTTGCTGATCTATTAAACTTCAAACCCACTCTGCTTCTGCCAAGGGACTGGAGAGGAGTTAGGGGATTTCTTGAGAAAGCTTGACATGGGTCCTCAGGCATTTAGACATGCAGGTGAACAGACAGAGATCTCCAGAACATCTGGAGATTTCCAGAGGCAGTAAGTAGGCTTGTTGGGAAACATTGAGAAAAGGATTTAAGAAGGAAATACAGGTCAATGGGCTTTCCGCTCTCCAAGGCCTTTGAAAAAAGAAAACCTTAATGGTTCTCAAGCTCCACAGGAAGTACCATGGCAATAAGAGAAGACTAGGCTGGAAGTAAGAACTGGTGAGTGTGCTGGTGAGGAGGCAAAGTGAAGAGAGAGACAGCCATCCCTCTTAACTGGGATCTTCAGCACAGAGAATAAAACTGAGTTCCTACAGGGGAGACCTCCATTTCAGCAGAAGTGGAAGCCAATGAACCAGAGAGAATCCAGACATGTCCCCATCACTACTGTGCTAACAGTTTTAAAACATGGCACTCTATGCCTATATTGATAGCCCTTTTCCCCTCCACCTTCAACTTTTCAAGAGGGTAGGATGGGAGGAGCAAGGAAAGAACAGATGAAGTTCTTCCTCACTCCACGTGCCCCTGGCCTCCTGCCAAATCCAACCTAGGGATGGGGGGCCCGAGATTTAAACTGAGTTTGAGTTTGGCTCATTAAGTTGAATAGGCTTTTATTATTATATACTTTTAATTGTAATAAACTGTACATAATATAAAATTTATCATTTGAATCAAAGTGTACACAGTTCAGTGGCATTAAGTACATTCACAGTGTTGTGCGGCCATCACCAAAGCATTTTCCATATCCCAAACTGAAACTCTGCACCCATTAAAAAAGTACTCTCTGTTTCTTCCTCTCCTCCCCCTGCCCACCCTGCACCATGGCCTGGTAACCTCTGTTCTACTTTCTGTCCCTATGAATCTGCCTGTTCTAGGTCCTTGATATGAGTGAAATCATACAATATTTGTGTTTTTGTGTTTGGCTTATTTCAGTTGGCATGTTTTCAAGGCTCATCCACTTTGGAACGTGTACCAGAACTTGATTCTTTTTCAAAGCTGAATATATGCATATGCTACATTTTGTTTATCCATTCATCTTTTGGTGGACATTTGGGTTATTTTCACCTTTTGATAAATAATGCTGCTGTGGCTGCTGTTACTCCTGTTTTACAAGTATGTGTTTGAGGCCCTGATTTCAAATATTCTGGGTAATGCCTAACTAAGAGTAGAATTGCTGACTCTAATAATTCTACACTTAACTTTTTCAGGAACTGCCAAGCAGTTTCCCACAGTGGGTGCACCATTTTACATTACTAAATGCACATTCTGCGTTCTTCATCCTCTTCTCCAACACCTATTGTCTTCCATTTTTGGATAATAGTCATCCTAATGGTGACAAAGACTGTCTCCTTGACCTAATTTCAGTCAGACTCCACTCCTCTGAGCCTTCTTTTTAACTGGGCCTCATCCTTAGGGGCTATTTGGCCTGAATTGCCTAGTCCAGTTGTAGCAAAATCCCCTGTCTTTGTTGTCCCCTCCCTAGTAATTTCCCATCCATTGATCATCCCCCAACAACTCTGTTTGATAGCTATATGTCCCCAGCTGTCTTTCTGTGTTTGGAATGGAGCAGATCTCTCTCCCCTGTTGCAATAGTCTTGACACTTACAATAAATTCTTCCTCCCCATATTAAAAAGTGTCAGAACAGTTTTTTTTTTCTATAACAATGGGTGTAAAGTTGTATCTCATTGTGATTTTGGCTCCCTAATGGCTAGTGATGAGCAGCTGAATGGGTTCTTAATATCTGAAAATATATGGAAATGATGGCATCTGCCTTAAATTTAAGGGACAGGAAAGAGATTTTTGACAGAGTATTGTCAACATACTGAAAAAAATAGAGAGACAGATTTATGTTTGCCTTTCACCAATAATGCCCTCCTTCACTACAAAATACCCCTCTCCTTACTTATAGATAACCACTGTGGGGCCACATCTCTCCCTTCATTCTCAAAGCCTGAATTTTCCATCTAACTGCTCCTCCCCTCCTTAAATTCCAGGTAGTCCTTGTTTGGACCTAAATTTTTAAAAGGTCAGGCTTGTTAACTGTTCCCTGTAAGAGATAAAAACACAGGCCTTCAGCACTCAACTAACCTCTTAGAACATGGATACGCAACAAGAAAACTGGATGAAAAGGGAGGTGCATGGTGACATCACATCTTCCTGACTCCATCCCTGAGCCCTAACCTGAAAGCATTCTTTTATTTTCCTCCAAATGACAACATCTGCCCCGGAAGACAGGATGACTAGGGAGAGGGAACTGACTGGTGGGCAGAAACCTGGAAGACAAAGCCAATGCAAGTGTAGTTTTATTGAGCATACAGATGAGAATGGCTCACCAAGAAGGCAGGGCAGTATTGGCTATTGGAATTGCAGACATAAGAACTCTCTTCAAAGAAAACTACTTCATAATCCCCTATGGGACTAATGTCTGCAAAGTGGCACTGGCCTTTTATGAATTGTATTAATTATACTCTTAAACCCTATGCAAATTGCAAAATCATTTTTTTCCAATTGAGTTAATGAAGCCCATTTAGTACAGGCAAACTGTCAGCAGAAAATTAGCCAAGCACATTGTTTGCAGATAAGAAAAATTTGGTTGAGGGTTTCCTGGGTTATGATTGCAATACGTTCTGGGATGCCTGCTTTGCGATTTTTCTTTTCCTTGAGTGTGATCCATTTCCTTCTGACTGAGCTGGATGTGCAGGGGACTGTCACACTTTCTGATGGTGTTTTATCTATCACTGGGGAGCTGCAAATTCATTCTCAAAGTCTCAATACTGAGAGATGTTATTATCACTTGGAAACTTTCATTGAAAATAAGACAGTCTTTGAAGGTGGTTGGCTGCTTCTTGACTGCTCTGACCTTCTGTCAGCTTGGGCCTCTTTTCCTCTTGAACTCCAAGCTGCAGAGGAGAGAGTACCCCTTTCATACCTTCCAGCCCACTGCAAAGGGACCCCAACTCTGTAAGAAGCAGAATTCCTCCACATTCTTCTGACCTTGCAGTCTGGAAACCAGTGGACCTGAACTATTGGGCCTGTGCTTTGTTCATATTTTCAAGAATTTAGGATGCCTCATGGCATAGAACAATAGGATGTCTCCTCCAGGCAGGGCAGTTGCAATTATCCACCACTCGGGGAAGCACCTTTCTCTGTGCTGTGGTCTGTAGGAAGCATTACTCTCTACTATTGTGGTAGTACACAACCCACACATCTTTTCCTGGCAGACTTTCTCTCAAGGACTAGTCAGAGAATGCAGATAGGTGAAGTTTGTGATTAGTGTTTTATAAATTCTCTATTCTCTGTTTCATTTCCTCAGGGCTGTCATGGTGGAAGCAGATAACCCAATGAAGTAAATTCACATTAAAGGAAGAAAGGTTATTAATGGTTTAGTGTGCTATCTCCCAGATGATTTATCTTTTATTGAGAAGCTTTCAGAAACATTCAAATGTTCCTGATAAAAAAAGAAAAATTGGAAATATCCACCTGAAGGTCAGTCAGTGAGGGAACTGTATTTGAGTGAAGAGCTTTCTACTTGGGCCTCTCAAACAAGACAACTCTGGCCACTTCAATCAAAGCAAGAATATGTCCGCAGCCTCAGGTCACCACAAGATGGGATTTGGAATTGGTTTTGTTGTTATACAGTCCCAGACACCAAGGTGACTCAAAAACTGCATATTTTCCCTTTCCCTACTTCCCACCATGCTGAATCGTCCTTCTTTCTGCCCAGTCTTTGGAGTCTAAGAATTCTTTGCTTCACTTTAGTCTGATACTTACCCACATCCTCTCTCAAAAGGTAGAGCTCTCTACTCCATAGCACCTGCTGCTGACTAGAGTCCCCTTGCAAGAAAGCTGAGTGTTTTCTGTTCCAGACCCCTCAATACTGACCCACTGGAAAAGGCCTCTGTTCAGTCGGCATGAGATCATCTGACTTCCCTAGGGGACCGAGCCTGCATCTTGGCTAACTTCCCAGCTCTTTGTACAGTCTATCCCAAATTATTCCTCTTCCACATAAGACTCTGAATGTTCCAGAATGTCCAATATCTTAAATCTGCCTAAATTAACATCAAAGAAGCCTTCCTGGTGTGGTTCCTCAAACCACACATGGTTAGTTCCTGAACTAAATCCCAGGCTCGTTCAGGTCATTACACAAAAAATTACGATTGCTATCTCATTTTATCCTCACAACAATCAGACTGAAGTAGATAAAACAGACATTGCTATTCCAGATGAAAAATAATTACAGATAAACAAATGGAGATTCAAAGTGACCTGCCCCCAGTCACACAGATAACTAGTGATGAAGCCCGCGGAAGAGAACCTGTCTCCTGGCTTTTGTTCCAACTCCACTACCTTTCACAGTGCCAACCTTATCTCATTGTCTATCAAGGTTGATTTTAATCCAGAGAGATTATTCCCTTGGCACACTGAACTCCTGGCTCTATTGGCTAAATAATACTTTAAATTTAAAGGTTTCTTCCAATTTCACAAAATAGAACCAGTTTTATGGATGAAGGTAACAGTTTCCAGAAAACATACAAGGTAACATATTGGAAGATAATTTAGATTTGAATTTAGAAGTAAGAAAGACTTCATGCTTCCACCTTTGTCAGAGAACCTATGGTGGAACCAGGTACCTGGTCTTCATACCTGATGAAATGCCCCTACCCCCACACACTGGGGTTTAGTGGGTAGTGCACACCCATAGCCTGCAGAGCTCTCTCCATGACATCTTAAGGGAAATGAGACAGAGCACTCACGACTGACCAAGGGAGGCACATATTTTGAAATCCATGAATTGTGTGATTTTGAGAGAGAACGGGTGTCCAACAGTTGATGAGTAAAGATCTGAATGTTATGGAGACCAGAATTTTTTTAAACTACTTTCCATTCCAAGTCCCAAGATGAATGTGACTTGTTTATTCATCTGTTTGGTTAATGTTGGTCCTATTTTACCCAGTATCATTTAGTTTGGGTGTCAGCAAATGTTTTCCCTAAGGGACTAGCTGGCAAATATTTTCGCTTTTACAGGCCATAGGGTTATGTAAATGAAAGGGCGTGGCTGTGCGCCAATAAAACTTTATTTACAAAAACAGGTGGTGGGCCAAATTTGGCCTGGGGGCATAGTTTGCCAGTTCCTGGTTTAGAATGATACTATCTGTGCCTTTCTAAATTTAAAAGTTACAACATTCATTACCAGCAGGGAGCATTCTTATAAACTCCTTCCATGCTTGCTCAAAACCATTATTCTAAGCATAAGGGCCTCACTAGAAATGAAAATCCACTGACATCAAGCCAGAAAATTCTCTTACTGAATTCAGAAATAAAATCTGTTTATCATTCCACTTTGAAAATCAATTTATTGCTTAAGAGGGTGTACCTCCATTAAAGATGTAATTAATGGAAACAATTTGCATTATACAAGAATTTTAGAATGTGAGAAGATTCACCTTGTATAGGGAAAGTTAGAGGGTTTTCATTCACTGACAAAGGTTACCTTATCTAAGCAACCTAATAAAGACAACTGTGACAAAGAAGCATATGCAATTAATAAACTTTAATTAACTTTTCCAAATTGGCTACTATTTCCTTTATATTCTAAAATTTTTAAATGATAGATAAAATATAAATAAATTTGAAATTTTATAATAATATAAATATATAAGGGTATATAATTTATCCTAAGAATATATAATATAAAGATATATAATATTTCTTAGTGATTTGCACGAATACTGTTTATAGGACAGTGAGCATATGAGTAGGGTTCGAATGGTCTGAATAGTTCCCTGCATTTTCATCTATGGCTGACAGGAACCTGCCTCCTCACCGCTCTGTTACACTGCCTCTCAGAAGCGCAGGACGCTATTAATGGGAATATGTTGCTCAGACAAAACAAATGGTGTCAAGAATGAAAAAAAGTTTTAGAACCTCTGCACTAAAGCAATTAGGTCCTGTGCATCAGTGATAATGGGTTGACTTTCTATGTGTTTGGGTTTCATAGCAGAGACTCAGACCCAGAGCACGTTCAGGTACAGTGGCCTTTTCTCTCCAGGTGTTCCCAGTGGCTGTATCTTAATGTAGATTGGGAACAAAGGACATGTTAGAACTGCCAAGTACCACAGTCAACCTCTCAAATGCTATCAGCTTTGCCTGCATCAGACATCAGTGAAGAGAGTGAAACACGTGAATAAAAGCAAAAGGTCTGTAATATGCAGGGCTTTATTAGGCAGTTCTGAGTGAACTCCAAACAAAATGTGTAAAAAGATGAGGCATCCCGGAAAGCCACCTCTAATCAAGTCCGTGTGCCTTAGTGAAGCTCTACATCACAAAGGAAACAGAAAACAAGAGTCCAGATTGGGAAAGGTGTTCGTCTTCCGCCAGTACAACATTCTTACTCCCTACAAATTTACTGAATCTATAAAGACCTGAAGTTAAGCTCCTCCCAAGTCCAGATTCAATGTAAGCGCTGGTTCTGTGCATTTAATTAATGATCTTTGTAAATATTTGAAAGATCGAAATCGATTGCATGTGCTCGGCATTTCTGCAGGCATAGATTCCAAACTTTAAGCAAGGAGACTGCCCCTTTCCGATTTCATCCGGGGTAGTTGAGGCGAGTTCGTCCTGTAAATGCACATCCTGACGCATGAAGCAAAGGGCCAGGCTCCCCAATTCCTTTCAAGGTTTTTAGCAGTCTTCATTGAAATAAATGTACCGGAAACAGCAGAAGTAGAAAATGGCACAAGGCGATAACGTTTGCATAAAGAAGCCATTAGGAAGGTGTGCCAATGGAACAATTGTGTGATGTTGCATAACAAATGCACACTTTCCTTTAGTTATTTTAAAGATTCCATTTATCTAGTGTTTTTTTTTTTGCATTTAAAGAGCATGATGCTGAATGATTCTCCATTCCTGAGATGCCAGCACTTCTTGAAAAAACATTCACAGAATGATTCAAAGCATAATAAAAGAGTAAATCCAATGTAATATTTATCCAGCCTGAATTTTCAGCTTTAATACATCCAAAGCCACCCCATCCCCCAATTTGCACAATCACAGCTTAATAAAGCACATATTTTAAACAGGCTGTTAAAAATTGGTGAGAAAAGCCAGAAACAGAGCCACAGAACTCCCCCAAATGCCCCCAAGATGGAGACCACATAGACTAGAAACTGGCTGGAACTTTCTAGGCACTGCCTTTTAAGTCCCTCTCTAGGGTAGGAGCTGAAAGGTCTCCATCCCACTGAAGGCAGAGCAGGGGTGGTCCTGGGGAAAGGCTAAATTCAGTTCACTGTTCAAAGAAGAATTCATGCAAATGCTTAATAAGTACATGGAAAAGGCAGCCTCACAGGTAATCAAGAACACAGATTAAAAGGAGAAATATGTTTCTTGTCTATCAAATTAGCAACTAGTACATGGCCTTCTAACTGGTTTTGCTCCCATACTTGCCACCCTACTGTCTCATCTGAGATGCATACAGCAGCCTGAGTGATTCTGATAAATCTTGAGAAGCATGGAGTAGCTTCTCTGGACTTCCTACCCTTGGTTTCCCACTAAGAACAACCCTCCATCACCTCCTGCTGACTGGTGGCCACTCCAAGCACCTACTCATCTCTTTCCCCTTCTTGCTGCTCTATTTACAGCTTTTCCACCAGCCCTTGAAACTGTGGAGCAACACCAACCTCCTGGCCCTTGTACCTGCTCTCCCGGCCGTCTGGAATGCTATTTCCTTGGATCCTCACAAGGCTTCATTTCTCTCTGTTCTGGACTTAGATGTTGTCTACCTAAACTATTTAGATAGCACCTCCACTGAAACAGCATCACCCCACCAGCTCCCTACCCTGCTTTACTTTCTTCATAGAACGTATCCATCCCTGCATAACAGTCTACTCTATATTTATTTACTTTCCCTGTCTTCCCACAAGATCTGAGTGTCTGGAGGACAGGAAATTCTTTTTGTTGTTGTTTGTGACTATATCTCAAGTGCCCAGAACAGCACACAATAAATATATGCCAATGGAATGGCTTTCAGTGGCTCAACCCAGGATCATCAAGGCTATTCTACCTGTGTTCCCACGCAAGGAAGGTGGAGAAAGATGTGGGCACAGTCATGATAGGAAATCATCTGGCAATGTTATCCAACACCTGCAAAGAGTTTATTTTTTTTTATTCAGTTTACCCGCTTTCAGAAACTTACACCAGAGCAATAATCAAAACATTCAGGTGAAGATTTCAATATAAAGATACTTATTAAAGTATTATTTGTGACTATGACAAATGGAAATGACTGGATAAATAACAATACTCCTAATATAGAATGGCTACCACTTTTTCAGAAGTTATTAAGTGTTGGGTAAAAGGCTAGGTTTTTAAAATACTCCACAAACTAGTTGTATCCAATTTACAGATGACGGCACTGAGGTAACTTGTCCAAGGCATCATTTGATGCGTTTTATGAAGCATGGGGCCTCAAGTTCTTGCTGTCTGGACTGAGTTAAGAAATAATAAATTGGAGGGGCGCCTGGGTGGCGCAGTCGGTTAAGCGTCCGACTTCAGCCAGGTCACGATCTCGCGGTCCGTGAGTTCGAGCCCCGCGTCGGGCTCTGGGCTGATGGCTCAGAGCCTGGAGCCTGTTTCCGATTCTGTGTCTCCCTCTCTCTCTGCCCCTCCCCCGTTCATGCTCTGTCTCTCTCTGTCCCAAAAATAAATAAACGTTGGAAAAAAAAAAAGAAATAATAAATTGGATCTGACTTACAAAACAATGCCAAGCATTTGGTCTTACTTGGGGGGGAGGCTGCCAAGGCGAGTGGGGAGGCAAGGGTACCCTTGAGTGGCAGGGATCATGGTCGTTCTTTCAGCTCTAAACAATCCCAGATCCCCCGGGCCGTGCACCGGGAACTCAGTCTCCCCAGGCCTCTGAAGTTCGATGTGCGCAGCCCGAAGACTTTTGCAAACATTTATCACTGACCTTTAATAGATCAACATTAAGCAAACAAACTTCTTCCTCTACACCCCCCTGCTCTCCCTTCTTCCTATTGTTGCCAGGGTCAATGGTTTCCTCTGAGTCCCTGAACCGATCTCCGTGGAGTCTCACTCATTTCCTGTCCAGGGAGCCTTGGCATCTGATCTGCAGGCCAGAAGCGGGCTGGGGAGCCAGCAGCCCCAGGGTCTGTTTCTCCTTATTGTCTTCAGGGAGACCGTGGGCTCCCCTCCCACCCCACGCACTGTCACGGGAACCAAGCCCTCGGGTAGGAGGCCATCTGGCCCTGCTGCCAGACCTGTTGATGGGTTGGCTTCCACCCCTTGCTCCTGCCTCCCACCACACCCTTCATGCCCCCATCCACAAGAGGAAACAGCGTCCCATATGCTTGCAGCTTCGTTGACTCTTCTAGTCCTCAGCTCCAGATGGTCTGGATTCACTTTTCGAAATGGCTCTGTCTCTAATTCCCCATTTATTGTTCATGTGCTCATTTTAAGATTGTGGCCCATTAAAAAAAAAAAAAAAGATTGCATCCCATTCCATGTTTTCTCCTTCTACATTTTGAATTATTTTAATTTAAAGCTGATGCTGCTAGCTAATTAATCAAACTTCTGCCAGCCACATGCACGTATACATCCTCTGTTGAATTTTAGTGTATGTGAATGTGTGTGTGTGTGTGTGTGTACGTGTGTGTGTGTGTGTGTGTGTGTGTGTGAAAGGGAAAATTCCTTTCACATGGCCTCTTGTCCCCAGAAATCTAAAAGTTTCTTTGTCTTGGCGTTGTCCCAGCAACACCACTCTCTGCCCTTTTCTTTGGCCTATTCTTAGGGTATTTCGAAAAAAAGCCTAAGGATTCTCGCAGTGCTGATTTTCACAACAGCGACAAGAAACAGGACCAGCGAGGCCCAGTTAGGGAAATCCGAGTTTACCCACCTAACGTTTTGTGGGAGATAAATTGTAAATCCTTTCCATAGTGTCCCTCTCCCCCTTCCCTTGCTCCTTTTTGGCATCTCCCTTCCCACATTCCCCTCCCTCCAGATAGTTAAGGACCCCTGAGGGAAGGCAAAACCTTCAGACCATTTCACCTTCACCTTCCTTAAGTGTAATTCCTCAGAGACTTTGTGGGAAAAAAAAGCAGGAATAGTGAACTCAACAAGCATTCATTCAGAGTTGATGCGCAAGAGTGGCCTTAGGGAATAGCCCTACCATTGAACATTTCACTTTAGTATCAGCAATATCTTAATCCAAAAAGTCATTAATATAGATTCTTCAGTCCGACATAGTGGGAAAACATGTTTTGTCACCTCTCTTCTGTTTATCTTTTGGCCTGTCTCTTAGGACCATCAGGTAATGCCTTCCCATGCATGAGGGGGCTGGATGTGGTGAGCTGTGTTCTTGGAGTTGACTCCATGAAGCTCCTCACCATGGACCTTCTCCTGGTTGCATGCATGTTCAAATGAACAAATGAAAGATCAAATGTGAATATGGATTTACTTTCTAGTAGTGAGAATCCAGCATGAATTTCTTCCTTATTCTTTGACTTAAACTGAGGTGTTTTTTTTTCTCTTTGATGAAGCAGGATGAACAGCAAAGATGAGGTGACTATGGTGAAGCCAGAGGACAGGGCCTCCTTTTTAATATTGTTTTTATTGATGAACAGCCATCTAACTCTCTCCCCAGCTGCAGTACACTCAATTATATTTTTTGGGATTGTGTGCTACATAGATCATTCTGCCTTATTCTTTTAAAAACAGGTTGGGATTTCAACCAAAGGGAATGCATTTTTAAGGAGGAAGGAGAAGGGAGTCAAAACTGCTGTGTCTTTCTGATTGCAGACAAACGACCGGTGAGAATGCAAAATCTGCCTGGCTGGTGTTTTTGTCCTCATTTCAATTTCTCCAGCACTGAAGGATGCCCTGCTTCTCTGCTAGAAGATGCTCTGCTCTAAGAAATAGACCACCCCCCACACCCAGTTACTAGAAAGAAGGCTACATGTGGACTAGTGTGCAAGGCAGACTGGTGGGTGACCAGACCCTCACGGTTCTCCCACACCAGAACAAGCAGTCAACTCAGACAGAAAGACAAACAAACAGCCAAATGAATCTGCCAAGGCCAATAAGTTAAGAAGGCTAGTTGATTCATGTGACTTCAGTGCGGTAGGGTGGGTGGAAGTGTCAGTAGACAAGAGACCTAGGTTTAATCTTTAGCTCTGTCATCTGCTACCTACAGTCATGAAACACACCTTTAGCATCCCTTGGAATCTTTAGTTTCCTTGTAAGTGGAATGAGGATGGGAAAATCCTGCCCCATTGGAGCCATCAGAAGGATCAGGTAAAATGTCACTTGTGAAACCCTAATTTTAACTGTAAGTGTTAAGGATATATAACCAGTCCGTCTGTGTGATAGTAAGTAGTTCAGACATAAGGGAATGTCCCCCATGTCCATCCCACAAAAAGGAAGACAACCTGTGGGGTTCCTGAGTATGAAGGGGAGAAGAGGATAACACACAAAATTGGGTGACTTTGAGAGTAGCATGACCCTTTCTAACTTTAAATTTTTTAAAATGTTTTAATGTTTTTCTTTAATTTTTTTTAACGTTTATTTATTTTTGAGACAGAGAGAGACAAAGCATGAATGGGGGAGGGGCAGAGAGAGAAGGAGACACAGAATCGGAAACAGGCTCCAGGCTCTGAGCCATCAGCCCAGAGCCCGACGCGGGGCTCGAACTCACGGACCGCAAGATCGTGACCTGAGCCGAAGTCGGACGCTTAACCGACTGAGCCACCCAGGCGCCCCTAATGTTTATTTTTGAGAGAGAGACAGAGAGTGCAAGCAAGGGAGGGGCAGAGAGAGAGGAAGACCCAAAATCTGAAGCAGGCTGCAAGCTCTGAGCTGTCAGCACAGAGCCCAACACAGGGTTCGAACTCACAAACTGCGAGAGCATGTCCTGAGCTGAAGTTGGATGCTTAACCAACTGAACCACCCAGGCACGCCCCCTTTCTAACTCTAAAGGAAACCACACATTTCCTGTATAGTTTTGTAGATGCTCTAGAATCATTGTGGCGTCCATTCTGAGTCAGAAATTCAGTCTTAGCATTGACGGTGTTTCTCAATGATGCAATACCTCTGAAAAGAACAATCTCTTAAAAGCACACAAGGCTTCCCACAGGCCTCCATTGATTGGGCAATATTAGGCTACTCCTTCTCTGGTGAAGAGAAAGAAACACATATGATTTATGATAACGTGGAGTGTGATTCACTTGCTGGTGCATCCGCTTCTGGCAAAATAGTATTAGCTCTTAATACTGCTAGCTAAGCATTTCTCAACTAAACTTCATAGGCCTATGAACCAGCTGCTACTGGAGGGATTAGCTAACATACAAGGCTGAGTGGCCCCATCCAAAGTTATTTCCAAAGATATACCTTGGGGATTCATAGTGGCAGTTTCTTAAATTTTAAAATATTGCACAGTTTTCTGTACTTGAGTCCTTTTATGTTTCCTTGTTACTGAATGCTCCTTTGAAACCAAAGGTATTGATATATTCTACCCTGCAGGGAAATCAATAAAAACTTTAATCACAAAATTAAATAAAAACCAGAGCTACTGACATTACATGGTAACACTCACTGAAGCAACAGCTTGAAGTTTTATGGTTCTCCTGAGGCTGGACTTATTATTTGTAAGAAAATCAATATCATCTTTAGAGTAATTTGGGATGCATCTTGTCATCATAGAAAACAAGTTCCTGGTAGACTTTACTAAAAAGGTAAGAATGAAGCATCAAACTGTGTTTGCCCATGCAGAAAGTGATTATTCCTTGATAGCAGGAAAAAAATAGAAGTGGGATGGCCACAAATGACATCTCCAACTGTGTCTCAAAGCACGTCATCATCTAGACGTGGCGGTCTAAGGCTCTAAACCACCTTCTACACACACTCTGATCTTATCAATGGGTCAACAGGCCTTTCCTGGAATGATTAAAAGCTTGGGGTAGTACATGATTTGAAATGTCCCCAGGAATGCAGCACATTCTTCATAGAACATACAGTAATATTACCTTAGTGACGTTAGGTAACAAAGCATCCTATTTCACATCTGGGGTGTTTTGCAAGTCACGGGATCATAGAATTGGATGAACCTTAAGAGGCATTAAGTCCAATAAGCCCAAACTCTCTGTGATGCAGAGAGCATTCTAGAGTGTTCGTGAAGGATATAATTCCTCTTGTCATGTTTTCTTTCTCATCATTCATGGCAATGCATATCCAGAAACATGTGTATGTATACAACCTTTTATCTTCATGAGCCACACGTTTTCCAGTTCTAATGAATTATTAGGCTGAAAGCGTGTTCTTCTCCTCCATAAATGTCTGTGTGGTAAGCCACAGAGTGTAAAGTGAAACCATTGGCAGCCTGAACCATCAAGAGCTTCCCAGACAGTGATGTGGTAACACACTTTCAATGAACTTTTAAGAGAACCCTGAATCGCTGCAAGTTTACTGGAGTCTAACTCAATATGCTCTTGTCCCCTGTGCTCTTGTGTTAGATCTTCAAAATGGCTTTTCTCAGAACTTGGGACTGCTTGCTCAGAATAGAAAGCAGAACCAGAGAATGAGACCTGCTTAATATATGGCAAGCACCAGTTGAATTAAGAGCGGAGGTTTTGAAAGTCAGGAAATGAAAACCAAAAGATTTTGCAAGGGTGAGGCCAATATTAAACCCAGCCAAAGTCAGCATTTATAGGCTTGGAGTCATCAACCTTGAATCAACAAATCAGGGTTTGGGGCACCCGGTGGCTTAGTCAGTTAAGCCTCTGACTCTTGATTTCAGCTCAGGTCATCATCTCAAGGTTTGAGAACTCGAACCCCCACATCAGGCTGTGTGCTATCAGAGTCTGCTTGGGATTCTCTCTCTCCCTTTCTCCCTCTCTCCCTGCCCCTCCCCTGCTCACCCACATGCTTTCTCTCTCTCTCTCTCTCTCTCTCTCTCTCTCTCAAAATAAATAAATAAACATTAATTTAAAAAAAAAATCAGGGCTTAGAATCCAGACAGTAGGTGTAAGGACTATTTCCAAAAGCTCCTCACATATGACTGTGAATCATAAGGTACTTAAGGTCTTTACCACTTATTGCAGAGATTGCTGATCAGTGAACCATCTCCAGGAATTAAGGTGGGAGGTAAGTGAATAAAGGGTGTGGAACACTCCAGGTCAGTAAGAGCAAGAAACCAAAAGGTCAATTAGATATGTGATGGCTTCTGTATCAGTACCCTAGGACATCAGCACTTTTGTCCTAATGTTCTCTTTTTGAACAACTTTCCTGATTAAATAACTAAGGCCACTTCAGGATAATTTTCTAAAGGCATGCTGCTCCAGAAGGTTCTCTCAGGAGAAGAATAGAGAAGAATTCACATCTTCTTCTATTGTAACCATGTGTCCTCCAGCAAACCTACCCAGATAGGCTTGTCCCCATTCTCCAATCCATAATCTCCAGCTCCAGTATCCTTTTCTAATGTGAAACACAAACAAACAATGAAAACCCTATACATATTTCTGTAACTGAGTTTAACAAATTGCATTAAAATGGTTGTACCATATGAAATTGCCAATATTAATCATTTTTGACATAAAAATGGCAATTTCATATAGTTCAAACTAATAATTATCTGCTTTTGTGCCTATATCCTCAGCCAGCTCATTTATTTGATTTTCTGTTTATATAATCAAATTTTAATATGTCTTCACACATCACTGGTTTTCAGTCATTGTCTGATGAATAAATGAATGAATGAAGAACCTGAGCTTCAGGACTTGAGCCATCTTTTTGAAGAAGACTGCTGGGGCTGCATATTTGACAAGAAAGAAGTTATGTGAGTTAGAAACAACTCTTTGATCTGATAGAACTATAGACAGTACACATTTCTGGATAATCTATTTCCTCAATAAAAACATGACCACACTGACAGATAAGCATACTATTTTATGGCCCAGCCAAATAATTTTCCTCTCAGATTAACAGATCTTCCAATACCTCATGGGATGGGAATCAGACCTTAGGTCTTGTTCTTTCATTTGGTATTTACATGTGGTCCACTGACAATCAAAGCCAATCCATTTTAGCTGACGACACTGGGTTGAAAATTTTTTGCACTGCAGTGTTCCTGGTTAGATGCTGACAGGTGTGCAATTCTTATTTCATTTACTGAGTGTTCTCTATATCAAACTCACAACCATGCTATTTCTCTTCTGCACCTGATTCAGTGAGCCCTGGCTTATTTGATACTTGTGATTAGGCTGTCTTAGTCACTAACTAGTAAAGTTTCTGAGGAATCTTGCAGAAATGTCTTTAAGTCTAGATATTTTCTTTATGATTATGTGCAGAATTTTTTCAATATTAGTTAGAGACACTCTTCTAAAACAACATGATAATTTCTAGTGCAAACCTTGTCAAGAGCAAAATGAAATGACCTAAAATTGAAGATAAGCAACCTCTTGGGAAAAAATGGAGATGGACAAGGAAGAGAAGTAAAGTCTGAGGTAAAATTAGCAAATTTGTTTTTCTTTCTGGTTGTCATCATTTTTTTTTCTTTTGGTAGGTATTGTGGGAATGGGCTGGAAAATACAGCAACTTTGGAAAAAGTAAACAAAAGTTCTTGATATTAATGTTGAATTTCCCTCCTAAAGTTGATGGGACAACTGTTCTGATTGGGCATCTTTCAATCGTCAGCAGTAAGACCTGTTGAAAGTTTAAGAGACAGATACCGTCATTCCCTGGAGGGCCAAGGAGAACAGGTGACATGCGGGGAGGGTGTGTTCAGTTACTGCTTTTGAGGCTCAGGTCCATAACCATTCCAGATTGGATTTCAGTATTCACACTGCTTTGGTTCAAAATACCAAAGGGAAAAATAGTTTTAGAGATAAATCTCCGTATGTTTGTATAGGCATATTTTACACCAACCAGCTGATTTACACTGGACATTCCTATCTTCAGCACCTTTCCATTAGGAATCAAATAAGATTAGCAGTTTATTAGTACTGAGTAATATGAGTGGGTTAAGAAATAAAACATTAAGCCTGCTTTAAAGTTTCAAGTGGACAGTGAAAAACAGAGCTCTGTTTAGGGACAACAGAATTTTGTCTTACCCTGCCCCTCTGGGTATGCCAGATTTAGGGGATCAAGAATAACAGGTGGTGAGATCTGGGATAATGTGCATGTTTGTGTTATATTTATGTTTGGATTTAGACAACATTGGATAATACCTAACTCCTTGTTTCTCAGAGTCTATTAGTCTGGAAATCATCCAGTGTTTGGGCGACAATCATAGTCATAGAGACCTCATCCGCTTTGTTACCGAATTCCAAGTCCCTCTACTGACAGGATCCTGTGGCCTAGGCTGCTTTGTGCTCCTGAGTTGTTGCCGCCATACCACTGCTCATCCTAGCAGATTCCACTGATGACCTGCACACTCAGCACTCAGCATTTGTTTTTAGGACAGAAATACTGGCATCACATTGAATCATACCAAGAGTGTTCCCTCTAACCACATACTAATATCTTGGAAAGGGATGTATGCTCTTCAAATGTCTCTACCATGTGACAAATTCTTGGCTTTCTAGAGACAGTATGATTCACCTTCCTCACATCCATTTAGTTGAACCATTTGGTGCTTCTCTTTTTGTTCAAGCATCTTCAAAGTCTTAGTTGAGGGTCCTAAAGACTTATTAGACATCTTAAAATTCCTTTTACCATTTTTCTCTGGGATAGTGGGAGTGCAGATATTTTATGCATAGAAAATCTTTCTTGATATGCCAGAGTTCTTGAATACAGATGACTTTCCCCTATCCATATATCTAAGATGATCCTCAAAACAATTGCCCATCTCAAAACACCCAGTAGAACTCTCCCAGGAATAAAAATGAATAACTCTGTTTTAAATAAAAAGAAATGGAAGCCAAAAGCTGTAGGTATATAAATAGTGAACAATTTGTAAGGATTGGTAATTCATAGAAATGGTCCAGTTAGGATGGAAGGTAATGTGGGTCTCCTGCTATTTGCCTGACTCACACTTGCCTGCGAGGAAGGGGAATTTTCTAAGATTGGCTAATATCTGCAGTGGAAATAAGACAGGATTGTCCTTCCCTCCTCTAAGGAAAACTAGGATATCCTTTAAAAGATGATCCAACTTTAAAGAATGGGTTCAGACTTAAGTGACCACCAACTTAATATACACTGCTATCTGCAGAAGATGTTATATACAGACTGAATAGTAACTCCAAATCAAAAACTAGTAAAAGATATGCAAACAATAAAGAGAAAGTAATGCAAGTATATCACTAAAGAAAGCAAGCAAACAATGAAAGAGAGCAAGAAAGGAACAGAGAAAAACTACAAAAACAGGTACAAAACAAGTAACAAAATGACAACAAACACATATCTATAAATAATTACTTTGAATGTAAATGGACTAAATGCTCCAATCAAAAGACATGAGGTGACAGAGCAGATAAAAAGAAGGCCCATCTTTATGCTGTGTACAAGAAACTCATTTCAGACCTAAAGACACTTGCAGACTAAAAGTGAGAGGATGGAGAAACATCCGTCATGCAAAAGGATGTCAAAATAAAGCTGGGTTAGCAATACTTATATTGAACAAAATAGATTTTAAAACAGATTGTAATAAGAGACAAAGGAGGACACTATATAATCATAAAGGAGACAATCAAACAAGAAGATATAACAATTGTAAATATTTATGCACCCAACATAAAAGGACCCAAATACATAAAACAATTAATAACAAGCATAAAGGAACTAATCAATAGTAATACTATAATAATAGGGGACTTTAATACACCATTTACATCAATGGACAGATGATACAAACAATATCAACAGGGAAGCAGTAGCTTTGAATGACAGACACACAGGACCAGTTGGATTTAACAGATACATTCAGAACATTCTATCCTAAAACAGATGAATACACATTCTTTCCAAGTACACATGGAGCATTATCCAGAATAGATCAGATATCGGGCCACAAAACAAATCTCAACAAATTCAAAAAGATCAAAGTTGTACCATGCATCTTTTCTGACCACAATGCTATGAAATTAGAAATCAACCCCAAGAAAAAATTGGGAAAGACCACAAATACATGGAAGGGTCAACCAAGAAATCAAAGAAGAAATAAAAAATTACATGGAGAGAAATGAAAATTAAAACAAAATGTTTCAAAATCTTTGGGATGAAGCAAAAGCTGTTCTAAGAGGGAAGTTTATAGCAATACAGGTCTACCTCAAGAAACAAGAAAAATCTCAAATAAAAAGCCTAACCTTATACCTAAAGGAGCTAGAAGAAGAACAACAAATAAAGCCCCAAGCCAGCAGAAGGAAAAAATAATAAAGATTAAAGAAGAAATAATTGATATAGAAACTAAAAGAACAAGAGAAGAGATCAATGAAACCAGCAGCTGCTTCTTTGAAAAGGTCAACAAAATTGGTAACCTCTATTCAGACTCATTAAAGAGAGAAAGAGAGAGAAAGAACTCAAATAAAATTGGAAGTGAAAGAGGAGAAATAACAACTGGCACAATGAAAATACAAAGGATTATAAGAGAATATTATGAAAAATTGTATGTTAACAAATAGGACAACCTAGAATAAATGGATAAATTCCTGGAAACATAAAACGTACCAAAACTGAAGCAGGAAGAAATGGAATATTTTAATAGACCAATTACCAGCAATGAAATTGAATTAGTATCAAAAACTCCCAACAAACAAAAGTCCAGGAACAGATAGCTTCACAGGAAAATTCTACCAAACGTTTAAAAAAGAGTTAATACTTATTCTCAGACTTATTCCTCTCAAATACTTATTCTTCAAAAAAATAGAAGAGGAAGAAAACTTACAAATTTATCCTATGAGGCCAGCATTACTCTGATACCAAAACCTGATAAAGACACCATTTAAACAAACAAACAAACAAACAAACAAACAGGGGCACCTGGGTGGCTCAGTTAGTTAGGTGACTGACTTCAGCTCAGGTCATGATCTCACAGTTTGTGAGTTGGAGCCCTGAGTTGGGCTCTGTGCTGACAGCTCAGAGCCTGGAGCCTACTTCAGATTCTGTGTCTTCCCCTCTCTCTACCCCTAACCTGCTCACGCTCTGTGTCTCTCTGTCTCTCAACAATAAATAAACGTTAAAATTTTTTTAAATCCAATTTAAAAAAACACACACACAAAAAACAAACAAACAAACAAAAAAACCCACTACAGGCCAAAATCTCTGATGAAAATAGATGCAAAAGTCCTCAAAAAAAAAAAAATACTAGCTAACCAAATCCAACAAGACATTAAGAAAAATTATTCACCATGATTAAGTGGTATTTATTCCCAGGATGCAAGAGTGGTTCAAGATTTGCAAATCAATCAACTTGATACATCACATCAATAAGAGAAAGGATAAAAACCATATGATCTTTCCAACAGACACACACACACACACACACACACACACACAAAGTAGTTGACAAAGTACAACATCCATTCATGATAAAAACCCTCAAAAAAGCAGGTTTAGAGGGAACATACCTCAACATAATAAAGGCTTTATTTGGAAAACCAACAGCTAACATCATACTTAATGCGAAAAAAATTGAGAGCTTTTACCCTAAGGTTAGGAATAAGATGAGGGTATCCACTCTCACCATTTTTTAAAGTTTATGTATTTATTTTGAGAGAGAGTTTTGTGCATGCATCACACACATGAGCAGGGGAGGAGCAGAGAGAGAAGGAGAGACAGAATCTGAAGCAGGCTCCATGCTGTTAGTACAGAGCTCAACATGGAGCTTGAACCCATGAATGATGAGATCATGACTTGAGCTGAGATCAAGAGTTAGACATTCAATCAGCTGAGCCACTCAGGTGCTCTACTCTCACCACTTTTATTCAGCATAGTAGTGGAAGTTCTAGCCACAGCAGTGAGACAACAAAAAGAAATAAAAGGCATCCAAATTGGTAAGGAAGAAATAAAACTTTTGCTATTTGAAGATGACATGACACTTTTTATATAAAGTCCTAAAGATGACTATAAACCTTTTAGAACTGATAAATTTTGTAAAGTTGCAGGATATAAAATCTCTGTCTCTCAAAAACGTAAAGAAAAAAATTTTAAAAAGTTGCAGGATATAGAATCAGAGTTTCTATACACTAATAATGAAGGACCAGAAAGAGAATTTAAGAAAACAATCCCATTTGCAACTGCACCAAAAACAATAAAATACCTAGGAATAAATTTAACCAAGGAGATGAAAGACCTGTACTCTGAAAACTATAAAACATTGATGAAAGAAATGGAAGCAAACACAAAGAAATGGAAAAACATTCCATGTTCATGGATGAAAGGACAAATATTGTTATTGTTAAAATGTCCATGCCACACAAAGCAATATCCAGATTTAATGCAATTTCTATCAAAATACCAACAGCATTTTCACAGAGGTAGAACAAACAATCTTAAAATTTGTGTGGAACCACAAAAGACCTTGAATAGCCAAAGCAACTTTGACAAAGAAAAACAAAGCCAGAGGCATCACAATTCTGGACTTCAAGTTATATTACAAAGCTCTAGTAATCAAAACAGTATAGTACTAACACAAGAATGGACACATAGATCAATAGAACAGAATAGAAAACCCAGAAATGAACCAACAGCTAAATGGCCGATTATTCTTTGACAAAGCAGGAAAGAATGTCCAATGAAAAAAAGACAGTGTGTTCAACCAGTGGTGTTGGAAAAACTGGATAGTAACATGCAAAGGAAAGAAACTGGACCACTTTCTTGCACCATACACAAATATAAACCCAAAATGGATTAAAGACCTAATGTGAGACATGAAATCATAAAAATCCTAGAAGAGAAAACAGGCAGTAGCCTCTTTGACATCGTCCAAGGCAAATACTTTCTAGTCATGTCTCCTGAGGTGAAAGAAACAAAAGCAAAAATAAACTATTGGGACTACATCAAAATAAAAATGTATTGCACAGGGAAGGAGACAATCAAGTAAATAAAAGGCAACCTACAGAATGGGAAAATATATTTGTCAAATGACATACCTGATAAAGGGTTAGTATCCAAAATATACAAAGAACTTCTACAACTCAACACCCAAAATACCAAATAATCCAATTAAAAATGAGCAGAAGACATGAATAGACATTTTTCCAAAGAAATTATCCACATGGTCAACAGAAACATGAAAAGATGTTCAACTAATCATCAGAGAAATGCAGATCAAAACTACAATGAGGTAACACCTGTCAGAATGGCTAAAGTGAACAACACAAACAACAGGTGTTGGTGAGGATGCAGAGAAAGGGGAACTCTCTTACACTATTGGTGGGAATTAAAACCAATGCAGTCACTTTGGAAACAGTGTGGAGTTTCCTCAAAAAAGTTAAAAATAAAACTATCCTATGATCCAGCAATTGCACAACTAGGTATTTACCCAAAGAACAGAAAAATACTAATTCAACAGGATACATGTACCCCAGTGTTTATAGCAGCATTATTTATAATAGCCAAATTATAGAAGCAGTCTAAGTGTCCATTGATAGATGAATAAATGAAGATGTGGGATATATATTATATTATATTATATTATATTATATTATATTATTATATTATGTTACTCAGCCATAGAAAAGACTGAAATCATGCCATTTGCAATGACATGGATAGAGCTAGAGAGTAGTATGCTAAACAAAATAAGTTAATCAGAGAAAGAGAAATACCATATGATTTCTTTCATATGTGGAATTTAAGAAACAAAACAAATGGACAAAGAAAAAAAGAAATAACCCAAAAAACAGACTCTTGACTATGGAGAACAAACTGATGGTTACCAGAGGGGAGTTGAGGGGGGATGGGTGAAATAGGTGAAGGGGATTAAGAGTACACTTACCTTGGTGTGCCTGGGTGGCTCAGTCAGTTGGGCATCTGACTCTGGCTTAGGTCATATTCTCATGGTCCATGAGTTTGAGCCCCACATCGGGCTCTGTGCTGTCAGTTCGGAGCCTGGAGCCTGCTTCAGATTCTGTGTCTCCCTCTCTCTCTGTCCTCCCCCACTCATGCTCTGTCTCTCAAAAACATAAAGAAAAAAATTTTTAAAAAAAGAGTACACTAACCTTGATGAGCACTGAGTAATATATTGGAACTGTTGAATCACTACTTTGCACATTTGAAACTAATATAACAGTGTATGTTAACCACACTGAAATTAAAATTTTTAATTTTAAGATGTTCCAGCTTTTTTGTTTAAGTGGAAAAAATGGTCAATAAGCAGTTTTTTAAATTTTTTTAAAATGTTTATTTATTTTTGAGAGAGAAAAAGACAGAGCACCAGCAGGGAAGGGGCAGAGAGAGAGAAAGAGAGAGAGAGAAGGAGACACAGGATCCAAAGTAGGCTCCAGGCTCTGAGTTGTCAGCACAGAGCCTGACATAGGAGTCGAACCCACCATCAGTGAGATCATGACCTACGCCGAAGTAGGACACCTAACCGACTGAGCCACCCAGGTGCCCCAATAAGCAATTATGTTTAAAACATCTACTTGGTTGTATTATCATATGGTTTTTAATAGATACATCACCTCAGGCTGAAATAACATTTACAACAATATCTTTGGGCAATGTGTAAATGTTCAGTAGGTCATATAAATGCATGGACTTTTTATGTATTTGACTTTTCATCATGTGAAAAGTTATAGTTGCCAATTGCATTTCACAATATCCCAGAAATACTTTGCTTGGGTTTGAATTTTAATTTTGAAAAATGTTCTTATGGAAGTCAAGATATTTATGCAGAAGTGAGGGCCATGCTTGATCAAATATGATAAAGTATCTTTCTAGAATGCATACAGGCATTTAAATTCAGGCTCTTGGTATTTTAGAGGGTTTACCATGAGCTAGAGGAAGCCACATCAGAGGGACTGGCATGAGGCAGAGGAAGGGCCTTTTGCCTTGAAAAAGCAAAGGCTGGGGTGTCTGGGTGGCTCAGTCCATTGAGTGCTGGACTCTTGATTTGAGCTCAGGTCATGATCTCATAGTCAGTGAGTTTGAGGCCTGCATTGGACTATGTGCTGACGGTGGGGTCCCTGCTTGGGGTTCTCTCTCTCCCTCTCTCAGCCCCTCTCCCACTTACTCTGTCTCTGTCTCTCTCTAACTAAATAAATAAACTTAACAAAAAAAAAGAAAGAAAAAGCAAAAGCTAAGAGGTTAGAAATTTTCTCCCACCCTTGGAGCTAACCCTATGGGGATGGAGCTCATCTAGCATGTTGGAAGGAAGACTGGCCTTCAGCACAATTATGAAGTAGATAGAACGTGTACTTAGCACTTCCTTTCCTCGTCTTCTCTGTTCACCAGATACCATTAAGCTATCGTTATTTACAACTGCTATCTTCTTAGCAATGAGAATAAAGGTCCCATGATTCAGACGGGTCCTCCCCAACGATGTCTCCCATTTTTACTCACCTCTGCTGCCCTGCTGTTGGCAAACCCATCTATGCTCATGGATTGCCTCCTCTGGGAAGATATGTTCATTTAAACAAGGGCCCCTTGAAAAAGCTATTTGCCTGCCTCTAAAATGAGTCTAATCATAGACACACTAAATGCCGGAAAGTGGGGCCATATTTGGGGCAAGCTGAACCCCTTAAATTATATCACATAAATGGCTATCTCCTCTGTGACCTGCTCGCACACTCCAAGGTCATTTCTAAAATCCCAAGACACCAGAGATCAATGTCAGTGTGATCACTAAGATCTGTTTTTTCCTTCAAGAGCAAAGCCTTTCTCACCCAGATTGTCAAAAAGAACAATCTGAATTAGTGAAGGGTGAACAGTGGAATGTGTTCCTATTTTCGAATGTATACAATTTATATATCTAGATTTTTTAAAAGTCTAATAGAGGTCCTGGGGAGCTTGTTTTAATGAACAGATAAGAATGATTTGTAATTCAGACATTAATTGCTTATATGTAAATAGCTGCTTCTGAAATGCTTAAGGGTCTGTTTGAAGCCAGTTTGTTCTCTTTAAACCTTGGCCTGAATTTAATTTGCATTCGCAATTTACTCCCTAACCCCTTATTTCATAGACAACGCAAAGGTAAATTTCAGCTAACTAATCTATACATGAGGTCCAAATTTCTGTGGTTTTTACAGAATTGCTGGTTTTGAGTCCTTGGGTATCTGGTGTTTTATTATGACTAATGCTCAGTTTTAAGGCACATTTAAAATATGCAATTTTGTTGTCCTTGCTTCACAATGCTAATTTTAGCCAAGGCTCCAGTGATAAAAATCTACATAAATAAATACATAAATAAATAAAATCTACAAGGCTTCCTGGAACTACCACTTTCTTGAAACAATAGTTTCCAGAAATGATTCTAATTAGTGAGTGTTCCATTGGCTCCAGTAGACAGTTTTATAGATGGTTTCCATTTGCGGGAACTTGTTCATGATACACATCCCACTTTCATAAACACACACACACACATACATATATATGTATGTGTGTGTCTGTGTGTGCTTTTTGTTAGTCTGCTGGCTTCAGTATGTGCCATCCACAGTTCAAATTATCCTGAAACTAAATATTAAATACGGATTCAGTAGGGTCCTGCTGACACTCTAAGCACGTATCATGGTGGAAATAATGCAGAGCTCTCTTTAAGAGATCTGGTTCCTGATAAATCTATAATCCTTTTTATAACATTTCTATACATTGAAGAATAGGGATTCAAGATCTCAGAAATACACAGAATGGAAATCCCAATGGCAATGAAGGGGATATTTTGCAGGTGGCCCCCTTTAGTCTTGGGAAAGAGTCGACTTCCCATGTAGCTCTTCCAAACAGCTGGAGAAATCCAACCCCAATGTCAATCAGATTCCAGCGAGTGGAGGTCAGCACTAACATCTGGCTAGCCTGTCTTAACTGCAGCATATCCTCACACTCCACTCTTTCCTGCACGTGTTTGCTCTTCAGGAAATATTTTATTTATTCCACCGTCTGCAAAACAATATGGCCTCTGGAGCATAGATGAGAATTGGGCCTCTTCTTCAAATTTATCTTAGGTCAGTGAACAACTGCACCGCAGAAAGCATTCTTTTTGCACTGACAGAGTGATTAACAATGCTCACCTCTCTTTTTTTGGAGTTATAGCTTTTATTACGTCTCCTATGAGCAAAGATTAAGCCGTGAACTTGCAGTGATTTTCTTTTACAGGGTGAGAGAATGACAGCATCATATCAATTAATGTTGGCACATTACCCAGCACAAGAAAAATGAAACTCAATAGTTTTGTACGTGAACGCCTCAGGAAAGTGCTCGCTGTCAGAGTTAGCCACAAGGCTCATAACAAGCAGCAGCTTCACAAAAGGTCTCCACAACTGAGACTTCCCATCACAAGCCTTCTTCTGATACAGAGAGAAGGGCTGCCAGGGGAACTCGGGCAGTGGATAGGCTCCAGGAGTGAGGGACTCTCTAAAGATGTAAATTTCTGTTTGTTTTGGAGGAGTACCCTAGAAATATTGGCGGATCATGTAAGGATTTTTCTTTTGTTTTGGAACTTGCTTGAATCGAACCAAACTCTGCTGGAATTCTCGTCAGAACAGGCACTCTCTCATGGTTTCTAGTATTTCCTGTCTCTGGCTGGGCTGCAGCAATCTGAACAAAGCTTCTCATGGTATTTTATCCTGTTTGGACTCAATTTCAGTGCAAATCTGAGATCAAGTTGAGGCAGTGGAAAACAGAAAAGAAAAACTGTTGAGGAAAAGGCGGGCCTGGCAGGTTGTTCCCTGCTAAAATAGTGAGAAGGCATATTATTGTCGTTGATTTTAGTGACAGGTCCGAGGAGAGGGAAGAACACCATATTAAAAGCTGTTGATCTGAGTTCCAGCTCTTATTCTTGCTGCAGAAGTTTGAATTTGCAAAGATATTTTGCTTCATCTGTAAAGTAGACTGGAATTTCTCTAAAAGTTCTTCCAGCTCTCACAGAGCATTTTCTGAGGGCCTATGCATTTCATTCTGAAAATGCTTGAATATTTGGAAAGGCTATTTTTTCTCACCTGGTTCTTGAACTTATGTCAGAGCATTTATCACACATGGAGACTATATGACTAGGCATTTTCACTGTACCACCAATAGTAATATTTCAAGCAGGTATAGACGGAATTAGTCACAAACACATTGCTTCTAGTTGACAGTGTTGGTGATACAGAAAGATATACAGCTTTTGTCCTTTTAATGATAAGCAAATCTGATGTCAGTTTCCCCTTTGAATCTTCTTTTACATAATATAAAAAGAGAAAATTAGCATGGACACCCCTTCTCAAACTTATGCAGGACCTCCCTGTCCAACTCAGGCTGTACACTAGACAACTCTAGAAAATTCTGTTTACCTGGGAGACAATGAAATGTTGCCTTTTGGCATTACACAGAATGATGGCCTTGACCCTCAATCCTTCCTGTTCTAATCGTAGTGTATTACTTACCTTTCCTGCAACAACTTCCCTGCCTCTATATCTTTGTCTACAAGGTTCCCTCTGTCTGAAATACCTCCACTATTGCATTAGAATTATTGCTTTAGTCTACTTCCTCAAACACAATGAAATTCTCACAGGCAGGAACTCTGGACCATGCTTCACAGCACAGATAAATAAGTCTTTGGAAAGCATGCCATCTTACTATGTTTTGCCCAGTTTACATTAGCCAGAAATACAACTAATGAAGAGAGGGAGAGATTAAAGATGAAAAAATTTAGTGACATACAATTAAAAATGCCTTGTGAGAATCTACATGAATGCATTTTAAAATGTTTATTTATTCAGTTTGAGAGAGAGGGGGAGACCATGCATGAAAGCATGCAGGATGGGCAGAGAAAGAGGGAGAGAGAGAGTATCTGAAGCAGGCTCTGAGCTGCCAGCACAAAGTCCAATGCAGGGCTCGATCCCAAGAACCGTGAGATCATGACCTGGGCCAAGATTAAGAGTTGGACACTCAGCCAACTGAGCCACTCAGTGATCCTACATGAATACATCTGAACCCATCTCCTGTTACTTCTGATTTAACATTCCCAATCCAATCAGAGTTTGTTTTCCTTCACTGTCTATTTCTATACTAGCTTGTCATCTGGCCCAGAACTTTTAGGAAATTCTGAAGTTCAATATCAAGTTCCCATATTTCTTTGGTTTTCATCTTTCTTCTATTCTATATATTCCCATTTTAAGTGCATTACAGTACCAAAAAAAAAAAAAAAAGTCCCACAGAACACTAAAGTTCAGGATAGTAGGATAAGACATAACATATATAGGAGTAAGTGAAGATCAAAGGCATCAGCCGAAATTTAATATTAGAAGAACTTTTGCAGGGACACAATATAGTACAGCGGCTAGGAAACCTGACCTGCCTAGTTTCCAGTCACAATGCCAGCACTACCTAGCTTTCCTATTATTCCCATTTTAGAGTTCTCACCTTTAAAGGCTTTTGTCCTTTAGAGATGAGAACTCTAAAATGGGGAATAATAGGGTTGCTCTACAATTAAGCACATTGATATGCAGTTGATTCTCACCATCTGCAGTTCTCTGTAGTATTCATGTTCCATGAAGTTGCCCAGAACTCTGAATTAGCAAATATGGGCCCATGGCCCCTAGGAGAAACACAGAGTTAGTGTCTGGTCATACATTTTCATCCATTGGCCAGTACATAACCTTGTTTTGTGTGTGTTTCTATTTAAAGACACCTTACTGAGATATATTGTTGACTCATTAAAATGGAGCTTATGCCAACAGCACTGTAACTCATGTCTGAACAAAGCTTGTCTGACAGACATATTTTCTCTGTGAGGTACATCACAGTTTTCTTATGCTCAGGAACACTAGACAGCATTTCAACACTGTGCTTGGGGTCGGGGGCATTCTAAACAGAAACCCACCCTCAAAAAACATAAAATTACAAAAAGGCGTGGCACTAAATAGACAGTAAAAAGGACACTTGTTTGCTGAAACCAGAAAGAGGAACATCAGTTTGCTCAACCTTAGCTGGAAACATGCAGATTAGGCAACTCAAATTTTTGTCCATGTCTACAAATGATCACAAAAGCACCACAAGTATTGATTTGGGGGTTACGAATACACTTTAGCAAGTAGGTGAATTTGCATATACAGAATCCACAAATAATGAGGATCAACTGTCTATTGTAAAATCTTAGAATAGTTTCTAGCACATGGTAAGCTCTACATACATGTTTTCTATTATTAAACAAAGTGTATTATACAAGGTAGGCACCTGTGTGATTGCTGTGATGGTTAATTTTATGCATCAACTTTGCTAGGTTATAGTACCTAGATATTTAATCAAACACTAACCAAATGTTGCCTTAGTTAGTTGATGTCAAGTAAAGAGATTACACTCAATTATGTGTGTGGGCCTCATCCAATCAGCAGAAGGTCCTAAAAGCAAATGCTGAGGTTTCCTGGAGACAAAATTCTGCTTCAAGATTGCAGCATCAACCCCTGTCTGAATTCCCAGCTTGTTAGCTTGCCCTATGATTTTATACATTATATATATGTATATATGTACAGAGATTTAATTTAATAAATCATATATATGTACAAATATTTCATATGTAGATATTTATATGTAATACATATATATATATACACATATATAAATATAATATATAAATACACACACATATATCTCCTATTGGTTGTGTTTCTCTGAGGTATCCTGATACATTTACTTTTTTTAAATGTTTATTTATTTTGAAAGAGAGAGAGAGAGAAGGACATTTAGAGTGTGAGTGGGGGAGGGGTACAGAGAGAGGGAGAATGGGAATCTCAAGCAGGCTCTGCCCTCTCACTACAGTGCCTGACACAGGCTTGAACTCACAAACCCTGAGATCATGACCTGATCCAAAGTCAGGAGTCAGATGCTTAACCAACTGAGCCACCCAGGCACTCCTGATATATTTATTTTTGATTAATTTTCTCTCTTTGGGTGATGCCATCAAGTAAGAGGGACACCTAACTGGAAATCAGGAGGTCCAGATCTTTGTCTCATCTGCTTCCTTATCAGGGATTTCATCAGTTGGACTGGCCTTGCTCTGTGGGCCTTTCTAGCTCCAAGTTTCCCCAGGCAGAGGGAATGGTGTGAGCAAAGATCTTCCCCTCTCCACACCCTGTCTTCCAGCTCTCCTCATAGAATCATGGAGTGTGAGAATTGGATAGGACCCTAGGAATTATATCATCCAAGATCTTTGTTTCTCTATTCTCAAGTACAAATGCAAAAATCCAGGCTCATGTTGCCTTTTTCCTCCTAAAACCAGGCATAAACTCTTGTAAGACTTGCTCAGTCTATTGCCAGATACTCTGAATTCTTGGGAAGCCCTGCCAAGTGCAGCCTCAACAATAAAAAATTAGGAGAAATTAGTGGTGGGGGTACAGCGGGGTGGGGAAGACAGGATTCTTTTAAAGCCCTGAAGTGCTAGCAGAAAATTGATCAAAGCCGAGATGAATTTCACCCATCTCCTCTAACGAGCTGCTAATATTGTAGTGGCAGCCCTGTCAGGATAATTTGTCACACGTGTCCCTGTGTGGGCTGAAGCCCCTTCAGAGTCATCTCCCCAACCTACTGCCACAGGCAACTTGTCTGAAACAAAGCTCTAAGATATAATGGAAAGGGAAATGCAGGGGTCGGGGGAGAGTTAATGGCCGCTGACAAGTCATCTGGGCCAACTCCCCCAGATCTTGCAACTTCAACCATATCTACCTTCATTATGCTTGAAGAGCCTGCTGCTAGTTCAATTACATTTGTGTTACTGTCACAACTGCAATGCCCACTGTCACAAAGACGCTGGCCAGAAAAAAAAATACCACTTTCTGAAAAATAACACGGTGTCAACACTAGTTACCAGACCAATAAAAAACGGTGATGAGCGAGACTCCTTGCTGAGACAGGCGCGGCAGTGGTCCCTCAGCCAGGGCAAAGTTCTCTCAGGCAGAATGACTGCCTGTGACCCCAGAGGGACCTGTGTCCAAGCATCAGCTGTGGGGGGCATGGCTCACACAGTGAGTCCATCCATCAGGTGGGAACCTTGGCACTTGCTTAAGTGGCTCTTGGGCATACCATCAATTGGCCAACACTGTTGTCACCAGTGAGCTTCACAAAGATCCCATTCTTTCTTTCTGCTTTTAACATAAAAACACCAACAAAACATCTGTTGTGGGGAGACTAGAGAACAAGAAGATAAAACAGAATTCAAGGTGCAGTGGATTTTGGGGGCAGAAATAAATCCCATGTCTTAGGCCAGGTTGTACAAAGTCTCTTCTGGACTAAGCCATTCAATGTGGAAAAGAGAAGATGTAATTTCCCCTTATTTTTCCATATATTTTACAACATGCCAAGTTATAAAGAAATTGTACTATTTTTTCAAGACTTCTAAATTATCTATATGTCTCTATATCTATTTATATACACCCTGCTCAAATCAAAATACATTTGAAGACTCATAATTTCTATAACAATGTTAATTGCATAACCCCTTTATGTGGAAGCCACCTGTCTAATGCACGTGAAAGACTAGTCATACTTATCCTAGGATGTTGTAGCTGGAAGGTACCTTCAATACCGTCCAGCCAGGCCAACTCCGTCATTCATCAGAGACATGACTTGCCCAGATTGGCAGACTGCCTTTCAAACTGATAATGCCTGATGCATGGTAGAACTTAGGTTAGATGTCCTCAAAACCCAGTGCTATCCTTAGCACTACCAGGTTAATTTTATAGGAATTAAGAGAAATGAAAGTCCAAAGAGAGCTCTCTATAGATAGGGAAGAGTATCTCAGGTTCAAATCCTCATTTAGGGCTCAAAAAGTCATGCTATTTAGGCTGGAAAAGCAGCTAGAAGTCAGGCTTAAAGCCAGGAGGGAAAGAAAAGAGGCTCCTCTCTGGAAAGAGATGTGAAAATGGAGGCAACCAAGAGATAAGATCAATTTAAATAGTTTAGCAGAGAGGGAGCTAGGCTAATATGCAGTAGTACTTGAAAACTTGAGAAAAAAAATTCAGGATATGAAATCACTAATTCCAACTTCAATTTTACACTAGGAAAGGCTGAGTCCTAACCATGTTGCATATCCTTAAGTTGGAAGCTTCTTCTCATAAATCTGCTCAACTGCTCACCTGTTAGTCAAGGAGTTGTTTAATCTCCAGACATGAAAATATGCGACCTAGAAGTGAAAGAACATGACACAGAGAAGTCCCCACCCAAAGGTGGTGGTGACAACATAGGTGAAGAAAGAAGAGAAAACCTCTGATAAAGTTGTAGATAATCTTCCAGGAGGCATGGCAAGTCAGAACCATGCTATAGAAACAGCAAAGGAGAGAGCAAATGTTTTCTTGCCATCTTTACTCTGCTCCCTACCCTTTCCTCTACTTTTTCCTGTGCCTTCTTTCCATTTGCATCCTCTAAGGGAAGGGAAGAGAGAATGAGATCTTCCTGCAGCTCAGTGGTGACAATAGTGTTCACCAGTTGATGGCCTGTCCAAAAGCCATGTCTTACAGAAGGCAAGAGAAGGGAATGTATAGCAAGTTTATTTGTCAGGTAATTTGGGTGGGGGGGGGGGGTTGGAGAGCAATATTACTCTAACCAGATGTTGAAAGTCCATTTTACCCATTTTTCTTCTATTGTACATACCCCTTTCTTGTTCTTCCTCCCTAGTCAGTCAAAGTAAACATTATCTGGATGTTAAAGATCCATGTGAGACAGAGTTTTAAAGAGGCCCATTTATCATATACCTTAAAAGCAACTGGGAAGTGGAGGAGTAAAAGAGCTCAAATGCATGACCCCAGCAGCTGTGGGTCTTCATGTGTTGCAGTTTTCCCCAACAAAAGAACAGTTGCAGAGGTTCTCACCTCTTCTTGACCTTGCTGCTTAGTTACTGAATTCACCTGCCAACCTTCATTGACCTAAGAATGACCCACATTCTCAATGGCAGAGCACAGAGAGAAGTTCCAAACAGATAAATAAGGTAATGTATGTAAAGTACTGAGCACAAGGCCTTGCCCATAGGAAGCACTCAATAAAAGTTCACTGTGGTTATAGCCATTCTTGTCATAATTTCTGTCCTCCTCCTCCTCTCCCTCTTGCCCTTCCTCCTCACTACCTTTATTCTCATCTCCAACCAGCAGTCTGGCCACTAGGTCATATTTTGTGTCCCGATTTTGTTATCAAGAATGAATTAATGGGTCCTAAATCCTTTTATAGTCTTTCAAATATCTCGAGGGACTTAAATGAGTAAGCAGAATGATTTTGGGCAGTACTTCAAGGTTTTGCAAATCTAGAGTATTTTCTCTCTCTAACAACTTATTTTCTGAGAAGATACAGTGTACTGAATATTTTCAGCCAATATATGACTATATGAAATCACACATCTTAATGACAAATTTTCACTTTCATAGCATATATTATTGTTTTAGTGACCACTTTTGATGAATAAAAGTGTGGCTTACCTTGCATTTAATATATTTTTATATTATAACTTTTTAACATTATGCACGTAATACATAAATTCATTCTCCATTGCATTTTGCCTTCTCTTTCTCTTGCTGGAGTATATCTCCTTGTAATTTTTTTCAGAGGTCTATAAATGATTAAGCTTTTTGCATTTTTTTCCTGAAAGTATGTTTATTTTGTTCCACATCTCAAATAATCATTTAGCTAGGTATAGAATTCTAGATTTTATGTTAGGAATTGCATTTGCCTGCATGAATAGCAATTTGGTCAATGAGGCTGGTAAGGGAGGCAAGTCCTCCAAATCTCTACAAAGTAGAGATTTTTTTCCCATGTAGTAAGTAGCTGGATAGCTTGGAAGTCTTAGGCTGTTGCAATTGCTCAAGAAAGCCATCAAAACTCCTACTTTACTAGTCTGCAATACTCACCATGTGGTTTTAGTTTTCATTGTCACAAATGGTTCATATATCTATATTCATTAAGTCTATGTTCTAGGAAGGAAGAAAGGGGTAAGATAAGAACAAGGACAACATGTACAAGTTAGCTATATCTGTCCCTTTTTTACGATGAACACAGGAGACTTTCACAGACTACCACTATCCAAATAACTTTCCACTTATATTTCTGTGTCTCATGGCCAATCCTTGTTGAAGAGTTTGGCAAGTGAGTGTTTTAAGTGGGTACACTGATGGTCTAAGTAATACCAGAGTTTTGTTAATTAGTAAGAAGTTAGCATAACATAGATACTATGCAGAAAACTAGGGGTATTTACCACACAGACTCATAATTATTTCCTTTATGTATAAGATATTGATCCAAAATTTTTTATCTAGTATTTGTAGATGGGAAATCTAATTTTGGTCTTTTTCTTTAAATTCTCTTCTAATTGTTCTAGTGATTCTGTAGTCTTTTGTAAATTCTTCCATTTGTTGATGTTATTGCTTCTCTTTCATAATGTCTACTATATCAAACATCAGGGGATTCTCACTTGAGTGCCTATTCCTGTATTAAGATCCTTGGTTAGGGGCACCTGGGTAGCTCCGTCGATTGAGCATTTGACTCTTAATTTCGGCTCAGGCCATGATCCCAGGGTCATGGGGTCAGGCCCCATGTCAGGCTCAATGCTCAGCATGGAGCCTGCTTAGAATTTTCTCTCTCTCTTTCTCCCTCTGTCCCTCTCCCCCACTTGTTTTCTCTCTCTCTCTCTCTCTCTCTCTCTCTCTCTCTCTCTCTCTCTCTCTCTCCCTGTCTCTGTCTCAAAAAAATAAAAATTCCTGGTTAGTCTATTGGTTGTCTCTGTTTTGCTCTGCTTGATTTGAGCTTCCAGGGTAATTTGGGGGGCAGCAGGGCCTACTCTAGCATGGAGCACCTAAGCATTTAATCTTCTATAAGATGCAACCCTGCACTTTCTGGGCATTTGCAAGCCAGCTGAGGCTCTGCAAACTATCTTTCCCAAGATCTCACAGTCACTACTCACTTATGAATTAGATAACTCTACTACTGCTTGTGGAGTAGAAGAGCAAAGTGCACAGGTAAGCCCACCTGGTCCTTCCTCCTGAGATCACACAACTAACCACCGTCTTGGTGCTTCCTAGTTACATTCTACACCCAGCTTCCACCACCTCCAGGCAGGGAGCTTGTACATTGCCACTTTTCCCTATGCTTGTTCTGGTCTCCAGCCTCTCTTTCTGGCTGATGTGCCTCTGCTGTTTTCCATCTGCATTCTTTTAGGATTTCTCATAGTTTCTGGTTTCCTGATAGTTTACTCTCTTTTTTCCAAGGAAGATAATGGATATGCGTTCATTTTCACAGATTTAATGTGAGAAGAGGGAGTCTGCAGTCTATGCTTTTCCCGCCAACTTAAAAACTGAAGACTTTTAAAATGTATTACAAAACACATTTATATCTATTCTTTCACAAGATTATCTCTGTTATCCTATAAAGTAGGTTGTGCAATAATTCTGAGACCTAATTCATGTATGGGAAAACTGAGGTACTAAGGCTAATCGTAATCCCCTGCAGTTAAGAAATACTTTTCTGTTTGCAAAGCAGTTTTGTTTTTATAATTTCATTGCTGTATCTCCTTTTGATTATATTTTCACTCCTGAAGTCTACTTGTTGCTCCATTAGGGAAACTTGAAAGGCAAAAAGTCAATTCTTTCTTTCTTGAGTGATAAATCCTATGTACCTAACCAGCACCTTAAACCATATGCCTCACAGCCTTCTCTTGGGCATGGTGTTCTTGCTTCTGCATGAATATTTCTACCTTGATCACTCCAGTGCCCTCTAAACCCTCTAAATTTACCTCTCTTGTGTTTCTAGTCCCTCTCTCCCAATTAAAAAGAGTTCAGAAATGTAAGTAGCTTTGGGGTTTGGCACATAGAAACAGAGTTTGAATAGTGTAAAATTCATGTCCTAAATACTAAAGGTAGGGAGAGTTAAAAGTGAATAAAATTCTGTCCTGTAAAAATTTAAAAGGAAGAAATTCAGGGAAACTAATAACTGTTGTTAATACCAAGGGATAAAAGCGATGTTAGAGAATTAAAATCAGAGCCCAAGGGTGAAAAGCTAGCAGACCAGGAATTAGCAAAGAGCAACAGAGGGAAGGAGAAAGAGGAGGAGAGGAAAAGGAAGAAGGTGAAGGGGAAAAGAATGGAGGAGGCAGAGGAGGAGGTGGAGAAGAAGGAGGAGGTGGAGGAGGAGGTGGAGGAGGAGGAGGAGGAGGAGGAGGAGGAGGAGGAGAAGAAGAAGAAGAAGAAGAAGAAGAAGAAGAAGAAGAAGAAGAAGAAAGGCAGCAACAACAATAACAGCAACAACAACACAAGGAAGAGGAGGAGGATGAGGAGGAGCAAGAAGAGAAGAAAAACCACCACCACCATCAGCACTACAGAGTAATGGCTCTAAGTAATTTCCTCAAAGTGGGTTATAGTACATGGGGCTCAAATGTTCTGGCCTCTGGTGATCTGGTCCATGGGTGGGTTATGTCAGTGTGAAGATGCAGGGTTAGGGTCAGTGTCCCTCTCTTTTCTCAGGCCCTATCCTTCTATCAGACAAAATAAGCCAATCTGATGAATTTAAGAGAAGATTAATATGTTGCCCTCTTCTAAATTGTATATTTAGAGCTAATTTCTGGTGCTATAAACATCTGTGTAATTCACCAGTGAAACCTGGTCAGCTTTGTAAGAATTCTGAAGTAGGTCATTTGGAAGATATGATAGATAACAACCCACATTCTTTAAAATTTGGAATTATTTTCTCCAAGGTGAACCTTGCCAAGACCAACAGTGATTATTTTCAACTATGTTAGGCCCCCACAACTAAGTGACCATGAGGTGTTTTCATGCCTACGGTAAATTAATGGAAGATATGCCCATTGGCTACAAATACTTGTTTCATCATAGGCAACTGATACCAGATGTAATAATGATTCGTGGGACAAAAACTATTAGCCCTTTAGAAGCTTTGATAATCCTCAGAAGTAGATGTTGACAGGCAGAGTATATTTTCCTAGTTTCACTGTGAGAGCTGTTTCATCTTAATTATTACAGACAAAAGCCTAATGAACCCGAGGGGTAGAAGACTGACATAACATGCTGTGTTCCTAGCATATTCTCTACTAATGATGCCTACTTATAAATCTTGCCATCTTTCCTGGTACACGTGACTCCTACCTTCAACCAGATCTAGCAAAAAAAAAAAAACGTTTACCTCCTAAGAGCTTGTTTTTGTAACTCCTAGATCTTAATATTCCTGTGGCTTACTGAGCTGCAGAGCAAGCAAACGGAAATTAAGATGACAAAAACACACTCCAAAGTAGAAAACTCTATTCTCTGGATCCCTGCAAAATCACCCAGCTGCGATCCAGAGAGATACCCATTTTGCATATTTCTTCAGTAAACTCCCCTCAGGTGTACCCTAGCACCACCAGCTATGTTATGAAATGACCCCATTTTTCCTGTGGGTTCCAGAGGAGAGAGCCTGAAATGACCCAAGGGATAGACTAATGGTCCCAGGAAGAACGTTTAAAGGGATTGAGGTTGCTCCAAGCTTACTTAAATTTCATCTCCTTCATAAAAATTTATCTGACTACCCAACTGAGGATGCTTTTCCAGTTCTCTGAATTCCTAAAACCTTTAGAATATATCGCATATTCTGATTTTTAGCTTATATTCCTAAGCACTTTTTTCTGGTTGCTATTGGCTTAGAAACTTGTCTCTCCCCTGTCCTGGGGAATCATCTTTCTATGTTCAAGGATGATGACTCCCAGCTCTCTGGGCTGCAGAGTACCCAGAAGGGCATAGGGACTTAGTAAATACTGGTACACTTGACCTCAGAAAAATGATCTAATTATTGTCCTCAAACCAATAAGCTTTTATTTCAAGGAAGTGGCATGTTCAAAGTCCACAGAATACTAAACAAAAGGAGTTTGCCATAAATCCAAGCAGGAGAGATTCTCAGTAAGTTCCGGAACATATGCAAAAGGCTTCTGCAGCTGTGGATGGTGCAAATAGGAATGCTGTCTTCAACAGGGGGCTGGTGACCAACGGTAACTGAAAATTTCTGGGGTAGGTGGGAGGCTATTTCCTGACTCTGTTAATACAAACCTACATAAATCATAAGGTAGAAGTATAAAGGGGGAGTTAAAATAAATGTTTAGCAATTAAATTCAGCAGAAGGAAGTTGTTTATTTTATAAAACAACATTATTGAGGTTGCTTTATAATAAAATGGACATACAATAAAATGTACCCATTTAAAGTCAGTTCAGTCAGTTCAATAAGTTCGGACAAATGTATACATTCATGTATCCAAAACCTAAATTAAAATATAGAGCGTTTTTGAAGTTCTAAAAGATCTCTGTTCTTTTGCAGTCAATTCCACCTTGCCCTTTACCTCCAGCTGCAGGCAACAACTGATGTGCTTTCTGTCTCTATATATTAGACTACTTTTTTCTAGAAGTCCATATGAATTGAATCATATAGTGCATGATTTTTTTGTGCAAAGCTTCTTTCACTCAACACAATGTTTCTGAGATTGATCCATATGTTTGTATGTATCAGTATTCTGTTGCTTTTCATAGCCGAGTAGTATACCATTGAATGAATGTACCACATTCTGTTTATCTGTTCACAGTTGATGAGCATTTGAGTGGTTTTGTTTTTGTCTATTAGAAATAAAGCTATGATGAGCATATGTGTTCAAGTGTTTGTTTCATTTATCTTGGATAAATACCTAGGGTACAATTGCTGGGTGTTTGGTAAGTATATTTGCAACTGTCAATCTGTTTTTCAAAGTGGTTAGATCATTTTGCCTATCATCGATCTATCATCTATTTATTTTTTATTTTTTTGTGTGTTTAGATCATTGCGTCGAGACCATATATACCATATATATGAGCATTTCACTTGCTCCACATTGTTGCCCACATTTAGTATTGTCAGTCTTTTTAATTTTAGCCATTCTAATGTATATGCAGTGATATCTCATTGTGCTTTAATTTTTGTTTACTAATGACTAGCAATGTTAAACATCTTTCATATATTTGTTAACCACTCATTTATCTCATTTTTTGAAGTGTCTGTTCAAGTCTTTGTCCAATTTTAAATTTGATCATTTTGTTTGTTATTGTTGTATTGTACAAGTACTTTATATATTTTGAATGCAAGTTCTTCAAGAGATATAGGTATTGCATATATTTTCTCCCAGTATCCTTATTTTTAAAATTACTTAGTAGTGTCTTTTGAAGCATAAATATTTTTAATTTTAATGAATTCCAGTCATTTATTTATTTTTTATAGTTAGTGTCTCTTTGTATCCTACCTAAAGAATCTTTTCTTATTCCAAAGCCACAAAAATACTTAACATGTTCTTTTGGTTCAGTGGACAGCAAAATTTTTCTGTAAACCGTGAGCTAATCAATATTTTGGGCTTTAAGGAACAAATGGTCTCTGTTGCAACTACTCAGTTCTGCCATTGTACCACAAAAGCATCCATTCACTATACAATGGGCATGGCTAGATTGAGCCAGTGGGTACAGTTTGCCAACCCTTATTTTAGAAGGTTTATAAATTTAGCTTTATATTTAGGTCTATGATCCACTTCCAATTAATTTTGCAGTATGATGTAAGTCAAGTATACAATTTTTTTTTTTTACATTTTACCATACATATATCCAGACTTTCTGGCAGCATTGTTGAAAAGACCATTCTTTCCACTAAAAGAATCATAAGTCAGGATCAAGTTGGATATATCTCTTGGATACAAAAATGGTTCAACATATGCAAATCAAAAAATGTGATACATTGCATTAACAGGATCAAGAATAAAAATCATATCATTATCTCAATATATGCATAGAAAGGATTTGAAAAATTTCAACATTATTTCATGGTAAAAACTCTCAACAATTAGGTACAGAAGAAATCTACTGCAATGTTTTAAAGGCCATATATGACAAGCTCACAGCTAACATCATAATCGATGAAAAGCTGAAAGTTTTTTCTCTAAGATCAGGAGCAAGACAAGGATGTCCACTCTCACCACTCTCTTCTATTTAACATAATACTAGAAGCTCTAGCCAGAGCAATTAAGAAATGAAAGGAAATAAAAGATATCCAAATAAAAATGGAAGAAGTAAAATGGTCTGTTTTCAAGTGACATGATCTTATATACAGAAAACCCTAAAGACTCCACAGAAAGAGTGTTAGAACTAATAAACAAAAATAAATAAAATATACAAAACCAATACACAAAATCCATTTGTATTTCTATATACTAACAATGAACTATTTGAAGGAGAAATAAAGAAAAAGCAATCCCATTTACAAAAGCATCAAACACAATAAAATACTTAGGAATAAATTTAATCAAGGACGTGAAAGACCTGTAAACTGAAACCTATAAAACATTCATGAAAGTGATAGAAGAAGGCACAATAAATGGAAAGATATCCCCTGACTATGAATTGGAAGAACTCATATTATCAAAATGTCTATAGAATCCAAAGTGATCTGTAGAATCAATGCAATCTCTATCAAAATTCTATTGGTATTTTTCGTAAAAATAGAAAAAAATCCTAAAAGTCCTATCAACCACAAAAGACCCTGAATAGACAAAAGAATTTTGAGAAAGAACAAGTCTGGAGGCATCATAATTTCTGATTTCAAACTATACGACAGAGTTACAGCAAGCAAACATTACAGTACTGATGTTAAAATAAGACACAGAGACCAAAGGAACAGAATAGAACCCAAATATAACCAACAAATATATAACCAACTAATTTTTGACAAGAATGACAAGAATACAAAATGGGGAAAAGATACTCTCTTCAATAAATGCTATTGAAAAAAACTGGATAGTCATGAGAAAAAGGATGAAATTGGAGCCCTATAATACATCATTGTGTTGGGGGGGGGGAGTGTTGTAGCAGGTGTATTAAATCAAGAATATGCAGATTATGACCTTCTAAATGAGGAGGCACAAGTTACCCACATGGGGTCAACAGGTAGCTCACTTAGCAACTGTGCTCCTATCTGGGGGAAGTGAGAACATTGGGATGGTTTTAATTGAAGGCACAGTTCCAAAACACTCACACAAAGAAAGTAAAGTCATGAGATTTATTACTTACAGATCCAGAAACAGGGTGGAGGGGTTAGGGACATAGTGGACCAGGAAAAGGGCAGTCTTCCATCGCAGGTAACCAGTAAGCAGGAGATAGAGAGCAGGTTAGAAAACACCTATTACCCAGGAGCCGGTTGGGGCAGAAGGCACTAACTTTTCATGGCCTCAACTCTATAAGTGGTTATTTTAAAAGATGACCTAGGAAAATCAAAGTGAGAACTTTGGGAAGAACTCTCAGGTTAGGTCTTTAAATGTTTGGACTCTGAGTGTAAGCAGGGTTGTCAAATTGTAAAATACCTAGGCAGCAACTCAAAATATCTGTTTTCTCATCACAATTAATCACAAAGATTAACTCAAAATGGAATAAAGCCTTAAAAGTAAGACCTAAAACCATAAAACACCTAAAAGAAAACATAGATAAAAAGTTCCTCAACCCTGGTCTTGGCAATGATTTTTTTTTTATATGATACTAAAGCAGAAGCAACAAAAGTGAAAATAAAGTGGGACTAGATCAAACTAAAATGCTTCTGCACAGCAAAGGAAAAAATCAAAAAATGAAAAGGCAACCTAAATAATTGGAGAAAATATTTGCAAACCATATATCTGAAAAGGAGTTAATATAAAAAATCTATAAGGAACTTCTACAACTCAAGAGTAAAAAAACAAATAGCCTGATTAAAAAATGAGTAAAGGAGGTGGCTCAGTTGGTTAAGTGTCTGACTTTGGCTCAGGTCATGATCTCGCATTCATGGGTTCGAGCCCCTCATTGGACTCTGTGCTGAAAGTTTTGGATTCTGTGTCTCCCTCTCTCTCTGCGCCTCCCCTGCTCATGTTCTACCTTTCTCTGTCTCTCAAAAAATAAGATAAAATGTTAAAGAAAATTTTAAATTAAAAAAAAATGAGCAGAGGAACTGAGTAGACATTTTTCCAAAGAAGACGTACAAATGACCAATAAGTACATGAAAAGATGGTGAACATCATTAATCATCATGGAAACAGAAATCGAAGCCATGATGAGATGTCACCTCACACCTGTTAGGATGGCTTTTATCAAAAAGACAAGAGATGACATGTTGGTGTGAATGTGGAGGAAAGGGAGCCCTTGAATCTTGTTGATAGAAAGTAAATTGGCACAGCCATTATGAAAAACAGTGAGGAGGACCTCAAAAATTACTAATAGAACTACCATGTGATTAAGCAGTTCCACTTCTGGATATGTATCCGAAGGAAACAAAATTAGTATCTCATAGAGGTATCTGCACTCCCATATTTATTGCAACACTTTCACAATAGCCAAGATATGAAAACAACCTAAGTGTCTGTCAATGGATGAGTGAATAAATAAGATGTGTTATGGATTTTGATTTAGTGGTGAGAAAGAAGAAAATCTTGGGGCACCTGGGTGGCTCAGTCAGTTAAGTGTCCAGCTCTTGATTTTGGCCTAGGTCATGATCTCACCGTTTGTAGGATCAAGACCTGCTTCAGGCTCTGCACTGATAGCACAGAGCCTGCTTGGGATTCTCTCTCTCCCTCTCTCTCCTCCCTTCCATCTCAAAGTAAATAAATAAACTTAAAAAAAAAAAAGAAGGAAATCTTGACATTTGCAACAACATAGATGAACCTGGAGTACAATATGGTGAGTGAAATTAGCCAAAGACAAATACTGTATGGTGTCACTTTTTTGTGGAATATAGAAAAACAAAAAGAAAACAAAACAAAAAACTCAAAGTTACAGAAACAGAGTGTAGTGATGGCTACCAGGGGCTGGGAGGGTAAGGGGAATGGGGAGATGCTGATCAAAGATTACAAACCCCAGTTATAAGATGAATGAGCTCTGGGGTTCTAACATACAACATGGTGAGTATAGTTAATAATACTGTGTTGTGTACTTGAAATTTGCTAGAAGAGTAAACCTTAAGCTCTCTTACCCCCAGCACCTCCCCTCCACACACCCAAATGGTAACTATCTGAGGTGATATATGTGTTAACTTGACTGTGGCAATCATTTCATAAAGTATACATATCAAATCATCATGTTATACACTTTAAATATATACAATTTTGTCAGATATACATACCTCAATAAAGATGGAAAATAAATTTAAAAATGAATGAACAAATAAATAAATTTTTATAACAAACTTCTTTCCCCCACTGAATGATTTTGGCATCTTTGTCAAAATCAATTAACCACATAAGGTGGGTATATTTCTGGAATTTCTATTCTGTTCCAAAGTACATGTCTATTTGTATGTCAATACCCCACTGCCTTGATTACTGTACCTTTACAGTAATTCTTGAAATCTGGTATTGTATGCTTTTCAACTTTATTCTTTTTTTTAAATTTCTTTGGCCTTTATAGTTACTTTGCTTTTATAATATTTTGTATAATATTAGAACCAACTTGCCTATTGGGATTTTCATTGGGATTGCTTTGAATCTATTGAAAAATATAGAGAGAATTGCCATTTAAACAATATTAAATCTTTCAATTCATGAGCACAGTAAATCTTTCCATTTGTTTAAATTTTGTTTATTTTCTCTCAGGTTTGTTTTATAATATTTTATCTATAGTTTTTAAGCACATTTAGCTCATGTTTTGGATTCTATTATAATGAACTTTTAATTCTATTTCCAGTTGTTCAATCCAATTGCTATTATGTAGAAATACATTTTTTTTTCACATTGATCTTATTTTCTGTGAACATACTAAATCTGCCTTTTAATTCTATAAGCTTTTTTTTGGTAAATTACCAAGGATATTTCATATGCACAGTCATGTGTTCTATAAATTAAAATTTTACTTCTTTCTTTTTACTTTGTCATCTTTCTTTTTCTCTTGCCTTATAACTTTGGCTAGGATTTTTCTATAGTATTGAAAAGAAGTGGTGAGAGTGGACATCCTTATTATTTTTTTTTAAGTTTATTTATTTATTGAGAGAAAGAAAGAGTAAGCAGGAGGGGCAGAGAGAGGGGGAGAAAGAGAGAATCCCAAACAAGCTCTGCACTATCAGCACAGAGCCTGATGTGGGGCTCAAACTTATGAACCCATGAGATCATGACCTGAGCCAAAGTCAAGAGCCAGACGCTTAACTGACTGAGCCAGACAGGCACCCCTCTTGCTCTGTAGGTGGAAATCATTCATTTTCCATGAAGTATGTATTTTTTCTTTTAATTTTTTTTCAATGTTTATTTATTTTTGAGAGAAAGGGTAGACAGAGCATGAGCGGGAGAGAGGCAGAGAGAGAGAGGGAAACACAGAATCTGAAGCAGGCTCCAAGCTCTGAGCTATCAGCACAGACCCTGACACAGGGCTTGAACCCACGAACCATGAGATCATGACCTGAGCCGAAGTTGGACACTTAACCAACTGAGTCACCTAGGCACCCCTCCATGAAGTATGTTAACTCTAGATTTTTCATAGATACCATTGACCAGGTGTTAAAGTATGTTTCTAGTACCAGTTTTCTGAAAGATTTTACTCTTTTTAATCAGGAATTGTTTTGTTAAATGAATCTTGGTTATTTATTGAGATGATAGTATGTTTTAATATCTTTTAGCTTAGTAATTTATATCAATTGATTTCCAAATACTAAATCAGTCTTGCATTCATGGAGTAAATCCCACATAGTTATAGAACATTATTCTTTTTATGTTGTGCTAAAATCTAGTCACTAATATTTCCTAAGGAATTTTTCATCTATGGTTATGTAGGATATTGATCCATAGTTTTCTTGTAATACCATCTAAGTGTTAGGATAATTCTGAATTCATGAAATGAGTTTTGAAGATTTTCTCCTCTTCTATTTTCTGAATGATTCTTGTGTAGGATTGGTATTATTTCTCCCTTAAATGATGTATAGATTCCATCAGTAAAACCATCTGACTTCGGAGTTCATCTTGTGGAAAACTTATAAAATGATGTTAACTTACTTAATAGATATAAGGACATTCAGATGTTTCTACCCTTTTAAAAATAAATTTTGTTCATTTATATTTTTCAAAGAATTTTTCCATTGCACCTGTGTCAGGAATGAGCAAACTTTTTCTGTAAAGAGACAGATAGTAAACATTTTAGACTTTGTGGGCCATACAGTCTTTGTCACAATAGACAACTCTGCCACTGTATCATGAAAGCAACTGTAGACAATGCATAGACAAATATGTATGCTTCTGTTCCAATAAAACTTTATTTGCTAAAACAGGTAGCAGGCAAGATTTAGCATATTGCTATAGTTTGCCAAAACAGATCAAATTTTAGCAAGAGTATTTTGTAAGATTCCCTCATTATTCTCTTAATGTCTGTAATATCTAGAGTGATGTCACCTCTTTATTCATAATATTGCTTGCTCATTTTATCTTAAATAGTCAAGCTGGTCAATCAATCAATCTTACTGCTTTTTTTGTTTTTGTTTTTTTATAAATAACTATCTGGGTCTCATTGATTTCAATGATTTTTTCTGTTTTTGTTTTTTATTTTATTGGAATTTTCTCTTATCTTTATTATTTCATTTCTTCTGTTTGTCCTGGGTTTAACTTGCTCTATTTTTTCTAGCATATTAAGGTGAAAGTTTTAATCATTGTTAAATATCAGCATTTAAACATTTATTTATTTTTGAAAAAGAGACAGTACGAGTGGGGGAGGGACAGAGAGAGAGGGAAACACAGAATCCTAAGCAGACTCCAGGCTCAGAGCTGTCAGCACAGAGCCCAGCGAGGGGCTTGAACTCACAAACTGTGAGTTCATGACCTGAGCTGAAGTTGGATGCTTAACCGACTGAGCCACTCAAGCACCCCATCAGCATTTAAACTTGTAAGTCTTCTTCTAAACACTACTTTAGTTGCATTCTAAAATTTCTTGTGTGTTTTTATTTCAGTCCAATTGAAAATATTTTCTATCCTCTTTTGTAATTTTTTTATTTGATTCATGAGTTATTTCAAAGTTTGTTTAATTTCCAAATATTTAGAGAATATTTCAGATGTCTTTCTAATATAGATTTCTAATTTAGTTCCAATGTGGTCAGGAACATTCTTTGTATGATCCTAATCCTTTAAATTTATTGAGAAATTTTGGCCCAGCATTTGGTCAACCATTGGGGTATGTTCCAGATGCCCTTAAAAAAATGTATATTCTGTCAGCTAATAGAGTGTGCTAAAAATATAAAATAGGTCAAGTTGGTTGGTAATGTTGTTCATGCCTTCTATATCCTTACAGATTTTTTGTTTATTTACTATAAAACAGGCAGGGCAAAATCCCCAGCTGTACTTATCAACTTGTCTGTTATTCTTTTCAGTTCTGTGAAAATTTGCTTTATCTATTAAAAGCTCTGTCATTAGGTAAATACACAGTCATAATGGTTATATTTTCTTAAATAATTTTTTACCATTATGAAATGTCACTCTTTATCCTTGGCAATATTCTTTCTTTTGAAGTTCATTTTATCTTATACTAATATATCCATTCCAGTCTTATTATTATTAATTAAACGGTCTTCCACTTTCTGTCACTTTACATTTATCCAATTGTGAAATGTGTTTCTTATTGACAGCATAGAGTTGGGCTTTGGTGTTTGATGTATGCTGATACTTTCTGCCTTTCAATTTGAATACTTTATACCATTTACATTTAATATAACACAGATATTGTCTGGTTTAAATATATCATATTGCCATATATTTTCTATTTATTGTATTGTATTGTCCCTTTTCCTCTTTTCCTGCCTTTCTTTGAATTGAGTATTGTTAGCATTTAATTACATCTCCACTATTGGCTTTTTGGCTATGTTTTTTAAATTAATTTTTGTAATTCATTCATACATTTTTGTTCTCACTCTATCTTCATATAATAATATATAATGTCATGCAATATCTAAGAAATTAATAACTCTGTAGTGTATAGTCCCATATTTGTGCTATTATTTTCATACATTTTACTTCTGTATATGTTATAAACCCTACACATTTTTTTTTGCTTTAACTAATCAATTATCTTTTTGAATAGTAGGAAAGCTTTTCATTCCTAACATAAATTCGAACTGCTCATAATATACAATGATTTTTATAGTTTGTTATATCCAACTTGCTAAAACAGTAAATATATTATTAGAATTAAAAAAAAGTATACTTATTTATTTTGAGAGAGAGATAAAGTGTGTGGGAGGGCCAGAGAGAGAGAAAGAGAGAGAATCCCAAGCAGACTCCACACTGTCAGCACAGAGCCTGATGTGGGGCTTGAACTCATGAAATGTGAGATTATGACCTGAGCCCAAACCACCAAGAGTCAGATGCTTAACTGACTGAGCCACCCAGGTGTCCCAAATTTTTTAAAGTAAAATACCAAAATCAAACAGACCATAATTACAGAGAATAAGTAGGGAGCCTATATCATATTTAAGTCAGTAGGATGTTCCTCTGGGAGGAGATAATATAGAAACTGCATCCTATAGGACAAATAAGAAGCAGTTATGAATACAGTTGACCTTTGAACAACACAAGTTTGAACTGTGTGGGTCCACCTAAACACAGAATTTTTTTTTAAATAAATCTATTATAGTATTATAAAATATGTGTTAATAGACTGTTTATGTTATGTGTAAGGCTTCTAATCAACAGTAGGCTATTAGCAGTTAAGTGTTTGGGGAATCAAAAGTTGTATATGGAATTTTGACTGCACAGGGGGTCAGCACCACAGACCCCATATTGTTCAAGGGTCAGCTGTAAATTCATCTCAACTCTATCATTCAGTGATTCTGTGACTCTAGTAGAACTAGGAATGAGTCTAGTGAAACTTAGGCCAAACCTCTTACTTAATAAGTGAGGATGTAAAGCCTAGAGAAAGTAAAGGAGTTAAGTGACTCGCCTAAAATTTCCCAGTGAGGTCACCAGGAAATAGACCCGGAACCAGTCTCCTAATCTTAAGTCAAGTGATAGATACATTATACATTTGTTTTTATTAAAAGGCTGGTTTCACCTTGCAGTGTCTATGGCCATTTAAGAAGGATATTGCATTAACATTTGGCATAGTACAGATTGGTTTGCTTCCTCATTTCAGAGATGACTTTGGCGTTAGCTGGAGTTTTTAAAATGTTAAAAAATAGTTCCAGATAGAAGAGAAATCTTATATTTTAGGGGAAGAAGAGTAGGTCCAGGAGTTTGTTTTCTCCTTTCATTTTTTAACTGAGTTATAACTTACCTGCAGTTAAAGGCACAGATCTTCAGGGAATAGTTTGATCACTGTTACAAACTAAATATTTGTGTTCTCCCTAAATTCATATGTTGAAATCCTGCCCCCCAATGTGATGGTATTAGAAGGTGGGGTTTTTAAAAAGTAATTAAGTCATGAGAGTGGATCCCTTATGAATGGGATTAGTGTCCCTATGAGAAGAGATATGATGCAGCTTACGTCCTCTCTGCTCTCTACCAGGTAAGGATGCAACAAGAAGATGGCCAACTGCAAATTGAAAAGCAGGCTCTCACTAGAACTGAATCTGTTGGCAGCTTGGTCTTGGACTCCCCGGCCTCTAGAACTTTGAGAAATAAATTTCTGTTGCTTAAGCCTCTCATCCTATAGTAATTTGTTGCAGCAGCCCAAAATGACTAAGACAATCAGTTTTGATGAATGTGTACATTCATATAACTCACCGTCCTATCTCTATATAGTACATTTCTAACGCCCTAGAAAATTCCCTCAGGCTTCTTTTCAGTCAATTATCTCTCCCCAGAAGAAACCACTTTTATGACTTCTATCACCATACATTTGTTTCACCTGTTCTAGAACTTCATGTAAAGGGAACCACGCAGTAAATTCTTTTTGTGCCTGGCATCTTTCACTCAGCATGTTTCCAACACTCATCCATGTTGTTATTTGAATTCCTCTTTATTGCTGAGTAATATTTCATTGTAACAACCAAAGCTTGTCATCCATTCCCCTGTTTCTAGGTTTTCTTGTTGATAATGTTATTTGAGTAAGTTGCTATGAACATTCTTGCAAAAGGCTTTTTTTTACATCTGTTTTCGTTTTCTTAGATAAACTTCTAGGAGTAGGATTGCAGGGTCATAAGTAGGTGTACAATTATTTTTCTGAGAGACTATCAACAGTTTTCCAAAGTAGTCATACCATTTTCACACCTGCCAGCAACGTATGAGAGTTCTGGTAGCTCCATATCTTCACCAACATTCAGGGTTGTTTTATTGTTGTTGTTAATTTGTTTGTTTGTTTAGACATTCTGGTAGGTGGGTTCTGGTATCTCAATGTGGATTTAATTTGCCTTCTGATGACTCATAATAGTGAGCATATTTTCATGTGTTAGACTTTGTATAGCCTCTTTTGTGAAGTATCTGTTCAAGTCTTTGCCCATCTCCTTGAAATTAGGATTTTGTTATTGAGTTGTTGGAGTTCTTTTTATATTCAGATATTAGACTTTAATCAGGAATATGTCTAACAAATTCCCAGAAGTTTTAGACTTGCTCCAGAGTTGAATTTGTTTCAAGAATATTTTAGGGGCTAATTAGAAAAACTACTCCCTATGACCTTTCCATCATTACCAACACATTCTCTCTTGGACTGGGCTTCTTGGTGAAAGTGAAATATACAAGGGCTCCCCTGGGAATGTCTCTCAGGACACCACAGCTGTCTGTCTGTTGCTTGAGCATCAGAGCGCTCCAGTGTAAAAGCAAAGCAGAGTTTGCAAAGGACTTGAGTCTCCGAGAAGGTGCAGCTGTTACTGCCTCAACTCCCTTGTTCCAAAAATTGTCTCACAAATGTGAACCTCATACCATCTCACCACCCTTCTTCCCCACATTGTTCTTTCCAGAGCAGTTGCCACCTCATACCATCCTATCACCATGGACCACTTGTTTCTCCTTGCTTGACCTTGGACCAGTCTTTCTTCTCAGAATTACCCTATCACATTGGAACTTTCAAAGGGAATTTTCAAAAGCAAATTTGAAAGAAGTTCACACATTTAAAAGCAAATGTTCTCTGTGTGAGAAAGATCCTGACCTAAACTGACCTCAAGATCCCTTTCTTGGGCTTTTCCAGTCTTTCCTGCCCTTTGGAGAAATTCCTCAAGTTCAGGTCTAGTTCTCTGGCTCCTGACTCACTCCCCCACCCCTATTGGCACTGGCCTGTGCATGGTGAAATTAGGTTCCCCTACTCCTGTTTCTAATACCAGCTCAAACTTCTTAGCATGAGCTCCAGGTATTTATCATTTGGCTGTGAGAACAAGATGCTGAATATAAATGTGCCTTCAGAAGCCCAGCTGCCTGACTATCCTCTCCCACCAAACATTGATCCACAGGCTTCTTCCTCCTGCCTGAGGTTTTCAATTGCTCAGACGATTAAGAAGATATTTATTAAAGAGGTCTGCAATGTCTAGATTCAAGTTGTTGTTTTCTAAACAGTGGCTACTAAATAGGCAGCTGTGTACATTTGGATCTGATTGCTCCACACATTTCCTATTCTATTCATTAAGGGGTGAATCATGTGTTTATTAGTTGAAGCACACCCCCTGAAGTGTGTCCATATTATTAGTCCCATCTGAGAGAAAAGGAAACTAACAGTCAAGTGAAAGGACATCATAAAAATGCCTCCTATTTGCACAATACTCTACACTTGGTCTTGCATTGTCTCATCTGGTTTTCATGCACACCTACTTGCTAGGTGAGTCACTTGCTATGACCTTGACAGAAGCAGATGAAGACAGAGAAGGCTTGGGTTAAGCAATTCACCCAAGGTTCCTTGGAAGGTCATCTGTGGGGCATAAAGCAGAATCCTGGCCTCCTATTTTCTGGCTCAGCCATCTTTCCACCCCCACAGGCTCTTAAATTATAGTGAGTCAGTGGGATGGCAGGACGAGAACAGATTTTGGACAGAAGACAGGAGGGACTGACATCAGTAAACTGAAAGGAAGCCAAACCAAGGACATGTCCTACTTGCCCAGAAGTGGATGAGGACCATATTGAAGGTCCTTCCTAACTTGAAGGCATGTCTTTCACTGCTGAGGCACAGCCCCCAGCCCCAGGGCTTCTCTAGCCCTGAAAGATCAGGGGCTAGAGCCTGTGGCTCATGCTCTCCTTTCCCACTAGCATCAAAGCTTGTCTTGCAGGAGAGCTTCTCCTCTGTGATCTAATATTCTTCCTCCTGCTTCTCTTCTCATTTCTGCCTATTGAGTACTTGTAGTAGAGTACTCAAGAGAAGAGAAGAACTTATGGGAATGCAAAATGGCATCGGGTGGGTTGTTTCCTCAGGGGAAATAATGCATCTCCTGTTGCTCTTGTACTGACCCAGGTTTCCAGGGAGAGGCTGGTGCCCTTTGCTCAAGGGAAGAGAACAGAGCTAGATTTTTTTTTTTCTTAATGAATTTTCAAGCATAGAGAGAAAACTGTTTCTCTAGTGGGGAAAAGGGTGATTATTAGTAGGAAGAAAGAAGTGATGCAGGAGCAAGTCCAAACATGTCTTGCAGGAAACTGGTTCAGTATTTCCCCTCATTTGCTCCAGTGAAAAGAAAGTGCCGAAGGTGGCTCCAAGGTCAGTGACCAACACAGCCCCCTTCTCCTCTACTTTGAATGAGATTTTTGCAGTTCCACTTGTTTTGGGGATTATGGGCAAAAGGGAAACTGGCATTTAAAACTGATAGGAGAGGAATAACATTTTGGGAGAGGCACAATTAATGTTAGTTTCAGGATTAAGATACAAACAGCAAAGGGATCTCAATAATAGCAATAATATTTATAAAAATAATTATTATTAAAGCAGCAGCTATGTACGAGGTATTCTTCCGTATCCATTAAGAAGGCCTGAATATTCCTCTTTTACAGATTAAAACAAACAAACAAACAACAAAATGGAAACAATTTCTCAAGCTCAGAAAGGCAAAACGACTTTCCCAAGGCCTAAAGTTTGTAAATAGAACAGAGTTTTGAGTCCATCCTGCATGGCTGTCCAGACTTTGGTAAATGTTTAACTTTGTGATCGAAACACTTGTTATTGTAGCATGACAATATCAAGGGGCTGGTGTCCTGGACTATAAGGCTCATATGACTATTGTACCTCAATAGGATCACCATATGTTTCAAACACTGAGCATTCAGAAACTCACCTATGTCTATTCATCCAAGGGTGACAAAGCCCTGGTGAGTTGATTTGCAGTAGCCAGATTTATAAAAGCCTGTTTTTCATATCAGTATACTGTCTGCTCAGTTTGATCAGGGTGGCTTCTTTCTGAGCATATCTATATAAATCCCTTAGAAAGACTTATCTAGCACTTGGGGTAGAGCATATTAGAATGATTAGAAATGGAAGGTTGGGGAGAACAATTTGGGATAAAAGTAATGAGTACAAGAATTAGCATAATGGAATTGGAAATAGATGAGGAGATATTGATAGTAAACAGACCGTGAAAGAGAAAGAGGAATCAAAGATCTTTGAGGTTTCCAGCCTGGTGATGACAAGACAGGTGATTCACTTCAAGGAAGTAACTAATTAGAGCAGGAGGTGCATTTAGATTTCAAATGGAGACTATGGGCACCTGGGTGGCTCAGTTGGTTGAACATTCAACTTCAGCTCGGGTCATGATCTCGTGGTTTGAGTTTGAGCTCCCCCTCAGGCTCACTGCTGTCAGCACAGAGCCCACTTCAGATCCTCTGTCCCCCTCTGTCTGCCCCTCCTTTCTCTCTGCTCCTCTGCCACTTGCATGCTGTCTTTCTCAAAACTAAATTAAAAACATTAACAAAAAATGGAGACTTTAAAGTTCAGTAAGCCCAAAACAAGATGCCAACTTAGCACCTAAAATTGCAGGATTAACCGAGGTAAAAAATATTTTTTAGGGTTTTCAGGGAGCACTGTAAATATGTAGGGCCCCTAGACTATAATTTTAGTGGGTCCAGGAATTATGGCTATTCTGTTATCCTATCCAGTCTCAGTGTCCACCCCATTCTCAGCAACTGAGATTCTGTTGTGACTTTTTATGTCATGGAATTTTAACAAGTTTTGGATGGCTGATATAGTAAAGCATGCTTCCTGTGGTGCCTTTCTTCTCATCACTAGAGAAGCTTTGTCTGTCTATTTAGGATTGTCCTTTTGTTCTTTTGGGGAGGATGTTTCCCTACTCAGCCTAGATACTGAACATTGCCCTAGAGCCCACCTATAGGCTTCTCTCTAAACTCTTGGGGTTGAGAAAAGAAACCCTAGAAGAGGTGGATACAGCCAGCTGATGTATTTAGTTGGGATTCCAGGGGCTATCACTTGAGGCACAGCTGGGAGAATAAAAGAGTTTTAAATACTGTGGGAAGAGGAGAGGACTCCTTTCCCACACTGGAGCTTCCAAACAACCTGGAAATGTCTGTAGGCCAGGCATCTTGCCATACATAAAATGAGTCAGGTTCCCTGAGGCTCTCAGACTACAGGTCCAAAAGCCTTGTTTGGCCCATTCTCCTTTCTAATCCACTTGAGATGCCGATGAGCAAAATTTTCGTCATGGTGGAAAACAGTAAGTATTCGGTAGGTGCCTCTACCCAGAAAAGAACTAGGAAGTCTTTCTCATGACCATAATTTTTAAAGACTATCACTTAGTCAGAAATGCTCCTGAGACCTCCAAACCCATTATTCTTTCACCTGGTTAAAAGATTATTGTTATAGATCATTATAATATAATTATTATATCTTATTAATAATAGTTATCTAATAATAGCAATAGTTCACACTCAGTATGAGTCAGTCACTGTTCCATGCGCTTTAGTCATCATCAGATTTAATCCTCATAGCACCTTTCCATCATTATTTTCACTAGGTATTTTTTTATCCCTATTTTGTTTACTATTTTGTAATCCTAGACTCTCATAAGGGAGAGCTATTTAGAGACTAACCAGGCTAGGCTGAGTCATGAACTTGGCTGTCCATGTTATTCCAAGAATAGGCCTGTCTGATTTTCACTTTTTCTAACTTCCTTAAACCTATTTTTCAGTTATAACTTGGATTCTTCATCTCTTGGAGTGTCTGTCACTATCTTTATCTCCTCAACTTCCAAATAACACCTAATTCTGCATCTCAAAGTTCCCAAGGTTTTGAGCCCTTTTAGTTGATGCAAAAATATTAAACTCATTTATTACCATTAATCTCATCCAGTGGGTACCAGAAACCACTGCTTTATTCTAATGAGTGAACTAATGGTTCCTCCATATTGTTTTGAATTAAAAACAACTCTGTGTACTCATATAAGCACCCTCTTTTGCTCTACCTGGACATCAATATTGAGTTCTTGGAAGTTCATATGCTACTCCATCAATCTCCACCTTAAAAGGGTCAGCAATAATCAAGCCACTCACAAAATAGCAAATGATGGCATTGAAAACATGTACTGTGTGAAAGTACTCAACACCTAGACTCAGAATCTCTTCCAGATTTTTAAAGAGTTTATTAAATAACATAAGGAAAAAAATTTGAAATTTCACATCAAAAATGTTTGCTTAGAACAGATCTGTGAATTTCCTGACACACGTGGAGTTGGCAATTCTAGATTGGGAGTTTAATGTGATCCAGATGGGCCTTTACCTGCAAACACTTTGCCCATAGACAGTTGGGTCTTGGCTCATGTAACACAAATAGGTAATCCATGTCAAATGACCCCTTGGCAGGTGGCACCAGGAGGCTACTACCTCCACAGTGGGCACCACTGTGAACTAGGTACCTTTTTCTGCAAGTCGACACAAAAGAGGCTATTGTGCCATGTGTCCTGTGTCAGCTCTTCACCTGTGCTGAGTAAATCAAGAATGGCCATAACCCACACACTGTCAGTGAGTTTCCCTTTCTTGAGCACTGAACTTTAAAAAATGTGATTGGCATTCCTTTAGTCCCAAATTCCTTGCCAATATTGGTCTATTGAACCCAATTGTTCTATTCAGTATTTAGTCCTTTCTCCACTAGACTGCTGGAACTTGTAGAGGTAACTGAAGAATGCTATGGCTAATTTTATGTTGGTTTTGGTGTATTTTAATTAAAGAAATACGAAGTCCTATCATGGATTTTATATTCCCTCTTTGGAAACCACAATAGAGTACACTAATATGTGCATCACAATGGCCAACTTTGTGTCCTAAAGCCACATGACCTGCAATAAGAAAAATGGCCAACTACCCAAGCGTCATTTTCTAAGAGACATTAATTCAACCTCATCACAGACCTTGGAAGTTAGGAGTGACATTAAGAGTGTCCAGCTTTTTGAAAAAGTAATCCCTGTCTTGAAGCAAGATCCACTCATGCTTAGCTTATTTACATCTGAAATTTATTTTTTCAAGAATTCAAAATTAAACCACTTTTAAGGGCATTATTCAAATATTTTTCAATCTATGGTGGTTTCCGTGTTTTTCATCTCTACTTTGTCCATTTTTTCAACTGCAGAACAAAGGCAGACTTGAAGGGAGACAGATGGGGCAAACATGTGGAAGGTGGGGGCCGCTTTAAATGACAGCTCTGGGGAAGGACAAAACTGGGCTCTCCTCATTATGTTCATGGAACACTAAATATGAAGAAATCAAGCTGCTTTAGGACTAAACCACTTATGGTAGCTCATATTGCATTGGGAGAAAATGTTAACATTAATAGGTTACATAAGAAAAGTGTCCAAGATCAACATATTTGAGGCCAGTATAAATACCAGCATATACATTCAGATATGCAATTACACCATCCGCATGAACACACAGGAAAAGAAAATTCCAATTTGCACAGCTGTGAGGTTTCTTTTGGTTGCCAGCAATTTTGAGAGTGTATTGAAATTTTCAAATTAACTGGGGACATTTTACTCAATTTTATCTCTCAATGGTTTTGTGTCACTTTTTCTTCAAGGTCTGTGCATTTTACTGATTGAAATGCTCAAACATTTATTCATTTATCCATTTCAAAGGAACAGATCATCATTATGAATTTTCTTGAAAGAATAGTGTCAGAACTTTCTCATATTCCTTTCTGTTTCTTCTCTGCATGTACTTTGCCTCTTCATAACCCCTCATTCCCTTTATCTCCATACTCTCCCCCTTCAGTACATTGCCTGTGAGTTCTGGGAGAAACTTGCCCAACATCTGACCTTTAAAAATGGTCCCTCCTTCGTCCTAAAGTGTTCTATGGAGAATCACCTTTCTAAAGTCAGAGCAGAATTCCCTGTGCATGCCTGCATCTGGGACAGGGTGCAGGAAAAGAGGAAATGTTGGTATATAATCTTAAAATTCAAATGCTGTTCAGTAGCGCCATACCATCTGAGCGAGCGGCAAACGGTAAATAAACCCAGCTTGTAACTTAATGATCCTTGTGTTTGTGTGTCTGTGAATACATTAAGAGCTCTCAAAGAAAAAATTGTGTAATCATAAATAAAAGATAGCAGTGACTCATAGGCAGTCACACAGAAACAGGACTCAATTCTCCCAATCTATCAGCGTGGATATTAACATGGGTTCTTTCCCCTTTCAGCTCACTTGGCAGCATGAAACCCACTCTAGCTGCAGTGGCACCAGGGAGAGGTTTGGGGGCCTTCATTACATATTGTGTCCCCTGTAAAAATCATCTGCTTGACTTGGAATTGATTTCAAAACCAGACTCATGTGGTGCCTGCTATACCACAATAAACAAATAAATTAGCTGCTGTGATATGGAAATTTACATGATTCAGTGTACTTAAAAACTATTAACTGTGAACTTATTAATTGAAAACCACAGGACAATAATCAGCATGTCCTTCAGTGGAAAAAACGAATCTCTTGTTAAAGTGAATTTGTAAGGCGATAAAGATGTATTTTTCAAATAAACCTGTGCCTCCGGCCACTTGATGTGATATTTTTAACTTTATCTTTCAGCAGCTTGTGCTTTGTTTGTGGACTACGTATTGATTTGTTTCCTGAAAACGTGTAGTATAACTCTGCATCCCCACGTGGGTTTTTTTCACTGCCCCATGCAGGTTATATTCATTCCAGTCAATCTTGTTTTTCTGCCTCCTGTCTAGAGAACTTTAATTAAAATGGTCTGCTAAAGCTTGAATCTCTTAAAGAGAGAGCTTGGAATCTTAAATTGCGTTTTCATCACAGAACTCCCAAGGAACATACGCCTTCCCCCTCAAACATATGTTCCACGGGGAATGTTTGTCTAGAAGCTACTAGGTGCACTGAGGGCCGAAACATAATAAACTCTTCAATGATTTTTATATTCAGGCAATTAATCAGGCAAATTCCTGAGGTTCGGACAGTCAGGGCTGGCTGACCCACAATCCATTATATCCTCATTTGATCTCGAAGAAGAGGTCAGGATAAGAACAGTGTGTCTGTTCACTGTACCAACAGACAGATCTCATGGCCTCTTGGAGCTCATCTTCTAAAACTATCACTCTGTCACTGATGCTGCTGTTGGACATGGTAATGGTATTCTGTCTCCTTCAAGAACAAAGGGTCCTGAATGGCAATGTCATGTGGTGACAAAAAACATGAAATCTGGCTTAGACTATTTAGATAAAAATTTAGATTTAAGATTTTTTTAAATGTCTTTGTTTTACCAATGTTACTGTTTCCTCTAAGTATCATATGGAAATCTTCTCCTTAATGCTTAGTCTTTTTCCCTGTATTTTACTTTCCTAGTTGACTTATCATGAGCTACTTGTGAAGTGGAAAAACCATCTGTTGTTCTTGATGTCTTCCTTCCCACAGAATTAATCCAGAGAGCTTGTGAGTGTTTCAGAGAAGCCTTGGTGCCATGAGCCCCCAGCTCTCTCCTGGGACAGAACACTACATTTCCTCCACCAGAAGTCTTCCTGTTAGCTGGAGTTTCCAGCTTCAACAGCAACTCAGCATGAATGGCAATGTTCAGGGTTGAAAATCAAACCGCTTTTTTAAGAAAGGCATTGATGAAATACAATAATCATATGGATGGTTCATTAGAGCCTTGAATATCACAAGCTACTATAATATACTCAACCCATCAAAGACAATGCTTTCAAACATTCTACTGATTTTTATTTTATTTTATTTTTAATATGAAATTTATTGTCAAATTCGTTTTTACACGATACCCAGTGCTCATCCCAACAGGACTTAACATCTACTGATTTTTAAATATGCTTCCCACACTGATGTGCTAAAACAAACACAGACTCCATATGCATTGAGCATTACAAATACATAATTCTTATGTGTGTTCATTCTTGCTTTCCCTCTCTGAAGAAAGGCTTAACAAAGATATATTTTCATATTATAAGACTGAATAGATTTGGAAAGTTGTCATTCAGAAGCCAGTCAGATATGATTTTTTAAAAAATGACCCCAGCTTCTTTGACACTACTTCCATTGACAGGTCAGATGGAGGCACATCTGGGCAGGCTTGTAACTATTTCAACCAACAGTGTCAAATGATGACTGGCTTCTGAAGCCAGGTGGGAAGAGGCATGCAGCTTCCCTCCTGGTTCTCCTGGAACTTTCTTTCCCTGGATGCTTTTTTCTTGGACCCAGCCCCATGCTATGAGAAGTCTGAGTTCCACAGAGATGCCACATGTCAGTGCTTTGGGGATGGCCCCAGCTGAGCCCATGTGTCAGATGTGTGAGTGAGGAAGCCTCCAGATGATTTCAGCCCCCAGCTTTTTGAGTCACCAGCAGCCATTTGCCTCTTCCCAGCTGAGGCCCCAAACAACGCAGAGCAGAAACACAAGCCACCCTGCTGTGCCCTGTCCGAATTTCTGAGCCATCATCAGTGAACATCAATAAAATGGTTGTTGCTTTAGGTCACTATTTTTGCAGATAACTGGCACATAAGAAATAACAGGACGAGGAAGGTGAGTACATAACAAAAATAAAGATGGCTTAATATATTCCAGCCAAATGATTTGAAAGAGGGAAAGATACTCAAAATCCATTGTCATATCCTGAATGGTAGATTCAGTGACTTAGATGAAGCCATAGAAGGTGGCTTTATTTGCTCTGCAGCTCACACAAGGTTTAGCAGGATAGAAAAATGTAGGATTATGGAACCAGCTCAATAAGTTGTCGACAGACTGATATGATGAACCAAATCTCACAAGATGAAATATAACAGAGAATAATGTAAAATTCCTCATCTCCGTTAAAAAATAAATAACCTGAACAATGTGGTATGAGGAAGATGCCACTTAGTACTAGCAAAAAGATAAAAGGTTTGTATGTTGAGAATAAGCTTCATATGAACCAAGAGCACAAGGAGGTTGCCTTGAAAAATAAAGTGCTATGAGGCCATATTAATAGGAAGGCAGTAGCCAAATAAAGAATCAGATGGGGCACCAGATGGTCCTCCTCTGCTTTCTGGAAGCTGGGAGTTTATTCTGGCCATTTCTTGTCAAGACCAACTGCAGCATACACCATGGTAGAGACAGCACTTGTGGAAACATGTCTCATGGGGAGTAGATGAAGAATCTGGGGCGTATACTTGGAAAAGAGAAGGTACATGGGTTTCTTAACAACTATCTTCAATTTTATGGAGCCAAGTAAAGTGGCAGAGGATGAGAATTCTTCAGTAGAGCCCCAAGGATAGGACCATGAACATTATGGGCAGAAAGTCCAGAAAGCTACATTGTATCAACATAAAGAAGAACTTTACATAGCCAAAGTCATCCAGAGCTCCAACTAAGTGCCAAGAGTGGTAGTGAATATCTCAAAGTAAAAACCCACTTGGTAGGAATGGCGTAGAGGGGATTTAGAAAAAGCCAAATAATTTTAACAGTCATTTAACTATTGAGGTTTCCTGATTCTTTTGGTGATCATTTATCATTCAACTTGTTTGAATAAAATGTCATTTATTCACTCATCTGTCCATTTATTCAACAATGATTAAATGTCCATGAGCCAGGTACTGTGTCAGGCCGTGTAGGGGATGGATGGATGAATGACTAAACTTCCAACCCTACTCTCCAAAATCTCCTGGTTTGGTAAATGGCTTGAGGCAAATACGGCAGTTAAAAGTTGAAAAGAAAATCTGCAAAGGAGAGCCAAACTGCTTTTAGTAACATGTAGAGTGCAGTGCAATGATCTCGAAATTTTTCATGGCTGCATTTTAAAGGTCTGCTGAGATAGACACTGATCAACGATATAAATATGAAATCTCACGTCACTATGTTATTTGCATCAGCTTCAGGCTTGATGTTTGGGTTCCGTTTGAGAAATATATGAAATCTATGTTGACATTCTGTTTTAAGAAGTCCTCATTCAGAGTTCCCAATTCCCAAATTTGCAGATTTTGATCCCTAGAACAACAGACCTTAGCAATAGGAGGTGGTGATGAATTGGAAAGGCTATTTATTGTGGATAAGGAGACACAAATAGCCTCCAGGGTGTTCAAACCAAACACAAAGATCACAACATTTATGACCACACTAACGTGCCATTAATTGTAACCATTGCCTTATGACAATTATATTGGTTTGCACAGGGGAACGCTCAAGCATCATATAAATTTAAGAAATGTATTTAAGGTTGGTTTAGTTTTGAACATATTGTCTGCTTTCTTATGGCTACAATGAAATCTCATTTTCTCTGCTCCCAAGTGCAGACTATGGAAAGATTTGACAGTTGACATCAGGGTTCTTCCTTGGCCAGTTGTCAGAGGTTCCTCTCCCCTGGAGGCAGCATGCATTATGGAAGTGACACATATGTGCTGCTCTTCATCTCATGGCAGCCAAGGCAGGCAGAACTGCGAGTCAGCAGCCTGGGCTTTTTGGTACAACCAGCTGCTGCACACATAGCATCTCAACTCTTCATCTGAAGGGAGGACAAAGAATGGCAGAGAGGAATCTGGGGCCATCTTGGCTTTTGGTTCAGGGATTTTGGTGGTTAGCTGGCTCTGCGCCTCACCCACACTTGGAATAATATATGAAACGTTGCTGAAAGGTGACCATGCAGACCACAGGGAGATCACTAATTTGAGGAGACTCAGAATTCTTTCTATGAACAAGTTCTCTCTATATTGAATATGTTTGGAATCCCTGTAACAGCTCACCAGTCAGTCAGAGCCCTGCCCTCCAGTCTTTAGAATATATGGGAAGTAGCGTTTTAAGTAAACTTAAAACTTTGTCCACTCCCCCACCTCCAGTCTTCTCCATCCAGGCTAAACACCTCTAGTCTCTTTTTATCATCTTTTACATGACCTGATTTCTACTTTCTCATTCTCCCCGTTACCCACTTAAACACTTCCTAATTGCTAGCATGCTTCTTCATGTGGTTTCTGAACTTAGCTATAATACTGCAGCTGAATTTAACCTCTTAAGGGAACTGTGCAGCTACAACCTCTTTACATTGGGCACATCCTTTCTAGATGTGACATACTTATCTTCAGTGTCTCCTTTCCATGCCCACTTAAGACCAAGACTAGGTCCCTAACAAGTCCTAGGCAGACACACAGGTAAAGACTTTTCTCCCTGTAGACATAGATCCATTGTCATCATAAAATTTTATTGTCTAAGTTACTATTTTTCTTTTTTTTAAGTTTATTTCTTTTGAGAGATAGAGAAAGAGAGAGAGAGAGAGAGAGGGGAGGGGTAGAAAGAGAGGGGGAGAGATAATCCCAAGCAGGCTCTATACTCAGCACAGAGGCCTTGAACTCATGAACCCAGGGCTTGAACTCATGAACTGTAAGATCATGACCCGAGCTGAATTCAAGAGTTGGACACTCAAACAATTGAGCCACCCAGGTGCCCCTAAGTCATTATTTTTGTATCTTCTTCTTAGGGGTCTCATTTACACATTAACCATTATTAACTAAGTACCAATTCTGTGCCCAGGAGAATGCTACACTTTCTTTGGAGAAACCAGTTTACATCGAGGCATGGCACTTCTCCCCCTCCAAGGGGAAATGGGCTGTGTTTGATAGGAGGGAAATCACATTGCTCTACAGGCAGCCCACTTCTCAAAGTGTTCACAAGCCTCCATATGAAGCCTCTGCTTCTGAGACTGCCATGGACCCCTATAAGCTTTTGCCAAACTGCAGTTTCCATTACCACCCCTTCTCCGCTGTCTGAAAATGGGGATGTTTGCCCATCTCTAGCCTTCCGACTCTCAACATGTAAGTTCTCATAAACTCTGGGATGTGGTTTCCCCTAAGTCTAGGGATCGGGACCCACTTGAAAGGTTAGATGATCTTGCCAAACTACCGTTCATCGTTCTCAGTTCTTAACGGAGAATATGGAAACAAATGGGGCTGGGAGACTGTTCCCTCTGACAGCTGATAACTTCACCCCATCTGCTTCAGTCCTGGGGTCTGCTTCCTTTCTGCCTCTCCTCTGAACAGAAGGAAAAGTTGTTTCTGGTGCCTTTGGTTTCAGCTTTTTCTAACACATGATCCTCTTTGATGATTTTATTGGGTGTATCCTGGCTCCTGTATTTTGTACATGTTTCTTTTATCAGAGAACATGGTGAACAGCGGCAAGGATTTCTTTGGACACTGATTCTCTCCTTTTCTTGCTCAAAGTAATCATATATGACTGTGTTCTTGGAATTCAGTTTCCGGCTATCATGTATTTTCTTTTTTTCTTTTCTTTAAGTTTATTTGTTTATTTTGAGAGGGGGGCAGGGAGAGAGAGAAAGAGAGAGAGAGAGAGAGAAAGTACAAGTCAGGGAGGGTGAGAGGAGTGGTGGGGGAGAGAGAAGATCCCAAGCAGGCTCTGCACTGTCAGCACAGAGCCTGATGTGGGTCTCAAACCCACAAACCATGAGATCATGATCTGAGCTGAAGTCTAATGCTTAACCGACGGAGCCACCCAGGTGCCCCTGTATTTTATTTTATTTTTAAAAATTTTAATTCCAGTGTAGTTAACATACAGTGTTATATTCATTTCAGGTGTACAGTATAGTGATTCAACAATTCCATATCACTCAGTGCTCATCAAGTGTCCTCTTAATCCTCATCACCTATTTTACCCAACCTCCACCCACCTATCATATCATAACCACCAGTTCCAGTTTCTTCTCTATAGTTAAGAGTCTGTTTCTTGGTGTGTCCTTTTTTTTTTCCTTTGTTAATTTGTTTTGTTTCTTAAATTCCACATATGAGTAAAATCATATGGTATTCGTCTTGCTCTGACTGGCTTGTTTTGCTTCACATTATCTTTTCTAGCTCCATCCATGCTGTTGCAAATGGCAAGATTTCATTCTTTTTTATGACTGAATAATATCCATTGTATATATACCACTTCTTCTTTATTCATTCATCTATTGGTGGACACTTGGGATCCTTCCATAATCTGGCTATTGTAGATAATTCTGCAATAACCATAGGGATGCAAATATCCCTTTAAACTAGTTTTTGTATTCTTTGGGTAAATACACAGTAGTGTGATTACTGGATTACAGGGTAGTTCTATTTTTTAATTTTTTGAGGAATTTCTAAACTGTCTTCCACAGTGTATGTACCAGTTTGCATTCCCACCAACAGTGCACAAGGATTCCTTTTTCCCCACATCCTTGCCAATACTTGTTGTTTCTCAAGTTTTTGATTTTAGCTATTCTGACAGGTGTTAGGTGATATCACATTGTGGTTTTGATTTGCATTTCCATGATGATGAGTGATGTTGAGCATCTTTTTATGTGTCAGTTGGCCATCTGGATGACTTCTTTGGAGAAATGTCTGTTCATGTCTTCCAGAATTTTTTAATTGTATTACTTGTTTTATTTCATATTGAGTTGTATAAGTTCTTTATACATCACATATTTTATTGAAATCTTTGAAATCCACTTTTCTAAATTCCAATGTTTATGCCTAACTGATGAATATTTAATTTCCTTGCTCCTCTGGACTCCTTGATGATACTTTCAGTTAATTCCAAGCTCTCTCTCATATCTTCATTCCCAATAAGATTTGAATAATTCTTTTTGATTTAAAATGTATTTATTTATGTTGAGAGAGAGCACACATGAGTGGATTATGGACAGAGAGAGGGGGAGGGAGAATCCCAAGCAGGCTCTGTGCTGTCAGTACAGAGCCCAACATGGGCTCAAACCCAGGAACCATGAGATTATGACCTGAGCCGAAACCAAGAGTCAGACTCTCAACCAACTGAGCCACCCAGGTGCCCCGAAATTAAAATAATTCCTAAATAGATTGTATCTTCTGAACCAGGGAATTATCAGCTAAGAAAATCTAGAATTTATCAGACCCTTCTCCCCATTGCAGTGATAATAATGGGTTAAGTAATTTAATTATAACAATCTGTTGGTGCAGATACAATTACTCCCATTTTACAGATAAGGAAGTGAAGTTAGCAAGGATAAATTACTTGCATGAACTTGGGCAGGTTATTTGAGACCTAGTCACCAAACCTCATCTTGTTTCTAGGATTAACCACATTTCTCAGCCTTCCTTCAAGTTCAATCCATGGAAGATGCATGGAAGCAATGCACACCATTCTAGGTCTGACCCATTAACAAATCCCCCCTCACTCAATCCCCCATGCCCTTTCTTCTAACACTGGTGTGATGCAGATGCAGGCTGTTCCTGGAAGCCAAATGTGGAATGTGGCAGACTTATGAGGATGAGGAAGTTAGGTTACTGAAGCTGTTTTTGAAAAAGAGCCTCCCATTAATGAGGAACACCCTTTTGAACTTAACATAAGTAAGAATGAATTTTTCATAAGCCATTGAGATTTGATATTTTATCTGCTACTGTCACCAATGTTACCCTAATTAAAGCAGTAAGAGCAATTAAAACTGTCTGGAATGAATATCCACATTTAGTTACTTAACCTCCAATGCTCAGGTTCTCTATAAAGCAAGGATGATAGTAGTATCCACCTCATAGGGTTGTTGCGGGTAGCATGTGAGATGATGCTGGTAAAGGCATAACAGAGGCCCCACCATCCACTATCCACTGAATAAACACACTGTGGGGACTAGTATTATCGCCACAGTGTACTTCCATGAAACTATATCAGCTAAACTACTTTGTGATCTCTTTACAGTGATGTTATCTGTGCCATTCTCCTGGCCAAGTGGTCTACATCATAATCCCTGCCAATTCTTTCTAATTCATTCTTTTTCCTACAGCTAAATGCTCTTCTCTGTGATTCCATCCTTTGGTTAGTACAGTCTTATATAGAAGCATGAGCATTTTGTATTGATTACTAGGTGTGTCATCTGTTTATCTGAAGATAAAGTATATCCCTCCTTCTTTGTCATCATCAAAGCTCATGTTACCAAATATAATGTTATATTATCTTGGAGAAAAAATGTGACTCAAATTTTTAAGCAACTTTATTCCAATTTTTAAAACAATCTGAGATATTCTTTTTAAGGTCTGAGATATCCTTTTAAAAGCTGTGTATCTCAAACTTTAATCTGTAAATTGGTCACCCAGGCACCGTGTCAGGATGCCGATTCTAACTCTGTGGAACTGGGGTGGAGAGAGATTCTTCAGAAGTAGCCAGCTCCTAGTGATGCTGATGCTGACACTGCTGAATCAGGGCCACACTTGAAGTAGCAAGACATCAGAATTTGATAAAACTATTCATTAGCCACCTATTAGGTTGCATTGCATTTAATTCATCCCAGGTGATAAACTTATTCTGTGAGAAAGCCACGGAAAGAGAAAACTAAGCTATTCAGGAAAGAAGAAGAGAAATTAATAGGCCTTTTAGGACCACAATAAGAAGTCAATGCAGAAAATATAAACCGATTTTCAAGATTTAAAGAGAAACAACCTCATGGTCTTTAAATATATTGCATTAGGAAATAGGGAAATATATTAAGAATGAAAAGGGCAAGAGAAAATGTTGTCTTTTATTATAGTAGCAGATCTCAAATTCTCAAATTTAGCAACATCAGAATTTCTTAAGGCTTATTAAAACACACACTGATATTCGGTGGTCTGAGACTGCCTGATAATTTGCATTTCTAACAAGTTCCCAGATAATGCTGGTGCTGATGCTGCCGGTCAGGGGACCTCATTTGGAGGATCTCTGCACGAAGGGATGGGGAAAATTGCTGACAGATGACCCCACAAAGTCAGTGGATTCTATTTTTGCCTACATGCAGTGAAACCTTGGTATTGAAGGAAGGAAAATGAGGCAAAAATAAGAGAAACAGTTAAAATCCATTCCAGGCCCTGACAACTTGAACTACAAATACTTAAGAACATGTCCAGAGTAATTTCAGGCTCATCAGCTATCATTTTGAAGACTTTTTTTTGAAGGGTAAACGATTTGACCAAAACAGGAATGGAATAACTGGAATAACTTAGTTTGTGTGTGTGTGTGTGTGTGTGTGTGTGTGTGTGTGTGTGTGTGCTTCTAATGGAAAAAGGAATGTCCCTGGACAACCCTGGACTTCTAAGTTTAACTTCTCTACATAGGAAGTTAAAGGGAAAAGACAGAGGAAATAATCACAAAATCTATTGTCAAGCACCTTGGAAAAAAACAGGGCACTGAGTAATAACAAGGAAAGCTTTCCAAAGAAAACTTTTTTTTTTCATGCGGTTTTAGATTTGGAAAGGATCTTAGAATCACATGATCCAAGCAGCTTACTTCAAAGATAAGAAAACTGAGAGCCTTTGAGAGAGCCTTTGAGTCCAAGGTCATACAGCTAGTTAGCAGCAGATAAAGAGGTGGATCCCAGTCCTTCCTGAAGCAGTTATGGGTTCTGCTGCCCTTAACCTGTGGGCTCCGTTGTACCTAGTTCTTGATCCAGTCTGATGAGGGAACGCAGCATATTGGGAGCCCCAACCTGCATCACGGCCAAGTTCAAATGGAGTGCAGTGTGCTAAGTCCTGTTCCCAAAATTTGTCCTATATGCCACACGGCCATTCAGACTCTTCTAGTCATATGGGACAGAGGGGCAGAAAGGGAGCTGGCTGGCTGGCTGGCCAGGAGAAGCACTGCATCTAACTGCCCTGCTTTTAATAGGACTGCTTGTACTGTCTATAAAATTGACTCCTCATCACCTGAAGGAATAATAATCTAGAGTATGCAGTCATCCAGCTGGCACTAGTAAGTACGTATGTATAGAGGCATTGCATTGGACACCATGAAGCATCAAAGAGAAAAGGTCTCCTTATCCCCAAATGCTTAGTGGGTCCACAGCTACGCCACCAAAGGAACATCATCTCCAAACCCATAGAACAGGGAATTTAAGACAGTCTTAGGCACTCAGGGTACAAGGCAAGGGAAGTTAGAGGTGTTTAAGTGTAAAATCTCCAGGTTACAGGTGAGGAAATCACAGGGCAGAGAGGAGAGGTGGCTTGCATAAGATAACAGCTCCTCGGCAGAGAGCTTAGACTAAACTTTGAAGTCCTGCCTCTCGATTCAGAGTTCTTTCTATTTTACTGCATTGCTGTCAAGACAGATTTTCTTAATATCAATCAAAAGCTGTCCTATTATTGTCAAACTTAGGGAAGGAGAAGGTTGTGGATTTGTGTTTAGATCACTCTCCTCTATGCATAAAATGGATTCTCTAGAGCAAGCAGTTTCCCAACCTCAGCTGCACTGTGGCATCATCCGGGGGAGTCTAAACCAACACTCATGCCCAGTATCCACCCCAGAGGTTTGTATTCGATTAGGTACAGTCTGAGTATTGGGGGCTTTAAAAGATTCCAGGTGATTTGAATATACAGCCAAAGTTGAGAGAATCATTGCTCCATAGGAATTACCCTGAGCCCATTTTGACCTGAAAGAGGCAAGGAGCTTCAGATATAATGGTGATGTGGTGTCTTACAAAGAGAATGCAGATTCTAATGAAGGGATGAGATCCAGGATATCTGGGTTCCACTCCTGAAGGAGATTGCCAGAATGAGAGCCCTCCTTCGAGTCCTCGTGAATCACGAGTTTCACCTCATGTCTTTTTTGACAACATCTACTACTATCGTTACTAGATGTTCAAATCCAGCTGTGGCTCAAAGCCCCTTTCCTTGGTTCCTGTTTGTGTGGCTGATAAAGTCTCTAAGCTCCCAAAGGAATTAGTTATACTACAGGGAATGAGGACGGGAGAGAGAGAGTGCATAGAATAGAAATAGTCTGGCTTCCAAAGTACAATACTCAGAGTCTACCAGAGCTAGCCTGCTCCCTGAGACTTACAAATATCTTGCCATTCTAGCTGTGAATCTAGGAAGCAGGCTTTTTCCAGGGAAGCCCCCCTTCGACCTCTCCTCATGCTTTGCCTCTCCTTCCCACCTGAGATGAGGCTGTACCTGTGGCTGTCTGACAGAGCTTTCTGTGATGATGGAAATATCCTGAATCCGCTCTGTCCAATGCAGCAAGCAGTCACTAGTCAATGCCAGGCATGGGAAGCTACTGAGCACTTCAAACGTGGCTGGTACAACTGAGGAACTGAATTTTTAGTGTATTTCATTTTAAGTAGTTTATTTTTTTTTATTTTTAAATGCTTATTTATTTTGAGAGACAGAGGGAGAGAGAGAGAGAGAGCACATGTGCAGGGGAGGGGCAGAGAGAGAGAGAAGGAGAGAGAAAATCCCAAGCAGGCTCTGTGCTTTCAGCATCAAGTCCGACGTGGGGCTCAATCTTACCGTGAGATAATGACCTGGACCCAAATGAAGTAGTTTAAATGTAAATAGTCACATGTGCCCAGTGGCCAGCATGTTAGATGGCATAAAGGAACACATTCCACTGTGCAGTATCTTACAGGGTCATTCATGCAAAAATAAGTTCTCAGTACTGAAATGTAAAAAAAAAAAAAAAAAAAAATAGCGCTCTTTTGTGCAGTTGTATCAGAAAGATGGGGCTGCAAAATACAGTCTATGACTTCAACATAAGCTACAGGCACAGCCATCTCCCAGGTAAAAGTTAGAATGCTTCACTAGTTTCTTATTGACAAAAACCTCTTACAAATCAACACTTTAACTGGACTGGGGGAAAAGTCAAGTAAAAATGTTGCAACAACCATCTTTTATCAACAGTTTCCAGGTCTTCCTGATTTCTCTTGTATCAAATTACTCTGACCATCACATTCCTGTTACATTAGCAATTCCTGGTTCCATAAACACTAGAAATAGACATTCGGGATCCCCGAAACCAAACAAAGCAAAACACCACAGATTTGTTTTTAGTAACTTAACCTTTTGAACCTCCTGTAGTTTTCATTCAAACAGCATCTTTCAGATCATCAGAAAGACAAGTTTAGCAGTGTTTAATTCAGAGTTAAAAAGTAAAGGATTAATTAAAATCTGCAATTAACATCTGAGCTCATTAAGCCCCTAACAATGGTTTTGGACTTAATTGACTTGTCCCTACTACTCTATTCCCCTCTCTATACCTTACCTCCTCTCAGTCTGGACCCCAGGACACTGTGCAGAAGTGGGTGAAGCATGGCCTCTGGCCTCAGACTGCCCAAGTAGGATACTCACTTCACCAGTAACTGTGTGACCTCGGCTAAGCTACTGAGTTCTCTGGTCGCATTTTGTTCTCATGGTAAACAGGGCTAATAATCTCATTTGTAGAGTTGTTTGAAAAACAGGTGGGTTAATGCCTATAAAACACTTAAAAATATGCCTAGTACATATTTATTTCTTACTATATTTAAGCTATTGCTACTAGCAATATTAAATTGTTAGTCAAAAGCCCTAACTTCAAGACCCTCTTCTGCAACCCACTAGTTATGCAACTTTAGTCTATTTTATGTCGCTTCTCTGACCTTCAGTTAGTATCTATAGAAAAATGTGAATACAATCATTGTTGTCTTAGTTTGTGGTAAATATCAAGTGAAAAAGCATTTATGAAAGTGACATTAGACAGGAAGTATGAGTAAGTTCCCAAAGGTAAAAGGTAATGCTCCTAATATCCCCAAGGAAATGGTAGCTCAGCTTTCCAAAAGCCTCAGGAGGGTGTCAAGGTATCAAGGTCCACAGTCTGGCCCTCAGGTTTACAGACTCAGAAATCTGAGTGGTCAGTGCACCAGAGCAGATCCATCACAGGGGGCCAACTAACTGTAGTCAAGCTTAACAGACTGAAGAATACAAGCAGAACAAGAATTTGCTCATTTTTCATTGTAAATACAAGCACCTTCTCAGACAAAAGAGGTCACTTCAGAACATTCCTGCTTTGCCTCCACACAGTGAATAAAGCCAGATCAGACTGAGAGCCGTTTGAAGATCACATACTCAAGACAGTGGGGTTTTGGGGATGTAGAAGGTGACCCCAATGTGTCCCTCCGCAACAGGATGCTAAGCAGGTGATCAGGTTGGTTCCTTCCTTAGACATGAACACTCTCCCTCCCACTCCGTGCTAAAAGAAACACTGCCAAACATCTTGCCTCTGAGACTCCCTCCCTCTTCTATGTTTCTGGAGCCTTGCACTGATGATGCTTACCAACATAATGCTTTTGGAGACACATAAATGCCCATTTATATTTTTCTGGTCTTGATGACCAGGAAGTCATTTGGTCCCTTTTCACTTATCCCCACCCTCATCCATTATATGTTGATGTCATCTTGTGATGCTCATAGGGTAATCTCTTTTCCCTCGTGGTTCTCAGGGACTGACTCCTGAGTCCATTATGACAACAGGCTAACCAAGTATGTTATTGTTCCTATGTAACTGGTGTTTTAAGGTTTTAGTTACCTAATGAAAGAATTTGAAACCATTTAGCTTCTGAGTTGTGCCTGTTTTCTTTGTGTTTTGGCTGTCTTCTCTTTGATCCCCTAGATCTACCCTCCATCCTTCTCCACCCTTTTTCCTGCCTCAGAAGGCAATGTATATGGATCATCAATGGACTCCCCTATTCTTGGCTTCCAGTTGGGTTTAGTCAGGAAAGAGCCTTGGCAGAAGATAAAAAGGCAGGGAGGAGAGTATGCTCAGGTTATTTATTCTCCTCGGCTGGATTGCTGAGATATTGCCTTGAGCTATTTCTTTTGCTAAGCAAATGCCACTGCTCTTCTCCAGAAGGTTTCCTCTATAAGAGTCTTAAGAATTGGGAAACACCCCTCCCTCCCCTTTTCTCCTCAGCCTTAGTCATGGTGGCTGCTCCACTGCTATTAACCCCAGGTTACCGCAATATTCCTTGTCCTTCCCCACATTTTCACAGAGTCCCTTTGTAAATAAACCTTCTTTGAAATTTCCTAATTTGAATGAGCCATCTGTTCCTTGTTGGTACCCTGAATGAAACACATTGTTTTGGTTTTTCGTGTTTGTGATTTTCCATGTAGGTGTATGGAATGTTAACATTTTGAGAGGTGAGTGAAATGACCTTCCATGGCAGAAACACATCAGTGGCATGGGAGGAGTGGATTGTGGGTTCCCTGGCCCAGACCTTGATGGCATCATCCACCTCCCAGAAACCCTACCCACAGCCCTGTGCCTTTCTTCATGCCCCAAGCAGAAGCTGTTTAGGGAGTGGGTGGGTGGCAGGGTTGGCCACGCAGAGGAGAGGCTAATTGGTGTGCATGACCCCTCCACCATCCAGGAAAGAACCAGTCAGGTGCACCGCCACAGCAGCAGTAGAATTCACATCCAGTGAGTTGGCATCAACTAGAGACTCATGATTTCTAGAGCCAGAAAGTTTATTAGAGGCTCCAACCCTTCATTTCCCATGTGAGGAAACAAGCCCAGTTCTGTCAAGCCATTGAGCTAAGATGTTTCAGAGAACCTGGCCAGGAACTCTGCTTCTTCACTTCCAGTCCAGTGACTTCCAGGAAAAGGCAGCTGCTTCTTAAAATTTAAGGAGTTTTTAAACATTTAAGACATTTTTTTTGCTTAATGCAGACGTTGTATCAGCTTGCTTCCCACTTAAATTCCATTAAAACTCATCAAATAATTTTTTTACATATGCCTGTTATACATGCACATGTGTGTACATACATGCATGTATGTCTATCTGTATATGTGTGCATACATATTATATATGTGCGTATATTTCCTTTTCAGCCTTATTCTTGGTTCTCATTAGTTTAGCTTGCTTACTCTAGCCCTGGGCATGTGCTTCTTTTCATGGCTGGTTTAGCATTAACATTTTGGGAATTGTGACAGGCTCTTTCAAACTATGAGGAGAGAGCTGGGTACTTGATAGAAAAATAACCTATCAAATCACATTTTTCCTGATGTGAGTTAACTCACACAAAAAAAGTAAAAAGACTCATTTCTTAAATTTGCTATCTGAGGGTGAAAAGGAACTTCAGGCAATGCCAGAACATTGAAATTCAGGCAAAATAGGGAGGGTTGGGTTTAACAAAGCCTTGTCATCCGTACTTTGACTTTTTATTCAAATTCTGTATGGAGTGATTTTTATAAATTTTAAATGTCATTTTGTCACTTGAGAATGTCAAAAGCAAACATCTTCCATTTTGTTATAATTTTCCTATTTGGACAAAATCAAGCTTAAAAGGCCAGATTGAGTCTACAAAAGCGTATTATATGTCACAACCAAGGTCTTCAGCTCAATTCAAATCCAGTGACCTCGGGATCCAACCCTCAGGAGTCAAGGAGTCATTTCCTCATTGGTGACCTGGAAGACACAGCACTGCCACCCGAACGAAGGAGTTGACTGGCTCTGGCTTCAAGCGACAGAAATAGCTCTTAAGAAAAAAAGGCAGGAGGCGAACATACTGGAAGAATGGGAGGCTCTGGGAGCAGGGGGCCACTGAAGTAGTCAACTTGAAGGATGGGAACTCAGGTGGCTGGTGAAGTCCACAAAGCAGAAGGCATCAGGAGCGCCTCTCAACAGAAACTGTCTAGCAGGCTGCCACGGCCATTTGTTGCCTTCATATTTCCTACCCCCCCCCCCACTTTGTTATGTGACGTTAGCTTTATTTCAAGAAATTCTAATTGACACAGACCAAGGCCACATGCATGCTTAAGGCTCTGCCTTCAGGGACAGGGAAATTCTCATACCTTCTCTCAGCAATAGAGAACTTCCCCTGAATAGGCAGGGTGGTTGGGTGCTGAATGGCCAAAAAAACCCCTCAAAACATTAGCTGAAATAACATCTACTCTATTTCCTAAGGAGCAACCACTAGGTTCAGGGTTTTCCACTGAAGGCACACGAGAGAAAATGGTCAGTCTGTCAGCTCTGCTATGCATCGGCCATGTCTCCATCAACAGATCCTTTCACCATTTCACTGGGCTGATCCCAGGTTCGTCCTCTGTAGATGGAACTGACACACAGCGCCCACTTCTGGGTTGGTGAGAGGATTAAACGAGGTAATGCCCATCTGTTCTTGGCATAGGGTTTAGTCTCATCCTTGTAGCTCTTTCCATTAACATGAGTTTCCAAAGTGGGGTAGATCCCAAGCTCTGAATCTCCTAAAGTAGCCTTTCCCCGAATCACGTGACCACTTCCTAGACTTGTCAGTTAAAAATGTCAGAGTTGTTACGCTGTGTAAACGTGGTCACGGACAGCACCCATGAACACTGGAAGCAGCTTAGCTCCTGTTCATTTGCTCCCTTGCTGTGCTACCCAGGTCACTCCCCAGTGGATGACCTAGGCCTGACCTTACCACAGTTATGGTCCAGAATCGGTAGTACATGTTTGGCTGCACTGATCTGCAACGGAAAGTTGAAATGTAATCAGTGTATATAACGGAATTTTTTACTGACCCTTCATTTCTAGAAAAGTTCTTATCTTTGGGTTGAATATTAGTATCGGTTTGAGGTTTGGGGAGGACTGCTACAGGATGGTTTGGTTATTCTCTGCTGTTGTGATATGTGCAGGGAGGAAAGCTCAAGTGTCTGGCTGAATGAGATGTGTGACTATGGCACCAGAAGAAGGAGAACATCAGGTACCTGGGTAGCTCAGTCAGTTAAGCATCTGACTCTTGATCTTGGCTCAGATCATGATCTCACAGTGTGAGATTGAGCCCCACGTTGAGCTCTTTGCTGACAGCACAGAGCCTGCTTGGGATTCTCTCTCTCCCCCTCTCTCTGTCCTTCCCGTGTTTCCATGCATCGTCTCTTTCTCTCTCAAAGTAAATAAATGAATATTTTAAAAATGCCTTCAGAACTTAAAAGAAGAAGAGGAAGAAGAAGAAGAATATCAAAAAATCACCCACAACAGGGTGTGCTCAGTAAGCTAGTGAGTGAAGGGCAGAGGCCACAAGTCAAGACATCAGTTTATAACAATACCCCGAGCTTTTATCAATGTTTCCAGGATGATTTCCAGAAGCTTATTCCTGTTGATAAACACTGGCATCTTGGTTCATATAAAGAAAGTAAAACATAAAAAAAAAAAAAAGAAAAGCAAACCTGACCTTGATGTGCATTTTTCCTACTTCCCTCCCAGAGCAGCCGTTGTTTGGCTGGGATCTCAAGGCCTTATTCAGTGTGGAGAATGGCTTTGGCAGAGACATCAAGGTGCCCAGCTGACTCAGTCAGCAGAGAACGTGATGCTTGATCTCCAGATCATGAGTTCAAGCCCTGTGTTGGGTGTAGAGATTACTTAAACAAACAAACGTTATACAATAAATAAAAAATAAATTTAAAAGTTAAAAAAAAAAAAAAAAGATTGATCCAGAGACAGCATCCAGGACAAAGCTGTGACTGAAAGCCAACTGAACTGTCCAGAAGAAGCATCGGTCTGAAGTGGATATTAAAGGCAGGTCCAGGTACAAAGCTACAGGACACAAAGCAGATCCAAAGCATGAGCAAAGGTTGTAATGGGGACAGGAGGTAGCTTCTGGAAGGACCTCCTGAGCCATCGGAGCACAGCAACAAGGAGGTTTTATGGAATGCTTAACATGGGGCTGGAAGACACCTGCTGTCTCAGAGACAGAGGGTCTCACTCTAAAGAGTCTCTCTCTGCCCAGCAATTTGTCTTTCCCACAGCTAAACTTGAAAACCTACTTACTTGAAAGCCAAACTAAAAACAAAAGCACAGGCCTACCTGGGTGGCTCAGTTGGTTGAGCGTCCAGCGTCAGCTTAGGTCATGAACTTCTGGTTCATGGATTTGAGCCCCGCATCAGGCTCTGTGCTGACACCTTGGAGCCTGGAGCCTGCTTGGGATTCTGTGTCTCCCTCTCTCCCTGGCCCTCCCCTGCTCATGCTCTGTCTCTCTCGCTCTCAAAAATAAATAAACATTAAAACAAAGATTTAAATGCTGATATTTAACAATGATTAAAACTTCCATCTTGGGGCATCCGGGTGGCTCAGTCTGTTAAGCATCCAGCTTTGTCTCAGGTCATGATCCTATGGTTCGTGAGTCTGAGTCCCCCATAGGCTCTGTGCTGACAGCTCAGAGCCTGGAGCCTGCTTCAGATTCTGTCCTCCGTCTCTCTCTGTCCCTTCCCACCTACACTCTGTCTCTCTGTCTCTCTCTCTCTCAAAAATGAATAAACATTAAAAAAAAGTAAAAAAATAATGAAAACATATGCATAATGTCGAGCGTTCTGTCATTATATTTGTTTCCAAAGGTTTCAGGTAGCATCTGGAATGTAAGGGCAGCATAAAGTCAGGCTGCAATGGCACTCTTCAGGTGTCTGAGCTTGTCTTCTTCAGCTCCTTTGCACTGAAAATTCTATGACCTTCTTGCATTGGGTCAGGCCAGGCTCACCTGAACTGCAGTTGCCATGAAGTCTGGCTTGAACTCTTAAAAACCCAGGGATTCTTCAGAGGCAAGAGGCATCTAAATCTGTGGAGGTTTTATCAAATAGACTTTCCCACCACTGTGCACAGTGGAGAATTGCAGTGGACGTTAGGCACTCCTTGAGGGGACAGCATCTTATCCTGTGGGCACTTGGGGCATAAAAATGGATGCAGGCATGGCCTTCACCAGTTACATTCCTGACTTCATGGTTCCTTGACCTTATCTACCCTCCAGTCACATGCCCAAATGGAACGCTTACACATCTGCTGACCCTGAGACCTTGGTGAGCCTCACACACTTATGCATGTATACACTCAGGCATCTGGTGTTTAAAACTGACCACAATCTGCCATCTTGCATTTTCTTCTTTTTCCCTTTCTATGCATATTTGTTATGCAGCCACCATATTTATTTCACTTACAACACAGATAAACAAAGATTCTATCAGTTTGAAAAATTTTTCCCCTCTACAATTACACATTTTGGAAGAGGATAAACAATAAGGGATTATTTCAAGTTGAGCTGCCCAAAGGGTAAGACCTGGATGTGTTAAAACAGCATGAGGCGTCTGTCTCTGTCTCTCAGGAGGCTGGTTCTGGTACTGAAAGGCAGCCAGCTGGATTTATGTCCCATCTCCACTGCAGACCGGCTTCTACAAGTTACGAAACCTCTCAAGGCCTCAGTTTCTGCCTCTATACAATGGAGACAACGACAGTGTCTGTTGATGAGTGTAGGAAAGATTAAAGGTGTCTGTGTCTGTAAACACTCAGAAGGGGGTATGGCATAGAGTAAGTACTGACTGTGGGGGTGGTGACAGTGATCATGCTCCATTTGGCACAAGAACTTTTCTGTGTTCCAGGAGCCATGAGTTACAAAATCAAACAGGCGTGGGATAAAAGGAATGTTTTCCCTAACACCAAGAAGGACCTCATGATGCCTTTCTAGCTTGAAGACCTGTCCTGCCAGCGGACCAGTGCATGCCAGGGAGTTTAAAACAAATACTGACAGTTCTTAGGGCTCTGCATAGTGACTATTGAACAACATTTTGAACTTCTTAGGGACAGTGTTGAGTATCAGCGCCTCTTCCTCACTTACGTGCTGACATCTTTCCTGAGATGTTGAGCCCCCTTACTGAACAGACCGGCAAGTAATCACCAAGCATTCTTTCAGGAACCTGTGTTTATTAATGCACCTTCAGCTCCAGTTCAGAATGTTTTTAATCTTGTAAATCAGTAACCAACCAAGGTGATTGCTGCTGATTTTAAATACTTCATGTTGTTTTTAATGGGTTTTACAGAGCTGGGATCTGATGAGCATACATGTAATAAAAACACATCCTCCTATCATTTTTTTTTCTTAAACACATATTCCTTGTACGATTTGGCAAAAAGACAGATACTTATAGAGTAAGTTCTTTTGCTGTTTATATTTCTCCTGGCAGAGCTCCAAAGAGCATTTAGCAGCGTATTAATCAGCCAGAATGTGAGCTCAACAGACCACCGCATTTTCCTACCGCACCCGAGAACCCGGTTGAATACTCAGCACTCTCCTTAAGCCAGGAATGTATTTTCAATGTATATTGGATTCACGGATGGCATATTATCACTTTCCTTTCCTGGTGAAGGTGGGGATTGCTAGCAGGATCTCTGAATCCTAGGAATGCGGCAAGCAGGACCATTTTGCCCCTCTAGAAGCTAGGAGAAAAAATGGTGAGTTCTCTCTCACTCATATTACATCTTAGAAATGTCCGCCAGAATTGCCAATAGATTTGTAAGATGAGTATAGCAATGAAAATGGTACGGTGTGATTAGTTATCTTGTCATTGGTGACGGATTTTAACAGAGGTGGCTGGGGCAAGCTAGATTTGAATGAAACGGAGCCTTTTTTTTTCCCTAAAGTAAAAACGGAATAAAAGGATACAATGGATTTTGGATATTCTTGTACCAGAAAATCCAAAAAGTCAATTTATCTTCCTTTATTAGATTCGATGCAGATCTAGGAAATATCATAAATTTAAAGTAATCTAGCAGTTTTTCTCACTGTGACGATGCCGTGGTTTTAGGTCTTCCGAGGAAAAGCTGCCTCTTGCCTTGCCCATTCTTCTTAGAGCCTCTTTATGTAATAAGCTGAACGTGTGAGTTGCCAGCTCTCAATTACACAAAAGGAAGGGAATGCTGATCTCAGAGGCTCTGGGAGCCAAAGCAATTGCTTCAAGGAATATGAAGTCAACTGCTTTGCCTTCACGAGGGCACTTATCTAGCACACAGTATGGTGTGCCCGGCTCTGGCAGGCATAATTCTAGAAGGACTATCCACCTTCTGACGGTCTTGAGATATCAGCAAAATTAAATCTCTGAACATGAGCATTTTTTTTAATTGGCCTCACTGCCTCTTGCTTGCAAAGTGTGTGTGTGTGTGTGTGTGTGTGTGTGTGTGTTTTAAGGGCATTTGCATGCAAAACAAAGCTATGCAGTGAAAACCTGGTTGGTTTACAAACTGCCCCTAAACTAACTTCTGAGCATAATATTACCTTAAAGGGATGTCTTGCATACAAGAAACCCTCATATATTTGTATATTTTCTCTGACTTTGTTTTATTCTCAGAAATCTGAGGAGTTTATTCCCTGGAGCCTATTTATAATGATGCTTCAGGTTCAGCTGTGTATCCCCTTTGGCTTTCCTCCTGAAGCGGAGAAGCATTTGCACAGAGCACACCAGGTGTTACTTTCATATTCTCAGACATACTAGAATACATTAACACAAACACTAAATCAAAACATAGCAAAATTAATGATCATTGCCAGGGTATCTAGACCAAACTCCTTATTACTGCACAGGATCTGCATGCATTGTGTCCCTTCTCGTTGGCCACACGATTGGGTGATTTGATACTGATATTAATCGGTATTTTAAGTGTTAGTTGATGTTCACATAAATTATAGACCAAAATTCATCTCATTTAGCCAGCATCATGTCATCCATTTCCTTTGGCTTGTTAGATAATGACATATCCAAAGACTAGGTTCTTGGGGTTTCATTTTGCTGGCCTGGACCCAAAGAAAACTCATTCCTCTGGCCTGAGCCCCAATTTCATGCTTGGGAGCTAAAGCACATGACAACCGTTTGTCATTCCCATCTTTCTCTTTCTCTTTTTTTCCTACTATCTAGAAACCAATCCACCAAAGGAAACTAGCAAAAACACTTTTGTAAAACATTAAAGAAAGTGAAGTGTGTGGGTGTAGCTTTCCTAAAAATGCCAAACAGCTAAAGGACACAGGATTCATGGGCACACCATAGACCTTGTTAGTGGTATCCACACTGCCAGGCTACGTACGTGTGCCATGCTCTTGGGATAGACTGCCACTGCACGCAGCTAAAACAAAACCATTAATTACCTGCCACCTCTCTATTCTTCTGTAGCATTTAGCACTAATGAAAATGTTTCTATATAAAATATTATTTTTCTAATTATTTTCTAATTATTTCTGAGTTCAGGCATGGTAACCAAGCAAAAGGGAATGCATACCTTTCTAAAAATCTATCCACTAGGAAAACAAAGTTACTCTAAAGGCACCTCGATTCATCAAGCATACAAACACTACAGAAGTGAATGTGACTGGTTGCCATGAAGAGAGGAATACAAATGGATCTCGCTAAGATTTCTCAGCAACTGTGTGTTTTCCCTTCCCCACACAGGAATGGCCAGTCTTCCTCTTACAAAGGCGATTCAGGTGTGAGGAAGATCCTGTTTATCCATTGGAAGAAGTACTGGGGAAGAATTTGACAAGATCCTTGGGAGACCACCTTTCCAGAATCCAGGTGCATCTGTCTGTCCAAAGTAAAGCCAAAGGACATCCTGAGAAAGTTCTTGAAATGACAGGAGCATGTATTGAATGATGAGTGACCAAAGGAGATAGGGAATTCCCAAAATAAAGCAGAGGAAGATTTACTTATCAACAGGGGAGGTAGATATTGCTAAAATTATTGAGTTACAACTTTGCCCTTTAGTTGACAGAGGAAGTTGGGGAGAGATCTCAGGAGCAGGTGGTAATTTCCCAAATGAGGATGGAGGAAACTCTGGGTGAAAAAATAACAAATGTTCTGGCCTCACAGTCATTCAAGGACTTAGAAATCTTAGGTGATGTGCAATTTCATTGCCTGTCTCTAATTTCTGAAGTAAAAAGAGAAGAAAATGAAAATAATTAACCTATTTAAGCTGTCATGTGTACCTATCAGCTTGAGAAAATATTTGGATGGTCTGCATGGTAGGACAAAGGGAGTGCCAGGTCATTATATTATTCTGGGGTCAGTCTGTCACACTCAGTATACCTGCTGCCTTTATCTTCCCATTGTCTTTCTCTGTTCACAGTGTCCTGTGAGGCACGATCCTGCAAAGGAATTAATGACTGGTTTATTTTCTGGGCTCCCAGAATCTGGACAAAGTGAAGAAGAAGCTTACCACACACCTGTCTGCAACAGAAATTGCTACAGGTGTTTTGTTTCTACTCTGTTCTCAATGTGATTTATTTCAGTTCAAACCAAAAAGTGACTGGCATGCACTGTTGTGTGCTAAACCCTATGCGGGACACAGGTGATGCAGAGAGGGGTGGGACCAAATCCTGACCACAGGATGCTCAGAGGAGTCGGGACGGGAGACAGAGAAACCATTTTACAACAAGACTTGTTGACATTTAGTGATTAGGAGGAAGAGGGGGTCGGGAAAAGTGGACTCTAAGTCTGATTGAGGGGGTCACGGAAGGCTTCCCCGAGTACATCAGAGATGCATCTCAAAAAAAGGCAGTGAAGTTCATTGGGAGAGCAGGATGGAGAATGCATTCCAAAGAAGAGAGCTGCAGGAAAGGCACTGAGGAGACGAAGATGTTCTAGAAGCTACAGATGATTTGATGTGGGTAGGCTTTTGTCTATGGGGATGAGGAGGGAAGAAGAGAACGGAGAGGAAGTCAGAGCCCAGATGGTGCCAGGGCTCATGTGGCAGATGAAGGACCTTACACATATCTGTACATGAGGAGCCAGTAAAGGTCTGAAGGCCGGGAAGCTAGACAGCTCTGTAGTGGACAAATTGCAAATGAGGCAAAACTAAGGGCTTGAATAGATTTAAGGCCACCACAATACTCCGAGTGAGGAAGCAACCCTCGAAAGTCCTTCTGCTGACCAAACCAGAATGGACTGAAGCAAATGCTTTGCTTTGTGACAGGCTGTGGTTTCTCTTGTGGGACAGCGGCATGGTTCTGCATATTCATGCAGGCTACATAGGCAGGTAAGCCACACCTGACAATGTGGAAAGAATAAAAATGGGTTGCCTGTCTGGACTGCAAATGGTCCCAAAGGCAGATGATGGTATACTGTCCCCATTAATGGTACCTGCCACATGGTTCCACTGGTGGCAGCCCTGGAGGTGACCAAAGGCCTTCACAGACCTCCCCCAGAGACTGGCATTTTAGCAGCTCAGGCACAGGACTCCTCATCCTGCCACAGCGCTGGCCAGAGTGAAAGCTCGTCCTCAAAGGGCCCCTTCAGTAGATGTGGTATTCTGAACACTGGCCAATTTAAATCTATAATTCAACTGAAAAGTGACAGTCATTAGAAATGTTCTCCTAGTGTGATTTTCAAAGGTTCAGAATCTCCTCACCCATCAGCCTCGCCACCAAAGTTAAGACCTAAAACAACATAAGAAAACATTCACTTTTCCTGATTGCTTAAATAATGTTGGTTTAATCTACTAGAATTTGGTGCCTCTCCTTGTCAAGATTTAGAGCTTTAGTCCACCAGCGTAACATGAATTATAGCAGGTTTCATCGGTCAGTAAGTTAACAAATATTTTTGGCATGCCTCCTGGATCATGATGCTTTCAGTTATGGAAAATTAAGACCCAATTAAAAGTGGCTTAAACAATTATGCAAATGAATTATCTCGCATAAAATGTCTTGCAGATGGGGAGGTTCCAAGGCTGGTTAATCAGTACAACTCAACATTGTTGTCAAGCCCCCAGAGTCTCTCTCCTTCCCACTCTGCCATCATTGGGGTGTAAGCTTACCGTCTTGAGTTGGCTACCCTCTTGATGTCAAGATGGCTATTACAAATCCAGAGATCACATCGCTCTTTCCTAGGAGCAAAGATACATGATGCAAAAGCATATAACATGCTCATTCCTAAAACAATAACTAGCAACAAGAATAAGAAAACCCAGGATTGACTTAGAATGATTATAATACACCCTTTGGGCCAGAGTGAGGGCCTAGTCTTTTCTGAAGCACCTGGTTACAAGATCACAGACAAAATCAGGCTTGTGTCAGCAAAGAAGCAAGAGCAGTGGCTGACAGAGTGGCAGCTAAGAGTATCTACCACTCCTCTATTCTAAGTACCAGAGATACCTCAGCACACAAACCCCCACAATTCTCTGGCTCTCAAGAAGCTTGTCTTCTAGTTGAGGGATAAGAATTCTCGTGGCCAACTTAGAAGAAAATAGAGGAGCTTAGCCACAGGAGCAATCAGCTTCAAAAAATAAGCACTATGCTGCATGTGTCTCTCTGTGGGTGAATTTTAGTATCATCAGGAATATATTAAGTATATTAAGTAAGAGTAGAGTTGACTTAGTAATTGTGAGAAACATTTTAGACATGAGAATGTAATGGGAAAATAGAATGAGAACAAATCAATCTCCATTTCACTTCTAAACATTTACTGCATGCAAAGCGTTGTGCACAACTCAGAAAAGGTTTAAGATATAAACTTCGGCTCTGAGAACGTCAGTGTAGTTGGGCGATGATGTATTTGTGATGGGTATGAAGTACAATAGAAGTTCCAAAGAGGACTAAAGATAATGGGCTTGTCACTGAAATAAATCTTGTCAGTTTTGTATTTTGAAATTAACACAGGAGAAAAAATGTAAAAAGAGTAATTTTTTAAACTGTATAAGTTGAGGAGTAGCTAAGAAGGAAGGTAACAAAACTGGAGAGACAAAGTGTCAGAGCATAAACTTGAAAGTAATCCCAATGCATGTTATTGACTAATATATTTAGGAAAATTAGTTATGTGAGAAAATGTTCTACATGTCTCAAGTAAGATCCCACTCAGAAGCAACGATTGGATAGATAATACTGATGGTGATAATAATAGTAACTAATGTATAGCACTCCCATATACCAAGCCCTGTGCTAAGCACCTTACGGATTAGCCCGCTTACTCATTACATGAGCCCTGAGAAGAAGTGCTACTTTATCCTTATTTTAAGATGAGGGGAATTCTGGAGTAGGGAGGGCAAGTCATTTGCTCAGGGTCACACTGGTAAGTAGCCAGTAAGTGACAGAGTCACGATTTCAACTACTGTGATTTCAACTACTGTGTGACAGGGGAAATAATTCCTGAAAGAGTATGATAAGTAGAAGGAAAATAAAGCATACCTGGGAGAGTTTGTTCTCAAGATGCAGAAGTCAGAGTGAATTTGAAGTGCTATGCTTTGCGACTCTGGCCATCTAGGTACAAGCTGTTCAGAAAGATGGCATGCTCCCAGAGGGGTCCCACTACTGCAGGGACAATGGACAATCCTACAGAGGATCTGGGAGGCTAAGAGACTAACAGGTGGTCCTGCTTGTGCTGGGGGAAGGCCCTGGGGGGAGGGTGAAAAGAACAGGCACTTCCGAATAGACCATCAGGCGTCAGAGGTGGTGCACCCAGTTTGCTCTTACAGAGGATCACAGAATAAAAAGCCAAATTCGTTATCACAGAAACCTGCCATGCAGACAGCTTCCAGAACAGTCTAACACAGTCAGGAGGGTATGTTGGAGGGTGTCCCGGAAGCTTGCGCCAGAGGCTTAGCCTTCTTCATCTTGCAGTTTTGCCCTCCATTTGGTTGCGACAGGCTTACTTTTTGGCATCTCTGTTGCCATTTCCTGTAGTTATCATCTTGTCCTCTGCTGCAGAAAATGACCCCACTGAGCCCTTCCAAAGCTCCTCAACAGCTATTTTGTGACTGCAAGTTGGGGCACATTGCCAATATACAGATTCTGAAAAACACAAAAAAGAACTTAAAATTGCCAGCCCGATATAGGTCCTTTGGCCTAATTCACTTAGAGATAGGCTTGCATAGTGACAAAAACCACTGGCTTAGTGTTTCAGTAGTCCTAGGGCATCAATGCTCAAGGTGATTTCAGACAAATTACACAATTACATAGACTTTGAATACCTCCATTTCATCAGCTTTAGAATGGCAATAAAATGCTCTCACTCCTGCAAAGGGTCATGAAAGTACTATAAGAACCCAGTAAAATATGCACGAAAGCCACTTGAAAAAGACAAACTGCTGCATAGGGGCAGAGGGTTCCTTTGCTCCTGTTACTACAACAGTGGTGTAAGGAAACACACATGCCTGCAACTAAGGAGCCAAGCTCTGCCCCATCCGCCTACCTTTGTGTCACACACAAACAACTAAGGATCGAACCTGTATCAGTCAGCTCAGGCTGTGGGAAGACACCTAAGACTGGGCAGCTTAAACAACACAAACGTACTCTCCCACAAGGTGGAAGTCCAAGATCAAGGTTGCCAGCACTATTGGTGTCTGGTGAGTCCTCTTCTCTTGGCTTGTCGATGGCTGCCTTCTTGGTGTGTCCTCAGGTGGCTTTCATCTGTGTCGGAACAAGGAGAGAAAGAGAGTTCTCTGATGTCTCTACCTCTTATAGGAACACTTGTCCTTTCAGCTTAAAGTCCCATTCTAAGATCTTATTTGGCCTTAATTAGTTTATTGATCACCCTGTTTTCAAATACACTCACATTAGAGGTTAGGGCTTCAGCATATGATTTGTAGGGAACCCAATTCAATTAATAACAAACACCCAGAGAGAAGATCAGGGTTGTTGAATCTGTTCAAGTCTTTTTAAGGCAGAAGATCTCTGCCCTGCACAGTGGGAAGTTACCTGTAACATACTATCCTAGCCAAGCCCCTGTTGGGAAGCTATTTTGGCTATGGAGGACTGGTGACCATTTCAGTATCTATTAACATAAATTAATATGTAGGAGGATGTCATGCTTTTAGATGGAAAGAGGAGGGTTTTGTTAATGTCATTTTATTTGATCTGTACAGGACTATCTGAGAACAAGGCAGAATGACCTCTGCCCCTTTATGGTTGGCTTTTGTCCTATGTAGGGAAGGATTAAAGACATGAGTTGAAGGAGGGCTCAGTGCCCATCACTCCTGGTACTTCATAGATCAGAAATGTGGGCATCCTTGAACATCAGCACCCCCAGTATACATGCCTCAGCACAGAGGCTCCTTCAAGCAGGTTCATAACCAAAAGGCATAGATAAAGAGTGCCTGAAGAGATCAGGTGTAGAGCGGTAACTGTTTGCATATGTGACTATCCTGAAATTCAAGGGACGAGCAGCAGGAGAGAGGGATGGCACAGGGATTGGCTGGATGGGGGTAAGAGCAAGAATATTTAAATATCAATATCTCTATTACTTATTTGTCTCCACAAGCTGGTGAGGGCTGGGGTGTTTGGGTTAAATGCTCACGATCCTAGATCTCAGAGCACAGACTGAGGAAGAAGATAGAGGAAAAAGCAGTGGGGAGGAATTCTTTTTCTCCTTGCCAAGATTTTATTTATTTAAATGCAAGTTAGTTAACATATAGTGTAGTATTGATTTCAGGAGTAGAATTTAATGATTCATCACTGCCATGTAACACCCAGTGCTCATCGCAACAAGTGCCCTCCTTAATACCCGTTGCCCATCTAGCCCATTTCCCACCCTCCAACAGCCCTCAGTTTGTTCTCTATCTTTATGAGTCTCTTATGGTTTTGCCTCCTTCTCTATTCTTATTTTATTTTTTTCTTTTATTTCTTTTTATTTTATTTATTTTATTTTATTTATTTATTTTATTTTATTTATTTATTTATTTTATTTTATTTTATTCTTTATTTTATTTTTCTTCCCTTCCCCTATGTTCATCTGTTTTATTTATTAAATAGAGGGGAGGAATTTCTAAAGATGACTGAGGATTAGCTCCCCAGTATAGGTAAGATTAATCTTGCATGTACAATGGAGACAGCTGTGAGGTGGACTCTACTGGTTCCACATCTCCTAGGACAAGACACGCTGAAGTGCCCAATCAAGGCCAAAGATGCTAAGGGAATCAGCCAACTCAAGAGTTGTAGCTGAAGAAAGGATCCAGGTCTAAGAAGTCTCTCTCTTGTCCCCTTGAACAAACAGCTGTTCTTATCTTGGCCTTTTTAACCTGACCAGGATAGATATCATTTGCTATATCAAGGATTTAGTTGCTGTACCTACACCCCAGAGAGAGCCCATGATGTAGGGATACTCTTAGTGTTTTACTAATGCTTTCACAAGGGCGATGATTAACTCAGATCACTTACCTGTTCATATGAACACCATATGAACAAAGCCCATAGGCTCACTGTAGGGGAAGAGTGCCAGGAACAGAGCAGTCTATGTGCCAGAGATGGGGCATCAGGAATACAACTGTGTCATGGGCTCGGCAATCTCCCTAGGCGTGGCTCTGTCACCAAAGGAGACAGCCTGAATGTGCAATGATTTAATTAGAACCCGGTGCTGCAGCCAACAGGGCAGGTGGGAAAAGCCAAAGAGAATAAGCTTCCACCTCCAGTTTGCTGTAGGATCGTCGGCAGAAGGGCAGGGAGGCTGGACCCTGAACGAAGCTCATAGTTTCAAAAGAAAAGAATCTCCATTAAGATCTCATGCTCACAATCTCTGAATGAGTTCAGATTTATTTCAGGAACACATTTTCCCCCAGCCCTGAAATAAGTGTGAACCGAACTGTGAAAAACAGACCTTGACCATATTGTTGTCACTACCAATTCACAGCAACAATCTTCAGTTTTGAATTATCACCCTCTATTTCTTTTTTGCATTGAAGGATTTGGAGATTAAAAAAAAAAAAACCTCTAGCCAAGATGACTCAAAATATTTCCATTTTTGAAATCTTGATCATTCTTCTCCCAGCCTGCAGAACTGTGGTACCTCACATGCTCCCATCACTGGTGCTCACTGGGACATGGCTAATGAGAGGAGGCCTTCCCCTGGGCTTCTGGAGAGGTCTCTGCAACATAACTGTGCCCTACATAATGAGAGAGAACTACCTGGGGAATTCCAGTCCTTAGCAAACCTCAAGTACAAACCAAGCTTGTTCTTTTCCATCATGTTCTAAGTCAATCTGAATGCATTACAAACCACAGAGTCGCAAATTGTATTTGATTATTTATAACCGTAAAAGAAATGGAGTAATGTAAGTCTTGTGAAGTTTTTTCAATGACGGATAAGGCAAGGAACAGAAAATTCCCCAGTGGGGCTAAATGATTAATGTCTGATGAATTCATAACATTCTTGCATTTGACAACTTTTCTTGAAGGAGTGGAAACCCAGTTTCCAGGGTACAGTATCTACAGTTTCCAAAACTTCTAAGCTTCCTAGCCCTGAGCTCATTCATAAAGTGCTTGAGTTCAGAGAAATACATAAATTTTGAGGAAGAATGTGTATTTCTTTTCTCTGGGCAACTCATCTTCTTGTGGCAAAGGCTACAAAATAGCATCCTTTCACCTGCTTCTAATTTGATATAAAGGCAAAAATAATATGCCTAGGCATTTACTTCTAAAATCATGCCATAAGAATACTTTGAGATGAAAGGGAGCCTGGTGCGTTACTGTCTGTCGTTGGCTTCCCATGATTAAAGGTAGGTTCATATGCAACCTAGGCAAACCACATCAAAGACTTCATTAGGCCACCAGGTAGGGCGCAGAGCATCCCACTGCCCTGGTGCTCTCAAGTTAATACACTTTCATTTGATGAAAGTCTGGGCTCCTAACAAAATTACAACATGGAGACAATGATGCTGGTTTTCTGTATTTCCTCCTTTGGACATCTCTCTCTTTTGCGAAGCTTCAGATAACTGAACAACAAATCTCCTTTGTTGTTGTCATCGTGGCTATTCATGGCCGACATTGGTTAAGTATGGGTTCAGCCCTGTGCCAAATCCTTCAGACATGTTATCTCATTTGGTCTTCACACTGAGACTGGGAGATAAAGAAAGTGCCTAATGTCCCACAGCAAGGCAGGGGCATAGCCAGGGTCCCCAAGCAGGAGCGTGAGACTGTGGAGCCCCACTTGGCGAGACTGCTTCCTACTGTCCACTCAGTGAGAGAGGAACATCCCAGAGCAGGCCAGCCAGTAAGTCTGTTCAGGTTGAAGGCCTCAAAGCCCCCCCGCCCCCCATCAGTGAGGAGTCCCAGAAAAGCTATGTTAACCTGAGAAATGAGAGTCACTTTGGTTTGGAGCAAAAGCCAAGGGGAAAAGAAAAATGATTGGTTGGCTTCTTTCTGCGCCTCAACCTCAAATTGTCACAAAGCAGTCTAAATGAGCCCAAGCCCTGCCCTACCCCCCAAGCGCATTCATAACCTCGTAATATTCCCCTAAGGGGTTACAACAACCAAGATCTTCTACTCCATAGAGGGGAAGGGGGAAGCAGTAAATACGAGAAGCTTCCACCCCCACGGTGCAAGAACCCTTTTTCAGAACACCTGCGTTTCCACAAGCGGACATGGAAGCTGTAAGTAATTGCCTATAAAGTAGACATTAGGGCTGAGAGCCCTTGCCAACACTTCCATCTAACACGTGCAAATAGGTTACACATAAGATGCATGGAGCTATTCCATTGAGAGAAATCCGTTTCATCAGCCATGCAAGCACAGCCGAGCACATCTTCTCCCCTGAGCAGGGTTAATGGCAAAAACTACCTCCACCTTGAAAGACAATGTTAGAAAATTAGGCAGTTGCACCTAGACTTAGGAACAGAATATCTGCCAGGCCTGCACAAACAGCTGCGCAGTCTGGACTCAGCAAACCGACATGGCTGAAAAACACGCTTAACCACCCAGGAGTAGTACTGTGCCCACAGTACCCTTTTTTTTTTTAATGTTTATTTTTGAGACAGAGAGAGACAGTATGAGTCGGGAAGGGGCAGAGAGAGGGAGATACAGAATCCGAAGCAGGCTCCAGGCTCTGAGCTGTCAGCACAGAGCCCAACGCAGGGCTCGAACTCACGAACAGTGAGATCATGAGCTGAGCCAAAGTCAAATGCCCAACCAACTGAGCCACCTAGGCACCCCTCACAGTACCCTTTTTAAGTAGTAACAAAACTCCACAGCTTCACGGAGCAGGCATGCACCTCTTGTAGCTTGTCTGCACCTTCACGTTTCATGGCATTCCCTAGCGTTAGTCTAAACTGTCCACATTTTAATGTCTTTTCATCCTCTTTTTTTCCCCAGAGTTGGGGCAAGATTAAATAATCTTTGCCTAATACAAAACTGAATCGGCAGGTATCAAAACCCCCTAGTGCTTTCCTCTGACTGGCAGCTTGCATGATTTGAAGACAGAAAGGTATACAAAAGGCAGCCAGGATTGCAAGGATGCTGATGTCTCTGAAATTCAGACTTTTTTTTCCCCTTCTTTTATTGCTAACTTTCAGAAGTAATTAGGGCACCCATTTCTAAGCTAATGCCTTCTAATGGTCACTTAATTCTGGACAAACTGCAGAGCAGAATGCTTTTGAAACTAGAATTAATTGTTTAAAAGACATTATTGGGATTAGCCTGGTAAATGTAGGGAGAAAAAAAGATCTTTTACAAAGACATTAAAAATAATGAAGTTCCCTCCAGTCCCAGACCCTAATATATTATGTGGGTTTCTTTCATTCCTTCTTTTGGATTTTTTTCTGAAAGCAACTGGCCAAAAGAATGAAGCAATACCAGAGACCTTTACACCTGTTTATGGGATTCAGTGATGTTTCCTATCCTCATATCAGATCATTCAGGCTAAGAAAAAAATAACACATGGCCAGAATGGGCCTTGCTGCAATTACTGTTCTTTTCCTCTCTCATTTCAGAAATATCCAGCTAATCACTGCTGGGCTCAGCATCTCAAGAAAGCCAGTAAAAGTACAAAGGGGAATAAGTATCAGTCCTCTGAAACTATCACTATTGAGGGTCAGAGGCATATAAACAGCAGAGAATGCTGGATCAAATGCTATGATAGGAGTACACACAAGATTCTAGAAGAGTCCATCAGGAGAGGGAGTTTTCAGTGAAAAGAAGCTGGGAAGGCTTCAAAACTTTGACGCCAATGGCTGGACAAGAAAGGGAAGAGGATACCAGGACCAGGGAGCACTTGAAACAAAGTAGGAAACTCTGCATGGAGCACAAGGACATGTGAATGGAAGAGACGTTATGTGTGGGACAGGAGGTGAGATGGTGGCCATCTGGGAGAAACCCGAATGAAACAGAGAGAGTCAGGACTTTGGTGCATAGACAATCATGAATCAATAATGGATTTTGAGTAGGAAGCTGCCATCATCAAAGTTGTCAGCTCAAGTCGATGTGTTGTTTTTTTCTCTCCCCATAAGAAAGATAAGACAGCTACAAATGAAACTGGATAAGGAAAGAAGAAGAACCACAGGGGGAAAAATAGAAAAGCAAAACCAGGAACATCAATGACATGGATTTTTGCTTTGCCATTTTGGTTAGGGTAAACCTGTTCATTCTCTTTATCTACTTTCCTATCTCCTGTTAATTGTTGACATCCTCCTCTCTTTAACTTCATTACAGTATTTAAATATCACTGTAAAACTGTATCCCCAGACTGGACTTCCATCCTAAGCTTTCATCCCAAATTTTTACATGCATGCTTGGCATATAAAGATAGATACACTGCTGACCTTCAAACATTTTGATCTTCAAAACAGCCAAATGTAGTTTATCTCACACTAGATCCAAGATTTTCTTCTGCTTTCCCATCACTTAACATCACCTCTGTCCTGCAAATCACCCAGACTGAAACTACAAGAGTTATTTTATAGGATGCTTTCTCTCAATCCATCAACATATAATACATGGTCAAATCCTGTTATAAATTCTCTCTTAATATCTATGCATCCATCACCTGCACTTTATTCCCTCTGGCATGGGCCTATTTCAAGTCCATTGGTCTAATTTCACCCCTAGACTATCAGATTAATCTCTTAATTGGTTTCTTTGTCTCCAAACTCTTTCCTCATGAATCTATCACTATGCAGCCTAAAACACAGATCTGATAATGTTAGGCCCTTTCTCACAAATTTTTGCTGTTCTCTTCCCAATGCCTACAAAATGAAGTCAACCACCTGAGTGTGACATCAAAAGTCTTAAATGATCTCGCCAAAACCTCCGACTAATCTCTCCATGCTTTCTGGCCACCCATTCTCTCAGCACAGTACCCAATGCCTGGCCTCCACTCCATCTCTTCCTCCAGGTTTGCATGTTGAAATCTTGCTCATTTTTCAAGGCCTACCTCATACACTGCCTTTTGCACAAAACCCTTCTGATTTCTCCATCTCATCTGAATAAATGGCTACTTCATTTTTGCGCATGTGAGAACATGCACACACACACACACACACACACACACAATTCCTCAAGTGTCTTACTTCTGTCGTTTATTATTTTCTGTTTCTCTTCTCAATTATAAATTCCTTCAGCACAGAGTCATGTTACATTCATCAATACATTCTCTATTAACTAGTATAGTATTCTGCAAGAAATGGGCTCTAACAGAATGAATGCAGATTTGATTTATTTTTAAATTTCTTCCCAGGTATTAAAATGATTATGTTTCCTGACCAGGAATCAAATCAACTTATCACAAAGGAGATTGCATTCTTATTCATTTGTTAAGTGATTTGGGCCCTAAGTTTCCAGTAGTTAATCAAATCTCTATTGGGCCCCAACTATCCATTCCAATTAATAATTTATTCATTTATTCATTAAACAAATATTTATTAAATATTTACTTTGCTCCTAGGACTGGTCTAGGTGTTATAGATACGGTGATGAAGGAGTGGTTCAGTTTCATCTGGTTTATGTTCCAATGGGGAAACTGACTTCTTTTAAATTAGATTTCTTTTAAAATAAATTAAAACAAAAGTTGGATAGAGATACATGGTAGGACAAAGAGAAAGCATCATAATAGGATAGTTGCTTGAGTGGCCAGGAAAAGTGTTGCTAAGGAGATGAAATTTGAGCTGATAGGCATCTTGTTATTCTATGAAGCCAGGTGCCTGCAGGTGATAAAGGTACATGGTAGAACTGGTAACTCCAAGGAACATCAGGCTTTTTTTTCTTTTTTCTTTTTCTTTTTTCTTCTTTTTGTCTATAAGTAACTTCCTGGATCAAAAGTAATGCTGCTCACTAGACCATGATGACACTTTGTTCTCCGAGATGGAAAACCTGCCACCAGATTACAACTGTCTGCCTACGCCCACACCCCAGGGACATAATACTATATCAGGGATTCAAGATTGTGTACTAATGTTAATTAAGCTCTTAGGGATGGCAGTATCCAGATAAACTTTACTCACAAAAGTCCAAGTTGATGAAGTTATGCTCTGCCTCCATCGCCACCACCATACTCACTTTGGTCATAAACCCATGGAGGAACCTGAAATAGCTGGGCAATAAAGTTAACTAATACCCACAAGGATACTCCTCATGACACCCAACAATTGACACGTATTTCCATTGTGGAATCCTTTTTAAAAAATGTTTATTTATTTATTTTTGAGAGAAATGAGAGCACGAGCAGGGGAGGGGCAGAGAAAGAGAGGGAGAGAGTGAGTGGGGCAGGGGTAGCAGAGGGAGAGGGAGAGAGAGTCTCCACGCAGGCTCCATGCTCAACACAGAGCCCAACGAATGCAGGGCTCGATTTGACGACCCTGAAGATCATAAACTGAGCTGAAATCAAGAGTCAGACATTTAATCGACTGAGCCACCCAGGCATCTCCATGGAATCCTGTTCATGAGCATTCATGTGAGAAGTGAATATCTCACCCTGGACCTACTCCGTGAGCCCCGTCCTCACGCTGCTGTCAAACCTCACCCTCACTAGTCCTCCAATAGTTTCCCTTCAAAGTTAGCCAACAATAGAACCGCACCCTTACCCAACCAGTGAGCATAAGTAGATATAGATTCTTACCTCAGGCTCCCTCTCCTTTCTGACAGTACAGTTGTGAGACTTTTTATTCAGGTATCAGTGCTAGAAAGCTGTCCTTTTTCTGTTCGCCCACAGGACCACCTGTGATAAATGCAGCTGTAATAACACAGCAGCCCAGCTCCAGTGAGACTTGCACACCCACATTTAGTGTAGCCATCTGGAAACCAGGCCAAAAAATTACCCCTCTATAGCCGTTTACCTAGGGGCCTCGTATGAGGTCGTAAGGCAGATTCCAGAGGGCGTGGCAGTGAGGTAGGAGTACCTACACTAGGAATGTGAGCTTCATGCTTATGTAACTGACTTGTGCTTTCACAGCTGCTTCGTCCTTATTTCAAAGCCTGTATTTTCATGTGATGAAGATATGCTGGGCACGACTGATTTTTTGGCAATGGGACCAGAAAATCCTTACTCCATCCTAGGCAACATGGTCATTTGGTGTTTGTGATCCAAAGCTTAGTATAAAAAAGCTTTATTTTTCAAAAGGTGAATATTATTTTCTAAAGAAGGCATGGCTTTGCTCCCAAACTCTAGTGATTTCCCATTAGGTGTTGTCAGTGTTTCGTATAGTCTTCCTATTTTCCAAGACACTTAAAACACCAGAGTTGTGCTGGGCCATGAAGGCTAAGTAGTTAAACTGCTTGTCCCCTTGTACCCTAGCAGCAGTTGATCAGAGATCAACCTCTTGCTGTAGCTTCCACCCAGGTCTTTTAGTTCACCTTGTAAACAGATAAGAGTGGTACACACAGCATCTGTATTACAAAGTGGCCCCCTCTTAGTGATAAGAAGCAAAGGGTACACTGCTTGGTCAAGAACATCTGAAAGTCTGCAGTCCCCAAAATGTTACCAAGTTGGTTGTGCCGATATTTTCATGGGATTTGTCTTAGATCCTCGGGTTTGCATGTATGGTAAAACCTTGGGTTGCGAGTAACTTGATCTGCGAGTGTTCTGCAAGATGAACAAACATTTCTAATAAATTTTAACTTGATAAATGAGCAATGTCTTGCCATACAAATAGTACATGATGCTGAACGTCACATGATCACAACTGAGCCAATGGCTCTTGAAAGTCACTTTGAAATAAGAGTGCTTTGGATTACTAGCATGATTCCAGAAAGAATTATGCTTACAAACCAAGGTTTTACTGTATCTTAATGATGCATCTAAATCTGCTACTTTCAGTTCTCTATGTCCCAGCAGCAAAATAAATTAATAGACCAGCATGATACTGTGTAGGATCAGTATGTTTTTGGACCAGAGAGTTAAAGAGTTAAACTCTGAGGCAAATTTGTGAAGATTTATTATAATCTCCTCCAGATGAAAGCAAATGAATTCTGGTGTTCTTTGTTTAATGAGACTGAGCAAAAATATTCCTTAACTTCATGGTATATATTATGTGCCGGAGGTGCAATTATTTGCGCCTGCAAAGAAAACATTTTTATCCCTTTTTTTTCCTCTAATTGTCAACATGTAGAGAGTTTTAGCACCTTTTTGGCACTTATCTCTCTTCTCTTTTCAATATATAGTTTCTCCTTAAGTGACTTTACTCAACCCATGGCACTAAATAATAGACATATATACATATGTACATATACATATATACATATATATGTATGTATATATATATGTGTGTGTGTGTGTGTGTGTCTATATACACATAGACATATATATACACACATATACATATATATGCATATATATACATATATATGTGTGTGTGTGTGTCTATATACATACATTCACACATAAACATATATGCTTAAACTTCTTCCCTGACCTCATATATTTTCCTACTATAGAGTCCCATTTGGATGTAATAAGCATCTTAAAGTAATAAAATAGATTAGTTGATTAATTTCCCCCTCTAGGCAAAGTTGTTCTTTCCCAAACAATTGTTTCTACCATCTATCTAGCTCTCAGACTAAAAGTCTTGATATTATTTTTTATTCCACTCCCATCTCCACATTCAATGTATCCATAAGTTCTCCCTACAAATGTACCCCAAATCTGATCTCATTAGACAGTCATTACTGCTACATTTGTCTATACCACTGTCATCTTTCCTTTGATTAATGTAACAGACTTCTAAGTAATTTTCACCATTTCCACCCTTGTCTGTCTACAGTCCACATTCTACCTCCCAGAGTCGAGGGTAATTTTTCTAAGCATAAATCAAATCACATCACTCCAATGCCTAAAGTTTTCAAATGGCTTTCCACTTCACATTCTTCAATGGCTGTCAAATATAGACTATGTGATAAAATCCAACACAGCGTAGCCTACAAGTATCTTCTGGCTCTTCTCACGAAGGAGGATCCACTGAATCCTCTCACGTGACCTCTTTCCATTCTGCCCCATCTTCAATCTATTGCAGTCTACACTAATCTTATTTCTCTCCCTGGAGGCTCTGACATACTTGTTCCATTTCAGGATTCTTGATCATCTCTTTTCTTTGTTTGGAACTCTCTTCCATTACTGTGTGTTCCTCACAATTCAGGATACAATTTAAATATCACTCCTCAGCAACTATCCCCAAGTTACTGTTTAGTATCTTCCATCTTTTATCCTTTAAAAAATTTTTTTTAATGTTTGTTCATTTTTGAGAGAGAAAGACAGAGTGCGAGCAGGGGAGGGGCAGAGAGAGAGAGGGAGACACAGAATCTGAAGCAGGCTCCAGGCTCTGAGCTGTCAGCACAAGGCCCAACACAGGGCTTGAACTCATGAACTGTGAGATCATGACCTGAGCTGAAGTCAGATGCTCAGCCGACTAAGCTACCCAGGCACCCCCCATCTTTTATCCTTTTCGGAGCATCTATCAATTCCAGAAATCAACTTATTTATTTATTACCTCTTTCCTCCACTATAATGTAAGCTTCCTGAGGACTCTATCTTGCTCACTATTGTATTTCCTGCATAAAACAGTGCTTACCACATAGTAGATGTTCAATAAATATCTGTTGGTTGAATTACTGACCTCCTACAATTCCTTACTTTGCTTGGTAGACTGCAGTGTTATTTTGGGCTCCAGAAATTAATGTTAGTTCAGTGCAAGATCTAATGACCCTTAGCATGGTTGGATAGTTCCTCTACTTCAATATACAGTTACCCTGATTAATATTTCCATGTTTCTCTGACAAAAGCCAGAAGGAGGTTTCATTGTCCCTACTTGTGATTTCATTGCATGATCCTCAAGGATTCTGTCTTTTCCCTTTACTTAAGGGTATCCAGCACTAGCACAGCTCTGGGAATAAGAGAAAGGATTTTCACTCTCTTAGTGGGCTCAATTCAGGGCTTTCTTCATGAGACCTAGAGTTCTGTTTTCTATTTAATATAAATAGGGTCTTTAATATAAAGTAGGACCTTAAAGGAATGTCCATCTCTCTCACCCTTAGGATCCATCATCAATTAACTACTATTCCATATCCCTGTTGGTCAAACCACTCTGCTTACTAGGAAGAATGTGCAGCCTACCAGGGCTACCTTTCCCACTCTGCCTCTAGCTGTTATTCACTATTGCTTAATTTCAGTCACCCAGCATCTTTCTGGCCACACTGAAATGAGGTACTCTCTGTAGGACTCACAGAAAACAGGCACTCACATGTTTTTTCAAAGATGATGGTAGTTTTTCACCAATGTATTTTTCAAAGTCTTCATGAATAACATCTTCTAGGCCTTCTTAAGGGGGAAAAATAGGACATGTTACAATAATAAATTCACTCCACCTTTTCTAATTCTAAAGAATTTGAGTTCCTTACTTTTTATTTTACCCAAGTATATCCCCTCCCCACCTCATTTAACATAGTTGAATGTGGGTTTAGTCATCTAATGTGGAGAAAGCAGCTAAGCCACTACTGAGGCTCAAATTAACTCACTGGAAGAGGCATAGTCCCATCTCTCACTGAGATTCATACAGTGATGTCTTCTCACCCAAGTAGAAAGGGGATTCAGAGTCTAGGTAGCTAAAAAATGTCAAATATAGACTGTGAATTTTTAAATTTTTATTCTAATTGTAAATAAAAGCTATTGGGGTGTTTTAAACAGGAGTAGAAGGAGAGGATATATGTTATGTGGAGGGTGGATCATCGAGGGAAATGAGCAACAGCAGGAAGGCAGTTAGGGGAATATGGCAGCTGTCTAGGTGAGAGAGAATAGTGACTTGGTCTAGGGACATAATAGGCAGTGAGATGGTGGGAAGAGGTAAGACTAGATATATATTTTGGTCACAAAACTCCCTGGAATTACTCATTGGGTACAAATAGGTACAAAGAGAGAACAATCAAGAATGGTGTCTAGATTATTGGCTTGGTGCCAATAACTAAAAGGGAGAAACCTTGTGCACTACTGGGAAGTTAAAAGGGTATTCTGACTCTGCCTTGATGCTTCTGATCCATCTATGACTGTCAAAAGACATATGTAAACAACTAACAGAACATGGTCTGTGCCAAAGTAGGGACTGAGGTAACCATAGAATCTAGACAGGAGTTCTGGCTAGTTTTGTTAGGACAAGTTTCACAAAAGAGATGAAGTCAGAAAGATGAGCACAAACTTCAGTGGAGAAGGTTGGAGAACAGGTCTGGCACCAGAAAGGAGGGATGACTCCTATAAGTAGGTCACCGCATCTAATTGTGCATGGTGCGCCTCCAGGGGGTTCCAGTCACCTGGGCTGTGTGTGAGTTCAGCCTTTAGGTGGGGAAATGCCAGGCACAAGGTTGGCATGGTAAATAAACCAATGCAGCTAAAGCAAAAGGTAGAGTTAAAGAAACTTAATGGAGTTAAGATGTTAAATGAATTCACAGTCCAGCCACTACAGGATTCAATTTTAGGCATATTTGAATAATCGTAATGCCACTGAGCGCAACAGGCGTGGGAAGTGTGAGTAGAAATTCTAAGTTTCCCAAATCCTCTGTTAACTAATTATCAAATATTAGCTCATCTAAGCTCCAGTAGCACAGGAGTCATAAACATTTTTTATGAGAAGCTTTTCTTTCATCCGTTAAGGTGAGACAGATGAATCCTCTAGTCCCTGTTCCAAGAAAGCACTCTAACTGCTGAGACTAGACTTGGTTTCATCAATAAATGAGCTGTTAAAATTGATTTCTGCTCATTGAAAGGCACTTCATTCACAAATACGCTCTGCCACATGGAGACCATTTTAGCCACAATCTGGGCTGGAACTCTTTCATAGCAAGCATGCCTTTCAGGACGCTTATTGGTGTTGTCACTGTGTAAAATCCCATTTTTCCACATATTCACAGCACCTTGAACTTGAATGTCAGTCAGGATTTCAGGGCTTTTTCATCCTTAGGAACAATACTTTTGTATACAGAAAGTATTTTATTCCTGTCACGGCCCCCCACTGAACTATTTGGGAAGGATAAATATCACTTAAGGAAAGATGGTTTGTGATTGCCTTCTCTATATCTTGTAATAGCATTATTCCATGTGGCACATGGGCATAGAACATTTACTATATTACTGCCATTTTCAAGGAAAAAAAATTCCTCTACCAGAATACCAGTGGTCATATTTTTCAAAATCAAGGAAAACGTATAAAAATACTGCGTTAGAAAAATATCTAGACTGTCGAATAATGTCTTCCTGGTTTGACAGACAAGCTGTAACAATAAATTAACAAGCTAGCACAGGGTCGAGAGATCTCTGGGGTGGGAAATGCCTTGTGGACAACATGTCCATATCCCATTTTTTTCTGCCTGTCTATTTTGTTTCACACCGAGAGAGGGAACACATAACAATGTACACATCCAATGGAGAGCAGGTTTAAAACGATGTCTGGAATCAATCTATTGTGAAATAAATATAATTATGGACAGTGTCCTGAAGCTGGCTGACAAGAAATATTTAAATTACTGAGTCACAATCTTAATACTGTTTCATTGAGGCAAGATGCTGGACTCTGCAAACTCCTCCCTGGAATCCTGGCCCATGCTGACTCGTTGTCCTCCCCAATAGTCCAAGGTGGCATTCCCTCGGCTATAACTCCACACACAAAAAGTGCTCTCTATTTGTCTGTGACTAGCTCCATATGTTTCTGGTGACATCTGCTAGTATTTCCATCTAAAATAAAAAAGATTGTTTTAATTTCCAACCATATCTATTCTCATTTGGGGATGTAAACCATCTTTCAATGCCTTTATCTTTAAAGATTGTGGTTTCCTTACATTCCACATGCAACATCTTGATTTTTTTATGCCTTTTTTGCAGAAATATTTGAAAACAGTGAGGGGAGGGTGACAACTGGGGCTCAAGCACTAGGGCAAGGCACTCGTCATTAGACAAGGCAAGGCACTCATTCTTCACATTTTGCTTTTTCTCAAACTGTTTGCAATAAGGAACGGAGGGCGGCTTTTGTTCCTTATAAACTAAGAAGGAAATAAAAAACTGATTATCCTTTACAGATAATGGGTGGTCAGCAAGTACATAAAAATGGAACATTCAGATGGTCCAAACTATTCTACCGGCACAGCTGCGCAATGACAACCATATGCTCTGGCCTGAGGGGTTAAGTATCACATTGAAACTGATTAGAGTACTTTATCTTCACAGAAAACAACTCCATCAGAACTGATTATTACCAGCAATAGGTAAACATCAATGGGTTAAGAGTTTGTTTTTACATACTTCCAGCTACTCTTTCAGTACAATGTCCAGGTTAAAAGAATTGACTATCCAATCATACCTAAATTCACACACTAACCTTAAGCAACTTTGGTAATAGCATAGAATTCTAGGAGCTAAAAGGAATCAGAAGGCAGGAGACAGTCCATGAAAGGTGCCCATTTGGTTAGCACATCATGTTAGAGAGGTAGAGCTCTTAAATATGTTAGACTAGTGGTTCCCACTGGATCTGAGAGATTAACAGAGTTGCCTGGATAACCTTTTCAAAGTCTGCCTTCCAGCCTTCTCACTTGCCTTCTTCAATTCTGATACGTCTCTATATGACCAAGCTAGTGTGTGTGTGTGTGTGTGTGTGTGTGTGTGTGTGTGTGTATGCCGGTCATACTTCCATCATTTTTATTGTTTTCTCCAGAATTACAAAGTACCTGTGTGGACCCAAATGAAAAGCTGCTTCTTTATTCATGGCTGGATGAACTGATTTATCCATACATTCAATGGTATTTATTGAGACATTGTTTTAGGTGTTGGGAAATAAACAGGACATACAAAGGAACCAAATAAATGAAGGATATTTCATTCCAGTCTAAATGTAGATTTATCTGGAACCTAAGCTAGGACATAAAGAAAGGTAAGGATCATGCCTAAAATAATCTATATGATGGGATATGGGAAATGATGATAATGCTCATCACTAATAATAACATCTTATTAGTGCCCTAACGTTTATAAGATTTCAATTGTTTTGAACTATTATCATGAGGAATACCATCTGCCTCCATTATATGCATCAGTTTATAATGACATGAATGACTAATTATCTTACACGTGTATATGTGTGATCTTCCTGTGCAGGTTATAAATCCTACAAAGGCAGGTACTGCATCTTTTATTTCTTCATCTTTTATAATGACCATCAGTGTGGTCAGGTCAAAGTAGGTACTAAAATATTGCCTCCCATTTATCCAGGTCTTACTTAATAGCTTGCAAATACTTTTTATAATGATCTCATTTGATTTTTATAATATTTTGTTTCTGGATTTTAATGGTGAGAAGGGAGAGGTTCACAGAGGACACATCATTTATTTACGCAAAATCACACAATTAGTGGGAAGCAAAGTCCTACATTTTTTTGTTTTTTTTCTTTTTGCCTAATGCCTCTTTTCATCGTACCATGTGGCTCCTCATATGCTGTGTATGTGTATCAGACTTCTCAGGCATATGATATGTCAGATGTACATCAAATATCTATTTATATACTGTGAGAAATGAACTCATTTTGGGGAATTAGGGATGAAAACAGAGATTAGATTGCTTGATACACATGTCAAACTGCTTATCTTTGGGTAACCAAGATGGTCTGAGAACTGTGTGAGCAAAGGCAGAGACGTACCTGTAGCACAGCTGCAGATTAGAAGACATAGTGAACTGCATGCATCCGTAAAGTAAGTCATGGGAACCCCGAATTGAAATGAAGACAGAGTTCTAGCATCAAACACTACATCTGAGCGTGTGTCAGCATAGTGCTGTGAAGGATGATAACAAGGTGAAGTAAAGAAGTTATTCCAGGGTCACCTGGTTGAATAGATTGGTAGAACACGTGACACTTGATCCCAGGGTTGTAAGTTCAAGCCCCACATTGGGTATAGAGATTACTTAAAAATAAAACCTTAAAAAAAAAAAAAAAGAAGCTACTCCATCCCAGCATGCTCTTTTTCCCTTCTCCTTGCTTTTCTGAAAATGACATGCCAATACCAGTATAGGGCTTTCTTCTTCTTTCATGCTGGAAGCCCCCAAGGCTTGACAGAATATGTCAATATGTCTACAGAACACATAGTCTGTGTCTGATTATCAAGCAAGAGATGTATAAACAGCTAAAGCTACCACCGACTCTAGAACTCACAATGGGGGACAGAACACAAACAGACTATGTTTCCATTGCTTCTGAACACCACACGGTTCCAGCTAGACTGAGCCTTATTTGTTGGCAAACGCACGCACAGAAAGTCACTCAGGGATTCATGTCTTGCTTTTCTACAATTTGACAGCAAGCATCAAACAGCAGCAATGTCAGCCATGGGACATAACTTTTATGCCAATTTCAGCTATGCCCTATAAAGTTTTTTTCTCAAATCAATAAGGTCACAAAGACCTTCGCCTTCAATAGCATGGCTTAGATGTACAAATTAAAATTCCATTTCCTGCATTCCCTCCATTCATAAGGAGCAATTAAAGTAAAGTATCTAATATACTCTATGATGCTGGCAAGGACATTAGTTTTCATTTGCCTCAATGGGCTATGCCAAAATATCTCTTTCATTTATTAAAGCCATTTGCAATTGCCACCAACTTTGAGCTGAATGGCATCCCAAGGCCAAATTTGTTCATTCATCCACTTGTTTAAAGAAATACAAACCATTAGAGGAGCCACTGTTTGATAAATCAGTGGCAGTTCCTTATATTAAGCATCTTTATCTGCATATTGAAACAAAATGCAGAGTAAGCCTCTGTAGAATATGCAAAGCTGTGCCAGCAGCTGTGGGAATATTGTTCTGTAGTTTTAGCTTATGCTCAGGATACTGAGAGTATGACTACCCCTGGCCATACACCCTCAGAAGTCACTGGAGAGCATCGAGCCAGTGATCTCAGGAGTAATAGGAGCCCACCCTGCCCCCCTCCTGGACTGCTGGTTATCACAGGATAGGAGACAAAAGAGAACAGCCACAGTATGAAGCTGGCCAGGAAGAAGGCTCATGGTTTTACCTTGTTGGAGGCAAGGAAATAAATGTACGTTGATTGGTCTGCTACGTGTCAAGCCCTTTCACATATATGATCTCATTTATTTCCCATGACAACTATATCAAGCAGATATTATTACCCCATTTTGCTGATGAAGAAACCAAGTGTCAGAAAGTAATTTGCCCAAAGCCATAATGCATGTAAGCTATAAAACCAGGCTTTAAACCTGAGTGTGGCTTACTCTGGAGCCTCTTTCTACTGTAACAGTTTTCATGTAAACTCAGTAAGTCATAGAGAAGCACTTAACATAGTACCAGAGTAGCATAACAACTCTAGAATAACACCTATGAACACAATGTGAAAATGTGGGTAACAAAGTGGAGAAATATACATGGCTTTCCAATGTCATCTTAGATAGAGGAAAAAAATAACATTTTTTTGTATATTTCTTTTAGCTCCAAATGGCAGTTTTGGTGGATGATAACCAAACACACTATTTTAAGGGTAGAAGCTGGGAAAGAGGATCTATCAAAAACCTGTACTTTATGGTGATTATCCGAATGGTTGCCTGAAATAAAATCCGTGTGATAGACCAGATAGAAACTGCCCAGCTTCTGGGAACCCTTAAGATGGATCTGATATGATTTGTTTAAAGTATTTGTTAGTTAAAATCATATAGAAAACCTACTAGGTTATATTTCTTAAGAACAGCGGTCATGTCTAATTTATCTTAAATACTCAATGCCTCTCATGCACCTTGGTGTATATTGGGTGTTTATTAAGTACTAGGTTTAGGGAAAGAATGTTAGCCAAGTTAAACTTACCATCTGAGAGTTGGCATGGTCTTAGCTGGCTTGGCTAATCAGGCCTATACTGGAAACTCACCAGTTGAGTAAGACGAGAAGCAAGGACACATAGCCCCATTTCACCATGGAAGAACTTAACATTCCAGCCCAGGAAAGACATACTTTTTAAAAACTATATACTATAAAAAGCAGATAATAATAAAGTATGGCTGAGAACTAGCTATATAAAGAACTTATTATGCTTTTCAGCTCACATTCTTCTTTCTTAGAGAAAGAGGTCTCTGATGCCCAGACCCTTCTCCAGAGAAAGTGGGTAAGTTTCTATGATATGCCCTGTCCTCCTGACTACTAGTATTTCATTCAGGATAGGGAAATTGGGTGACCAAAGCCAAACTGGGCCAGTCAGATTCTTCTCTGTGGGAAATGAGAATTTTCAATCAAATCTCTAATGGGGTAGGAGTCCTTGCAGCTCAATAACAAAAGTGACACTCTAATGAGGACATTTACATTGTCTTGTCGCTGAAGTCACTAGAGCTGCCCTTCTTTCTTCCCTTCTGAAGTTTTACTTGCCTGGTTCTTTCTGGAATTCTGTGATAAATCCCACCATCTTTCCAATAAATTTCTTCTTTTGCTTGAGCTACTCAGAAGTGGTCTCTATTACTTGCAAAAGAAACTCAACTGATTCCGAAGTACAGATAGATGGCTCTAAGAATTGGTGTGGCCAGAACTGAGTTAGTTGAAACTGGAAAGAAAACAATATGCAAAGTTGGGCATAAGAAGGAACATTTCTGAAGTACAACAGAGTCAGGAAAGCAAGCCAAAGTGGACCAAGTGGCTTGTATAACAGCACAGAGTCAATTGGGAGTCAGCAGCAGAGCTCCCTTACTGGGAGAAACACAGGATCCATGCCAATATTCAAGAGAAGGTAACAGTGATGGAGGAAGCTGGTCAGATATTTAGGTTAAATTAAAGGGTATTTGGGGGTGGGGCGTCTAAGGCTTTATGAGGTAACATCTGTTTCTACAGGTAGATACAGTGGCAACTTTATGCTATAGCTTGATATCTCAGAATATTGCTGGTTTTGCTATATGAAAGGATATTTAATAAGGAAAGTCTTGACTACAACTTTAAAGTCAGTAGACTTTGAGGGATGAGTGGGCCTGGTGTCTGTCACCAGGCAACTGAACTCCTCTGGCAACATGGGATTGCTTGGTGCTCTGACAAGGCCTTCCATGCCATGGCTCCAGACCTCCAGATCCCCCTCGAAGCTGGAACTGGTCAAGGTCTGGATGGGGCAGTCATGTTCAAACCCAGCACCTCTCCAGGGAAGAGAGGTCACCTTGAGCCACATACCAGCAATGTGGGGAAATGACTTGATGTTTAGTTTTCTTTTGAGAGGTGCAGACCAAGCATTGGTGTGCCCTGAATGATGGGTGGGTCTAGCCAATTTCGGTGTCAGGGTCAGGGAGTTATGCACATGGGGACAGCTTCTGTGGGTCTGGCTTCTTGAGGTCTTCATCCATGGCTGCAGTTTTGGGGCTCAGCTCTCTAGTGCTGTCAGCTGAGAAGAGTATGAAGATATTGTCACTTTTACCTATTAAATCTAGTGGAAACCTAGTGGAAGCAAATTTAGTATATTTCATATAAGACAAATTTGGTTCCAAGGCCCATTTTTCATGAACCAAGTTAGTACATGTCACAAGCCCAAGAAATATATATAGTGTGGCTCTTACATCATATCTGTTCCTGGTGTACCTTCTATTCAGTAAAGTCTCCCAATAAGACTTTTGAACTCTGCTAGTAAACTTTCTTAACCTAAGAAGTTGGAGGACAGAAAGGAATTTTGAGATTGACAGCTGAGTATATTTGACCAGTCGTATCCTATGCAATTAAAAGTTGAGTTTGATGTAGAACATTGCTCATGATTTTAAAAGCACTAAAAGAAATGATCAGTAACTATTCTTCAAATGATGAACAATTATTTTCCTTTCACTGGTTTTCAGTGACTACAATTTTTGCTAAGAACTAAAGATTTGTTCTATAAAGTTAAGTGCTAAATAAATCAAATCAGGCTCAGTTCCTGCTCAAAGGAATTTGATTAACAAGTTTTCATTTACACAACTCTCTACCTTTTTTTTTTAGGTCAGAATCAGAGGTGGAGTGCAGAAATACCCCCAGAAAGTCTCCTGTCTTGGTATTTGCAAGTTGCCACGAAGCTCTTAAAGTATCCTGAGAGAGGGTTCAATACATTCCGTGACGTTTCCAGTGTACTGTAGGTTATTAATCCCAACTTAAGTCTTATTTTTAAAAAAAGATTCATTTATTCCTAGTCTCAAGTTTCACACTGGGCTTTTCCATTGACCACAGAAATGTAGCAATAATCTTTGCCTAAGCCTCTGAAGAAAATATTAGGCATCTGAAGCAGAACTATGAATAATAATAGCTCTTAAGCAACAAGTTCATCTTCATAACACATCTCCCACCCCCCCCACCATCAGCTTTCCCAAATCCTTCCAAGGCATTTGGAGCCTGTCTTTTATAATTGTTGCTCTGAGAAACAAAATTCATCCAAGTTGCTCTTGTAAAATTAATTAAAACGGACATGCTGTGGAAAGCATAGACAAGACTAGAATTTCTTTAATATAAATGCTTGTCATGATAACATTTTCTATCATGCCATTATGACATCTTCCTTTACTTCTTTAAATATTAAAAACTAACTAAAGGAAGTAGGCTTTTAGTGGAAAAAAAAAAAAACAAATCATACCAGCTATGTTTCTTATCACTAAGATAAAGGAGGTGGTGGGCTGAAATTTTCTCACCTCTGTCTGATGGGATAAAAATAGCACTAAATAGAAAAGACAAATCTCTATTTAATAAAAGAGGATTATTAGTAGCAATCAATACAAAAGAAATTATTCCTGAAGACCAATGTTAGGCAAATCATGGTGAGCAATACAGAATAAGTGCTTCTACTAATTTACCTGGGGAGTAAGAGCTAAGAATATGGCACATTAACTATGCAATCAAAAACATACAATACTTTCTGAAAGTGGGCATTATTCTTTAGGTTAAGATAATTGGGAAAGGATTAAGGAAGAGAGGAGTAGGTCTTCACATTTGAATGTTATGTTCAGAGTCAGGGAGAAATGGAGGGGACATTCAAGAAAAGTGCAAGACCCATTTAGTAGAGAGTGAATAAACCATATGGATTCATTTATTCACTTGATGAATATTTACATAAATGCCAGCTTCTTGCCAGGATTGAGCTAAGCATGCAATAACGAGGACAGTCATAAACCTCAAGTAGCTTCCAGTTTAATGGTGGGAAACACACATGCACAGAAAATTACAGAATAATGTAGAAAATGCTGATAGGACGGAAGAGCTAGGGCATTAGGGGGGCACAGAGCAGGGGAAAAGTAAGCCTATTTTAGGCAGAGCAAACCACACCACAAAGGTACTTCCATCTTCCTGGAGCAAGGGATAGATTGGGGAAAAGGAGACAGTCCCAATCACAAAGGGTCTTGTATGTCAAGGCAAGTACATGAGACTCTGTCTTGTAGGCTATGATGACTGAAAAACTGTGGAAGGGAGGGGGTTTGGTGACATGTCATCTTGCAGAAATGACATTGCCAGGAAGTTGGAAGGACGTAAATGTTGGCAGCTTCCCTCAAGTGAAGGAAACTAGTCAGGAGACATGACAGTGACCCGAACCAGGATGTTCACTCTGGGGTTGGAGGAGAGATCACAGAGTAGTGGTCAGGGCTGAGCTCCTTCAGGAAACTGAGCTGGGGACACTTCCATCAATACTAAAGGGTGGAAAAGAGGAAGCATTATGTGACAAAGAGACAAAAAGGAAACATCAGAGTAACAGAAAGAAAATTAGGAGGAAGAAATATCATGAAAACCAAGAGACGAAAGGATCTAAAGAGAGGGTATAGTCAACAGCGTAGAACACTATGGAAAAGCAGGGAGCCTGAATGTGTAGCATCTTAGAAATCACGAGGTCCCACTCCTCCAGTGTGCTTAGGATGAAACAGAGACCCAGAGAAGTTAAGGCACTTGCCCAAAATTACACAGCTAATTAGGAGAGAGCTGAGCCCAGAACTCAGAAGTCCTGACCCTTGCTATGCTGTTTCTGCTCATCAGGCTATACCTCTGGTCTGATTGAGCCCAGTCTTCACAGAATGGAAGTAAGGCTTAGAAACTAACTCAAGGCTACATGGAAAGAGTTTGAATGGGAAGGTTAAATATTATTCTGAGGAATGAGACTCACTGAAGAGTTCTGAGCAAGAGAGGCTTCATCATGAAAGATGGATTGGGGGAAATTTTATGCAGTACTGTTTAGGTTCAATGTCCATATTTTTCCCAGACCAGTCATAGATTAGGCAATTATGAAATAATTGCTTTCCTAAATAATTGTGTTTTGTTGAATCAAACTCCTTAATTCTATCAGAAATTAATAACCAATAAGTAAGTAGAATCACAATTATAAATTGAGTTGTCTCTTGCTTAGGTCCATCATACCATCTTAAAAATATCTGGAAATATGAGAATAGATCCAATGATATCTGGAACCACTGAGGCTTTAGGTCAAGCCCTAGTGTGGTCTGAGTACACTATGACCCATCCATCCATACTTCCATATTTCTGTTAAGATCAACAATTAGTGCCATATGGAGATGCATTATTTTAGACAAGTCCTTCTTTTTCTGATTTTTCTTCTTTACCTATACATCTTTTAGAAAGATGAATTAAAAATGGGATGCCTGGGTGACTCAGTCAGTTAAGCGCCCAACTCTTGCTCTTGGCTCAGGTCATGGTCTCAACGTTTGTGAGATCAAGCCCCGTGTTGGGCTCTGCTCTGGCAGTGTGGAGTCAGCTTGGGATTCTTTCTCTCTCTCTCTCTCTCCCTCTCCTCACTCTCTCTCTCACTCTCAAAATAAGTAGACTTATAAAAAAAGAGAGAGAAGAAAAGGAAGATGAATAAAAAAAAAAATGACATCTTGGGCTTAGGAAGAAAGCCATAGGAGAAATGTCCATGACTGGGGGCAGGCTTTCTCCTAGGGAGTTGCCATTGCATGGGCTGGTCGCACTGGGTCCAGCCTAAGCCATGGGCTGAGGTACATCAGGGTCTGCCAGAAGGCACAGGAGCTCCAGCAACTCCATCCTCTCTCTTGGCTCTGAGCTTCACACTTTTGAGATTCTTAACAGCCTAGATAATGGTCTGTCTCATAGGTGACAGTACACTGGTGGGTAGAAATTGACCTGACACTACTAAAGCCCCAAGGTCCCATGGTCCCCAAAGTCTGATTAGGTGGTTCATTGGAAGACTAACATCAAGTGACGGAACACAGAAAAATGTCACACTTAGTGCTTGAAATTGATTTTAGGGTCAGAGCAACCTGTACTCTTGACCCTGACTTTTAACCCCCTTACATCTTGCTCTCCATCTCTGCTGTTATTATGATTGTGCAGACTCGGAGCAGAAAAGACAGCTTCACTTTGCATGGGCCCAGGCAGAATACTACAGTGGGACTGTTGCCCGGCAACAGCAGCCAGAACAATTTGTTTGGGGAGCATTTTGAGAATGATTACACTTGCAGGGGTGGGGTGGGTTGGTCGTGTGTCATCTTCTTTTTTTTCTTCCTGTGCTACCTATTCCTGGATGTCGTAAATATTCATCTGAATTTTGCATATATGAGGGGAAAACGTTATTTAAATGAGCTTGGGAGGGTAATTTGCTTGGGTGCATCACCGCACTCCTTTATGTGTTGCAGGCAGACTGCTGCTGAAGGAGAAAAAGCAATTCTGTGACCATTATTGACACAGATGACAATGCCGTGCTGGTTTGTTTCAGTTATGTAGAACAATGAGAGGAGAAAAAGATGCAGTTTAGCTAAGGCATTTAGTAAATTGTTGGTAAATGGTGAGGACAAAAGCTCCAGCTAAGTCATCAGGCACATTTCCTCTCTAATGTGGCTGCAGTTACTCTTCTGGCCTCCTCTGTCCCCCAATCAGAGAAGAAAACTTCCTCTTCCTCTCCTTTGGTGATATCAACACATTGAAATACAGCACTTGGCTAAACCCTGGAGAACTGACTTTGAAAGGTAATGGGAAGAAACATTTCCTTTCAAAAGGAATCTGGCAGCCTTGAAGGATTTACAGCACGCCAATTTCAGATGAGTCAGAGTTGGGTAGGAATTGCAAATACTTAAAAAATCGCCGGTGTCAATATTGCCCACACCCCTGGAATATTAATATATACACACACCCACGCACCCCCCTGGAGATGTGTTTATTTCACAATTCACAAATGGTAAAGGGACCTTTTTTGAATTGTTTCTTAGGGACTTGGGAGCCAGCATTAAAATTGTGATTCTTCCAAATGCTTTCCCATATGCCTTAAATATTCTCATTCAAGTCAATTTCTTAAGTGCACACACATTCTCTGGGTCTTAGTGACCACCTCCCTGCCTCACTAAAGAGAAGCTTTTCCTGAGGCTGTTGTGTCCTCTCTTGGCTATGACTTGGTCAGGAGCCTCTGGCACCATATGGCAGAATTCGAGGCTGTATTGCCAGCCAAACACAACAGTTGTTTATAGGGCACAGTTAGTTATGGTTTCTATCTCTTCACCCTCAGGGAGATGTCTATGGATATATAATAGGTCTCTGGGCCATCTGACAATATGGGTCCCAACGCTATGGGACTTCTCGTCCAAAATTGCATTCAAATAGATATCCCATGTAAAGGATTCCCAACCCTGGTCTGTAACCCCAGATCCTCAGGTTAATTTGGGAGGCTGTCCTGCAACAGGAGGCAGCCTTTGGCACAGAATCCTGTAAAGCTCTTTCTGTTTTCTGGCTTCACTCAGGAACATGAATTAATTACAGACTTTCATTTTTAGGTGAGGCCACTTCAATATCCAGGATTAACATGTGGGTAGAAGGGTAAACAGTAAGGAGGTTAGAGACGTACAGGAGAGGGTATTCCGAAGTGAACTTGTTCTTCACCTTTCATCATTGGACCTGGTACTGGGTTAGAACAATAAGCCCCTCAAAGTTTCAGACTGGACATACCCTTCAGGATGGCCGTATTTGCATCAGCAAATTTTCGTTTATTGAAAACCTGTTACATGCATATATAACCCAGGTCTTGCATATGCTACGGGAAGCATAAAATGCAGACTCCTTCCTCAAGATTGCAGCACACAGGACTTCTCCTGGCTTAGAGGAGAGAATGTCAGCCTCAGGCAATTGTATCTGCACTCACCCAAACACTGCAATAGCAACTTCAGGCTCCATGATGAGAAAAGGTACTTCAGATCGGAGAGAGTATCTCACTCCCTTGAAAACACGCAGCTTCATTTGCTTTTACTTCCCCTTGAAAAATGACCTATGTCTTTTGATTCAAAGTTTACATCCAAGAACAACCCTTTTCTTTTGCTACACCTCTAGGCAAAGAACATATGTCACAAATGCCATAGCCATATTTAGACGTTGTCTGCCGTTCAGCTTCACTGAGTCCGCCGCCAAGTTACCTTTTACATGGCAATTACTCATGAAATCTGAACGCTTCTGCAAATTAGTGTTAGGTTGCTTTCATTTCCCAATTAACTGCCCACCTGCTATTATAAGATTCAAGTTAGTCATAGTCAGCCTTTTCCCCTTCAGCCCTTAGGAAGAAGAAAAAAAAGTACCTAACTTCTTTATGCAGAGAATAATTAATGTGTGAAATGGTCCACCAAAGGCAACAATGAAACATGCAACTGTGAGTATATTCAAAGAAGAGCCAGACAAGGAAGAAAAAAATTCCATGATACAAACATTAGACAGACAGGTGGATGGGTTTGGATAGACCATATGGCCTCCTTCTGTCTTGAAATGTACTGTGAGATTATATTTTGCAAAATCCCTTCAAGAACCAAGTTGATTTCTAAACAGTAAATTATGGCAATGAAAATGCTTATGACACCTTAGCTATGTCCATTATTTCAATGTCAATTTTGTATTTCTGGGGATATGTTTTCAAGACCGTACTAACACACTTGTCATACAGTAAATGAGGTGGCAGAGGGTAAGGTGGAAAGACAGGGAAGAAGAATTTAGTCTTGTTTTCTTTTCTCAAGAGAAATGGATATGTACTTTCCAAACTCACAGCAGAGGAAAACACCAGTGCCCCATTGCAGCCTGTGGAGACAACACCGTGATGCGAATCCAACGCATTGAGCTGAACAAGACATGAAATGCACCAGATAATGAAAAACAGTGTCATTTCTGGAAAACATTTAGAGAATAGTTTTCTCCCCCTCAGGAAGGGAGAGCATATGATTCCCATTCTCACATTATGACAGAAATTCTGTGTGCACTGTATGGAGAGGATTGCTGTCTGAAATTCCAAGAAACCATACATGACGGGGGAGCTACAAACATGCTTCTTCAAGCCCAGTGTAATTGACACCCTGGTTGACAAGATAACAGAGTTTCGACAGCATTTCTGCACTGAAAGAGTTTCTCTTCAAATTTTCAAAAAGCAATTCTTGCCAACAGGTTGGGATACAAGAAATCCACAGCCTTACAGAGCAACTTAGTCTAAGCCTTTGAAGCGTGGTCCATGTTCAGCAACACCACACCAGCCTAGGAACAACAATAGGGTCATTCTCATTGTAGCAAAATGGTACCGCTCAACCACAGAATGTCCTGTCCCCACAAATACTGAGTTCCCTACTAGGGTAGACTCTGGAGTTTATTTCCTGGATGTTGAGCCCTCCCAGATACCATGTAGCACCTGCCATTATCTTTTATTCTTGCTGTCTGCTGCTGTGCCACCATGTCATGCCATGCCAAAGCATGAAAAAGTTGCTTTACATGAAAAGCTGCCCATGATAAGGTGGTTTAGGGTGACTGATCTTTCCACCAGCATCTGAAGACACTACTGATACCATGACATTTCTGACTTGGTACCAAAGACTGCAGTGGTCACCAGAAATGCAACTAACTGAAGGCACCTGCAAGGTGCTACTGTGCCATAGCAAAGACACAGCAAAGGCCCTTTTGCTGGAATTGTTTCATGTCCCAACAATAAGCTTAAAGGGAAAAAGTGTCCTCCATCCACACGGGTTCTGTGCTACCATGTAGGCCACAAGGCCAGATCTCTCTTAGGAAACAGTTCTTTCCTTTGTCACTCAATTCCTACTGTAGCTTCCTCTTCCTAGGACTGATATTTGAACCCTTGGGGGCTTAGATGAGTGAAATTAGAGTGACAGATATTACGGTGCACATAAAAATGCTCTTCCATGTGCCAACACTCTGTCTCTCTCTCTGCCTCTCAAAAATAAAGAAAACTAATAAAATTTTTTTTTTTTAAAATGGGGCACCTGGGTGGTTCAGTCGGTTGAGCATCCGACTTTGGATCAGGTCATGATCTCATGGTTCGTGAGTTAGGGCCCCACATTGGGCTTTGTGATGACAGCTCAGAGCCTTGAGCCTGCTTCCATTTCTGTGTCTCCCTCTCTTTCTGCCCCTCCCCTGCTCACATTCTGTCTCTCTCTGCCTCTCAAAACTAAAGAAAACTAATAATTTTTTTTAAATGTTCTTCCATGTGCCTCAATACATACTCTGCTTAGGCCAAGACTTTTCCTGGGTGATTCCTGCCCATCACGTGGCTAGATGCCTGGCGGTCACATCAGGAGATCTCTGAACATGGTCACCTGTAGAGCCAAACTGGGGCCCCATATTGCAGCTTTAATAGCTGAACAGAGTAATATTTCTACATTCTACATTCTTTGATTTTCAGTGTTATGTAAACCAATACTAAGTATACAAGTAAGCAGGTGTTTAGATGATCATACCACAAGTGCAAGCAGAATTCATGAATCTATAAAGTGGGATTTCACTTTTTCTCTGTTCTCATCTTGTAGATAAGATTATGGAAGAGTGTTGGGAGGTAACATTCCTCCTGCACTTGGGAGAATCACATTGTCCTCAGCAGAGAGAAAAGCAAGGAACATGATACTAAACATAGAAAAAAAGCAGGGAGATAGTCAGATGGTCTTATCTATCCTTTGTCTATTCTCTACCCGAAACTAATTTGGACTATAACTACATCACGACAACATATTGGCTACAAAACATTAGGTCATTTAAGCAATCATTTTAGCTATATCGGGCCAAACAACTGGCTTGACCCACTTTTTTTTCCCCCACTAAACGACTGATTCATAGATTTGCTTGGTTCGTTGGCATGTGATAAACACACACTAAAGTAGATTCCAGAAGGAAGTCATCACCAGTCTCAACTTAAAAATATCCTCTTTCTTTTTTAATGCATCGAATACAATATAAATAATTTTGTAGGCACTGTTATATGTTTTCTCAGTGCATTTAATCATGCATTCCATATGGCTGAAGAAATAGGAAGCATGTTTATAATCTTTCAATGAATATGATAGTCTTCTAAACTTATAAAAAATTTTCTTCTAAACTTATAAAAACAAGTTCAAATCTGGATAAAAGACAAATCTCTTAAACTGTATCCCATTATGAAAATGTCAACAGTATAAACCTTCTTGTTTTACTTTATAGCTTAGAGTTACTGCAGCTACCCAAGATGATTGCAATCAATATTTGGTAGAACATCAACATAGGAAAGTCGGCCATCCTTCAGACCCAGAAAACTGAAAAAAAGTGCTACGTACCCCTCCCAACTAAAAAAACAACCTGAAGTGTTACACTTCCGGGTTCATCCTGAGGTTAGAAACCTGGAGATAAGCAACTCTTCTGAAGTATTTATAGCCTCTCCAACATTTCCTTGCATCACTTTACAAAACAAATTCAATAACCAATACATCCCCAGAAAGAATATCTATGTATTGCTTTTTTGGTTTCTTATGAATTCCAGGCCTTTAAGGATATAATTAAAACACTTCCACAAAAAGAAAGCCCAAACTGAGGCAGCTCCAACCCACAGCGGCCTGTCTCCTCGGAACCTTTAATTACTCTGTTTAACTCAGTGCATTAAACAACAGCCGCCTGTTATTTGGGAACTGTACTGTTTGGTGTGTGTACAAAGACGCACCTGTGTTAAACAATACTGGGTTTTAGGGAATGGCAGCTCTTCCCACACTACAAACATGACAGATCAGCACTTCGCCACCTTGGTGGTGTCCCAGGATGTGAAGATTTCAGTGATTGGAGCACAGAAAACTCCCACATTTTTATAAACTACCTCAAGAAGTAACAATAATTTTAATTCTCTTAGCATTCTAGCTCATGGGTCTAAAATACAAGCTTTTAGAAAACAGGGAGAGTTGATGCTAGCACAGTCCTGATAACAAAGTGTGCCAATTCCCAAAAGATTGGGAATCCCTGTAATGAGCCATCTATCAAAAAGTAGCAACTTTATTTGGGAGGCCTGCACCAAACAGTGGTTTCTCAAATCCTCCATCATTTCTGATTTACCCAGAGATATGGGCTGCCCTGGGTTACAGAACATAGTTTGACTATGTCAGCTAGGTGTCTGGAAAAGTCCAGAGGTTGTGGGGATAGATTTCACATAGAGATCCCTCTGTGTGCATCCTGACAGAGTGAAGGCCTTGGAGGAAAAAATAATTGTACTAAAACATAATCATTTGCATTTTTCCACTCCCCTTAAAACACTGAAAGCACCAACCAGAGTGCTGTCTTCATGCTAAACACTGCGAGAGACGCTTGAGATGAGAAGCCTTCAAATGTGCATTACAACCAGGGGCTGGCACATATCCATCATTGGTTGAATCTTTCATTTCTCAGCTACTCTCTGATGCCTAAGTGTGAAAAAGTCAGTATGCCTGAATTGAATTTTTAGATTGCTTTACGTCAATACACATTTGTTTGTTTTCAAAATCAACAACAAATGCAACACTAAATACTTCTGGCTGCTCAATTGTGCAGCTTTGCCTACGGCCGTGTGCTAACATTCCCCTGCGATCAGGGGGCTCCTGAGTGGAGCCAATGGCGCATATAGAATTTCAATCCAATGAAGTGAATTAACTGATAAAATATACCTGCTCTCCAGTGACTTACCATCTTCCCTACAGAATAGAAGCATCGATGTCTGCACATGTCTCTGGTGTGCATGTGTGTGTCTGTACACCCAGGCCAGAGTTTCCACATTGCTCAGAACCAGATAAGGAGACAGTCGTAAAGAGGAATGGATACACAGCTGGTGCACCCAGGTCCGTCCACGGCTGCCCGGTTGAACTGAAACCCAGTGTGTTTCAATTCAAACTTCCGATTTTGAAGTTAAGTTGCAGTTTGTACTACCCGCAAGCTGGAGAAAGTTCTAACCCCTCTGAAAAAGCAAGCATGTGGGAAAAGGTTGACTGGATTGAATATCAGAATTTTGTTTCCAATTAGTTCCACAAATCCCATGGATATAGCATAGAGTTAAAAAAAAAAAAAAACTAGAAATATGCAAATGTAAAAAAAAAATCTATCACTTAATGAAGACAAAATCCTTCATGATTTCTGAAAAGAATTTCTTCCTAACCGAACAGTGAAAGAAGTACCAGCTGTTCTTACTGAGTGAGGAAAAGTTGCTGTCCTCGGATCCTGGGGAGCACGCCCACTCCCATGGGAACACCATAATGGACGCAACTGCCCTTCCTGCTAGTTTGCCCTGGGAAAGATATCAGGATGACAGACTTCAGCGTATTAATTTAGGTTTTAAAGACTTCCATTCACTCCCTCATTCAGTCAGTCGACTATTCTTTCTTTCTCTGTGTGTGTATCTATAGATGCCTCCTAAGTGCCACCAGCACAACAAATAAGGGGAGGGGTGAGATTTAAAAAAAACTTTCCATTATTTTCTTGAACTAAAGTCAGGGAAAGTTACTGCCTATAGATAGCTGAAGAGAGAAAAAGAAAGAAACTAAAAGCAGAAATGCAAATGTATTCCAATTTCCTGTAGTTTCATTACAGCTAGAAAAATCTGACCTTCAAGTTTGAAGCCCTAACATTTGACCATGGACTTGGTCATAGTCCACATGGTCAAATAGTGAGAAGTTACCTAATATGAGTGTTTCCTACGTCCTACATGTCAGTGATTCCACTCTTAGATAATAACCTGACTAGGGACAGTCTTCAGGGGACACCTTTCCTTTGGGGCACCCAACTTTATGATACTCACACTCTCTCATTTTCCCTGCATACGATATTGGCCACAAACATTTAAATTTTGTGGGGAGGAGCACCTAGGTGGTTCAGTAGGTTATACATCCGACTCTTGGTTTCGGCTCAGGTTGTGATCTCACAGTTTTGTGAGTTCAATTCCTACATCGTGCTCTGTGCTGACAGCATGGAGCCTGCTTGGGATTCTCTCTCCCTCCCTTTCTTCCCCTCCCCTGCACATGTGTGTGTGTGGACCCACACGTGTGCTCTCCCTCTCTCAAAATAAATAAGTAAACTGTACGGGGAAAGACTGTATGGATGTCATGTTAGATAATCTGCACTTATCTATTTTATATTATGAATCTTTTCCTGACCAACTAAGGTTCTACACCCAGGAAGTAAATCCTCATTAGTCAGAGGTCATTGTGGTCCAAGAGAATTTGACTGCCTTTTTTTCTGAGAGTACATTCTCTGTGGTCTCCAATGTTTGATCATGAACATACAAAAACTCCTGGTGAGACACAGGTAGCTGATGAGAGGCTGGTGTGTGCAGAGGTCAGTGGAGTATCCTGATGCGTTCAGGATGGGGAAGGAGGGGAAGGTGGGGCTTGCAACATTAGTTTCCTATAGCAAAGTACCATAAACTGGGTAATTTAAAATAACATAAATTTATCTCCTCACAGTTCTGGAAGTCAGAAGTCCAAAATCAAAGTGGAAGCAGGGTTAATTCCTTCTGGGAGTTCTGAGGAATAATTTGCTCTGTGTTGTCTCCTAGCCTCTGGTGGCTCCTGGTGGCCCCTGGCAATCTCTAGTGTCCTTGATTTTATATTTTAAGTTTATTATTTATTTGGGGGGGGGGGAGAAAGAGAGAGTGCAGGAGGGGCAGAGAGAGAGGGAGACAGAGAATCCCTAGCAGGCTCTACACTGTCAGTATGGATCCAGACTCAGGGTTCAAACTCACGAACTGTGAGATCATGACCTGAACCTAAACCAAGAGTCAGACACTTAACCAACTGAGCCACCCAGGTGCCCCTAGTGTCCCTTGATTTGCAACTGCATCACACCAATCTCTGTCTCTGTAGTCACATGGACTTCCTCCCTCTGAGTGGGTATCTCTGTGACTCTTTTTCTAAAATGTTTTTTAATGTTTATTTATTTTAGAGAAAGAGAGAGAGATAAAGTGAGAGCAGGGGAGGAGCATAGAGAGGGAGACACAGAATCTGAAGCAGAATCTAGACTCTGAGCTGTCAGCACAGAGTCCAATGCAGGGCTCGAACTCATGGACCACATGATCATGACCTGAGCTGAAGTCAGACCCTTAACAGACTGAGCCACCCAGGTGCCCCACTGTAACTTGTTTTCTAACAAGACTATCAGTCACGTTGGATTAGGAGCCTGCCCTACTGTCCAGTATGACCTCATCTCAACTAATCACAATTGGAAGTCCCCTATTCCAAACAAGGTCATATCACAGGTAGCAGAAATGGGATGTGAATCTTTTTGGAGGACACATTCGTCCCACAACAGCTGGCAAGGTAGATTGTAGTAAAGGATCTCTGTTTACAAGTATTAGGTATAATGTTAATACAATTCAGTAGGCAACACAAGGGAACTAGGGAAAGACTCAGGACAGGTAACAAGAGAGGTGAAGCCCAGAAACTTAGAAGGAGGCCACTGAGGCAGTCCAACAGAGGAGGTGTGGTTGAAGCAGAGGCTCACCATAGGGAGTGGAGGAGAGGCTGTTCCCGCCAAAGTTTCAGTCCTATTTGCCAGCTTCACAGAAAGGACATTCCACACAGAGCCACTGGCGATGGTTTGGACCTAATGGTCTGCTCATCACACTTCCAAAGTGTAAAGCTTGGGCATCCTTAACTCTCCTGTCAGACATATAGTTTCACAAGATCACTGGACAGGCTGGACCTACAATTGTCTACATGTTTATATGGTATCTTAAAAGACACAGACAAAATAACAGTAATATTTTCAATTAATAGAAGGAAGAATATGGCTTGTTAGTAACTCTGGGGTCTTGAGAAACTCCAGGCAGAAGGGGCCCTTCAGAGATGAGATGACCCTGACTTGGGAAAAAGTATGCTTGTGTCTTCTCAAGGCCACCCTGGGATGGAGGAAGGCACAGGGAGTGAGAAAGGGGATCCCATCTGGCTGGTCCCAGTCTGGAGGTGGCCTTTGCTCTTCAGCAGGAAGGAGGAAACAGTATCCATGGGCGGGGGAGTGGCCTCTGGGGGTGGAGCTTCCACTGGAGACCCACAGATTTGCAGTTGGTAGAGAGGGGGATGGGCCACAAGTACATGTAGACTGAAGACAGTCTGAGGCAAAGGGCCAGAAGAGGGAATGTTTTATTCACAAGAACTCCTGTCTCCTCTGTTACTCTCCAGTACTGCACTCTATTCAGCATATGCTTTTCATCAATTTGTGTGGGTGGAAACCACCGAAGAAAGACATTTTTTTAAAGTTAGGAAATTATCCAGGAAGGGAAAGCTTCTAGAACTTGTCGGTGCTGGCTATCATTTGAACATCATGCTGGGGTTTAATTGGTGGGGACAAGGGTGAGACTAACATCATTATTTGATGTGAGGAATTCAACAGGGCCAAATAGTGGTATTAAACACCAGAGCACATTACCTTCGCGATGAATACCTTCCTGTAGATTCATCCTGCTCCTGTGCCTTCTTGCCACAAACTAGAGATGGAATCTTCCTTGTCTCTCATCATAAAGCACATTGTTTTTCTTTTAATTGTGTTAAATTTGATTCAGGTAACAGAATTCTGCAGGCTGCCGACTTGTGTGAAAAGTAAGACAGCTGTTTTTATGTGTTAAAAAGAACTTGGATCGACAGTTAACATAATGTACTGTGAACATTTTTCCCCACTGTGGGTAGATAAATATGTTTGGCTTGAGCTTTTATATCTCTAAATTTGCACATATGTATCGATATGCAATGAGCTGCAGAGACCTAATTGTCCACAGAGTAGTTTGACAGCTCACTGTTCAGTAGTAGGACGCTCTTCCCCTGGGTCAATCACCTCCAGAAAGAAAAAATAAATCTTAATTCTTTTTCCTTTCAGCCAATAGGGACCACTCCTGTGTTCTGTTGATAAGATGTGGACAGACCCTGTCCATGAAAGCTCATGTCAGGACTGAGCACGAGTCAATGCTCATGGCCACCAGAGAGCACAATGGTGATCCAATAGCAGGGAGATCCAGAAACACAACTCTCTCCCCACCATGGGGGAGGGGCAGCTGGCAGACTGGAAAGCAGGCCTAGGAGAGGGCTGGCAATAGGCAGGAAACTGACCACACTCTTTGAATTTTCAAAATGCCCAATGGGAGGGCAAAAACAGAAGAAATAAGCATCTGCTAAGATCAAATGGAAAAAAAAAAACTTCAGCTTTAAGACAAAGGTCTGCCATATGTAAGGATCAAACAAACTAAATGGCGCACTGCGGAAGAACCACTCACCCATTTAACAATATCTGTAACAACATGTATTGATCGCTTGCTGTGCCCCTTGCTCTGGAGAAACTTTTCTTTACCTTTCTTTCAAAATATATAAATAACAAATAAATACTGTAATGAAGTAATAGCAAAAAGTAGTAAAAATTAAAAGTAATGAAATTGAAAGTAATGCATACATAAGTAAAATATATAGGTAATAAATATTTTATCCAAATTTTAAACATAGCAAATAAAGCTAAACTTCCCTAAACCCACCCTCCCCCACTACCCCTAATTTCTGACTCAAAAAACTGCATAAAACACTAGTCAATTTTCTCTCTTTTTTTTTTTCCAGAACTTTTCCTTATAAACACACACACATACACACACACACCACCAGGACATATATCTGGTGGGTAGCATTCAATATATATGATAGATGCTATCCTACTATGCATATTATTCTATCCTTATAATTTTTCGTTCCAAAAATATACATTTCTTCTATCTTTCCATTTCAGTATATATTGATCTAACTTCTGCAAAGTATTCCATAATGTGGATCCAAATAGTTTATTCAACTATTCCCTTATTGTAGATGTTTACGCTGCTTTTAACTTTTGCTATCACAGGCGATGCTGAAGGCACCAACTTCCAGCTGTGGTGTATTAGAGGCCCACTACTTCTGTGCTTGCCAATACTTGATACTGTCTCAGGGCCTTCACGAACAAACTAGATAGCCTCATCTGTGCTGGGTGATTTGGTCATTCACTTACTAAAAGGCAAAGAACAGAAAAGAAGACGTCCCAGGGTCCACACAACTCTGACTCAATGACAAAGAGTAAGCATGTTCTCGGTGATGTTTTACAGAAAGATCACCTGGGGTAGGCATATTTTTAGAAAATATATTCTCAGGGATCAGTGACCCACTTCAGAATTAGTCGGGAAATTCACCTCTCCCAAGTTTTTTTGTTTGTTCGTTTTTGTTTTTGTTTTTGTTTTTTTCTAGTATAAATCTGAGTACCATGGGAAACTCTTGTTATTTTAAGGCTCTTTCCCAAGGATGCCTGGTCATAACGTGGGCCTGGCCAAGTGCTGGGCTCCAGGGAAAGAGAGAGATGAAAGAGACACTGGCTGTCCCTTGACAGAGTGACCAGCCAGAATCAATTACCTCCCAACATAAGCCACAGAGAGAGAGACAATGGAGTCCATCTTGCTGAGGAGAAACAGTGCTGTTCATGTGGACACCTCCCATGCAAGTTCTGAGTGCAATTATATTAGTAAATGCCTAAAGTTTTCTTATCACTAACATTGCCAACTGTTTCACCCTCAAATACCTCCTTTTCCTAGTTTGTCTTACCAAGTATACCTGGATTCCACAGCACCTACCTTTTCAGATGTTTTGTTTGAGGGCAGCCAGGGGAACCAGCAGCTGTAGGAGTGGGGGGGCTCCCTCCAGCTCTGAGAATACTGAAATAATTAAAAACAGAAAAGCAATGTTCATTTGTGACCCAGAGGAAAACAGATATATGCACAAAGTGACCAATAACTCTAAGTCACTGCCCTCCTTTAAGCTTTAAACTAGCCTAGACTAAGATATCCACTGTTTAAACTATGAAAATCAAAAGAAAACCAACTATCTCTTGTTGTAAGGAGAAATCACAGGCACCAACTTTATAAATGAGCATATTACTTAAACTGGTACTTAGGTACTGACTCAATTAAATTCACAGGTGGTAAAATCTGGATGTTCTGTAGACAGAGCAATTTATCTATAGATGTTCACGTTTTGCCAAAAATAGAAAACAGCATCTTCTACAGACGCTCTTCCCATGTTAGTTCTCATTTTTGTAAAGATTAATTGCTTCATCTAGTAGACATTCATTATCCTTCTCCCCCCATTCCGATAAGGGATCCCCTCCCGACGTTGGAGGGGAGAGCAAGCAGTTCACTTGAACCTCCAGGGGCAGCTGGGGAAATGAATGAGAGACTCAATGAGAGACACAGCCGTCTGCATAAAGTTGATATATCCAGCCAGCATCTCAACTGCCACCATTGTTTCTTTTGCCCACTAGAAGCTCATTGTGGATGAATGGGCCTTTCTCCAGGGTCCATAATGAACTCTGGGCAGGTGGAGGTAAAATGAGCTCTGGATAGAACCCATGGCTGCCACACTCACAGAGTCTTGTGGGTGCCAATTGGGACGATACCCATCATAAATTGCAATTGCCCATTATGATAGTCCACCCTCGCCAAAGGAAACTGGCTACAAATCAGCAGCTCCTGGCATGTATGACTTTGAAAAACTGACCTAGGATCCAAACTTGGATTGCAAAAACTCTCATAATCTTTGACCTAGTAATTCTACTACTACACAATATTCCAAGAAAATGGTCTATTTGTCTACACACAAACACATCTTTATACAAGCATAAAGATAAATAAATATAGTAAGATTGCCCGTTAAGGGTTATTTTATACTAACAATTGAAAAACAGTCAGACAATGGAGTATTAGTAATATTAATTTTGAGATATCCATAACATAATAATCTGTTCAGTCTTCAAAAATCATGTTTCTGACATCTAGTTAATGTATGGTAAATGCTCAAAATAGAAACTAAGTGGAAGGAGGTGGGCATATAACTGAACATTTAATATGCTGCTAATGAACTTTGTTTACATGGATGTGTATTTATCTGTCAACTGCCCAAAATGTTTAAAGGTGGTAGAATTATACAAAATTCTACCAAAATGTTCCTCTTTATATTCTGTATTTTTCCAATTTTCTGATTATATTTAAGTAGAAAATAAATATGCCTTTAAAAAGATTTCAGTTTTACAGATGAAGATTTGCTTTTATCTCTCAGCATCCCCTGCAGACATTTACTCAACTCCTAATTACATTATTTTAAAAAGTGTAAACTCCAATGGTCTCAAACTAGCCTAAGTCTTTCGTGAGTCTATCATAAGGATACTTCAAGATCTATGGAATTTTGAATTTCACTTTATTAATCCCTTAATATTACTCTTGAAACATTTAGCAGGGTCAAACATCCCTTTACCTAGAAAGCCAGCAAATGAAAACAGTCTGGTTCCCTCAAGTTCAGATAATAAAAGTAGTAGTCTCAACGAGTTACAGCTTTCAAATGTTTTACTTATGTCCACGTATTTGTACTCTTCATAAAAATACCTGCAAAGCCAGCAAGAGGAACATCTTAAAACAGGAGGAGTTTGGGGCGCCTGGGTGGCTCAGTCGGTTAAGCCTCTGACTTCGGCTCAGGTCACGATCTCGCGGTCTGTGGGTTCAAGCCCCGCGTCGGGCTCTGTGCTGACAGCTCAGAGCCTGGAGCCTGTTTCAGATTCTGTGTCTCCCTCTTTCTCTGACCCTCCCCTGTTCATGCTCTCTCTCTGTCTCAAAAATAAATAAACATTAAAAAAAACAACAGGAGGAATTGCTTTAATGTTACCCAAATTGGGGAAAATTCAGCTGCAGACTTTTGCAAACATATCCAAGGGCCATCGACTGTATTTGTGACTATAAGTTGCTTTTCAATTTAATAAGTTGTTACCTATTTTAAAACTGCCTCTGGGATGTACATTGATTGGTAAATTAATTAATATTTAAATTCCAAGCTTACACAGTAAGAAAATGGTTAAAAAAAAAAACACTTGTCATTTCTGAAGGAAAAAACAAAGTTTCTAAATTTATTACCTAAATGTTCTCTGGTTTCTTTTTTCCCCCTCTTCTTGTTTTTGCTTCTCAAATATCAGTGTTAAGTTCAATAGTGGATCCAAGAAAAAGCATCCACTTTTTTCTGGAACAAAGCTGCCCTCAACAGAGTGGGGAAAGACTACACACTTTCTCTACAGAGTCCACAGCTCTAACCCTCCTTCCCTACCCTTGGTACCTCTGGCCCTGCTTAATTCAAGCTTCTAGCCTTTACCATTTCTTTCCCCAAAACCCATGAAAACTCTGCTTTCAGAAAAGCCAAAGCAAACAAACAAAACCCTGAAACAAATTCACTGTAAGTACAATGATGAAGGAGGGACAGTTAAATTCAAGAATCGACTGATGAGTAGGGGGCAGTTTTGAGAGGAGTAGGGGAGGGGAAGGGTAGAGGGGGTTGGAAAAGAACGTAGGCAGTGGCTGTCCTAAAACTGCACTGTCTAATGGGGACAGCCTCCCGTGACTCCAGGCAGGTCTAGCAGAAGCATGGTAAGGCAGGGTACTTGTGCTTTCATGCCCGGAGCCCTCGTTTGGATCTTTGGGAACCTTGAACAAGCGAAACTCTTTGAGCCTCTGTTTCCTCATCTGTAAAATGGGGAGATTAAGCAGAATTCTGTTCCAAGAACCTTTGCCCAGCACCTGGCACACAAATAAGTGCTCAAAACAGCTAGTGTCATGATGATGCTAATTATGGCTATTTTATATTTGCAGTTACAAAGGGGAAGAAAGGAATTTTCTCTATTCCTATGGAGAAAGTGAATTCTAAACCCCCAGGCCACTGCTTTGAAAGTTATGAGAAAAATAAATATTTTTATGCTTGCAAATAAACCTTTCTTGTTGCAAGAAAACTGTATCTATTAATAAAATAAAAAGCATGCATATCTTTTACCTTCTAAGGGAAAGGCCTAAACAAAGCAAGAATGAAAATAAAATTGGGGCCACTCCCAAGAAGAGTACTGTGATTCTTTTTTTTTTCTTCTGTTGCCCAAAATCTGCCACTGGTAGCTAATCTTAGGATGTTGAGCCCTTGGAGCCAACACCTAATTTTCTGTCACCATACTTTTAAAATTCCACAGAATGTGGCCTTGTTCTCTTCTGAACACGGCAGCTTTGGCTTTGTGCATAATTTATGACAATGATCACATCCAGCCTTTACTTAGGGCTGTGGTCTTTGTAGCTCTGCTCCCAGTCGCTAACTTGGTCACCTGTCTGGCCCGCCTCATGGGCCAGATAGGCTTAGTCCAAACCAGACTTTGGTCCCTGACAATCTTCTGTACCTAGAAGGGGCTTTGGTCCTCAAAGTAAATACATGAGAAGAGATCGGGGAGGGGAAGTAAAAGGAACTGATGAAAGAGAGTGAAGAGTGGATATGTGACATCTAACTTCCCATTTATAGATCTAAAATAAGCTTTCTGGATGGTTAGATCCTAAAAAAGATGACACAGTTACTGACTGAATTTTATTTGTAGTCAGGTGACACTGGAACTACTCATTTCATTCCATTCCCTTCTTTCCTAGGACCCTTTGGAAGCAAAGGAGTGAGGCATGAAGCAAACGCTGAGAGAATGCTGTCTCTCGTTGTCTTTTATACAGGCTGGGAACCCTTCAGCTCAGATGCCACTTCCCAGAGCCCATCAATGATGAGCTCATGTCAGACAAGCAGTTTACTCTGGGGTTAACGTAGCATTTGTAGCAACTCCAAACATTTACAATAGGCTGGAGGCCTTCATATAAAGCACCTTGTCATTTTTATTGCCTCTCTTTAAAAAAAAATATTTGCACAACAATTTTTATTTTATAAATAGATATATTTTGCTTGTAGCAAGAAAGGATTATTTGCAGACACTAAAGTATTTATTTTTCCCATAACCTTCAAAATATTGGCCTTGGGTTTGGAATTCACTTTCCCTATTGGGAAAGCAGGATAGAGAAAATTCCTCAAACTCCACCCGTGAAGATAAACAGGCCAGTCTGGGAGCCTGCTTTTAGCACCACAGGTCATGCTGGTGTCTCGGCCTTGCCAGAGTGGAAAGGGCACATTCTTCATTCTGTACATTACCCTCTCTCATTACCATGCTTCCCTTCTGAAAGAGCCCAGGATGCCCACATGTACTGAGGGTGAGAAAAGAATCCGAAAAGACTAGCTGAAAACTCTCCCAAGTTGATGCAAAAAGATAAAGCAAATCAAAAGGAATCAAAAAGCTAAGCATGTTACTGTTAGACTTTTAAATATGCTATTGATATCAGAAGGGTTTTATTGCAATTGTCTCCTTAAACTTGGCAGGGAAATATTAATCATTTGATGCTAAATTGGTACAGATTGTTGAACAAATGAATGATACTAGGCCCACATGGTGGTGAATCAAGACAGAAAAAGAGAGATGAGGGATAGAGAAGGAAAGGAGAAATTTCCTTTTCACAGGCCATTTAAAAAGCAAATCCAGGAGCACCTGGGTGGCTCAGCCAGTTGGGCGTCCAGCTTCAGCTCAGGTCACGATCTCACGGTTTGTGGGTTCGAGCCCCACATCAGGCTCTGTGCTGACAGCTCAGAGCCTGGAGCCTGCTTCAGATTCTGTGTCTCCCTCTCTCTCTGCCCCTCCCCTGCTTGTGTTCTGTCTTTCTCTCTCTCTCTCCAAAATAAGTAAACATTAAAAAAAAAAAAAAAAAAAAGCAAATCCAGTAGGTCCTGGTTATTTCAAGCCTCAATCTTTGGACTCTTGCCTCCCTAAGTGGCAAGTAGTTTTAAGAGCTTAAAAACGCTCGCCAGACCCAAAGATAGAACTTACTCTGGTATCAAGCAGCTTTTAATAGAGGTAAATTCAGGGAAGATTATGACCATTGCATAACGTCAGGGCTTTCGGTATCCACTTGGTTGTCATTTGACGAGCTGCCAGGCTTCCCTATCATCACTGGGCACCAGCAATCACAGTCCAGATGTGGAATGGTGTGCATGGGAGACCATGGCTCTGTTTGAATGAGGCTTCATGAGTGAGACTTTACAATTTTCAATCCATATGCTTCCCAGGTGAAATGGTTTCTCTCCTACCTCCCAACACAGACTTACCAATCCAGGTCTAGAGACACTGTGTTCTGCTTTCTTGGGCTGTTAGCCTAATGGTGGAGTGAGGGAAAGCCAGAAACCCATACATACACAGACAAGCAGATCGAGTGGGCCAGAGAAATAGAAGTCTGTTTGAGAAAAATGTGCCTTGGAACATGCTGTTTTTGCACATCTTCTATTATCTGGTCATCTTACATAGTTGAGATTGTCAGTTGTGTAAATTTTAAATAGCAAAATCCTGAACCAACTATCCTGGACCTGTTTTGCCTTATGATTATACTGTTCAAATGTTCCCTTGTCACTCAGTCAGTTCCCCATTAAATTTTTTAATTGAACATCTATGCACTCAGGTCAAAACATAAAATACTACAGGGCCCCTAAGGATTGATGAGATATGGCCCCTGCCATCACAGACCATGGCCTTACCAAGCTTGCTGTTTATTCTCTAGAAGAAATCCCTAAATTCCCTCTCCCTCCAGTCAAAGACCACTTGTATTATTTTCTTAAGCAGTCTGAGACTTTTGTAGTCATCTTATTCAGTGTGAGTATTAAGCCATCACCAACCTTCTTTATCCACCCATGACCCCTAGATGGGTTTTTCTTTCAGATCTCCAGGCCATCATTCCCAGTCCACACACTCACTGCTTCAATAACAATGGCCTCCTCACATGTCTCCAGATCTCAGGAACCACCAGTTACCCTGCCCAGATCTAACGGATTCATTTTGCAAAACTTCCAATTCCATCATACCACCTTCCTGAAGAACTCGCCAAAATTCTTTGCTGCCTACAAGATCAAATCTAGATTTCTCTGTGGGCACTGATGTCAAATTAAGAGATGTGGCATAACTAAAATAATTTAGCCAGCAGAATTCCCAGCCAGGTCTGGATGTGTTAAGTGAGAATCACATTTGAACTGGCCTCACCTGCAGTATTTGGGGCTGCATTAATTTTTGTGAGTGGCAGCCCACCTTTGTGCATATAAATTGGGTAATTACACTAGTAAATTGGAATTTTTGCATTTAGAATCAGCACCTGTAAATAACAGAAGGCTGGAGAAAGAAGGCCAATTGAATCCTTGGCCCTTAATATTTGAAAGCAGAGCCTTGTAGACAGCTTGCAGACTGAGAGGTTTGAAGGGACCTCACAGGAAAAGAGTGGGAATAAAAAAAAAGAGTACCTAACCATTTTGTTTGTACATTATTTTCTATTTAAAGATAATAATGTAGTGCAGAAAAGTTGAAACAGGAAAATTATATATTTGGTTGTCTCATCTCAACTTCCAGCAGAGTAACAATTGTCAAAATTACCATACTTGTGTTGGACATAATTTGTTAGAAGTTGATGACCTGAAAGCTCACATCTACCCCAAGACCTGAGAGTAACGCTCTGTAGAGCAAAGCAAGCTTTCTGTCTCTCTGGAAGGAGCATGGATGGCAAAAGGACTTTGTTGACAATCAACTTTGTCAATGAGCTATATTTGTAAAACGCCATCAACAGATATGTAGAAATATCTTTGTGCTGATCTGGAGTCTCTCACTTCACCTCCCAGAAACTCCTCTCTGCCATGAAGAAATTGACTTATGTTGGCAATGAAACTGACAATGCCAGAGTGCCTACAGTGCACTGGTGATTTACCTGTTTGTATCATCTCATCCTCATGACATTGCAGGTTAGACATTATCATCCCTGTTTCCCTGTTTCACAGATTTAGGAAACTAAGAGAGATCAAATAACCTATCCAAAGTCCTTTAGCCTGTGAGTGGCTTAACTGGGACTCAAAGTCAGTTGGTCTAGGTAAATGATCCTTAACCAGAGATGAAGAGCTAGAAGGAGGCCTATGATGTCTTCCAACTATGCCCCTGGGTTGGATGCCTAGGGGAAGGGAGGTGGCAGGCAGGACAGCACAGCCACTGTTACCATGGGGAACATGTCTCATTCCTCAGTGATGTTACTGGGCAAAGAAGATGGGAAGCCCTTCAAAACTCTGGCGCTATATGTCTCCCCACCATCTTTGAGGTCTCTTTCAACAATAAAACATTACAGTGTTTTAATCAATAGTCATGAAGTTTAGGTCATTCGGGGTCTGTGGACTTGGTGTATGCAGCATTGGATCTCTAATGTTGTTTCCAAAGCCAGCACTCATAGCAGTGTCACTGGACTGAGAGAGTAGAAACAACTTCTTGAACAAGATTCCCCTACTCACCCGGACATTGTGCTCTTCTACATGATTCTCTTTTTTAGATTAAGGCATCACTGACATTTGCTAAAATGTAAATTCAATCTGGAGCTTAACAAGCTCAACCATTAACATCCTTTGCAAGCTTTGTGCTTCTACATACACACATGCACACATGCACATACACACAGTCCATGGCAACTAGATTTAGCTGATTGGATTATTTTTAATCGAGTGCAGAGTCCTAAGGGGGCAGGCAAGAAAGCAAGTCAGTTTTGATGGAAAATGAGATCAGAGGAGAAACAGAGCCCTGGGCACTTCCTGAGGTGCCATCAGGGTGGGGGCCCCTGGGCAGCCAAGAATGAGAGTGGAGGGAGGGGAACCGGAGCCAGGAGTCCTGAAGGAGAGAGCACACCCTTCCATATCCCAGCCCTCCCCAGAGCTGCTTCTGAGGAAGTTCCGGTCACCTATTCTATGACCTGACAGACTGAGCTTTCAGGAGTTGGGCTTCTATAATCCATTCTCTAGACAGCTGGTTCTCTGCCAAGAAAGAAAGAAATGTGGTCACTGTAACACCTATGTGAGGGCTGTGGCTTGTGATCCAATTGCTCAAGAAAGTTTACTTATATGCTCTTCCAGCTCTTAAAAGCCATCTCCCACATGTGAGTGGGGCTGAGTGTGTTTACAAATATCCCAGTTCTGACTTAGCCATGTTTTGTCAGTGAAATCCTTATTAATGGCACTGAAGAGCAAAATTCGGCCCTGGCAGGGGAATTTTGACCAACTATTTATTGGAATAGTTAATGCTACAAGTGTTTGATTGTTTGTGGGCCTTGAAGGTATATTTAATTTCAGTAGTCACGCTTATTTTCTGCACAACACACTCTCCCAAGGAAAATAAAACAAGACATAGACCAAAAAGCTACTCCAGAGCTCCAGAAAATTACTGGAAGAGATGCCATAAATATAAATCAGTAGTTAAGTGAGACACTAATGATATTTAAAATTATGGCAAAGAGTGCCATGAACTCAGCCACACTAGTGCCCATGCACTGGTTAACTCTTTTGACTTTCCCAACAACCAAAGGGGTAGGCACCAATATTATCCCTGTTCTATGGATGAAGACACTCAGGTACAGAAAGACTAAGTCTATGGATGAAGAGGCCGACGTCCACACTCACACATTGAGTCAGAGGTGGAACCGAAATTAAAACCCAGGCAGCAGCCTCTGTGTCCTTACCTTCTCAAGGTCCAAGTAACACATGGCGAATCTGAGCTAAGTCATCTCTTTGGGGTCCTGCAGCTCTGATGTTCCACAGCAGAACATCCATTCTAGCAGGAGTGGGGACAGATGTATAAAATTAGACGATAATGTCAGTGGTCCAGATCTGTGTTATTCTATGTCAAATAATGATATTAAAAACTTCCAGAAGATCTAATTTTTCACTTTTGTTCCACTTGTTTGGTATGTTAGAGAAAATTGTTCTTAAATTGTGGGCTTATAGCTGATGGAAGCCCTTTTGTCATAAATAGCCTAAAAAAACAACCAAAGGGGTCAAAAAAAAATAAAGACAAAAACTTATGAATGGTTTTAAGGTTTATCTCTGGGAATGGAATTTTAATATATGCAAGATTTCTGATATGTCTGGGATATTTTTTATATAATTAACAAGAGATCTTCTTTCTTCTCCCCAGAGAGTAAATGAGTGCTGGAAGTACCAGCTATCTTCGGAGAGGTTTATTCTACCAAGGATCTATTTTTCTATGAAAGTGAGCTGTTCTCACCTGTAAGAAGTGGTATTGCCCTGAATGTACCTGACAGACTTTGAGATGGGTCAAGCAAGTAGTCACTTAACACAGACCTCAATACATATTATTCACATAGAATTGTAGATAGGGTATGAGTTGGGAAAGATGAGAAGCCTAAACTGTATCTGAAAACTCACTTAAAATAATAACAATGCTATCTTCCTTTATAATCAGGCAGTATTATTTTCTAAAGAGGTTTTGAAATAATCTTGTGTTTGACTATACTCAAAGTTTGTGCTCAAAAACGGCAATAACATTTAGTTACTGTGTTACTGCGAAATGGAATCCAATTTTGACAATAGCCCTTACTGGCACAGTGGCCTTTCCATAAACCATTAACACTGCCCCCAGGCTTCCATGGACTAAAAGGCATCATTTGTTCTTTTAAGTACTGGCACTTTGCCATATTTTCTTTCTCAAACTTCAGATTCACATGTCTGTCTGGTGATGGGTTTTCCCATTTTCTTCTCCTTGCTCCACACTGATGTGCCTTGTCCTATGGCAAGCTTTTTTTAATTGACTCTCAAATGATCTTTAAGGTAGCTTATGAAGTGAGATCCTGGGACTTTACATGTGACCTCCATCTCTTATAGCTGTGTATGAATTTTTAAACAGCTTTGGAAAAGATGTGTATCTGTGTGCGTGTGTGTGTGTGTGTGTGTGTGTGTGTGTGTGTATAAACTAATTCCAGCATCACCCAGAGACCTTGTATTCCCCAGGCCTCCAGCAGCCTCAGGGTATGTTTCCTATTAAGGATTTATTTGCCTCTGAGAAGTGATCTTTCTGGCCCCTGAAAGAGGTTCTATGCCCATTTAATGCCTGTTAGAAGCTCCCTAAGATTGGATTGAGCAGGTGGTCTCAGAATACAGGTTTCAATGCACATTATTCATACAGAAAATAAGATCAGAGCTGAGAAAGTCTAGTTTTTAAGATAGGTAAAAACGAGTCAAGTTGTCATTCTGGGTTGACCTTGGACGACTCATTTACCCTATGTCTTCACCCCTCAAGATAATATAGGGAAACAGTTCCTGCCCCCTTCCTACCACATTAGAGCATTGTGTAGGCTTTTGGAGTTTTTCTGTATACTTGCCTTGGAAATGTAAGAATTACTGACGTTATCATGATTCAACATTTACCAGTGGCCGTGTGGGAGATGGGCATTTTCTGGCTGACATGCAAATAATAATGGATCCAATTTGTCCCACGTGCATCAAGTCACCTCCTGCTGATAAATAGAAGTCCAGGAGTTCACACACAAGCTAGCTTCAGGTAAACCATGGATTGAACTCTATTTTTAGCAAATAGAACTCTGCCAAAATGTGTCATCAAGTGAAAACCTCTTCCAGACTTTCTCACCCGTGGCTCCTTTGTGCTCACATGCAATAGCAGTACAGATTAAGAAGGTCACTTTGAGCCACATTAAGTTATAAAAGAAAACTCCAGCCCATGTGCCAATGGCCATACAAATCCAAAAGTCAGTGTCTCCTCCTGGGCAGTAATCTATCCAACTGTCTCCTGGGCTTTCTCACCAGGAGGCCTCACCAGCTGCTCAAAGCTAACACAGGGACAACTAAGCTGATGCTTCTTTCTGCTAGGCACCCCACTTTCCCCACACAGGCACACACTCAGTCTGAGGCAATTACAGGCAATTTTACTTTCTTCAGCAAATTGTCTCAATTTGGTTGTTTCATGTTTCCTGCCACAGCCAAGCTCCCGCCTATTGATTCTGATATATGTTTCACAGAACCTCATTTTCATGCCTGTCACTAGAGTCCAAATCCAACATACAGATTGTTCTCACTGTGAAGAAGACAGTGTCTCTTCAGCAACCTCTTCAGGTCTTGATTTCCTGAGAAAACAGCCCCTTTTCTCCAGATTACATGCTAAAATCACCACTGTCTCCTTTCAATCCCTCCATAAGCTCATCTGGGACATTTTTCATATCAGTGCTGAAATGGCATCTTTTTCCTATGTTTCTTGACTATCTGTATGTCTCTGGGCAGCCTCTCTGTCAGCCAGACAAATCCTCCTGCCCTTGCAGGCTGTCGCCAAGCTTAATTTTAGCATTTCACAAATTACAGTAAGTCCTGCTAATGAGATCAAAGCATTCATCCCTGCATGCTGGCCAGACTTGAGATGATTCTTCTTGACATAGCAAACAACCTCAAAAATTTCTTATGAGTCAGCTAAGGAGCAGTGAGTCATGCGAAATCATAGGACAAGTTCACACATTCAAACATAATGACTCGGAGGATCACTTAACATGAAAGTCATGTTCATACTTTGGCTGCCAACTCAGGCAGGGCTGAAGGACAGACTTCTGCAGAAATACCTTTTCAGAGAGTATTATATTTAGGCCATCCCTAAACACTTTCAACTGGGCAACTGTGGCCTTTGTCATGTTAGTAAATTTGGTCCTTTTGATAAAGAAGCCCAGCATCTCCAAAGCCCAAACTGTCTGGTCAGTCCCTGTCACCTGTTACTACAGAAATTATTTTCTCAAGCTCCTTGATTGAAAAACAATCAATTGAATTTTTCTATAAATCTATATAATCTTATCTCTTTCTGCTTTATTTATGCCACTAATCTCTTTAGCAAAGAAATTATTTCTTTGTATCACCTTTTTATTGCCCTACTTTGCAGTTAAAAAGTGGTTGAGAAGGCTTCTTGCCTCTTCCCAACAGCATTTGGGAGAGTAACATGTATGCACAATTCCTTCCTGGCTCTTCTCTTTGAGTATCTCTGGTATCCCAAGAATTTAAATGTTAGGGATGTTGACAAGAGGGCTGACATTTCCCATCCAAAGTCTGGAAGGAGATCAGTCCTGTGAAATAGACAGGCTGATCTTCAACGTTCACTGGAGTTATGATTAAGGGAAAGTCTCAGAGGCCAAGTATTATCAGGTAACAGAGGTGACCTCAAGGACCAATATGGGCAGTGAAAAAATCAGAGAAGTTGGTTTAGTTCTTTTTTCCACATTCTCTTCCTTCATGTAGAAATGTGGAGAAGGTGGATCATTTGCTTTTCTTCCTTCCACCTTATCTCCTACATATTTTATTTATTGTCTTCTTATAGATTAACTTTATTACAGAAATACTTTAAAACTCCAAATTAATTAAAATTGGATTAAAGTCATATGAATGATGATTTCATCAGGTAACAGAGGTGACCTCAAGGTCCAATATGGGGCTAAGGTTTGAGAAGACAAGAACCATCACATTCCAGCACTTTGCACAGTACTCAGTATGTAGTCATTAAATATTTGTGTATTAAATGAATAAACAAAGGAATGGAAGAAATCTACTTCACAAAGTTGAGGTAAGAATTAAATGGGATGACTGTTCTTGACACAGAGTAAATATTCAGTACTTTCTCCCTTTTTCTCCACAAAATAGCTAGAGACAATTCCCTCTATCCCATACCTCCAAGAAGTTTTTATAGGTAGCAGGTCAAAATGTTCAATTCATTACTCTACTGGTCCACCAAAAATATTCAGCAAGCAAGGTCCAAAATGTCCTTGAGGAGAGTCTGAACTCAGGTTACAAAATCGGATAGTACTCCATCCTTAGCTCTGGAACCCCCCAGAATTGTCTTAGCAAATACCTCCATGTAGGAAGGATGTTTTCAAGATAAGTCTCCCTCCCTGATGAGTGAGTGGTCACAGCTAAGCACCACTCAGCATCTCTTCCCATGGCTGCTTCTGCACTCACTGCCTCATGTTCCAGAGAGAACTCTGAAGAAAGAATACATTTCTGGTTTATCTGGTCAGTAACAAAAGTTGAGAAAGAGAACGATATTGGATAATTCCAGGTTACACTATATTTTTATATTAACTATAAACTGATATCTTCCTGAGATGGTCTGAGTACAATCCTTATCAAAGATGTGACAAGAAACTTTGGACCTTTTGAGTTCTTTCCATCCCTAGAGATTTTTGAACAAATTTTTAAAATCCTCACATTAAAAAAAAAAAAAAGAAAAAAGTAATAGCAGGGCCTACTTCATTCCTCCACTGGAAAGCTTTCTCATTTGGTAGGACACAGATTATTATCTAGCATACATTAATATAGTTTGGCCAAAAGAAACGACTGTTAGAAAAACCTTTTCCATTGAACACCTTAAAACAATCCCAACCAATCTCATAATTTTCCTCAAATAAAATACCAAGACCAATTGAAAGTTTTCTTTAAGTAAATGACAATTCATTAAAAAGTAAATGTGGAAGATTTAATATTTTTATTCTAAATATTGGAATCAGTATTTGTATTTAGAAATTAAAAAGAAATGAAACTATTATATAACAACTTTATTTTTTTCCAATTGAAGTTTCACTGATAGATTATATTTGTAATACATATATATGCATAATTCATATCTGTATATATAATATATACTATTCATCTTACATGCTCAAATATTAACATTCTTAGTTGAAACTTTGTCATCAGATTTAAGTATCATTATATACTATATGTCACATCCTTCTCTAAAAGCCTATTCAGATACCAGTTGCTATAATACAATTCAATTCTGGAGCTCACCATCTGGAGTTAAAAGACACAGTATGCAAGACAGCCCTTACTTCAGATGCCAGACACAAGTGGTATCCCCACGCCACCTGTACTTTTGTCCAACTGACAAACCCAGGGGGTTCCCATGACCACCCCTCAGGTTTGATAAGTCACTAGAACAATTCACAGAACTCAGAAAAGCACTACACTTACAATTAATAGTTTTCTTATAAAGGATAACCAACAGGACCAGCTGGATGAAGAATCACACAGGGAAAGGTCCGAGAGGGTCTTTAATGCAGAGCTTGCATGTCCTTTCCGTATGGAATTTGAGTGTGTCACCATTCTAACACATTCATGTATCCACCAACCAGGAAGCTCTACTGAGCTTCAGTGTCCAAAGTTTGTAATGGAGGTTATATTACATAGGCACGACTGATAACTTGATCTCCTGCCTGTCTTCCCTCCCTGGAGGTCAGGCTGCCTCAAAGCCCCAACCCTCTAATCACATGGTCTTTCTGGTGACCAGCCCTCATCCTGAGCCATCTCATTAGCATAAATTCAGGTGTGATCCAAGGGAGTCATGAATAACAAAGATCCTCCTCTCCACTGGGAAATTCCAAGGGTTTTAGAAGCTCTGTGTTAGGATCTATGGACAAAGACCAAACAAAGTCTTTACTATACAACAGAGCCCAATGACACAAAATCAAACACAGTCAAGTAAAGCAATTCTATACATAGCCAGGTACATGGTTTTCTTATGATCTGGCATGAAAGAAGTGTCAGTTTTAGATCATCTATAAAGGCAAAATGAGTTACTTATCTCCCTAGATGTGCTTCATAATTATCGACTCCCTCAGCTATATCTTTAAAATTTACATTACCTAATTAAGACCCCTAAAAAGCTACATGTGAAAAGAAACTTGGCAGCCATCAGCATAACCAAGTCATGCAACTTACCATCACTAATACTGGGACAGTATACATCATGAGACTTCTTATATGCTGCACTAAGAAGGATACAACATCATTTCTGTAGCATTGGTACTCAAAATTCATAACTTGAATCTATTCATGAGGAAACATCAGTTAAACATATACTGAAGGATGTTTTACAAAATAAGTGGCCTGTACTCTTCACTAATGTCAAGGTCATGAAAAACAAAGACAGACTGAGGAATGGTTCCAGAAAAAAGAGATTAGGACAAGATAATGAAAGAAAAAGTAGTCCTGTGACATTATCACATCAATTGATGCAATATGTATATGGACTGTGAATCAAATATTATTGCAATGCTATATTTCCTGATTTTGGTAATTGTATTGTACAGTGAGATGTACACATGTAACAGGATTTGCTTATTCTTATAAAACATACATCAACATGTTTAAGAGTCACCATGATGTGTCTGTACCTCTTTTGCAAATGATTCTCCCTGAGAAATAGGAGGGAGTTTTGGTAAATGATAAGACAAAAGGGGTAAAATGTAAGCAATAGTGATTTTCTTGGTATAGGGTATATAGAAGTTCTTTGGACCATATTTATAACATTTCATTAAGCTTAAAACTATATCAAAGTAAAAAAGTAAAACAAGACATGTGTGAAAATGGAAAAGATGTGTAATATTGCAGAGAAAACACATAACTAGACTAAAAGAAATACAGAAAGAGATGCTATGATTTTGGTACCTACTTTTTTAATTCTAACTTTGGAGATCTTGATAAAAAGATATTCTCATTTATTATCTTCATTCTTAAGATTTTTTTTGAAACCTTTTCTCAACTTGAATTTCTGTGTCCCCATTCTCACCAAATGGGGAGTATTTTTTTTTTCTTTTCATCTTTCTTTTTTCTTTTTTACTGGTTTTCATTTGGAATCCTGTACTTTGCACTGAAGGAAACACAACATTGAACAAAGCATGTTTCCTACTCGATAAGCCTATAATTTCATATAGCAGATAGGCTTTCTCATATTCAACTGTTTACATGTGATAAGAATTGAAATATTAAAAGTGATACAAAGTGTTATAAGAGCACGTGAGTCTGAGGTCCTGCTGAGTTTTGAGATGAAGGGAATTGATAAGGGAAGAAGAAGGTGGAAAGCCATCCCAAGGCATCTGGTCTCCCCCAGCTCTGGGCAGCCCTAACAAACCCTATCACTACCTTTTGCTACAAAGGAATGTTCATATTATTTCCACAATATTTCTTTCAAAAGCAATTGTTGATAACTTAAAGTTGAAAGAAAGTTTCATAATCATTTCCTCTTCTATTTTTTCCTCCTATGTTCTTCTTTCCTCTCTGCCCCATGCCTTGGCAGAGTAAATACTAATTATTCACTCAACAACCAGTGGGCAAGAATTGGAATTTAGCTTTGACTTCCAATGAGCTTGGGCAGTACAATCCAGGTTTCAGTTTGGCTAGAATCATAAGCAGAGAGAAGCAAATCCCGGCTCAGGTAAGAATGAAATTTGGTGGAATCAAGAGGAGATTCTTCACTGGTTTGGTTGAAGAAATTTTCATGCACCAAAAGTGAGCACCATTTGCTATTTTTCCATATATCAAAGTAGAGTCCCTGGAAATGAACTGAGAAGTCAGAGATGGTCGGAATAATTCTCTTTTTTTTGAGAGAGAGAGAGAGAGAGAGAGAGAGAGAGCATGAGCAGGGGAAGGACAAAGGGAGAGGGAGACAGAAAATCTTAAGCAGGCTCCACACTCAGCACAGAGCCCAATACAGGGCTTGATCTCATGACCTAAGCTGAAATCAAGAGCCAAATGCTTAACCAGCTAAACCACCCAGGCAACCCAGAATAATTTTTGATGTATAAGTTTTAATGCCATAAAATCTGACCCAGAGAAAAATGTTACATTAGTTATATTGTTTAAATGGGAGACTCCAAATGGATCCCCATAATATATAGTCTACAAATCCACTCTAATCCTTACCATTCCTCTCTTTGAGAAACTACAGAGAAACAATAAATGACTGTGATATGTCAAAAGAGCCCTTGTTCATCCTGTTCTACGAGCTTGAGGGTCCATATATTTTTCAATAGTAGATGTGATCTTTAGAAATCATGATGCCTCTATGTGATTTTTCCACACCCATTGAGATAGCTCCGACCAACTGATATAGATTACTTGAAAAAGATATAAAAGAAGTAGAAGTAGTACTTTTATTTTGTCAAGATGGATGAAATCAGACTCCTTACATTTGGTACTATCATGACACAAAAGGAACAATTTCAGCTTCACTATATTGCAGAAAGATTTACGTCTGGAAAGCATTCTTCCTTCCCTTGGGCAAGAACACTTGGAATTATTAACAAAAATTCTGTGACTATTTCTTGGCCAGAATGTTTTTTAATACCATTGGTCTGGTTCAATTGATTAAGGGGAAGAAAAAGCACTTTCATTTAGATGGATAGGTAGATAGATAGATAGATGATAGATAGATGATTGATTGATAGATAGATAGACAGATAGACCCAGATACCAAGAAAGGGAGGGAGAGAGAGAGAGACAGAGAGAGAGAGAGAGAAAGAGAGATGAAGGGAGATTTTTTATAATTTAACCCCAAAGGGGCTTTACATGCATATTATTATACTTTTTGCCATTACATGCTTGGAGTAATTAAAAACAATAGTTTCTCATTGTAAATATTGCAAAGTTCCAATGTAATTTCGTGCACTTGGAAATTGTGTACTTACAACTATCCAAGAAAGACACCTAAAGGTAATATGAGCAGTGTGACTCTGTGTTTATTTGCAGTTAAGATGACCAGGAAAATTGAGGTGAAATATTAATCACACTCTTTTGACACACAGTAAATTCAGTTATAGCACAGTCAAGCATTCAAGAGATTAAGTTGGCTAGTTGTTGACCTAAATATATTCTTTTTCATGGGAGTCTTCAAAGGATATTAATTATCTGAATTCAACTGGCTTGGAAGCCCCTTTTTATAGCCCTTGCTTTCCCTTTCTCTATCAAAAGCCAAATTGAAAAGGGAGATGAAGGAAGTTAAGCACACTAATCCAGTTTAAAGGCCCTGAAATCAATGAAGGAAATCATTAAGCAAAAAAACAGTCTTTTGGGGGGCATACTAGAGGTGCTACTTAAATATATAAATTGAACTCACTAAGAACTTGTGCTTCTGGACTAACATCTTCACCTAAGGAATACCCATCAATATCCTATTGCTTCTAGCCTTGAAGTGCATGGGTCCCTTGTCCCAGTTTGGATGCCTTGCCATTCCACCCAACACCAGCCCCTCCCTCTTCAAATTAATAGCCTGATGAACTTTTCTTATTATTCCAGACATTAACTGTTGATTAATTTTGACCATCTTTCATATCTGATTTAAGTCCTCTCTCTATACCCTTTTGTTGTTGTTGTTGTTTTTCTTACCTCTTAATGCTTGACCTTTTCAAGACCCTGTATAAAAAGACATATCACCTCTAATACAGTGATTCTTGAGTAATGCTAGGGGTAGGGGCGCTGACTCTCCTTACCGTGGTCAAAAATCTGCCATATAACTTTCGACTCTCAAAATCTTAACTACTAATAGCCTACTGTTGATTAGAAGCCTTACCGATAACATAAGCAATTGATCAGCACATATTCTGTATGTTATATGTATGATATACTGCATTTTTACAATAAAGTAAATTAGAAAAAAGAAAATGTTACTAAGAAAATCATAAGGAAGAGAAAATACATTTACAGTGCCATACTGTATTTATCAAAAAAAAAAAAAAGCAGATATAAGTGGGCCCGTACAGTTCAATCCACATTGTTTTAGAGTCACCTATACTTTAACCTTCTTAGTTTACTCCCCTGAAAGCCTTACCACACTTTTCTTGCCTTTTTGGCTTTGCTTCAACTATCATTGTTTACAGTGAGTGTTTTCCTTCTCTGATACTTCTTTTCCATTTTTTTTCTCATCTATTGTGACTTATAACTCTATGACCATATTAAAACCGTGGTATATTTGAATGCAGGTTGTATGAAGAGAGATGGATAAAAGAAATTGCTTTATGGCATAGTATGGGGTTTGGCCTCCATGTATGCTCTTCCCAATGGGCTAGCTTGAAAGAGGCATCTCCTTTCTACCATTTTCCTCACTTGATTAGTTTATTCTGAGTCCAAAACCACAAAGTTGGTTAGACACACCCCAGAAAGAAATTTTATGAATTATTACAATTTTAAAAACCCAACATTTTATGTTTTTTATTTTTGTTTTTGCAGGGGAGTGAAAGATAATAAACCTTAAATTAAAGACCATTAAAAAATGATTTCTCCAATTAGGCAAATTGGTAGTGCCTATTCCTATTAAATATCCTTTGGGTCCCAACTTTAATGGCATTACAAGAGACAGCAAAATGAGGCACTTCTTTTCCACCCACTCAAGCTGAGAGCAGGAAGAATGTATTTTGTTAGTAGAACTTGTTGTAAGTCACTGCTAAAGGGAGAAACTTCTTGGAAGTTTGTCATGGTAAATCAATGTATTTGTCATGGGTTAAATAATGGCAGAAGATACATGAAAACCTGATGCTGATCGCTAGGTTACAAATGACTTGCAGATGTTAAAATGTGTTTCCCAGTAAAAAAATAAGACAAAATGCCAGGCTGCCTGGCAAAAAGGGACTAGACACCTGCCTAAAAACAATGAGAATGAAAATAAGCAGCAACAAGCGAGATATTCCTGAAACTTCCTTCCTAACAGCTAACAATAGCCCCTTCCATATTCTTTTTTACGTGAACTACAAATTCCTAGACTGAATGCATATAAAGTGTGTACTTGTAATTTTTTTCTCAGCACATATGATATGTACTTGTTTGTGCAACTTTTATGACATTGTGATTTGTAAGGGACCTGTTTCTAATGGTCTCATTTCTATACCAATGCAAAGCCTTTCTTCAGAGCAGCCTCAAAGGGCCTAGCATCAGGCTCCAGGTGATTAGCTGCTGCCTGTTGGCTCTTCAAGTTCATCATGCAGATTCAGGAGGATTTTTATAATGTGATAAATGGTATTGTGATAGAACCTCCGGTTCTCTTCCAGTTTGAGATACAGATCAATTTTTAAGTTGGATCATTTCTCAAAAACAGGCCACAGAATTTTTTTAGGAGGCATCTAGCCCAAGATTAAGGAGGTACAGGTCACCCACTGCCAAAATTAAGTTTATTTCTCAGGTCAAGAGGCAAATACCCATTACCTTCCAGAATAATCAGACCTCTCTGAGACCCAAGTTTCATTTTTATAGGCTAGTCTAATGAATGGATTAGTCAAAGGATTTGCAGACTCTGGGAGCACACACAGGAGAGAAAATGGATTATGAAAATCCACAAGGATTAATCAAACATTCTGAATTTATTTTACTCTGAATGTTGTAAAGACATCACTGTGACATGGTTCAAGATGCACTGAAGTTACACTGTGTGAATGTGCAATTTTGACTCAGAGACCAAAACAAAGAATCCTTTTTAAAGTCCTTTTAAAATAAATTTAGGAAAATACCAATGTCAGTAAACTATCCAGAGATGGAGATTATAGTTAAGCATTAACTATTAAAAGAAATAACCCTTCCGCACCCAAATAATGGGAAGTGGCATTTCTTTATTCATATGTGTATACCTTATTTGTGCTTTGAAAGGATTTCAATTTCTAGTAGCAACTGATGTGGGGACTTTTGTAGTTTGGGTTAATATTTATTCTTGAAAGATTTGTTTTGGTTAAATGTGAGTTAACCGTATTTAAACCTATTTAAAAGATATAATTAAAATAGGATGTTGAGGCCAAACATTTTTAGAGTCTATTGCTTGGGCAGTTTAATTTTATGCAAAAAAAACCCACAAAAAACAAAAATAAAGCCCATTTAAATACATACCTGCTCAAAGAATAGCCTTGTACAAAAGATCATATCTGAAATCAAATATAAGTTTAAAAAAACATGATAAAATGATACATCATTCATTACTCTTGGTATACCTATAATGAAATAATGAATATTTATACAATAAAATGATGAAACAGAATAGAGATAAGCATGTGGTCATTTTTACTTCCAGCCTCAATTAATCACAATCATTCTTAGTAAAGCAATTTTCAGGTGAAAATATAAACAGATATAAAAAACATTAAAATGAAGATATCCATAAATTTGTTCATATTCTCCTATGGTGCACAATGCATAATAAAAGTACACATGCAAAAATGAAACCAGCAACTGAAAATTTTCTAGAGAATTGTCTTATTAAAATAGTCTTCATTTACCACATTTTCAAAATTGAGTGAAGGGGTAGGTTGTTTATTTTTTATGTATCATTTGTAAGGAATTTTGTGTCATTTGCTTCTATCAACTCAAAAATTCAGAAAAGCTATGGCTTGTCTGGGATATTCTATGGCTTGTCTGGGATATTCTTTAGACCCATTTCCTCAAATCGCATTCTCTAATAGCTCTTCAAAACATTGTCTTTTTCAGATTATCTATTTTACATTATTTTTGCTTAACATAAGATACAAATTATATTTAAGACACTAAGATAAGAAAAGATTTTACTTTCTCCTTAAGTGTAATGATGGGATCATACTTCAAATTTTTCTCAAAACAGAACCAAAGTTTTGGGCAGAGTCCATGCATGAAAATTGGTACTTATTTCATCGCAGAAATTTTTTTATTCAGTGTAGCACATGTAAGCAAAATCACTGTTGTGTGGCACTTGACTCTATTTTGTCTTCAATTCTTGGTAGAAGATTCCTAAGTTGGCATTTCCATCAAGAGAAAACTACAGAAGCATTCTGACCAACATTTTCAGGAGTCCCATCAGCTGTGGTTTCTACAGAGCAATGTTCTTGGGAAATGTTCTCTTGGAACATGCTTATAGTCTTAAAGAACTGGCATGGTTCCTGAGGTGGCTTAACGAGTTTATGGCCCAATCTTACAGAAGAGGAAGTCTTGATAAGATTTTGATATTAGTGGAATAAAAAGCAAAACAAGCTTTTCCTGTGATCAGTCCAATGGAAACATAAGACTATTTTTATTTATTCCATTTTATTAACAAAGACTTTAAAAGGTTTTGTGTACTCTAATTCCCCTAGAAACACTGTGAGATTGATAAGAATTTCCATTAGGTTTTATAAATACTGAAGTGGAAGTAGAATGTCTGGCGTAGGGGGTCCACTCACACTTAAAGGATCCTCATGAACTAGAACAGCCCTGGAGACGTGTGCTAACCTAATGGCTGTGTTTTCATAGGAACACACTAAGCAGAAGGAAGAGCAGCTTGAGAGCCATAGGCAGTGGCTTCTCGTGTAATCCGTGCAATTCCTTGCTGCCTAGAAGGAAGCGGATTGGCCTGGAGAAGAGACTGGCTTCTGAAAAGTAAAAGAAAATGAGAGGGGAAATCGATAACCAGAAATCAGAAATGTCTCTTTGGGCTACTCCTAGTCCCCACTCCTGGTTAGATGATGCATCCTCTTCTTAATTACTAATGACCAATCCTGGTTAAGGTGTTAATCATGGCTCAAACACTGACCTCTTCCAAACCTTTTAAGTAGTGGCCTTTGTGGACCAAATGGCCATCAGAGCTCAAGGCAATAAATTAATAACAACAACATGTGCTGAGTACCTACTATAGGTCAGAAACTTCACATACTCTCTCCCTTAAACTTCATAATAACCCTACTGTCAGGGAGGAAGACCTTCCTCTGTCCTACTGTCCTTTGAATCAAACTGACACAAGACAGTAATAGGAGAAAATCAGATTTAATAGCTGGAAGTACATATGGGAATTCACACAGACATGGAATTCCAAAGACGATGAGACAACCGCAAGCTTATTATGTGAGCTAAGGAGAGGGTTTGGGTCTGAGGACACATAGGGAAGGAAGGCCATTAGCCAGAAGATGAAAAGAGAGGTTTGAAAAACAAAGCTTGCCCTATTATGCAGATAAGTTTCTTAGGTAAAGGAGAATCTCTATTAGTAGCTCTCTTCTTGGTACAGGCTCTCCTTTCCAATATAAATTTAGGCAGTGTAGGGGAAGGGAGAGAGCTTTTCCTGAATCTGCTGGGTTTGGGTCACTTTTAGCTCAAAATGATCTTTATACCAAAGTGTCCTATCTTGGGGGAGCCTGCCCTGGGCCCCTATACTACTACATAAGAATATTCTCAAATGTTCCCTGTTATGGTTTAGAGAGGTAAGGACTTTGTCCAAGGTCACATAGCATGTAAGTGGCAAACCTGGGATTTGGAATTAAGTAGGTCTGATGCCAAATCCAATGTTCATTCCACTTCACTATGCTGCTCCATGATAAATCTTCAGAATATGGAGGAGAAATTTTTTATAAAGGGGTCCTCTTAATACACCTGCATTTTCATCACATAGATAAGAGCCTACATGGCTGACTGTGAGGCCAAATTTCTTATGAGTGCTACTCAGCTTGTTTTCATATTGCTTTACCAAATCCAAGTAGAGGCTATTAAGCCATACGTGACCTAGAACACATCCCTGGATAAAAACAACTTTATAATCACCACTAGATTAAAGTGGGAGTTTATAAGACTCAGGTTGCCCCAAACAGGGAGTTTATTTGGGTCAGTTTGGTAATGCAGGGACTTGCTGCACTACAATAGATTTTAACTCCCCTGGCCTGTATTGGCTATGACCAGGAAAGTCATTTATGGCTTTTCCCCTCCCACTATAGTGTATGAGAGACTTCCCACAGGAGATAACCTTTGTCTCATCTTCTAATTCCTTGCATTTAGTACATTGTATAAGCTTCTGTTACCTTGATTGTGTATTCTGCCCTACTACCCCACCACAAGCTTCTCCTTGTGTATAGCACTTGCTGGGTCTGTAACACTCTTGTTTATCTATTAATTCATCCAGTAAATATTTATTTTCTACTAAGTTCTTGGTACCAAGGACACAGGCAATGATGAAGACTTGGTTCTGCCCCCAAGTTTTTATCTCGTATTCCTGACCATCTTGGATGGTCAAAATCTGACATAGAGCCCATTACACATAACCAGCATTATGGGTCCCCACCAACCATAGGCTTGGATGTGGGTTTAGGTATGTAAATTGATAAAAGGTTAGTGGTCATTTCCAAAGCTGTAAAGTGCTATAGGAAATAACAGACTTCCTATTCCAAGAAAGGCCAGTCTCTCTCGAAGAATGTGGTTTCCTCTAAACATCTGGGCTTAGATGATTAAAGAATTTCCCTAATCTTGATAAATTGCTCCTTGGTCCTGGATATTCTATACATGGTTTTGATAGCATCTTTTTGTCTGACAGTAGAAGGGCTTCTGATTCAGAATGGCTTGGATTCACATGGTGGATGATTTTCTCTGGAAAATGAAGAAAGGTGATCTGCTTGGTTTCCTTTGATGCTTTTGGACAAGACAGATGATTATCCCGGGTCCAGTGATTCACATGTGTGGGAGGCTTTCCTTTGTAGTGAGGAGTTTCTTCCAATGTTTTCCCTGAATCAAGTTTTATCTTACAGTTCCATCTCTAAGCTGAAATTCCTTGTGAATGAAATGAAGAAACCCATGGCTCCTGAACTGTATGATCCTGTTGGCTACTTTAGTATTAAAATTAGTTCTTGAGCAAGAGCTTTAGGATGACAATTTGCATTAATTATCACATCTGAGATTCTTATCTTGACCATTTACTAAGTCTAATTATTCCCATTTTTGTATTCAACCCAAAACAGAAGGAAATGATATAGCAGATATAAAAGTTTCATACAAATTACTTAGACCAGATAAATGATTTTTGAAATATGCTTTCTTTTTTTTTTTTTGCAGTACAATTCTTTCTTCTAGTAATACTAAAAATCAGTATATAAAACACATAATAGAATTGTTCTTATTGAAATGGAGAAATATTTTTCTTCCATTTTGTCCCTGCTTTCTTTCCACTATCTATGTTCCCCCCTCATCATGTAGACACCTAGAAGGGTATGCATGGACATCCAGAAGCTGAATTTGAAAATCATAGCACTAGACTATCTACTTCTTCAATTGCTTCTAGCTCTAAAATTAATGCACTGATTCCTAGGTCAGCCACAGGCTTCTGACAATCATGTCTTTCTAATTCTGCAATTTTCCAGATATTTGGAATCTGCATTTTTGTGTAGAGTATAATTGCCATTCCCTACACAATGTCAGTTGTTCTTTTATCATATCACGTTAGGTGTCCTGTCTCCTGACCTGCCTTCATAAGACTGTATCTTTCACAGAACTAAGCATAAATTTAGATATAGCATACATTTTTCAGTTTATAGATAGTTGGGCCCCTACAGTTGAAATGCTGGTAAAGTCTGGGAGGGCAAGATCATGTCTGTCTCCCTCACCTTTATGGCCCCAATGGCATAATAGGTGCTCAATAAATGTTTGTAGGAAGAATAGATTAGTTTACATTAATGTGCTAAAAATGTTAATTTTACCTAGTTGTTTTTCTAATGTGTGTCACCTTATGCTTTGATATTTTCATCTGGAAAATGGTATCTATTCCATGAGGTTACCGAAGAGATTAAATGTGAGGGATGCATAGCCTTTGGCACAAAACAAGCACTTAGTCAATGTTTGTAAATAAATGAAGAAAGTCACCTTTTACATAGGCTAAGTGTTTGAATTTACTGAATTTTTCATTTGCTTTGTTATCTTAATATGGTAGAGTTGTTTTGTTTTATTGTACCTGGAAATCAAAATAATCAGAAAGCAGTAATAAATTTGCCTTTTATGTAATTATAAGTGTTAAGAGGGTTTCTGTGGGAATAACTTTTACTGGTGGAGTTGTGCAGAGATTATAAAATAAAGTGTTTTACAATGGAAATAGCCTTTTTTTTTATTTAATTCACCAACAACTCAAAAGCAGCTGCAGGCAATTTTCTTATGCCCCCCCCCCAAAAAAAAAGAATTGGCCTCAAACGAACCAAGGAAAATTTTAACCCCAAAGGATAATGTTTTGGAAAGTTTCAATGGAGTGAAACTTGGGGTTACAATAGAAATTTCATACAAACCTAACTGCAGCTTACACTAAAGTGAATAACATAATGCATACTGTGGTACCAACTTAATTTACTCTGTAATTCTACCAGACAGCAAACAGGATACAAACAAAAAGAACGGTGACGCCTTTTTAAATGAATAGCTGGTAAGAGAATATTGACAAAGGGTATTTATCAGCAAAAAACAAGAAGTGGGACCTATATGTATCTAGTTCTTTCCTGTATTCCTTTACAAGGTATTCATTTAAAAGGAATTTGCTATTCTCTCATGTAGTTTACTTGTCAGATGGTACAATTACAGTTATTTCACAGAGTCGATTTTCTGTTACATAATCACATAGACTTGTGTCTAATGCAACAGAAAATTGCCAGGGTGGAATAACTTTCAGGTGTTAGTTGACTCTAGGGGTTTGGAGTTTGCTTTTTGGCCACAAAGTTTTATTTTTGTTCAAATCTCAACCAGAAGTCTTGGTCCCAACACCACTCAGGAGAAGCACTCTACGTAGCTGTTAAGAGAGTTAGCATTATAGTCAGAAGAAGTTGGTGTTGAAATCCAGTGCCACCGATTACCCACCATTTATTTGTGTTCTGCTGCTGACACACTTCTTGATGAGACAAAGCTGCCTTTTATTGCTTACTGTGGCGAGGGAGAATGCTACCTTCGAAGAGCTCTATTAAGGTCTTGGAAGAGAAGGTCAAGATTGGATGTTATTGAGAATTTAAAGTTTGGCTTAAAGGTGAGCTTTTCAAAGCTGGTCCTTGATAAGAAGCAGGAAAGATCACAAAACAAAAGTCCAGGATTAGTGAAAACAGTGAAATGAAGGTTTTAAGATGAAGGATTCAAAGAATTTTATAGCACAAACTGTGGACATTTTCCACTGAAGAGGTGATAGATCTTGTTGGTAAATTCCTGAAATGAACAACCCAAACCTTTGCCTGACAAGAGGTGCCTCAGAAGAGTAAAATAATGCTAATTCTACACTGTTAATAAACTTCTTGAAAATAGCACCATGCCTCAATAATGGTCTGTGCCACAGAACCGAACACATGGCATGAGCTCAAGGAGTAGCTGTTGAACAGAATGAGCTCCCCTTTCCCTCCCTAACCCCCCTTATTCACAGGCAGAGGGTAGAGCCGCAGCTTAGAAGACACCGTGTTTCCAAGGACACGGTGAAGCTGTATCTGCTTGACATTTAAACAATTTAGTCAAATTCAATCTAAAACTGAATCAGTCCAGATGTCTTTAATTGGGGAGACAATGCCTAAGCCTTCTAACAATATGGGTTTGGGAAACATGCCTTCAAGACTTGTTTTCCTTATATCAGTCCCACTAAAATAGTAGGGAACTGGGGGAAGGGAGTTCAAGTCACCACCAAGTACAGAAGACTCAGGTAGTCCTGCCCAGAAAGAGGCCTTACTGTGGATCAGAATTTCAACAAGAGTCGAATTGACTGCCCATTAGACTTATTTGCAAAGGATTTCCTGTCATTGCACATTCTCCCTGAAAGGCAGGTCCTTGATGGGGCTGTGGTGTAAGCAGGATGGAGTTGTTCCCCTCATTAGAATCTAAAATGTCCTGGGAGAAGAAAAGAGCCATTGTGTCCAGCACACCTTAGTCCTATCTGGTCTCTGTTCATTCCTGCCTATTTATTTCTCATGCTTTCACTTTCTTTTTTTGAGGCTCCTTGGTATTATTCCAGCTCTTAATAGGCTACCTTTTGATGTTTTCCCAAACAAAGCATCCTTTGTGTCAACTGTCAAATACTTACATTTGACTTTGCTTTTTGGACAAATATGAAGAGACCGTTTGAAATTTTTTTAGTTCTTTTCATTATTTTAAAACAGCAATTAAGACAGCAACCAGAACTCTCTTGTGCTCTATTGGAAGCAAACCCATCATACTCAGCCTTCCCTATAATTGAATTATTGAAGCTTGATGTCATTTTGGTTTCCATGCAAGTATAACCCTTTAAGAGCAATTTCATCATTTCTTAGGCCTGATAACTAGTCCTGGTGCCAATTCTCTAAGGTACCTGAGATCAAATCTTACAAGTCCATAATTTCATTTTCCTTATCTGTATTATATCATTTCTTGCTACATAACTGCTTTTAACATTGTTTGTATTGTCTTTATTATATCTGCAAGTGAAGTTAATAAAACTTACACCATTAAAAATTCTTGGAAGATTTTAAAATCATTTTTGTAAAACAATTTTAGCATGTCTGGTGGAGTTGATTTGGCTCTCCCAAGTGGTATTATAATCACACCATTCCAAAGCATAATATTAATTCTTTACATGTTTCTTATTAATTAGTTTGTCTTGTGATCAAATTTGTTACTTGCTCTCTATATTTCTGTAAATCTAAGCCTATCAACAACCATGTTCTTGACATATTTCCTGTACTAACCCTTTGGAAGAGTCCTCGGGGTTGAAAAATCCATCTGTTGTCTTCTAGGTAACCAATTTTCATTATAATGGAAAAATACTAATTATTTTAATTGTACTAGTCCTCTGATGGAAACACCAATCAGTGGCTCTGGAAGTAGTCTGACCTTCTTGGCTGGCTGTTGGACTAACAGTCCTGTTATTATAGAGAAAAACAGAATCTGGGCTATCATTTTAACTCAATCTAAAAGGCAGAAAAAATGTTCTGCAAATAATGGAAGAAGATTGTACTGTCTTGTGACTAGTTTCCAGGAAACCAAAATGCACATCTGTTCCTGAAGACTTTCTCTTTAACTTTCCCTGAGCTCTCAGAAGCCCCATGCAAGAGGACAGGGGCAAGAACCTCACATTATGCACAAGCTGCTTCTGTTATCTACCACTGTATTAGCATTTAGGGGAGCCAATTAAGTGACCAGTTGAGCTATGGCAAATTATTGAATGAACTCTGCTATAGCCACAAGTGTTTTATGAATTCAATTCAGGCAATTGTTGTGATCTGAGTTCGTGAGGGATGAGCTTGATCTGAGTTCGTGAGGGATGAGCTATACTCAGTCTTCAAACTAATTGTTTAAGTGCAGAATTAATAACTTGTGGGACATTCACTGCCTTGCAAATCAAATCACAGCACTCCATCTCTATTTGGGATTTAATGAAAAATTCCATCCTTTTCCGCCAGTGCACTCAACCTCCAACAATTTTCACATATCACAAATTAACTTTTTTTTTAATTTCTGAACAAATCTGTTTCTAATCTTTAAGACTTGCATTCTGACAAAAAGAAATTTTTCTCTGATTTTCAGTGGAATAGTAATATTCCAACTGAGTGGAGGTCTTTCTATTACATAAAAAGAAGTTTCTCACCACTTAGTGAAATGTAGAGTCAAATGACAGTTCTCCAAATATCACCAGTACTATGTTAAACGAACAAAGCTGAGTTTATTGCTGTGAAGAAAGAATACCACCTCCACAGGGCTTTGATAGCATCTTGGATGGGAGAGACAAGTTTGGATTTTACTGAGATTTTTTAGTTTGGTTTTGTTGGGGAGGGAAAATTTTCCCTCTATACACTTAAGTTTAGAAATGGAGGTATGCAAACTAAACTGATAAAAGGTAGATTCGCAATTAAAAAGACGGAGTTTTATCCACATAAGTAAGTAAGAGTTCAAACAAATTTTGACTACAAAAGATGGCTAGAATTTGGGACTTATACACCATCTTAATAGGGGATGAGGAGGGAAAGAAAAGGCATTTATTGGAAAGCAAATATCCATTAGGAAAGATGAATGAGCTTTCCTCATTCATAGATGTGAGAAGTAGTAGTTTTGCGACTGTCTGTCTAGGTGGTTTCTTATACCAGTACCGATTTCTGACTTCTTGTGTCTAGTGATAAGTCAATCTTTTAGTTGCAAAACTCCCAGTGAAGGGCTTTATGATGGTGGAATTATTCGGGGAAGCTCTGCTTTTAGACAGATAAGGAGAGTTCAGAAAACAACATAAAACAAAAACAAAACAAAACTCTCTACAGTGGTGTATTCTGGATCCCTTCAGGTTTAAGGTAAGTCTGTCTGTGAGGGGGCAGCAAAGGGGAATACATGATGATGACTGAGTAAAGCTCATGATGTTTAGGGTTAGCAGGAAAGACAAAGAGAGGAATTTTAGGTGAAGGATTCCAACTTGGTATGAAAACTACGCTTTCTGTAGAAGAGCTGATAAGTCCTGTAAATTGTTCCTAGAGCAAACAATTATGTGATGTGCCTGGAGAAGACTCTCCCACAATAATAAAGTTATGCTAATAAATACAATGAAATATTAAACTCAGGTTAATGTGGACCGTAGGCTGCATGAGAGTAGGTGGTTTCTGTTCTCACCAGTTGGCATGCTGGACTCCTGCAATTTCTTTGGCTTATATACCAGCTGGTATAGTCTTTGTGTCTGCCTGCCTTTGGCAAGAACCTTTCAATCAGTATTAATTGCTTCTGATAATAATTCCATTTGTATTTTGAAAAGGTTGACCTTCCATCCCTTTATTCTGATCTGGAAATGTTCAGACCACTTAAGCTACTTTTTACACTAAACCTTCAGGATTTTACTGAGATCCAGCACAGAAAATATAAAACCACCTCAATGTGTGCAGTCTCTCACTGATCTAAGACTCTGTTGTCTTCAGTTATGTCTCCCGGCCTCTCACATAGTGGGTACCCCAGAAATATTTCATAATTTCCACTTCATGTACTTCTAAACCCCAAGAGCGTTACCCTTTCCAGTTTATAAAACTTTGAACCATATCAACATTCCATCAAAATAATTCTAAAGAGGTACAGTCTTCTGGAAACAGTAAAGAGGAACAGGCTGGGCATTGCTGGCTCACAGGACCCAGGCCAAATTCTAAAAGAAGGAAGTCTGATTCTAGCAATATGAAGTGTATCTTTCTCCCTCTTCTGACTTCTCCCGGTTGCAGACTTGATCCGTGTTACCCCTCGTCTCCTCACGATCTTCCAACCTGAAGCTAGATTCAGATCCTCCTTTCTCAGCTTGATTTTACCTCCTTCAGAAGCAGAATTACCTTCCAGTACTCAGGAATTTGCTCCGGGATAAGTTACTAATAAACCAGTTGACTGTTCCTCTAAGAGAACACATTCGTATTGTATTGGGGGGGAAAGGCCCATTTCCCCCTCCTGTCATGTACTTGTAACACCTTGACACCATGTCTGGGGATTCCTCACACCAAGCAACTCTGTGACACCATCTGGGTGTCCTACAATTTAACTCCGTTCTGACACTAAATGCCTGCAGATAGTGTCAGATCCCATAGGTTAGGGGTTCACCCCCACTTCAAGTGCTAATCACAGTTAGTAGGTCCCCAGGTTGCCCATAACTCTGTCCACTTGGCTACAAATCAGAGATTCCCACAACCCTCTCCTTGAGTTCTAGTGATTCACTAGACCACCTGATAGAACTTGAGGAAACACTTAAGTTACTTCACTTCAGTTTACCAGTTTATTACAAGGTATGATGGAGGGATACATACATAGGGTAGGGTCTGGGGGCAAGTGAAATGCAGGAGCTTCTGTCCCTGTAGAGTTGGGGTGCACCACCCTCCTGGTATATGGATGTGTTCACCATCCTGGAAACTCCTAAAATCCCATACCATCAGGATTTTATGAAGGCTTCATCATGTACCTACCATCAATGAGTAACTCCTCTCTCCCCTCTCTGGAGAATGGGAATAGGGCTGAAACTTCCCAGCTTCTAATCATGGGTTGATCTCTCTGGTGACCAGCATCCATTCAGGAGTCATCCAGGAGCCCACTCAGAGTTGCCTCATTAGACAAAAGACAGTCCTGTCACTGGGGAAATTCAGAGGGATTTAGGGGCTCTGGGTCAGGAACTAGCATCAAAGAGCAAAGAATAAAAGGTGCTCATAGTGCTCTTATCACTTAGGAAATTACAAGGGTTTCAGGAGCTCTGTGCCAGGAACCAGGAGCAGAGGCCAATATATATATATATATATATATATATATATATATATATATATATATATGTATATATATATGTATATACATATATATATTTTTTTCTATTATCTGACACATATGAAAACAAACACCCTCAATATCTTCATCAGACAGAAACTCAGATACTTTCAGAGACCTGAGCTGGAGCTACTATAAGTACAAGCAGGACTGCTGTATATAGGTGTATGAATTGTGCACTGCATAATATAAATTGCATGGTACCCCACAGAGTTGCTCAGAGACTCTGTCCCAACAAATATTTCGGTGGTCCCTCAAATGACATGGTATAGATGAGTCCACGTAGCCTTGAATTCACCATAAACAGAACACATGCTTTGCTTTTCTACTAGTGAAGCTGGATGCAAATGCACTGATTTCCACTCCCTTTGTCATTTTGAAAGATAACTGGCTGGCTTCTAGGGCTCAGAACCAAAATCTTCTGTATGAAATGCTCATGTGAGGGAGAAGGAACTTTTTATATTATCTGTTACCTTATATTATCAATAATATTCTATATATGTCTCAATCCATATGAGTTGGGAGTAGGCAGGAAGAGGCTTCTCAAAATTCTATGTAGAATGGGGAATTATGTGTGATTTCAAAAAGCTATAAGATAGCTTTTTACATATTCGGGAAAAATTATTTTTGGTAACATAATCTGAAGAGAGCAAAGGTTGACAAAATCTTCCTTGAGGGTGATAGACAGAAGTGATTCTCAGGCAGGTGGGATGTTCTCCTTCGGGGAACATACCCTTCACAGGGAAGATAACACTTTTTTTTTTTTTTTTAAGCAAGATGAAGCATGGGTTACAGAAGAAACACTCTGTAAGCTTTCATGTGTAAATTAACCTCCAGCAGGACTAGAGCTCATATTTGCAAACATTTCAAAATTCTATCAGAACATAGTAATAAAAAATAGGAAAGAAAGCAGATTTGCAATCAGACAAAACTTTGACCCCTACCATTCTTTTGCTGTGTGGTCTTGGACAAATAGCTTAACTTCTCTGAGACTCAGTTTTATTATTTTAAACTGGGATTAATTAGTAGTCATTATCACCTAGAAAAAATGCTATGTAAAAATAATGCACATAAAAAGCAAACCCCAGAAAACACTCACTAGATGGTAGCTATTATTATTATGGCCATCCTGAACATTTTAAACCCCCTTTTGATTTCATAAGGGTTACCTGAACTGTGCCCATTCCGAAGGAAATCAGAGATCCTGAATCTGTCTTCTGTGTTTTAGTATTTTAATTTGAAATGCAAGGGACATTTACCTCTCTCCATTGTGAGAGAAAAATCACCAGCAGCTTAGCCTCCCACCAAACCAGACAAAAGAGACAAGTAAGAATCGCTGTGCTTCCCAGATGCCCTCATGGTCTTTGTAGGCCAGAGAGTGAATTTCTGAAGAGAGAGATTACTGGAAGCCCTGGAGTAGAGAAGAGCCACTGGGCAGAAGAACCAACAGGGTGCAGTTATGCCCATATTCAAGGTGCTACCTGTAGGACATAGCTGTGGAGCATTTTCCAAATCCAGACAAAAGGGAAAGATACTAAGCCAGCTCAGGCTCTATCTGTTTGACTCTCAACGCCCACCCATATTCAAAGACAGCCAAAAATCTGGGAGTTTTGGCATGATAGAGATAAAATACTCATTTTTAAATTGAATATTTCACATTTTTATTTGGATGTTTGACAGCATGTACTTATTTATTTATGTATGCCCTACCTACTTCCCCAAAGGGTTCGAAATGGCAACATCATAAAGACAGCCTTAGGTTATAATTTGCTCTAAAAAACCGCCAGCACAAGCCTTACGAAAACAGGGTTTGGAGAGAAGGAGTTATGGGGCTTATGTAAACATAACAGCATTAATTTAAGTAGTAAACTAAAATAATAAACAATATATTAGGCATAAAATTGAATCTGCAATTGTATCTTAAAGTACCAGCATAAAAACAATAATTTTAACCAGATGAGCACACTCTTCATTATAATAAAATTAATCTGCAAGCCTATTTGCATTATTCTACATGTTCAACACCAGCACAATTTCAAAAGCAGGCTTCCTAAAACTGAGGTTATTAGCACACTACTCTGGTCAAATTTGGCCAGAACACAAACTCAGTGGGTCCTTAGTAAGAAAAGAAAGAACCCATTTTATGCCACACTCAGTCTAAGGTTCCATTCCTTCACATAATTTGTATATAGAGCCAGAAAAGGAAATCACCAAATAAGAAATGGCAACCATAGCAGTGACAGTCACCAACACCTGTGCAGTTACCACAGGCCTGACACTTTAAATACATGGAACCTAGTGGCCCTGAGAAAGGGCCTGGCCCCGGCCTAGTCTGGGCTGGGAACTCAGTGTCATTAGATCTTCATGATCATTATTATACTTCATTAATAATAAGTTAAAAACGAGGAGGTGGATGAGGCTACAAACTACGCAAGCATGAATTCCAGCCTGCAGTGTAAGTAGCACCTTGGCAAGAATGCATTTTCTCAGGCTAGCACACCCAGCCCTTCATCTGATTGTGAGTTTGTACACAGTGGCCGCCTTGCCACAATGCCACCAAACTCTCCTGGCTCACATACCTCTAGCTGCCTTTATCGAACACGTCTCGTGACACGCCAGGCACTGCGTGAACTCTTCTGTCTTCACCACAAGCCTGTGAGGGAGACATGGGTGTGCTTGCCTTGAAGGGGGAGAAGCTGAGGTTCTGTTCCTCAGACCACATGCAGCATAGCCAAGTGCCTTCCTCTGGGCCCCAGACACCGTGCTCATAATCGCCCCACTGTCCCACCCTGTTGTAACATTCTCGTGTGTTCTTAAATTCTTACTATTCCTTCATGCAGCTTCTTATTCCCCATACCAAGGGTCTGTAATGAAGTAAAACTCACTGTCAGATTTTATTATTTGTCTTGTAAATAGAATAAAAACACTAAAATCTTGGGCCTGATGTTCAGTTCTCTGGTATGTACCCCTGGGGGAGGCCAAGCCAGTCACTACCCAAATGACTCAGAAAAATTATCTGACAACTGCCAGGCCAGATTTTGGTGACCAGAATGTAAGCACCCTCTTTCATTCATTGGTAGGCCCCATTATGCTTCTAAGAGATTTTAAAGACAGTACCTTACACTATAATTCTTCCAACAGAAGCTAAAACATGTGCATATCCCTGTGCTTCGATATAGTAAGTATGTATGTTTTACAAATATTAACGGAACAGACTCTGACTTGATTGCATCGAGGCTATGAGAATGTTGGTCACAGCCTTCCTCTTCATCACAAGCCAGCTCAGTGCCTCATGAAATGGAGAGGGAATGACAACACATATGAGCCTCAGGGTCACTTGAATTGAAGTTCAGTTACACTCTAGAAGCCCGTTCTCAGCACCAAATGCATTATTTGTAATAATCACACAGAACGCATTCAGTGTTAAACCCCTTCCTGATCTTCCTTCTAGTTTTCCAAAGTCCTCTGTATTAATGTAGTCAATCATTCAGCAAAACTTTGAGGATCTGCTAATGTTGGGCAACATGGTAGGGAGAGTGGGTACAGAGATGAAAACTGACTGTGCTCACCTTCAGGGGCTACCCCATCTGGTGGGGAAAAAGATGAGAAAAACATGAGTTGTGATCTGATAAGGAACGAGCCAGGTGCTATGGGGCCACAGTCAGGGAGTGTCTTTCTGAGAAAGGCAGTGCAGTCCCTCCTCACCCCACCAACAACCCGAGTCAGCCCAGGCATCTGCCTCCTCCCTTTCTATCCTACGTGCCAGGAGCAAGACCAAGGGGACTAGTGCTTCCACAATCTGAGCATCTACATAAGCACTCGGCTCAGCCTCCTCAATGCCAGAAAAATAGGCCACGGGACACAAATCCTTCAACTTCTTACACCTTACATACATTTGTCACATTCTGGACTCTTCTTCCCCTGGGCCCCTCCATGGAGCCCTGGGCTAGCATGCTCTCCACCTCCTCAGGGCACCAGCTGCATTCATAGTGCCCCATCCCAGTTACCCAGCCAGAAGACCCCTCCCCCAAGATCTCGCTTTCACAACCTCCCATTGAATCAACCACAATGTTTGGTTAAATTCCTCTCTTTTCAGACATTTCTCTTGACTACCTCTTGAAACTGCCCCTTCATCTGCGAAGGAGTAACCACATGAAGTCAGACCACATGACTCTTCTTCTTAACGTATTTCAGTGATGCCCGTTGTTTTTGTATTGGCTTTCAAGGCTTTTCATCATGTAAGTCCTGCGTATTTCCAAGGCTTCAAGCCTGCCTATTTTCATTCAATGGTTTTCATTTGACCTGGCCTTCTTCTCACCACTTCCCTTTCCAAAAGCTATGTTCCAGAAACCCCAAAACGACAATGGCCCCCTTTTATCCATGGTTTCACATTTTGCCATTTCAGTTACTTCAGCCAACCCACGACAGGAAGCAGATGACAGACTGTCAGAAGGCCAATAGCCCAATGGGGTGCCTGGGTGTCTCAGTTGGTTAAGTGTCTCACTTGGGCTGAGGTCATGATCTCAGGTGGGTTCGAGCCCCACATTGGGCTGTGTGCTGACAGCTCGAAGCCTGGAGCCTGCTTCAAATTCTGTGTCTCCCACTCTGTCTGCCCCTCCCCCACTCACACTTTGTCTCTCTCTGCCTCTTAAAAATGAAAAAATGTTTAAAAAAACTGTTTAAAGAAATAGCCTAAGGCTCTGTCACTCACCTCACTTCGCCTCATCATGTGGGCATGTTACCATCTCACATCATCACAAGAAGAAGAATAAGCACAATAATATATTTTGAAAAAGAGAGAAACCAGATTCACATAACTTTTCTTATAGTATATTGTTACAATTGTTTCATTTTATTATGTTGCTGTTAATTAATCTCTTACTGTGCCTAATTTATAAATTAGATTTTATCATAGGTATGCACGTATAGGAAAAAACCTAGTATAGACAAGGTACTGTCTGAGGTTCCGGGCACCCACCGGGGGTCTTGGAACATACCCCACTTTGGACTAGGGGCACCACTGTATTTATAATGCCTTAGACACATGATGCTTTTCCACATTCTTGAAGCATTGTTTCAAGTTTTTTGTCCGAATTATCCTAGACTCCTCCCTCTCTTTCACTTTCATGACCCCTTGGTCACCACGTCCCACAAATTCTGTGTCTAAAAAGGTCTTGTAACATGGCACTTCTATATCCGACCAAGTCCTGTTTGCCTGCAAAATTTCCCTTGCAGCACCCACTCCTCTGGGAACTCTCCCCTGGAAGCTTTCTTACAAAGCTGCCTTAGGTGGCTGTTCTTGGTCTTTATTTTCACAAAGAATGACCTCGGCCTGGTTAAGTCCAGCAATGGGCTCTTTGGGGAAGTGGTGACCTTTCTGATCGGCAATCTCTGTGTCTAGGGTCTACTGTGGTATCTGGGACATAGTAAACCTTCAAATTGCTGCAGAGTGGCTGGGTGAGGTAGAATTAGGAGAAATAATGGAATGAAATGGGGAAATTTTGGTTCTGCTGACTTTCTGTGTGCCGCCAGCCAACTTGTGGGTTTTTAGCTTCTGTTCTCAGGCAAGAAACATAAAAGGCCCACACTCACCCAAGGTCTCACCCAACCTCTCCTTGGCTTCTATAGCACGTTTTTTGTGTGTCCCTCACTGACCACTGAAACACTACTTAACTCAAAATTATAAAGTAAGAGAGGCAGACAAATTGCATACGGTGGAGAGAAACTAACATGGTTTCATATTTTCAGTGTGATAGTTTCAAGTAACTATCAAAGCAAAGTAACTAAGCCAGTTACCTCCTGATCCCAGTTGCCTGGATCTCCCCTAGGTTCTGGAGGTGTTTGGGCTGCTGACAGAATCCCTCCATTCACACTCAGTTCTAGTCTTGTTTATACTGCAAGCGTGTTTCCTCAGCTTCTCTCCTCTCACCCTGTTCTCCTTCTAACTTGTCTACCTCACACCACATTGGTACCTTGCTCTCATTTTGAAAACATGTTGATCCCAATGCCTTTCTATCATTTTCCCTCACAGACTCTGTCTATCAGACCATACTCCTGTGCATCATCTCTTTGAGGTCTTCAAAATACTTGGAAAATACTCCTTATAAAACATAACTCACAGTGATGTTGGCTATTTCTTTCAAAACATTCATGCTCTACTGTTTACATTTTATTTCAGATACTTATGTCTAAGGGTGGAGGAGACCACTTCTAAATTCAATCGACTTTTAAGGAAATTGTTTTAATAATCTCTCACTCCATTGGTGAGGGTGGGATTCCTTTCCCCAGGTGATGGGGATGACCAAACACAGGACACCTGACATTGGACAGACCAGATCAATAACAATTTACCAGCCATGTAACCTTACAGCCCAGAGAAAGAGACACCATGTGGCACACAGGGACACACAGGGGTTGCCACTTGGGAACCCAGTGAACAACTAGGGTGCTGTGGGAGGCAGGATTTGAAGTATCAAGAGGGTGAAGTGACCCCTGGTTCCTGCACGTGGATGTGACTGGCTTGTTTGAATATTTCCTCAGGCCACCAGGGAACTGAAACTCACTGTTCAGGAATAAGCAGGAACTTGCATGACCCCATGACATGGAGATTTGTTTGGCTAGGGGACCTTAACCCCAGGAACAGGGTGAGGAAAGGAATTTGATGTTAGGCCATTTGATGCCCTCCTGGTTTCCTCAGATGACAAAGTATACATAATATTGGGCCTTCATTTTAGACCTTACACACAAGAATGGACATATTACCTAAAGAGAAGAGGAAGCTAATCTGGTACCATCAGGATCCAGCATCTGCAAAGTTGCAGATGCAATGGGAATGCTGCCTACCCTCTACCAAGAATGATGGGGCTGCATGCAATCACGGCCCCCTCATCCTCACATCCTCTTTGTCTCCAAAAACACCATGAGACCATAATACGGGTGGATTCTCTGTTGGTGAAGCTGACCTGTCTAAGTGTAGATAGGTACTAATTGTCATGCTCCATTTGTACAAGAGACTTGTCTCTTGTACATTTTTACGTGTTTTTTCTCCAACTATTCCAGAATTTGTTTTTCAGATATTTTTACTGCCTGGAAAACTCAGCTCTCTAATATTGGGAGTGAGCATCCTCACTACTTTGATTCCTTCTTGCTCTCATCCTGGATGTGTCAGTCTTGCCTTTGCAAGCAGTGGATAAGTGTGAGCCAGCGGATACTACGTGAATGCAGAGGGAGCAGTTGGTTCCATGCACATGGGCCGATTTGTGTTCTTAGGCACGGTAATCTGCATTTATTTTCCTTTCAAAGAATACAGGCTTTTTTAAGCATTAGTCCTTTTCCATGGATTTTTCTTTGGGAATCTGAAAAGACAATGAAAAGCTGCAGCTGAACTGTGGGAACATGTAGGTTATGCTGTAGAAACATGTGCCATTTCCTTCCTGCCATTTTCTCCCCTTCTAAAGAATAGCAGCTTTTCCCATTGTTGTTTTTGAACGTGGTTGCAAGGGTTATCCTGAAGTACCATTTATGGTGGCCTCCCGGCTGGCCGAAGACTTGTGGTAACCACTATTCTTATAGGCCATATCCTGTCATTGATTTTTACATAGAACTCCCCATTGATTTCAGTAGGGAGCTTTTCCCTTAGATCGATGGCAGGATATAGCTAGTGACATTAAGCATAGATAAAAGACCCTTGAGTTAACTGTCAACAGAGTTAAAATTTAGATGTAAACTCATTTAACAAAAACTGGCTTTCAAAGCTTCATTTCGAAATGCCTTTTTCTACCCTTAAGGCCAATGTAGATAAGATTTCTTATTCCCAAATCATCATTTCCTTACATTTGTCTTTTTGCTTTTCATATTTATCAAAATCACATTCTCATTAGTACCTGTAATAGATTTTTAAAAATTTGATTAAAAAAATTTTTTTAAGAAATGTGGTTTTTGCTCTCAAACAATATAATATGTAGTAGGAAGAAAAGATGGAGATGCATATAATTCTAATACAAAGTGGGAGAAAAACAGAGAAAGAACAGAGAAGGGCAAAAGTATTTCAAACTCTGGGGTATTAAGAAAGATTGTATGATGGATACAGGTTCTTAGGTAATGGAGGTTAAAAATTAAAAATTTGACTATCCAAATTTTCTGACAATATGTGATACTACATATTTATCAGCCCTATTGGTATCACTTATATTTCAGGCCAGAAGTAGGAAATCACCTATAGGCAGAATGGGCTCTTTCTGGGGTAACCTCACTCCCCAGTATTCCTGGGAGATCACAGTTGCCCCTGAGTCTCCATAGTAATTATTAAGGACACCCCCTTATAGTCTCAGAAATGACCCTGTTTGGTTGATGAACTCCACGAGCACACTGTAAGCAACGCTGATGTCAGAATCATGCTTAGTTGTAGCAAATCAATAAATAAGAATGGAAAAGGGGATGTGGGGGACACTGATGTGCCCATCTAGGGTTTAGAGCCATGGGGGCCCCAGGCTCTGAGTCCAAGATTAAGGACAGGGCAGGCAGTAAGTACTTGGCAGTGTGATACCCAAAGTCATCTGAAGTGGTGGAGATGGGCATTCTGCTCTGCTCCATGATCCTGTGTTCTTTCCATTCTTTTCTCTCCTCCCTTCCTCCCTTCCTTCCTTCCTTCCTTCCATTCTTTCTTCTTTCTTTCTTTCTTTCTTTCTTTCTTTCTTTCTTTCTTTCTTTCTTTCTTTTTCTTTCTTTCTTTCTTTCTTCTCTGTCTTTTCCCCCCATTCTCTGTTTTTCCCTCCATCCCAGAGCTATCAGCTGCTGGATGGTTATTCCTTACGACATCTCTTCTGTGTGCCTGAACTCCAAGAGCATTCAGAATCCGGACAGATACCACATAAATGTGATTTCCAATTTTCTGACAAACTTCTCATTTTCGGTGCAGCAGGTAAGAAGTCTGGAAGTCATCACTCCATCCTAGCAACAAGTAAAAGGCTGAACCAAGAGCAAAGAATCAACAACTCTTCTTAGAGCCATTAGAGGCATGAGGTCACAGGACAAAGCCCTCCCCCCCAGATTAGAGTTAATGACAGGCAAATAAGAACCACAGTGCATGGGAGCAGAGACCCGCCAATCAGCAGCTCCAGTGGGAACCAGTGCCTGGTCAGGGAAACCTGAGCTGTAATTGGCTGGGCTTGAACTGAATTGCTGGAGGGTCAGTGTGGACAAGTCTGAGTTGAAAACTCCAGGGAGGCCTGGTCAGAGAAGGGTCTCCACACTTTTGTGAGTTTTACCTCCCAGAGCTCTACTAGGTCCTCACAGTGAATGGCAGAGTAAAGTGCCCTTGGCTTTCCACCATGGAGGGGAGGGGGGGGACATTCTGCAATATTCCAGAGCCCTCTGTTCTATTAACAAGGTCTGGCCTCTGGGGAAGCTGGTTTCCCAGAGCTTATGTGTCCAGGCTTCATCAGGACCTAACTCACCTGACCAAACACCAACTCCATCTCCAACCCATCAGCCTATTCCATCTAAGGGGAGGAGATAGAGACTGAGAAGCACCTGTGAAGTTCACAGTCTGGAGGCTCAGGTTCACTACAAGACTGAAACCTAATCCTAGCCTGTAGAACTGCTCCCCCACCTCCCACCTCCCCACCACACCACTGAAGACCGACTTACAAGCAGTTCCTTTTACTTAGTACATGAGTCCAGCTGTCAAGTGACATCTGACAAATTTGCTGACAAATTTCTGAATGTAACCATATAAAATTGTCTTGAAGTTTTCATCATTCTGAACAACTTAGGTTGTAGCCAGTAACTCTGAAACATTTTTCTAATTATGTGGGGGATCATGTCGGGTTGATTCATGCATATTTGAAATTGACATTAATCTCATTCAAACATGTTTAATGAACAATCATTAAAATTTGATATAAGTAGACTTCACAAACCTATTCCATTTTTAACAAAGGAATAGTGTAGATAAAATGTAACACAAAATAGAGTAGCTTTGCTCTTTGGACCCAACAACATCTGATTGACAGATTAAAAAGATTCTATCACCCTAGTGTTTAGAATTTTTTCTTTTTTTAGTTTTAGGTGGTTTCTTTATTTCCCCCATGTTCATACACGCAAGTAATGAACCTCAGATTTTACACAAAATAAACTGCTTATGCTGATATTCTGCAAGTGAAATCTTAATTTTGAGGAAACAGCTATGAACACAGGCAAACTTCTACTTAATATATTTCAGACATTTGGCTTCCAGAAGCTTCAGATAGTAAAGGGAAGTTTATAACTCTTAAAGTTTATTTTTCAAGAAACTGAATTGTATGGCTCTTCTGTCTCCTTATACTCACTGTCTCTGCCCACCAAGTCTCTCTTTTGTACATCCAGCAATTAGGAATGGGCCTGGATCTGGACATTCAGATGCAAGTGTGGCATTTGGATTTAGCCTTATTTGTAAACAGCATGATTCACAAAAACCCATGTGAATAACAAAAGGAAGCAGACAGAGCTGTGTGAAGCTTTAATTAATGTGAAGCTAACCCGAGGATGTGCAAACTGTCAATTTTTTCCTGGCTGCTTGGGAGGCAGTGGCTGATGTGTCAGGCCTGATTCAAGAACACTTTGCAATTTCAATAAAGCAACAATCATGCAAAAGATTGGTAGATCTGAGAAAAGGTATCACAAATGATCACTCTCTTCTTAAGAATTACCCTCTGGGTGAAGACTGAAGAAAACATGCTCATTTCCCCCAATTCCTTCTGTGCCAGATAAAATCATTAGACAAGATTAAAAACCCAGAGGGTGGGAATTGCTTCCCTACGAGAAAAGTCTTTCCATTTCTCTCCCAACCACCATGCTTCCTGCTGGTGTCCTGAGTGGGCAGCAGCCTTCCCGCCTCCTGAATAATCCAGTTCGATACCTGTCTCCTTCAGTCTGGCTCAGAAAAGCTCTTCAGTCATATCCAAGCTGTCCCAGCTTGTTTTCAGCCCAGCAGACAGGGGTTCTTAAAACATGAATTAAACAGTTCTATTATAAGTAAGCCCCTGCATAAGCAGTTTACTGAGGGGCTGAGGTGGGGAGGGTATAGCTTTTTTATCTTTCCTTCCAGTTGTCTGTATTCAGCCTTAGATCTTCACTTTCATGTGCACACACATACACACCCATAACACACTCACAAGAAATGAGAAAGGGCTATCTGGAGTTTTGCCATCACCTCAACTGGCTGCCTCTATGCATTACTTACATCTGTGAGCCATGGGTGCTATCTGGCACATCTTTCTTGATTTTCTTCGGAGCATATGTTAAGATGGCCATACCTTGCCCTCTCAGCCAGATGTGGCCCTGTGATTCGCTCTGGCCAGTAAAAAGAATAAGAGTGCTGGAGTTCCTTCCAGAGGGAAGCTTTGAAAGCCAGTACACACACTGCCACTGTCTCTTTTTTCCCTCTGCCACAATGACCAGCGATTTGTGGCTGTTTTATCAGACAGAGTCCTGGAGATAGGACAATGCAGAAGATTCAAGGGCACAAACAGGAAATATACCTTGTTTTTTTAAACTACTAAGACTTAGGGGTCACTTGTCACTATAGTTTAACCTTGCCTCTATGGCTGATATACAAACCTGACAAATCTTATGGATTTCTAAGAAATTCTCATGCTTGCACAACCTAGCTTGTTACAAAGTCCCAGAGACCAACACTTTCCTTGTGTTCTGTCTTTGAACAGCATTGATGGAAGAATCCTGACATGCTAGAGCTAACACGAACTCCCGCTGGTTTCCATAACTGCAAAATGTTTTTCAAAAGCTGCCCAAAGCTTTTGACATAAGATCTGGGCTGCGCACCTCTGCAAAGAAAAAAGGTCACTTTAAATGTCCATACCTTTTGTTTTTTGAAACCAACTCTTGGTCTTTACCCCTCTCCTACCTGAACTTACTCCCTCATAAATTCAAATAAGATAACTAGCCCATTGGACATTAATAAAGACATAAGGCAGCCTATCCATTTTGGGAAATACACACTTAGTCATCCATTTCTGCACCTAACTCTTCATCTGCCCCCACTTCCAGGAATTATTTCTGTTGAGAACAGCAGTTATTCATTCTCCATCCCCCGATCTTCCTTGGCTGAGCCATCTCTCAGCTCCTAACAGGGTGATTTGAAACACAAACCCACTCAGGAAGTGGACCAGCTCTGAGCACATGCATTGCTGCCTGGTTTCTTCCACGTGCCCTCTGCTGGGGCTGCTCTGTCAGCATCATCAGCTACTGGTTTAGGATTCTCGCCTTCCATCAGCTCACAAATAATAAGGATAGTGTCTCCAAATGCGGTTTTCTGCAAACTTTAGATATATTAACCTAAAGTAAAAATAACAAAAACAAACAAACAAACAAAAACAATCCAATTGATTATGCCAGAACCTACCCTCTCCCACAGGCTGAAAAAAAAAAATCAAAAACTTAAGGGCAAAAACATATAGTGACATGGAAATATGGCATTTACATGATAATGCAGGAATAGATTACATTTTTCACCGTTTTACCTGCTAAGGATTACAGAGCGGGATAATCATTTGCACAGCAAAAGAGAATCATATTTAGATTAAATATGGAAGTTCAAAAGATTGATGGAAATCTTTTGCTCATTTCAAAAACAAAGACAACAAAAGATACCAGAACATACCCTTGATGACTGGTGAACATTTCCCACCTAAATAACTGCTTTTCATCTCATGTCAGGGCCTTCTCTGCTGAGACCATCTGTAGAATGGATTAGATTATGCCAACTTGTTCTGCAGACATTTCTGCTCAGGAAAAGTAACCCCACACTTCTGGTGAGGTGCCTCTTCTTTATGCGTCTTTATGCTTCATGGTAAGTAAATGCTCACTACATCCATCTCTTGTATGCTGTTCACGGGGTATAAGGCCCGTCTGACACCCTTATCAGACTGCGCATTCCTTAAGGGAGGGACCATGTAGGATTTCATTGTTGTGTCCTTGGCAACGAGCATCGTGCCTGACACAGAGCAGATATTAGGGCTTCTTAATGATGCCCCTTTTGAGCATCCCAGGCTCTCCTGCTAGCAAGGACAGGTGTCAGGGCAGGCTTACAGTCCCCTCACTGAGCTCTCCTCCCAAGTAGGAACATGTCAGGAATGGGGAAGAAACCTTACCTTAGTTCTCACCATTTAGGGGTAAGTCAGGAGAACAGCCTATCTACTCATCACCTTATTTGTTGTTTTTTTTTTTAAGTTTTATTTGTATTTCTTTATTTAGAGAGAGAGAGAGGAAGGCACAGAGAGAGAATCTCAAACATGCTACACATTATCATTGTAGAGCCCAACGTGGGGCTTAAACCCACAAACTGTGAGGTTAGTTGAAGTTAAGAGTCCAATGCTTAAATGACTGAGCCACCCAAGTGATTAGGCCTCAAGCCTAATCTAATCATCATCTTAAAAAGTTCTACAGTAATCACAGCAAGGAGTTCCATTCCTTTATCTTAAATCCTGACCTCTAGGGGAAAAAAAAAAGAAATATATGTATCTTAAATATATCTTATATGTATCTTATACACACACACACACACACACACATTTGTTCTGCATTTAACAGATTAGAATCAAAAATACACATGCATACCGCTTATCAAAGGCTTCCCATGAACTATTATAAGTGTTAAGGCCTTCATGATTTGAGCCTTAGGGCCCAGCTCTCTGAACCCATCCTCTATTCCCTTTCCCCATCCATCTCACCCCATTTGCTCATTCTATTCCACCTCCTTCCTTTCCAGCTTCCCAGCCTTTTTTCTACTCTCAGCTCACACTGAGCACATTCCAAGTCCAAAGCCTTTAAAACACAATGTTCCCTCTGCCTAGCACACACTTTCACTAGAACTTTGCATGGCTCACTCTTTCCCCATATTCTTGATGCTTCCTCAGAGAGGCCTTTCCAAATCACCCCGTCTCTCTCACTTTCTCACTCTTGATCCCCATCCTGGTTTGCTTTTACTCACAATATTCACGACTCCAGACCAGTCAATTCTCCAATTCTCTGTACACCAACTGGGTGTCCTACAATTCAAATCTGTTTTGACACTAAAGACCCAGAGTTAGCATCAGACTCCATAGGTTGAAAGGCTCAGTTCTACAAGACTGCCCTCACTTCAGGTGCCAGTTGCTAGTCTTGTGTTCCTAGGTTACCCACACTTCTGTCCAACCTGTCTACAAAGTCTGGGGGTTCCCAGAACCCCTCCCTCCTTTCAGGTTTGATAATTTCCTAGAATAGCTCATGGAACTCAGGAAGGCAGCTTACTTACTACTGCCAGTTGATTATCAAGGATACAACTCAGGAACAGCCAAATGGAAGACACACATTGGGCAAGCCATTGGGGGGAGAGGTACAGAGCTTCCATGCCCTTTCCAGGTGCATTACTCTCTCATAACCTTAGTGTGGTCACCAATCTGTAGGGGGGTTTTACGGGGATGGGGGGGGCAGTATTATGTAAGCACAATTGATTAAATCATTGGCTGTTGGTGATCAACTCGATTACCAACCCCTCTTCCCTCCCCAGTTAGGGATTGGAGCTGAAAGTTCCAACCCTCTAATCACTCCTTGGTCTTTTGGGATTTACCTCCATCCTACAGTTCTCTAGGGGTTCTCAGTCACTAGTCATCCCATGAGCACACAAGAGATACTCTTACTCTGAAAAGCCCAAAGATTTTAGAAGCTATACCAGGAACCAGGGACACTATTTTCCCTGACACTGAATGCAATGACATTCATTATTTTTTGTTACCCATTTCCCTGTTAATTGTCAGCCTTCTCCTACTAGAATGAACACCCATTAAGGGCCAGGACTCAGGCAATACTCAACAGAACACTTGCTGCCTGAGGGAGTGAGTGAGCAAGTGAGTGAGTTGAATAAACCCAAGGCTCGCAGAGTAAGTGGTTGCTCAGAGCCACAAGACCTGATATTTTGACACTTCCTTCCAGGTTCTGCCTCTAATATGGAAGGTAGGCAAACAAGAGTTCCAAGTTATTTCATTTTTAGTCCAAGAAAACTGAAAGTCCTTTATCAGTACTTTATTCATTTTCTAGGACTGTCATATAACAAAGCATCACAAATTGGTGGCTTAACACAACAGATTATTCTCCCACAGTTATGGAGGCAAGAAGTCCAAAATCAAGGTGTCACCAAGACCATGCCTCCTCTTAAGGCCCTTGGGAAGAATTCTTTCCTGACTCTTTCCAGCTTTTGGTGGTGCCAGCATCCTTGGTGTCTTTTGGTTTGTATCTGCATGCTCCAATCTCTGCCTCCATCTTCATATGTACTTCTTCCCTGTGTCTGTCTGCATATCCCTTCTCTTCTTTTTGCCTTTTCTAATGACACCAGTCATTAGATTAGGACCCATGTCATAATCCAATATGGCCAGGCTGACCTCATCTTAACCTGACTGCATGTGTGAATGTATCTATTTCCAATAAGGTCACATTCACAGCTACTGGGGTTAGGACTTCACATCTCTATTTGAGGAAGACAGTTCACCCCAAAGTGTTGACTATGTTATTCACAGAGAGCATATGGATGAAACTTTAAGAATAAACTAGTCATTCTGCCTGTGTCTTGAATTCAGGCCATGGAGTCCTTTGCCCGGGTCCACAGGCAAAGGAGCCTCCACATTGTATCTTTCTATCAAGAAGCTCATCAACCTCAGGCACAAGGAGTTTTAGAAGGAACTGCAGTAGAGTCTGTGAAATCTTTATTAAGTACCAAGGAAGGGGATAAACAGAATACAAAGATGTATTACATGATAGAAAACTGTAAACATTGGTGAGGAAACTAGTGTTTTTAAGAAGGCTAGGATTTTAGAAAAGCAATGGGTCCAAATTTTTAACAGAAGAACAAGCCAATTTAGTCTTAGCAGTAACAATATATTTCCCAAGTGCACACATTTCTGGAGCATAAATGTGAGAAATGACCCCGGAAGCTCAGATAGCAAGTGGCTATCCCCTACACACACACACACACACACACACACCTAAAACTGCATCCCAGTAATGCCAAAATCACCAGATGATAGTGTAAATTCAGTGAACAGATATTTTTTCTATATGATACCAAATGTCTAACTGTCATGTGTTTGTTGTTGCTGTTTTTCTGCAGAACTAATAGTTTGACCTGGTGTCATGCAGAGTATATGAGAAATTAGGGTTGTGGCTGTGTTTTCTGGCTGTCCCATAGGATGAACAGGCTCAGGTTCAGTGCAGCCAGTGTTTGAGGTTCCACCTTGACCCTACTCAGGACTGCAGAAGGCTCGCTTTTGTCCCTTCCCTGCACTGACTGCCATGGAAGGGTCATGTGAACAGCACCACAAAGACTGCTCAATTATCAGGGGAGTTGTGGATCTGCTGAAAGACCAAATTCAGCAGAGGGTGTAAAGTCCATGATTATTAAATGTGAGAATGTGTTGTACTCCTAAGCAAACTGGCAGCTTGAGTTGAGGCTCATGAGAAGTTACTGAGAAAGGACATGCCATCTATCTCTAAGATTCCTGTAACTGGAAGACCTTAGGAAGAGAAATGCATTACATTTGGCTCAAACGTGCATTCTCCAAAAATAAAGTGTGCTTCCACATAAGGTAATGAGTGTCTAATTTTTTTTAAATATCCAAGCATCAACTGTCTAAGATACTATAAAATGAATTCCCGTAAAATTGTGGAAGACAATCTCTCATGCTCCTTCCAACTCTAAAAATACTGTAACATTGAAGACTTATTTCAGTCCCAGAAGATTTCAGATACACAGATATTTCAAATTCATTGAAAGATCAGAAGAGAATAACATTATAAATGAGATGGAGGGAATTTAATCATGGATATAGCATACAAAATGAGCAGCTGATTCTCTGAAGCAAGGATAGTAGGGAAGGAATGGTTGTTTTCACCTTCAGAAGCTGATCTGTCTGAACAGATCAATTAAGAGAGATCAATTTCAGAGGGTGGCCATAGGGCGGTGTGTCAGAGAAATCAAGGCATTCTTCCTCTGAAGGAGGCATAAGAAGCTGAACTTTCTTCAAGCATTTATATACTATAGCACTGGTTCTAAAACTAAGGAAGGCAGTGTCTGAATGGGGTGGAGACAGCAAACTGGGTTTAATTCAGGAGTCTTTTCAAATGCCATGTGCTTATCCTATGGAAGAGGAGGACAGGAAGCAGATGGTAGGAATGGTGATCAGGCAGTACCATGTCTGAAAAGGCTCCTCAGGTGACTGTAATTATCTTACCTGTTTCAGAATCATATCACATGAACTGGAGTCAAAATAATTCTCTTTCTTTTCCATCTACTATTGTTAATGATTTTTCCTCCAAACTTGGCTTCACTTTTCATATTGCCTGACTTTTCTTCTGCGTGGTAGGCTATTACAGAAATCACAGTAACAATTTACTCAGTAAAACTGTCTTGGCCAAGTAAAAAGGTTTTTTTTCCCCCCTCAATTTTAAAAACTCTACTAATTTGTGGTGATAACAATCTTTCACATCTTGAGAGTTTGGAGAAGAAATTCAAAAATATATGATTGCCAAAAAATGTGGTAAATTCCCTGTTGTGTTGCTGCACAAGTATGAATTTACCCCAACCAGACCTCCCATGTTTAGGGACTTTCCTCAAACCCCTTGACTTTTTAAGATTATGAAATGTGCTCTGGGTACAACTCCCTTAAGTATCCACACCCTCCCACTCCATGAAAGAGACAGAACATCTGCTCCTCAGCTCTCTGGGAAAGTATATTTAATTATTAGATGCTTTCCTTTTCAAAATGGTGCTGGTTCACTTTTCTTTTCTTTTCGTTTCTTTTCTTTTCTTTCTTTTCTTTTCCTTTTTTCTTTTCTTTCTTTTCTTTTCTTTTCTTTTCTTTTCTTTTCTTTTCTTTTCTTTTCTTTCTTTTGCTTCCAGGGCAAAAGCAAAATAAAATCAGCCCTTTGATGTTTAAATCAGATAATAACATCTGTATCAATGTAAATTACAGCTAATAGCATAAAAGTATGTCTTATATACTTGCTGAGAAGCAAGAGTCAATATCAGGCTGTTGTTTTCTCAGTATCCATGCAATGAATTTACTTTAGGAGACTTCTAGAAGCAAGGGATGCTGAAAATGGGACGGTGGGGGAGCAGAGAAAGATTATGAAATCTTACAGACTCGATTATGGAAACTTGCAGAATCTTATCCACATGATCTGCTTTTGTTTCTCAACCCTAGCAAAATCTATCAGAAAAGTGTGCACGTGTGTGTGTGTGTGTGAGAGAGAGAGAGACAGAGACAGAGACAAGACATGATATTGAGGGAGACAGGGAAAGAAAATAAGCATGCGAGTCTTCCTGAAAAAACTTAGTGCCTTACATATCATGTTATAAAAAGACTGATAAAAATGCGAAGTAGAGGTTTCACTGGAATAAGGAGGAGAAGGAGAAGGAGAAAAGTGAAGCAAGTGTGGGTCTGGCATCATTCACACTTGAGCAACAACCAAGGACCAGTATTACCAGCTTTTGTTAGGAACAAAAGTTTTTGCAGTTTTGTAATTTTCCTAGTGTCTTATTTGTTTTAAATCCTCCTCCTTTAAAAACAAACAAAAAAGAGCGAAAAAGAAGTTTGCTTTTGTTTTAGCAAGAGCAGGAGAGGACAAAATTTTCAACTCAGTTCAATCAAATGAGTATCTTGCGAGCCACTTCAAAGCCAGACAAGAGTTCCTGCCCTCACGAAGTGGACATTTCCTTGAGAGACATAATTGAAGTGCTGGAAAAACGCGGAGTCGGGTATGATAGGAAAAGATAGGATTCAGTAGGCAGAGAGGGAAAGGTTAGGACCTGAGGTCCTTGGGTGGAGAAAAACACATATTTTGGAACAATGCTGGGAGCCTCAGGCCACAGCAAACCCTCTCTAGCTTAAGGTTCCTCTTAAGAATGTATCAGACACCACCTACTCCCCCTCAGGTTTCCCTCAGGAATCTGACAGAAGATCTAACTAAAAATAAGCAGTAGACCATACAAGGTCTGACCCACAAGAATTGATATGTCTGGAGGCCACCTCTCATGCAATGGAATGGAGCCAGTCAGGAATGGACAACCCAGAACCTAGAGTTATCCAGCCAATAAGGGTAGAACCTGAGAAGGAACAAAGGGGAATGTGGGGGGAGGGTGACCAGAACCTTATAAAACATGGACCCTTGTTTATTGTCTGCAGGTATTCACTTTCCAATGCCCCCTCTCTGCAAAGAGAGCTCTCCTACTATTCTTACTTTCTAATCATATACTCCAATGAACTTTTGTCTGCTGCTCATTTTGTGTCCACCTCTTCATGCCTGGAAGCCTTGAGACCAGGAACCCCAGGTAGTGAGTTAAAGAAGCCTGCAACAGGACGGGCTGATCAGGGATGCTTCCCAGAGAAGGGATGGCCACAGGGGCTTCCCAAACTCAGCTGCTCTTCAGAATTTCCAGGGGAGCCTTGGAAAGGGCAGATCCCAAGACTGCTCTCTGGATCTGGGGAACTGGAATCTTAAGAGAGCACTGTGTGTTTACAAGTTTCCCAGGGTGACAGCACAGCCTGCAGCAGCTGGGCTCTTGCGGGAGGATGGAGCCAGAAGGGGAGGGGAAGTGAGAGGAGCACTATGCAAGAGGAACCCAAACCCACTCTGCATGTGACTGGAGCTCAGGGATGGAGGCGAGAAAGCAGCCAAACTAGGAGGGGTGCTGTGCGTCCAGCTGTGGAGGCTCAGGTGGTGCTAGGAAAGGGAGGTGGCACCTGGGAAGGAGGAGGGGGGAGCCTGAGGTCTGTGGGAACAGAGAGGAGAGGTGTCATGGAGCCCTCCCGGAACCACATCCCTCTCCAGGGGTGGTAAACAGCCCAGAACCAGTTCTGTGACCCTGGTTGCCTTTTTTTTCATCTTCCACACCCACTTTCCCTTTTATCTGTGCCCCCACCATTCACCACTGGAGAAAAGAGGGGAGGTGCTAACAAACGTGTTGTTGATGTTCAGCTGGTCACCCCCACTTTTTCACCTGTGCAAAGAGATATGGACACAGCTTCACCAAGGAAGAAAGTGAGTCAGCCCACACTCTTTTCCTCTTTCCACTGGACATCTCTCAGGCTGCCCTGCATGACTTCTTGCTCTACTTAAGGCTACTTTAGATACTGTCACTTGTAAGTAAATATTATGGGTTTTTTTAACCCCCTTCCCTCTGACAATGGTGGTACCCACATACCTAAAACATACCACGTGACCATATACATACTGTCCTCCCTTGTAACATGACCATATCCTCAGGTTGCAGATCTCCCTGCCTCTATCAGAGGTAAAATGTCGTAACAATCTGAGAACATGCAACAGTAAAGGATTGTCATACCAGAGAGAGAAGGTCGAATGTTCAGTCTCCCCATTGCAGCCAGCCTCACCTACCTGCAAACATTCATGGTCACTTAGTCCAACTAACGAAACTGACAGTCAGGAACAGACGTCAGTGGGAAGATTTAATAAAAACATTTAGTGGTAACAGGTCAAGAATAGATCTTTAAAAACCACAAATTTCTCCCCAAGCCTCTGTTTAAATGACTACACTTGCACTAATAAGAAGTGAGGTTTCCCTAAGCAGAGGAAGTGAGAGAAAACCAAGCCCTCAATAAGAAAGGTGATTGTCTTTACCAGTAACCACATGTAAACTAAACTGCACTGGGGGGACGTCGTAAAGGCATTTCATTTCATCCAACAGGTTTTTAAACAGGACTGTCATTGAAAGAATTATCCAGTGAGCAGAATCTCAACTTAAACATACGTATAGAAATTGGCCAGCAGATCACTTCATTTTCCACGCAGATTCCTGTAGCTGTTTCTGGTGTTCCCAATTTTAATAAGCCTCCATGCGTTTCTGTAAAGAGAATCAGGGACCCAAGATAAAGTGGAGAGGGATCAAAGAATGACCCAAAACTTTGTTTCCTACTCTGTGTCAAACCTAAACAAACGATTTGAACCCCGAATCAAAAGATAGCAGAGTGTCAGTATCCCCTGCTCAGATTAGTATTTTCTCTTAAAGCCATGTCAGTATGTTGGAAAGAGCATTCATAGGTTGAAAACATCTCAAAATCGAGAAATTTATTTTGGTGAAAGAAAGCTTTATAAAACAAAGGATCCCAAGGGATATGCAGAAGTGTCTTTGCATTAGAATCTTGTTTTGGAAAAAAATAAAAACTTAAATGTGACTTGAGTTGCTACTCTAAGGCTGTCGCTTAATTTGTTGAATGAAGCCGGATCCAGATTAAAAATGAAGCAATTCAAAATACAAATCTAAAAGATGGGCTTCTAACTGAACTCTCTAAAAAAGACAAAGCCTAACACCTAACAAGTTATTCTTCCTAGGAGATGGAAAGAAAAACTGAGCAATAAACAGAAACAGAGACATATAGGAGAGAGTAGGAAGCCAGAATATTCTGTTACCCATGGGCAGGTAGCTTGTCTGTGTCTCACACTTCAACTGAATCCAAATTCTGAATGTATAAGTGAAATAGAATAAGAACTCTTCACTTGGGTGTTTGATATCATCTAAAGCTTGTGAATATGGATTCAGAAACATCTGTCTTCCACATCATCTGTCTATGGCTTGCCTTAGACTAAAATCTTGGGTGGAACTAATGGCTCCAGTCATGCAAGCTGATGCCTCCAGGGGTAGGAGGTGAGAACACAGAAATATTAATACAGCCATCAGAGAAACGACTTTAAGCCAGCAGCTGACACTGTTTAGTCTCATTGACTTACAAGGACTGGCTAGTTTTAAAAGTGAATTATGAAAGTGGTTAAGGGCTAGCTTGAAGAGAATGTTGGCAGGTATCAAAACCAGACTGCTTGTGGCCACTTCTAAGATTTCAGTTGACATGAGTTTGTGGTTGAGAAGTCAAGAGGGCTCCTGAGGAGTGAGAGTTCAGCCCTTTCTAGTCTGGTGCCAAATCCAAGCAAGGCATGAAAACCAATTTTTATACAGTCAAAGGCACCGCCAGTATATAAAGTTTTATAATCCGATGTGTACTACATGATCCTTGCTGTTTAAATTTCCATCATGCTGAGAATTGCAGAATGGAAGTCACTGAATGAGGGGGGCAAGTCTAGACCTGCTCAGGGCCCAGGGGTTAGAAAGTTTATGTGAGTAATTACTTAGGCTTTAAGCCTGAATAATTCAATATCAAAATTGGGGCTGGTCCTAAAGACAGAAGCCAGGGGACCAGGAAGGCCAGAAAGAGAGGATGGCATATGGCTGTTTTCCGGGCTCCAACACCTCAGTGCTGTGAGGACTCACCACATTCTGTACAAATCAAAGGAGCGACAGCTATGTGTGGCCTGTCTGTCCACACTCTCCTTAGAGCAGACATTCTGTGCCATCAATGCAATAATCTTCACTCTTTTAGCTCTAAAGGCAACTTAAGTAGATGTGGCTAAAATCAAAAGCATTTATATTGTGTTTACTAGAATTGTGCTTTTATGAAACACTGATATGCTAAAGCATGCCAGTTTAAGCTCCCCAACCATTGCATCAACAGAGCCTGAACAGTCAGAATGCTGTAATGGTTAAATGCACAGCTCTGGAGTCAGCTGCCTGAGATCATAGCCCATATACAACACCCACATAGCCATGTGACCTTGAACAAGTTTCCAAACCTCTCTCTGACTGAAGTTTTCCAAGATCTGCCTTATAACATTCAATGAGGAAAATAAGGTATGTATCTCATGCAGTAATTATGTGAGCATTAAAAGCAATAATTCATGTAAAGTTTTTCCTCATGCATGGGATAGTGTTGGATGGTCTGTTTTTATGAGATCCTATTTGTGCAGAATATAAAAAGTGAAACGGTACCAGAGTTGGTTGTGAATAACAGGACTCCTCTTTGCCTCTTTCCACCCTCTGAGTCCTGCTCTGAGCGCCAACAGCTTTCAGCTTTTTAGCTGATTCTTTTGACACTGCTTCCATTTTCCCAAATACTATGATTCAATTCAGACCTGATATGCCAATTCCTTATTAAAATAGGTGAGAATTTAACTCTATTATATTAACACACACACACACACACACACACACACACACTCTCTACCTTTCTATTCCTCACCCGGCTCTAATGTTATACAACAACTCTGTCTACATGCAATTATTGTTCACAGCTGAACCACAGAGTGAACTATAACATTTCCATATATATATAATAATTGCCTCAGTTGAGTTAGTTGGCTGGACTTGTTTTCTATGCCTTATCACTAAATTGTTCCTTGACAGGAATGGAGGGGAAGCTTCCTAATATGGCCACATACGTCAAGAATACTAATATATTTTTGAGTCATCGCTACTGAAGCCTTCTGTCTTCCACACTAATCTGTTTTAGTTTTACTTTGTGCACAACTGCAGTTTTGTGCCTTCTCTTCATCCACCTGGGAACCTATTTTTTCCTCTTTTCTGTACAAGATGCAGTTTCCTCCTTTTTCTTGATTTATTCTTTTGTATTACTAGAACAATCCTTCAGTAACTTCCATAGAAAGGATGTATGATTTAAAATTTTCATATGTTTTTAAACATCCTCACTTTTATTTGTTAATTTGGCTTGATAAAGAATTCCACGTTGGAAAATATTCTAACAGAATTTTAAAGATATTGTTATAGTTTTTCCAGCTTACATTGTTATAACTAGTCTGATTCAATTCTAAAACTTGTGTGTGTGTGTGCTTTTATGTGTGTACATTTGCATATGCGCATGCATGGCGCCGTTTGGTTTGGTTTTTAATCTGTAGAAACTTCTCTGTATTCCTCTGTATTTCTCTTGCTCTGAAATTTCATAACACTGAGGCTTGGGTGTTTTGTTTTGTTTGTTTGTTTGTGTTTATAATTTATTACTTTGGAACCTCAGTGTAGAAACTCACGTCCTTCAGCTTTGAAAATTTTTCTTGAATTATATCTTTGGTAATTTTCTCCTTTATTCTTTTTCTTACTAATTCTTACTAATTAGAACTCTAACTAATACTATGTTTTACTTACTGGATTGAGCTTCTGTTTTTCTTATCTTCTCCTCTTATAGGAATAATTTTTGTACTTTTTGAACAATTTTCAAACTCAGTTTTTGCCTTTGTATGAAATGTCTTATTTTAATTTTGCTATACTTAATTTCCAACAGCTCTTTTAAGATTTCCTGTTGCATACTGTTCTTGTTTCATAAATGCAGTGCCTTCTGGGACACCTGTGTGGCTCAGTCAGTTAAGTGTCCAACTCTTGATCTCAGCTCAGGTCTTGATCTCAGGGTCATGAGGTCAAGCCCCACATTGAGCTCTGTGCAGTTGGGAAACTTACTCAAAAAAAAAATATATATATATATAAAAATATAAAAAATACAAATTAAAAAATAATAATAATGCAGTATCTTCCATGTTTCTCTGAGGATCATATTTATTGAACCCTTTGCTTTGTTTTAGTTTGAGTTTCCCTTTCTTTTTCTTGTTTGTTTTTGAAACTTTTCCTTTTTTTCTTTTCTTTGCTTTGGGTTTTACCTTTCATGTTGGAGTCTCTCCTAGAGAACTGGTGATGCTTAGCTGTCACTCATATTTAAGAGAGAGGAGCTCGAGAGCTAATTATAAGCTCAGTGTGCCTCAGTGGGTTTTATGCGCTTTGTATTCAAGTGCCAAACAGGGACCAGTCTTTCCACTGGATGGTTCCAAATATCAATATCAACAGATCTTGTTTTCTTGGGCTACTTTCTCCTAAAAGAAATCTTCCAATGTCCAGTTACTACATGGGTGCTGGGGACCCCTTTAAGGGAGGGAGCTGGGGGAGGGAGGTGCATCTCTCAGGAAGACATACTCGCCAAATACCGTCAGCACTACTGCAACATACTGTGCTTTTAGCTGCCTTTGGCAAACAAGAATCTAGGTTCTTTGCTCCAGTTTCTTTGAGAATTTTTTTTAAGTTTACTTAGTCTGAGAAAGAGAGTGTGAGTCAGGGAGAGGCAGGGAGAGTGAGAGAGAGAATCCCAAGCAGGCTCTGAACCGTCAGCACAGAGCCTGACACAGTGCTTAAATTCATGAACCCGTGAGATCATGACATGAGCTGAAATCCAGAGTCAGACTCTTAACTGACTGAGCCTCCCACGTGGCCTCTCTGCTCAAGTTTGTCTACAGAGACTGCCCCTACCTCCTGCTCAGGTTGCCAGGAATAGTTACCCAGCTGGGTGTGAGTAGGGGAGACAGGTTTCCAACTACTCCATAAACAGAATTTCCAAGCCTGCTGACATACCTTTCCTGCCAACTCTAGAACCTGTTCCAGATTCTATGAAATAATAAAAGGACTCATTGTCACCCCTCTCTGATAAGTCTCCTTCTGAGTCCCTCTCTGCTTCCCATCTTCTGGAATTTCATTGATACTTCTAGTCCGCTCTTTGACCTCTCTCAGTCTGTTTTTCCCTTTGGTCTTAAATCTTTTAAAATTATTTATGGTCAGCTTTGGAACACTTAGGAGGGAAAACAGTCAACCATGTGTATTCAGTCTACCATGACATTTAATGATGTTAAATATTTTACATTCATTTTTATCAAGGCATAATCATATTATTAGCTAACATAGCTATCATAATAACTATTGTTCAGGTCCTCTGGTCACTGTGAATATAAACAAATTAAATGAAGGAAACACTATTGGTGAAAAGTACAAACATGGGCATGTTTTGTGTATCTCAGCCTGGCTTTTAATAGCTCAGCAACAGAAAATTCTTTCTCCTCCCTCTCAACTAAATTGTGTCTCTTTAGTGGCTTTTCCCAAACTTTCTGGGTTCCTTTCCTGCAGTAACATTTCAATAGGCCTCCTGATGACATTGTGACCTCCCACTGACCCTCTTGCTTCTTGCAAGTCCCTTCTCTCACAAACCTATCTTGGTATGTCCACATTTCTTTTCACTTCTTACTGTTTCCAAGTGCTCTGGTTGGCTTTCCCTTTGTTCAGGTCATCAATAGGTCTTGATAATTCAGTTCACAGATCACTGACCCAGCAAGGTCATAACTGAACTTCAAATGAAATCCTTTTAATTGTGGCATGTGCTCCTGAGCTCCTCAGAGAAAAGGCTCTGTGTGGGGGTGAAATAATGCAAGAAGTAAGAACAAACTACTGCTTTTCTAAACATTTCCAATAATTCCACAAGCAAGCAGTGAAGGAAAAATTGGTATATTAACTCTGGAGGGATGTGAACCCAGAGTGTTCTATGATGACCTGAGGCTGTTAGATAAAGTGCTGGAGCAAGGTCTAATGGACCTCATGGTCTGTGTTGGATTGTACAATTGGTAGAAGGAAGGATGACCTCTCCTCTTCGTAACTTGGAGTTGTTCAGAGGGACAAGCCAAATTCCTTTCTTTGCCTGGAATATGAATTATTGGCAATTCTCCCTTAGACCTTTGGATACAAAGACTCAAATTCCTGAAGAAATCTTCAATTTCCATTCCTGTTTCTTTCCATCTTTCTCTCTAAGTACCTGCCTAATCATCCTGCAGAGAGAACTGGAATTCTGACTGCAAGTGAAACCTCTGCTCTGCTGAATGTTCCCCTTGACTTAGGATTCTTCAGCTTATTTATTTATGTGTATTATAATACAGAGATGTAAGTGCCCTTACCAAGAATGCCATGCACTGAAACCTCTGGTTTTACGCAGAAACTTTCAGCCCTCAAGTGAAAGGGCAGGGGGGAAAAATGTAAGAAAATAACAAAGGCACAACACCACCACAAAGCAAAAGTACAGGGCGTTGAGGTGACATGTGCAAAAGGATGATTGTTTGGAAACTTCCTTTCTACCAAGAAACAATTTCCTATAAGACCAAGCTAGGGAAAATATGCAGTTAATCATCCAGCATGTGAATAAGGTTAAATAATGGAATAACTTAGGTAAAGATGCTATAGTTGGCTGAAAACCTCTGAATGGCAATTGTTTAATACAAAAGAAATACTGGCAAAGTCTTGAGTCAGAAATTCCTGGTTGATTGAACTCTCCATTCCCACTGTCCCTTAGCAAACCTCCCAGTAAGCTGAGGAGGTTTGCCAGTGCCATGAAATATTTTGGTTTCATGGAAGATTGTTTATCTTGGCTGCTAAAACTTTACATGTCATCCCTTACCTTCTCTTGGGTTGAAAAACACTCAACTCACAGAAGAGATAAGAGAAGTTGCCCTTTGGAATAAAAACAAAGAAAATACATTTGGATTTACCAGATACTTCCTAGAATGAGTGAAGACTTGCATGCTCCTTAAATGTCCCCTCACCATCTGTCGCTTTCCCCAACTTTAACCTCCTCCAAGACAGGTTTTCTTAAGACTGAATGATGGGAATTTATACCAGCCTCAGACCACTCAGGATATGACCCATTTTTTTTTTAAATAGAACAGACTCCTTTGCCCAATCACAATACTGAGTTCATTATAATTTCCACCATCAATACCCAATTGTGAATAAAATAATAAAAATAACAGAGTAGTTTATCACAGAACTGACTTCCAAATAATTCTTTCATCCACATTTTTTTTTTCTGGTAAATACAGGACCTTTGTAATTTCTGTAGGAAAATTGAAGTGATTTATGTAAAATAAAACATGAGAGGTTTAATAAGTTAGGAGGAATCATAACCAATGAAACAAAAAAAGTGACAATGTGGGGGAAGGCATTTAACTAACTAGCCCTGGTTAAATATGCCAATATGACTGAAGGTTCTACATCTTTCCATAAGTGATGATTTTAGGATATTTTAAAGCTTGCACCACCCTCACAACGATGCAGCTGCTGTGCTGTTTTTCTTGGCAAGCATCAGGATCCTTTGTGGGGACTGAACAAACCTGAGCTTCGAAGCAGAGCAGCTCTAGAACCAGACTGCTGGATGGTTCTCCTGAGAGTTCAAATATTTGAGTAAAAAATATGTGTAAAACTCACTTCTTGTTTGGATGCAAGGAAATATGGACACTTAACCAGGTGTGAAAACATGGCTGAGCTTCTGTAAATGTGGTGTTGGGTATCTCTCATCTCAAGGGATGATGGGAAATGAGCCTTCCCAGGCCACAGACTCTTGGCAGAACAGTTCAGTTCTACAACACTCACAAAGAAGTGTCCATCTCTACTTTGTTGACCTGGTTTCCTTAGGACTTTCAATTAGGAGTGCATTCCTTTTCTCCCTTTACTGTTTTCTGGTTTAGTCCAGGTCAATAAGCACCTGAAGCTTTTTGGACAGCAAATAATAAGCTTAATCAGCCTCCTGATGAGTGAAAATGCTCTCGGAGTCTTACAGCACTTGAGCCTTTGGCATTTTCCTATTCAAGATAAGCCTAGATAATATCTGGGATCAAATGTAGTTGATGAGGTTTGAAGTGCCCAAATGCATACTCCTTTTTTTTTTTTCTTTTAAAGAGAACTTAGCCCAATTACACTAAAAAAAAAAGTAGACTATTAAGTACATGGTTTCCTCACCAAAAACTTCTCTATTTAAAAAAAAAAATGTTTTCTTTAGAACTAAAATATAAAAGTGGCAAGAAGTTTCTTCAGGAAAATTCGTTGCTTATGGGATGCAGAGAGGCTAGGAAAAGAATATTTTAACCTGGCAAACAGCCGAAGCACACAATCTTAATATCTGTAGAAGTTACTAAAGTCCTTAATTTGAAGAGGACTGAGAGAGAGAAAAAAAAGAATAGTTTTATAGGAATAAACAATCCATAAGCAATGCTAGGTGACCTTTTCAGAAACATAACATCCATGACTTTCTTTGGTAAATTAACTTTGTTCGAGTTACTCTTCATAAACAAGAGAATGCCTTAACCATTCATTTTAACTTACTGTTGTTAAAATTAAATCCATATTTCTAGGGTGTTCCCTGCCCCCCATCTATCCTTCTGTAGCCTAAGTAGTCCCAGGCACTCTGCAGGATTCCTCATGCAGGTGACTTGCAGGAGACCATCACTTTTCCTGATTACTACATCATCATTCAGTGCACTGAGGTTATTGTCCTTTCAACACGTATTTTACTCCATCACTCATCATGAACAGATAGATGAAAACAAACACAAGTCAAATACATTCCTCATGAAAGAACTAAGAGTTCCCTTTTTCTAGATATGGTCTCCAAGCCCCTGGATGGAACCAAAAGGAAAGATCTGAGTCATCCTGTAAAAGGGGAACTTGTTTCAGTAAACTTGGCAACAAAGCCATCTGCCCGGAAGATCCACTTTCTGTGGCACCTGACTTGCGTTGTCCTTGCCTAGCTACCCCTTTCAACTTCTGTTGCAGGCTTGCAAGGATGACTTCCTCCCAAGCCAGTTTCCTCTGCCTCTGAGCCCCACCCAGCCCATGACCCACTGTCTGGTCTACACATGGCCGAGGCTCGCCCAGAAGTATGGTTGCCTCATAACTACTTCATAATGATGTTAAAAGTATGTTGCCATAACGTAGTGGTTAATCGGGACAAAGTGTAAATCATCTCTGTGGCACCGTGGGGAAACCAGGGAATGACACACATCCTTGTCAAAGGTCTGCCAACAGACCCTGGAGATAATATAAAATGAGTTTGAGTTTTAGACAAAGCGAGTGCTGGTTTGAGAAACAATGCAGTGTCATGAAGTCCCTGTCAAATAATGTTTCAATTCAAATAAATTTGACTTATTCAGTATTAGATATCATAGGAACCCAGAGAGAAAAAGGTCATTTCTGACTAGAAAATTTGGAAGGACTGTATGAAGAAGGTAGCACTTGAGCAAGATTTTGAAAATTGTGCCGAATGTGGGTTCCTCACAAAGGGGTGTGGGAAGGAACACGTGTGAGCCAGAAGGAACAGTACCAGCAAAGGCATGGGGCAGAAATGGGAACTGGTGTAGCAAAGAGGGTAGGAGAGAAGCTGGAGAAGCAGCCTGAGGGCCCTATCTTGGTTGGTCTGACTTCCATGCCCAGGTAGGTAGACTATTCTCTACAAAAAAGACTGTCCTTGATGGTTTCTGGGCAGGAGATTGTCATAATCAGAGCACTGTTCTTAGAAAAAAATGAAACTGACCAGGCAAGTGGCTTGGGTTGAAGAGAGGAAAGACAGAAAGCAGACAGCAGCTGGAAGGCTGATGCAGTAATCCTCAAGTGAAGTGAAGGACTGAGTCATGGATGACAGTGGTGTTAGAAGTAAGGGGAAGACGGGAGAAACAACAACAAAAAAAGCATGAGTCAAAGACCCGGATGTAAGCTGGACCTGAAGGGTGAACAAGAAGAAAACTACAAGGTCACATCGAGGTTGCAAGCCCATGTGACCGGGATGGCTATGTCACTAAGAATGGTCACAGGAACTTGTCTGAGATATAGTTCACTTAAAGGAACATGCAGATATCTAAGTCCAGCTAGCATATGGGGGACTGCAGGAGAAAAGAGAGCTAAGAGCCAGAAATGGTGATGGGGCAGGGTCTGCATAAGGTGGGACCCCAAGACAATTAGCATACCATTGCTCACTTAATCAGTATCAATTAATAAATATCAACTAATAAGAGTGGAGAAGGGGATAAATATATCAATATATATTTATAAGCCCCACTTGTAGCAAAGATTGAACTCACTGAAATTCAGATACAGATAAAGGCTGGGAAGTATAAAAGACCTGAGGAAGTAGGAGCTCTAAAAAGCTTAAATTGAGAACATTTCAGCAGTCTAGAATTTACTTAATAAAACGGCATCTAGGTGGCTCAGTCAGTTAAGCATCCAACCCTTGGCTTAGGTTCAGGTCATGATCTCACAGTCACGATCTCATGGTTGTGAGCTCAAGCCCCAGGTTGCACACATGCACTCTCTCTCTCTCCCTCTCAAAAAGCAAAAAATTAAATTAAATTTAAAAAATAAAATAAAATACACATACCAGGATGTAATTGTATCATAGAACATAACTTGCATTAATGAACTATAGCAACCACTCACAAAATCCAAGAATATTTTTTAAAGTACCAAGAGTACTGCTTTACTCAATAAATTATGTAATCAAAATGAATCTATGGCATTCTTCTAAAGTAGTGGAATTTCTGAATCCAAGAATCCAGGCACCCTGCCGCCAGAAGTGGCTCATTACACAGGAAATCCAATAGTTTGAATCTCTCATTGAGAACAATGCTTCCGTTCATCAACTGTTGTACATAGTTTTTTTGGGGGTTTGTTTGTTTGTTTTCCTCCTAAACTAGCAACATGTTGTAGCAGCTAAGTTAGAGACAATGGTTGTTTCTCCAGACACTTAATTTCTTTGTCTCTCTCATTTCTTGAGAGGTTGGGTGCTAGTGGAAGATAAGTATGTGTACTTGTCCAAAAATTTTTCAGTAGCAGGAAAGAAATGGGAAGGGGTGCCTGGGTAGCTTAGTTGGTTGAGCATCGGACTTTGGCTCAGGTCATGACCTCACAGTTCATGAGTTCAAGCCCTGCATCAGCACGCTGCTGTCAGCACAGAGCCCACTTCGAGTCCTCTGTTCCTCTCTCTCTTTGCAGCTCCCCTGCTTGCATTCTCTCTCTCAAAAATAAAGAAACATTTTTAAAAATCTTAAAATAAAGAAAAGAAATGGGGAACAGTGATAATATCACCAACGTTGTTTATGTAGCATCCTTACTTGATAGAGCTGAGAATGGTCTTAGAATTATTTCATTACACCACTATACATGGAAAATATTATAGTGTTCGTGTTATAGATATTTTAGCTTGGCCAATAAAACTTTCTGTACTCTACCAATAAAGCATGTTACTAAGATGTCAACTTTTTTTTTTTAATTTTAATTTTTTTAAATGTTTATTTTTGAGAGAGACAGAGACAGGCTGTGAGTGAGTTAGGGGTAGAGAGAGAGAGGGAGACACAGAATCCAAAGCAGGCTCTGGGCTCCGAGCCATCAGCACAGAGCCCAATGCGGGGCTCAAACTCACGAGCTGTGAGATGACCTGAGCCTGAGTTGGAGGCTCAATTGACTGAACCACCCAGGCACCCCTAAGATGTCAACTTTTAAACCTGAGTCTCCTTTGGTCAGTTCTTTCTAAACTTTTTTGTTAACATTTATTTTTGAGAGAAAGATAAAGTGTCAATGGGGGAGGGGTAGAGAGAGAGAGAGGGAGACACAGGATCCGAACCAGGCTCCAGACTCTGAACTGTCAGCACAGAGCCTGACATGGGGCTCGAACTCGTGGACCGTGAGATCATAACTTGAGCTGAAGTTGGATGCTTAACTGACTGAGCCACCCAGGTGCCCCTGGTCAGTTCTTTCTAAACCCCCATACCAAATATATCATCTGAGATGATTTTCACCAAAGTTCCCTTGGTCGCAGAACTAAACAGAATTAATAATTTGACGAATCCCAGCCTTTCGTTTTCAAAGAAAATAATTTTGGTACAGGAGTGATAGCGGTGGGGGTGGATGGAGGTACAAAGGAGGGAGTGAGCTGGGTAAGCAGAGATGGGAGGTGCATTGCCATATGCAAAATTTAGCTCTTAACTATAAATAAATAAACACACAACTAAAAAGAAAAAGGATATTCTAGTTCTTTCAGTGGAGTCCAGAAATTTGAGTTACTCCTCACCTTTTCTCAAACCAGCTGCCAAAGATAAGGTAAAATGAGTTCCAACTAATGGAATTCATAAATCATTTGTTAACTATGAACATCATTCCATTTCAAAATTCTTTTGTGTGTGGTTCTCAAACAAGTTGGAAGCTAAGGCATTTAAAATACCTCCCAAACAAGTTGGAAGCTAATGCATTTAAAATACCTCTCAGGAAATACTGTCCTTTCTTCACGGCCATAAACCCTTGAAGGAAGGAGGAGATGAGGGTCTAACCATTCTGCCTTCCTGGTCCACCAAGGGGCTTTCCCACAGGCAGACGGTAGCAGAGACAGGATCGGTCCCTGTTTTGAAAAGGGAGTTAGCAAAGGTGAAAAAGCATAGTTCAGACACCCTTACAGTTGGTCCTCATGTATTCATGGAGACCTAGTTTTGTGAGGGATTCAGAAATGAATAAAACGCAGTCCCTTCCCTCAGAAGACTGGCTCAAGGGAGGCACTTGGAAACTGCCCATTTGTTGCCACTGTTGGAAATGGTGGGGCCAAGGGACTTCTGCTCTGGGCGCCCTGGGCTATTGCAATGTTCCTACTACATCCTCTTCTCAGCCTAGGTGGAGTGACTGCGCAGAAGTATGAATTGCTTAGTTCGTCTTGGCCCCTCCCCTTTCTCTCCTTCCCGGTGTTGCTTGCTGTCCCTGCCCCAGCCATGTCAGAAATCCTGGCATCTGGCTCAAACCATCCCCCTCTACCCCCAGGAAATGGTCTGAAGTCAGTCATTCAACAAGAACCGTCATGTATTTCTCCTGTGACTAGAGCACAGCAATGCATCTTTAAGAGGAAATTGTCACTCTAAAGTAAGGCGGCTGCTTTTCTTATATGACTTCTTGAAAGCCATGTCCTCCATTTCTATAGAGCCAACACCACCTCCACCCATGGCAAGAATTTAAGTCCCAGTGATGCTTTCACTCAAGACTTTTGTCTTAGCTTGGGCTGCTATAACAAATCACCACACTGAGTTGCTTGAACAACAAACATTGATTTCTCACTGTTCTGAAGGTTGAGAAGTCTGAGATCAAGGTGCCAGCATGGTCAAGTTCTGGTGAGGGCCCTCCTCCTGGTTTGCAGAGAGCCACCTTCTTCCTGTGTCCTCCTGTGGTGCACAGCATGTCTCTTCTTATAAGAGCACTAATCCCATTCATGAGGGCTCCACCCTCATGACCTGCTTACCTTCCAAAAGTCCCACCTTCTAATACTATGGCATGTGGGGAGGGGGTTAGGATTTCAACATATGATTGGGGCAGAAGGATACAGGCAGGGCATAAGCAGATTTGTTGCCACTTAATCTCATTCACAATTGTGAGTTGGTGAGTGGGGCAAGGATTTTGGAGACAACGCCCTTCTGGATCCTTGAGAAATCACTCCATTCACTTGATCTCATCCACTGTTCAACCTCTGAGCCTGCACTATCTCACACTATTGTTATGGTAAGCAGTAGCCACTGTGGTTGTTTTTATTTAAATTATTTAAAATCAAATAAAATTTCAGATTTCAAATCTCAATCACTTTAGGCACATTTCAAGGGCTCACTGCCTGGAACAACAAAGAACATTTCCATCTTTGCAGAAATTTCTAATGGACAGCACTGCTGTGAACCTATATTCAAACCATGGCTGAGGATCACTTTCAGAGGTGAAGTTCATGTAACAGCAATTTATTTATATAAAAAATTGGCCACAATAAAAAATTTAAACTATAATTATGCAAGACAATTTACTCTTCCACACATAAAAGGAGCAGAGACAAGGTTTCCATTATACACCAAAGAAAGAACATAAAGACTTCCTAGATACAGTTAGGACTGGACTGAAATGAGTTAGAAAACAAAAAAGCTGATCTTTCAACAGACTTAGTCTTTGGAGATCTATGTAAAGAGGTACTTCATAATTATAATAATCCTCACACAATACTTGGAAATTCACATAACTATTTTAATCTGTATATTGTTGCTTCAGTGTCTAATAAAAACGCATATGGAAAGCCTGTGGTGTTAAAATTTTATATATCACACACAAAGCACAAGAAAACGTCTACCCAATCAGTTACAGGGCTCTGAAGTACAGAAACCAGGAGTGAAAAGACTAGCATTCAGTACAAAGAAACATCATATGACAGCCACTCATGAAGACCCTCCCAGTATTCTAGCAGCTGGGGAACCTTGTCTTGCCTCTTAAAGCCCTAGTTGGTGCTCTCTTTCTCCTTAGCAGCAGAGTAGTGGCTTTTCCAGACCGAGAATGTTCTTGGCCCTTTGCTTTCTGCGGGCCTTCTCTGCAGCTTGCCAATAACCCGGGGAGTGTAGGCTAAAGCAGCTGTGAAGGTGGCAGCAAGGTAGAGCTGTGAATTGCAAGCCAATGAGATTTTGAGAATAACCAGCTTGGTGGCTGAACTTCAGAAAGAAACATTTCCATTCCTGAAACTCCTCAGCCCAACCCCAGTCTGGATCCCTCTCTATGTGTAATCCATCCCTTCATAAATGACAAAATGCAGAAGGCATAAAGGAGGAAGCCAAACATGAATTCTAGAGGACTTCTCTGCCTCTTCCTCCCTGTTTCACCTAATTCCCAAAACTAACTCCCCTTCCCCAGGAAAGCTCACACTGAGGGCAGCTTACCACTCATGGACACAGAGAATCAGTCCTCCATTTTGAGCATGAGCATGAGCAAGGATCCCGAAGATCCTTGGTCTGTCCTACCTACAGGCCCGCATCACACTAACTGTCCTGGTACCCCAACATGAAACCTGACGACTGACCTTTTACAGCTGTAGCAATCAGTCAACACATACTTATTGGCACCAGTTATGGACCCAAACTCCTTGCCTTCATGAAGCCTCCAGACAGAAGTACTTTCTTCTTAAAATGAAAAAAATCTGAGAACAAAAAGTGATATACAGTCACCGAGGCTTTAGCCACTGATGGCTGGGTGTTTAAAGTGGACAGTGCAGGGAGATTTTTGAGGGGCACAGGAGGCCATACTTGAGTGGAATGGCCATGGTGTTAGAGACAGGGAAAGGAGAGGGAAAAGTACCCTGAAGGTCAAACTTGGCATAGCTGTCATTAAGTTCCTGGCTTGGGCCCTCCTCCATTTCATCAAGAAGTTTCTGGGAGTTAGTTACAAGCATCTTTCCCTTCCTTTGTTTTCTCCTTAATTTTGTTCATGGTTTCCTCAAATACTTTTACTGAAAGGGTTACACTGAGAGCATCCATTAATTCTCTAGAATTCTCATGTTAATATACAACTTCTATAAATGTAATATTTGTGCCTTTCTGAAATTCATGTTACAACCTGGCTTCAATGGGATGGTGTTAGGAGGTAGGGTCTCTAGGAGGTGGAATAGGTCCTGAGGGTAGAGTCATAATGAATGGGATTAGTTTCTTTATAAAAAAGGCCTCAGGGAGCACCCTTGCCCCTGTCTGCCATGTAAAGACACCAAGAAAAAGCAGCTTTCTATGAACCAGAAAGCAGGCTTTCACCAGACACCAAATCTGTCAACACCTTGATCTTGCACTTTCCAGCCTCCAGAACTGTGAGAAATAAATTTCTGTTGTTTTATAAGCAACCCAGTATATAGTATTTTGTTACAATGGCCTGAACAGACTAAGACCATAGCCCTAAAACAATACACCTTTCTCCTTATCATACTCTACTCAGGACAAGAAGTAGCATATCGTCTGTGGTATCAGCTTTAAGATGGCTCTCATGCTTACAGGGAGAAGGGTCAGAATAAAGCCGACTGGTTGGGAGGTACCCCCAAGCACCTTCTTGTCTTCCAGACTGGATGGGAACATCGTATTGGAAACTATAAGCAAGTCTGAACATGTTTCAAAGCTTGCAGGCAGAGGTAGGTTGGATCAGCTACAGAGCTGCTCTATGACACCAGTAAGATGACAGTTTTAATTGCACTTGGTGGATGAGCTAATTATGGTCAGAAAGTTAGCACTGGGGTTGCAATGAATGTCACATTTTTTTTCTGGGAAACACAGCACACAGGTGACATCCTTCTGCAATTCAAGTGTTTCTTCAAGAGTTTGGAAAGATATTTAAACCAAAAGAGTTCAAGATAAAGGGGAAGGGCGAAAAAAGAGTATCTGTGTGTGACTGTGAAGGTTGAGTGGTGAGCAGGAAGTGGAGTTCAAAAGAGGTAGAATAATGGCTCACAAAAGGCAGCAATAAGTGGGAAGAAGCAATTAATTGGATCAGTCTGTTAAGGCTCAAAACAGTCTGATAGAAAGACGACGTAATATCCTGATTCCCAAGTCAGGATCCCAAATCTTCCATATGACTAATAATTAAAGCCAGCTCTTGGGAAATAAATTCTTGAATTTGTATATTCAAAAGGGAGGATGCAGTTAGCCCTTTGACCTTACTCCAAACTTTCTTGTAGGGGGTAAATTCTGTAAGATCCTCCAGAAACTGTTTGGAAGCACTCTATATAACCGTGACGAATTTGAGGTCCTCATGAAAGGTCCAGGAAACAGCCTTCACTTCCAAATGTCCAGCCACATCCTACACAACCCCCAGAGTTTGCTTTTGAAGACTCAACTGCTAGCCTCAGCATGGACGTCAGGAAGGTTTACTGACGATATTGTTGGTTTTTGTATTTCTTTCTCCATTTTTTTTTTTTTTTTACCCAACATTTATACTTGCAGGGACACATATACATACACTAACGCCACCAAGAATCTTGGCAGAAACAGGAAAGCTAGTTCCACTATGGTGAGCAGTGGTGAAAAACAGGCCAGGGGTTTGGACGTCAGAATGAAAAGCAGATGCACTCCCAGCCAGCTCTCCCTGACCACTCTCACCTGGGCAGAACCCCAGGCTGCTAGGGGAAGGAATGACCCTGGTCTCTGTCAAGAGTTACCAGTGTAATTGTGCTCAATGTAGATTATTTTCATGTTGTTTTTAACCTGGATAATGACCCTGCCTTCACCTTTGGGGAGGCTAGTTATCCAAATCTGTGACTAAGAATAAAGTAAGTGACAAAAAAACCATTGAAGTGCTTGGCACTGACAGTTGAGGAATAAATAGAAAAAAGTCAAGGGTTCTTCTCTCTCCTAAGGATGAAAAAGGGAAGCATAAAGTGGCCCCAATGTTAGGAACAGTGGAGGATGAATTGCACCGTTGGTAAGGTGGCAGAAAATAGGCCAGCAGGAGCTGAATGCCATCACCAAGGGCAGTATGAATGAGGGTTCCATGTAGAGAACAGCGAGAAGCAAGGCACCAGCAGAGACCAAACCAAAGGTTTAAAGAGCACAGGGAGCAAAAGGCGGCTTCTGGTCAGTGCTCAACATCCTTTGGAATCACCTGTGATCACACCTGGGGCAGTGGTGGGGGAGAAGGGCCTCTAGCCCCAGAGACTGATTTAGTAGGTCTGGGCTGGGGCCAGTTAATTTGCATGTCTAACAAACTACCAAGTGGTGCCAACACTTCTGGTACTATAGATAGACACATTTCTGTAAAACAGCTGGATTGAGGGGCACCTGGGTGGCTCAGTCAGTTAAGTGTTCGACTCCAGCTCAGGTCATGATCTCATGGTTCGTGAGTTCAAGCCCTGCATCGGGCTCTGTGCTGATAGCCTAAAGCCTGCTTTGTATTCTTTGTCTCCCTCTCTCTCTGTCCCTCCCCAACTCACACATTGTCTTTCTGTCAAAAATAAATAAACGTTAAAAATTTTTTTAAAAACAGCTTTATTGATATTCAAGACTGAAATATTACAGGAAACTCAGTCTCCATGTTCCTTTAGCAGGCAGTGCAAAGGCATATTCGGTTAGGTGTCCTGGTAGAAAATAATGTTGACTTGCTTACAGGTGAGAAGCATCAAATCTGTCCAGTGGAGCCCATGTTCCCACGAACCAGGGGAGAGGGTTCACTACCAGGTGTTGGCTCTCTGTAATGGAACCATCTCTGTCATCAGGGTCCTACTGGGAAAAGTTTGGTTCAAATATACACACAGCTTTTTGAACACTTCTATAAATTAATGGAAGCTCGTTGTTATTCTATTATTGTTTCTTCGTGTTCTCAGTCTTTAAGACAAATCGAGATATCCCTGCATGTTATACCAGAGATTTTTCTCCCCTTCTTTGCAACAATGGTTTATATCTAGGCCTATTAAAAGCCCTTGGAGACTTCTGCACACCTGTCAAGAGAACCAAGAATCACATTAGCTCCGGAAAGAGAGCTGAGATTGTTCAACGCATTGGCTTTCTTTGGTGTTGGACTTGATTTGGTGGTGATGGAATGAGGCGCTCTCAAAGGGAAATTGCAGGGATATACACAGTACTTTCAACTGAAAAAGTCAATGACTCCCAGACAGGTATATTCTGTTTGGCCATCTAAAAACTGTGTCCCCGGGTGATCTGAGCAAAACAGCCACTTCAGCTATTGGTTGAAAAGCCTCACTTCCACTGTAAAACCATTTCAGCACTTGTTCATTAAATTTAAAACATCAAAGAGGATTTGCAAATCTGGAAAACATTTATGAAAAATTTAAATGGGGTGTCACTTTGGCAGTGTAAGTGGCATGAACTGTTTGATTTTCAACTATTTACAGATGTATCTGACTCTGGGATTAATACATATATTTTCTAAGAGAAATTGGGTATGCAAAGTTTTGACCAAATTGACCTAAAAAACAAAAAATTAGTTTAAATATATATAATGTGGACCTATTCTCTTGTACATTAGTGTGTCTTTCTGTGTGTGAGAAAAGAGACACATTTTTTCCAAATTTGTAATTTTTTGTAGCTCTTGATTACCAGAGATTCTGCATCAGAAAATTTAAGAACATAATGTTCTATCCTCATTTTTGTTTGGAATTCCTAAGTTCCAAATTTGCCAAATCCTTTCTTCCCTAGTTGATATTTATGTTTGGGAACTTTCTTTAAATAACTATCTGGACACTGGTCACATAAGACAATGCCAAAAGACAATATGAACTGGGAACGTATCTGGCCCTCTACAAGTCTAGAAGTTTTCTTAAATACTGTTTTTCTGCTACAGATTCCAGTAAATCAAAGATTCTATGACTCAGAGCTTCAACCCTTGGGTGGGGGGGAGGGGAAAAGGGAGACAGTTCAACTCTTAGCCTAGAATATTTTGGAAGATTGTTTTCTGTAATTCATATTTTAGTTGTTATTTATGTCACTTCTTACCCTTAAAATGATTTGATGTGATTTACGTAAGCACATACAATACTTGTAAAATGAAGCCGAGAACATGAGGAAAAAGAAAAAAAAAAATAATTGCCGTAAGTACACTTCACTAGAAGTCTGCATATTGGGATCTGCACTTTCTAGCAGCCAATCCAGAGAAAGAAACACTCTTTGAAACTATTTTCAAAAAAAGCAGTTGCTCGGGAAAAGTATAGTTGGTCCTGGTATTGGTACTAGTAAGACTTGAGTGAAAATTTTTTACATGGGACAGTGCAGGGCAAATACTGTATAATTTTCTCAATAACTTTCCTCCACAATATATTTATGACTTTTTAAAAACTTGAGTTTTATACATTCCTCAGTGTAGGCCAATGGCTCAACCCTAGAGAAGAACTCAGCAGAGAATGGCATGAGATGGTAGCATAATGCGTTCCAGAAAATCAGGGTACCCTCATCTGGCTTTATCAATGAAGAACATTTCGTGCATTTAACAAAATGAACAGGCTGCACGTCCTTCAGGCAGTTTTCCTGAAATACTATTGTCTCAAAAACAAGCCTTTGAAAAATGTTGAACAATATCACACAATCCTCCTCCTGCATTCCACTTAGGGAACTTTTAAAAAATCCTCTTTAATGGTATTTCTCAAATCTCAATCCCATGTCTCAGTCTTCACAAAGCTTCTCCCTTCTCACTGACCTTGGTTGGTCATCATCACTTCTCAATCTCCTTCAGTCCAGAAACACCTTGGGAAGATATCTCAGGACAAGTTGGAATAGTTTAGATAGAATAAAGTTTTAGATTCCTAAAGCATACCTCCGACTTTAAAAGTGTTGTTTTGGGGGCTTCTGGGTGACTCAGCTGGTTTAGCATCTGAGTGCAGCTCAGGTCATGAATTCATGGTTCATGAGTTCGAGTCCCACATCAGGCTCTCTGCTGTCAGCACAGAGCCTGCTTTGAATCATCTGTCCCCTTCTCTCTGCCCTTCCCCCACTCTCTCTCTCTCTTAAAAATAAATGAACATTAAAAAGAAAATGTTACTTTCTTTTTCCTACCGAAATAAGTTGTGATATCTTTGGATCTCAACCTGCTTTTACAAACATCCTTGCCCCTTGCAAATTCTGCACTTTCCCAGAGCTTTTTCAATGCTTGAACTGTTTCCTCTTGTGAGATCTCTCTCAGATCCCACCTCATGTTCAAGGCCAGTCAACTGTGTATCCCTCATATCGATTAGAACAATGTGTTTCTCAAAGTTGGAGATCAATTAATATTGAATGAATGACTGAACAAGTGAATGAATCATGTCAGAATTTTCTCTTGGCTTCATTACGCAGGAAAGTAAGGGTTGTTTTGGGTTTTTTTTCTTTTTTTTTTCATTATTTTTCATTTATTTGACTTAATCCTTTCAGGGGAAAACAGACTTTATGACCAGCCTTGTCACTCCTTAAAAACCAAAGAGAAAAGCTTTCCTATGTGATCCTTCCCAGGAAACAGAAAACCTTTCAAGTGAGCCACGCATTGTATTCTCTTAAGGAAGCCTTGTTTCACACCACCAATCAGAGCATCTGTGAGGGCAAGCCTAGTCGTGACACAGGGAAATCCACAGGTTAGGAATTTGCTCAAGAACTTGAGACCAGGCAGCTTCAGCATGGGAGCTATAGCTCAGTTAGGAAAGAGGCACGGGCGCTCAGGAGCATCATTCACTCTTCACCTGCCTGCTATTACAGGTGCAATGACACCACAGGACACTGTGATTTATCAGAGGAAAATAGCCTGGTAATAGGAGGAGAACTAGGCCTCATTAAGATGAAGCAGTGTCTGATATCCTTGAGTCAGACAAAAGAGAATATGAAATTGATGTGGTCAGCACTACCGCCAAGCTGCATTTGAAAAGAATCAAACGAAGTGGCAATTGACAGCACTTTAGGAGGAAAATACCCACAAATGAAACATAAGCTTGTGGAATGTAAACCTCTCGTTTTAAATGCGTTAAAATATGACTCTGCATTTGATTTCCTTCCACAGTGAGATCATTCTGAGCAAATCTATAAAAGGAACAAGGTGTGTACATTTAATATGCTCCTGTCAGAGCCCTACAGCAAAGGGTAGTGGTAGGATTAATTTAATTACCAAACTCTCATCATCTTAAAATAAGTATGGGCATGTTTCTAGTGCTGGAAAGACAAAAATGTTTCATGAAAGAAGGACAAGAGAGAACTCCTGACTTGGACAGCACTGCGGCCCTGGCCACAGCCCTCGAAGATCCTCAGCCATTAAAGAAAGGGGATATCAGTTAGCCAATGTCGCTTCACTTTCTGCCACCTCCCAAACCGCAGGTAAGACGAGGTATTTGTTTGAGGCACCCCTAAGCTAGGGAGCCACGCAGTCTGTAAATATGAATAGCTTTTATTCAGGTGAAAGTTGATGTTCTGGAGTTGCTTCAAAAGAAGACGGTCAACATGGTTTTGTTTGAGAAACAAATGACCACTAGGAGTCTTTCTTCTATATGGTATTGCTTGCTTTTGTTTCTTGTTATTTACTGATTGACAGGAGAAAAGTTGATTTTTTTTTTACCCCAAAAAATGTCTTTATTCATGTTTTCCATGCAAATCTTCCAAAGACACTTTACCTTATCTCCCACTCAGGAGACCATCTCCAGCCTTTTAAAATCCAGTCTTTGATGTTTGCCCCTACCACTACTATATTTCTAAAATAGCCAAAAAGCAGCATTGGGCTATGGAGACTTGCAGCTCCTTGGAGGTGCCCCCAGGGTCCAGTCCATACTGGAGACCCAACCTTGAGGTGCTGCCACAACCTTAGGTCTTGTGCTCCCTCCTGGTTACGATGTTCCTTCTTCCTTACCCTAGTTGTTATTTTTAATTTTTTTTAATTTCTTAATGTTTATTCATTTTTGAGAGACAGAGTTTGAGCAGGGGAGGGGCAGAGAGACAGGGAGACACAGAATCTGAACCAGGCTCCAGGCTCTGAGCTGTCAGCACAGAGCCTGATGCGGGGCTCAAACCCATGAACCATGAGATCATGACCTAAGCCGAAGTCAGACGCTTAACCGACTGAGCCACCCAGGTGCCCCAGTTGTTAATTATTTCTAAAGTAAGAAATTTACGGACTTGAAATAAAGTGAGGCCACATTTTAAAAAGCATGAACACATAGCCTACTTCTTAATTTTAAAAATATCAAGTTAGATACATCTATATGTGATAGATATTACAGTTTTTAAAAATAATTTTAAAAAATAAAAATAAATTTCTTGTGGTTAGACTATTTCTCTAAAAAACAATATTTCTGTATAGAATAAATATTTGGAGAGCATCATCTTATTGGACATACAGCTCTTCCTCAGTCAACTGTGACAATAATAATAAAGGGTGCAGTCTGTGCTGTGGGAAAGGCAAAGTAAACCAAAAAGTGCAATATGTTCCTGGCAGAGATTTGCTTTGAAACATGACCTTACATAATTGCAAAAGAGAGAAATACTTTCCCATAATTCTTTAGAAACCTACCTCATCTGAATGGTTGATTTAAAATTAAGAAACAATAGATTTTTCTAATTTGAATCCTACTTCTTAAAATAAATAAGTTCTTCCAACAGGGCATGTGGCAGTGTGGTTAAGGGTAAAACAACGAATGGACCATGCAGAATTTCAGTTCTCTTTTTATGTTTATTTATTTTTGAGAGAGACAAAGAAAGAGAGCAAGCAGGGGAAAGGCAGGGAAAGAGGGAGACACAGAATCCGAAGCAGGCTCCAGGGTCTGAGCTGTCAGCATAGAGCCTGACGTGGGACTTGAACCCACGAACTATGAAATCATGACCTGAGCTGAAGTCAGATGCTTAACAGACTGAACAACTCAGGTGCCCTCAGAGTTTCAGTTCTGTTTTGCGTGATCAGGAGTTACTTCCTGAAACTTTCTGATCCAGCTATCCCCACTTACCAGGTGAGATTCAACAACTGACTTCTCACAGACTGAGAAAATTTCGCAATAATAATAAGAAAAAAGCTTCTCTTGAGAGATTCTGAATGTTGTGAATACTGAATTCAAGTCACAGCATTTACACCTTTTTAAAGAATCTTCTTAAGGGATTTACCTTCCCAGCCTCGACCCTCCTGGCAATTTTTTTCTAAGGAGAATTGCAATAAGCAAGAAGGTTAATTTTTTTTTTCCAGATCCTAGGAACAAAATAAATATGGTATATGTGATGTATAACAGGATGGGAGGAAAAGAGCGAGGAACCCCACATTGCCCTGCTCCAGACCCCTCTGCAAATGCACCCCTATAAGATTCCTGTAGCAGGCAAGGCAAAAAGGCAGAGTTTACTCCAAAAGCGATTCTAGGCTTAGAAAACAAACAAGCACTGCAAAAAATCACAGCCCTTTAATTTTCATGAAGAAATATGAACATTCCATTGTCTCTCTGTTTAGCATACAGCAAAGACTTATTTGTTAATGAGTTCTGTTTGTGAAGGAGATTTTGTATGCAATTTAGAAAAAAAATGTGAAAACCCCACAAATAGAAGAACCATCATTTCAACATTAATATAATTCTCTTTCCCACCCATTTCTCACAATCATGTACTCTTGATATATTTAATCTTTTGCGATGGTTCCCATAGCAACTCCTCCTGGTAGTGGCTGAGCTGAAGGCTACTGGAGTCTTGAAACCCAGCCCTGCCCTGGGCACTTTTTTTTTTTTTTTTTCTTTTCTTTTCTTTTCTCTCTCTTTCATTTATTTGTTTATATTAAACCTTGGGTATCTTAGAACTGTCCTTGTGTTGGCCATCAGAATCCTGTCAGAGATGAGAACATAAGGCCTTTTAAGGACAAAAGATGTGTTATTTTTGTTGTGTTTCATTTTTTGGTTTTCAAAGCAGAGGCCCTGATTCGTTTAAATCTGCTCTCCATCACCACTTGCAAATTTCCTAACAGCACTTCCAAACAGGAGGAGAGGCTCCTCAAAGAGGCATTAATTAAAATGCATCCCTAAAGAGTGAAAACATCACCTCTGCTCTGCCCTCAGTTCTAGGGTGACCAGGAAAACAAGATGCTGAAAATCCTGTATAAAAATTCATGGGGTGACACAAGCTGGGTGTGCAATGGCAGCATTGGGACCGTGTAATGCTCAAGAATTCAAATGGTAGGACATACTTCTCATTTCCTTCCTGCAATTTGTTTCTCTGCCCCCAGATAATACCAGCTCTGAGGAGTGGGCTTGGGGACTTGAAAATCAAATATTATTATTAATCACTGTAATTACTTTTCTTGGCCCAACTGTGGGGCTGGAAAGCAAATGAAATTCTCTTGAGTGCTGTCTTAACTGAAACATGTTGCTGAGCCATGATTACCTCATCCTTAGTCATCTTAAACTAGAAAGAGTGTTACTGCAAAAAAATTTCTTCTAAAATGTAACTGAGTCTGCTTATTTACATACTCAACTTATAAAAGACACAGCACTTTTTCCTAAAGATGAAGATAAGTCTTGCCCCTGACTCCCAAATGTCCAAAAGATGTCAAGTCAATAAAATGAGTTTAAAAGTTACTTAGACACCTCTGCGGGAGAATACATTTCTGTTTACCAGTTGAGCAAGATTAAAAGTTCAAAGTTAATAATACTTAAACATCTTGTTTGAAATTAGAACAATGATACTTCTAATAACTTGGTGGTAAATTCTCTTTTCTGATAAATGTACATCTGGGCCTCAATCGTTGCAAAACTCTGTAGGGTGCCATTCACATTGGAAAAGTCGTGGTATTTATTACGACCATTCTCCAGCAGATGGAATTAAAGTCTTTTGATCTGAAACAAACCAAAAACAGCATATTATGACAATTTTCTGTGAGTGGAAGGTAAAAAATCCTGAGGAAAGTATACCTTTTTCTAATTTACACAGAAGCAAATACTAACTATATTAAACGCATTCCATTTAAAGCCATCAGTATGGGCTACAGTGCATACCACAATATTTTGACTGAGATTTATGGTCAGATGAAACTATTAGTTATTTTTGTGCTATACTCAACAATGATTTGAAATTGTTTAAATTTTTCAACCAGCAGATTTACTATTAGCCAGTCAAGTTTCAGACCACATGAATGCAGTATTTTGGCCATTTATTAAAATGTCGCTGTGACTTAGCCTTATGGGTGGCACAAAACCCCAACTTTCATTTTGTGGTCTAGTTTAGACACCCTGCATTCTTATGTAATTTGGAGCACATCCTTACCCATCCAGTCTAGTTTCTTCACCTAAAAAAAATTATTACAGAATTCCTAAGATCTCGAATATATAATTGCATTGTAGTTAAAGACACACAGCCTTAAAAAAAATAAAAAGACTTGTATTTTATAGGACAAATGGTAGCATATGCAACACTCAAATCAGTCAAACACTATTTTTTGGGGGGGAGATATATATTGAGGTATAACTGACATATAATAAACTGCACATAATTAAAGTGCACAATTTGATAAGTTTTGATTTATGTAATACCCATCATCACCACAATCAAGGTAATGAACGTATCCATGACCCAGATAAATTCCTCATGTTCCTTTGTCATCCCTTCTTCCTGTCCTACCCCTCCTCCATCCCCATTCCAATTCCCAGGCAAACACTGATCTGCTTTATTTCACTATAGAATTGCCCATATTTTCTAGAATTTTATAGAAATACAGTTACATAATATGAACTCTTTTTTTCATCGAGCTTTTTTCACTCAGAATAATTGTTTTTTCTATTTCCATGAGAAACTCATTACTAGAAATGTTGGATTTGAATCCATGAAGACCACCATGTGTCTTAAGACATCTGAAGTATACCCTCATCGATTATTAACAATGTATTTTTCTGTTGATTTTGAGAAACGCAGTATCAGAATTGTCTGAATTTTAATAAAGAACAATATTATGGGAGCACCTGGGTGACTCAGTTGGTTGAGAGTCCAACTCAGTTTCGGCCTCAGGTCATGATCTCAAGGTGGTGAGATTGAGCCCCATGTTGAGCTTCACACTGAGGGTGGCGCCTGCTTAAGATTCTTTCCCTCTCTCCCTCTCTCTCTGCCCCTGCCCTGCTCACACACACTCTAAATAAATAAATAAGAACCATATTATGAAATCAAGTGAGAAGACCTCAACTACTAGAAGGTAAGGACTCTTAGATTTCTTCTGTCTCTAACGCCTTAGTATTTGTTTTACTTAACAAGCAATAGTCACTGTTTTTTTAATTAAGATTTAAAAAATCTTGGGGCACCTGGGTGGCTCAGTCTGTTAAGCGTCCGACTTCAGCTCAGGTCATGATCTCGCGGTCCGTGAGTTCGATCCCCACGTCGGGCTCTGGGTTGATGGCTCAGAGCCTGGAGCCTGCTTCCAATTCTGTGTCTCCCTCTCTCTCTGCCCTCCCCCGTTCATGCTCTGTCTCTCTCTGTCTCAAAAATAAATAAACGTTAAAAAAATAAAATAAATAAATAAATAAAAACCTTTAATTCCAGTGTAGTTAACATACAGTGTGATATTTGTTTCAGGTGTATATAGTGATTCAACGATTCCATACATTACTCAGTGCTCATAATGCTAAGTGTACCCTTAATTGTCTTCACCTGTTTCACCATCCCCTACCCACCTCCCTCTGGTAATCATCAGTTTGTTCTTTATAATTGAGAGTCTGTTTCTTGGTTTGTCTCTCTCTTTCTTTCTCTTTTTTCTTTCTTTCTTTCTTTTTCTTTCTTTCTCTTTTTTTTTCCTTTGCACATTTGTTTTGTTTCTTAAATTCCACATATGAGTGAAATCATATAGTGTTTATCTTTTCATATAGCATAATTCTCTCTATCTCCATCCACATGGTTGCAAATGGCAAAATTTCATTCTTTTTTGTGGCTGAATAATATTCCATTATATATATAATATTCCATATATATATATATTCCACATCTTCATATATATGTAATATTCCACTTATTCATATATATATATATATGTGTGTGTGTGTGTGTGTGTATATATATATATATATATATATATATATATATATCACTTCTTCTTTATCCATTCATCTATCAATGGATACTTGGGCTTTCCATAATTTGGCTATTGTAAATAATGCTGTAATAAACATTGGGGTGCATGTGTCCTTTTGAATTAGTGTTTTGTATTTTTTTTAATGTTTGTTTATTTTTGAGAGAGAGAGAGGAGGGACAGAGAGAGGGAGAGACCAAGGATCCAAATTAGGCTCTGTGCTGACAGTATGAAGTCCAGTGCAGGCTCAAACTCATGAACAATGAGATCATGACCTGAGCCGAAGTGGGACACTTAACCAACTGAGCCACCCAGATGTGCCAGTGTTTTTGTATGTTTTGGGTAAATACCCACTAGTGTGATTACTAAATCATAGGGAAGTTCTATTTTTAACTTTTTGAGGAATCTCCCTACTGTTTTCCACAGTGGCTGCACCAGTTTGCATTCTCACCAATAGTGCATGAGTGTTCTTTTTTCTCTATATTCTCACCAACACTTGTTATTTCTTGTGTTTTTTGATTTTACTCATTCTGACAGGTGTGAGTGATATCTCATTATGGTGTTGATTTGAATTTCTTTGATTATGAGTGATGTTGAGCATCTTTTCTTGTGTCCATTGGCCATCTGGATGTCTTTGGAGAAATATTTATTCATGTCTTCTGCCCATTTTCAATTGGATTATTTGTTTCTTTGGGTGTTGAGTTGTGTCAGTTCTTTGTATATTTTGGATATAACCCTTTAATGGATATGTCATTTGTAAATATCTTCTCCCATTCAGTTTTGATTGTTTTCTTTTCTGTGAAGAAGGCTTTTATTTTGATGTAGTACGAATAGTTTATTTTTGTTTTAATTTCTCTTGCCTCAGGAGACATATCTAGGAAAATGTTGCTACTGTTGATGTCAAAGAAGTTACTGCTTATTTTTTATGATTCTTATGATTTCTAGGTTTCACATTTATGTCTTTAATCCATTTTGAATTTATTTCTGTGTATGATGTAAGAAAGTGGTCCAGTTTCTTTTTTTTGCATGTAGCTGTACAGTTTTCCTAGCACCATTTGTCGAAGAGACTATCTTTTCCCCATTGGATATTCTTTCCTGCTTTGTCGAAGATCAATTGTGGGTTTATTTCTGAGTTTTCTATTCTGTTCTATTGACTTATGTGTCTTTTTTTGTGCCAGGAATATACTGTTTTGATTACTATAGCTTTATAATATAACTTGAAGTCTGGGATTGTGATGCCTCCAGCTTTGTTTTTCTTTGTCAAAGTTGCTTTGGCTATTTGGGGTCTTTTGTGGTTCCATACAAATTTCAGGATTGTTTATTACAGTTTTGTGAAAATGATGTTAGTATTTTGGTAGGGATTGCATTAAATCTGCAGAGTGCTTTAGATAGTATAGAAATTTTAACAATATTTGTTTTTCCAATCTATTAGTATGGAATGTCTTCCCATTTCTGTGTGTCATCTTCAATTTCTTTCATCAATGTTTTATAGTTTTCAGAGTACAGGTCTTTCACCTCTTGGACTAAGTTTATCCTACATATTACTTTCTGGTGCAATTGTAAATGGGATTGTCTTCTTAATTTCTCTTTCTGCTGCTTCATTATTAGAGTATAAAACTGCAACAGATTTCTGTACACTGATTTTGTATCCTATGACTGTACCAAATTCATTTATCAGTTCTAGTAGTTTTTTGGCAGAGTCTTTAGGGTTTTATATCAGTCCCTGGTAGGTTTTGGTGGAGTCTGCATATAGTGAAAGTTTTACTTCTTCTTTACTAATTTGGATGCCTTTTGTTTCTTTTTGTTCTTTGATTGCTGTGGTCAGGGTTTCCAGTATTATATTGAATAAAATTGTTGGGAATTTACATCCTTGTCTTGTTTCTTAGTATAATGTTTGCTGTGGGTTTTCGTATAAGGTCTCTATTATGTTGAGGTATATTCCCTATAAACCTACTTTGTTGGGGATCATGAATGGATGATGTACTCTGTCGGATGCTTTTTATCTGATCTTTGGAAATGATCATATGGCTTTTACCCTTTCTCATAATGATGTCATGTATCACCTTGATTGATTTGCAAATATTGAATCATCCTTACAGCTCAGGAATAAATCCCACTTGATCATGGTGAATGAGTTTACTTAATGTATTGTTGGACTCAGTTTGCTAGTATTTTGTTGAGGATTTTTGCATATATGTTCATCAGAGATATTGACCTGTAGTTCTCTTTTTTGTGGTGTCTTTATTTGGTTTTGGTGTCAATGTAATTCTGTCCTCATGGAATAAATTTGGAAGTTTTTCTTCCCCTTCTATTTTTTTGGAGTAGTTTGAGACTAGCTATTAACTCTTCTTTAAATGTTTGGTAGAATTTACCTTTGAAGCTGTCTAGTCCTGGACTTTTGTTTGTTGGTAGTTTTTGGTACTTATTCAGTTTCATCACTAGTAATCAGTCTGTTCAAAGTTTCTATTTCTCCCTCCTTCAGTTTTGGTTGTTGTTTTTTTTTTGTTTCTAGGAATTTACGCATTTCTTCTAAGTTGTCCAAATCATTGGCTTATAATTTTTTATAATATTCTCTTACAATTGTTTGTATTTCTGTGGTATTGGTTGTTCTTTCTCCTCTCATTTGTGACTTTTAGTTCTCTTTTTCTTTTTTTTTTCTTTCTTTTTTTTATGAGCCTGGCTAGAGATTTATCAATTTTATCGATCTTTTCAAATAACCAGCTCCTGGTTTCATCGATCTGTTCTATTGGGTTTGGGGTTGTTTTTTTGTTTTGTTTTGTTTTTTTGTTATTGTTGCCATTGTTGTTTTTTGTTTCTTTGGGTTTTTTGGATTTTTTATTTTATTTTTTTTTGTTTTGTTTTCTTTTTGTTTGTTTTATTTCAGTTTCTATATCATTTATTTCTGCTCTAATCTTTATTTTATTCCTTCTGCTGGTTTGGGATTTCATTTGTTCTTTCTTTTTCCTTTAGATATAAAATTAGGTTGTTTATTTGTGACTTTTCATGTTTCCTGAGGTAGACCTGTATTGGCATAAACTTCCCTCTTAGAACAGCTTATGCTGGGGCGCCTGGGTGGGTCAGTTGCTTAAGGCTCCAACTTTGGCCCAGGTCATGATCTCACAGTTCATGAGTTCGAGCCCTGTGTTGGGCTCTGTGCTGACAGCTCAGAGCCTGGAGCCTGCTTCAGATTCTGTGTGTCTCTCTCTCTGCTTCTCCCCCCACCCCTTCTCTCTCTCAAAAATAAATAAACGTTAAAAAAAAAAAAATAAGAACAGCTTGTGCTGCATCCCAAAGATTTTGGATCACTGTGTTTTCATTTCCATTTGTTTACATGTAATTTTTTTTTCTTCTTTGATTTCTTGACTGACCCATTCATTGTTTAGTAGCATATTTAACCTCCAGGAATTTGTGCCTTTTCTTGATTTTTATTTGTAGTTGATTTCTAGTTTCATAGCCTTGCCATCAGAAAAGATGCATGGCATGACTTCAATTTTTTGAATTTATTGAGACCAATATCTAATCTATTTTGGAGAATGTTCTTTGGGGTGGAATGTTCTGAATATATGTTAAATCCACCTGGTCCAGTGTGTCATTCAAAGCCACTGTTTCCTTCTTGATTTTGTTTGGATGATCTGTCCGTGGGTATAAATCGGGTGTTAAATCCCCTTTTATTATTGTATTATTATAGATTGGTTCCTTTATGCTTGTTATTAACTGTTTTATGCATTTGAGTGCTTTCATATTGGGTGCATAAATATTTACAATTGTTATATCTTCTTGTTGGATTATACCCTCTATTATTATATAGTCTCCTTCCTTGTCTCCATTAAAAATCTTTGCTTTAAAGTCTATTTTGTCCAACATAAGTATTTCGGCATAATTATATTGAGTTTTATCCATGTTCTTACAAATATTGATCATCTATTTTTTTTATTGCTGAGCACTATTTGATTTCATGGAGATTCTAGAGTTTATTTATTCATTAACCTGTTGAACATTGCAGTTGTTTCTAGTTTGAGATTATTACAAATAAAGCTCTAGGAACATTTGTGTATAAATCTTTGCCTGATATATATTTTCATTTCTAGGAGTGGCTGAATCATCTAGAGTAAGTGTATCTTTAACTTCTTAGGAAACTGACAGATTTTTTCCAAAAGTGTTGTATGCACCTACATTCCCACCAGCAGAATTGAGAGCTCCAATTGCTCCACGTCTTTGTCAACATTGGTATCATCAGTCTCTTTACTTTTGGACATGCTAATCAGTGTGTTGTGAAATGTCATTGTGGTTTTAATTTTCATTTCCTTATGTTCAGCATATTTCCATGAGCTTACCTACCACCCATATATCTCCTTTGGTGAAATGTCTATTCACAATTTTTCTTCATTTTGTTTTTGGCATTTTATCCTCTTATCATTGAGTCTTGAAGCTTCTTATGTTCCAAATATAAGTTCCTTAGCTGATTTGTGATTTACAAATATTTTTCCTATTGATGGCTGTCTTTGCATTCTCTTTGCAGCCCTTTTAAAGAGCAGAGCTCTAATGGGGTGCCTGAGTGGCTCAGTTGGTTAAGCATCCAACTTTGGCTCAGGTCATAATCTCACAGTTTGTGAGTTCGAGCCCCACATCAGACTCTGTGCAGACAGCTTGGAGCCTGGAGCCTACTTCAGACTCTGTGTCTCCTTCTGTCTCTTCCCTTCCCCTGTTTGCTCTCTCTCTCTCTCTTTCTCAAAAATAAATAAACATTAAAAAGCAGAGTTCTTGAGTTTATGAAATCTAACTTTTCAAACTACTTTCTTGTATGGATTACATTTTTGATATCATATGTAAGAAATTTTTGCCTGACCAAACATCACAAAGATTTTCTTCTATGAATATAATAATTTTCTTATAGAAGTTCCATGTTTTTATGTTTTATATTTAGGTTATATGATCCATTTAGTGTTGATTTTTGTAAATGATGCAAGATGTGAACTTGTTCATTTTTGCACATATGGTTGTCCAATTGCTCCAGTAAAATTAGTTTGAAAGACTATCCTTGTTTTCACTGAATTGCCTTTGCAATCTTGTCAAAACTTCATTGACCATATATGTACGGTTCTGTTTATGTACACTCCTCAAGATTTGTCTATTTTTTCATATTTTTTAAAATTTATATCCCAAGTTGTTATCATATAGTGCAATAATGATTTTAGAAGTAGAATCCAATGAGTCATCCCTTACATATAACACCCAGTGCTCATATCAATAAATGTTCTCCTTTATGCCCCATGCCCATTTAGCCCATCCCCCCCACCCACAACCCCTCCAGCAACCCTCAGTTTGTTCTCTATATTTAAGAGTCTCTTATACTTTGTCCCTCTCCCTGCTTTATATTATTTTTGCTTCCCTTCCCTTATGTTCATCTATTTTGTATCTTAAATTCCACATATGAGTGAATTCATATGATATTTGTCTTTCTCTGACTGACTCATTTCGCTTGGCATAATACACTCTAGTTCCTTCCATGTCATTGCAAATGGCAAGATTTCATTCTTTTTGATTGCCAAGTAATATTCCACTGTATATATATATATGCCACATCTTCTTTATCCATTCACAAGATTTGTCTATTTATCTTTGCAGTTCCATCAGGTTTTTTTTCCCTATAATTTGAAATTCTGTTATTAAATGGATTAATACTTACAATGGGTGTATTCTATAATGAATTGACCCTGTTATCATTATGAAATGACCTTCTATATCACTACTAATATCCTTTACTTTAAAAATGCTTTGGCTGATACTAATATAGCCATCGAAACTTTCTTATGATTAGTGTTAGTGTGATATATCTTTTTCCATACTATTACTTTTAACATAATTGTGTCTTTATAGTTAAACTGTATTTCTTTCATGCAGTATGTAGTGATTCTTATTTTTTGTTTGTATTTCTTTTTTTGTTGTTGTTGTTGTGTTATGTTTTGTTTCTCCATCCAACAATTTCTGCCTTTTAATTGGAGTGTTAGGCCATTGTGTTTTAATGTAATTACAGATATTGTTAAATTATGTCTACCATCTCATTATTTATTTTTATTTGTCCCATCTACTTCTTTCTCCTTTGTCCCTTTTTCTTTGTTTCCTTTTTGATTCAGTATTTTAAAAATTTACTCATTTATTTAAGAATTGTTAATTGAAATCTACTCTGTGTCAGGCATTACTCTAGGCTCTGGAAATACAACAGTGAGTAAAAGAGAAGAAATCCCTGCCCTCTGAGACCTCTTCTTCGGCTGGAGAGATAACAAGGTGACCAGCATGGCTGGACAAGATGTGCAAGGAGAGAGTGGACAAAACTGAAGAGAGAGTTTCAATCAAGGGTCAGATCACATAGGGCCTTATATCATGATAGGGTATTTGGATTTTATTTTCGTTGTGATGACAAGCTACTGACAGGTTTTGAGCATGAAAGTAACATGATCCTGTTTACATTTTAAAATAATCACTCTGGCTGCCTTTTGGCAAAGCTAGAGTAGAAGCAGGAAGTATAATTAGGAGGCTATTGCAGTTTTCCAAGAGAGAGAAGGATGGCTTCGAGGAGGATAAAGTTGTTCAGATGGTGAGTGGTTGCATTCTGCCTATATTTTTAAGGTAAAACTGACAGAACTTCCTGAGCAATTGGATTGGGGAAAGGAAAAAGAGAAACCAGGGATGATTTCTAGGGTTTTATATTAACAACTACATGAAAGCTGGTGCTATTTACTGCAGACGATTAGGTTTTGTTCTGGACATAGTAAGTTTGAGATGTTTATTAGATATTCAAATGGAGAGATCAAGTAAGAAGTTGGATAGGAGCCTGGAAGATGAGGTGGAAGATCATGCTAGAGACAAATTTTTCAGTCACCAGTGGGCTTGTGTAAACTTTTAAGAAAATGTTTCAATTGTGATACTCCAAGGGGTAAAATTCATGTTCTTCTGCTGCAAATACGGTATGTTTCTTTGCACTCAAGTCCAACACACAGACTCTGTTAGTGACGGTTCTTTTGATCACATGCAACAGAAACCAACTCTGGATAGCTACAGCAAAAAAGGATATTAATTGAAAAAGATTTTTCAATACAGTCTCAGAATCTAAGGAATATTAAAAACTATGACACAGAAAAGGCAGCAACCAAAGCCAGACCAATGATCTCTGTGATAAAAGTTTGAGGCATTATTATTAATAAAACTCAGGTCCAATGGCTTTAGGCCCAGTAGAGTCATTGCAATGCTCTAAAAAGCCAGGAGAAGGGCCATCTATTCTCCATCTGTTAGAAAAAGGGATTGAACAAATTCTTGCTACTCAAAGCATGGTTCTTGGATCAGAGCTTTTTGGAAAGCAGAATATTAGGTCCCACCCAAGACCTAATCGATCATAATTTGCATTGCAACAAGATTATCAAGCGATTAAAATACATGTTAATGATTAGGAAACACTGAACTAAATCATCTTCCAGCCATAAAATTCTCTGATTGTCTGAATTGGGCATACGTGTTCATACAGTAGCTATATCATGGAAGGTCTTTTGGATTCTTATCCAATATAACTTTAGAATTCCTTGTTAATTTGTTCATAGTGTTTTTTAGTGCTTTCTGTATAGCTTTCTTGTTAGTTGCTCTGAGTATATATGACATATCTACGTTATGCTCATCTATTCATGCCAACATTTTTATCTACTTCCAGTGAAGTTTAGAAAATTTAGGCCCCTTGAGCTTCCTTGCTTTTAAATATTATTATCTTAAGTATCAGATGACGTTTCAGTTTTTGTTTAAGTCATCAAATTTGATTTCTTTTTTTTTAATTTTTTTTTAACATTTATTTATTTTTGAGACAGGGAGAGACAGAGCATGAACAGGGGAGGGTCAGGAGAGGGTGACACAGAATCTGAAACAGGCTCCAGGCTCCGAGCTGTCAGCACAGAGCCCGACGCGGGGCTCACGGACCGCGAGATCATGACCTGAGCCGAAGTCGCCGCTTAAGCGACTGAGCCACCCAGGTGCCCCAAATTTGGTTTCTAAAATTCATGAACAGAAGGATGGTATATTGTATGGCCATCTATTTCTGTTGTTCCCATTGTTCTTGCTGATGATTCCAAATTTTTTTTTTATCATTTCCTTTTTGTTTACAGAACTTCCTTTAGTTATACCTTAAGGGTAGGCCTGCTAGTGACAAATTATTTTAGTTTTTCTTCATCTGAGAATATCTTTATTGCCCCTTCATTCCTGAAGGATAGTTTCACCCACAGAATAATCATGGTTGACAGTTCTTTTCTTTCAACACTTGAAAAATGTCGGACTGCTTTTTTCTGGCCTCCATGTTTTCAGATTAGAAATCAACTGTCATTCAAATTGGCATTTCCCTTGTAGGTAATGTTTTGTTTCTTTCTGCTTGTTTTCAAGATTTTTTTCTTTGTTTTTAGCTTTCTGAAATTTAATTATGATATCCTTAATGTGGATTTTTTTTTTTTTTACTTTATCCTGTTTGCAGTTTGCTCAACTTCTTGAATCTGTAGGTTTATTTCTTTTGCCACAACTTTTAGCCATTATTTCATGGCATGGTCATACTTGCTTTTTCTTCTCCGTCATATCCACTCTACTATTGATCTTGTCCAACTAGTTTTTGTTTCTCTTTTTGCATTGTTTAGCTCTACATTTTTCATTTGGCTCTTTTTTTCAATCACTTTAATTTATTTTTTTTTTTTTTTGCTGAAATTTTTTATTTTTTCATTTGTTTCCAGAGAATTTATAATACTTTGGTGAAGCATTTTTATGACGACTATCTTAAAATCCTGGTGCTTTGTATGTAGGTGATTTTTTTCTTTTATCTTGGACATTTTGACTTTTATGTTAGCAGACTCTGGGCCTTATTTAGATCTTTTATGATGGCAGGCAGTCACCATATTTAGGTTTAGCACACAGGCCCTGGCCTGATTGTGTAATCTATGGTTCCAAAGACAACTTAATTTTCAGAGCCATAAGGTTCTATTTTGTCTGCTGTTTTCTACTGGTACTGCTTAGAATGATGGGGTATAGTTTACCCAAACCCACTATAGTTTATCTAGTGTGTCTGGCAGGGAGAAAGGGATTACCTGTCCAGGAGAACAAGGAGACTTCCTAAACCAAGTCCTTATTGTGGTGGGTCCACTTTCATAGTGCCACCCAGCCACTCAGGGTCTTTGGTGGAAGGTGAGAGGGAGTCTCTGGCTTAGAGAGGAATAAGAATGCCTCCTGGGCTAGCCACTTTTTGCAGTGGGATCTCCCTTGCTAATGCCTTCCAGCATCTTTGGTTAGAGAAAGGAGGCTTGGGTCCCCAGTGAGGAAGGTGAGCACTTCCCCTGAACACTTATCATTAGCAGGGCTCTCAGTTAATCTTCTTTGCTGGTGTTCTGAGCTTGCCTATTGTTGCTGGCAGGATTCTCACTAAGTCTAGGAGATGAATTAGCCTTCCTAAAGCTAGTTACCTGAAGTTGTGGTTCAGAAAAATGCCAAGCCTGAGTCCACTTCTTCTGTTAGGCAAGACGATTGTAAGATACCTCGATGCTACTTTTCCTGTAGCCCTGAGGTCCCTAATCAGTTGCCTTCCTTTTTCTGCCATTCAGAGTTCTCCTTTGGTTGCCTCTTACATTGTCTCCAGGGTTTATATTTGTACCTAAGAGGGACAAAAGAGTCTATATCATTTTGCCTGGACCAGAAGTCTTTGAATTGTGTATTTTTTAATTGATTCTATTTACCCCCATGTTTTCTTATTAGTTATAACTCTCTGCAGCATTATTTTTGTAATTATTTTAGAGCTCATAGTATAGCATACATACATCTTTACCGTATCACAGTCTACACTTCCCGTGTAGTATAACCTTACAACAGTATACTTCCATTTCTCCCTCCCAGCCTTCATGCTATTGCCATCATACATTTCATTCCTACATATGACATACACTCCACAATACACTGTTATTGCTTTAAGCAATTGATTATCTTTTCAAAAGATATAAATTATAAGAAAAATCTTTAGTATCCAAAAAGTTGCCATTTCCTGGGCTCCTCATTTCTTTGTGTGGATACAGATCTCCATTCGGAGTCACTTTCATCTGCTTAACAAACTTCATCATTTGTTGTAGTGTAGGTGTGTTGCTAATAAATGTTTTTACCTTTAACTGTCTGAATAAGTTTTTATGTGCCTTTATCTGGCAAAGATGTTGTTTTCACTGGTGAAGACTCTAAGTTGAGTCCTAGTCTTTGAGAATTTTAAAGATGTTACCCCACTGTCCTCTCATTTGCTTTGTTTCTGGGGAGAAAACTGCTTTTCTTTGTTCTTTGCATTTAATGTGTCTTTCTACTCTTACTGTTTTTTAATATATTCTCTTTTTTAATGTTTTATTTTACTTTTGAGAGTGAGAGAGAGAGAGAGAGACAGCATGCACACGAGCAGAAGAGGGGTAGAGAGAGGGGGGGACACGTACTGACAGCAGAGAGCCCGATGAGCTCAAACTCATGAACCATGAGATCATGACCTGAGCCGAAGTCAGACTCTTAACTGACTGATCCACCTGGTGCTCCTAGTATATTCTCTTTATCACTGGTTTTAAAATATTTGATTATGATGGAACTTGGTATTGTTTTCTTCATGTTTCTTGTTTTTTTTTAAGTTTATTTATTTTTTAGAGAGAGAGAGCATGAGTGGGGTAGGGGCAAAGAGAGAGGGAGAGAGGGTATCCCAAGCAGGCTGCACTCTCCGCACTCAGTCTGACACAGGGCTCAATCACACGACTGCAAGATCATGACCTGAGCTGAAATCAAGAGTCAGATACTTAACTGACTTAGCCACCCAGGTGTCCCCATGTTTCTTGTTTTTAAAGTTGCTTGGATCCATTTGCTTATATTTTTCTTCAAGTTTGGAAATATTTTGGCCATTATTTCTACAAACAACATTTCTGTGCTACACCAATTACACAATATTAGACCTACTAAAATTGTCCCAGAGCTCATTAATGGTCTCATTTTTTTCTTGCACTGTTTTCTCTTTGTTTCATTTTAAATAGTTTCTACTGCTTTGTTTCCATGCGTACTAATCTTTTATTATGCAATGCCTAATCTGCTGCTTGCCATATCCTGTGTATTTTCATCTCACACATGTAAGCTTCATCTCTAGAAGTTTGATTTGGTTGTTTTTAAAAATATTTTGGGGGCACCTGGGTGGCTCAGTCAGTTAAGCATCTGACTTCAGTTCAGGTCATGATCTCAAGGTCTGTGAGTTCAAGCCCCACATCAGGCTATTTGCTGACAGCCCAGAGCCTGGAGCTTGCTTCAGATTCTGTGTCTCCTTCCCTCTCTGCCCCTCCCGTGCTCATGCTCTGTCTCTCTGTCTTTCAAAATAATAAACATTAAAAATTTTTTCAAAATATTTTCTATACCTCTACTTAATACATTCATTCTCTAGTTTTTGATCACATTAAATAGAGTTATGATAACCATTTTAATATCCTTGTCTACTAATTCTATCATCTTTATTAACTCTGAGTCCGTTTTGATTTTTATCTTCTTTATATTTTGTACCACACTGTTTTGTTTTCTTTTTCCTAATGCCTGGTAATTTATGATTGGATACCAGATATTGTAATTCTTACCTTATTGGCTGCAAAATTTTTCTATAATCTTATAAATTGTCTTTTTTTTCCTGGGATGTGGTCAAATTAGAAATAGTTTGATTCTCTTGGGTATTGCTTTTAAGCATTGTTAGGCAGAAACAGTGGAGCATTATGTCCAGGGAGAATTTTCCTCACTACTTAGACAATACCCTTCTGAATACTCTACTCAATGAACCATAAATTATGAGGTTTTCCACTCTGACTGCTGGGAATGGGCATTATTGTAGGCCCTAATTGAGCTCTGTGCATTTTTCATTCATATCCTTTTGACTAGATCTTCACCAAGCATGGGTAGTTTCCTCATGGACATGCACTGATCACTATTCAACTGGATACTTTTGGAGAACATGAAGCAGCTCTCCAGAGCTCTTTCTCTGCAACTCTCTTCTCTGACACTCTGTCCTATTAAATCCAACCCCCTCAATCTTCCTATGCTTCTAGGCCCCCCTTACTTAACCCAGAGAGTCTACTAGGCTCAGGTGTGGCTTCTCTTCCTTGCATCATAGCCTGGAAACTTTCTCCACACAATAAGCTAGGTCATTTTGGGATTCATCTTATTTGCTTCCTATGTTTCAATTGTCTCTTTTATTACCTGATGGCCTGATGTCCAATGTCTCATGAACTTTTCTTTGATATATTCTTATGTAGAAAAGTAACTAGAAATGAACAAGAGTAACTGGGGGGATAATATTTAGGAGGTATGTCCAGTAAGACTGGGATGGTACAGTAATGATGGGGAGAAGTGGATAGATTTGAGAGATATTTAGGATGTAGAACAACAATATTTGGTGACTGATGGTCTGTGCAGGCATGGCAGAGGAGGGAGAAAAAAGTGTTACCAGGTGCCACTGGATGTGTGGTGCCACTAACTCGCTGATGCAGGGAACTCTGGAGGGGGAGCTGTTTCGGCGTGAAATAAATTCAGTTTGGAAAATGTTCACCTTTATTGTGCTGGCAAGAGTGTTTATGAAATGAGGAGGAACCTATTAAAATATAAAGTTAAGGGAAGAAATAGTGAAAAGGAAACTAGATTATAAAAAATAGAAGTAGAAGAAAAGAATAATTATCATGCCATTCTATGGGACTTTATGGATCATTTCTACTTTTATTTGTAAGGCCACTAACTTGACAATTAGAAATGTAGAAGTTTCCCAATACTACATTATATGCTAACTAACTTGAATTTAAATAATATCTTGGAAGAAAAAAAAAGAAACATAGAAGTTTCACTGACAATACTATTTCTAATGTGTCAGTAAAAAATAAAAATGTCTTCAACTTCTGGTTTTAGAAGAATGTTAAAGATGCATATTAATGAGGATATTTCATAATGAATTCCTTACATGTTGTTACTTTTACATAACTGAAAAATCTGGATTCTCACCCTCAGGTTTCTGTGTAATAAACTGCCAAATTCTATCAAGAAAACACTGACTTCAAATGTGGATGGCAAACTGATGTCTGGAGAGGGGAAAGCATTGAGCCAGATTGACAAAGCAAGGTATGAGAATTCATCTCAGCACTCAGAGAAAATGGTGGGCTCGGTTGTAACACATCAAAGAGAAAAAAAGGAATCTTATGGTATAAACTGAGAATTTCCAAATAGGTGAAAAATAATTATTTATACAGAATTCCCTACAAAATATTCACTCCACTAATAGTAATAATAAAACTAACATTCCTAATTCTAAAATCAGAAGTTGAAACCATTTTTATTTTTTATTGACATGTTAAAAGCAGACAATTGTTTCAGGCTGTGTCTAAATGATCTGATTATGAGCCAACATCATAAGTGCAGACAGTTTTAGGCAGGAATAGCAAACACCTGCTGAACTCACCATCATGTTTAATATTGTACTGAATTTTGAGATATAAGATCACAGTTTAAGTACTTGTCTAACAAAGCAGCATCAGGCTTAAGACATTGACCTTTATTTGCCTAAAACACATAGAACACTCTCTCTCCTGTCAATGAGCATAGCTGTCAAATGCTCTGTGCGCAGCCACTAAACACTTCCAAGATTGCAAGTTGAGGCATGGATATTAAGTATACATTTAATCAGCTGGAGAAGGTGAGAAGAAGCATTACACTGACTAATTTCAGTAGTAACTGTAATGGGCTCTTAATTATATTTAGTGTCTGGTAGATTCATTCAGTTGCTGATTGCAAGACATAGTGGCAAATATTGAGCAGTTTACTTCCCTTTCTAGATGGTGCACATTTTAAAAAGAAATCCACATTCTCAAATCACGTTACTGTGGGTGTAAATTGGGAAACATCTTTGGAGGGCAATTTGGCAACACCTATCAAAACTAAAGTGTGCTTATATTCCCTTTGACCAAGCAATCTGAATATGAAACTTTAGTCTAGAGATAATTTCACATGAGTGCACAAAGTATGAACAAAGATAGTCATTGCAGAATGGAGGACAATAGCAAAATATTAGCAACAGCCTAAATGTTCATCAGCAGGAAATTGGTTGGATAAATTATGGCATTTCCATGCAATAAAGTGCAGCTATAAAAATGAGACAGTACCTCTATATAAACTGATTTTGAACATTTTCTGAGATACATAGATATGTGCAGAAAATCAAATAGAGAGCAGTGTGTAATACACTACTATTTGTATAAAGGAGGAGGAGTGTAAATACTCTGCATATATACATGTATGTTTGTTGAAAGTTTACACAAGAAGTGAGTAATCATGGTTGTCCATGGAAAGAAGTGGAAATGGGAAATGGAGGGGCAAGGATGGGGAAAACTTTACTTTACATGTGTATCCATATATTCTTTATATGCTTTGAATATTTTACTATGTAATATATAAACTATTGAAAAATTAAAAATTAAAAATCCATCAAATATTTAAAATTACATCAAAATCCATTATAAATTTTAACATAGCTTCAGGAAAAAAAATGCTTGCTAGAAGATAGAGTAGAGGTACTTAAGAATGCACCAAATCCTGTTAAAATGGCATATTTAAAGGAAATTAGAAGTTTCTGATAAAACTAATGATCACTAAAAAGAAATTGGAAATATAGAAACGAAGGAGTTAGGATATTTTCCTTGCTGGGCACATTAGCTTCAAATTCTGAGGGAAAAATTATGATAGCTTCCTGACAAGGAAAGACAAACCTGAAAGTCATTCTTCTTCTGTTGCACAGCTCAGACCCTCTGGTTAGCCAACATTTTATCAATAAACAGGTTGGCCTAACCAATAAGAGAAGGAGAATCAAGAAAATGAGAAAGGAAACAATGTGAAATGAAATTGTACATGCACAAAGGAGTATGTTTACTGGAATAAAATATTTTACCAGAATAATACCAGTCTATTTTAAAAATATTTTGTCGATTTTTCTATGAAATGAACTATAACTATCTATCAAAAATGACCTTCCTTTGCATTATGTTTAAGTTTGTGGAAGAAGTTAGGGTATACACAGTATATGCGATAAAATAGATTATGGGTGTAGCCACCCCTAAACATCCATACAAAGTTTTGTAGCCAAGGGGAAGAATATCTAGGCTACAGAGTGTACTTCTTTGTTAATTTTATTTGAAGATATAAAATCTAAATTTATAATTATTGTTTTGCATTTATAAATATTAGAAACTTTGTTAAAACTTCACTTTATATCTTGTAAAATATTTTTTTAGTGATCCTGTCTTTCCATGTCTTAATGTATCAAGGGAGTGTTTTGTTTCGTTTGTTTTGTTTTGTTTTTAATTAGACCAAAAACATGGTGTTTTGTTTTCCCTTTTTGGCCACTTTTAACAATTATAAGCTGATGGATTAAAAGACCTGAGGAGAGTGGCCATCAGTTAAAGAAGCAAATCACCAGATTGAGGACATACTTCAAACATCAAATTGGCCTGGTCATGAATTGTCAGGGAGAAAGTCACTTCTCAGATCAACAATTGTCTTCATCATAGTTTGATCAAATTCCACGGTTGTTGGATATTTTCTTGGGCGGATTCCACTCTGGTAGAACTTAACTCACTCTAAATGCAACTTATGAGAAGATTAAAAGCATATGCTCTGTAACACTCACAGGTGGCTGCATCTTAAAAAATGGATGCTGATGCCAAAGACAAACAGCAATTTCCATGGAAGAAATACAAGGACAGAAGAAAAATAAAAGCAAGACAAAATAAAAGGAGAGCATACATCAGATGATAAAAAAAATGTTCATATCTGCTGTCGGAACAAAGTCCTTTCCTTCTTGCCCTCTTCCCAGCCCCGACAAGGATAGCTCTCCTGCAGACCACAGACTCAAGTCCCCCTTCCAGTCACCTAATAAAAACCATTCTTGGGGTGCTTGGGTGGCTCAGTTGGTTTGGCATCAGACTCTTGATTTCGGCTCAGGTCATGATCCTAGAGTTGTGGGTTGGAGCCCCATATTGGGCTCCACGCTGAGTGGGGAACCTGCTGGGGATTCTCTCACTCTCTCTCGTTCTGCCCCTCTCCCCAACTCATGCTCTGTCTCTAAAAAATAAATGAATAAATAAAAAGAAACAGTCTTTAACACTTTGCTCCCCTTTTGGGTATGTCTCAAGCATTCTACCCTGATCTTGAGAAATTCTTCACCCCACCTGGTAGCCATTTATGGAACATCTCCATACATGTGGTTTGTAAGACAGAAGATGAGTAATACATGATTCATCATCAAGCTCACTGTCGAGTAAATGTTTTGCAGCTCTTGACTCTGAAGCTAGAGCTCAATAAAGTAGAGCAGGCTTCAACACAATCATCTTTACTCAAAGGTCCTACCTGTTCTACTAACTAGCACTTTGACAAACTGCTACACTGAAGGATCTCCTCTTACTTTAGTTTTTTTTTGTTGTTGTTGTTCACAGATTTTCGGCAGCTCCAAATAGGGGGTATCTGGTATTTGTGTTGCTTTCTGTGATTCAACTAGGAAATGCTTTATCAGTGACATGAGGAATTAGAAGTATTCTTGCAAAACTCTCTCAGCCCTACAGTTGCATAAATGTATGACTCTGTCTATTGGGTAATGTCAGAGTGAAGCCATACTAAATTAATCATTCATTGATTCTACCACATATTTATTGAGTGTTTACTACATGTCAGATGCTGAACAAGGCCCTACAGATAAAAATGTGAATAAAAAATAGATACAGCATTAAAATTGCAAATGACATTGAATATAAGTTGAATGTTGAATGGAACTAACAGGTATAGAAAGAAGATCATGTAAGTAAATAACTGGCTAAAATAAGGATGACTATTGCTATGGCAGAGATATGCCTTCAATGGTGGAGTAGCGCAATGGAAGGAAACCTAAGACTCAGGGTCAGGGAAGACTTCTGGGAGCAGGTGGATCTTAAGAGAAATCATGTAGGACATATGTGAGTCTTCATCACAGAAGAGAGGGCAGATAAGAGAGCAATCAGAAGTAGTGCGCCTGTTCTAGAGAGAACAGAACAATGTGACCAGTTTGTCCCCTGCTTTGCCCCACTTTTAACACACAGCCTGCCATATCCTGTGCCATCAGTGACACTGATTGAATAAATAAGTGTACGATGAATAATGTAGTTGTTTCATATATCTGTAACTGAGTCAAAGAGCAGGGGAATGTTAAAGGATAAGGATTTTTTAATAATAAGAAAGTCATAAAGGGACCTACACATCTCTTGGAAAGAATTTGTAGTTTATTCTACAGGCAACAAGAACCTATAAAGAATTCTCTGCAGAAACAGACATGGCAACATTCATCATCATTTTTCCTAAGCATTAAATGCCACATAGTGCCTGCTCTTGCTTCAGTCCTCAAGACTATGTATGACAGCCCCTGGATGTATAGCTCTCGGGCACTACTGTGCTGGCACATCCTTGTTTAATGGAATCTTTCTGGAAGGAAACTCAAAAGAATGAGTATCAGACCATATGGGTTGGTACTGAGTGCAGACATATTCTCGATATAATACCTTGGGAAAGGAGAGGCATGGGGTCTGGGATTTTACCTTATGCACAAGCCAATCAGCTTATTACTATGTCATGGATGTTCACAGAAAGCACTTTCCTGGGTCAAAGACAGTAGACCTTATTACAGCACAGCAAGTAGCATTAGTACCATGTATTTTCATTGGTTCCCGTGCCTCCCTAAGTCTCATGGACCCTGATGGATACTGCGCACACAGCAGGATACTTTATAACACAGCTGAGGGACACAGTTTGGAGAACTCAGCCAGCCTGCTCACTGTCTAGTGAAAGATGTAACCTTATGACTTAAGGTTGCCAGCCTCACATGCAACACTGAGCACTGGCCCAGTTAAAGAGCCATTAGAGTCTTCTGTCCAGCAGGATGTGTCAGAGCATGAGAAACCCAAGAATGGTGGTCTTTCTTTCCAGGAGACATACATTTCACACCTTGGGGGAAAAATGAAAACAATTTAACTAAAATTAGTAATTTGGGGTTTTCTTATACCTTCTGTAGGTATCCCTCTCTTCAATGACAGGCTGAGGGAGCAGCACAGTCTGCTGTGTATTTTGTTCTTCTTGACTTAGTAACAGTAATAGCATAACATGTTGTATTTATGGAGCACTGTGCATGTACCTCATGTGAATCATCTCATTTACTCTTCAAGCCCCATGTGATAAGTTCTATTGACTATCATTCCCATTTCACAGACAGGGCAAGTGAGGTACAGAGGTGCTAAGTGCTTGTCTAAGGTCACTTACATAGCAGAGCTGGGTTTTTAGTGCAAATCTGACTAATGGAAGTCTATCCAGAAGCTAGAAAGAAAAGTGTACATTTCAATATTATAATTTTTTTATAGATCTTAAAAGACCTGGCCAGCGACTAAAGGAGATTAGTAGCATGCATGATGTCTGGCAGAAAGGGAGCAGACTAATGATTCATGACTCCAGGGTCACAGAAATTCCAAAGAGGATGTTATTTGGACATAGCAAAAACTCCTTCAAATCAAGTACCACCTCCTTCAGGGCATATGAGACCATATTAAATTTAATTTTAATTCATTATGTTTTGAATTTATTTTTCAGTCAGTAATTATTATTAATCATAATAATGATTATTGCCATTAAGTCTTTATTTTTTTAATGTTTATTTTTTGAGAGAGAGAGAGTCAGAGTGCAAGCAGGGGAGGGGCAGCAAGAAAGGGAGACAGAGAATCCCAAGCAGGATCCAGGCTCCAAGCTGTCAGCACGGAGCCTGGCACGGGTCTTGAATGCAAGATCATGGCCTGAACTGAAGTCAGAAGCTTAACCAACTGAGCCACCCAGGAGCCCCACCATGAATGCTTTAAACTCTAAACAAAATGTAATCCATTTATTCAGGAGTTAGATTTGATTGTGCAATGGCATAAATCTCAAGCCCTTCTGTAAAATATGAAGAAATGTGCCTTTAGCATTCTGTGTAAAAGTGTTTGGTTAAATATATGTGTATGAGAAAAAAAAAAAAGGTTGATCCCTAAATAAAATCAAAGTTCTTAAAGGAAAAAAAAATGAGAGCCCACTCATTGTTTGGAAAATATTCTAAAGTACCAAATTGTTATTTCAGGACCTGTAAGCACATATTTCTGGTTCTGTTAATTTTAATGCATTTAGTCCTATAAATAACAAAACAAAACAAAACAAAACAAAACCTTCTCTTTAAGTAACCAAGGTGGTCCTGAGGATAGTCATGCTTTTGCCACATAGGAATTGCAAGTCAAGTTCTCATGCTTGAGAACTCAGGGTGGTGAGTAGGATAGAGATTCTCAGAATGGAGAGGTGAGAACCACAAGTGGATGAAAAAGTCTAATTTTGTTAGAGGTTATGTTCAAGGAATACACTGAACATATCTCACAATAAAGATGTGCCTCAACCAGGGACGTGACTGTCTAGGCCTACCTGTGACTAGGGCCTGGCCTGAGTGAGCTTCTCATGAGGACAGGTCACAGGTGAGGGTGGTTTGACCCCTGTGAGACAAGAGGCATTCCTCAAACGATTGTGCATTACCTAGGACAGGAATCAGATTCATTATCAAAAATGGGATTGGGGAGCCTAGGTGGCTCAGTCAGCTAAGTGTCCGACTTCCACTCAGGTCATGATCTTACGGTTTGTGAGTTCAAGCCTCCCATTGGGCTCTATGCTGACAGCTCAGAGCCTAGAGCCTCTTTCAGATTCTGTGTCTCCCTCTCTCTCTGCCCCTCCCCTCCTTCTCTCAAATAAATAAATATTTTAAAAAATGGGATTGGTGTGAAGACAGGGAAGTAGCAGCTTGGTGCTTCTCTATTCAGGGGTGAAGCGGAGGGTTATAAAAGGATCTTGGGGACAGCAACAGAGTAAGACGGTATAAAATGTCCATTGCATGGGTTCAGCACCTGTGTATCTGGGCATCTTTCAAGGGCTAAGCAGTTCTCCTCCCAATACGAGAGCCTAAAAACCAGAAACACCATACTTGGCAAAATAGAAAGACCCAAAGCAGGAAAACATGAAAGAGGGAGACAGATTTTTAAAAGGCTGTTCACCAAGGTTCTCAGTTTCCACACCTAACCCACTGGATTTGTCATTATTTATAACTTTTTTAAAATGAAACTCTGTACCACTGCGTTTGGGAGGACAAAGTGTGTGCCCTGGAGGGGAGGATAAGAGGCACGGTCTACTACATGTACTTCAAGAGGTTATGCTCAGGGTGCCTGGGTAGCTCAGTCAGCTGAGCATCTGACTCTTGGTTTTGGCTCAGGTCGTGATCTCAAAATTCATGAGATCCAGCCTCTGGTCAGGCTTTGCACTGACAGCATGGAGCCCACTTGAGATCCTCTCTCTCCCTCTCACTCTTTCCCTCTCTCTGCCCCTCCCCTGCTCATGCACACTCTGTCTCCTTCTCTCTCTCTCTCTCTCTCTCTCTCTCTCTCTCAAAATAAGTAAATAAACAATAAAAAAAAATAGTTATGCTCAGTGACAAAGATCTGATTCCAACTAAAGAAGGCTTCTCCAGGAAGGGTGTAACCAAAACCTTGAGTACACATACAGTTGTTTAGGCACTGAGATACATGCAGGTCAAAAAGGACACACATGTATCTACTGATATCCAATAATGTGAAATCTTTGGAAAGAACTTCCTCATCTCAGGTGAAGCCACCATGCTATCACTTCTTCACTACCCCACCTTAACTGTGAAGCCCTTCTTGTCTGGATTCTTCATTCAATCTCCTTTATAGTTCCCTGGTTTCTTAGGTGAGGACCTTGACAGTCTCTAGTTACTTTAGAAGTACCATTGTAAAATCACAGGGAACAAAGCTAGCGTATGAAGCCATGTAGATCTTTGGGGGAATTTTTAGTTGCTTCTTTGTCTTTCTTTCTTTCTTTCTTTCTTTCTTTCTTTCTTTCTTTCTTCTGTTATTTTTCTTTTTTTTTTTCTTTTGAGAGAGAGGGAAAAAGCATGAGCAAGGAAGGGGCAGAGAGAGAGGAAGAGATGATGGAATCCCAAGCAGTCTCCACAACCCACCAGATGCAGGGCTCAACCCCACATCAGTGAGATCATGACCTGAGCCAAAATCAAGAGTCAAACACTTAACTGACTGAGTCACCCAGGTGCCCCTAGTGGCTTTCTTTTCTCTTTTTCTTTTCTTTTCTTTTTTTTTTGTTTACATTTCATAACATGAAAAATAGATTAGGCTCTTAGTTTAAAGTATTCAGGACCAAAATAGGAGATAGGTACCTTTCCTCACCTTTAGTTGGACTCACTGCCATTTATGGACAGTACTTAGCATTAAGAATCAGTGAATTATATAATTAACACCCCAGAAAAGCATTCTTATGGCTGAGAGGATTCTCACTGTATGGAACACCACATATTTTTAGACTATTCTCACATGCACATGTCAATGAAAGAAAACAATCACTGGTAACATACCACAGGACAGCTCAAGGGCAAATCAGAAACAAAACAGAGGCACAGGATTTTATAACCAGGGGCTGTCACCTTATTATTAGTTGTACATGTTGCTGCCTACCATAGAATCCATTTCAGAGGCTTTATTCCAAATTCCACATTCTAATTAGCCAATTATTTATCACCTGGTCCAGGGATCATCGGCAAAGAAACTTTGGATGATGAAGTAACACCTAGAACACCTGTCTTAGAAATCTATTTTTTCCTATTTAAGAAAAGAGAAAAATATCTACAAGTATGAAGGGGAGAAAACCCAGAATATGTTAATGACTAGCTTCCAAGTCAAATCACTTAATTTGGTGTTACATGTGAAGTTAATTTCAGTTTTCTTATGGAAGAATAAGGCTAATGGAAGGTTTACCTGACATTTCTCTCAGTGCTGCGAGTTCTTTCCCTTGCCATTTCTCTCTGGCAAACGGCTGTACACCATTGCTTTCTGAGCACACGTGGAGGCAGTTGCTTCAGCACAAAGTTACCTTTTGCTGAATGTAAGCAGCTATCCATTAGAAAAGACAGATTTGGCCCTGCAATGCTGAAGATGGGTGTCTAGCCTCAGCTTCTCTAGCAGCTTGCTGGGTGACCTTGAAGAAGTCATCCCTTCTCTGGGGCCTGATTCTTGATATCTAATTGAAGGGGTTTGCTCTTAACCCCCAAGCCCCATCCTAATACTATGTTCTGTGGTTATGGGAAAGTACCAGCCATGGTGAGAATAGAGAACAGAGATAAGAGGCTGTGGCCAGAAAGGAAAGTAGCTCAAGCTAAAAACCCAGGCCAGCAATTTGATCCAAACAAATGGCAGGTGGTAGGATTGCAAGAGCCTAGGATTTCAGCTTCACAGTTCCCATCCCAGATCTTGAAGAGCCAACATCTCTAGTCTTTCCTCCATTTTGGCATCTCTGACTCCCAGTTGGCCCTGAGACCAACCATTAGCTCATGTGCCCTTTCTTCCCGTGTTGCTTTTCTTTCATGTTGACATATCAATAGCATGGTGAGTGAAAGGGCCAAGAAAAAAAATAAAGATAATTTACAGATATGCAACAATGAAATAATGAGGGGGGACAAGAGCTCATGTCACACAGACATCAAAATCCAGGAAGCACAGAGGACCACCATTAGATTCAACAAAAACCGACATTCAACAAGGTATATCACGGTCAAATTCACAAAATACTCAGGCAAGGAGAGAATCATGAAAGCAGCAAGGGAAAAAAAGTCAAGGGAAGACAGATCAGGTTTCCAGCACACCTATCCACAGAAACTTGGCAGCTAGAAAGGAGTGGTGGGATATATTCAAGGTGCTGAATCGGAAAAATATGCAGCCAAGAATTCTTTATCCAGCAAGGCTGTCATTCAGAATAGGAGGAGAGATCAAAAGTTTCCCAGAAAAACAAAAATTAAAGGAGTTTGTGACCACTAAACCAGCACTGCAAGAAATTTTAATGGGGACTCTCTGAGGGGAGAAAAGATGAAATATATATATATATATATATATATATAATGACCAAAAGCAACAGAAAGGATCAGAGAACACCGCTAGAAACTCCAACTCTACAATCATCATAATGGCAATAAATTCATATCTTTCAGTACTCACTCTAAACGTCAATGGACTCAATGCTCCAATCAAAAGACATAGGATAACAGAATGGATAAGAAAATGAAATCTATCTATATGCTGTTTACAAGAGACCCACTTTAGACCTAAAGACACCTTCAGATTGAAAATAAGGGGATGGAGAACCATCTATCATGCTAATGGTCAACAAAAGAAATCCAGAGTAGCCATACTTATATCAGACACTCTAGACTTTAAAATAAACACTGTATCAAGAGATGCAGAAGGGCATTATATCATAATCAAGGGGTCTATCCACCAAGAAGACCTAACAATTGTAAACATTTATGCGCCAAATGAGAAAACACCCAAATATATAAATCAACTAATCACAAACATAAAGAAACTCATCAATAGTAATACCATAATAGTAGGAGACTTCAACACCCCACTCACAGCAATGGACAGATCATCTAATCAAAAAATCAACAAGGAAACAATGGCTTTGAATGACACACTGGACCAGATGGACTTAACAGATATATTCAGAACATTTCATCCTAAGGTAGCAGAATATACATTCTTCTCCAGTGCACATTGAACGTTCTCCAGAATAGACCACATACTGGGACACAAATCAACTCTAAGTAAGTACAAAAAGATCAAGATCATACCATGCATATTTTCAGACCACAATGCTATGAAACTTGAAATCAACCACAAGAAAAAGTTTGGAAAAGTAACAAATACTTGGAGACTGAAGAACATCCTACTAAAGAATGAATGGGCTAACCAAGAAGTTAAAGAGGAAATTTAAAAGTATATGGAAGTCAATGAAAATGATAACACCACAACCCAAAACCTCTGGGACGCAGCAAAGGCGATCATAAGAGGAAAGTATATAGCAATCCAGGCCTTCCTAAAGAAGGAAGAAAGATCTCACATACACAACCTAACCTTACACCTTAAGGAGCTGGAAAAAGAATAGCAAATAAAACCCAAAACCAGAAGCAGACAGGAAATAATAAAGATTAGAGCAGAAATTAATGCTATCGAAACCAAAAGAAAAAAAAACAAACAAACAGTAGAACAGATCAATGAAACCAGAAGCTGGTTCTTTGAAACAATTAACAAAATTGATAAACCACTAACCAGTTTGATCAAAAAGAAAAAGGAAAGGACCCAAATAAATAAAATCAAGAATGAAAGAGGAGAGATCACAACCAACACAGCAGAAATAAAAACAATAATAAGAGAATAGTATGAGTAATTATATGCCAATAAAATGGGCAATCTGGAAGAAATGCACAAATTCCTAGAAACATATACACTACCAAAACTGGAACAGGAAGGACGAAATAGAAAATTTGAACAGACCCGTAACCAGTAAGGAAATCGAAGTAGCAATCAAAAATCTCCCAAGAAACAAGAGTCCAGGGCCAGATGGCTTTCCAGGGGAATTCTACCAAATATTTAAGGAAGAGTTAACACCTATTCTCTTGAAGCTGTTTCATAAAATAGAAATAGAAGGAAAACTTACAGACTCTTTCTAAGAAACCAGCATTACCTTGATTCCAAAACCAGAGACCCCACTAAAAAGAAGAACTATAGACCAATTTTCCTGATTAACATGGATGTAAAAATCCTCAACAAGATATTAGCTAACCGGATCAAACAAAACATTAAAAAAATTATTCACCAAAACCAAGCAGGATTTATACCTGGGATGCAGGGCTGGATCAATATCCTCAAAACAATTAACGTGATTCATCACATCAATAAAAGACAGGACAAGAACCATATGATCCTCTCAATAGATGCAGAGAAAGCATTTGACAAAATACAGCATCCTTTCTTGATAAAACCCTCAAGACAGTAGGGGTGGAAGGAGCATACCTCGAGATCATAAAAGACATATATGAATGACCCCACACTAATATCATCCTCAATGGGGAAAAACTGAGAGCTTTCCCCCTAAGATCTGGAACAAGACAGGGATGTCCACTCTCACCTCTGTTATTCAACATAGTATTGGAAGTCTTAGCCTCTGCAATCAGACAACACAAAGAAATAAAAGGCATCCAAATCAGCCAGGAGGAGGTCAAACTTTCACTCTTTGCAGATGACATGATACTGTATAGGGAAACCCAAAAGATTCCACCAAAAAACTGGTAGAATTGATTCATGAATTCAGCAAAGTTGCAGGATATACAATCAACACACAGAAATTGGTTGCATTCTGATACACCAACAATGAAGTGACAGGAAAAGAAATCAAGGAATTGATCCCACTTACAGTTGCACAAAAAACCATAAAATACCTAGGAATAAATCTAACCAAAAAGGTGAAAAATCTATACACTGAATACTCTAGAAAGCTTATGAAAGAAATTGAAGAAGACATAAAAACATGGAAAAAGATTCCATGCTCCTGGAGAGGAAGAACAAATATTGTTAAAATGTTGATACTACCCAAAGCAATCTTCACATTCAATGCAATCCCTATAAACATAACACCAGCATTCTTCACAGAGCTAGAACAAATAATCCTAAAATTTGTATGGAACCAGAAAAGACCCCGAATAGCCAAAGCAATCTTGAAAAAGAAAACCAAAGCAGGATGCATCACAATCCCAGACTTCAAGCTATACTACAAACCTGTAATCATCAAGAAAGTATGGTACTGGCACAAGAACAGACACTCAGATCAATGGAACAGAATAGAGAACCCAGAAATGGACCCACAAACATATGGCCAACTAATCTTTGACAAAGCAGGAAAGAATATGCAATGGAATAAACACAGTCTCTTCAGCAAGTGGTGCTGGGAAAACTGGACAGTGACATGCAGAAGAATGCACCTGGACCACTTTGTTACACCATACACAAAAATAAACTCAAAATGGATGAAAGACCTCAATGTAAGACAGGAAGCCATCAAAATCCTCAAGGAGAAAGCAGGCAAAAACCTCTTTGATCTTGGCCGCAGCAACTTCTTATTCAATACATCTCCGGAGGCAAGTGAAACAAAAACAAAAATGAACTATTGGGACCTCATCAAAATAAAAAGCTTCTGCACAGCAAAGGAAACAATCAGCAAAACTAAAAGGCAACTGACAGAATGGGAGAAGATATTGGCAAATGACATATCAGATAAAGGGTTAGTATCCAAAATCTATAAAGAACTTATCAAACTCAACACTCAAAAAACAAATAATCCAGTGAAGAAATGGGCAAAAAACATGAATAGACACTTCTCCAAAGAAGACATCCAGATGGCCAACTGACACATGAAAAAATGCTCAACATCACTCATCATCAGGGAAATACAATTCAAAACCACAATGAGGTATCACCTGACACCTGTCAGAATGACTAACATTAACAACTCAGGCAACAACAGATGTTGGCGAGGATGCAGAGAAAGAGGATCTCTTTTGCATTATTGGTGGGAATTCAAGCTGGTGCAGCCGCTCTGGAAAACAGTATGGAGGTTCCTCAAAAAACTAAAAATAGAACTACCCTATGACCCAGCAATTGCACTACTAGGCATTTATCCACGGGATACATGGTGTATCCATGGGATACCACGGGTGTGCTGTTTTGAAGGAACACATGCACCCCCATGTTTATAGAAGCACTATCAACAATAGCCAAAGTATGGAAAAAGCCCAAATGTCCATCGACGGATGAATGGATAAGGAAGATGTGGTATATGTATACAATGGAGTATTAGTCGGCAATCAAAAAGAATGAAATCTTGCCATTTGTAACTACATTGATGGAACTGGAGGATATTATGCTAAGTGTAGTCAGAGAAAGACAAAACTCATATGACTTCACTCATATGAGGATTTTAAGAGACAAAACAGGTGAACATAAGGGAAGGGAAATAAAAATAATATAAAAACAGGGAAAGAACAAAACAGAAGAGACTCATAAATATGGAGAACAAACTGAGGGTTACTGGAGGCGTTGTGGGAGGGGGGATGGGCTAAATGGGTAAGGGGCACTAAGGAATCTACTCCTGAAATCATTGTTGCACTATATGCTAACTAATTTGGAGGTCAAGTTAAAAAAATACAAAATAAAATTTAAAAAACGAGCTCGTGTCATAAAGGAATCCAAAGCAGACAGCGTTTAGACAAAGCACAACTATGAAGCAGAGCTATAAGATGCCCTCCATCTTTCTGATGTGTAAATCTCAGGAAATACCAAGAGGAGAATGAGTGAGGGTGCCCTAAGCAGAGAGCCAGCTCAGGCATTCCCAAGAATGATTGAATAAATCAAGAAATGAAGGGGGTGGGGGAATGCCAAAATCAAGAAGAGAATATATTACCAATTCCCATGGGAAGAAGCTGAAGTCTGGTGCTGGCATTATTCAAATGCAGGCGAGTCAGGGCCTCAGAAAGACATACCAGAGGGAATATCCACCAGAGTCAGATGACTAGGCTGCATGACTTAACAAGTCTTTCCTTGTTTGTCTATTTCTGTGCATGGATTAAAGCCCCTGTGAGGGTCCTAGAGCTCCAAGAACAAGAACAAAATCGGTGAAATTATTTCAGTTGATAGCGATTGGACGTTGGTTTACGGGGATGGGTTAACAAATTGTTAGTGTGGGCAAACAATGTAGTCAGTTGTGAGTGTATTCTGTCTGCTCACACTCAAGTTGTTCATTGCCATAAAAGCAAACTGCTTCTTCCCAATCAACACAAATTTCATAAGAACATTTGGGTCCTTGTGGGATATCCAGGTGGTTATGTTTGGGGAAGGAATGCATTTTACATCCTGTCCATCTAGCTAAACATAAGAATGTAACAGGATTTTTCTGGCCTAGATAACAGAAGGAGAATATTCTGACAAAGACCACAGCTCAGGACAACTGAAGGTGGTGACAGTCTGTGGGCAGTGCAGCTCTGGTCCCCTCCATTGTAAACAGCTCCTGGGTGCCCTGCTATGAAAGACACTGGCAGCTTCATTCATAGTATCAGAGAACAGAGATGAACGCTGGAGCTCATCCAAATGTATTCCTATTTCTCCCAGAGGACAGTATTCTGTGACAGGACAGTCTCCGCCTGTCCTCTGCGGGGAACTCCCACAGCGATATAAAACAGGTTTGCAAGTGAATTTTGCTTTGAAACTGAAGCACCAAAGAAAATAGCTATCGAAGCAAAACAACACAAGCAACAACCCTGAGCCCTAGGTCACCTGCTCCCCACTTCCCAGAATGGATTTTTTTGCTTCAGTTGTGAAACAAGTTGGTTTCTAGTTAACAAGGATTCTGGATTCATTTTCCTTCCAGGTTCAAACCAAGCTTCACCGGATGGAGTTCTTAAATTCTAACAACTTTTCTGCGGGAATAGGGTATCCTCCAGGATAAAACCTGACCTCTTTCTTAAACAGCATGGATCCTAATGAAAGGTTATAAGAGACTATAAAAATAAAGTTCCCTCCCTAGAAATTCAAACTTTTTGCCCAGTAATAAAATCAAAAGGAATCAGACTGGCTATTTAAAGTTTTCCCTGGGTTCATTAGAGCTTCAATATCATACCTACTGCTGAGCTGATGACAGGTGGGGATTTTACAGAAATCAGTGGATCCAATTAGCACCAGGGGTCCACAAGTCAAGCACTTCCAGGCTACAAATTATTGGTGACACTTCTAAACACGATTGACAGCTGAAGCCAGGACAGCCTTCTCTACACCTTTGGAACATGATTAGGGAGCAAATACCCTACCCAACTTTTCTAGTCTACTGTATAAAAAAAAAGAGCTTATAAATTTTGTTGTTACGCCCATATGCCCAGAAGACTGGTGTATCTTTATTCTTCTGCACTTACATTTTGCACTTTCAGGAATGTATTTATCCAGGCACCTAGACTGTGTAAAATGCATCATTGTGATAAAATTATATAGCTGTTGATTGATGACAGAGTCACTTCTAGACTCTCCTCACTCTGTAAAATTTCAGATACATGTCTTTCAATAAAGGCATTAGCATCTGCCACTGTTTTAAACTGGTCATTCTTAAACTTTCCATAAAATAGTTGTGCTCCATAAGCTGGGCTAAATATCCCACAAGTAATAACCAATGTCCAACACAAACCATCTAGGAAAAAGTTGTAGTGAATGACTGTCAAGTTAACAATAATCATGGTTTTCTCCATATATTTTTCTGATACCCTTGGCAATTTCTCCCCACGTGTCTGTTAGAATACATTGGCAGCTGACAAATGGATGAACAAATAGCAGATAGTCAAAGGGAAATTCAGTAATGACTGATCCTGCTGGCTCAACAGCCTGTTTCTTTTCCCATGCACGTGTGGGTTCATGGTTGTGGTTTTATATCACAAATATATAACATGTTCCCATTAAGTCTTCCAACTTTCAAAAGAGGGGTGACATCACCAGATGTGTCTGATAACAGCTCAACTGTTTAAAACTGTGTGTCTACCTTAATAGGAGGAAAAAATAGCATAAGCACACTCTATATACTTGTCAGGGACTTGAACTTTTTTTTAATGTTTATTTATTTATTTTGAGAGAGTGTGTGTATGAGCAGGGTAGGGGAAGAAAGAGGGGGGAGAGAGAGGATCCCAAGCAGGCTCCCCACTGTCAGCGCAGAGCCTGACATGGGGCTCAAACTCACAAACCGTGAGATCGTGACCTGAGCCAAAACCAAGAATCAAATATTCAACTGACTGAACCACCCAGGCACTCCAGGGACTTGAACTTTTAACTCATTGCCTCTCAGAGGTGAGCAAAATTCAGTTGAGAAAAACAAGACTAAAGGATATGTAGTCTATCCCTTTCTCAAGAATCTAAAGCAGGGGCAAACTTTATCTGTAAAGGACTGGCTAGTAAATATTTTAGGCTTTGTGGGCCATATGGTCTCTGTCACAACAATGTAACTCTGCTGTTGTAGCACAAAAGCAGGCATAGAAAATACTGTATATGAATAAATGAGTATGATGTGTTCCAACAAAATTATATTTATGGACACTGAAATTCAAATTTTATGTGATTCTCACATGTCATGAAATATTCTTCTTTTTCAACCACTTATAAATGCCAAAAAAATTCACATTTGACCCACAAGCCATAGTTCGCCAACCCCATCCTAAAGTCTAGCTGGTTTAAAATGCATTCTTCCCCAGTGGAGAATGGGGTACCTGACTTCCTCATTTTGGCCCTTGGATAGATTACATTTACTGAATTGGCTTTGCCACAGGTTCATGAAACTACACAAAGGAAAGCATAAGACATGGCAGATGAACTTCAAGATTGGGTTTCCCAAGAAGATGCTGCCCAGAGCATCATACACTGTCCTATTACAGGAGGTATCACTTCTCTGGGGTTCTGATCATAGAAATGACTGGACTCCTTTGAGGGGCAAGTGGCTTATTGCAAAGCATCATAACACTGATAAATTTTCCTCTTTAACTGCTAGCAATTTCACAGGCCAACATATGCTGTATGTCCCACCTTTATCTTATTTTTTTAACCATTTTTTTTTGTTATATTGCATTCCTCACATTTAAAACACTATTGTATCATACAGCTTTTGATAATTAGTCCAATACGGTAGGGTACAAATAAAATAATACACATAACACATGCACATTATACTCATATTGCTGTACTTAAAATTATTGACAATTTATTAATCAAAAATAATTTGTCATAATGTTCCCCAAATAAACACTGTGACAGGTGTGTAATCAATGAGACCAGAGGTATTCTGACATGTCACAGCTGAAGAATTCTCTCTTTGAAAGCAATTTTAGGCAATAACCCAACAATGCAACAGATAACACGTGGCATTGCTTTGAGTAAAATACTATCTAGCACTGAGGGCAAGGAGGTACAGGACTGCTTGTTCGAATGACAGATTTCTGGGCTCCACTTAGAACCTCTGGATCTTCCTCTCCATGCATAGAACATGAAAATCTGCTTTTTAAATGAGATCCTTGGGGAATTCTTTGAAATGCCAAAAGTTGAATGACATCACCCAAGCTCTGCTAAGAACAATTTGAAAAACATTGTTCTGGGCAGTAATGCCAACTCCTGGAGAATTTAAAGAGAGGGCTAGGGAAAGAAAGCTATCTGGAGGACCTGGTCAGGTTCTTGGTGTGAAAACAGAAGGTCCATGATGAACATGGCCTACCGGACCAATTTGTCTGTGTTTAAATTCTGGTTCCACAAGGTTTGACCTGTGTAACCTTGGGCAAATGACTTAATCTCCTTATCAGCACATTCTTCATAATCTATATCCTTCCCTCCTTGGAAAATGAGGGTTTTGGTGACAAGCAAGTCTTGTTGGGAAGATTTTGTGAGTGTCTATAAAGTATTTAGAATAATACCCAAAATTTTCCTTTTTTCTGTTACCTCTCATCAGACACTTTACTATGACTTTCCTAATGCCTCCTCCTATTTCTCTTGCCCTCTTCTCTCCTCTTGTATTCCTACTCTTCATCTCTGTCCTCTTTGACACCAAAACTCAACATTGTAGCAGTGGACAAAGGGAAACTGTATCTTTATGGTTGAAGGTATCAGGATCCAGTTGAAAACATTAGGAGGAAGACTGCAGGGGAGAAAATCTTTGTTACCTCAAAGCCATGGTGGAGACCCCACAAAATGGAGTGCAGTGTGCAGACTAGGATTAATTGAAGGCACTTTCACTTCCACAGTGGGTTGAGCTAAATTCTGACGATACCTTAGGCCAAGAGCAGTCATGTGACATACAGTTTGCATCCGGCCATATCCTCACTGCCCCTAACAGCCCAACAGCCATGGTGCCAATGTTACCAGGAAGAGGTACACGCTCAACGTGCATCATCTTTTAATGCAAATATACATTAAATATTATAAGCACATTTCAGTTAGTAGCTAATCAGTTCAAAAGGTTTTACTCACATAGAGTGTCTTAAAATGTAGTATTTACATGGTAGTATTGTGTGTATATTTTTGTACATGTAGTGAGAGGGAGTGACAGTGCCCCAAGGTGATAAAAATTGGTTCTTGGGAGGCAACACAATCTTAGTTATTATAATCACTTGTGGTCAGACAGAGGGCCACACTATAAAAACAGATGTACAGTATATCTGAGGTATTACAATTTCATGGGGAAAGGGAGCAACCAAGAAAAATGCCTAAAAAAGCTCGGGAGAGGGGAGGGAGGTTATTAATGGGGAAAAAAAGATTGAGAAACACTATTTCAGTGGAATAAACAGATGCTAACTTGGTGGCAGGAAAAACTCAGGATGTTCAGATGAAAGAGGCTTTAAGGCCGAGCATTAGAATGATACTGATGCCTGCTAAAGATTCTGGAGGGCCTCAGAGCTTCTGGAAGACATCATAATTGGCAAAAGTTTCCAGATTAGCTGCAGGATGGGGTTAAATTGAATCAGTGCATAGTTAAGTGTAGTCCATTGTGTTCTCAGTTAGATCCCAGCCTGATTCTGAAAAGCCTTATCACTGGAAACAGAGATCACTTCTTAAAAGAGAGAAATCCACTGTGTATTCTTGAATTAAAAATGATGCCCATGAATTCTAAACTATAACAAGAGCCACAATAAAAATGACTGAGATGCCCAAATTCACCTAATCACACATTCTGGCAGGACTTTGCAAGCACACACACTACACAAAAAAATGAGTGTGGAAGCCTTACTTCTCTCTGCTATCCGTAAATAGGAAAGAATGTATGAAAGGTCATGATCAAGTTGTCGTAATTTTTTTTCTGTTTCATATTTTCACAAAATGTACATTGCACTCTAGAGAGATCAGCTAAAAAGTTAGTTTATTAAAATAAGATAAAAAACAGAAGTTTAAAAGAACATTATTAATATTCTGTTCAAATCATCTCTTGATTTCTATTTTGAAGGGCACTGCAAGACAGCTTGATTTTTATTTTGGTGAAGAAAAATAAAATGACTCCTTTCCATTAATCAAAAGGAAACGTAAAAATAGGTTTCACTAGAAGCCACTGAAAAGTTTGATTTTGTGGAAAGATAAAGAATATCATGAGAAATATCGCAATCAATTCTGAAAAACTTAATTTTGTTCCTCCATAGCTTTTCAGCTACTGTGATCTGCAATCCCAAATGCTTCTTTGAGTGATTTTGTTTCATCCCACAGAAGAAAATGAACTATTTAGCTCCACACTTAATGGCAAACTCCATTTCAGCATACGCATTTAGTCTCGACTCCAGCAGGCCCTGATCAATACATTTGGTTATGAACCAGAGGCCCCTTTTTGCAGCCCGAGATCCTCACTGGAGATAAAGAACTGAGAGCTGTCACTGATTTATGCTCTCTCAGCAGGACACTGACAGGCGATGCCCCAGGAAACAGAGTAGAAAACCATATGAAGGCCACCAACGGGTCCTTGGGGACATGCTGACCAGCATAGACCGCGGAGCAGACCTAAAGGCCAACACAAGAGCTCCCTGCGGTAGCGCTGTAGTGCTCCGCGTGAAGTGTGCACTCTGCATTGAGCCAGAGCGCTTCTGGGAACCACGACTTCTCTTGAACTCAGGCTGAGGAGCTGGCTCCCGAGATGGATCATGGAGGTGCTAATCAAATAGGCCGCTGCCCTTGTGCCTCTTGGCAACACCCTCCAGCTTGCTTGGACCGGCAGCCGTGATCTGAGGAGTCACTGCAGCTGCATCCCTTCTAGTATTTGGGCCCAGCCTAAGATACCCTACAGATGGAACACGGAGCAGGGTACGTGACAACAGAGAAGTATTGGTGGCAGAGTCCTTATCACAGGCAGCCCTCCAGTGTGACAGTTCTGCAGCTTAAGGCTCAGCTGTATCTCACCAGACAGGTATGGGATAACGCAGAAACACTTCCATCTTCCGAACAACAAAGAGAACAGGCCTTACAAATATTGTGCAATTTTGCTGGCGAATTTAAAGCACGTTAAAAGTTTTGAGAGTAGCGACAGTGGATCAACCAGATACCTGAAGCAATAGGAAAGAAAAAAGAATGAGAGAAGTAGCAGTCGGTGACATTTTCTCAGCTAGGCATGGATGAGCCACTCAGGTCTAGAGGGTGAAGGAATCTGAGTTCCTGAATTTATACTTTTGTATCTTCTGAAGAGAAACCACAAATAGTTTTTAAAAATAAATATGTATGCACAATACTTCATAGAGGATTGGAACAGAGAAGTCAAGCATCCAGAAGCTTTAAGTTAATACTTGGCTGATAAACAGAAAGAAAATAATTAAGGGAAATGACATGTCTCCAGGAAAAGCTGACATGAACCACTGACATTTGAGTTCAAAAGGAACTCAAGAGAGACAGGCATCGAGCATCCGAGACAAAATGACCACAACTCTCTGAGGCACCTGCCCATCATTTGTTAACATGAGCACACAGAAGCCATGTTTCTCTTGGCAATTTCATACAATATAAACTCTCAGGGAAAAACAATACTGTTTAAATTAGATAATCCATGTGAGAGTGGCCTGCACACAGTAGGCAGTTGATCAAAGTTCCTTTCCTTCCTGATACTGGATAGGTCAGCTTGATTATTTTAGACTGTATCCATCCTGCATACACAGGCACTATTCTATAGGGAAAAGATGGCCAACAACAAAATCTCCCTCAGCTCTCCCAGAAGATCTGCACGTATTTACTCCAACACAGAGGCCCAAACATTGCCCCTCTAGTTTTGAGATGAATTCTGAGGAGAAGCATTATTCATTTGCTGCTGTTCCAGATAAGCCATTTGAGATGATATTTCACAGTTTTTCCTTGCCTTGTTGTTCTGGTTTTGTTTTTAATAACAACAGCTGTGCTCTGAATCAGCTTCTTTTTGTTCCTTTTAAAGTGACTGGAATCTGGGGGATTTGAAAGATTCTTCTTCCTACCATTGATCAAAGATTCTTTTCCCTGAGAACTGGTTTACTCCCTCGCTGTACATTAATCAAATCCTCCCCTTTTCTCAAGCGCCAGAAGTGTTTTTCTTCCCTCCCTCCAGCTTTCAGTCTGACTCCACATCAGGAAAGTTGATGAAGTGGCTCTGTTGTGAGGGAGACCCAGAAGAGCTTTCATCTCAAAGACCACAGATTCCACGTCCTCAGTCAGACCCGTTTACTAAACCGTCAGGCTTCCAGCCCCTCCATTGTGGGCTTGGAACCAGCACCTGAGAACTGGCAGCGACCAACCTTGTGTGTCTGTGAAGTGATGACCTAAAGAGGGACAGTCTCCTGTGGGACATGACCCTTGAACACACATCCAGGGTCTTTTTCCAAAGGACAACTCTTCACTTTCTTGGCTGTCAGCCTGTCTGCCATTTGTCTTCAGTGCGTCATTTTATCTTTTGCAGTAAATTTTTATTGGTCATCTATAATTCTCTTAGACTTGAAGCTCTAATTAGGAATCATTTTGGTCATATAAAGCTTTTTCTGTCTGAGTAGCATTAGGTAGCCATTATTTCACCTCCACAGCGAATGCCTTATTGGATGCCCAACATTAACATTCGGCTTCCTAATCGTATTTGAATTGCCTGCATTTGTGCTCTTTCTGGCTGAGCCAGTCTTATTCTGAGAACAGTCATTCTAATTCACAATGAATAAGTAAATAAATAGCTAGTATTTGTAAAACCAAAACAGTGTGCTGGTCCTTTAAGAAGAACGCGGCTCAGAAGTCTGTTGCCTAGCAACACCAACTAACTTTGCTCTCCATTTTCCAAACCAGTTGATAGCCTCCTGTTGGTTTGTCAGCCTTCCAATGTAAAACTTTCCCCTCCTTTTTAAAATTAAGAAGGAATGTTAGGCTTTTCAGTTTTCAGGGAATTGACTTTAACCATCACTTTTTTCTGAATTCCGTAGTAACCCTGACTTCCTGGTTCTCAGTAGGTTCCAATTTGTTATCCTTCCTGGATAAAACTATGTATTCTCCATTTAAGCACTATATCTAAGAACAATTTGCATAGTTCCCATGAAAAGACACAAGCCTCAAATAGAAGTTTAATTGATTTTACTTAATAATAATAATACCAGGCAATTAAATGGCACTTTATACTCTGCAAGGTGCTTACCTTGTCCATCAAGTCATTTAATTAAAATGTTACATGCTTATCCAAACTTCTCTGGCTTATGACAACATGCTCAAAAATTTTCGAACTATGGTGAAGAGGTTCGTGGTGCTGTCTTTGCTATTTTGCTTTAAAGGAGGAGACAGTATCTGGCGACTAGGCTTTCACATGGTAATTGTGGCTTTTCCATCTCTAGTCTGGTCAAAAATCTAGAGGAAAATCAAAACCAAATCTTTCATCTGTTCCTTTTTTTTCCCCTCCATCACTGAGCTCCATTTCACAGGTGATAAGCCTTGCTCAGAAGACCCCCATTTCTCTCTCTTCTTCAAGCACCACCTCCTCTGGGTCTTTGCAGGGAAGCAATGTCACCAGCTGCAGGGAGAGCTGCCTAGCTGAGGAGGCTCCTGTGCTCACACTTACCTTGATGCCTTTTTCTGGCTATTCAAGGTCTTTGAAACTTCTCTAGACAGAAAGTAAAGAGACTCTGACAAAGCATCTCTTTATATTTTACAGCACAATCGCTTTCAGTGCCACAATGACCATGTCAGCTGTGTTTACTGGTTCATGAGTCTTAGTTTTAACTCTGGCCCTTCTCAGCAACAACATTCACTTCGCGTTGGCTTCACTTTGACTCCCAAATCGGGGGCTAGTGTTAGGATTTCAAAAGCACAGTGATTTCCAGTATTTGTTAGATGAGTCAGGGAACACTTTTCTATGAGGCTGGCCCAGGTAAGGCAAAAGAAATGGCCAAGTTTAATGAAATCACTCATGTCTTGTCTCCGGTAAAAATACTCTACAGAGCCTTGGTCTTTGCTTTTAGAAATTGGAAATAACTTCAGCATCACCCGTCATAAAAGCCACTCAAATAGTCAATATAAAAATGTGAATACATTAAATTAGATGAGGGAATTTTCACTTCGAAGGACTGTGTTTAGACATCAACAAAATGTAAGAGAAACAAATGAGTCCTAAAATATCTACATCCTTTGGCAGCTGTATTATTTGGTTTGTGTTTAAGGATATGTGAATATGTAATTTTTAGGCTACAAATATGGAATATAAAGAAGTAGAGAAGGAATATACCTAAATATGCATCCTGACTTTGCAGAGTGCTTTCACTGACCAAGTAAATCTTAATAGAAAGTATGTTTCTTTTTCATTTCTTTTTTTTTTATTCTTTCATACCAGAAAAAGGATTTCCCAAGAGTGTTTCTCATCCTCCTCCCTTGTTTTCACCACAAAAGGTAGTTAGTCTAGTCATCACCTCTGAGGGGTTCATATTGTTGGAAAATGAAGTCAAAAAGTGCCCATACATATACAGAGGACAGGACTATGCCCCCAAGTGAATGTCCTCTGGCCAGAACATAATGTGTGGGATACAAACTGACATGAAACACTAAGGCCCTATTTCAAAAGTACTAACAATTTCCAGGTAACCACAGTGGAAGATGAAACCCAGCCCAGGGCTCCTGTCAACATGGGGTCCTAGGTAACTAGTCAGCTCACACACCCATGAAGCCCACCTTGCCTGTGGCAAAGGAAGCCCCTGTCATATGGGGCTGGAACTTCAAGAGACACACAGACCAGGCAGCCAAGGAGAGGCTTTTTGATGGGAACAGAGGTGAAAAAAGTGACCTGCTACTCTCCCTCAGCCTCCTCACTGGCTGCTCTTTAGTAGTAGGTAAGGCTTTGGGGGCCAAAAGGAAAGGAAAAGAACACTGATCAGCATCAAGCTTTACATGGGATGGTTGTATTTAATAGCTACCATTGGATTTAACTATGTGACAACATTCTGAGGAAGATATGCAATTTAACAGATAGAAGAAACCAAAGAACATTAGCAAAATTCCCAAATTTTGCAACTTGAAGATGTTAGTGATTGTATTTGAATCCCGCTCTGGCTTCTCCCACAGCTTGGCCCCAGTGTTGTCCTCTGTAAGTTCAGGAAAACCCATTCCTAGTAACCCTTCTTAGCACTAGAGGTACACCTATTCAGTAAAGTGAAGGAGGAAAATGAATGAGTGGATATGTATGTTGATTGAAATAGCATGCCTGTGCTGCCCTAATCTCTTGCCTGCATATTCCTGGCTTTCAACATTCAGCCTTTCTCCAGGAGCCCAGTGTCTTCTCTCTCTTCTGGTTCCCCCATACCCCCACCTTGGTGCTCACAACCTGCCCTTCCAGACAACATCCCAAACCCTGGACCTTTCCCAGACTTTCTTTCCGTCAAAATCTCACTATCCCACATCCCACTCATGGAAGGAAATGTTGTGTGTCAAGTTAACTAATCGTATCAACACATTCATGAGTCAATACCTTAACTTGACCTCCCCCAAAATGTGAATAATGTGTGAATTTTGAGGCTTTACACCTAGGTTAATGAGGTGAACTTTTTTTCCCTGAAGGATCATTTTATGAACCCCTCAGATTATATCTCCTATAGTGGGCCAGTAGTCAACAGCATTTTTATCCATATAATGCAAGGTAAATGGTTTAGCCATGATTATCAGATTTATAGGTTAGGTAACAGGTTGTAGGAAATAACCTCAGGTATCACAGAGCTTTCTCAGACAGCAGCGATAAAACACTTTACATCTGATCTGTAATATCCTGTATCCTGTTAAAGCTAGCCCTGCAGTGAACAAAATTGTCACTTCTGCCAAATTTCATGGTCAGTGATTCTGTGATATAGAGAAATTTTCAGTATAGATTAAAATGAAATCATCAAAGGCCTTACACTGATGACCTATGACAGACTTGAACCGTCTCTCACAAAAAGTACATTCATAACTCAAACCACTTCACTATGGAGTCCACTAAAACAGTGTAAAACTACTTGGGAAAACATTCATATAAAAACATACACAGTATCGTCAAACCCTCAGTATTGTCCTTATTGGATACCACATACTTTTATCCCAGGGTTCCTTGATTTTAATATTTCAAATGTTCATCTTAGCCAAGAAAGAAGCTACACTGTGTATTGAATCTGGTACATGCATGAATTTCCAACCATTTGAAAAGAATAAGCTATTTAGTTATAATTTGATTTGGGAATTTGTGTTTATATTTGGATTGGGAATATAATCTAATCCTTAAATTGAAACATAGTTGTGTGTTCTGTTCTAGGAAATGACTTCTAACAAGATGACCAAGCTATACTCTGAAGATCTGATCCAGATGAATCCAGGAGGAGTTTTCTGGTCTTGTTCTTTCTACTCATCCTCTGCAGGATTTGACATTATTTGCCCTCTTTCGAAACTCTTTTTTCCTGACTTCCATGACACTGTACTTTATATACAGTAGTTAATTTTTATTTCTTTTGTCTCTTTCCCCTTTGAAGTTCCTTTTCCATCCTTCTTTCTTCCAAAGGCCAGCCATAGGTCTCTCTCCACCTCTTCTCTCCATCCACCACAGACTAACTACTTGTCACAATGTTACCTCATTTCCTTGACATCAAATCTTTATCTCTAACTCTAATCTCTACTAACTTAAAATCTTACATTTCCAATAATCTGAACAGCCTCTCTTCACCATGAACTCAAGAACTCTGAAACAAATCTCCAAATGTAGAATATACTGTTTAGGAGATAGAATGTTCCCTGTTATTGGAGATATCTATCCTTGTGTTGAATGTTCTCTTGGCAAGATGATGTAGAGTGGACCTGAACACTAGAAGTAAGGTTGGACTAAATAAGCTTTAACTAAGGTCCCATCAACAGTGATATTCTATAATTTATTACTCTTTTCTCCAAACAAGTTTCTTCTCTTGAAATTTTTTCTTGTCTCCCATACTCAAAATCATGGGATCACCATGTGCCTTATTTCCCTTTTCCCTCCATCTTGAATTAGTTGCTAAGCTCTATTGATCTCCTACATAACATTGTTGGATCTCCCCTACTGTCCATTCCCCTCACCCCCAGAGCCATATAGCCGCAAAATTAGGTTGATGCAACTGATGTCTTTGAGCTGAATCTGGGATGACACTGGAACCAAAACTTGTGTAGCGTTGTTTGTTTATGTTTGTTTTTTACCAGCAGGTAAAGACTCTTAGAGTGGGTTGGAACAATTTTTTTTTTATTCAAAATGAACATTAACAAGGAGGAGAAAAGAGAAAATATGGGGGAGGAAAGCAAGGGGGAAGGTGGCCTCACAGCCTCTCCTCGGTCCCCAGCTGGCTGTTCTGTCTTCAGAACAGGGGCTGGACTCTGCCTCTGAGTCTACAGCTCCCTGCCTCAGAAGCAGAGAGTCAGCTTTGGTAGGTTTCCTCCCACTCCCTAAAAAAACTAAACTCTCCAACTTGCCCTCACCATCCCCAAACTTCTTGCATATTTAACCAGATTCAGTTCCCCTTCTCACCAGAAGAAAGGGAAATATCTTTTCATTGTACTTGGGAGCCTCATATAAAACTCTACATCAGATTTCATTTTCACTCATTATCCCACCAGACTGTTTATCTCACTCTTAGGATACTGCAATTGCCTTCCAGTCTCTTTGAATTCTTAGCCATAGTGTACACTGATACCCGATTAATCTTTATAAAATATTTGTTTGTGTTTATTTCCAACTCAAAAAGTCTCCATGAATGATTTCCCTTTTCCCACCGAACAGAGTCCAAAATCTTAAGCCTCCTAGTTAAAGCCCTCCAAAATATCTTTAACTGCTTTTCTCCAACAAACTCTCTGCCTACTCCAGTTTCTCTCATGATCCCTGACTACCATGATGTTTCACTCACTCTAACTTGGCCACAATCCATCTCAATGAATGGAAGCCTTGCTGCCACCTCCCGTTATCAAGATTCTGTGCATTCTTAAAGACCCAACCAAATTTATCCTTGTTTCCTAAGCTTCTTCCCCAGTTTCAATCAGAAATAGTCCCTTTCTCTTTATCTCCTAAAATTGTTACATTAAGTATATGATGGTGTTTCATGCTCACAGTATTATAATTACCATGTTTGTTTGATTTTAGCACATTTCTTAGCTTTTCCGGTAGTTTACTTCCTGGAGCTCTAACTAATATTACTTTCTGTACATCACAGTATTAAATACTATCTCAGACACAGTAGGCTTTTGAAAGCTTCATTGGTGAACTAAATTAATGAATGAATAAATCTTCCCTGGCAACAACTCTTGCTAATAATAGACTTCTTTCTTAAACAGCTACAAATTTTGTTCTGTCAATATTCCTAGAGAGAGGCAAGTATTTTGGTTTCAAAAGACTTCTATACATAAACAAATAGAGTTGAGATGTGGCAATTAATTATAATTATAATCAATATTAGTTACTATCAATGGTGAGTGCACAGTTCTTGGTTTTTTAAGTATAGTACTTAGGTAGACTGGGTGAAAGCAAGGTTTTCCTTAGATAAATTCATTCACAATTATACCAGGGTAGCTATATATGTATACTCCTATCCTACCATTTTTAGGTGCAATTAGCAAGCTTCTCTGCAACAAAATTTTTATACCACCACTAAGTTTAAAATGTCAACTTAAGTCTAGGCAAAACAAGACACATGAAAACACATAAACTATAAATGAAACAAGATCTTCACAATCAACTCTACCAAATGCTCATGTGACTTTTATTCCACCTTTGGAAGATTCACCATTTCTGTTTTTTGGCTCTGGCATACTGATAAGAGAAGTAGGTGTTCCCTGAGAAATTCCTAGGTACCCATCTCAAAGATATGGAAGTTTATCCACTGTGATAATACCAATTTGAAAAGAGATTTTTTTAGATGCTACTTGTGCTTGATGAGTAAAGAACCATCCATCTGGCATCAAAGTTGGTATGTTCAAAATGCCAAAATGTTTCTATACATTTAAGACACAAATGACATCCAGACCAATCATATTGCTTGATTTTTTTGGAACAACAGTGTGAATGATGCCATTCCAGAAGCAATTCAGCCACACCTGGACACTTTTAGCATCCAGGGTAGGAGACTGGTTATTTGTCCAAGCATCTGACAACAGCCAGATACTGCAGTAAATTTTATGAATAAAAAGATGGACAAGACATGGCACTAAGTAAATTCTCAATCTAGGCTGAGAAATAGACATCTAAACTAGCATTTCACATGAGGTAGATATTTAACAGACGCATGCTCTAGGTGTGATAGCAAGACACAAAGGAGGTGGCCCCAAACTCTGCCAGGGAAGCAGTGAGAGAAAAAGAGTTGAAGAGAGGAGAAGAGATTACAGATTGCTTCCCCCAAGAGGAAACACAGAGTTGGATTGTGAAAAATGAGTAAGATTTTGTCAAATGAAAAGAAAGCCGTTACAGGTCAAGTGACTAACATGTCTAAAGCATGGGGAAAAAGAGAATGCTTTAATATGTACTTTCTAAATCATCCAAAATTAAATCGTGTTTAGTATACCTGTAACATCAAATGAATTACATTTTAGTTATTTAGAATTTTTCAATAGTGGTATTCCCAGATAAAGAGATTTTTTTTTAATTTGTTGTTTTATTTATTTTTAACCAGAAAGCTCTAGCGGTTTTCTATGAAGACATGGATTCACTATGACCTGGAATGTCATTGGTGTAACCTTTACTTTTCATATCTAGAGCAATCATAAGGTTGCTGGGGGAGAGGTGAACCAATGTCCATATATCCCAGTGAATAGGCATTGTGTGTGAGTTAACTGAATGAGCTCTGTCAATAGATATGCCAGGAGACTATGCTTATTTTACATGAAGAACCCTGACTGTGGCTTGACCCTGGGGAGAGCACCTGGTGTGGCATTAGTCACTCTGAATACGGCTGCAAAGAATATGCCTTGGTACAACCTCTCAGGAAAGAAATCTGGCAAGGTGTATCAGAAGTTCAAAAAGAGTGGTTCATTCGTTTGGCCCAACAATCAAATTTCTACATTCAAAATGATTCTTGTGGACTAAGTTATCAACAAAAAGATTATTAATGAGGAATTCTTTGTTATAATAAAACAATATAAAAACAACTAGGAAAAACTCTATGGTTCAACAGTTAGGTTATGATTGTATAAATTATGAAACATCTATAAATAAAATCAGCCTTATTTTAAAGTGGTGCCTATGAAGAGCTTAAGGCAAGAGAAAATGTTCATGATATCATCCTGAATCAAGAAAAAATAAGTACACGACTGTGTGTGGAGGGCATGATCTCTATTGGCCAGTGATGGCTCCTGCTGGCTTTGCTATTCCTGCATTCTCTCACTCTGTGCCCAGCTCTTGACAGCAGTTAAACGCCCGGTCTAGTCTGTGTGTCAGTTACAAGTGACTCACGTGGAGTAAGCACGGCATGAGTATTTTTCGATGAACAAATTAACTGTGTAAGCAGCACATAGGTACTCCCTTACTAGGCATTTAACATGTGGATGGATTAAAGGTACAACCCGTTAAGAGATAGCTCTGATTATTAGTTTCTCAAGCACACAGTAGAATTTAGAGAATGATGTACACAAGATTGTTTATTTCCTTCACTACCTACAAGTCCCTACAAAGAACTCCTAGGGGCAGGGAGTGTGAGCACAAGCCAAGACTCCCTCTCTTCCCCCACTACACGCCCCACCCCCAATTCCCTTAGGGAGTCACTTAAACAAGGCACTATTCCCCAGGTTCTTTCTTCCAGCTGGGCTTTCCCATTCCAATCGAGCCTTAGGTAAAATATTTACAAGGTAACAAAAAAAGCTTCTATTATGAAGTGGACCATCTTTTAGCATAACTACAATGTGCTAAGAGTCACTGATTTTTCTCAGCCTTATGAAAGATCTCTTTTTTTGTGTAATAACTTATAACCTATATGGCTGAGTGCCCATATGGGATTGAGCATGTGAAGAAGGAAGAAAACCCTGTACTATGATGAATACTAATACCTTGTGAAATGACTAGGTGATTTCTATACCAAGATATCAAGAGTGCTTTTCTCTGGGCAGTTATGTAACAAATAATTTTCTATTGTATTTACACATACACCTTTGCTTTCCATTTCCTATAGTTGGCATATAAAAATTTTAAAAACATGAGCATTTTAAAGCTACTTGACTGCATTCACTAACAGTTTTCATCATCTTCCTTTATTGGTCCACAGGCCATAATTTAAAGAAGAAAATTAAGTAGCAATTAAGACAAACCCTACAGAACAGTGTTTTGTTTGAAACCACACCAAACCTAAATGGAATATCACATCATACTACTCCATGTGCTTCAATCAGATCAATCCTCCTGGATTATTTTGAGGTAGCACACAGTTTGTACACTGTTTTTCAAGCATTTGCTTTGTAAAGATTCCTCCCAATCTCCTTTGATTTCCTGCAAATTAACTCCTCTGGAACAGTGAGTCTAAAAGCTCACCACAGCCCCTCTCCTTGAAATTGCAGTTCAGTATTTATTAAGAGATCTGGATCTCAACACTAGGAAAGGAAATCGGAATCTCAGGCTCAATGATGAAATTGAAATTGATAATTACTATGGGAAGCAAGGTTAGATCTTTATGCATTTTGCTGGTTACTAGCCATTGAATATACACCACTTTGGGAAAGCAGAAACACTTTAGGAGGCCATTTATATATTTGTTTACTTACTTTATTTAGTTATTTATGTTACTAAATACAAGTCAGTTAAGCTTTGATCATGTTGCTGACCACTATGAGAGAATCAACAAATAAATTCAAAAAAGAGCAAATGCAGGGGCATCTGGGTGGCTCAGTCGGTTACGCATCCAACTTCAGCTCGGGTTGTGATCTAATGGTTTGTGAGTTCAAGTCCCACATCCAGCTCTGTCTGCTGTCAGAACAGAGCCTGCTTTGGATCCTCTGTCCCACTCTGTCTCCCTCTCTCTCAAAAATAAACATAGAAAAAATAAAAAAGAGGAAATGCATATTCTCTCAGTGTACAGTTCTTTGTATCTTATGTGCTGTCATTGTGCACTGCCTATCAGTCACAACCATCTTCCTTAGCTGCTCCCACCTCTTCAGATGCTCACTTTACCACAATCCCCGCATTTTCCGGTTCCCAAGGACAGGCTCATTGAGAGAGTGCACTGTGTTAGAAAGTACGATTTGCCTAAAAATGAGATTGCCATCTTGCTCATTAATTTTACATTACCATACTGTGCTTCCATTGATGTTATCACAATGCTTTCTAGAGCTACTTACTGCGATGACAAAAATACACAGATTGTTCTGTCATTAAGAAGAGTAAACGGTTTTCTGAGTGATGCAAGGAAAGGAAAACTTCTATGATGATTTTCTCTGGCTATCGCAAACAGTTCCGTGCTTACAGTATGTGTTTGCAGGTAAACAGTCCTGTGCACTATACATTGATGTATTAGAGCTACTTCATTGCTCTTGTACTATTGAACTGTTTAAGATGTCTTCCTGTCTTTCAGACTGTTGGCTTAATGGCATATAAATAAAGGAAGCTATTTACATTGTTATAAAGATGCAACACCATCTCTATTTGCTCTCTTATTCTTAGATCATTAAAAAATGGGTGAGAGGGACACTGGGTGGCTCAGTCAGTTATGTCTGATTTTGGCTCAGGCCCTGATCTCACAGTTTATGGGTTCGAACCCTGTCTGCTGTGCTGACAGCTCAGATCCTGGAGCCTGCTTCGGATTCTCTGTCTGCCTCTCTCTCTCTGCCCCTCCCCTGCTCGCACTCTGTCTTTCTCTCAAAAATAAATAAACATTAAAAAATGGATGAGAAAGGATGGCCATAGTATACTTACTAGCATGGTTGTTTACATGTAGGACTTACTAAATCTATAAATGTCAATATACAAAAAAATAAAATCACCATAGAACTCATTTTGGAAACAAAAATACTAATTTTCTGTGGAAAAAGCATTGGACTGGAAATCGGAAAAAGGGCTTCAGTTCCTAATATGTCACTTACTTACAAAACTCTATGGGCAAGGGCAGCATGTTCAGTTTTTAAGAGCCTGGGCTTAATAAATAAGATAGGCCTTGGTTTGACCAGAGACTTCACCACTTACACCTGTGCGACCTTGAGTGAATTACTAGCTTCACGTTTCTTTCATCTATAAAAGAGAGAGAGTAATAGTATGCCACTCATGAGGCTGTTATAAATATTACATGCGATAATACATGTAACATGCTTAGCATAATATTTAGTATATAGATAATAATATTCAATTAAAAATTGGTATTATTATTATCATTATTATTTTAAAGACATTATTTCTGGGCAGCAAATTCCTCAGATCTGTAAGATAACTCTATGAGACATATCTGAGGGCCCATCCAGTATAACAGTCTATGATTGAGTGGAGTCTGGGTGGCTCAGTTGGTTAAGCATCTGACTTCAGGTCATGATCTCATGGTTCATGAGTTCAAGCCCTGTGTCAGACTCTGTGCTGACAGCTCGGAGCCTGGAGCCTGCTTCAGATTCTGTGTCTCCCTCTCTCTCTGTTCCTCCTCCACTTGCACTCTGTCTCTTTCTCTCTCTCTCAAAAATAAATAAAGATTAAAAAAGATTTTAAAAAAAGTCTATGATTTAACTAGAGAATGACTATATTTACAAGATAATTCCTCACAAAAAAGATTCAAATGACAAAAATAACACCAATTTATTCACAATCATATTAACCTCTATTTTAGAAATAGAAGATAGGTGAAGATCTGATAGGATAGTGTGTGAGGAGTGAGATCATGCTTCTCTGTATTTATTTGTTACTCTTTCTCGGTAGACTTTAAAGTTTTTGGAGGCAGGGATTGTGTCTTATTTATCTTTGAAATCCCATGTTCAACTCATTGAGGGATTTAAAACATATAAGTGAAGGAATGATTTGATGAAAAGAACAAGCTGCCTAACATGTCTAACTTTGTGAAGAATATAGTCAAGTATTGACACTTAGAAAAAAGTGAGATGGAAGAGGAAAAAAAAAACCTCGGCTGAAACTTGTCATTTTAGTTGAAATAGCCCAAGAAAGCCTCACTGAGGATGTGACCCATGAAGAAAGAGAAGAACGCGAGGGAATGACCCACTTTGATGTGTGAGGGAAGAACTTTACAGACAGAGGGAAAGCCGGTGCAAAGGCTCTGATCCAGGAGTCTGATCACTGTGTTAAAGGAGTTAGAAGAAACCAGTGTGGTTGAAATGGGGCAAGCAGCAGGGAGACAGGCAGGAGATGAAGTTGAGGAGATAATAGGGAGGAGGGACAGGGCATGTAGTCTTCCAGGGCCTTTCAAACACTTTGGCTTTTACTCTGCGTGAACAAAAAAGATTGGGGAGCTTGAGCAGAGATGCGGCATGAGAGGATTTGTTGATTACTTTGGCTGCTGTGTTGAGTGTAGTTGGGGTGTGCAAGTAGAGGAGGGATATAAAGGATATCAGTTAGGAAGCTATTGCTCTTAGAAAAGCGATAGTGGTGGCTTGGACCATCACAGTAGAACTGATGAAAAACAGTCACAGCCACGATCAATGGTGAAAGTAGAACTGTAAGATTTTCTTGCAGATAAGATTTGGAATAACAGAGGAAGAGAAGAATTAAAGATGAGCAACAGGAAGGAAGTAGTGTCCATTGGATGGGATGTTAAGACTATGAGGAGAACAGGTTTGAAGGGAAGTAGCGAGACCTTTGGTTTTCACTTGTTTGGTTTTATGTACACAGCAGACATCTAAGTAGAATGCTACACAGAGAGCCAGATGCAGAGTCTGGAGTTCACAGTAGAGGTTACAGCCAAAGGTATAAATTGGGAATGATCAGTGAATAGATGGTATTTAAAGCTATGAAACTGAATGAGATTATAAAGCCAATATACACATGTAAAGAAAAGAATGATCTGGGGTCTGAGCCTGAAAATACTTTAATGTTTAACCCTAGAAATGTTTGCACCTAAAGAGGAACCAGTGAAAGAGTCTAAGAACTGGCTAATAAGGAAGGGAAAAAAGTAAAGTGCAGAGGATTAAAGTCAAGTCAAAAAATACATCAAGAAAAAGAGTATCGACAACTGTGTCGAATGCTGCTTGTTGGTCCAGTAAAATGATGACCAAGAATTGGCTGTTGGGATTAGCAACATGCAGGTCATTGGTGACCTTGATAATGCAAGCTTTGGCCAAGTGGTGTGTACACGAGCCTGATGAAGAGAGTACAAGAGAGAATGAGTAGAGGGAAACTGGAGTGTGTATGGGGAACTGTCAGTTTCTTTTTTAAAGAAAAGGTGAGAAACAGAGTGGTCCAATAAAGGAAGTGGTCTCTAAAGAAAGGTTTGTTTGTTTTTTTTTGTTTTGTTTTGTTTTTTTCTAAGATGAGAGAAATAGTCACATATTTGTGTGCTGACAAGAATAATCCACTGGACAGGAGAAAATGATGATGCAGGGGAGGAAGACCAATTCTTAGACCAATTTCCTAGTTTGAGAGAGGATAAGCTTTAGTGGACAAGTGAGGGAGTTGGCTTTAACTAAAGATCAGTGACAGGTCCTCTATAATCTTCAGCCATAAAGATGAAAGAGAAATGTGCAAGTTTAATCATGTGGTTCTGTATTTTCATTTTTCTCTAATGATGAAAATAGATTGACTTTTTTTTAAGTTTACATATGACTACTAGAATATCCCTGGAGTTATTATTCTAAATTACTGATGTTATGGAAATAATTTTAATTCATCAAATAACACTTTCACCTGACTTTTTAGGAATGTATCTATTGCCTGAAGTAAATTACTCCTAGACAATATAGCTCACTTGTGGAATCAGCCATAGAACAGTGATTTTTGAGAATAGACTTCTAAATATAGATTTACCATATAGCTTATGCTCTGTTTATAACAGAAATTTGAGTTATATTTGTATATTATCAAACAATAGTCTTTAAAGTCTCTTTTGATTGCTTTCCTCAGAATGCTAATAGTCCCTATTGCATATGTCATTTATTTAACACTTTATCAACTGGAACCTTGTATTGTTTATTTCATTTTTGTGTGATATACATGTGTTTGTACACATATCAATGAACATATTATTATAACTAAGTGTAGAATATGGGCCACATTTGCTTATATATCTGCTTTACTGGTGATGACTGGAGCAGTGACCTAAAGCAAAACCAGGAAATTTCTGAAGAAGCATCCATTGTCATATAGTTATAAAATCAGAGGTATAAAATAAATATAAGCTTGAGTCTATGGAGAAGTAAGTCTCCTGGACTCCTAGAAACAAACAAGCCTATACGCATTCTTCAAAGGAGAAGGAAATTTCCAAAAACTAGTATCAGATCATTTTTAAAAACAGTATCTTTCTTTTAAACATTGGGCAAAAAATGTTTGCTGGGGAAGAGAGAACCTGAAAATAAAATTTCTAGAACTATAGATCTTTCATTATAAACCTCACATAGAGAAACCACCCTCCCGTGAGTGTGAACAATGAAAGGTTTTCATTGGCATACTACTGCAGGTAAAACTTGTATCAACTTTTTTCTTTTCCATAAGGCTGATCTTCCTCTGCATAGTAGATCTTCTCTCTCTGCTGTAGGTTTCTCCAGGGAGTCATACACCACCTTACATGATGGTATTAGGCTCATGAAAACACTTGAAATATCCCTGTTAAATTCAATTTTCACATAGAAATCTTCTAGGGATAACAAATATTTTTGTGGATTGCAATTCCTAATTACTGGAGAGTGCATGTTAAAGCAAACCTGTGGGAAATATTATTTGCATTAATAAACTATACAGTAAAAATTACTATGTTAATATATAGCTTCTTAAAATGTACTAAAAGTGATACATTTTATTAACATTTATTAGGCATTGCTTTATTGGCAAAAGTTACCATTATCGAACAGCTGAGAAATAAGGAAAAACAGAAAGAAAAACTTTTATGTCTTCATCCAAAGTCCATGTCCCAAAATAAATTCATTACCATTTTATTATATCAGCAGAGTAAACAATTTTCTATCTAGCTGGGATTTTATAGTACCTGTTTTATCACATAGTTTTTTTGGCATAATTAATAATATAACTTAAACAGTCTTTCATGTCATAAATAGTTTCCTAAAACATCATTTCTAATTGCTGCATCAGCATACAGATAAACCATAATTTATTTTACAAATCCTCTATCATTGACCATTAATTTTATTTCTGATTTTTCATTATTATACATGATGCAGAAATATTTCTATGAATAAATCACCTAAATCTAAGGCTATTTCCTCAGATTAATTTTATCAAAGTGGAATAAAGAGTCTAAGCACTATTATTCACATCATATATGTATGCCATATATATACATACCATATACATAAATATATACATATATATATAGTATAAATTACTCGTTCTCTCTATAGATTCTGCATATATGTTCCGTACATAGATTCCGAACTCTATGTTTCATCATAGAGTGTGAGAAAAATACTGTTCTGTCTGTAATCTGATTATAGTCAGGAAAAGTTTCCTCTAAAAAACAGAACAGAATTAATTCTGAAAAATTTGACAGCTAAAGATACTTCATTGCTTTAATTCACATTTCTTTGAATACTGGTCAATTAAACTTCCTTTTTTCAAATGTTCTGGCTATTTACAGTTCATATTTTGGAAGTTCTTGTTTATATTTTTTCTTTGCATGGTTCTCTTTCTATTGAAAGAGTCTCCTTTTACTTTTCATTTGTATATTTATATTTTTAGGGTATCAGTCTTTGCCTCTCTCACAGGTGCTAAATAATTTTTAATTTCCCTTTAATTGTATCAAAAGGTGTTTCTTGATGTACTCGTTTTTTTTAATGGTCAAATCTATTGGTTTTCAGGTTAGCAAATATTTGTATCTTGACTTCCTGGCATCCATTTCCTTTTCTTGGCAGCCGTCCAATTTTCTTTCTCCTCTCCCAATGGATAGAGTCAGGTGGGACTGTAATTAGAAGCCTCACCTCTCTTAGCCAAACGGTGGATATGTGATTTAAATTTAAATTTAAATATGTGAATTAAAATTCAAATTTTTAGCTGAGGAACAAAGAAACTGAAAAAGGTTAGAAATCATCCAACTCTAGGGGAAGTGCCCTGACCATACTGCTTCCTGCTACAAAATCATTCCTGTAATATGGATATCCTAGTCTCCAAGTTCTTATGGTAACCACCATCCCCAAGCTTGCTTGTTCCCAACCATCCACTCTGTGAGCTCCTGATGTTAATGCAATGACTATCTTTATCCTTAATGAACCAGTCAGTGTAAGCAGGGCTATGCCAAGGTAACAAAGACTCCGACAAACCTCACCCGGTTCATTTCTCACTCAAGGTCTTGCTGGCAAGAAAGTTCTGCTCCTCAGAGCCACTTAGGACCCTAGCTAACAGAATTTAAATGTTTGTCCATACCTCTGGGCCAGGGAAAATAGTTAAATCCCTCTGAAATATTCTGCCTAGATGTGGTACACATCACTTTGTCATTGGTCAAAGCAAGTCACATGGCCAAGGCAGGTGTTACAGAGGCAAAAAAGTATTAACTTTCCCAAAGGAGAGATAGAAAACATTTGGAAACAAAATTACAGTCTCCTATACTCAATTAATCAGAGAGGTTTCCTGCTGTTTATAATCAAAGGACCCTTAATGATACATTTTGAAGTTCTACCTTTGATATTATGTTCAGAAAGACTTTCCTACCACTAAAATTATAAAAATATTCCTTGAAATTATACTCTAGATTTTGAGAATTTGGAATCCAAATTTCCCTAATTGGTGCTGTATTTGAAAATTAAAATAATTCTACATAAGGGTGCCTGGGCATCTGGATGGCTCGGTCAGTTAAGTGACCAACTCTTGATTTTGATTTTAACTCAGGTCATGATCTCATGGTTCATGAGCTCAAGACCCACAACCATGCCGGGATTCTCTTCTCCATCTCTCTCTGCCTCTCTCTGCCTCCCCTCTCTCAAAATAAATACATAAACTTAAAAAAATAGTTCTACATGGTGATGCCAAATGCTGCATTATAATACAGCTTGTAAATTCACAATACACATTAACATCATTTTTAGAATTTTTGCAGTAAGGAAACCGGTTTAATTTCATTCAGTTTGACACCTCCCAAACTTATGTAGCCATAGAACTACTTTTTTTCTTGTTAACCATATTAATAGCCCACTGGTTAGTGTGTTTGTTTGTTTTTTAACACATTTAGAAAATGCTGTTTTCTCTCATTTGGAATTTATTTTGTTATCTGGGAGGTAGAGTCCTATATTTTTAATCCAGAGTTAACCAACTATTTTAGCATCATATATTAAATAAATTTCACTTTACCTAGTAATATGTTAACTCTATTAGATACCTAATTTACCCAATACTAGGGTTTGTTTCTGTGGTTCATATTCTGTTTCAGTGATGTTTCTTTCGGTTCTAATACAGGCAATATATTATAATCTTCAAAATTCTGTTGCGTTTACCTGTTACTGCAGTTCCTCTGCTACTCTGTAGTAATTTTTCCCCTTATTTTCATTCACCATTCCACAAAACTGCTAATATAAGGGATTGTGATGAGCAAAATAATATATAGGTGAGTAAGACAAGAGTCTCTGCACACTTAAGCCTTATATTTTAGGAGGATGTACAGTCATTAAGTGGTTAATTACACCATTACAACATCATTAACTAGGATTGTGATACATTCCGGAAGGAAGTATTCAGCCATAAAATTAAACAAAAGGAGTGTACTGAAATCTTCCTTGAAATACATGATGTTGAACTTGTGCTTAGAGAGAGGGAAGACTTAACCAGGTGAAGAGGAAGAGAAAGAGAGATTCAAACAGAAGGGCTAACAAAGACCTTGCTTGAGGTGCAAACACACTAGCATTCTGTGAACTAAAATCCCCTTCCCTGGAGCATGGTATGTGTCAGGCAAAGGAGCCAAGATGCAACTGGTGAGGTCAGACAAAGAGGGCTACGTTACAGCACCATGAGAAGAGAGCTTCTATTTTAATAGCAGTAAGAAGCTATGGAAGAATTTTAAGCAGTGGAGCTGTAAGAGCAGATATTTCTCCTGTTATTGGTTAAAAAATAAAGGAGGCAGTAGTCAAAAGGTGGACCTTTTAGGAGGCAATCCCAGAAATCGCAGTTGCCTGAGTTGCAGAAGAGATGATATGATGTGGAGAGACACAGAAAATATTTAAGAGAGAAAATCAATTGGATTTGATAATTTATGAGATTTTCCCAGTTCAGTTCAGAATTCAAACCCCATGGGGATTTGATTAGGATTGAATTCAATCTGTAAGTAGATCTGTGGACAAGTGATATTTTATACAACATTTATTGTCTCTAACCAGGAACATGGTTTGGTTTTTCATTTATTCACATTTGCCTTTCTGTTCCCTCAGCAATATTTGCTTGTCTTCTTCATGTAAATCACACATATTTCTTGCAAGGCTACCTTTCAGAAGTTGGGTTTTCTTGTTGCTGTTATGAGTTAGAATCTTTTCCCAAATGTATATATTTTTTTACCTGATTGTCACTTTCGTACACAAGGAAGATTTTGGCTTTAGTGATTATTTTGTATCTCACTACCTTGTAATCATTTTCATATTACATCTATTTTTTTCCTAGTTGATTATCTTGGGGTTTCTGCAGATAATGATTACTTAATTTCTCCTTTCCAGTGGCTATACCTCCTTCTGCCAAACTCCTTCTCCAACTTACTGCATAAGGAAGAAGTTCTAGAGAGGATAGAAAATATTCTTGTCTTATTCCTGGCTTTAAGTGAAATACAAAGTGGATTAGTTTCCGAAGAACATTCCACAGGATTCTAATATATGGTTACACAAATAAAGGATTCCAGGGTCGAATAAGCTTGGGAAATGACATCTTGAACAAAATAAAACTGATTCCTTGATTGCATTTGATTTCTCAGGAGCTTTCACATGTTAGTGTTAATTTTGAATATCAAAAAAGAACCTAGTATATAGCAGTTTCCAACTTTATTTGGATATAGATACCCCCAGTATCTTTCAGGACCCCTAGTATCTTTCAGGACCCATAATTGTAAAACACAGATTTTTTAAATGCTGCCCAAGTATTTCATCACTGCTTTTTTCTAGACTGCTTTGGTTGGAAGTGAGGACTGCTCAAAGGAGTTCATTTCCCCAGTCTCGGTCCCAAAATCTTGGGACGGGCAATCTTTTGGCCCAACTAAGGCACAGGAATTCACTCCACCCCCAGACATGGGACAAATCCTACACACATGTTCTACAGGGCCTATCCTGAGATTGAGAAGGGTCAATCCTCAGTCCTCCAAATTCTGTGAAGTCAGGCCACCAGGCAAATCATCTTTGTCCTCCAATCATGGACAAATGAGGGTTATTCAAGAGATGTCTAGAAAAATCCCCGATGGATTGCCTGGATATGTCCTAGATACCTCCAAACCCTTAGACATACTTAAAAACTAAGGATTAAGTACTTTAACCTCCATTTTATTCAGTGATCTATGCCTCCAGCATTATCTAACCACGTGATACATGTCTGGGGCTGAGTGACAATTGTATAATTGGGAATAATAAATATTGGTCTCTGTAGTGATGGCACAATTCTAAGTGTAGTCCCTGTCCACGTATGACAGTTTTCCAAAAATTCAACCTTGGTCTTTTAGAATTAAAAACACATCATCGTCCTTCACTTAAGATGACATTTTAAAAATCGCCTATCAAAGTAATCCATCTACAGTATGAAGTATAACACAAGTTGAATCGATGTGCTAGGAGAAAAATATATACCTCCACCATTGCCTGATGAGGAAACCTACAGGTAAGTTGATGGACTGGCGAGCTTCACAAACGCACCCTTCATCTACAAACGGGTGTGCTTTTTAAGACATTAACCATCTGCAACAGTGTTACAACAGCAGCCCTGGTCTTTTTTTCCTAGCTCCTAGCGACTTCCCTATGGTGCATGTTCCTGCAATTACACTCGGAACTCAAATTGTTTCACATCCAGAAAGCCACAAAATATGAATACATATATATACTATATGAATAACCAAAGACATTGCTTGAATAAAGATATTTTTATTGCCACTCATTAAATTGCTATGTTTGAAATGTCTCAAACAAATGCTTTGGAACAGTGTCATGCCAAACGTTACCCACACAAACAGAAAGGCAACTCAGCTTAAAAAAACAAAGTGCTAACAGCCACCATGCTCTGATTGGAGCCACATGGTACTCCGGGATGCCATGTGCTGCCTTTTCCACCCAAATTAACTTGGAACATTTCCTCCTGAGGGCCCCCCTCTCCCATTTCCTTCCCCCTCTGATTTAGAACACATTCCAAGAAACTTGAATGCTCTTTATCCTTTACCCAAGCATAAAGGACAATGCAAAATGACTATAATCAAATACAAAAAGCTGGTTTATTTAGAATCCCTGAGCTATCAAGACTACATTTTACCTGTTCGAATAAAGACCCACCTAACTACCAGCCACAATGGTGTAGTTAATTGGCAGGAAGATTATTTGCCCACCTGAGGGCATATAGCCCAGGTGGTGGCTGCCCAGAGCCCTGGGTGTGGGGGTGCAGCCCTCACTAGGAATTCTTGGGCTGCCGGAGGCTGCCGAAGCAGGAAGCCTGGGGATACTTCTTACTAGAAACACAGTTTGGGATAACACAGCCCTGGCACCCAGGGTAAAAAGATGAAATGATGAAAACACATTTTACAGAGGAAGAAACTGAGATATGAAGTTGATTTAGCTTGTCCAAGAACCCACAGCTCCTAAGAGGTGGAAGAAAGAGTAAGATTGAGGCCTAACAGACCTGGAAGCCCAAACTATGTCTGCTCCACCACTGGGGATCCCGAGGGCTGCTCACAGTGAGCTTTCACTGTAGCATAAGAAAATATCAGATCTCAGTCACAAAACAATAAAACATTTATTTCCTTGGATGTCAAATTTGCAATACTTAATAGTTTAAAAACAGAGTTTTACTTTAAAAATAAAACCCCTTTGCCTTCCACTTGACTTAGAGAAAGCCCCTGTTTGTTTCACTACAGCAGTGCCTCCTAAGTGCCACTACGTGGACCATGACGACATCCCTGGAAGGTATTTTCCCCATGGAATAGATGAAAAAAGTGTCTGAGGATAACCAGGACACTCATTTAAATGCCCCCGTAGTTGGTAGCATTCGCTGCAAATGAGCATCCTGTAAGGATGATGCCCTGCTCTTGCAACTTCTGAGTGTAGATCACAAAGCTCTGAGATGCAGTAAACCAGGGCCATATACTGAACGCTCACAGGAGCACGTGTGACATTTGCACGTCAATTCTCACCATATTGCGTCCCTGCCCCTTGGCCTCCTGCAAATGCCTGGACCTTTCCTGCACTTCAAGCAAAGTTAGAGGCTGCTCATCTGTTGCGAAAGAGAACTCAAGGATAGCTACTCCAAGCCAAGAAAACATATGGTCTAATTTCCTGGAAGAAAGAATGGAAGGAAAGGGTTCAAAGAGTTCTCGATTTATTTTTAGAGGAAAAATGTATTGAACAGGGTAGTGAGTTGGCCAAATTGTTTTAAAGGATAATTTTAAAAGACAGGTGTGCTTGACCAGGTGCAATGTTTCCGGAAACCAGATCTCACCTAAAAAAAAAAAAAAATCTTACAAAGGAAATGCATGTCAATATGTCATTCCCTTGACATTGGAAGCGATAAGGTTAACCACTCGCCTCACCACCTCCTTTTCCTCACTCGCCTCCATCCCCCCACCCCTGCTGAAACCAGACACAATGTGGGACAGAGGTCTATAAAATGAATAACCCTTCTCCCTATCCACTCAAAGGTACAAGCATTTCAAACCCTTCCCATTACCAAAACATAACATAAAAACACAAAAGCTGTGTGTGTGTGTTGGGGGTGGGGGGGAAGCCTAGAGAATACTCAGAGAGAAAGAGCCAGCTGCAGGACCAAACAAATAGAGAAATAAGTTCCCAGGCCATAATCACTGATGGCAGGGATATGAAGAGTAGATGGGGAAGGCAAAGCCTCCTTGAGAATGTTCATTAAAGATTTGGTCCTTAAGGTGAACTTGGAGTAAGAGCAGGGGCAAAGGATGAGGATTTCCTCCAGCTGGTTAAAGACCATGCCTCCCAGAGTCAAAAGCAGAATTGTGAGACCTACAGAAAAACAAATCTGGGGGGGGGCTCAAACCGGAGAAACATGGGTTGGATGCTAAAAGAAATTGTTCTCATACTCAAACTAGGCTCAGCATTCCTACCAATTCAAGGTAAGAAGAAACTGGATTTGGGGTGGGGGGCAACCAAAATCCTGATAAATGGTAGTATATGGATTGGAACACAGAGCAGTCCATTTGTTGTACAATGACGCTTGACTAGCTATACAGAAACTGTATAGAATCCTCATTCCCCTAGTGGGTTCAGTCATCAATTGTTGCTGGTATTGTTGTCTGGAATCAAGATGGCTATCTTACTTGGGAGGGCTGGCTCTCATAATAAGGATTCTATGACCCCAGTGGGGAGACCAAGTGGGTAGCTTTCCTGATGAATAGCCCAGGCTGACTTCAGTCTGCATGTGCTACACCTGACACGTAGACAAATGAGAAATGTGCATTTTTAATAACTACATTACATGTTTATTGCATTTTTAAACACAGTCTTAGATCATGGCCTTTCTGCCTCAGCTGTCACCCCACAAGGGCCTGACGCCCTTTGCAATGGCCGCTACATGCCAACCACAGTTCTCAGAGAAAGACCTCTCTGGGGGCAGAGACCATGGCTTGTTCATCTTTGTAGCTCAGATCCTCCCCCCGGGCTACTCCCCCAATTCCCAGAATGGTGGCTTACACAAGACTGGCGCTCAATAAATATTTATTGAAGTCAATCTGCCATAACCTTCTTCATGCTAGCACTTTGACAGTGCTAAACATCTAAGCCAGTCATCTTGAGAATAACAAAACTGTTTTCCTAAGGAGGAAGCATATTTTCAATTGACACTTGTGAAGGTTTTTTTTCTGATTATAAAAGTAATACATATTCATTATAGAAATTTGGAAAATTCAGAAAAGCATAAATAAAAAGTAAAATAATAATCGCATCATCTACAAAAGAACCACTGTTAACAATTTGGTGCTTATTCCTCCAGGTTTCTTAATGTTATGCCTCTATACACATATATTACAAAACTGAGATCATAGGGATTACTATTTTTAATCTTTTTAACATAACTTATGAGCTTTATCATGCATGTCCTTAAATATTCTTGAAGAATGTGATTTCTAATGTTTGCAATGTGTTCTACCATATGGATGTTCCAGTATTCTATAATTTAACCAATTTCCTTTGTTAGGTATTTTGGTTGTTTTTAATTTTCCACTATTATAAATAAAGCTTCAGTGAACATCCTAGTACATAAATCTTTGCATCCATTTTAATTATTTCCATACGTGAAATTTCTACAAGTGGAATTGTTCAGTCAAAGACTAAAAAGCAAGACTATTTTGAAGATGAAAAATGATATGCAGGCCAGGATCTAACTTTATTTATTTAAGGAGATAAGGCCCAGGTAACAACCTCTTGGTCTCATGGCACAACCCCTTTGAACCCTGATTTTTTTGGTTCGTGGACCAAAAAAGTCCATTTTATGAGAAAACTATCTTCTGTTGAGAGTTGCTACCACATCATGAAAAGAGACTTGGCCTGAAACCAGACAGGCCTCTGTCCTAATCCTGATATCTCCATTTGTTAGCCACATGACTTTGGCCAATGCACTGAGAATGAAGTCTCAATGCTATTTAGCTACCCAATATTTGTTTTCTCCTTCATTCTTCTGTCAGAACCCTGTTTTTTATTTGGGGAAATATTGTTCTTTAGTGAATTTATGACAAATTTCCCTTGCAGCTGGGTGTGGCTTTATATATGAGTACTTAAACATAAGATGTAAGGGAAAATTGGAGTCTTCTGGGAAGATTTCTTTTTGTCCAGCTTTATCAATATCTAGTGGTCATATAACATTGTATAAGTTTAAGGTGTACGATCTGATGATTTGATGCAAGTATCTATTGCAAAATAATTACTGTAATAAGATTAGTTAATACAAACATGCCTGTGTGGCTCAGTCAGTTAAGCACCCAACTCTTGGTTTTGGCTCAGGTCATATCTCACCGTTCATAGGTTTGAGCCCCTCATCAGTCTCTGTGTACAGAGCCTGCTTGGGATTCTCTCTGTCTGCACCTCCCCTGCTCACTTGCTCTCTCTCTCTCTCAAAATAAAAAAAAAAATAATAATAAGCACTAAAAAATATATTAGTTAGCACATTCATCACTTACCCTTTTTTGAATTTATGGTAAGAACAATTAAGATCTACTCTAGCAACTTTCAATAGAACACGGTATTGTTAACTATATTCATCATGCTTTCCATCCTCTGATAACTGGCAGTTTGTGCCTTTTGACCAGCATCCCTTTCCCCCCCAGCCTCTACTCCTCACCTCTGGCAACCACCAATTCGTTCTCTGTTTCAATGAGTTTGGAATTTATAGATTCCACATACAAGTGATATTGTATCTATTTGTCATTCTTTGTCTGACTTATTTTACTTAGTATAATGCCTTCAAGTTTCATCCATGATGTTGTATGCAGTAGGGTTTCCTCTTTTAATACATTTGTCCATGGATGGACACAGCCTGTTTCCATGTCTTGGCTATTGTGAATAATGCTGCAATACCTTTTCTAATGACTGGATAATATTTTTCTATGTGCATGTGTATATGCACACACAAATGTGGCATTTGTATGATTTTATATATATACATATATATGTTTTTTAATATTTATTTATTTTTGAGAGACAGAGGCAGAGTGTGAGCAAGGGAGGGGAGAGAGACAGAGAAACACAGAATCCGAAGCAGGATCCAGGCCCTGAGTTATCAACACAGAGCCCGATGCAGGGCTCGAATTCATGAGCTGTGAGATCATGACCTGAGCTGAAGTTGGCCACCCAACCAAGTGAGCCATCCAGGCGCCCCTATATATAATTTTTTTTACCATTCATCCATGGATATACACCTAGACTGTTTCTATGTTTTGGCTATTGTGAATAATGCTGCAATGAACACAAGAATGTACATGTCACTCTCTCTCTTTTTTTTTTTTTTTTTGGTTGAGGTACGATTAGCATTCAACATTATATTAGTTTCAGGTATACAACCAAATGATTCAGTATTTGTATTTATCAAAAAAATCACCACAATAAGTCTAGTTAACATATGTCACCATACAAAATCTTTTTTCTTATAATGAGAAGTTTTAAGGTCTACTATCTTAGCAGCTTTCAAATATATAATACAATATTATTGACTATAGTCACCATGCTGTACATCACATCCCCATGACTTATTTATTTTATAACTAGAAGTTTGTACCTTTTGACTCTCTTCACCCATTTTACCCACCCCCCCACCTCCCAGATACCTCCTTGAGACAGTGATTTCATTTCTTTCAGCTATATATCCAGAATTGCGATTGCTGGATTATATGGTAGTTCTACTTTTAATTTTTTAAGGAACCTCCATACTGTTTTCCATAGTGGCTACACCAAATTACATTCTGCGAAGACTTCTTAAAAGCAGGGATAGTTGGAGAAAAAACCTTTTACATCCCTTCTTTCTGATGCTTGGAACTCAGATGTGATGGCTGGAGCTGAAACAGTCATCTTGGAATCTTAAAAATGAAGTCACACTCTAAGAATATTGGAGAAGAAAAACTGGTTCCTGAATTAGTTGTTATACCATGAAGTTGCTACATCTGCCCTGGACTGACTCATTCACACTACTTTAACTGAGAGAATAAGCCCCATTTGATTAAGTCTGCATTGTTTTTAGCTTTCTCTTACAGGCAGCCAAGCCTAATGCTAATTGATGAGAGTACCTCTACTACATAGTCATTGTGAGAATAAAACAAAGTGATTTATTAACACGTCTGACATACAGCAGGCCCTCAATAAAGGCTAGGCCCTTTTTTATATAGTAATATCCAGTTTCTATTCCTGGAATATGCTAACCTTGTGCTGACCCTCTCTCCTTTTCCCTCTTCTTTCCCAGTATGAAACCACCAAGGACGTCCTCCTGACTTCAGGTTGAGAATTTTTCCCTTGTAATCTCAGCAGTCTACCTTCTGCCATAAATTTCTCCTTCTCTCACCACTTTCTGCCTCCTTCCTTAAAGCCTAGCTTTCCATTGATTTACTGGGATTTCTGGACTCACACACCTCTCTTAAAAATACAGAACCAATTCTGATTTTCCAGCAAGTAACCCAAAAATTTACTTCATATTTCTCATCAAGACATAATCATTAATCATACATTGCTCCAAATAGCTATCACGTACTTGTGCCTGAAGTTCTAATTTATAGTTTGGATTACTTCACAGATCAGATCTGACAGATTCCCTGGTCAGAAGAAAGTCAGAAAATTGTCTTCTCAATTTGGAAACCAGAAAGATAACTAATTGTGCCTTTGAAGTACTAAGGATTCATCCACCTCTCTATCTACAACTTTCTGTTGGTGAACTGGGGATCTGAAACTATAACCGGGGGAGGGCTTAGCTCCTGAATGGTTGGAATTAAATTAATTTAAGCAGGCAACAAAGTGACTTGACCAAATTTGACTAGTTGTTAAAAAGCAAAACAACTGTTTGAATTCAAAGACAGACTTCAAATTTGTTTGCCAATGTGTGCACAATTAGAAAAAGTACTACATTATATTTACCATGGCATAGTGAAGAATTAAAAACAATTTAAATGCAGCAAGGGATCAATAAATTACATTATAACCATAGCTATCACCACCAGTTATAAAATTTATGTTTATAGAGTAGAAAACAACAAGGATAACTTTTCTAATATTAGGAGGAAATGAAATACACAGATGGCATAAGCCATATGACCATTCTGTCCATCCTTGTTACTGTTATCTGCTGATTTTTTCAGTTAGTCTCACACATTCACAGAGCATGCTGGCACCTGTACTGCCACATTTCTCTCCACCTTCATTCTATTCAATCTTCCTGGATGGCATGATTGCCCTAGGATAACATACATCCACTAATCTGATATATGGTATTTCAATTTCTGGAATTCCAATGACCTTCTGTCCTACTTAGCAGCCTACTTTCACCATCACTCTGGATATTATTTACAAAAATTCTTTTGTCTTCTAAATATGATACCTTATCTATTGACTAAAATCTCCTATTATTATGGTTTTCTTACATTCTCACTACCCACACACCTATCCTTTAAACTGATTTTTCCTCTAATCCCCTAACCATGCCATTTTACACCCTGATCAACTCTTTTCCAACTTCTCTTTTCCCTTTCCAGGCATTCTACCTATTATTCTCCAGAGATCCTTCAATTTTCTGGTCCCTTTTCCACCATCCCTCCTGTCCTGTGAAACTCCAACATTGGACTCACCTAAATATCAGAATCCTTTGATTCTATTCCTGGACTGTGAAGCACTACTGGAGACATCTGCCCATTCATACAGACTTGTATCCACTCGTGGTCCAATCTCTCCTGAGCCCAGTGTTGTCATTCTGAAATGCTCCTACTCCTAATTCCTTCAGGAAAAAAAAAAAAAGGAGAGGGGAGGGGAGGGAAGGGAAAAGAAAAGAAGAAAAGAAAAGAAAAGAAAAGAAAAGAAAAGAAAAGAAAAGAAAAGAAAAGAAAAGAAAAAAGAAAAGTTCCTACATTATTGGTGCTTTCTTTTTCCCCTCTCTTGCTGGCTTCACTGGCAGCAGAGTGTTTCCTCTGTCTAAGCTCATCCCTCTCTCCTTCAAGCCATCTTGTTCCACTCCTGGGACGTTTTTCTACCAATTACTATTAATCTTTGGAGCTTTAGCCTTTTTTGTTGGCATTAAAACCACTCAGTTTCTTCTATCTCAAAAAATATGTTTATATTTTATATCCATTTCAGCTGCCATCATTTGTTTCCTTTCAGAGCCAAGATTTTAAAAGAATGATCAACACTTGGCCTCAGTTTTTACCTTTTTTTGCTTACCAACATCCCAAATCTGCTTTTTACCCCCAAAACTGTTCTTTCCAAGATGACTAAGTGAACAACTTCTTGTTAAAATTAGTGGGAAAATTCTCATTTTATTCACTACCATGTAGATATTGATTATTTTTTTGATTGGTTGTTCCCTTGTTTTTGTTTCTTTTTGTAACAGCTTTATTGAGATAAAGTTCACATACCATGTAATTTGTCCATTTAAAGTGTAGAGTGCGTTTTGGTTTACTCCCATAGCACAATGTCTGGCATGTGGCACATCTAAATTCCTTTGTTTATTTAACTAATATACCTTGAGTAACTACCGTGTGCCAGAAACTGTGCATCATGCTGGAGAATATAAAAACAAGAGAAACATAATCTCTGCTGTCATAGGCTATTGTGCAGTTAAAGTATGGAATAGATTACTATGGACCAAAATTAAATCTGTGTTCTTCCCACGTTGTCTTAAAATTTTTAATTATAATGACAATATATTTCAAACAGTTTTTAAGAAAGTTGAAGAAAAAATTAAATATAGTTAGACCTTTATAGAGCACTTACTGAGGATGAACAACCCTAGAATCTGTGAGGAATAAAAAACATGTGTGAGACCTGGCTCGCACTGTGTGAAAGTGTAAAGGTTGGTTGAGAAAGGGGTAGACAGACATATACACAGATAGCTCTAATTCAAGGCAGTCCATGAGAAATGCCGTTATAGAGGATCACACAGAATACTGAGGTAATTTAGGGTAGGGCAGGATTACAAAGAGAACATCATGTTACCTTAAAGAGGTTTCTGCTCGTGCCCACCTGTCTGGCAACTTGGGCTGGGACAGCCTCCCAGATTCAAATATCTGTGCACCCACGAAGCATTTTCATGTGCCTGCCCACACTTATGGGAAGATAGTGGCTTTAAGAGTGATTTGAATGCTGGGCTTCTATGAATATGCAAAACCTGGGGATGGATGGGTTTTCCATTTCTGATGATGGGTAGGTTTTCTACTTCTTCTGGAATATATGAGATCAGCACCCCATGGCAGGAAAAGAAGCTGGGAACCATCTATTTCAAACTTCCACTCAGGGCATCATTTGTTTGGTTTTTCAATCTCTGAGCTTATGTCAGTGCTCAAGGACAAGTGTCCTTTCAACTCTACCTTCCAGTAGATCCTTGGATTTTTGAAGTTACCCACACTTAAAGGAGAAGTAGAAGAAATGAACATTCAATTAAATGTAACTCAAACAATCTGTTTTACCAAAGCAAGTTGGTCATAAATCAGAAGAATAGGTGCAGTCCAAATTACATAAATGAGACAGGAACTTGGCAACAGCCCCATCTTGGCAAGCTGTCATCCCAGGTCCACACAAGGTCAATATGGTAATTCATTTCCTGAAATTACTTAATTCCGCTGTCTGTAACCAAACTGTTATTTATCTTCAAGTACAGAAGCATGTCATTTCAGGTAAAATTGATATTTGGAAATCCAAGTTTACACTCGGGTGAATTATTACTATACCATAAGGCTGATTCCTTTGCAGAGGAACATTTATTAAACATTCTAAAATAGGATTCCATTTACGAAAGAAAAAAAAATATTTTACACCACCTTTCCCGGATCATAACAATTACATGGAGGTGGGTATATCTCTAAAGAAAAACTTCCCACTCTGGTCAGCAGATAATATTTGTGCTAAGGCAAGTTCCAAAGATTTGAGCGGCTAAAGTCTTGATGCTGCCAAAACAGATTGCTGGAGGTCAATTTTAACTTCCTTTCAAATTATAGTAATTAATAACAGATTTTTTCCTGTTATTGACCCAGGCATAAATGCAGTCTTGAAAAATAGCCAAAACAGATCTACAGGATGCCCTAAAAGAAAGCTTCCCTCTGTGGTACCAATATAAGCCTTATTCCAGATTTCTGGCAAAGCTTGGCTCAGTTGCCTTCCTCCAGCAAAGTGGGCCTACGCACACTATAAAATAAACTCAGAGAATGTTCAGCAATCTGCTGGTGGAGGTGCTTGTGAAGTGAGCATCTCTCCCCTCCGTAAGCTGAAGTGTGATCATTTCTCTGTTCACCTCATTTGCATTATCTAATGAAAAATGCACTATGTTGCACTATATTTGAAACTATGAATTTATTAGGCCATTGCAATAAAAAGTCAGACCCAGTCTGGATGTCTTCAGCTCTATGCATGTTGAATGAAACAGTATAACTAACATACACCTTATTTAAAGATGTTGATGTAATGCTTTATCTACTTACAAAAGTCCATGCATTTATTCAATAAACAACACTACGAAGATAAGGTAAAGACCTTACACTTCAGTAGAAAGAGAGAAACTTGGAGTAGAATGGAGGGCCAAACATGCTCTAAGACAAATGGATGGAACCTCAGGAGAGAGATTGATTTTATCTTGGGCCAGAGGATGGATGAACTCTCAGTATATTTAATGTAAAAAGTTGGAAAGATAATCTAAACAGGTTGACTCTATGAATGTCATTCCTTCCTCATTCAAACATGAAAGCTTTCAAATGATGATATCTATAGTAGAGATACAAATATGTTTTCCCCCCTATAATTGAAAGTATGTTTGGAAAACTCAAGTGATGAGTTACACTGAAAAATCATTTTTCCAAAAAAGAAAAGGAGATCTTATTTTGTGCAGATGCATTACATGGGACAGACTTCCTATCCGCATAGTGCTCGCCTTTTCTAACGTAAGTTACATGCTGCAGGTGAGCTGATGACACTTTCCCCTTTTCTCTTTTGAGGATGAAAATGGCAGCTGTACCTAGCACAAGGCATTTCCATCTGTATGCATTAAACTAAGCCAATTTAATTTTTAGGATAATAGGACTTTCCAAGCCTTTAAAGCTAAAGAAGAGGGAAAAAGACCATCTTAGGCTCACTGAGATTCTGGAAGTGATTTTTCTCTCTTATGTGAACTATTAAGGTAATGGAAACTATCGATATCACTGTATTTACTCCATAAGATCCTGTCTTATAATTGCATCTGAATGCATATTATAAGAAAGGAATAATAAAAAGTAAAGTGGGATGATCTGTCAGTGTTGGAGCTAAAGAAAACACACACTTCACTGCAGACTGGGCTTCTGTGTGGAGGGTTGTGAACATCAGAACATATCAAAGGGATCAGGAGCAGTCAGCAAATCCAACATGTTGAGTATGTGGGAAGTTGTTCTGTGTTTCCTATGGAAAGGCACAAGCAGAATCAATCAAATTGGGCTTTAATTAGGACACGAGTCAATCAGGAGACTAAATTCTAAGGCTAATTCTAGCACTGTCCAAAACAAAAACACCAAAAAAAAGCTCAATTAGACATTGTCTTCTGGTCCTCAGCTAAAACTAAAGCATCTGCCTAATTAGAAAAAGACATCATTCATCCAACACAAATTAGGAGATTCGTCCATGAAGGTTGCATGCAAAATTATGTGAGGATGGGTAAGAATTTCTATGACTCTCAAGAACATGTTTACAGAATTATACAGCCTTTGATGAAATTCTCATTGCATCCTGCTTGCAGGGCTGTGTGAAGGGAGTTATCCTTATCTTTAAATGAACAAATGCCAAGAATATCCCACCCCAATAGCCTCTCTCAGCAGAGCAAGAAAATGTGTAATTTTTTTGACTGAATGCACATTTAGCTTCCTTTTTTCTGAGCTGATTATATTTTCAAAATTCATTTTTTATTGAATTGGTCCAGCTTAAAATTTAATTGGCTTCATATAAGACAAAAATAGGTCTTAGAACAGTTGTGCTGAATTTAAAAATGCAAAATTAGAAAAATAAAATAATATAAGCACATTTATTCAAGGGTGTGAATTCTTTCCCACATCTTACTCTACATGTACGTGGTTTGATCCAGACTTCACACCTATCGTTTTAAAGGTGTCCAGAAAATTGTTACACATGTGACCATCTTAAGCATCTTATCATTTGTTTTAGAGGCAGTAAGGTTATCTACCTTACAATTCTGCATTTTAATATGAAGAAGGCCAGTGCATACAGTCACACATTTACCAAGAAGTCATCAACTAAGAACATCTATTAAGGATCCACCTGCACATATGGCTGTATAAAGTGCTAAACAGAGTCACCTGTGTCTGAGGAAACTGAAATGTCAGTGCCTGCAAACAATATAACACGCAAAGATCATATTTTGTTCACATGGAATTCAGTTTTCATGTGTAGACTAAATTTGTAATGCAATATTTTACTTTTTCTTACCAGAATATTATTCCCAGAATATCCTTAAGGGGCAAAAAGGCATGTAATATTCAGACTCGTCCTTTTTTTTTCAGCTCAAATTGCACTCTTATATTAAGATCCTAATAGAATGACTATGTGAGCAATTATGTCTCTAGTTACCTATGATGGGTTGGTTAAAGCTCTTGTACTCCTTAATTATGAAAGATCTGTCCTTATTTGAGAGGAAGTCAGGATACTTCATGTGAATCACAGCCTCAACCTAGAGAAGGGCCCATCAGGTGAAAGGTCATGGGAATGACTCAATCCCCGACACAAAAAAAAATGGTAAAAATGGCCCACCCATGACATCTTCCTACCTTGGGGTGCCTGGGTGGCTCAGTTGGTTAAGCATCCAACTCTTGGTTTTGGCTCAGGTCATGATTTCATGGGTTCGAGCCCTGCATCAGGCTATGTGCTGACAGTGTGAAGCCTGGGATTTTCTCTCTCCCTTTCCCTCTCTGACCTCCCCTGCTCATGCTGTCTCTGTCTCTCTCAAAATAAATAAATAAACTTAAATTAAAAAAAAAATCCCTCCTGCCTCTTTGCCAATTTCCCTTATAGAATGCAGCCATAAGCCCTTGAGATACTTGGAAAGGAAAATATTCTTTCTCCAATATTTCTGTGAAAGATTGTTACAGGGCAAGAAATAGCTGCCCTTGTAGGCACTCCTGGCAGAGAATTTGGTGTAGGCCAACTTCACATGGAGAAGTTGTGACATCCTTCTTCACTCCTCATCTCCAAGTGTCTTTCTTGCTCTAAGCACCTCTCTTTTCTTAGATTCTAAAGTATACCTCAAATCCCCTCCTTCAGCATGGTCTAAAATCTAGAATGCGATTCAAGCATTCCAACCGTCTTTATCCCTTCCAGAATAAGCCTCAATAGAATTTCTCACCTTTTTCATTGTCAAAATTTCCAGTGTTTGCCCCTTTGCCAAAAAAATGCCGTAATGCTTGTATTCTGTCCATTCTTTTTTGTTTGTGAGACATTGAACATCCACACTGAATCAGCAGTGTTGACATGTTGATAAAGCCAATCAAAGCTATATTCCACCTGCGACTAACTGCCCCACCCTCTGCTACTGTTCAGCAGCACAGGATTTGAGCTGCTTTTTATCTAGAGATGTCCAGTGATAGGACAAGTGGAGGCATCCCACAGATAGTCCATCCAGGGTTCAGCTTTGTGTCCTCAATAACCCTGAAGAACAGGGTCTACAGTAAATAGCTACAGGAATTGTTCAATTGGTATGGATAGTAAAATTGAACAAACAGAAGGAGATGCATCATGACAAAAAATAATGTGCATATCTCAAGAGGCACCTGATCTGTCTCTATTTCTGTAGCTTCAATACTAGCCAACATCCATCTTGAGTGAGTCAGTTGCTTAAAATAGAAAATGCCTAATTAAATATGCACTAACCCATCCACTTTGCTTTACATTTTCATCCTTCTCCCCTTCTCCTACATCAAAAAATCCCAACACTGTCGCTGATGATTCTAGAACCTTCTTCCCCTCACTCTACCCCTGCTCCTTCAGCGATGCATCCACCCTCACCAACCATGGACCTTGTCAGAGACAGCTAAAGGCAACAGTTGTATTCCATCTGCTGAATATACAAGAAATGTTCTAAAGACACTTCAGTTAAAAGGCATTGGCTAGCTGAATATATGTGAGAACAGTTGGGAAAGTTGTATATGAAATATAGCAGGGAAGCAGTTTGGAGAGGCCGAACCTAGAAAGGTTCTCTGGTGAGAACCAGAACAAGTAGACATGTATTAGCTCAACCAGTTCCAGAAGGCAGTCTAAGCAAATGAAGAAGATTGGGGGTAAGAACCATGATTAAAATTTGGTTCAAAGTAGTCTTTGCAGGCTGGTGGTAAATAGGAACGATAATTTAAGTACCATTTGGGAAATGTGATATGAACATGAGTGAAGACAGTTTTAAATGATGACAATTTTCACCTCACTAGTTTAAGTGGCAGATATTTCTTTCCTGGAAATCGTATTTTTATGTCTATTCCTAGTTCCTGGTATCTGATTAAGAGCAATGAAATCAACCAATCTTAAATTGTGCTAAGTACTGTTTAGCACTATGTTGCTGTGCAATTTATTATCTGGGTCCTCTTTACCACACTGGTGACAGAAATGCAGCTTGCTTTGCTGTTAACATTGTAGTCTAGTCCATTTTGATAAAGGATAGAGCCTGTAATGAACTCCAAAAAAGGAATGAAATTCATGTTTTTATGGTAAAATAAATGCCTTTTTATCTTTTAAGCCAAAAAGACTCTTTCCCAAAAACCTTTTAATTTCATTCAACTCTGAAAAATTATCCCATTTCCTTGTTCTCACTGGAAGATGGTATTTTTATTTAAAAGCTAATGTAGGCACTTTGATATCTCAACCCAAGTCTCTATATCCTGTGTCCCAGCAAGCGCTACAGTGCAGTTGTGATGGTTACAAGGCAGCTCTTCATCTCTTCCCCATCTACTACATGACTCGTCAGCTCCTCCAAACAGCCCATTCTCAGCAAAATTCAAGGATACCAGGAAGATCCCACAGACTAAAATTTCATTCACTATAGAATGTGAGTTGAAGGGAACCAAAGTGTCATTAAAATCCCCATAAAGGAGTAAACCCTATCTACTGATATTTACTTTGTGGTAGAAAATGTTCCTAGAAATCAATCAAAAAACAACAGTAACTATTTGATGATGCCTGAACTAAATGGAAACATCATTGGCTCTACTTAAATTTTGTCATTATCTCAAATCTCTCTGGACAGATTAATTTTAATTTGTGTGTGTGTGTGTGTGTGTGTACAACTATAGATTTCACAAAGCACCTGATGAAAAAAGAATGGCATGAAAAGCATCATGAAGCCAAAGAATACTAGAAACTTCTTAAAAATTTTGAAGTTCCTGGACTAGACAATGTGCTCAAATTTTCCCCTTTACTTTTTAAACAAAATGCCACTCTGTCCGCATAATACCCAGTTCTCTTATTTCTCCAGCTCTCACACAATCGCCTCATACTTAGCAGAATACACTTTCAATATGAACGAGAGCAAAATAAGATGCAGATCATTCTGGCTCTCTCTAAAGATTGCCACAAGCACAGGACTTTAGGGTCAATGCCTGGCCAAGAGGGAGGGGTCTTCTCAGGTTCAGACATCAGGACACAGCGGGTGGCCCTGCTGCCTCTCTGGCCACTACAATCCCTGTGAAATAGAGTTATCCTGGAGAATGACAGATTAGCAGCCCTAGAGGCTACAGCCCAATGCTGCCTCCAACAGACAGCGGGGACCACGCAGAGGTAAAGGAAGCCACAGCACCTAATCTGTGACCCAGAGAAGCTACTCTAGGGAAAAGGAGCAGCCACATTTCAATTGGGTCAATATTTGGTCTTCGTTTTCAAAGGTGCTCTCAGGCTACAATAGTTTTAATTCATCTTTACTTTTGTGTGGGCTTTGGTGGAATAAAATGTGAGGCCATTTCCTGCAAACTGGCTTAAAATGATAGGCAATTTCAGACCATCTCAGCTGGCATCAGTTGAATAAACATTTCCCTCATAAGAAACTTTTGCCTTCCTATTCCATGTCATGAGTTGTGTTCATTTTAGAATTGAATCCCTTTTAAGGAATACACTATCTGTCTTAGGATCCATTTACCCTGACAGAAAAATGACAAAAATGTCAGTAAAAGTGTGTTATCCTTCTCCAATCATGTTTTTGGGTCTCTTAAGTATGAAGGGTTCTGATAGCTGATACATAATGATTATTTATAAGGAGAACAGAATCTGGCCCCTGGGTCCAAGTAACATATACAAAATTAGATGACCTTATCAACTATTTGCATCTAGAATCAACAGTTCTCCCAATTGGGCCTCCTTCCCAGTCTGGTTACCTGGTCTGTTAATTGACAAACACTGTCAACATTACCATCCCCTTGTTAATATCCTGCCTTCAATATATAAGATGAAACAAGGTGCTCTTTTTTAATTCTTACTGCTCTAAGGCAATCCATGCACTTGTATTTTGACTAAAAATGTCCTCCAAAACACTTATCTAAAGAATCTTCTTCTCACTTAGACACTAATATGTTAAGAAACAAAAAGTCAAATCTTTGCATCAAATATTTATCTGAGTTACACTACGTGAATCACTGAGGCATGACACCATGCGTTATTCATTGATTGCATGCAACTTGGGAAGGGTCTAAATGACACAAAGACAAATTGTTAGTGTTATTTGGGAGAAAGAAAAGTGATACACATCTAAATGTCTAGAACATAAAAAATACCTGACAAAATGTTCCTTTGTATCCCGATTTTTGTCCCAATTTTACCTAAGTAAAGTTGATTTACTGAGTAAAGAACAAAGCAGTTCACCACTTTCCTCCCCCACAAGGGATACACAAGCACAGGGACAATTACTTTGGTTTTCAAGTTTTGTACATTTTGGCAAATGGATCACAGAAAACCCTTATTTATTCCATTTCCATTATCTAGTTAGCTAGTGCTGGGTCCCTTTAGGAAAGGAAGTATTGAGAAAAGTCATAGAAAATGAGCACTGCCAGGGAGGACATTTGGCCATCTGCCTATTAAATTACATTGCAGAAAGAAACAAAAGAAAGAAAGAAAGAAAGAAAGAAAGAAAGAAAGAAAGAAAGAAAGAATAAAGAGAGAAAGAAAACATGTCCAATATTTTTGCCATAAGCATCTTTGTATAGACATCTTTACTGCAAGCATTTTTGCCACAGACATTTTCACTGCATAGCTAATTGGCCATTTTGCCAATCAATGGAAGATTAAAATAATAATAACTGGTTGTCTGTTCCATTTGATAGTTTGGTTTCATCAAACTGGTTGACAGTTTGGTTCTATTTCTCCACTGACGAGGTACACCCCATTTGTATATTATATAAACTCTAGCCCTCACCATAGTCTATACAGTGGCTCAGACATTTGAACCCACATTTCCCACAGAACTTTGGAAAGTCTATCAATGAACATGCTACAATACTCCAAGGCCAAACAGCGTAAAAAAGGCTTTCACAGCACAATACAAAGCTCAGTTACAAATCTGCATCTCCATATTTGGGAACTGATGGGAGGTATCTTCATTAATGAAGAAAGAAATTTTAGGGAAAAAATAAAAAGTGCAACGCCAGATGAGGAGACAAATCTGCAACCATAAAAAATAAAGTATAATACTATAATGAGAGACTTTGAGTGCTCATGTACAATCTACAAAATAAAATCAATTATTTGCAGTTTTGCCATGAATTTACACTACACATTTTGAATGTATTTAAATATTTCACAATAAATTCTTATTATTCATTTTTCACATTTCATTATGTCCTTTTTAATGAATGTCTCTCTTATTTTTCATGATTTTACCTTTTACAGTAAAATTGCCTTACGGCCAATTAGTTATGCAGCAAAAATGTATGCCACAAAAATGCTTGTGGCACAGATGCTTATGGTAAAACTCCCTAGAACCGAAATAAACACCTTTGAATGAAATAAGCCACTTCCGATATGTCAGACAAACATAATGCATTTTGTTCACACCTTTTCTTATAACAGGTTTCTTTCAAAGGTAAGGTATATTTTTACACAAGCAATTCTTTTTAAGATCAGTAAATGCTGAGTTAAAAAAAATCTGCAAAGTACCTAATTCACATATGGACATTTTAGGAGGGGATGGAGTTGGTTAGACTCAGAAGACATTCAGCATTTTCTAAATGCATACCAGTTCATCACTTCCCTCAGGAGGAAAGGTGAAAGCTGGCTTGCATTTTCCCTTGCTGTAAACATCGGTGTATTCATTTTCTGAACATAAAATAATAATGATTTATAATAGCATCCCCTCCTGGTGTAGAATCTATTGGCTAGAATCATGTTACTAATGGAATTTAAGCTATTTTCACTTATTATTCATAGTAATACTCAAGTTCAGCTCCAGGCAAAATTGTTAAGTAGGCAAAACTTATCTTTGGTGACTTCCTCTTCAGTAGAAATTTCCCCTGGTGAAGAGAGCTAGACCCATACTTACTAAGGAGTTTACAGCTAATACAGCAAAATATTCAGTATTACCTCTTCTGGGAATATTTGCACACTAATAAGGGATTTTTAACATTCCAGGAAAAAAGTGACTGTAAATTTAAGATTTTAGGTCCTAATGGCCAGCCAGAGAAGAAGTATTTGGTCCAAAAGAGCTCTGTGTAGCACTCTTCATTGTCTACCATGCTTTCCTGTCAATATGGAGGCTGACTTTTGTAAAAACAGCAAAGCACTCAATTTTAAGCATAAATCTAGCTATTACTTATAAGTATATATTATTTTGATTCAACATTGTAGAATAGCACTTTGCAAAATGTTATAGAATCTGGTTATGAATGTTCATTCCTGTTCTCTATGCTTTCTCAAAATACAGAAAGCAAGACGCTTAACACATTTTGTTCTTTGTTTATCTTAAAGGAAATTTCCATTAACTAAGGAAGAGAAAAAAAGCAATCTCACTAGTCTCTTACTTACCTTATCTACAGATGTCTCATTGGTGAGAAAGAACAATACAATTTCCATGGGTCTGATGAACAAGTCAGATTCTCCATTTTCAGAATCATGCTTGGAGAAAAAAAAAAAAGCATTAGAATGAAATGAATTTGGGACTAAAAACAAGAGTTCCAAGTTCTACTTGTGGAACTCCCACCGTGAGATCTTGAGCAAATCACACCTTCCTGGGCTTTGGGTTTTCAACTAGATGAAGGACTAGATTTCAAAAATTCCTACCAGGACTAAAAAGCGTCTTAAATTTAAGAACACCGCAATAGACAAACACAAATAAGAATCCATTTGAAACCTCAACTTGGAGTTACAAAATATGACTTTAAATATTTGACTTACTGAGCTTAGATGACTCAATTGGTTAAGTGTCCAACTCTTTTTTATTATTATTTATTATTATTATTTATTTTTGAGAGAGAGAGAGACAGAGTGCAAGCAGAAGAGGGGCAGAGAGAATGGGAGACACGGAATCCAAAGCAGGCTCCAGGCTCTGAGCAGTCAGCACAGAGCCCGACATGGAGCTTGAACTCACAAACCTCAAGATCACGACCTGAGCCAACGTCAGATGTTCAACTGACTTAGCCACCCAGGTGCCCAAGCATCCAACTCTTGATCTCAGCTCAGGTCATGATCTCACAGTTTGTGAGATCAAGCCCCTAATCCAGCTCTATGCTGACTGTGCGGAGCTTGCTTGGGATTCTTTCTCTCTCCCCCTCCCCCTCCCACAGTCGTTCTCTCTCTCTCTCCCTCTCCCTCTCCCTCTCCCTCTCCCTCTCCTTCTCCCTCCCTCTCTCTCTCTCCCTCTCAAAATAAATAAATAAACGTTAAAAAATAACAAGTATTTGAATTACATAGAATAATGAATGGCATCCTATTTCCTCTTCCACAACTTCACACTTGCACCTATTACATACAGCCTTCCTATTATGATTCATTAAGAAGGAAAAAATCTTTCTTCCTGATTTCGTGAAAGGCCCATTTTAAATGTAATTCAGATCAAAGTTTTCTTTTCTGTGTTGGGTGAAATTACGTAACTAACTCAGAAATAGGATTACAGAATGGGTAAGATAATAGCATTTCCAATAATTAATGAGTCTGGTTGTCTTGGTCTATGCAATAAACATTTCATACAGATCTGTATTTATTCTGTAGTCAAATATAGGCCAAAATGAGACAGAAGCTGAATAACAATTTTGATTTGTACATCATAGTGGGGGGAAAGCCCTGCCAATAGCACTGCTTAGCCTTGTTTCTATGAATTGCTTAATAACACTTAAGTGGCTTTTGAGAAATCGGATTTTCCCCACTTCTCCTCGGGCAGGAACCAGAAACAGGAAAAGCTCTAAATACAGTTAACAGAACACTTTCCTCCAGACTATTTCCTGAAGCTGAATACAGATCATAGGCCAGGTTGGTTCCTTTATTTTAATTTAACATCATCTTCAGATGAACACTTTTTAATAACAGACTACTGTTTGAGTCTCTGACTTAAGTAGTGACTATTGATTGACTAGTTAGAACTTCCGTGTGTTATGAATTGTTCTCTAGAGGTGATGAAATGAGGAAATCAATGTTCTTATTTGTGTTTATAGTCAGTCTACAGAGTGAATTGGATCTTCAAACCAAAGGATATTTTAGAATGCCATTAGTTAAGGAATAAAGTTTTTTAAAAGCTAATCATATCAAGGCAAATGTTTCTCAAAATATTCCTAAATGTTCTGAAATCGGTGATGAATGTGAAGAGAGTCAGCCTTCAACCTGTTAAAGATAACTTTCTTTAAAACAGGAATTGTCGTATTGGTCATTGTTTCCTTGCTACCAAACATTTGCAAAGCAAAAGCCATCTGATGAGTAAAAGCATGGGCTTGGAGTCATATAGACTGGTTTAGTCCTCTCTGTGTGATCTTGGGCAGGTGGCTTAGTTTATCTAAATATTAGTTCCTTTTTTTTAGAAAGTGGAATAATAATAGTTCTTCTTCCTAGGATTGTAAGGAGGATTAGATAAGGTAATGTACAACATGATGTCTGGCTTACAAAAGGTAGCATCATAAATGTTGGATTACTACTGCGACTACCTCCACGACTATTAGTAGCACATAGGAGGTAGATACTCAATAAATGTGGATGAAGTGAACTTTGGAAACAAGTTTACAGACGTCTGCTGCTCCCTGGCCTGTCCCTGGTGTCTCTTCCATGTCCCATCCTCACCCCCACTACTCCATCTTCAATCATTTACAAGTCGGTAGTCCAAGCCAAGCCGTTGTCTCTTGCATTTGGACCTTTGGTATTAGTTAACTGGATATGTTCCTCCAACTGGATTCACCTGAGCCTTTCTTTGTACTCGTCCCATGAAACTAACACTTGTCAGCTGACCTCATTTCTGTGATCCATGACCATCAATTCCCTGGATTTAAACCCTACTTTGATGTGAATTCCTTTTGTGTTTAAATCCTAATCATGCTCAGCTTTAATCCTCTGTAGGCTCATTCTGTCTATAGTGGCTAAATCTTGGGACGCACTTCTACCTTTGATCTTCTAGTTCACTATCATCCATTCTCTTCCTCAAACACAGCCAGTGACAACTCCTCAGTTCTTCAACATTCTTAACCCTAGCAATATTTGTTCACACTCCACTATCCAGATTGGGACCACATCAGTACTCCGAAACACTCCCATTTCTACAAGTCTCCAACTATGAAATCCTATGCCTTCCTGTCCTTTAAAGTGAGGTAAAGAGTCCTTTACTCATGAACACTTGTATCTAGACTTCTCCCTTTTCTTTCTGGCCTTATGGTCCTTCTATCCTCCCTTACCTCCTTCTCTTCTTCCCTCCCCAATCATTTCAGTGAATTTCTTTGCAGAATCTTCAGCTCACTTGTTTACTTGTCCATCTTCTCACATTGTGAATTTCTAACTTTAGGTAGACCGCCATAGCCCTGCTTTTTATATTTTGATCAGAGGAATCCATGGAGTGAATCCCTGAAAACATATATGATTTCCCTTTATTTGATACTCTGCTTTTCTCGGAAGTGTTTTTATTTATCTTTAATTTATTTCTTATCACCATTCCTAAAGTTGTCATTTATGTCTTTAAAACCTACCTTCGTCCTGACTTTCATAGGAATACTTGAACCTCTCCTTAACATACATACACACGCATGCACACATTCACACACATTTCTTTAATGCTTATTTCAAAAGAAGTATCTCTTCTTCTTTGCAAAACCAACCCATCTCTCATGTCCCTAAGCAATTCTTTCTGCTTGTTGTTGATTCTATGTAAATTCATTATTTCTTTCCCTTTCTATAATTTTTTCTTGCCAGAATCAGTTTCCTTACTCTTTGCAAAGTATGCTCAAATCTGCCCATTACATAACTTTTCTTTATTTTTTAAATTTTGTTAATGTTTATTTTTGAGGGAGAGTGACAGAGTGCAAGCAGGGGAGGGGCAGACAGACGCACACACACAGAATCCCAAGCAGACTCCAGGCTTCAAACTTTCAGCACAGAGCCCGACTCAGGGCTCAAACTCATGAACCATGAGATCATGACCTGAGCTGAAGTTAGACACTTAACCAACTGAGCCACCCAGGCACCCCTATATAACTTTTCAAAAGTTTAAAACATCATCTCCTCTTATGACTACTCTATTTATCTGCCATCATCTCTACCTTTCTAACAAGAGAAGTCTACATCTACCAATCACTCATTCTTCTACTCTTCCTAAAACTGCCTACACCTTCCGTTCCAGAATCATCTTCCGTCTCAGAGATAATGAGCCATGAGTTCTCCAATTTCCAGTTCCCATCCCCTTGATTTCTCTACAGCATTTGAAAATATATATCGTTCCCCTTGCTCCCACAGTGCTTCTTTGCCCCTTGCTCCCACAGTGCTTCTTTCTTCTCTGTCTACACTTAGATGATTTCTATTTCTTGGCATTCTCCAAAAATTTTATTCTTGCTCCTCTTATTTCTCTTATTCTTTCTTTTGGCCATTTTATCTACTTCCACCACATCTTTGAGGGTACTGAATATATGCCTCAAGCCCACACCCAAGCTCCTGATCATAAGGCATAGCCACCTGGGTGTCCCCAAACCTCCTTATTTACAACAAATCAAAGAGCTTTATTCATATATCTATTTGGGAAAGCTGATAAGAAAGCCCAGATGTTTCTCCTTTGGTGCTGGTGAGTTCAAATTACATGCAAAAATCCTTTCAATGGTCTTACCCTTTAATCACCATAAAAACTTCAAGTCACGTTCACACATCCTTGAGAACTGCCTTGTTCTCCCTCATAAAGCTTCATTATGTGAGTAATTACATTTCTTATACCTCTTGGTGTGTGTGTGTGTGTGCACGCGCGTGCATGTGGCATCATCAGTCTCGACATCAAAACCAAATTTTGGGGGGCACTTGGGTGGTCTAGTCACTTGAGCATCTGACTCTTGATTTCAGCTCAGGTTATGATGCCACGATTGTGGGATCAAGTCCCATGTCAGGCTCCATGCTGAGCATGGAGACTTCTTAAGATTCTTTCTCTCTCTCTCTCTCTCTCTGCCCTGCCCTCCCTACTTGTGTGCTCTCTCTCTCTCTCTCTCTCTCTCTCTCTGTCTTTCTCAAATAAAAAAATAAATAAGTGGAGCGAAGATCCATCCTGGTTCTGCAGAGATGTCATGACATTTACTTTATTAACTTTCTATGTCTTATTACAAATGTCTAATTATTCTGCCACCCCCAAGTATTACCTCATTAAATTCGTCCAACATTCACCATGAAGCTCAGATACATTTTCTTCTCACTTAGAATATTTCATTTTTGTCTGTTTCCTCCCAAATAAAATTTTTGATCAAGAATTCAAAACCTCCCATGACTGAATCTCAACCAAAATATATATATTTTCTATTCTCCTTAAGGTACTATAAAATTCTACTAAATGGTACCATCTACCTTTCCTCAATAATCCCTGCATTTTCTACAGTTGGCACCTTGTTTTCATTCTATCCTGCAGATTAGATTGTCCTCATCCCTTTGCTTCCTGTCCAAATCCTAACTGAATAGATTAGCTAGGATATTTTTGGTTGCAAGAGATATGGACTCTGTCTCAGAATGGCAAAATGACAACATAATTTATTGGCTCAGATAATTTTAAAAATCCAGGAGTATTTCAGGCTTTGGGTGAGGCTTGATTCAGAGGCTCATACAACATCCTCAGGATCCAGTTTTGTCCCTCCAACTCCAAGTTCTGTAATAAATCTAGCCCTATGACTTCACAATACTCAGACCAGGGAGAAAGTGGAAGGTCTTTTCCCAAAGTTCCTGAAAAGCTCTTGAATTTATTCTGATTGGATCATCCTAGGTGACTTGTTAACCCTGGAACCAATAAGAGCTAAAAGGAAGAAAAGTATTGAATAGCTCTAGCTGGGGTTACATGTTCCATCTGTGGAACAGGAGGCAGAAGGCCACCCAGACCACAGGCACCAAGAGTGGGAAAAGCCTGGATTCCTCCAGGAATCTATAGATGTTACAGGAAGAAAGGGAAATGTGTGCTGGGAAGGAAAACAATAAATGTCCACTAGATTATCTGTCCAGACCCAGCTCACAGGAGGGAAAAAAAATTCCAACTATGTATGGTGATGGATATTAACTAGACTTATTGTGGTGATTAGTTTGCAAAATATGCCCATATTAAATTGTTATGTTGTACACCTGAAACTAATATAATGTTATATGTCAATTATACCTCAATAAAAAAAGACACAGCTCAAATTTCACTTCCTTAATGTATAATTCAACCATCAACACTGAAAATAATTTCTTTCTCTTCTAAACTCCTATCATATTCTTGTATCTACCTTTTTGATAATATCTGATAACACTGTGCTTTGTACATGACATTTCTGCAAACTCCAAGGGCAGAGATCTTTGTACTTGCCACTCTGTGCCCATTATAAATAGCAGGTGTTTCATAAATGTTTATTAAAAGATAAAACTCCCCAATGAAAGTATTAGAATCAATAATAATTTTCATTATAATAATGGTTATTCCATATTCTTTTTTATAATTTTACTAGTTATTCAACTTTGCAATTAGTCACTCCCTCTGAGAAAAGAATAAATAATCACCTGCAAAAGCTTGAAAGGTTTGACTAAAGTGCAGGTGAGCTTATAATATTCTCACCTAAGGGTATATATCAAACTAGAAGTGGTTTTCTTTCTCTTTTTCTCACTGTATTCTCCAAAGGAAAATGGAGTCATTTTAATGGACATACTCATAAGCAAAAGCATACTGCTATAGGCTTACAAATAACAGTAACTGCAAATATACCCTTAAAAACTTCTTGGACATCTTCTGATCTTAGCCAAGTGAAAGCAGCAGAATGTTAATGAGAAACTACCTGCATAGTACTTCTGGTAGGCAAAATTTCTTCCTGGGAACAAAATCTCTCCCACACTCCAAACTCTACTGAGTGTAGGGCAGACCAGGGAGGGAAGCTGAAAGAGATGGCTTCAAGGGAAGACAGAGGGAGCACCAGGGAACTGAGGCTGGACGTGCTATCTCCCAACTGACTGCTGTTCCTCTTTCCATCGTGAGCAGTCATGTCTCAAAAGGTTGGTTGGGTGAGCAAGAGCCATGGTGGGAAAGAACGCAGAATGTGTGGAAGAGAAATGACCAAAGGAAACAAGTTTGTGTAACTAAAGGTTATCTTCTTTAATTATTGTTACAATTAAAAGTATAAAACATGCCAAATTAAATTATGAAATGTCCAAAAGATCTAAAAAATCATTGGTGTATCTCCCCCACAAAGCTAAAATAGCCACTAAACTTTTATTTTTCTCTGTAAAATAAACATCATTACTATACCCATTAATAGGATAGTGGCTGGTTTTAGCTCTTGAGGTAAATATTTAATCACAAAGGTGTATTTTCCATTCCATCTTGCCTTATAGTTGATCAGAGTAACACCACTTAAAAGTGTGTTTGAATTCCTCATGTGACCATTAACACACTCAAACACATTTTCTAATTTTCATTACAAATTATCACAAACACTTTAAGTGGGTTTTCTTCCCAACTGGAAACTCTATACATGATATTTTAAGGTCCTTCCCTTATATCAACTAGCCTAGGAGCTAGCTGTAAACAATGTGAACAAGAAACAGACTCATCAAAATCTTTAAAAAGTTACTATTTTGGTTAACAACCTGTGTTCCCCTCCTTTACCACAACAGACCCTCCAGGTCTCTGATGACATTTGTTATTCTTTGAATTACTGGGAGTGTGAGGTAGCATTCTGTTAATATTCTTTATTAACTATTTTGAGGTTATACATGTTATCAGTTTAAATGACTAAATGAGTTCCAGCGAGGAGAGAAGAGAATAAGACTTTTATGGGCCATTTTGTGGTGTTCTTTGTTTTTAATTATTTATAAGGCTAGTAAAATATATGCTCAATGTTGTGATTTCAATCAGAAATACAAGTTTCCTCTCATTGCTGCATGCCATTACTTCTTAGTTCAGTGAGCTTTACAGAATTTCATTCCATTTAAAATAATCTTATCTTACAAGTAAAAGTGACAGCTCTGAGTGAAAGAAAGACATTTCCTTGAGTATAAGCAGTAATTATTTCCATTTTTCATTAAAGTAACCCATTCTGTAATAAGGATCAGAGGAAATAATTTAAATTATAAAATAAAATTGCCATTAAAGTAGAAATGAGCTAATAGAAGGAAATATATAAACAAGATGAATACACTTGAAAATTTAAAAACAAGCAAAAATAAACATAAATAACAAACAGTTTGCATTTCTAAAATACCTTGTATCTAGAAACCCTAGATATTCAAGATTCTAAGATTCAAAAGGAAATGAACAAATATTTATAATCCATGGGGAGAATGGCAAAAGAAGATAGTATTCCCTCCAATCTTCCACAAAGGGAAATAGAATCAAAAAGGAAAACAAAAATTCAAGGAGTTTTTTCTGCTGTGCTCTTCAAACTTTAACATTCTTCTGAGAAGTGAGTTTTCTTTGAAGATATTTTTCTCTCAGTGGGTTTTCTATACTCCAAGAGCTCCCTTGGATTGAAGAGTAAGATAGGCTGGGTGTGGGGGCCAAAATGGTAATGTGTGTGTATTTTGGAAGGAATACACTCTTTTCTTACTCTGATTCATTTTTCTTCCTGCTACAGTGTTTCTGAGAGGCGGTCAAAGGCGGAATGGGGAGGCAGGAAGTAAAATCCCTCCAGTCTAGCTATGGACACCTCCCATGAGTGACTTCAACCCATGCCAAGCTCATCTGAAAACGGAGAGGAGACCTGGAAACTAGAGCATTGCCTGGCTGTGCCAGGTGGTAGCTCTATAATAACTCAGTCTCCCCGTGGCATTTTATCCCCATAGGCCATGACATACCTTTATTACCAGAATAAATTGTGAGTGTACTTTTTCCCACAAAGTAGAAACTCTGGAAATATCTGAATCCCAGGTTAATTTTATTTAAAAAAAATAGGAATCTGTTTAAAAAAAAATCTCAAAATCCTCATTCAGGATTATGGAAATTTTATCTGTTGTTCTGGGTATACACACTTCCTAGGGGAAAAAATGTTAAAGAAAACAGTTCTCCAAACAAAAATGAAGGCTGATTTTGAGCATTCCGACCATATGTGGCAAGTGCTGTCACATCACAAAGCACTGCCTCTGCCTGTAAGGATAGAGCTGAAATGCCCTGTCAGGCACCAATTCAGACTTGAGGGTCATATTTCTCACATGCGAGCTTGGAAAAGTCACTTAACTTCTCTAGGCTTTAAGTTCCTCATCTATGAAATGGAATTAAATTAGATAATGTAGCCTGGCACATAGTCAGTGCTCGCAACTGTTCTATATTAATTATTAATCCTAGCCAGCAATCATTAAGAAAAACGGAGGAACACAGGAATTAAGGTTAAAAACTTAATGAAAGAAAAAAGAAAAATGGAGGAAAGAGGGGACATATTAGTAATAAAGAAGCAAGTCTCTCTAGAAACAATTTTAAACTCACAACAAATTTAAATTGTATAATGAGTAGTTGATCTTCCTCAGCTCAAAAGGAACTGAATGTAACCCTTCTAACTGCAGTATCAAGTACAGGGGGCATGATAGATAACAGGCATAGGCTCAAATGCTTTTTTAATTTTTTAATGTTTATTTACTTTTGAGAGAGAGAGAGGCAGAGAGAGAGAGAGGGAGACACAGAATCTGAAGCAGGCTCCAGGCTCTGCGCTGTCAGTACAGAGCCCAAGGCGGGGCTTGAACTCACAAATGGTGAGATCTGAGACCTGAGCCAAAGTCGGATACTTCACCGACTAAACCACCCAGGCACCCCAAATGCTTTTTTTATTCTCATTATGAATTCCTCCAGATTCTCATTAACTAATAGAAAAGGCAATCTACAGAATGGAAGATAATATTTGCAAATCATATATCTGATAAGTAGTTACTATCCAAAATGTATAAAGAAGTCATACAACTCAATTTCCAAAAAAGATGATATAGAAAATCCAATTAAAAAATGGCAGAGGACATTTGCAACAACATGGATGGAACTAGGGTGTATTGTGCTAAGCAAAATAAGTCAGTCAAAGAAAGACAACTCTCATATGATTTCACTCATATGTGGAATTCAAGAAACAAAACAGATGAACATAGGGAAAGGGAAGCAAAAATAAGATTAAAACAGAGAGGGAGGCAAACCATAAGAGACTCTTAAATACAGAGAACAAACTGAGGGCTGCTGGTATGGTGTTAGGTGGGGGATGGGCTAAATGGTGATGGGCATTAAGAAAGGCACTTGTTTGGATGAGCACTGGGTGTTATATGTAAGTGTTGAATTACTAAATTCTATTCCTGAAATCATTATTTCACTATATGTTAACTGACTGGGATTTAATTTTTTTTTCTAAAAAGATAGATTTAAAAAAATGGCAGAGGAACTACATAAACATCTTTTCAAAGAAGACACACAAACAATCAGCCAGAACATGAAAAGATGCTTACCATCACTAACCATCAGGAAAAAGCAAATCAAAACCACCATAACAGATCACCTGTTAGAACGGCTGTCAAAAAAAGACAAGAGATAACAAGTGTTGGTGAGGATATAGATAAAAGGGAATCTCATGCACTGTTGGTGAGAATGTAAATTGGCAAAGCCTTATGGAAAGTGGTATGGAGGTTGTCCAAAAAATTAAAAAATAGAACTACCATATATTCCAGCAATCCACTTTCTGGGTATGTATCCAAAGAGAATGAAAACAGTATCTCAAAGAGATATCTGCACTCCCATGTTTATTGCAGTATTATTTATAATGGCCAAGATATGGAGACAACTTAAGTGTCTACCAACAGATGAATGGATAAAGAAGATATGATATAAAGAAGATATGATTTCATACACACACACACACACACACACACACACACATATATATATATGTCACAAATATAATGGGATATTATTGAGTGATTAAAAAATAAAAAAGAAATCCTTCCACTTACAACAACATGGATGGACCTTGAGGGAATTATGTGAAATAAGTCAGACAAAGAAAGATAAATACTGTATGATATAACTTAGAATGTAAAAAAGACAAACTCACAGAGAGTCAACTGGTGATTACCAGGGGCTGGGGAGTTGGGGAGGAGGGGGAGATGTCAGTCCAAGAGTACAAACTTCCAGTTATAAGATGAATAAATCCTGGGGATATAATGTACAGTGTGGTGATTATAGTTAATAATAATAATACTGTAAGTCAGACAGAGAAAGATAAATACCATATGGTTTCACTTGCATATGGAACCTAAAAAAACAAAACAAAACAAATGAACTAACAAAGCAGAAACAGACCCATGAATACAGAGAACAAACTGATGGTTGCCAGAAGGGAGGGAGTGGGAAGATGGGCAAAATGGGAAAGGGGAGTGGGAAATACAGACTTCCAGTTATGAAAAGGCAAGGCACCGGGAATATAGTCAATGGTATTGTAATAGTGTTGTATGATGATGGGGTGCCTGGGTGGCTCAGTTGGTTAAGTGTCCGACTTTGGCTCAGGTCATGATCTTACAGTTTGTGAGTTTGAGCCCCGTGTCAGGCTCTGTGCTGACAGCTCAGAGCCTGAAGCCTGTTTCAGATTCTGTGTCTCCCTCTCACTCTTTCCCTGCCCTGCTCACTCTCTGTCAAAATAAATAAACATTAAAAAATAAAAATTAAAAAAATAGTGTTGTATGATTACAGATGGAGGCTACACTCATGAGCATAGCATAGAGTACTCCAATCACTGTATTATACACCTGAAACTAATGTAATATTGTGTGTCAATGGTGCTTCAATAAAAAATACTGTATTGTCAGCTTGAAATTTGAGTAGATCTTAAATGATGTCACCACACAAAAGAAATGGCAATTATGTGATATGTGGGTGTTAGATAATGAATGCTATGGTGGTAATCATTTTACAATATATATCAAATCAACATGTACACCTTAAACTTACACAGTGTTATGTGTCAATTATATCTCAATAAAACAGGGCAGAAGGAACCCTGTGAGTCAATCCCCTAGATTCCCCTATTGCCTATGGAAGGCTGTGGTTAGAAGGGACATTACCTCTTCTGACAAGGGAGGGTACCCAAAGAGAAACCCAGAGAAAAGCCCGAGGATTGTAGGCATTCCAACTCATCTCTCTTATACATGTCTGCAGCCTTGGGCATGTCACTTCTTTTTTTAAGCAAGGCTCTGCTTCATCATCTATTAAATGGTGATTTTAGCAGGCTCTACTTCATTGGTTATTTCAAAGAGTAATATAAACTCTAATGCTTGGCAAATAGTGGGCTTTCAATAAATATTAGCTGTTATTTAGTAATATTGCTTCTCTCCTAAATTAGAAAATCTAGACAGACTAAAAAAATATTTTTTCCTAATAAGGTCACTTCAAGGATGCTGATCTTGGCCCCAAGCCTCCCCATTCCTGGACCTACCACAGCACAAGCCCTATACCAGAGTGGCTACGTTTCACACTACTTTCTTTTTAATGTTTATTTATTTTTGAGAGAGAGAGAGAGACAAAGTGTAAGCAGGGGAGGGGCAGAGAGAGAAGGAGACAAAAAATCCAAAGCAGGCTCCAGGCTCTGATCTGTCAGCACAGAGACTTGAACCCATGAACCATGAGATCATGACCTGAACTGAAGTCCGACTCTTAACCAAGTGAGCCACCCAGGTGCCCCAGACACTTTCAAGTGAGACATCACTTGCCTTGTCTGAAATTTGAACAAGGAGTGAGCTCCTGGCCTTTGGTTATAAAACAGTACTCACCCTGTTCATTTTAGTACCACCTTGACCCTTCCCACAAATCCTTTCCCTCTCTGGCTTGCATGCTAACAAGGATGTTCCACTGTCTGGCAATACCTAGAGCCACCATGACTTCAAAGTGAGGAGGAAAGCACTGTAGCTTGAAGCTGTGTTATCTTTTAGCAGATGACTAGAGTCCAGAGGCAATAATCATTTCAAACTAGCCAGGAGAGGGAGAGCGAGAGAACTATAATAACATAGTCAGGTAGCGGTTTCTACCTTATCAGCCTCAGCAGATGTAAACATGCGCTGACAATACCACACCAGAGGGTAGGATAAACGTGGAATTAGAAAATAACCACCTTCAGGAGATAGTGGGCTTCCAAATTCGATATGCAATTGTAATATAGATAACATGGAAAAACAGATAATAAATACAGCTTTTAATTCAAACATGACCTTCAAAGAGCTTTTCCCTTAGAAACACAAATGAAAGGCCCCGAACCTTTGAAAGAGCAGATCCAAACAATAAGTATCCTCCCTAGTCCCCCCCACCACAACCTCATCCCCCGATGCAGGGCACATGGTAGACCACTCTTCTCAATAATGGCCTCGCAGCATGCTTTTATCACATTTTATCACATATTCTAAAGTTCTTTATCACATTGGAAAGATATGCTTTCTTTACCACATTTTATCTCATTCCAAAGGTATCTTATCAATATTCACTGGGCGAGCCTGCGAGTATTTCTAAATGACAGCACAGACCAGTATATGATAAAACGGGAACATTGCTGTCACCCTGATGAGCTGGTGAGATACACGGAATGTGGCCAGCCAGAAACATTGGCTGGGCTTGAATGAAGTGTCAGGATCATCTGTAACGTGGCAGGGGATGATGCATCACTGAGCCCAGAGACCCTCCCAAAGATGAAGAGGACCAAGCAGTACAAGGTCAGAATGGTCAAAGCCCCTGTAGGAGTGGCTTCTAATGGCAGCCAGTGTGTGCTACCCACTCTCCTTGAGAGGTGAGTGAGCCTCCACATTGACGGTTTCTCTCCTAATGCCATATTTTATGGGTGCCAGAGCATTTTATTTGAGCTGAACTACAGAGTGCGGGCCTCTCAAGGATCATGTGGGTTCTTCCCACTATGACATTGAAACATAAACTGTTTCTGTTCCCTAACAGTTTGTAAATCACATAGAAAATCCTTCCATAGAAGCCCCTTCGGTGTCCTTGATGTCTCAATCACTCTCTCTTCTCTGTCCCATCTCTGGTTTCCATTCTGGGATTGAGCATTTGTGTCTTCTGTAGAAAGCTCTCCATGGGATAAGAAGGGCAAATATGTAGCTTGCTTTCTCGAACAGGCATTCAAACATTCAACCGCTTTACTAATTTCCAACAGCACTGTCAAACATAATTTTTAAACAAAATCATATGCATGGTCTGGTTAAGAAGGACTGTTACACAAAGGACTTAAATTCCAGCAAATGTAACAAGATACACATTCTCATTTCTGAAGTTAAGACCTAAAAAGAATTCTGTGATTAATAGAAAACCATAAACTCGATCTGTAAAAAATAATAAGAATTTGAGAGTAATAATGAATATATTAATTGATAGAAATGCAGAGAAAGTGATACTGTTTGGAAAACTTCCTAATCTGATCAGTCAAGTGCTTGTAGACCAGGTGCAAAACCAGCCAAAACGTTGTAATGTTACAGATGACCTAGAAGGCAGGTCAGTGACCCCAATAGACACCAGGATCCCTTTTGCTGGACAGAGGAATAGCAATTCACAACCAATTGAGCGGAAATTATTTCCTCTCTGGGGCAGTTGAACTAGCATAACAAAATCACGAATGCCATGACTGGGTTAGCTTAGATGTTTCAAAAACAATGCTAATGATGTCAGGGTTGCAGGGTCAAACCCCATATGGGCTCATTGTCTTTGGGGAAGGAGAAATGATGTTCCATGGCCAGGGTGGCTTCAGGAGCAAATGTCTCTGTTCAAATGGGGACCCAACACCAGGACTTCACCAAACCCATCAGGACTTCTAGAAAGGCAAGCAGTTCAAAGGACAATGTCTCTCTTCCTAATCATGCCCACTAAGTATGATCCCTGAAACAAAGACACAGGCTGTGATAGAGTCTTATCAAAAAGAATACAAAAGGACAGGGCAATGATATGTTTTTACCTTATATTATCAAAGAAATCAGAGGGAAGAAAATTGAAAAATCAGGGCCAGAAGCCTGATTGCTTTAGGAAAAGGGTCTCCCAAAAATAAACATCTGATAGAATGATCACTAATGATCCCTAAGAGGAGAACAAGAACAATTTTAAAAGGCCAGTGTGGTCATACAATTTGCTCCAAAGAAAGGAAAGTCTCTCACAGGTGCTTCTGACATTCAGTGAAACTCACTATGAGGGGCCCATAACTGAACTCCAAAACCTTAACACAGTCTCCCCATTCCACCATTGACTTGCACAACCACTTTGCAAGATAAGGCAATTTTAAGAAACATGGCCCTTTCTTTTTGGATATGATGCATTCTAAGTATAAAGCACAATTGCCATTCAACATATGACTGGACATAATGAATAAGCACAAAATTGTAAAGTAACTTACTTATCCTATTTTTCAGTTCTTTCTCTGCATCATTACTAATTAAAGATTAACTACCACTTCTAAATAGAAGTTTGGTGAGTCAGCTCCCGGAAAACAAATTATTTCAACAGCAGCAACATCAAAGAGCTGACAGTTTAGAATCACCACCAGTTCAGAATTCAACTCTTTTCTATAAGTATGTTTAGACCATGCTTTCCTGCCAGGCTGCTGAATGTGCCAAAAACAATCCTTAATTCTATTTAAAAAAAAAATGAGAATATGGAAAGGGACGTGTTGGCTGCCCAGGCATTAAAAATGGCTAGGTTGGATTCTGAATGCTAGCTTTCCTCCAATACAACATTTACCAGCAAAAGGCCATTCTTAAAAATGTGAGATAGAACTGATGGGGATGTCAGAACAAGCAATGGATATAAGGGAACAGAATAAGATTTGATAGCGAAGCATGAGAAATCTGTTAATTATGTCTGTGAAAAAGTCAATAATTCAAACCTCAGTTCCCCTAAAGGATTACCCCTATCTTCAGACCTACAAATAAATTCTCTGATATTTTGCATAGCCTTGATGATCAAGATGTACTATGGGAAACAACACAAGCCCTCTCTCAGTCCTGGGCCATCTGATGGTACTCCAATCAGAAACTGGTTGGGGGAACACTACTTCCAAATTAAAGAGACCTTCAAGACATAGGCCCAGAAAGCAAAGCCAACAGAGAAATTCAGACACATACCTTTATAAATCAAAACTATAATTTGATGAATATTCTTCAAATTGTTTTCCTTGATAACATAGTTCTAACTCTAATGAGGAGAGAAAAGGTCAACAGCCAAAAAGATAGTGCTGACATGTCAGAGGCTCCAAATAATCAACCTAAAAACAAACAAAAAAAAGCCTAGGTTTAATAAGGAAAATGAGAAATGTACTTAAGCTTCTCCTGTTTTATTGTAAACTGAACAATTCACTCTCTTAGCATCTTACTGACTGTCTGCTAGATACCTGGACAGAGTGAGGCTTTCTACAAAGGACTCAAGCCAGGAAACTTTACTCTATGCATGCTGACCCATCTTGTCCATCAAGCCCTTCTGACTCATTGTGTCCCTGCCATCTGACTTCTGCCTCAGCTTTACTCCAGTCCCTTCTAGGAATGTGTGATTGTTGACCTGATGTTCAGGGAAGACAGATAAGGAGCAGAAGGGTTGATTCTGGGTCTGGCATCCTACACAATGAAGTCTCCTAATAATCTTCAAGTCTTTTTCCTGACCAGCCCAGCCCAAAGTCACTGCTCTCTTCCTTCCTTCCCACCAGCTCTTATCTCTAACATTCACTTGTACCCTAACTGGTAGACTAAGCTGGCTGCTTATGTAAATGTATCATTCTTTTAGTGTGGACAGTAATCTAGTTGACACAGGTACCATTAAAATGCGAAAACATAAGTGATTAATGTCACTCTCCCAACTCCACCCAGAAAAATACCTTGTATAGTAAAGAATCAACAAATATCTGCTAACTAAATATATATATGTAAGGCATTTTGTTAGATAGCCAAAACTTCATTACTCAACTACAAAGTCAGGTATTGAAATTAGTTGATCTTTAAATTCCTTTTGAACTTTAATTGTCTATGATTCTTGTTCATTAATTTGCAATCAAATTTATACTAAGGTTTATCTTTGCACAATATATAAGAAAAAAGAGTTTGCTGGGGTGCCTGGGTGACTTAGTCAGTTAAGTATCCAACTCTGGATGTAAGGGCTCAGGTCATGATCTCACAGAGATCAAGCCCCATGTCAGGGTCTGTGCTAACAGCACGGAGCCTTCTTGGATATCTCTCTCTCTCCCTCTCTCCCTGCCCCTACCAAAAAACAAACAAATAAACTTTAAATAAAAAAAGAAAAAAAGTGTTTACTGATGAACTAATAGAGTCTAACAAACAACACTTGGAGACAATAGTTAAGCGAAAGTTTTTGGTTTTGGTTTTGTGCTTCAGGTCCATCTGTTTGGTTCAAATTGATAAGTTCATTATAAATCCTTCTTACTCACTTTAACAACTGTTGCCTATGATGCTTTAAAACAATAAAACTATATTTATTAAAAATATAACCTATGGCTCCGTGTCTGGATTCCTGAAATGGATTTTACCCCACCTAATTAGTGGCAAAGTCAAGCTTCAGTCACTGATTCATTTCCCCAAGCCCTACAGCATTTAAAAAATACTAGAAGGGGGAAATATCCAAACCATCTCACTAAATTGGTTATTCAAGTTGCCATTTTTTTATCTGCAAAATCTAATTGTTCATTCATAGCCAATTTAATAAGTACCAACTAAGAGGCTATTACTTTTTCAGGCATCGTACTACACACTAGAGCCAAGAAAAATTTGTGTCTAGATAACAATTCAGGAAAGGTAGGCAGAATTATGCAAGCAGCTATGATTCAGTGTCCACATGATACAGAAGACTAGAATGCTCTCCTGGCATCAGGAAAATCTCGTGAAAGAGAAGCTATCCCAGGTGAAGTCAGAAGAAATAGTAGCAAGTAGTAAGAAGTGATAGTTTTGTCAAGGCATACTTTCTAGGCAGTAGGAACTGGTCATATAACACTGAGGAGGTAAGAAAGAATATGTTGTTAGAGCAACAGTTTTAAGTTTTAAGCTGACCTGGAGTACAAGGGTATAGAGAGGGGAGAAGTGAAGTAAAAAAAAAAAGAAAGAAAGAAAGAAACCAACACACCAGAGAGATGAGCAGTCATAAGATCATGCCAAGATCTTGTAAGCTATATAATTTACCTTCTGGGTAATGGAAAAACCCACCAAAATAAATGATGAAAATGGTATAAAGTTGTAGTGTGGAGAATAAATGGAAGGTGGTCAAGACTTGGCACAAAGAGAAAAGTTAGGGCACAAGAAGTTGGTATTCTGGGCCAGAACAGTTCTGGAAATAGAGAGAAGTGGTTGGACTTCCCAGATATTGAAGAAACATATTCGGAGTCAGTGATTGGTTGAATAGGGGGTTAGCAGGTGGAGAAGTGGAGGATGATGGTCAGTGTTCTAACTTAGGTAATGGGTATATAGCAGCAGTCAATGAATGAGAAGAAAGAAGATGGTGGTTTTGTGGGGGCATGAAGGGGATGAGTAGAAAGGGCAAGAAGATAATATACTGAGCTTTCATGTTGTTGAGTTTGATATACCTGTGGAACAACCATTTGGAGAGGTCCAGCAATTGGCCATGTGCTTGTGAAAACCAGACAAGATCTCAGACTTAGAGGTTGGATGTCATTGGTGGATAGAAACAGAAACCTCAGAGAAGGAGAGAACAGAGACAAAAACCTACTTAAACAATAATATTTAGTATTGGAAATAATACTAAATATTGGAATAATATTTAGATTGGAAAAAGAGGAAGTCAGAAAGAGGACTGAGTGGGAAGAGTTTGAGAAGTAGAATGAAAACCAAGTGAGTACAGTCCCATAAAAGCAAATGAAGAGAATATTTCAAGGAGAAAACTATTGATAGTGCCAAGTACTACTGATAAATGAAGATTAAAATATTACCATTGTTTTTTTTAATTTGTTTTAAGTTTATTTACTTATTTTGAAAGAGAGAGAGAGAGAGAGAGAGAGAGAGAGAGAGAGAGAATGAGTGAGGGAGGGAGGGAGGGCAGAGAAAGGGAGAAAGAGAGAATTACAAGCAGGCTCCACACTGTCAGTGCAGAGCCTGATGCAGCACTTGTGTGACCTGAGCCAAGCTCAAGAGTCAGACGCTTAACTGACTGAGCCACCGAGGGGCCTCAGGACCATTAAAGGACAAAGAGATCATTGACAGCCTGGCTGAGAACAACTTAGCAGAATGATGGTTGAAGGTCAAGTTGTAGAGACCTCCAGACCTCTCTGCAGTGCTATAAGCAGCCAACCATGGTTGCCCCCACTAATTTCCATTAGTATCTGGGTTCTGGCATTCTGCTGGCTTCCTTCTTCCATCCCAGATGGATCATTTCTTCAATCTTTTTGCTTCCGCTCACATCCACTGAGCATGAGCACCCTCCAAACTCCAGCTCCAGACTGCTCTGCTCCTTGGCAACCCCCCCACCCCGCCCTGTTCCTCTCTTTTCCTCAACCTCAGTCAGGAATGCCATCTTCATACCTCTATGGCTTCCATGGTCAAACCTTAGCTCCTATAGCTACCTCCCAAGTCTCTGGATCTCCTTCCCTCCCTTCCTCCCCTTCACCTCCCTCCCTCTCTGTCTCTGGCAGAGACCTCTGTGCCTCACACCACAACCACAGTTATCTGTGTCCTTTGCTTCACCTCCCTCCCTCTCTGTCTCTGGCAGAGACCTCTGTGCCTCACACCACAACCACAGTTATCTGTGTCCTTTGCTTCTGTACTTTCATCAACTGAAAGCATATTAAACTCAAGATCACCCAACTGAACTCCTTCTTCACTGGCCTCCTCCTCTTCCCCACCCCTCAGATCCTCTATTCTCCCATTTCCCCATTTCAAAACAGGGAAATAATTTTTCACTTCCTTCTGGTCCATGCATGCAATTTTTTGAGAAATCACATCTACCTTATTTTCCCAATTTTACTAACATCTTTCCCTCCTTCCATTATATATCTGCCATTCTAGTTCAGGCCGTTCTTATCCTTTCCAATAGTAAAACAGTTTTCTAATTAGTCTTTTTACATTCTGCCTCTTGAATATGCTATACATTTTGGTCTAAGGTTCAACTCCAATCATGTTTATCCTGCTTAGAAACTTAATGTCTCCCCATTGCCTGGTGAATTAAGTATACACTTTTCTGATGTGCCTTCAGAGCCCTCCATAACTTGACATTTTATATCCTACCTTTCCATGTACTGTTCTGCTACCTTCTCTGTAAGTTCCAAGCCATGAGACTACTCACCCTTCAGCAAATTAAACCCACATTTCTCACCTGGCTTCTGTCATCTTGCTCCTCTCTGGAAATCCTTCCTTTCCATGAGGCCCATGTCCAATGTTATCCCCACCCACCGTGAACTCCCTTTTAACAATACCCCAAAAGATTCCCCCATAAAAAAAAAAAATCCTCACAGTATTTTTATTGTACATTTCTTGTGGTACTCACTGCTTCTATTTTAATTACAATAATTTGTATCTTGAAATTATCACCCTCTACTCAACCCCAAATCCCTATAGGTCAAATCTACGTCTGCTAACCTGGCAGGTTTGGTGGGAAGTAATTGTCTGTTGGCAGTAATAAATGGGATTCCATTGCATATGGGTAAGCATTTGTTAATAAGAGTTAATTTTTCCTTTTCTAGTGGGCATCTAGAACAGAGGTCCCAAATTGGCAGCTGGAGGCTGAATCTGGCCCACAGATGTGTTTTGTTGAATCTGCAGTTATTTTTTTAATTGAGTCAACATTTTTAAATGGAATATTTTATATAAAATGCCAGATTCCAGCTTCTCTGAAAGTAGAGTATTCTGGCAACAGTGAGCATCCATGTTCACTTCTGACAGTAAGCAACTGAAACTGGGGCTGGGGCCTACCTGCTCCCCTTAGATCCATGTGTACTGCTCACTTCATTTCACTCCCCAGCTCTCCCTGATCCAGCCTCTTCATTGATGTTTCTATTGTGTCCCATGAAAGCATCTGAGATTGCAACCCCTGGTCTAGAGTCCTTGCATGGGCAATCTGTACACCCTATGTTGAACCATGTTTCTAGTTTAGGACTGTTTCTGGAATCAAATTTGAGGGGTAAATGAATAGAATCACGGCATTCATTTTCCCTTCGGTGACAGCCCCCATCCTTGTCTGTACCCTATAATGCTCTCGGGTTTCCAGCTGGAAAACTCTTCTGTGTAATGTGCTATGCTCTTTTCTCATCAAAATGTACCTGCTTTCTAATGCAAGCTGGGTGATTAACATGTGTTCCAATGTTAATGAATTAATAATGATATTTCCTGCATGAGTATAAGTATGACAAATCTGTGTCAAGAAAGATGTGCTACACACACACACACACACACACACACACACACACCATGGCAGACATCACAAATCACAGTTCCCTTTCCAGCTATTCCAGACAGGTCCTCAGAAATTATCTCAGTACAGCACTTCAGGAAGCTGCCACCAATGGCTTAGAGCTTGCACTAAAGCAGGCACCCTGCATCCTTCACATATATCACATCTTTACTCACACAGCAGGAATGAGTGGTGGACAGAAGAGGTATCATCATTTTCATTTTGGAGATTAAAAAAAAAACTGATTCCAAGAAATCTGTTGCTTGTTCAACATGAAGTAAGATAAAGGTATTTGAGATAAATTTAAAATCCTGCCCTAGGAGGATTTTTCAAAATCAGTTCCCCTACAGGAAAGGAGAAGAATGACATCATCTCACCAGGAAAAGATTTAGAGATTTTAGTTGATTTTAACTCGAAAGGAATAAAATCATGATGTGGCTCCCCAAAATTTCATGCAAACTTGGACACTCACATAGCAAAGGCAGTGATGTTTCTGCCCTTTCAATATTCTTAGAGCACCTGTGGTGACCACTGTAAATATCCTGGTTGCTTTTAACAGAAATAAATACATTGGAGACAGACAACAGGGCATGAGAAGAAAGGTTGAAGGGATTGGGGGTGTTTCAGGAAAGAGAAGAAGCAGTAATCACATAAAAGATACATGAAAGTTGACCTGGACTCAATAAAAGAAGGACATGAAAATGAATACTGTTGCTCACTTTGTGATCCTAGTTATTAGAAATATTCAAAGTTTTAGGAAAATTTCATACACTGGGTACATAGCCTTAACATTCCTTTCATTGCTAGCATTCTGGGCTTCCATGTAAGGGTCACTTAGCTAGGAAGGGCTGAAGCCAAATTTGCTGATTCTTGGTCTGGCACACTTTCGTCCATACTATAAGCCTTCTCAGATAATATATTTGCATTTTAACAAAGAACATCAATGCCTCAGAGCAAAGGAATGTGTATGTGGTGAATTTGAACAACATGACAAGCCAGAGCAATACAATTTCTGCTCCTTTATTTTACAGGGTAAGTTATCCTTAGTCCTCATATCATACCTCACATCTTTGTGTCTTAACCTATACATAAGCTCAATCCTGCCAACAAAACTATAAAATGCCAGGATATTTGCCTTCCAAAGAACTCACAAAGTTTCAGGGTAAATTTAGCCACTAACTGTAATCTTCGGGTGCCTGGTCCTTGGCTTTGTGTCAATAAATAATCCACATTGGGGGGTTTTGGCCTACCTTTGTGGTGTCTGGGTTTGTAGGAGTAAATCCACAGACTAGGGGGCGCTGTGCCAGGGTGGGAGTGAATCCCATAACAGAAAGTTATTACAGTGAATGGGGCCTGTGGACAGAGAAGCAAGACCAGGGCTCTCCCCAGATGGACAGGCCTAGATCTGAAAAAAGCTGAGCCAGAGGGCAAGCAAAAGAGCACATCACTGGAAGCACCAATGAGAGTACAGTGTTATTTGCTTCTTTTACTACAATTTGTTGTGGTTGGACTTTTACTGAGATATAACTGACATATAACATTGTTTTACACAACATAATGATTTGATACACATATATACTGCCAAAAAAATTACTGCAATTAATTAACATCCATCTCAGTGGTTACATTTTTTTTCTTGGGATGACAACTTCTCAGATCTACTCTCTTACCAACTTTCAAATACATAATACTGTATTGTTAATTATAGTCACCATTACCTCCCCAGAGCTTACTTATCTTAAATTGGAAGTTTGTAGCTTTTAACTACTGTTACCCATTTCCCCCACCCTACCCCACACACATCTCTGGAAACCACCAATCTGTTGTTTGTTTCTATGAGCTTGTTTTTTGTTTTTTTATTCCACATGTTAGTAAGATCATACAGAACTCATCTTTTTCTGACTTATTTCATTTAGCATCATGTCCTCAAGGTCCATCCATGCTATCACAAATGACAGGGTTTCCTTCCTTTTAAGGCTGAATTATTTCTAATATATATATATACATATAAATATATATACATATATATATGTGTATATATAAATATATATACATATATATGTATATATAAATATATATACATATATATATATGTGTATATATATATATAACATTTTCTTTACCCATTCATCCTTCAGTGGATAATTAGGTTGCTTCCAAGGCTTGGCTATAGTAAACAATGCTGCAATGAACATGGTGGTACAGATTCTTTTCCAGACAGAGATTTCATTTCCTTCAGATATACATCCAGAAATGGAACTGCTGGATCATATGGTTATTCTCCTTTTAATTTTTTGAGGACCCTCCATACTTTTTTCCACAGGGGCTGCACCAGTTTATATTCCCACCAATAGTGCACAGGTTTCCCTTTCCTCCACGTCCTCGCCAACACTTTATATTTCTTGTCCTTTTGATGACAGCTGTTCTAACACGTGTGAGGCAATATCTCACTGTGGTTTTGGTCTGCCTTGCCCTGATAAACAGTGTTGTTGATCACCTTTTCATGTACCTGTTGGCCATCTGTATGTCTGTGCCTTTGGAAAATGTCTATTCAGATCATCGGCCATTTTTTAATTAGATTATTTGGGGATTTTTGCTATTGTGTTGCATACGTTCTTTATATATTTTGGATATATATCCTTTATTAAAATATTTTCTCCCATTATGTAGGTTGCCTTTCCATTGTGTTGATAATTTCCTTTGCTGTCCATATTTTTAGGTTGCTATAGTCTCACTTGTTTATTTTTGACTTGTTGCTTTTCCTTTTCAGTGTCAAACCAAAAAATCATTGCCAAACCATTTTCAAGTTTCCTCTACAATTTTTATGGCTTCAGGTGTTATATACAAGCTTTATGTTCATTTTGAGTTGATTTTTGTGCATGGTGTAAAATAAGGGTCCAGATTCATTTTTTGGTATGTGACTGCTGGTTTTCCCAGTACAGTTTACTGAAGAAATTATTTTTCCCCATTGTACATTCTTGGCCCCTTTGTCATAAACCAATCAACCATATATACATGGGTTTACTTCTGGGGTCTTTATTCTGTTCCATTGATCTGTGTGTCTGTTTTTATGCCAATACTATAGCTTTGCAATATAGTTTGAAATCAAGAAGTGTGATGCCTCCATCTTTCTTCTTTTTCAAAAATTCTTTGGCTATTTTTATAGTACCAGAAAAATTTGGAATTCTTTTCTACATCTGTGAAAAATGCCATTGGAATTTTGATAGGTTTGGTTTGAAATTGTACATCACTTTGGGTAGTATAAACATTTTAAAATATTAATTATTTTGATCCATTAGTACAAAAAATCTTTCCATTTACTTGTGTTTTCTTCAGTTTCTTCCATCAATAGCTTATGGTTCTCAGTGTACAGATCTTTTACCTCCTTGGTTAAATTTATTCTCAGTTATGTTATTATTTTTGATGAATTGTCAATGGGATTATTTTCTTAATTTCTTTTTGTGATAGTTGATTTTTAGTGCATAAAAATCAACTGATTCTTCTATGTTGATTTTGTATCCTCCTGCAACTTAATTGAATTTGTTTTTTGGTTCTAACACTTTTGGTAGAAACTTTAGGGTTTTCTTCATATAATACTATGTCACCTGCAAATAGAGACAGTTTTGCTTTTTCTAATTCAAATTGGATGCCTTTTATTCCTTTTTCTTGTGTAATTGCTCTGACAAGGACTTCCAATATTATATTGAATATAATCATTGAGAATGTTTCTGATATTAAAAAAACTTTCAGCTTTTCAGTAATATCTATATTAGCTGTGGGCTTATCATATATATGACCTTTATTATGTTGAGGTATCGTCTCTCTATAGCCAATTTGTTGAGAGTATTATCATGAAAGGATGTTGAACTTTGTCAAATGCTTTTTTTGCACATATTAAAATGATCATATGATTTTATTCTTCATTTTGTTGATGTAGTGTATCATATTGATTTGTGGATGCTACACCATCCTTGTATCCTTCAAATAAAACCCACTTGATCATGGTGTACAATCTTTTTAATGTATCATTGAATTCAGCTTACTAATATTTGATTGAGGATTTTTACATCTATGTTTATGAAGATATTGGCCTATAATTTTCTTTCCTTGTAGTTTTCCTGTCTGCTTTTGGTATCAGGGTAATGCTGGCCTTATAAAATGAGTTTGGAAATATTCCCTCCTCTTCTACTTTTTGGAAGAGTTTAAGGAAAATTGGTATTAATTCTTTAAATGTTTAGTCCTGGAATTTTCTTTGTTGGTAAAGTTTTGATTACTGACCCAATCTCCTTACAAGTAGTTGGTCTGTTACAGATTTTCTTTTTCTTTATGATTTGGTCTTTGTAAGTTATACATTTCTAGAAATTATCCATTTCTTCTAGGTTCCAATTTTTGACATATAATTAATTGTTCATAGTAATTTCTTAGATTTTTTTGTATATGTGTGGTATTAGTTATAACATCTTCTCTTTCATATCTAATTTTATTTATTTGACTCATCTCTTTTTTCTTGGTAAGTCTACCTACAGGACTGTATATTTTGTTTATCTTTTCAAAAAAATCAGTTTTTAGTTTCATTGATCTTTTCTGTTAGCTTTTTAGTCTCTACTTCATTTATTTTCACTGTGATCTTTGTCATTTCCTTCCTTCTACTAACTCTGGGCTTAATTTGTTTCTCTATTTTCTAGTTCCTTGAGGTATGAAGTTGTTTATTTTAACTCTTTCCTTTTTTTAATGTGGTACTTATTGCTATGAACTTCCCTTGTGGAACTGCTCTTGCTGAATCCCATAAGTTTCAGTATGTTGTATTTTCATCTTCATTTGTCTTCTTATTTTTTTTATTTCTCTTTTGATTCTCATTTGACCCAATGGTTATTATAGGCATGCTGTTTATTCTCTACATATTTGTGAATTTCCAGTTTTTTCTTGTAATCTATTTCTAATTTTATACCTTTGTAGTCAGAAAGATCCTTTATATGATTTCAATCTTCTTAAATTTATTAAGAGCTGTTTTGTGGCCTAAGGTGATCTATCTGGAGAATGTTCACATGTACTTCAGAAGAATGTGTATTCTGCAGCAGTTGGATAGAATGTTCTGTAAATGTCTGGTAAGTCCATTTAAGCCCAATGTTTCCTTATTTATTTTCTGTCTGGATGATCTATTGTTGAAAGTAGGGTGTTGAAGTCACCTACTGTTATTGCATTGCTCTCTATTTCTCCCTTTGGGTCTGCTTATACTTGTTTTATATATTTAGGTGGTCCTATGTTAGGTGCTTAAATATTTACAAAAGTTATGACCCGTTTATTATTATATAATGACCTGACCTTCTTTGTCTCTTTATTACAGTCTTCATCTTAAAGTATATTTTATCTGATATAAGTACAGCTACTACCCTGTTTTCTTTTGGTTTCCATTTGTATGGAATATCTTTTTCCATACCTACATTTTCTGTGTGTATCCTTGCATCTGAAAGTGAGTCTGTTATATACATTTCTGTCGTACATAACAAGCTGTATTTCTTTTACTTTTATGATTCTCTCCTTGTCTTAAACTTTAAGTTTAATTTTATTGTGTCTCAGGTTGGGTTTCTGGATTCATCTTTTTAAAATTATTTTTTATTGAAGTAAAATTAACATAGCGTTATATTAGTTTCAGATGTACAATATAATGATTCAACAATTCTATACATTACTCAGTGCTCATCAATATAAATGTACTCTTAATCCCCTTTATCTATTTCATCCACCTCCTCCCCAGTCACCTTCCCTCTGGCAATAACCAGTTTGTTCTCTGGCAACCACCATTTTATTCTCTGTATTTAAGCATTTGCTTTTTTTGTTTGTTTTTTTTTTCTGTTTGTTTTGACTTTTAAATTCCACGTACAAGTAAATTCATATGGTATGGTACTTGCCTTTCTCTGACTGATTTATTTCACTTAGTATTATATGTTCTAGGCCCATTCATATTGTTGCAAATGACAAGATTTTATTCTTTTTTCTGGCTGGGTAATATTGCATTGTATGTATATACCACATTTTCTTTATCCATTCAACTATCAATGGACACTTGGGTTACTCCATATTTTGGCTGTTGTAAATAGAGATGCAATAAATATGGGGAGGCATATAGCTTTTCAAATTAGTACTTTCATTTCCTTTGGGATGCTCAGTAGTAGAACTACTGGATCATATGGTAATTCTATTTTTTAATTTTTTGAGGAACCTCCATACTTTTTTCCACAGTGGCTGCACCAATTTGCATTCCCAATAGTGCACAAGGGTTCCTTTTTCTCCACATCCTTGCCAACATTTGTTACTTTTCTTGTTTTGATTTTAGCCATTCTGACAGGTGTAAAATGTTATCTCATTGTGGTGTGATTTGCATTTCCCTGATGATTAGTGATATTGCCTATTTGCCATGTGTATGTATTCTTTTTAAAAAAAATGTCTACTCATGTCCTCTGCTCACTTTTTGATAGAGTTATTTGAGATTTGGTGGACTTTTTTCGGTATTGAGTTGTATAATTCTTTATATATTTTGGACATCATCCCCTTATTGGATATATCATTTGCAAATATCTTCTCCTAGTCAATAGATTGTCTTTTTGTTTTGTTGATAGTTTATTTTGCTGTGCAAAAGCTTTTCATTTTGGTATATTCCCAATAGTATAATTTTACTTTTGTTTTTCTTGCCAGAGGAGACATATCTAAAAAATATTTCTAGAGCCAATGTCAAAGATTGCTGCCTGTGTTTTCTTCTAGGAGTTTTATGGTTTCAGGTCTCACATTTGAGTCTTTAATCCATTTTGAGTTTATTTTCATGTATGGTGTAAGAAAGTGGTCCAGTTTCTTTTCTTTTTTTTTTTTTTTTCTTTTTTTTTTTTTTTTTTTTTTTTTTTTTTGCATGTGACTGTCTGGTTTTCCTAGCATGATTTATTGTAGAAATTGTCTTCTCCCCACTGTATATTCTTGCCTCCTTTGTCATAAATTAATTAAACATCTATGCATGTGTTTATTTCTGGGGTTTCTATTCTGTTCTATTAATCTATGGATCTATTTTTATGCCAGTCTCATACTATTTTGATTACTACAACTTTGTAGTATATTTTGAAATCTAAAATTATGATACCTCCACTTTTGTTTTTCTTTCTAAAGATTGCTTTGGCTATTTAGGTTGTTTTGTGGTTCCATACAAATTTTAGGATTATTTGTTCTAATTCTGTGAAAAGTGTTGTTGATATTTTAATGGGGGTTGCATTAAATCCCCATTGCTTTGGTAGTGTGAACATTTTAACAATGTTGGGTCTTTCAGTCTATGAGCATGGAATATCCTTACATTTATTTGTGCCATCTTCAATTTCTTTTATCAACATTTTAGGTTTGGAGTACAGGTCTTTCACCTCCTTGGTTAAATTTATTCCTAGGTATATATTATTTTTGGTGCAATTGTAAATAGATTATTTTCTTAATTTATTTTACTGTCACTTCATTATTAATGTATAGTAATGTAACAGATTTATGTATATTAATTTTATATCCTGCAACTTTACTGAATTCATTTATCAGTTCTAGTAGTTTTTTGGTGGAATCATTAGGGTTTTCTAAATATAGTATCACATCACCTGCAAATAGTGAAAGTTTTACTACTTCCTTACCAATTTGGATGCCTTTTGTTTCTTCTTCTTTTTTTTTTAATCTGATTGCTCTGGCTTGAACTTCCAGTACTATGTTGAATAAGAGTGGTGAGTATGTATATCCTTGTCTTCTTCCTGATCTTAGAAGAAAAGTTCTCAGTTTTTTACCAGTGAGTATGATGTTAGCTATGGGTTTTTTGTATATGGCCTTTATCGTATTGAGGTATATTCCCTCTAAACCTTCTTGTTGAGAGTTTTTACCATGAATAGATGTTGTACTTTGTCAAATGCTTTTTCTGCATCTAATGGGATGATTCTATTATTTTTATCCTTTCTCTTGTTAATGGGATGTATCACATTCATTGATTTGCCAATATTGAACTACACTTGCACCCTGAAATACATCCCACTTGATCATGGTAAATGATTTTTAAAAATGTGTTGTTATATTCAGTTTGCTGGCATTTTGTTGAGGATTTTTGCATCAATGTTTATCAGAGATACTGGTCTGCAGTTTTCTTTTTCTTTTTCTTTTCCTTTTTCTTCCTCTTTTTGTAGTGTATCTGTTTTTGCTATCAGAGCAATGCTGGCCTTGTACAATAAATTTAGAAGCTTTACTCCCTCTTCTATTTTCTGTAATATTTTGAGAAGAATGAGTATAAATTCTTCTTTAAGTACTTATGTACTTCTTTGTATTTATGTACTTATTGCCATTTTTTTTACTTGTTTTATAGTTGCATTTATAGTCCTCTCTATTCCTTTCTTCTTCTCTTGCTCTCTTCCCTTTCATGAAGTCATCTCATTTGGAACCCTCTGGGATCCCTGGGTCTGGATGTGTGCTTCCCCAGGTTCACTGTTATTTTTTTAAATAAGCTTTCTGTCCTTTTCTCTCTCTTTTCTCCTTCTGGATGCCTATAATGCAAATATTGGTCCACTTGCTGGTACCCCATAAGTTCCTTAGGCTATCTTCACTTTTTTCATTCCTTTTTCTTTTTTGCCTCTGACTGGAAAAATTCTATGGCCCTGTCTTCAAGTTCATTAATCCTTTCTTCCATTTTATCCAGGCTGATGTGGAACTACTCCATTGAATTTCACATTTCAGTTATTATATTTTTCAGCTCTGTTATTTCTGTTTGATACTCTCTTGTGTTTTCTATCTCTTTATTGAAATTCTCACTTTGTTAATGCATTGTTTTCCTGACATCAGTAAGCACCTTTATGATCATTATTTCGAACTCTTTATCAGGTAAATCACCTATCTCCATTTCATTAAGATCTGTTTCTGTAGTTTTATCTTATTCTTTTGTTTGGAACATATTCTTCTTTTTCTTTGACTCATCTCCTGAGATAAACCTTATTGTTCATTCCATCTCTAGCTCTTGGTTGTCGCTCACATTTTTTGTGATTATCCAAGCTCTCTTCTTTGTTGTTCCTAGTAGTTGAAGGTATGTCAAAATATGGCAGTGTCCCAAAGGAGAGAATCCCTATCAGCACTTGGATGTAAGCTGATTAGAAAATAGACCCACAGGCAGTAGCATTTAAAATATGAAATTATGCTTCCTTCAGGTAAAACTGGGAGATTGGTGTTCTGTCTGTTCCCTCTGCATTATGCCCTGATGGGGAATGGTATTAGCCAGTAAGGAACTTTTTCTTTGTTACAGTCCTGTGGGGCCCATGAATTGAATACAAGCCCCACTGGGTACCAGAGCCATGTAATCAAGGGCTGTGTCACTTGGATGACAGCCACAAAAGCCAAGGCACAAAATGTGTGCACAAGCTCCTTGCCGGGAGATACCAGCTACCTGAAGCAGGGAAAAGGGAGAACATGGAGATGGCTCTCCCTGGCCTCCTTGGTCTTTCAGGAGGATCACTAGATGTGTACTTAAAATAGTATCCTAACACTTAGGACACAGCTTTTAAGTTATACAAATAGGCATCATTCAGAGAAAGACTGATAGATGGGCATTTCTTTCTGCTTCCTCCGCACTGCACCCTGGAAAGACATCCATGGCAAGAACTTGCAAACCTGTTAAGAACTATTTCTTTGTTTGCTATAGTCTGGTGGATTTCCTGAGTGCAAAGCTTTCACATCTAGGTGCATCTTAAAACTCTTGCTTAAACATTCACTAGATGTTGTGTTCAAACCCTTCTTTTTTTAGGGAGAAGTTGGGAATTAGGAGTTTGTTTCAGACTGTATGCCACTGTGTCAAGAATGGGGTTTATGGTGAGAGTTGTATTTCAGTTTTTTCTACCCATTTCAAAGTGTTTTTTTTTCTCATTCAGTTGATGTGTAGGAATCACTTAGCTAGTTTCTGGATTTCTTTCAGAGAAAATTGTTCCATATATAGCTACAGATTTGGTGTGTCCATGGGAAGATGGGAGTTCAGGAGCCTGCTGTTTCCATCTTGGATCAGAGCTCACAGGCACATTTTAGAAACCATGGTCCCAAAGTCATTTTAATATCTTAGAGGAATAGAATTACTCCATTAAAAATATGTTGTTTGAGTTGCCCGTGGCAGTCCTATGCTATCTTTGTACTGCTTGGTCCTTCCTCACAGCCAAGGTACATGATGGTACATAAATGATGAAGCTGGGGCCTGGGAAGGCTCAGAAGGGCCCTAGAGATAAACTATCATGCAGCTTGCACCTGCAGCCTAAAAGGATACTCCAAGAAATCAGACAGTAAATAATGTAACATGTCACTCAGGAAGACCCCACAGAAAACGACACTTCACAAAAACAAGATAACTAGATAACTAACTGTAGCCCAAAAGAAGCATAACCAGGGGCTATAGAAAAGAAGCTTTAGTGAAGCAAGACAGCAAAGGAGGAAACATTAATGGGATATTATTGCTTTTGTATTAACATTGGGAATGGAGTTAGGGGATGGTCAAATGTATAGAGTTTTCTGAAATAAGATATGGCAGGCAGACCTGACAGTCATCCTGAGGAATCAACACTGATCTGCATATGGAGGCAAAGTTCTGAGTCAACCAGGAGGTTTGGGTGTGCTTCCTGTGGGGTCAGAAGCCAAACCCATAGCAATTGTAGTCCAAAGTTTAAAGGGAGGAGTTAGAGAATATGTCTGCCAGGATTGGAAAGAATGTGACAGCTCAAGGACAATTCTGACCTATCATAATGGAAACCATCCCTCAGATTCAAGGACCTTCTTTACAAATTCCTAGTCACAAAATATGTTGTCTAAGTTCTCTAGAACTTAATTTGAAAATGAGCAATTACTTTTTACCTTTCCAGAACTGAGATGTAATAAGTACATCATGGCTAGTGTATATGCACATGTTCACATGGGTCCCCATGCATGTGCGTGAACACACACACACACACACACACACACACATACACACACACACATTCACATCAATACCTTTTTACTTCCTGGTATTCTAAACCAAAATATGGCTCAACTCCATAGCTTGACAGAAACGCAAAGAGGGGAAATTAGAAAAGATATTCCCACATATCATAATCTGGCAATACTAATCTTACTCCAGTCTACCTTTCTAGTGGAGTCTAAGTCTCACCTTCTGATACATTTTCAAAAGTGGTAAAAAGCACACATCCCCAGAAAGCAGATACTTCTTTGTTTCTTATGTGGCCATGTCCTACAAAGAACCATATGCAAGGGGTTGCCTATTCATGTCTTTTAATGATTCTGGTGAGATACCAAGTATCATACAATCAGTGCAGAGATAGCAGATTTTCTGGTCTGTGTTCTAAGATGTGCTGCATCCCTTTAGCATTTTAGGCTTAATCCACAGAAGGAAACGGGCTAATGGCATCTACTTTCACTTAAATATTAAGCAAATAACTTTGTCCAAAAGCAAACTATAACTGAAAAATAAAAGAAAAAAATGTTGCTTGTAAAAAAATTTAAAAATAGTGATTAATGGACATACTTAACAGGGTATTGCCTACATTCATCTCTGTCATAAGTTGCCTTGATAGCTCTTAGAGACCTTTATCTGTGTTAATTTTGAAAGAGATTATCATGAGAAGTATGTTTTGAGACGTCACCTTTCATTTCTTAGGACTGGGTGGTAAGCTCTCTAGGAGTGTAGCCTGAAGCTTAATGAAGATGCCACCTCTGTGTCACTGCAGCCCAGAGGATTGGAAAACATTGCTTTCTCTTCTCTGAACAGAAAATGCCACTGTTTCTTCCAGTGCCACATTCAGGGGCAAGATCAATGTCTAAGAGTCAGGCTTGGGTAGTAACTCCATATTAAATGCTTGACTGAATAGGGATCTTTCTAATCAGCTACAGTAGATTAAAAATCCCCTTCTAAGGATACATAGAAAAACAGAACTGGGTCTCAAACAATCCATACACTGTCTAAAGAAGGGACATGAAGTCAGCTCTGAGTAATCTGGTTGGATTAGCTGGCATGACCCTAGAACCCTAGAACTCTAATGAAGCTCTGTCATACTTTGGAGAACTGCTATGAGTGACAGAGAACTTAGGTTTAGAAGCGTGTAATCTTGATTTTCTTTCTGAGTGTCTTCTAAAGTAATGCAGATTTTTGTATACCACTATTCAGCTTATCTAATAGAAGTAATCTTATGGACCAAAATGTTCAAGTGAGATGCATGGGCCCACTACAACCTATAAGAAAGTTATAGGAAACAAGATACAATTTTAAAGAAAGAACCAGAAAGAAAAGGAAAGGACCCAGCGTGTCCAATACCCTCCTGATGCTTGGCATCGATGTTTGCTTCCATTGTGCTCTTTGGTTGATGGAACCAACCAAAGTTTCTACTGGAACTTCCAGTAGGCCTATCCACACACATCTATCACCACACTTACAGTCACCATGCTGTTCAGACCAAATCCCTGAGTCATCATCTAAGATGGCTTTGTTAGAAGCAGAGATGGATCCTTTCCCTAAATGGGACATTTAGGAAGTGGTAGCATTTTCCATCCAAACAGCAAATAGCTATTATACAAATCTTGATTCAACATGAACATCACAGTTATCTTTTCCCTGTTGGTTCATAGATTCAGGCCTGTAATGACATTTTACCGACTATTGATCCAATCCCCTGATGGAAAGGCATGGTCATGTGTTGCCTACTACAAGTCAAGTGCACTGGTAAGCACTATGACAGAACTAAGGTTTTTGTGACTTTACCTATGATAGAACTGGGACTCCAATGGGTATACATAACTTATATAGTGTCCCAGGGCAAGTAAATGTCTGAACTAGGGTTCAATTCTGGGTCTGCATGATTGCAAAGTTCATGCTCTTTCCACGTAATACTCATTGCCAACTGGTTCACTCTAACTTCACTCTGAATGGAGAAAAGGCTAGGAAAAGAGAATGGAGAAGAGGAAGGAAGATCAGGAAGACCTGAGACTGAACAAGCAAACAATGTTCAAGACGGGAGTTAGGGAACTTAAGACAAGAAATCCAGAATCCAAACAAAGATTGTCAGGGACTGTTGAGCAGAGTGGGTCATGGAAAAAACATGGCAGACAAAGTGTCAGAATCCCTGCCCCAGGGCAGGATTAGTTGGTAACTGGACACACAGCACAAGGGAGAGACATAACCCTGATGCCGAGACAACAGACTGCCCCTGAGACCAGATGCTTTCATTCTCTTCTCACCTTGGTCACACCAATCCTCAGTAAGTCTGGCCTAAAGCCCTACAGGTGAGAAAAATGGGAAACAGCTGACAGGCTAGTGCGTGAAGGAGCAGGGAGCAGACCCTCTTCTCTGGCAAAGCCATTCCCCTGACAGGTGGCAAGAGAAGAGCCTGTTCCCAATCAAACCGAGTTGGATGGAAATAGCTAAGATGAAAAACAAACTCGATGTCATCCCTTCAAAATCTCCACATGCGGCGGGAAGCTGCTGCTGAGCTGGACCTTGGTGGGAGAGAAGGAAACCTTCCCAGTTGAAAACTGACACATAAATACCCATGGCCAGCTCCCTACAGGTAGGAGAGTCCTAGATCCAGATGAAATCCTGGCTCATAGAATAGTTATGATAATGATAGCAGCAACATTTATTGGAAACTCCTTATGGCCATACACTTGGCACACATGTCTTTATTTTGGGCCCCCAACAATGCTGGGGTCTCCTCATTTTACAGGTGAGGACCCAGTGGTCCTCAATGGTTAAGTGATTCACCCATTATAAGGAGAAGCACACACTTCTATAGAAGAAAGTCCCAACGTGTGACTAGAATATCAAATTCCAAAGCCTATGCCCTTCCAACTGCAGCCTATGATGGTATTCTTCCCTAACCAAACAGCAAAACCTGGGGTGCAGAGCAAGAGGGGCACAGACCCTATGAGTGCCAACTGTGTACTCACTGAGAAGCCTCCCCTCCACCACACACACGATTTTTATATCAAACTTTACAAGATTTCCAAATCTTTTTATTTTTTTTAAGTTTATTTAATCATTTTGAAAGAGAGAGCAGGGGAGGAAGAGAGAGAGAAAGAATCCCAAGCAGGCTCTGCACTGTCAGCTCAGAGTCCCTCACAGGGCTCAAATTTACTAACTGTGAGATCATGACCTGAGCTGAAATCAAGAGTCAGATGCTTAAACAACTGAGCCACCCAGGCATTCCTTCTTTTTATTTTTAAAGTGACCATATACATCCCTGTCCTCCCAAAAGATATATTCTAAAACAAATTTAACTGGAAACACAATTTTTAAACAAGAATATAAGGTAGTTCCTTCACACATAGCTTGCTTAATAATCTTTTCTCAGAATTTAAGATTTTTAAAAATGGAAATGTTTTTTAACTTCAAAAAATAACACATCCATTTTTTTTTAATTTAGACAATGTATTTACAGTTACTAGATCCAAATTTTTGAACCAATATTTCTCCATTATTCTAGTTGAATTCCATAATAGTTATGGAATAGTTATGGGCAAATTTTACAGAAATATTCCCAGCTAACACATTTAATCCCCTGATTTGGGGCTAGGAATTGTGGGATCCACCAGTCAAAATATGTTACTTCTGTGCCAGAGAAAAAATTAAAAGACATTTCCCCATACCATTAACCAGAATGTAGACTATTTAGTACATTGGCCCTATCAACAAAACAAGAATTAGAAAGCTTCACATGAAAAAATAAATGTATTTCACTAGTTTATCTAAAAAGCTCTATTTTCAATTCTAAGTACACTGTATCTTTCAAAAATCTGTTTTATTGAAGTTGCTTTAAGGGTACATACACATTAGTTGGTCATTCTTATCAGTAATTTTACTACCAACACCAGTAAGACTCTTCAAAGAAACTCCCAGAGACTTTTGTGCCTAAAAGAGCTTCATTTACTCAACTGAACTGTCTTTGTTCCCAAATTCTCTTCCAAATAAGCACAGAAGCTGAAAACAACATCAGAAAAATATCCTGGAAAAATGGTTCACAACATTCTAATGGGTTACAGATGGGTTGGGAACCTTCCTGCCATTTTTATTGTTTGCTAGCTTCCTTTCTTCTGTCCGGAGTTTTATTGCTTGCTTTCCTTGTTAGCCCCCTTGATGCTTGAATTAACCCACTGAATCTTTCCACACCAGTGGGCAGGACCAACAACCCTTTGCCCTCCAGCTGACTGAGAAGGTCCTCAGGCTTTGGATTGTATTTCCACAATCTGGAACAGAGGATATTTATATTAGTCAGGCCTAGAGAGGTGGTTAGAAAGTATATTTCTGTAAAGATATTAAACTTACTTTAACAACAACAAAAAAATTTTAAGTCTCCACAGTTAGAATAATGTCCTTGGAGACCAGGGAAGCTTATCCAGATCAGCTTTATTAGGTCGAATATCAATCAGTAAAGCTCAGGCTGCCAGAGGATTATTATGTTAGGAAAGTAAGTCAGCATGTTAATGGTTCTGCCTGTTAGCAGTGTTAACTGGTTCACAAGACTGAGAAGGCTTATTATCTGACACTTGTGTATCCTTGCTGAATTTGGAATGCGACAGCTCAAATCCAACCTAAATTAACTACGTCAGGTGTCGTGGACTTGGAAATAAAAATTGATGAACCCAAACAACAGAAGACAAGATGGAGTTTGGGAAGTATACTGGATCAGGAACCAGAAAACTTGGATTCAGTCTCAGTGGCCACCTCCAGGTCTGCAGGAGGCACCTACATTGTGTTTGCCCAGCCTTCATCCCAGTTTCTACCAGGAAATGCTCATCTTTACCATTCCACCAAGTGCTTCTGGTGGGGCTGTTGATGAGATGCTTGCTGTGTGTGACACAAGCCACCAGAGTTCTGCCCTAGGACGTCTTACTTTGAACTAAGTGACCGTGGCTTTCTGTCCTATGCAGCAGGATCTGGGAGCCACCATTGGTCCTAATTCATCCACATGCAAGCAGCAGTACGGTAGGAGGAAAATAGGGTGCTGATGCACCGAGAGCTACAGATGAGAATCAGAAAATCGAAAAACTGTCCAGCTCCAGGTCCATCGTTCTGAGACCTCAATCTGAAGTTGCTCATCCCATAGTTTGAGTTCATGAGCCACTACATTTCTCTCACACCTGAGCCTACTTGATATGGGTTTCTTTCACTTGAAATTAAAAAAAAAATGACTGATGGACAAGAATGCTATGAATTAATCTCTCTGGGCCTCAGCATCTTTGAAAAATTTTAAAAGCACTATATTGCTGGGGATGTAGGTTTCTCTGTTGTAAAAAGGACCTGAAATAAAAGTTTCTTGCTCACAGATAAAACTTCAAAGCTTGGCTTGCCACTCTGCTCTGTGCATTTGTCAGGTGCTCAGTCTCTTTCTCTCCAAGGGTGCCTACCAAGGAAATTATTGCACAACCAGGGCAGGGATTTGTTGCTATTTCTTCTTGGCAGGATTTGATCATAGTAAGGGACTGATGACCATGTGTGTTTCTCATTCTTCCCTCTTGTGAATGGGAGTTCTTACTGTCATTAATCTACACTCACTATCACTATATGATAAGTGTAAGGAAGAAACAGATGACTTGTCTTTACTATGTAAAGAAACCTCATTTAGATGTGATGGAGATGACTACACATCCCCCCCCAGAGATCTTAGACTTTGAGCTGGGTGCAGGGACTCAATGGTACATTGGGATGGTCTCTCATGCACAAGGGCTGGGTGTGGTCTATGAGGGACAAAATATGCATGTGAATATTTGAGCAGCCAAAATGTATATGTTGATAGAAATGGCTAATAATTCCCAAATATTTCCTTATTAAGAGAATATCCAGTTTTTATCTGGGTGGACCATTGCAAAATAAATAGTGCATATCCCTGGCTCCTTGCATCTAGGATGCCATGTGATCAAGTTCTGGTTAATGGGATACAGCAGAAGTGACATGCTCACCTCTGGATCATGCTCCAAAAGAGAGAAGTATGCCTTACTCTCCCTCTTATCCTCACTCCTGATAGCAGATATTCTGATGGGTGGTAAACCATCTTGGACAGTGTAGATGCTAGCAACCCTTTATGGACAGTGAGCAATTAAAACAGGAGGATCCTGGGCTCCCAATACAGTAAATCTGCCATATCAGACATGGACTGATAGGAGAAATACTTCTGTCTTGTTTAAGCCACTTTCCATTGGTCTCTGTGAAGGCAACTAGATGCTATTTCCTAATATCACAACTATGTAAATACATATCCAAGTAGGTACTCATTTCAACTTGAAGTTTCTAAAAGTCAAGGACTGGGGCCAATTTCCAATGTGAATAGGAAACTGTGATGCATGCTGGAGGCAAAATTTTGAGGGTAAAGATGGGTAACAATGCTTTTGTCTGTCCTTCCTTAGTTCCTTGGGGCAGCCATGCACTTGCCTTCTTCTTGGAAACATCCCCTTCCCAGGATCCCCCTCAGTCTTGCCATGCGTGAAAGGCACTTGTTGCCTTGGTCTCACTGAGGCCAAGCAAAATTTGAAGTAAGCCTTCTCCCATAGAATCAGATCACTAAGGACATAGGTGTGCTGCTGGTACACAGCAAACTGATAGGGCCTCTGCACCACTGTGACAGAAATAAGCCGGGGGTAGTCCTAGGAGCAGGACTGATCTTCATGTCCCTACACCCCCTGTCCTACCCCATAGTCCCATTGTGCACCAACTAAAGGATTAGCACCTAACTCACTTGGTTAGCAACCCTGACTCACAGGGTTACCAGGATCCTGCTTCAAGGATAAATCTAGTGTCAGTTCTGATTTATTGGGCCCCAGGTACATAAAGAACTAATTGCTTTGAATCATCTTTGCCTATATGCCTATATTTTTCCATCCACCTGCATGATCAGGCCATTCAAATGAGTTTCCACAACTGAGTGTCTGCTTAGTTCCCCTGCCTGTTATTCCTTATTCCCACTGGAATTGGAGCTCTGTCGTCAAGCCCATGTCCTGATACCCTGCCACATTCTTGAAAATTTCCTTCCTCTTTGGCACTAGATGGGTCTTACCATGAATGGAAGAGACTATTAATACCATTTCCCTGCCTTCCACTTTGACTCCTATGGCCAAGCATAACTCACCATATGAGAGCCCATTCACAGACACCTACCTAACGACACTTGGGGATGTTATATAGATTGTATTTGAAAGCCTTGGAATCAGGAGACTTGGGTTCAAATCCTAGTTCCAACACTTAAAGTAATGAATGTGGCCCTGGAAAAATTAATCTAAGTTTCAGTACCCTTATCCTCAAAATGAAAAGTATATTGCTTATTTCATAAGCTTGTAATTAAGAATTGAATGCTACATAGTAAGCAGTCGAGAAATGGTAGTTGATCTGTGTACCACCATATCTGTGCTCGTCATCCACCAGGATATTACTCTTCAGCTATCAAGCTGCCTCTCAACAGTCAGCCTTCACAGGTGAAATATTCTCCTTGATCCATCTGGTCCATCCTTATCATACCTGACAGTTTTGCCAACCCCCAGATAAGTGTGCTCAATCCCACCAAAAGCATGATGAACTTGTTTATTGTAGGTCCTCAGCACATGTTTATGGAATCAATGAATGAGTGAGAACATGAATTAAATATGGTGCCAATATCTATTTTTTTCTAAATACATGCGAAATATTTACTATAAGCAAAGACCTGCTCCAATTGTTGTGGGGAGTACATGAAGTTGGGTACCCCCAAGGCATTCATCATCCTCTGTCCCTCAGTGTCATCATCAGGAAGGATAGGATGAGTCAGTTGACATATCCTCTCTTCATCCTCCACACTCCCATCAACATCCTAGAAGTCACAGGAAGAGAACCACTACAAAGGACATTCATACCCGCTTCTGAGTTCCTAGGATTAACCCATCTCTTATGCTCTGGTGGCCTCTGTGGTAGACATGAGTCAGTCAGAGCAATCTGTGCTCCCTCTCCACAGAGGGACTGACTACCTCACTCCCTGCACTCATGGAGGCCTGCCCCACTGAGGGGCCAGTCAGCAGGGAAGAAGGAGGTAAAAAGAATATGAGTGCCACCATGAGCTCCCCTGCAGGGAAGGAATTTCCAGGCTCTGGCACAAAATCTAAGAGCAGCTGCTCCTGCCCTGGGAACAGCGCTGGCCTCTGGTAGAGATAGAACTGAGAAAATATCAGAAGGGGAACATTCCCTGCTTTTGGACTTACAAATATGCCACCTGTTCCATGAACTGGGACAGGTCCCATTCCATCACCTCAGAGCCTCACCCCTCAGCACAGCCCTAGAATTTAGAACAAAGAAAAATGTTTATTTGGCTTTGCTCCAATGATTATCTCAACCTTGCCTTGAGGATCTGCATGCATAGATAAAAACCATCTCTTTCCCTTTGTTCTCCATTCTCAAGTGTAAGTATCAAGTTCTGAAGACTATTTACATCATTTTGGAAAGGGGTGGTAACCAAAGTAAAGTTGTGAAAGGCTGGAGTAACCAAGGAAAAAAAAGCAATGTGATGAAAGAGTGAATATTGAGATAAATAGAAGCATTAATCCTGAAAGAACCGGTTGGTGGTCTTACATAACAAGCAAAACACAGGCCAAAGACACCCTGTCGGGCCTATGGTTCCAAGAACCCTTCTTCCTATAGACCTACAGATGACTGAACTTGGATCTGAGTACATCATGGAAAAGTCAGAAATGCTATCAAAATATTCCACAATGATTTTCCTCCTCAGTGGCTACAAGTACAAGCAGTATCCATGGAGAGGCTCCAACCCATCAGGCCTGTGGCTGCTAGTTCAGAATTTCCCTGTGGATGTTCTCTCCCCTCTTCTTGCTCACACAGCCTCCAGCCACTGGGTTTGCTCCAGGCAGAGCCATGTTCAGCAGACTGTGTCCAGCAACTTGGCCCTCCAATTTGGCCTAGAGGGCAAGCATGTCTGGTGGGAAGATAGGAGATTAGTTGTAGCTAAGGAATCAAGGCTTCCCTAGAGCTCTGTCCACCTTAGGCCCAGACCTGCATTTCAGTATATTCTATAAGTCAACTGAGTGATAAAACAGAAGAAGGGACAGCCATGATTCGGGCACTTAACTTTATTCATTGTAATAATCGATTAATTGCTATTGCATATTAGCCTTTTTCTCTGCACCAGTTACATTGATTTTTTAAGGATAAAGATCATGTCCTAGTCATGGTGACTTTCTGCACAGTGTTGACCAGAGTGGCAGCTATGTGTTCGAATATGAGTTTGAAGATGGACACACAGATTTTGAGTCTCTCTTTTCAGTCTAGTTCACCATCCTAATTGTCCTCTATGTATGGAAATATGACTTCCATTTGTGGCAAAGGAGCATGAAAGATTGCCAAAATTTTCCCTGCTGCAGAGCTTCTCTCTGGCCAAAAATGACTCAATCAGGTCTTAAGCAAAAGACCTGGAACGTCTGTCACTTCTAGGGGCCTCATGCCAAGCACAGGATGTAAAAAGCTTGCTTCTTATTCTTGCTGCCCATTTCTTATTCTGCAAAACATAAAACTCCTTTCCACTCTCAGATGACCTTCCTCTCAGAAGCACAAAGGCACTAGCTCACTTTGGGCTCAGCTTTGCCAATAGTCACAGATTTCTGCACCATGGTGTCTCCTCTCTTTCCCTGGAGAGCATCCCAAACTTCCTCTCACCTTGGAATATTTTGGGCACTGGGAACCGGATAGGGATGACAAAAGGAAGGACTCAAAGTAGCTGAGCTTCCTACTTTCCCTTCTTCCTTGCTACCACTTAACTTTTCTTTGGCACAGTAAAAGTAGAACCTAGGGTAATCATGGCAGTATCTAGCACATAGAAGATGTTCTATAAATGGCTACTGAACTATTTGGCACAAAAACACAAACTGGGATTGATTTTCAAGCATTACTGAAAGACTGTTAGGAAACTACCTTCCTTATAGGATACCTCCTGGAATCATGTTAAGTCAGTAATCATCAAAGAATTATTTTCCTATTAGTTCAGTTAAACTCAGAAAACATCCATTGAGTGACCACCATGTACAAATCTCTGTGCCAAGCATAAGACCAGGATGAGAAGGATGCAGTGTTCACCCTCACAGAGCACAACTCTATTAAAAAGGTGTGTTGAGACCCACTGCCATGATTCTCCACAGACGTGGGGTTGGTGGATGGAGGCAGGGCAAAGTTGATTTAAAAAGTGATGTTTTCCTGAGTTTTGAGTGAGGCTAAAGATTTTCTTAACTCTTGGATGTGTGCACGGTGTGGCTAGGGGTGTTGGGGTGGAGATTGGTGGGGGCTGAGTAGGGTAAGTGAGGGTAAGAAAGAACCAGTGCTCCCAGCAGAGGAATACCATGAGAAAAGGCATGGAGGGTGGAGACACATGGACTTCAGTGGATGGTGAGAAGAGGCCAAAAGCGCTGAAATGATGCTATGGTTTGAACAGTAAAGGGCACCGCACTCTGCACTTGGGAGACATCCTGGAGGCCCCTAACTGATTTTACATTGGAAATGACCTGATTACAACTGTGTTACAGAAAAACTAACCCTAGCAGAGGAGTCTATTTCCCCTGTTGATGAACTACAAGAGACTGAGTATCTACTCTCACCTCCAATACCAATGTATAGGCATAAAAATGGCATTGTGACAAAGAAAATTAAAGTGCCTACAAATGTGCCTATGTAAAGGTGTGTGAACTGTCCTGGCTGAAGAGGCCCCTTAGCCATGTATGGGGGTGTAAACAGCGTCCCTTTCCCCTTTATTGCCCAGCTAGATGTCCAGAGCCCCACATCTTTCGCTTAAACATGTTCAGGGACATTTTAGGGAAGCACTCCACCTGGGGTTAATTAACCTGGAAGACACTGGGGAGGGGGCACAAGCCAGACCTCCATCAGCCGAGCAGCTGTGGGAGGGCAGGCGGCTGGGGCTTGTTCCAGGTGAGGCTGGGTCATGAGTGCACTGCTTGCGCTGATGTCTGCTTGCTCTCTTCTGCTCGTGGGCCCTCCAGCCCTTCATCCATCCATTGCCTCTCAGGGCACAGACATCTGTCCTTATGCAGGAGGCTGAGGGACAGAGGGACGAGATGGAGACCTTGCTCTTTCTCATGAGGTTCTCACACAATTTTACCTAGGTCACCTCCTTGCTTTGCTCATGAAAAGAAAAACAATCCAAACAAAGGTTTATTTTTCTCTGCTTTCCTCTTTTATTTCCCCTTCAAGAGCTCCTGGTCACAGAATAATCCAACAGCCTCAATGGGGGACAGGCCAAAGTAGAAAAAAGAAAGCTAGAGAAAAAATGTTTCATTGTTTCATATCTCAGAAATATCCTATAGCAAAGGGATTCTTTTAATGTTGTTGGGTTTTATTAATATATTCACTATATGCATGAAATGCAAAATCCTTGAAATGCATCAAATACCTTCCAATAGGCTTATAAACTTAACCCAAGTTACCAGAGCATAGGTATTTATAGACCAGTAGATACTAGTAAATCCATGTGAATCTTAATTAATACAGTTACATTTTCACACAGACAAAACTTCAGAGTGCTTATTACAATCATTCAACCAGCTGGCTGGTTCCTCCTCAACGACATCACTACTCTGAATAATTGTACATATAAAATATTTTAGCAAATCATTAAAAAAAAAAGATCTTGAGATACAGATAAAATTCACTTCATCCCTCATCTGTAAATCCTAATCCAGTCTAAGTATATTCACATCTTTTAAATAGTCTCTTTAGGCCCTTTAAGCTTTCTAATCTCTTCTTTCAAAAATTTACTCAGTTCTGAAAAATGTTTCTCCTGGCATAATACCTGGTCCTGTGATTCTTGCCCTGGACTTCTACCAACTCTGGAGGCCCCACCTCTGGAAACCATATCCCTAAGGAGCCAAATCTGTTGGTAAAGTCTCTGGGATGCCGTAATACTGTTCTCGCACTATATTTCACCTCCTGAAAAAATGCCAGAAGGTTTTATTTCTGTTCTGCTAAATGACATGGTTCAAAATGTTTGAACAGGATCACCCTAAGTGTGGTCTACCCAGGAACCTACCTCCGACAGTGACACAAATGCATTCACAGCATGACAGAGGTTGGGTTTTTTGTGTTTGTTTTTGTTTTTGTTTTTGCCTTTCGATAGATCATTTTTAGATAGACTTTGGATCCTCTCCAGGTTCAGAAGAAACTTTTTTCAGGAGTAAGTGGGAGATAGTGAAGTCATCTATTGAAGATTTTTGCCCTGGCTTTATTTTTCTAAAATGAATACATATATTTTAACAACTTCTTCTGCCTGGTCGCCCAATCCAGGCTTTTTTTCTGATGATTAGAGGAGAATGGTCTGAGAAAGACACCTTTGACTTGGTCTCTTTTCATTAATTGAAATTAAAGAATGCTGTATGTCTTGCCATTTTTTAGTATGCTTGATTTTCATCTTACACTGGTCTTTCCAAAATGATACATAAGTGTAGTTATTCACATGGTATGGTGACAGGTAAGAAAGCCCATATTCACTTAAAAACATTTATGCACAAGTAAGTGTTTGTGTGTGTGTGTGTGTGTGTGTGAGAGAGAGAGAGAGAGAGAGAAAGAGAGAGAGAGGGAAATTTTTTTTTTGCCTCAAAGCCCATAATTAATGAATCACTCACTTGAAATTAAAAAATGTATATTCTTGACTGTGAAAGAAAAACTTTCGAAGTATACTTCTAATAGGCCTAACTGATAAGGTTATTTTTTTCTACAAGTATCAGAATCCCCTGGGATGGTCTTTAATACTACAGCTTTGGGTCCCTACCCCAGGCCTACAAAAGCAGAGTCTCTGATGGAAAAGGCCAAGGATCTGGGCTTTTAACAAACACTCTATTTTTAAGAACCCTAAAGTCCGAGAGACATTAAGATTAAATATTAAGAATAGCTATTATTATCCTAGTCTATGTAATCTCTCCATACACACACACACACACACAAAAAAAAATCCTGGGGTCTCCCAAGACTTACTCTTTATGTGGACTTGCATTCAAAAAACAGTCTGATTCCAGAATCCACAAAAATATTTTACAACAGACATCATGACGATGGCAGGGTGTGAGCCTCACAGAATAATTTACACCAAAAATATTCCCAACTATCCTCTTTAGGAACCTCTCACGTTCCTCCAATTTTTCTACTCTCAAAAAATATATGTATCTGTTAAAAATCTTTCCCTCTCATGCACTGAAAAACAAAAGTTACAAGAGAAATCTCTGGGTAGTTGAAGACATGTGAATATGAACTATGTATAGCTCATCTTATGTTATTACAGAATTATTAGTTTAGTTAAGTGTGATAATAGTGTGATTGAGCAAGTGATGTCTGTAGTCTTAGGAGATATATTTAGGGGTGAGGCACCATGGCATCTTCAACTTACTTTAAAATGGTTCAGAAAAGAAAAAGCATATATCTGTGTATCTGTGTATATATGCGCACACACACACACACACACACACACACATATATATACACACATACACATGTGAGTATACATACATATGCACGTGTGTGTGACTGAAAGCAAATGTGGCTAAATGCTAATGATTGGTTAATCCAAGGTAGTTATATTATCTTCTATTTTGTAGATTTTAGAATTTTCAAAATAAAAAGTTGGGGGGAAAAATCTCCTTCTGTTTTTCTTGCTGTGCTGTCCCGCCTCCGACACCCCATCACACACACTGCCCACCTTCCACCTGGAAGTGACTACCACTTCCATGACCACATCAAACCACACAGTCCGAGGGCACCATACATTTCAGGCTTCCCTCACAAGCTGTGGAAGCAAGTGGAAGGATATTTGTCTGCTCTCACTCTGATTGTTTTCAAGAAATTCCAGCATATAAGATTCTCCACCTACAAAAGCCCATGCTTTTGGTATGCTTATCATTTAGTTTCCAACTAACAGCTAAGTGAAAAATTCCAGAGCGCATAGGAGTCCTAAGGGCATGGAGAACTAAAATCCTGCACATAGTACAGGATACTATTGGATCTGATTGCATTTTTAGATGGCTGTGTAGAGGGCACATTGGTATCTCTGGTCTAGACTGGCCATAAGAATTCTCAAGAACAAATATCTTTCATTTACCACAAAACCTACTCATCACTGAAATCCTTTTTCTTCCAACAACTGTTCTCCAGTACATTCTTAGCATGATATGACTAAGTATAACTGTCTTTGAAAGGCCAGAGAGGCAGTTTAACAGTGTTCTAGAAGGCATCCTGTCATTTACACCTGTCAATTGCTGCACTTTAGAGATCTCGGGAACGACAGGCCCAGAGCCCTCAAAATCAAGGGGGAAAGTGAGACATCGCATCCAGCAGCCATTCTGGGATAGTACATTACAGACAAAATTCTAGCTAGAATTTTGTGGAGTTTTTTGGAGCTAAGCCAAGCCTCATCAGCAATACCGTGATAAATGTCACTATAGTTAAATGCACTCTGATTATGTGTGTGATACCAGAAAGCAGCACCTCAATGTAGAACCTCACAGGAGGGGTTGGGTTGGGGGAAGGGGGGCTAAGAGGGCTGCAGTTTGCAGTTTGCACTGGGGGGTGAACTAGATGACAAGAAGCAAGAATTAAAATGAGACATAAAAACTAAAAGAGATGCTGCACCTGGGAGAACAGACACTGCCCTGAGCCCTCCCGCCAGCGGCATTTCCGGATTCCTTGTGAGGAGGAGTTTAGAAATAAACACCAGAAACTACTGGCAGCATGAAAAACTGCCCCCCAAAGATATCCAAGTCCTAATTCCCAGAGTCTGTGAATATTACTTTTTACAGCTAAAGAGACTTTGAAGGTGTGACCAATCAAGGATCCTGAGATGGGAGGATTACCCTGGATTATCTTGGTGGGCCCTAAATGTTATCACAAGGCTCCTTATAAGAGAAAGGCAAGAAGATCAAAAGAGAGAGGAGGCTCATGTGATGATAGTAGAAGAGATTGGAGTGTTGCAGCCACAAGCCAAGGCTAAGGAATGTCCGCAGCCTCTAGAAGCTGCAAGTGGCCGGGAACAAATTCTCCTCTGGAGCCTCCTGAAGGGACCAGCCCTACTCATGCCTTGATTTTAGATCTCTGACCTCCAAAACTATAAGAGAATAAATTTATGTTGTCATTAAATCTGTGGTTCATTTGTCACAGTGGCATCAAGAAACTAGTGTATTAGTCCTACACATGTTTACTCTGTGTGGTTAGCTAATGGTGGCTAAATAGCAAACTGCAGCTCTCATGTCACAGTGTAGGCCAGCATTTCCCATAAACTCCCCACACTCAGTGTCTTCATAAAATTTTGCCTTAAGAAATTCTATCAAGAATTGGTATAGACTACAGAGCACTCTCTGGGGGTGTAGGCTCTCCCCACTATCGCAACCAAGGCAGCTCCAGCAGCAGGAGGAAAGAGCTCTGTCAGGGCTCCCTTCTGTAGGGGTCACCATTGTGACTTCCTTTCCTGGCTCCCACCTGACCCCACCGCTGAGGACATCATGGGATACTGGAACTGGGGATGGGTGGGGACTTAGGGTTGTTTAACAACAGGGCTCTTAACAAGCCAGTGAGAGACAGTCCATCTAATAGAAATGGAACAGACACACGTGCATTTGAATCGTAGTTTCACAGGGACTGTCTATAAATTCTGAGCTTCTTTTTTATCTGAAAATCAAAAAAAATACTTCTTTCTGACTAGCTTTCTTGTGCGGATGAAATCATATTATGAAAAGGCCCTGGCATGGTAGCTCTTCGGAATGTTGTTATTAATAACAGGTGATGACTTCTTTGAGCTCATACAGACTGTTACTGCCAGGAAGAGGGCTGCTTCTCATGTCCCTCACCTAACACGAAACCATTTCAGGAGGCCCAGGCTGCTTTGGACTACTTTGGAGCAGCTAGGTGCATCACCTCCCATCAGTTTCTCCGGCTACCCTCAACTGCTGCCTGGACAGCCCTCAGTCAGCCCTGAGTCAATGTTTGCTCAGCACCAGCTGTGTAACACAGGAGGACAATTCAGGCTGGGCTAGGGGATGGAGGCACTTGGATGAGCCAAACAATGCTCTGTCCTCAAGGAAATTATATAGTGTCTGGATAAGAACAGAAGTGACATTTACGGTGTAGAGTGACTGGAGAGCCAGAAGAGGGGCAGCACGAGGTACCATGACCAGTTCATGGACAGATGAAAAGCTTCAAGAGGGCTGTGGTTTATGTGGGCCCTGGAGTTGGGCAGGACTGTGACAGATGATAGAGAGACAAGGAAGAAAAGGGAACATCTGGGGCCCACTTAGACAATGGCAAGCAGTCTGCCATGGGTGGCACTTAGGATAGTAGACATGCTTATACCCACCCTACTCCAAATACAAATGTCATTCCTCAGTCAAGAGAGTCCTGCTTTATTCTTGGTGGTCAATGCAGTGCACTGAGAAGGGCAGAGTGCTTAAACCAATGCTCAGCTGCTCCTCTAGATTGAGCCAACAGATAAATGTGGGGCTGATTTTCACTCTTAGGGGAGGAACAGCCTTATCTCCTTCTCTTAAACAAATTGTAGAGCCAGCAGGTGCCCACTAGCATGAGGAAAGCCCACAAGAGACACGTGTGGCTGGAAGAAGTCATCCGCAGGAATGCCTTGATGTAGAGTTCTACAGAGGGGCTATGCCAATTTCTGGGGCAAACCTAGACTCTTGTTTCCCAATTCTGGGAATTAGAGAGGCCTGCTGACATGGACTAGGGTCTTTTGGCTATCATCTGAGACAAGAACAGAAGCCACAGATGCCAACAGGAAGTTTACAAGAGGGAAGCATACCTGTGCTGGTAACTAAAGCTTAGTCAAGGGCCTGAGGGTCCTGGGAGATGACTGGTCCCAGCAAGGCAGGAGCCTAATGAAGGCAGGAGCCTTTCAACTTAAGAGGCTAGCACAGTGCACTGTTTCAGAAAAAATGCCTGCGGGTGTAAGTATGAACTAAAGGGGCAGTAATCTTGGAGCCAACTCAATATGGAATATACCACTGAGGCATAATCAGGGATCCAGACTGGGAGGCCTCCCCCAAGCCCTACCAACAGAAGAGGAGCATCCACCAGACAGTGCAGGACCATTCTTCTGGATGGAAACAACTTTCTCCTGAGCAGGAAAGAGGCTGTACTAGCTTAGTTAGAAAAAGAAAAGAGTGTTTATTACATTAGTATGTGTTGGTCAGAAGGGTGTTCAAATACAATTTCAGCACACCACTATTTACATGCAGACCTGTATCAATGAGATCACATTCACATGCTAAATTCCTAGCAAGTGTTCATCATGGAGGGTGGGAGCCACCCAGGTTCTGGGATGCTTTTTGATGAGGACATTGATGAGCAAGTTCTTGTTAAACATCTTAAAAGTCTTTTCTAGAACAGGTTCTATGTAGATTATATTAAATTCATAAGTGAAATCCTTGTCAATTTGTCTCATTTATATTCAATCCTGATAAAGGTCCCTTTTCTCCACAGCTTCCTGTCATATTTTTTAATCAGATAATTTAACATCAAATTACACTGGTGTGGAAGAAAGCAGATGAATATAAGGGAGACTGGGCTAATTTCAGTTGGTCTTCTGAAGTTCAAAACAGGGCACTGGATGGAGCATCTGGGAGTCTCAAATTCACCGAGATCAATAACTGTACTTTCTCACTAGCGCTTCTTATCTCCAATCTGTCTCCCCAACTGAACCACTTAGTGTGATCACAGAGTGAAGGATGGCTTCCCGGACCTTTCAAGTAAGGTCCTTGTGGGACTTCTACTGTGAGCATTGCTGTCAGAAGGAACTTCAGGGGAAGCAGTGGCAATGACCTGGGGCTGCTGACATAGGGGGCTCTGTCTCCCCATTTTGCCAGGGAGACACAAGGACAAACAGCTGTTCTGGCCATGTCTGTGTATATGTAAATATCGATATACTCACACTTAACTCTGAGAGAGCAGTCGGGCCATCTGCCACAAATTCATCGTGTGTCTCAACTGTATAGTCAGGGTCACAGATGGAGATGGAGTAAGCACCGGGCATCTTTACCCCAGTCTCAAGCATGCAGACAATCCCAGAGCTGAATTTTTGAGCCTTTGAGGTTTTCTCATCACACTACTACAATAAATGGCACAATTCAAATGAAATGTTGTGTTACTATTCCATTGTTCTAAATGGGGCGAGGAAGTGCCAAAGTGTTATTAACAAGACAAGGTTGAAAATGCCCAGACAATAGGACATCCAGAAACTCTTTCCCTCTCTTGTCCAAAGCTGTTCTCTGAACACAACCACTAACTCTCCCTCTCAGATCCAAATCAACAGCCCATTGAAAAGATTCAGAACTCAAAGACAAAAGTGAAGAGCCAAGTATAGTCCCAAAGAAATCCTATTATGCCTCCTCCTGCTCTCCCTCCCTCCCCCACCTCAAAGCTTTGCTGTCTTAGCTCGTCTGTCTTTCCCTGGATTCTCAGCACTGCTGCCTCGTTTCCATAGAATCACAGAAACCAAAGCTAAAGACTTTGCATGATTTTTTCCTTTACACAAACCCCAAAGGGCAAAATGTTACCAAGCTCATACTCTTATATCTACAACAGACTTTCCTGAGGAAGTTGGAGCTGAGCACAGAGTCACATGTGATTATTGAGTCCTGTCATAGATATTGGAAAAAGGCATCAAGGTTGGCAGGTATAAGATGGCCATGGTAATGTTTTCTCCTTCCAAAGGAGCTTTCATGCCTCTATTCAGTTCTCATTTTCTGCTCAGGATAAGAAACCTCATGTTCATGTACATTTCTGAGCACTCTCATGATATACTCTATCTATTACTAATACATAGAGCATACTCCAAGCAAAGAAGCATTCAGAGAGATGGATGGGGCAGAAGCCAGGGAAGTAGGCAAAGTGCATGAAACTTTGCCCTGTCTGTTCCACAAGGTGACCTTGGAAGGGGACTCCAAGTACAGTTCCTAGACACATGCAAGCAAGCAGAAAGCCAAATGTTCAGAAAATGATGATACTTCAGAGCACCTGCCTTGGAGCATTGGCCTCCTGTGACCCAGTTATAGGCCTTACCTTCCTTTCCCCAGACCAAAAAGCATCTACTTCTTGTGCCATTATTTTGGGGTCTGCCTTGATTGGCTTTACGGTATTAGAAGAGACCTTGGTTGCATTTGAACACCTTTAATACCTTAACAATAAGAGAATTGCTTAATGATATAAATGTAGGGCACTGAAAGCTGGCCAGTGTGAGAAATATTTAAAAACTCAAAATAATTATGGTAGATGACCATCAACTGCCTGGTGCATTCTTGTGCTTATTCGTAAGCAATAGAGAAATATTAAATTGATTTTCTCTATGTCTTCCCATTACATTATTTATCTTTCAGAGATAGGAATGACAAGTCTTTAGGAGGTGCATCAACTACGTAGAAGATAGCAATAAGAAATTGTCCCCAGACCCTTCCATCTATCAGTCTAGCCATGTGTGTATGTCACATGGCTAAAGACAAGTCCTTCCTGCTGGACCAGCTCACTAGGGCAGCTTGGCCCACTGATCCTGTCCACCAACAGGGAGCAGATTTACACACGAAGAAGGAACACTTATCATGAGCTGTCCAGTTTCAAAACTAGGAGTTTGCTTTTCACACCCGTCCAAAAATCACGATCAGACCATATTGATCGCTTCTCTAAGGATCTCTTCAAGTGATTCTCTAGACACACTTCACTGAGCTGGATTTAATTTAAGCACTTTGCTATCTACAGATCCTATCAACTTAGTTTTGTGAAAATTATGACATTAAGGACCAGCTTCCCTAAGGAGTTTTGAGTGCTGATGTTTCTGATGTCTTGAATTTCCCCAGCTCGAGGAAGGATTTGGGTAAGTCTGCCCCTCCTTTTGAGGTGAACCCTGCATTGCTGTCACCTTCCTCATCATGCCATATTGCCACCCAGATTTCTCTTCTTGACAAGCCTGAGACTACATACCCAATATTAACATATTCCATTCAAGTAGGAAAAGCAACTCCCCTGTCTACAGAGAGAAAGAAATGAAGCGATTTGAAGGAGCCATACACCTTTCCTACTGTTTTTTTTTTTTAAATCATCTTTGACACCTCTGGAGAAGGTCATTGTAGCTAACATCTGCTGGCCTGATTCTTTGATTCGTTGACAGTGGGGCAGAGTGGGAATTATAGGTGTGCAGAGAAGATATATTTTCAACCCCTTTATTTTCCTGAAACTATTTCCTCTTATCGTGTGAATGGAATTTTAAAAATGATATCTAAAGCACAGCAGGAAAATAATGTAAATCTAGTGCTGGGAAATTCTTCCCTCCAGGTACCATTCAAAAGCCACGCTCATCTCAGTGAAGTTCCGGGGGTTAGGGACAGTTGAGAAGCCACTTGCTCTGCCTTATCTGATGACAGCAAGGAGAGAGAAGAGAGTGTGTGGGAATGAGCACTGAGACCATGAGCTCTGAGCATGGAGCTGTGAGTCAGCCCTGGAGCCACCCACTGAAAACAAGCATTCAGCCTTGTTGAGATGATATCTGGAGGTGTGTGTAGGTGGATCTTGTGTTTCAGATGCTTTCAGAGTATTTTGTCATGTCATTTGTTCCATTAAGAATTGCTTAAAAGAAAAAAATAATCCAGGAAGCTAACGTCAACAACTAAGAGGATTTTGTTAATACCCTTCCTTCCATTTCAAGTGGCAGTGCCTACATCAACACTTACCATACATCAGTAATGCTTTTGAAAGGAATTATGCAAAAACAACCGTCAAAGTTCCTATTATTTCGGAAGCTTTTTCAAACATCTACTTTGATTTCACACTTCCGAACACAAGTAGCCATGACCATATTTTGAAGTGGAAGCCCTGTTCTGACATGGATGAATAATATTGCCATGAAACAAGAAGCTGGTATGCAACAAAGCATAAATGGGACCTGGGAAAGTGACTTCTGTAAGAGGCCGTCTTCACTCTAATATAATATGTAATGTGGGGCAAGCCTGGATGACTCTATAACCCACCCAAAAGGGATGTAAAGCTCTTAGGTACCGATAGGGGCTGAAAGTTCCCTTAGGGATGGGATGGCTGTAGTAAGACATAGAAAACACCAGAGGTGAAAATGAGGTTGAATCAAATGGTAGTCTTTTGGATGACACTTACACTTTTTTTTTTCTCACCAAAAACTATAGTGTTATAGTCTTTCCACACTGCATCAGCAGAAGGCATTGAAGGGTGTGAGTTTTATTTGTTTGTTGGATCTGAGAAGTGAAGACCAGAGAATAGTAACAAGCAATAAAAATGCAACTGATGAACAAGGTGAAGCTGGGAAAGGAAATCTTTGCTCCTGATGGTCATCTCAGAGAAAATGCAGAGGGTGTTTCTCCACTAGTACCAAAACAAGAGCACCCTACTGTAGGTCTGTTGTGGTTTCTGTCTCATCCTAGGGATGGGTTTGAAACTAACTAATCATTGGGGCTGATTTAAACTAATTGGGACAATCTTTCAAACTAAAGAATGGTTTGTATTCCAAATCATAAAAACCTGGTATGGTCTTTCCCATCTCTTCCTTTTACTTAACTATCAGTCGTAGAGTTATCAGATGAAGCAGAGCAAGGGATGGAAAGAAGGAACCACAGTGGCCCAACATGGGTTGAGGAAGCCAAATAAATAAATAAATAAATAAAAATAAAAACAAAAACAAAAACAAAACAAAACTAAACAAAAGCCAAGGAGAGAATATCTGCATATAAGAGTTGCCTGCAAGTGATGTCAGAGTTCAAGCAGACCAGGAGGTCATCCACATGAGGGTGGGGGAAGGGGCAGCAACAGTGGCCCAGCTCAGGGGATTAGAGCCCTAGTGGGGTAAGGGGTACCCATGTGAGGATAGCATCAGTGGATCTCACAAAGAGATTGATCAAGTAAGCAAATGTGTTAAGGACAATAAGATTCAGGTTTTTCACTGCCTGAGAAGGGAGTTACAAATAAGGAAAGAGAGGAAACTAGAGTGAACCCCATGGTATTGGATTGGAATTAGAGGTATTGATATTGGGGTTTTCAGAAATTATGAATACATAAATACATGTAAAGACATGGATGTAGCTATAGAAGTAAATGTGTGTATACACATATATGTATTTTTATATATGTGTGTAGTTATATGCACACATATATATTCTATCTTTGTTCATGGAGAGAGCAACATTCCAAGAGCAATAAGTACACCTAGAACCCAGATATTGGCTTCTAAATACTCTTCTCCACTAAAAGGAACCAGAGTTCCTTGGAGAAATAGGTAATCCCATGGCCGGGGAAGGGAAAGTAATAATGACTCAGGAAAATCTAATTATGCCAGAAAAGAAGGAAGTGTTCAAATAATGACTGGGGACATGATAAAGTGTAACAGAAACCAGTTTAAAAATCCAGGAAAATTAGAGAATGAAAGTAAATAATGTTAGTAATAGATCATAAGCCAATCAATAAATAAAAACATGAATCTATATTGATACAAAGAGGCATCAATTGGAAGTTTATAGAATAACAAGGTATTCACATAGTTTCAAATTGCTGTCTTCAAAATACTAATTGCAAAGAGTAAAGGAACAAGTTTGATGTGGAGAAGACTGGCAGACACCATGATCAAATATCTAAATGAATCATATCATTAATGGGACAATCTGAAGTTGTGTAACTCCTGGTAGGGTGCATTGAGAAGAATACAGCATCACCTTTGATATTTCTAACAAAAATGCATGACCAAAATCTAATTATGAGGACATATCAGACAAACCCAAACTGAGGGGCATTCTACATTATACTAGGTTGTCATCCTCAAAAATGTCAAGATCTTAGTGGGTGATGGGCATTGAGGAGGGCACCTGTTGGGATGAGCACTGGGTGCTGTACGGAAACCAATTTGACAATAAATTTCATATTTAAAAAACAAACAAACAAACAAACAAACAAACAAACAAACAAAATGTCAAGATCTTGAATGTCAAGCAAAGACTGAGAAACTGAGACTGAGAGATTAATGTGGCATAACAATTAAATGCAGTATATGATTTTGGGTTGGATCCTTTTGCTATACAGGCCATTACTGGGACAATAGATGAAACTGTAATGAGGTTGGAGGATTAGATTGTAGAAATGTATTGTTGTTAATATATTAATTTTGATGGTTGCATTGTGGTTTTATAGGAGAATGTCCTTTGTTTGTAGGAAACACACGCTGAAATATTCAGAAATGATGGAGTATTAAGTTGGTAAATCTATCTCAAATAGTTCCAGAAAAATAAAATACTGCATTTGCAAATTTTCTCTAAGTTTGACATTCTTTCAAAAAAATGTTCAAGAATCTTTCAGGGAAAATAAATTCTACAAAGATTTTTGCATAAATTAATAAAGCAGTGGGGGCTTTCTGAATAGTAATTCTAAGCTTTACAACAAGTATAACAGAATTATCTAAAGAATTTTTCAAAGCATCTATATACACACACAAATACCACATGCACACACACACACAAGGAATCATTCAAATTTAGTCACTGATCCTAGATGAGTAAGAAGACACTGATGCCAAACCAAAAAACTGGCCTGTGGTTATATGTCCACTATTGTGACACAAATAAAGAGTTCAAACCTTTCGAGTTAGTGAAGAAAAGCAATGACTATTTTCCTGTTGATATGATACCCAGATTAGTACATGAGAATGATAACCTCTTTTGTAATTTACATGGTTAATTCTCAAAGTTTAGGTCAGCAAGTATCAGGTGCTTAATAAATGGCAGAATAGACATTACTATATGCCAGAAGCTGTTGTCCCAAATATGTACAACAACATAGCAAGGCATATATTAATGGAAATATAATTACCCTCTAAGTGATAATAACCTATCCACCTAAGGCCCAGTGAGGCTGAGACTCTTGCTCAGTGTCACACAGCTAGGAATATTGTTAGTGCTTTCTCTTCCCAACCCTGGATAGAGGCCAGATTGCCCTCCTTCTCTAGTACCTTTCACTCAGTTCGACAAGCCCTACTCCCTAGGTAGAAAAGACATAGAGAAAAAACATAGAGGGATTCTCAGTGTGCCATCAGTTAAAAAGAAATCCTTTCTCCCAACAGAAAACTTTTGAATTGAGTAAAGTCACTTCAGTGTCAAGACACATTGCTGTTACTCCAACCTGGGAAAGAGACTGAGAGTATGGGTCTACCCTTCCCTGCAAATGGAATCACACAACAGCTCTGGGTGGGAAGCTGAGTTCTGTCTGCTTCCCAGCCTAGAAGAAGAGGGAAGAGACACACTTGTCCCCACTGCCCATTCTGGATTCACTCTGCTTTCCCTCTAACTCCTGCCATCAGTCCCAGTCACTGCTGAAGCTCAGAGTAAACGTGATTGGACAGATTTTCAAGACCTTACTCTCACCTGGCTTCTTTATCCAAGCAATTCTAAAGCCTCAACACATCAGATCTTTCTATAGCATCTGTAGCTAGGTTACATCATTTGCAATTTTATGAGATGTACTTACATTAGCTATCAGCAAATTTCCAAAGGAAAACCCCAATTGCTGTTATTTAAAAGAAGTCTGTAAACTGGATACAACTGGATTTCAGCCCATATCCTCAGGTCCCGATTTGATAGACACTATCCCTTAACAAACTAGTAATTCTTGGATCTGCTCAGGTTTTAGAGGATCCCATCAAGTAAACAGGGGAAAGAAGTGTTGGGGCTTTGTAGGCAATGTGAAATTGGAAGAAGTGCAAAAGGTTAAGTGATGCCAAATGGGCTCAGTTTCAGTGGTTACCTCCCAGAAATGAATGGTCCGATTCATACATTCAACAAGTATGAATCAAGAATCTGCTACATATCAACACTGGTCTTGCTTCTGGTCTTGCATACACAGAGAAGAACATGACAAGCAAAATCTCTGTCTTATGGAGAATCAATTGTTCAGTCATTCACTCAACTAAATGGTTATTAGCTCATACAATATTCCAAGCACTGGGATAACATAGTTTGCTTACTTCTGGCTCTCTCATCTGTAGTTCCATCCAGCTGCGTAGCTTTTGAGGCTGTGTTTGTCACCCAGGATCACCTCCTCTTGTGTGATATGGCAACAGTACAGCAATAGTACAGAAGTCAGGAGTTGACAATTTTGATTTCTAGCTCGAAGAAAAGCACAGTGATACCAGATGCCAGAATCATGTAAAGCTTTCGAGGATTTCTTTCATGAAGAGCAACTACAGAGGAGTTGTACAGGGTCACTTATGAAAATCAGGCAGTCTCATTTACTCTATATGGATACTAGCATCACCTAAATGTAAAGCTTCTAACGCTCTGGTAAGCAAAGCTAAGATTGGACTCCCTTCTGCAGTTTGAATAGAGTGAAACCCACCACCAGCTGGTTCCCATGGCCAATTAACTGGCCAGCCTGTATCCTGTCTGGGTGCAGTGAGGCAGCTCTCAATGAATTCCACTATTTTTATGGCAAAGGCAAACTTCTAGAGTTGTCTGGGATTTATTTCAGACCTTCTTTATGATGGGAAAGTAAAGCCTCCCTATTTGTACAAGCTACTGCGTGTTTACAGAGGGATTCTAAACATACTGCCAACTGGACAGCATGGGGTTGGCCTAGTTTCGAAGAGAATCTTAATTAGTAACACCAGCAAAAATCCCATTTGGACCAAAATTTCATGTTCCAAAAGTTTTCATCTCAATTCCCCTAAGGCTTATGGATGACTATTTCTGGAACGGTCTAGTGAAGAGAAAGAGAATCCAAAACCATATATTTATCTCATTATCAAAGTAAAAAATTCAGGCAACTCCAAATTCACAAGTTGTAGCATGAGAATGAATTCATATAATCACTGTGGAACCCAAAGAGCTTTGGGTTTCTTTGAGAGGTCCTTCTACCTTAGGAAAGAGTTTACCAAGAACTTCTGTCTACTTCCTGGAGACTCCACGGGATCATTTCTCCAAACCCGCCTGAAGAAAGGCATCTTCAGTTAGAACAACTTATTTGCTCTCTAGGTCAACATTTTTCAAACATTAACGTACATCTGAAATATCAGGATGTCCTGTTAAATTTCACATTTTGATTTAGGAGGCCTGGGATGAAGCCTGAAAACCTACATGCATAAGAAACCCCCAGATTATGCTGATGCTTCTGGTTCATGGACCACGATTTGAGTAGCAAGGTTCTTAGTTAATGACTATGAGTGTGAAAACTTGGTACCACTTCACTCAGAAGTAAACTAAGGTGGAGCATGCAGTGCTAGAGAGCACAGTGATTAGACTGAGCAGACTGGAGGAAGAATGTACCCTGGCTCCTGAAACAGCCTATCTATGGCTTCTCCCAGCCTCTCATGAGAGATGTCTACCAACAACATGCCACCTACTCCCCAGCAGTATCACTTCCAACATCTTTTCCCCACACCCATCTAGGGCTGCTTAAACCTATGATGCTGAAAAATAGGGGATCCCATGTGTAACTTAGCTTTACCAGTTAGAGTCCTACTTTAGGGATTTTCCTCAAAAAATCAAACAAAAAATCAGCAAACTTGCTGACTTGTCTCACTCTTCATTGAACTGATCTGCTTTGAAGAAGGGACCTGTTCTATTTAGCAGGGCCTGTATGAAGAGTCCTCACCTAAGACTTGAGGCTGTTGGTATCTGTGGCTTGAAGATTTCCAGTACCTTTTCTGTTCCCTACATGTGACTGACTTGCAGGTTGTTGATTGGGCAGCCTTGCAAGTGGCAGATCTGACTTTGTACATGAAGGAATTGCTCTTCATCTTCACCCCTCATTCTCCTCCACATATAACTATTTACTAACTAAAAGATGAAGCTCTTCAAGTAAATGTTTTCTTTTTTTTTATTTTTTTTTTAACGTTTATTTATTTTTGAGACAGAGACAGACAGACCACGAACAGGGGAGGGGCAGAGAGAGAGGGAGACACAGAATCGGAAGCAGGCTCCAGGCTCTGAACCATCAGCCCAGAGCCTGACGCGGGGCTTGAACTCACGGACTGCGGGATCATGACCTGAGCTGAAGTCAGATGCTTAACCAACTGAGCCACCCAGGTGCCCCTAAATGTGTTTTCTTAAAGGAAGCAAGGATTAAAACAAAAATAAAACGATGGATCTAGGGGAAAAAAAGAAAAGAAAATTAAATTAAATAAGAGCAACCATTCATTAGTGTGTTCAATGAAGTGAAATGTAAAACTGCTGACTGATTTTGGTTTGGGGTTCTGCTTCCATAGGGGAGTCATGATGCATTTTGCTTTACTCACATTGCTGGGCACCAAGGAGATAATTCCAGTTGTGAGGACATGAACCTGCTGTGCAGCTATGAACACCTAATTGCATTGCCAATTGAGACGACTCCTCTTTGGATGTTTCAGAGATGTATATTCTTTAACTTTTTTTAATGTTTGTATTTATTTTTGAGACAGAGAGAGATAGAGCTTGAGCAGGGGAGGGGCAGAGAGAGAGGGAGACACAGAAACTGAAGCAGGCTCCAGGCTCTGATCTGTCAGCACAGAACCCGACGCAGGTCTCGAACCCACGAACCATGAGATCACGACCTGAGCCAAAGTCTGATGCTCAACTGACTGACGCACCCAGGCACCCCCAGAGATGTGTATATTCAAAATTAGTTTTTCCTGTGTGTGAAAGCCTGATATATAGAAATAATACAGATCCATGTTCACTGGGAAATATTCTGAGCTATAGACCTTGCTACTCAAAGTGTAGTTTGGGGATCAGCAACAGTGTTATCATCTGAGAGCTTGGTAAAAAAATCAGTATGTCTGGCCTACTCTTACACCTACTGAATCAGAATCTTCATGTTAACAAGTACTCCACGTGAGTGGCAAATGCATTAATCTTTGCAAAACAATGCTATAGAGTTTCAGTGTTTACATAACATGATGTTTGGGCAACTCTCATTTGAGGCAAATTTGCTTGCTCAAGGAAGCAATTCTGGAACTGCAAATGAATGGGCCTCATAGCTTGCAATGCCAGCCCACAATCTCCAATATGGGAAATAAGACCCAGATGCCCCTTTCAGATAGATTCTTCTAAAGAAAATGAAAGTTTTGTTTTTATTGGCACAGAAATTCTAAATTATCTTTTAAAATACTTTCTATGTTATGGAGCAACAAAGTGTAAAAAAGTTTATCTTTCACATAACTGCCTCTTGTCTTAGTGCAATAGTCTTCCTCTCCTGCTGACCATTCCTGAAGCACTTCTTACATTGGTCATTTCCCTGCTCCAAACTATGAAAATAGAAGTGCATTCCTATTTTGAAGAATGATAATGCAGGTTATTTGGACCAATAATTCTGCTGCAAACAACTAAAATGTGCTAAAATTTACTAAAATAAACTGTATTCTTAATGATATGATAAGATAGAAATCTGCAGGCCAAAGAGGCAGGTAAAGACAGAAGCACTTTTTCCTGGAAAGCATTTGCCAATCTGGGCAGATAATTTTTATTTTGATATTTTGTGATAAAGGAGAACACAAATCATAATTCAGACTTTACAAAAGGTATGGTGGCCCCCAAATGGTGGTGGCCAAAAGAGGTATTTTAGGGTAAGAGTGAACCAGAAGTAAACAAAACCTAAATATTTTCATCCAGGTTCATACTACCTCAAGCTTTACCTTTGGTTTAAATGTCATACTGGTAATGCCTCAGGGCACTTTGCTGAAGCAAACACAAGCTCTTTATGGAGGAAAATACCATCATGGTAGACCTCAAATGATTCAAAAAAATAATTTTCATGGGCAATGACTAGTACTCAGTCAGAGATAACCTGGCAAACAGGAAAGCAAGACACCATAAGCAGGGACCAAGAGAAGCAAGAGACTTCAGATATTGGGATAATCAGAACATAATTATCAAAAGAATGTTAATTATATTTTAAAAAATAAAATAGAAAATGTTATCTAGAATGTGGCACAGGAAAACAAAAATATGGAGAAAAGGACAGAAGTAAGGTTAAGATGCATAGAAAACAGACATAATATCTAATATCCATTGTATTTGGTATTTCAAAAGGGTAAAACAAAGAGAAGGGGGAAGAATCAATATTAGAAGAAATAATAACTGAAAAGTTTCCAGAATAATAAAAGATGCCAAATTATCAATTTAAGAACAGTAGATCCCAAGTAGAGTAAATAAAAAGACTCACATCTGCATACATCACAGTAAAACTTCAGAAAAATTAAAGGCAAAGAGAACATCTGAAAACAAATAAAAAATGAAAAGGATGCAGTTAGATTGACAGCTGACTTCTCAAAAGTAACATTAAAAACGGAAAGCCGATGGAAAATATGTTCATATACTAAAGAAAATTATTGTTAATGTAGAATTCTATAGCCAGTGCAACAATCTTCCAGACATGCAGGTAAAATAAAAATGAATAACTTGTCACCAGCATACCTTCATTAAAGGACATCCTAAAGCAGTACTTCTCAAGTTTTCTGTGGCAAAGGACCAGGTTTTTTATTTTGTATCTTTTTAAATGTCCAATCTGTCATAGACTTGGTCCTTTGGTTTATACCTTGTTCAACAAGTCCAGTACAATAATCACATACTTGGATATTGCAGCAATATCAAATCACTATACAAGTTTTAGATTTTCACTTTCTGTACTTGTCTTGTGGTGGACTGGTAACTGACAGTTTGCAGACTGGCAACCATTCTGTGGACCACACTTTCAGTAGTATAATTTTAAAGAATGAGCTGTAGGCAGAAAGAAAATGTTCCCATATGGGGTTGTCTAAAATACAAGAAAGAATAAAGAGCCAGGAAAATGATCTGGTTGAGGACACACTAGTAAGAAATCTGAATGTCAAGTTTTACATGGGAACAATTTTACATCTCCTTTTAAGTTAAATGAAACTGAGCTGAGGGGGCTCTTTAAAGCAGTTTGCAACCCTGCTTTGTATGACAGGAAAGAGTGAATCCCATTGCAAAGAGAAAGGGGTGGGGTGACTTCTTCCTCTTGTTAAAACCAAATACATTATATAATCATGCACGATCTCTTAAGTCTTATTACATTTTCCCAACAATATAGGTAACTGTGAAAAACCACTTGAGAAAATTACCCCAGAAAAGCCTACTAAAACAAACTTTAAAATCAACTATATTGTCTCTCTTATATTGTCATGAATAGCAAGCTCAACTAAACTGTGGCTACAGTGTTTTCAGGTAGAGATCCAGTTGGGACATGGCTAGATCAGGAGAAAAGCTTCTTTTTTGATTGCTTTCATAAATAATAATGTCAACATGTAAAGGAAACATTTATAACTCAAGTCTAGTATACTTTAAAATACCTAGAATTTAAAAATAAGATTCCTGGGGTGCCTGAGTGGTTCAGTTGGTTAAGTGTCCGACTTCAGCTCAGGTCATGATTTCATGGTTCATGGGTTCCAGCCCCACATTGGGCTCTGTGTTGACAGCTCAGAGCCTGGAGCCTCTTTTGGATTCTGTGTCTTACTTCTCTTTCTGCCCCTTTCTCACTCACACCCTGTCTCTGTCTCTCAAAAATGATTTTTATTCATTAAAAATTTAAGGGGTGCCTGGGTGGCTCAGTTAAGCATCCGACTTCAGCTCAGGTCATGATCTCATGACTCATGAGTTTGAGCCCTGTGTCTAGCTCTTTGCTGACAGCTCAGAAACCAGAGCCTGCTTCAGATTCTGTGTTTCCCTCTCTGCCCCTCCCCTGCTCAGACACTGTTTCTCTCTCTTTTCTCTCTCTCAAAGATAAAATAAACATTAAAAATGTTTTTTAATTAAAAAATAAAAGATTTCCACTGTTGAGTACTGAGGAGTTTTTTACTCCCAAATAAATCAGAAATTGCATTCCACTATTTCATGTCTTTTATATGAGTATCAAAAAATATATATTTGAATCTCATTTTTTCTTTTCCCTATCTCAACTAGTTAATTTATTTCTTCTTTTTTATCCTCATACACCACCCCTACTTCCCTACCACTCCACACTGAAAGCCATTCAGTTGTATTTCATGAGTATGTAATCTTATAAAATGTGTAGTCTTACAAAATTCATATTGTTGTTTTGTCACAGGTATTTTTATTATATGCAAATAGTGTTGTTACGCATTTCAAAAATCTGGATGCCTCATTTAATTGACTCATAGATCCACAAAAGTTAAGTTTGACCTTTGAAATCAAATCCATCCTTCCTTCCAGGATGCCCTTGCCCTTACATCCTCCATATGAAAGACAGGATGGATGTCCAGCATGGCTCACTCTTGAGTAATGAGGATTTCCACCTTGTAAGGGGGCCAATTTCATGGTGATGGTCAAATCCATTAAAGGTGTCTTCCTTCTGGGCTAACATGTCAACCTAAAAGCCGCCCATCATATGGACTCTGAAAGAGGACCCACTACAACACTGTAACACAGTGGCTATATCACCAGGTCATCATTCTGCCATCTAGTTTACCATGCTGAGATGTAGGAATTGGGTTTTTAAAGACCTACTGTGTGACTTATCTTTATTAGCTTTATTTCCCTCATGTCATTTCCAATTCAGAAACCTTCCTCAATTCCTCTGTTTCTGCTATGCTACAGTGCCATTTCTATCCTGGCCCCTTACACACAATCCCTTTCTCTCACACCTCCCTTATGCATACCTGCTGCTAGACTCAGGCACTCTCTTCCATGTGTCACATGTTCACTTTGCTTGTTCCTGCCATCACAGCTTTGTTCACACTGCTTGTTTCTCCTGGCACCTTTTTTTCCCCTTTCCTCCAAGACTCAGGGCAACTTCCATTTCCCCTCTGAAGTGTTAGAAACACACTGAGGGAAGAAAAAATCCATGGAGAAAAGCAGGTGAAAAAAAATAGCTCCAATATAAGAAGCCTAATGTAGTATGTGCCCATGACTGCTCTGTATTGGAAGTGACAGACTTAAGCTATAAAAAAATGTAATATTAAACTACCAAGTAGCTCATAGAATCTACGTTCACAACTAGAGAACATGATTTGGCAAATGAACTGGAGGGTAGAGAGTGGGAGAAAGAGCCAAAATGGCATCATTGGATGCCACCATCACCACCATATCCCTGCCACTGGTAGGTACTCAGCACCATTGCTGGCTCCCAAGTGAGACTGGTGCCATTGGACTTCTTCCATAGATGCTTTTTCAACTGTTAGTCTCTTTTTAACTCACTTCCTGAAAGTTCAGGATCCAGACAACAGCGTCTGATTCCCAGGCCTGGGTCTTCTACCTATACCCCATTTGTCAGGAAGTGGGGAGAGGGAATAAATGGTCTTTGGAAACCTCCTAGTTAGAAATGAGGTTCTACCTCCCACCAAACTTCACACAGTTGGACTCTAGGCAGCCAGAAACTAAATGTTCACAACGGCAGTTAGAAAATTAACTTATTCTTTTTGAGGTGGGTCCACATTTCCCAGCCCAATGTATAATACACAATTGGGGGAACTTGGGAAAACAATCTCACATAGGATTCTTGGTTATAGAGGGAAAGCCAAAGATCTGCAGCTTCTTGAAAATATCTTAATTCCCTCAAAAAGAAACTTAAAATATTTACTGTTTGATGATTATAAACAAGAAGTATCAGCAGCTATGTGAGAACAGGGACTGTAGTTACTATTTCTCTTATGTTTATTGATATCAGATCAGAGTGGAGCAGATTGACTTTCAAGTCAATCACACAGAAGTTTCCATTGCAAAGATGGTTTCTTATTTTTCTAGCTCAACCTACATGAACATCTATTATCATTTCAGACCTTTTGCATGATCCTCTCTGGGAACCTAAGTAGTTAAGACCCACTTGGTTTCTAGTGAAGTGAAGTTCTCAAGGCCCTCCTTGAACAAAACCAAATGTCACTCTTGGGAGAACACCCAGAAATACCTCCTGCCACTGTTTACATAGTCTGGTGCTAGTAAGGCGTAAGATGCTCAGGGATCTATCTTGGTCAAATGGCTGGGGGGTTGGGGGTAGCCCAATGAGCTGCTATTGGAGGGGTCATTTAGGAGGAACTGGACTGTGGAACTAGTTCTTCCCACTGCACTGCGGCAGGCTCCAGGGGATGCATTATCGGCTGGAGGAGGAAGGAAAGCAAACTGGCACAGGGTCCACAGGGTTATACCAAGAGAGCACAGGGGGTTCTCCAACCAGTGGTCAGCCTCAGTCTCAACAGGTGAGAAGAGTAAGATGTTGCTGAGAGTGTTGTGTGCTTAACCAGCACCAAACTCCCTGTTTCCCTGGTATCAGCATGCCCACTCTAGTCGGTGCAAACATGTGCCCAGGTGAGGGTCTATACGGTCTCACCACTCTTGCAGTTAGAAGTGAGCAAAGGAAATATAAACGGAGACCACTCCATAGGATCTCTGTGAGAGCCCCCCTAGAGCTGCTTGTCCTTTCCTTTTTTGTTTAGAATACAGACATAATGGTTAGAGTTCCTGCAGCTATCTTTTAAAGCTGAAGATCTGAGTCATCCTAAAGTAAGCCACACAGAAAGATTGAAGGAGCTTGAGTTTCAGTGACTTGAAACCCACCACAGGAGTCCTGGACTGCTTACCTTCAAACTGGTTTGTTTGTTTTATGTAAGTGAATGAGTACTTAATTTTATTATGTCATGTATTTAGGTCTCTGTTAGTCTGACAATCCTCATTCATACTGTGAACAGAAAAAAGCAGGGGACAAGAGAAAGTCAGAAGCCCAAGCAGGGCGGCAGTTGCAAATGGCAAGAGAAGGTTAGTAAGAAGCAGGGCTTTAGCCATCACCCTGTGTGAAATGGGAGGCTCTCCCCCCCCCAGGGTCCCAGGGAACTGGGCTGCCAGTCATGTCACCCAGATGCAACTTAATCTAAGGAGCTAAACAACATCCAGTTTCCAGAATTTGTATACACAATGGGAACTGAGTTCCAGGAACAAATAAAAGTACAGTTATCAGGACCAGATGCGGCCCACAGTTAAAGCTGCATGAGTAGCAAAAGGGATTTGATGCCAAGTTCTTAAACCCCTCCCATCTCGAGTCAGAACTGGTCCAGAGACCAGAGTGAGGGCCAGCGTGAGGGCAGATGACAAGTGGCTTCACCCACGATGAGGCCCAGAGATCATTCGTTTCAGGCTTGGTTAATTCAGGGCAGTAAGTCACCAAGGACTGAGGTCTTTCATGCCCAGCTCAGTGGCACTCCACCTCAGCCTGGTCCCCATGGCCCCAAAATGGCTGCCGCAGTTTGTAGCATTATATTTGTATTAGTGTTTTTCTCTTTGACTTCTTCTTGTATCTAATTTGGCCAGAATTAGGTCATATGAGCTGGCTGCAGGCAAGAATGCCAAAATAAATATTTGCCATTTTTTGAGCCTTTTGTGAGAAGTGGCTTCTGCCAGCAAAGGAGGGGTTGGAAATCGATGTTGAGTAGATAAGCAATTGTATCATCATGAGGAGAGTAGCACTGCTCTAGAAAAAAGGAATAGCTGTAATTTGAAGCCTGAAAAACTATCCAGACACCTATGTCATGAGATTTGCCAATATGTTTTAAAAAGGTGGGATAGAAAGAATCTGGTGTTTTCCTTTCCTAATCTTGAAGGAATCGTCAGTCAAAGTGCACTCCGCTATTGTCAGCCAAGGGGTGGCCATGTAGTCTTAGCACTTAGAAGTGACTTCAGGTGTTACAAGTCACTCAGAAAATCTTCCATCAGCCCCCCACCTCCCCCCTCCACAAAATACCCCCAACATGTGCTTGCCATTGTACATTCTGACCATATAACCCCCATAAGTCTCTCATACACAGAAATTCTGGATCTGCCATTTACAGCAATGGAACAAATTTATCTCTCCTAATGTTTGAATCTCAAACAAATAATTAAAATGTAGCAAATGGTTGAAGCTACTACATTCAGATTTAGGTGTCTTTTAGGTACCCTAGCACATGTTCTTCTGGATCCTTGGTTATTCAGACATTTTTTTTAAGATATATGAGTCACTCAATATCATTTTAATAAACTCCTTTTCAGATTAAGGTCAGCAGAGTTGCTGTTGCTTGTAGTAAAGAACCTTGACTGTCACAGATGGAATACCACCTGCTAGCCAGGCAACAGAGAGGGGATATAACCCTCACTTTAAAAAACAAAAAACAAAAAACAAAAAACAACTCTAGTTCTAACCACTAAAAGATTTTTAAAAGCCAACTTTTGAACTATTATCATGTTATTCAAGCCACTCTTTTCACACAACAATCAGCCCACCAAGGTGAGAAACAAAACATCTGCTTAAGGTCTTGCACTAATCGACATCTTAAACTTGACTATGCTTATATCTGATTTCTTAGCAAATAGGTACGCACCCAATCTTGCAGCCCACTATACCCGTGTGCTAGAAAATTGCCTGGCAAACAATGCATGAACCTCCTTCTGTCTCTAAAGTAAAAGAACACATTAATTTTATCAGGGCATTCAGAGCCAAGATTATTTGTTCGCTTCTCTCCCCTCCCCTTAGAGATTTGGCCAAACAATGACTCTGGGTTGTGAAAAAGAAAACAGAGAGCAATTACTGTTAGGAATATTAAACTTTAATCTTAGCTTTTTAAATGACTAAAGTCCTTTCTCCAAAGAGATCTTCAATCAGGTACTTGTTCTGTTACAAAAGGAACCAAGGATGCCTCTGTTAAGCAGGGATTATGAGATAAGGTCCACAATAGACAGCCAGCCCTATTGAGGTAACAATATTTCATTACCCTGCATCAAACTAATGCCCCATTATAATGATCCGATCATTAGGATAGTGGCTCATTCAGACTAATAGCCCACAGAATATCAGTCTATAAAACAAAGCCAAGGTCGGTTACAGGCATAGATAGCACACTACAGGGCCATGTCACAGCTATAAGGAGGGAATCTGGCATTTGCAATCACAAATCAATGCCTCAGCACCTTGTGAGGAAAATCTGGAAAGGCACTTGCGTATTATGACACGCTTGTTTTGAGAAATGGTCTGATTGTCACTTGGGCACGGTGCTATCCCCCCGACATCTGCATGGTCTATTATCATACTAGAGACACTCAACCCAGTATTCAATTAAAAGAGGGTCTCTTAGCAACCAAAACAATATTATTGTGCAGCCGAAGGAAAAGCATCAGATTAGCAGAAAATCCAGATTTCAAGTTCTGAATCAGGACTTCCCTTCCTGCCAAACATGGGTTCTGTCCTTGATGCAAAGAGTTCTCCAACATTCCACATGGGCTTTCCTCCCTGGCCACAGCATGGCTGGTATTCTTCAGTGGGTGGGTGCTGGTGCAGTGCCAGCACCAATACTGGAAAACAGCCCAAGGCCCACAAGTGGCCAGATGGCCAGTGTAGTGGTGTAAGTGACCCAGAAGTCACTGTCCCAGAAAGACCTGCAATGCACTCACTGTCACAGAGAAATATTCAAGGTTCAGATTGTCCCAGCACAATCCCAGGCCTCCTTGTACTGTCTATTTCTGTAGGCACACCCAGCCCCTTGTGCTTCTCGACACCATTTTAGTGGATGTAACATGATGTCCTCAGAGTTCTGCTCTTTCCACAACTTGAATCCCTCCCCCAGGGAGCTGGCATCCATCCTTATCCCAACGGAAACTTGCTGGGACTGAATTGGAATGACTGTCTGGAAGGAGGGACTTGGCCCAGTGTAATTCTTCTGCATGAGGGTCTGCGGGGGCTCTGAGTGGGCTCTGGGTGTAGGGAAATGATGGGAAGGACTCCTCGTGTCCTTGTCTCCACCTGCCACTCTAAACTCAAGGGTAGGGGACAAAATAGCAGAAAGGCACTCCCAGATCCTTCCCTGAGCACTGAGTTTGGTGAGACATCACCCATCACATGTTTTCAGAACAACCTGTGCTTATTTTTGTTATTTCTTGCTGTGGTAGCACCAACCACATCTTTGGGTATTGAAAATGCCCAGAATCTGTGCTTTGTGAGAATAAGAACTTTCCTTAGTCACAGTCTATCCCCTCTGTGTTATACAATGCCTGGCAAGGAAAAAAAGGAAAAAAATTAATTCACTTCATCCAGGGCTCAGTAAGGCTGTGTTGAAGGGGACACAGTGGTGTTCTCACCCTCTAAGAGCTTGCAACCTAGGAGAAAGTGGGTTGTGCCTGAGTACAGAGGTGGGGACTCAGGCACCCACCATGGGGGGCCAGAGATGCCAAGGCCAAGGAAGAAAGGGCTTGGCCAAGACCCTGAGCTGTTGTTTACATGTACTCACAAGTTGAGGAAAGAAAGCAGTGCCTCCAAAAGAGGGAAAAATAAAGTGTGCTTCTTTCTTCCCTCCAGAAGAGCCCTGTAAACACTGATTGCTTAAATATTCACTTCTGACATTTTATGTCTTTCTCTCTAGGATGCCTTTGAAAACGTCAACTCAAACTAAATTAACAAATGAGGGAATTGGCCATTCCCCTTGGCAGGGGGCAGAACAGTACAGGGAGCTCAGGCCTCTGGCTCTCTGACTCTGCTCTTCTCCTGCTCAAACTTGGGCTCACCCTGGGGCTGTTGCAACATGGCTGGTGCAATTCCAGGTTTCATGCCAGACAGGGAGGGTAGACTGAATTGTGTCCCCCAGACTCACATGTTGACTCCTTAGCTCCTAATACCTCAGAATGCCACTGGATTTGGAGATATGTCTTTACAGAGGTACTTAAGGCAAAACAAAGTCATTAGGGTTGGCCCTAACCAGACTAGTGTCCATATGAGTTGAGACTGGGACACAGACACAGAAAGCAGACCATGTAAGAACACAGAAGAACATGGCCAATGACAAGCCAAGGAGAGAGGTCTCCTCCTGCTGACACCTTGACCTTGGAATTCTGGCCTCCAGAATTGTGAGAAATAAATTTCTGTTGTTTAGGCCAGTCTGGTACTTTGTTATGGCAGCCCTAGCAAACCAATACACATGGCTGCATCCAGAAACACAAAGGGCACACTCTCTCTTCCTTGAAATTCTACCCCCAACAGACTTTGCTTCATGTCTCATTGGCCAGGATCAAGTCTCAGACCCTGTCCTGGTCAATCTGACAAGACAAATAGGATTGCCATCACCAGATTACAATGCTCAACTGAGATGGAATAGATGCAGGAATGTAAACCCCCAGGGTCACTGCACAGCCCCAGGAAGAGCAATTCTCTCTCTGCTTCTCTGTCCTTTACCACTTATACCTAGGAAATAGCAGGATAGAAAGACTCCAAATGTGGGGAATAGACCATAGTACTACTTATTATGGTTGAGTGTATTTCCTTTTTAAGTTCTTAAAGTCTATTTGATTTGTGTAGCAACCAACAATTACCTTTTGTAATCAAATCTGATTTATAAAGAAAGATATCGCCTCTACAAAAAAAAAAAAAGAATCACTCAACATTTGTCCTTTGAGATCACATGGCAAAACATTCTTTGTCATCTGTTAAGTAAGGATCACCTGGGCTGTTCGCAGTGTCTTGAACATACTTGGTACTTAATAGTTGAATGAATATTCCTGGTTACTTTAAGCACCTTGGTTTTATGAGAAAAAGGAAGACTTGAATGAAAATCTGGGCAATGTTTGGGAACCAAACAGAGCCAACCAAAGCTAACCAACAGAATGAAATATTCAATTTTATTCCTCAGCAATAACTATATCCAGAATTTGGTTTGTCCCTCTGCCCAGAGGTGACTATATAATTTCTTTGCAAACGGGTTGGGAATTTTGTAAATTTGAGGGAAGACATCAGTTATGTTGTCCTGCTATCACCACATACATCAGTGCTAGAGTTATCTACCCCAGAGCCTGCCTCACCTATAACACTCACTAAAAGGAAGTCCATAAGGAACCACCTTTTAAGTAATACATCCCTTCTCCACAGCCCCATTATATGGTGTTATCAATAGACAACAAATCCACAGGCAAGCCAATATCTCTGCTGGTAAATTATGTCCACCTTGGATGTGCTAACCAGATTTTTTGAGGGAGAAATCTGAACTTTTAAGCTGAATCAAGTTAGCAGCAAGAACAGTATCTGAAAGGACATGAAGAGACTGCTCCCAGAACAGCAGATTCATTGAAAGGGTGAAAGGAGCTGGGAGGTAGAGTTGGGCTCATGGCAAGCCTAGTTCTGAAGACGCAGGAACCAGAAGGTTCAGATCAGGTGGACAACATGGTGGCCCCGTTCCAAAATCAGCTCCAAATGCCACACTCTGACAAAAATGTTGCTGCTGCTTACACTATTGTGGGAAACCTTCAGGGATTTTTCTTTAGGGCAGTATGTTCTTTTGGGTAGCCCCAAATGTGCCATGTTTTTCTCTTGGTAATGGATTTACCTTTACCCCAGAGTTATATACAGCCAAGTTTTATGCATGTCGTTTGTGAATCAACTGGCTAGAGAAAATGATTATGTCCCTGAGCTTCAGTTTTCAGATCTGTGGAATAGGAGTGTGGACACAGATCACCAAGGTCTATTCAAGTGCTAACATTCTGTCACCATGATTTTCACCAATATTTTCTCTTTCTCCCTATGTCTAGACATGAAGAAATCCAAGAAAATCTTCCAGGAGGATGTGACCCTTTAAAAGGCAGATATTGGGAAACTTGATGGAAAACACAAAATTTAGAAATCACAGCTACTCCCAGCAATATCAGCCAGATTATTTTCTTCCTCTGCTTCCCTGCCCCACCCCTGAGCTTCTGGTCTTGATCCAGCATTGCAGGCCACTCTTCTCTCGTGTCCTTGGCTCTCTTCTGGGCATGAGATGGTTGGAATTACTTTCCTCAACATCTCCAACATGGGCTGTGGGACAACATGCCAGATTTCAAAAGGACATCTCACCACGGGAATGTGTGATTACAAACATAAACTTTCAATTTTCCGATTTCCTCTGTTAGGATATTTCCCATAAACCTAATCCCATGAGTACAAATACAAACTCACAAATTGAACCAAAATTCTCCCGAAGAAGGAAGCCAGGGAACTACGGAGAAAATAACAAAGAGAATGGTGGCTGTGCAAAAAGAAAGCAGAATACTGCTCTTGGTTCAGTGCTTGGAAAACTCATGCCCAGTTCCTTGGCAAATCAGACCTCAGTATTTTCTGAACAGACACATCTGGCATGCCTGTGTTTTCTTCCTAATCTTCTTTGGTGTTGGCTGCTCCTGTCGTTCGGGTCCAAGGCTGAGGGTGGGGATTAGACATAACAATCTGCCCTGTTTTGGAGGCATGTTGTGGGGCACACATTTGCTCTCTCAATCACCACATTTTCAAATGCCTATAGAAATGTCAGGAAAAACGAGGTTAAAAAGGTCTCAGAAGTAAAGGCTGGTCAAAGGGAAATAGCAGGAGTTCTTTATTTCCCTGTCTGCTTTGCTGGGCCACTGGAGTATAATTATGCAGTCGGATGCAGGACAAAGCAAGGTGGGTGGCTGGCCAGCTTAAAGAGGAAAATGTATGCAAGGCAGGCTTTGGGACATGATGTGAGCTGTTTTCTGTAATCCTCCTCACTGACAGATGCATACATTTGGGAAGGATTTGGTCTTGCAAGGTAGATAGAATTGAAACCTCTCATGAGGAAAAATGATAAAGGAGCAGTGTCTATAGCTCACCACCTTTTCTAAGAAGAACCGTTTAACAAAAGCACCAGCCTGGCCTCCATATTATGTGACTACATGGCCGCCAGTGGGCTCAGCGAAGCTTCCCAGCATGAGCCATCAAGGCTACTCTTGCTCTTACCATGCCCACGCTGAGCTGGTGGCCTGGTGACTGGGCAGAGGTGGCAGTCAGGGGCTTCTGTGACTGACTGCTCCACTCAGCTCTCAAGACCTTGGGGTCCCTTACACTCAATGGCAGACAAAATACATATACCTTTTATGAGGATGTAGAAGAAATGGAACTCCCCTACCCTGCTGGTAGGGATGTAAAATGGTTAAATCACTTTGGAAACAGTATGGCAGTTTCTTAAAAAGCTAAACACACACTTACCATAAGATCCAGCCTTCCCATCCACAGGTATTTAACCAAGAGAAAAGAAAGCTACTTCCATGCCAAGATTTGTACATGAATGTTCACAGCAGGTCTCTTTATAATAGCCCAAACCTGGAAACATCCCAAATTTACATAAACAGGGGAATAAACAAATGGTAAATCCATACAGTGGAATAGCACTCAGCCAAAAAAGGGAATGAACCATTCATATATACAACAATACGGATGAATCTCAAAATAATGATGCTGAGTGAAAGAAGCCAGACCAAAAAAAAAAAACAAAGCATGCTATATAATTTCACTTATGTAAATTATAGAAAATGCAAACTCATTCATAATTAAAAGAAAGTATATCAGTGGTTGCCTGGGGATGGAGTGGATGGCAGGAGGGCATTACCAAAGGGTGTGAGGAAAGTTTGGGGATGACGATGATGGTGATTTCACAGATGTATACACATGACAAAACATATCAGTTATATCCTTTAAATATGTGCAATTTATCGTACATCAATTATGCCTCAAAAAAGCCATTTTAAAAATATACATGTCTTTTACACTTTTCTGCAATCACCTCTGTTTTTTTTAATGTTTATTTATTTTTGAGAAAGAGAGAGAAACAGAGTGCAAATGGGGGAGGGGCAGAGAGAGAAGAAGACACAGAACTTGAAGCAGGCTCCACGATCTGAGCTGTCAGCACAGAGCCTGACGTGGGGCTCGGACTCCCCAACTGTGAAATCATGACCTGAGCCAAAGTCGGTTGCTTAACCAACTGAGCCACCCAGGCGCCCTATCCTGTTTATCTTTTAAGATGCAACTTAAGCAACCATCAGCTTCTCCTTTCTTGGCCACTGCCACACACAATCGGTCTAGGCCAACTCTGTGTTCCTTGTTGCTCTACAGTAACACTCATTAGGGCATTTTTAAAAAGGATTGATTAGCTTGTGTGGTATTAAACATCAGGGCTCCATCTTTCACATTTGTGTCCTTGGCACCTACCATGATACCAGGCACATAGATATTCAGTGACTGTTGAATAATGAATAAATAAAAGAATTTAAAATATTTACCGTGCATCTTCTAAAACACTAAATACCAAAGTTGGGATATAATACATGCTTATCATTAAATAAAGAATGGATGGATGGATGGATGGATGGAGATGCACTGGCATGACAATCCCTGAGCCTATAGCATCTGAAGCTGTATTTCCCCATAACCTGGAGTTAGCCTCTTCTGACATCTCCCCTTAAAACCTTCTCAGTAGATGTAGTGTCCCAGATAAGCATCCCAGATTCCCTACTTTCTCCATATCAGGCATCAGTAGATCCAGTCCACTCCAGAGCTTTGTTTCAATCTCTCTTGTGACACCAAGACTTTTTCCAGGACTTTCCAAATCAATATGTCACCTGGAGAGTGTTCTACTTTGTCATGGTGCTAAGTGGGGGGAAATGGAATAAATTATTCCAGTCGGATGCCTTCTTTTCTTCCTAATAAACCCCAATTTCCCAAATTATAATTAAAAGGAAAATATTAGAGCACAAACAGAATTAGAACATTGAATTGCTGTATTCGGTGGAGTTTCTTCTCTAAATCCACATCAATAGGCAATTTAACAATAGGAGAAATCTCAATGGGAGTTCAACAGATGAAATTAACACAGCACACAGCTCTGGACTAAAATATTTCTTTGCCCATGTAATTGCTTGCAGCCACCCTTGTGTAAAAGCCCCCATCAGATTACAGGATTTGTTGTATGTAAATTTAAGACTAAATGGCTGGTAGCACCTTTCAGCTCTGCGATGCTGGAAATGAGTTTTTTAATAGGAAATTAGATTAGTAATATTTTAGTCAACAAAAATGTGGAAAAATTCTGCATAAAGATGAGAAAATCATTCATGCAAGGAGACTTTTAGAATCAAGAGTGAACAATTGTTGAAATTTGTGAATGGTTATTCACAAAAGGATTCCTCTGCACTTCTTCTGGCCAAAGTCCAGGGCAGAAAAAAAAATGATTTTCTTCATACCTTTATCACCAGATTCCAGTACAATTAGTGTTCTGGATAATGGCAGGATAGTCCCTTCCTCCACAGCTCCCTACAGTTTGCCTATAACCTGGGAACTTAAATCAGCTGCAGGGCAAATAGAGTGCCTTCTGCATGTGAATGTATGGGATATGGGCAGGGATGCATCCTAGAAACATTAGCATGTGGCCCCTGCAAGGCTGAGTGGGGACACAAAGTGGGAAGGGTGATAGGGGGAGGGAAGTGGAATCTGTGTGTTTGGTCTCCTTGCTCCAGCAAATGTACCTGGCTGGGAATGGACCTGGTTCCTAGAACCAGGTCCAGGCAGGCCTTACCTCTGGTTCTAGGCCAGCAGTAAAGGAAATTTGACACCAGGGTCTCTCTCACCCCCGGAAAAGTGGACTTGGAAATTTAGTACAGAGCCTGCAATCCCAGTGAGGAGTACAAAACCAAGGCAGAGAGAATCGTACTTAAGGGCCAGGCACAAAAGCCCCAAGTGCCATGTTAAGGAGGAAGACCAGAGGTTTCTTTTTTGGAGACAATGCCTAGAAAGATCACTTGAGCAGGGGAAAATCTAGGTTTTTTGGAGTATGAAACTCATACAATTAAAGGAGTTCTCTTTATAAAAGAATAGAAAATTGTGAATATCCCACTGGGCACAAGGTCTTGGAAGGGTCCTTGCAAGAGAGCAGCCCTGGAGCTTAAGCTTCATGAGTTCTCCTGTTAATCTGCCTCCGCCCACAATACATACATGCAAAAAGCGGGAGAAACTGTTTATGAGTCTGTGACCCATGGCTGGGGAGAAAACTACAGCAAGAGATTGGTTGTTTTTCTGCACTGAGGTTGGGTGATGTGGGAGTGAGTGTGCAGAGCACTGGTGTTGGGGTCTGGTCCCAGACAAGGAACATTAAACTAGCTGGAAGTAGCCTGTCCAGCCCTCCTCCACTGGAAGCAGGGAACACATGGTGTGTGTCCTGCCAATAGGCACAGGCCTGAAAAATGCTGTGACCCTCTCTTCAAAATGGCCTTTCAGAGAGCTTCTTAGAGGGAGCATGACAGCAGAGGACTAGGTCGAATCAAAGGGCCAGAGGAGCCTGAAGAAGGGGTTTTTGGTCTCCCCTGCTTCAACTGTGCAACTCTAAGGACCAAAATAGAATATTGCTGCATGTGATGTGCTTCTATAAATTCAGACTTCCTAGCTACTTTCCAGAATTTCTGATAGTGGAAAATAGCCTTAGAATTCCCACCTTCCCAAACATAAGCACCTACTAGGGACCAAGCATGATGAGAGATACACTACAAACATATAGATTGGCATGTCATTCAGGTAATGTTTTCTAATTTTTTAATGTTTATTTATTATTGACAGAGAGAGAGAGAGAGAGAGAGAGAGAGAGAAAGACGGAGCATGAGTGGGGGAGGGGCAGAGACAGGGAGACACAGAATCTGAAACAGGCTCCAGGCTCTGTCAGCACAGAGACCAACATGGGATTCGAACTCACAGACAGCAAGATCATGACCTGACCCAAAGTTGGATACTCAACCAACTGAGCCACCAGTCACCCCCAGGTAATGTTTTTTAAATTATGTAATTCACTTGAAGGGAATAATGCTTCAGGCACCTAATGGCAGGTCAGATTTCAACCATAGGAGAAACCACATTTGAAAGGGGTCCATAATTTAAATAGTGCTCCATAACAAATTACTCCCCAAATGGTATTTGCTCTCATAGTTTCTGTGAGTCAGGAATCTAGGTGAGACTTCACTGGGCTCTCTGTTTCAGGCTCTCTCAAGGCTCCAGCCATGATGTCAGCTGAGCTGGGATATCATCTGAGAGCTCATCTGGGGAAGACCTCTCCCTCACACTGTCGCTGGCAGCATTCAGCTCCTCACATGCTGGATAGAAAAGGCCCTTGGTTCCTTGACAAATGGGCCTCTCAATACGGTAGCTTGTCTTCTCAGAACATGCAAGGAGAGCCGAAGAGAAAGTGCCAGCGTGATGGAAGCCACAGTCTCTGATAACTGAATTGTGGAGTAGACAACCCATCACTTTTGCTGTAATTTATTCATTAGAAACAGGTAGGTGGGGATCATGGGATGCCATTATAGAAGTAGCCTAGAACAGGTCTCTTTCCTAAGTTGAACACTTCTTCCCTTTCAAACTGCATCTTAAGAGAGGAAGAAAGTGGTCCCTGGCTGCCTGGGGACTGCTCTAGTGAGGTTCTTCTCTGCCCTGATGCACCAGCTGCTCTGAAGGACAGTGCGTGGCCTGGGCTGGGAACTGCCTATGGATAAGCCACTGAACCTCTCCTAGTGAATCTTCCTCTGTGATAGGAAGATAAGGTATGCCTTGCAGAAACTATGAGGAACAAATGAGTTTGCGTCTACATAATGCCTGATCAGTAACTAGTATTCAATCATTTTATTTCCCTTACACATGTTTTAAGGTATTTCTTGTCCCTCTGACAGAAAACATCACCCATCCTGTCCTCTACCTTAAAACTGTTCTGGGCTCCCTCCTGTGGCTACCTCCCTCACCTTGGAACCCACACCACTTTCCACCTATTCCACACATCTCAACTTTGGAGTTCAATCAATTAACACTCTAATGGAATATGGTCTTTTATTTTGGGCAAATAATGTTCCCTAATGTTTTCATGTTTAAAATGACATCTCCTCCTAAACAGTTGGCTGTTTGAAGGTAGGAACTGTGCCCAAGATATTTTGTTGTTTTTTTAATGTTTGGCACAGAATTCAGTCCATGATGCCTGCCCAATTGCTGAACTGACTTATCCCTCAATCAGAATGAAATTGATCCTATCATGTTGACTTTCTGCACTGCTGTTAGGTGAGGAATTATGCGATTGACAAGCTGACAGCTCCCCAAAGAGTCTGGACTTGCTTTAAGTTAATCAATGAATCAAGAACATTTCAGGGAAACCACCATAAGAAAAGGCCCTTAGGGGGATACAAAAACACACAAATACAGTCTTGGCCTCCAGGAAGCCAAGAGACCAATGAGAGCAATAAGATGCCAGCACACAAAATCATTACCAAGAATGAAGAATTAAGCATAAGAAGTGCTCAATGGAATATGTAATTGAAGAGCTCTGTGTGGAGAGAAATCATAAGCCTAGAGCAGCTGGAAGGAATTTTATATCAGGAGATGGAAACTGAGTTGGACTTTGAAAGGTGAGTAGGATTCAAGAAGGAGAATGGCTGATGGTGAGGGGTGGTGGTGGGAGATCTTCTGGTCCAGAGTGACATAGACCCAAAAGTCAGATAGGAATGCAGGATGTGATGATAGGAGGTAAAGTTTAGAGGTGGGATATAATGAGAGAGAAGTCTGGAAAGGTAAGTCTGGGTCATAGCTTCAAAGCCAGACTAAGAAAGTTGGACATCTTTTCATAGACCATGAGGATCTGCGAGCTCCTTGAACTGCAGAATGGCTTGATAATGTTGGCCCTGAAGAAGGATGGCTGGCTTCAAGGTACTGGAAACTATTCAGATGGCTCTGAATAGTCTAGAAAGTCACCCCTTGGTCAAACTGGTCCTAACCACCAGGGACTATTAGGGCTCAGAATGTTTGTGTTCCTCAGTGCTTGTGTGTCTGCCTAAGTTGGACACTGCTTGCTCACAGTTGGGCATTACTTCTACATGCTGGTCTATTTTCATGCAGGGAGCCCTTCTTGTTGCAAAAGAAACAAAACAAAAACAAAAGCAAGAAGGAGTCATTTGAGAATTCTTGCAACATCTGTGCAAGCTGGGTAATGGACAAATATTCTTACCTGGGACCATACCCTCACTGAGCTGCAGAATCAGGAAAATTAAAGAATGAGTAGATTTAATAGGTTTTTTTAGTGTGTCCCCCCAGATAGTACCCAATTGTTCCCCATAGTATAGAATTAAATTACTCTGAAACACTACTACTTCCCAAGAAACCAGATAATCTTAATAATTTAAGAAACTTAAAGAGAATAATAAGCTTCAAAAAACAAATTATGATTTTATAGTTATTTATGAAACTACCATACAAACATGTGGGGAAATCCCTTAGAAGCATAACAAACCCAAAAAATGAGTCAAAGTAAATATCCTGAATGCATTCATCTAATCCTCAGAAAGCAACAGTGCTATCAGTCATCAGCAGGCCCGGCCAGATGAGCAAGCTCTTCTGGGAACAACAGTGGTGGTTTCTGCTCATAGAGTAAAAGTCAAATCCTTAATCCTGGAAAGATTATTGGGAACAGGGTCCCAGCCAGTGCAGGCACTCTGAGTGCATGATAAATTGGAGACAAAAACTTCCAACAGTAAGTTTGTGTAAAAGTCTTCTGCTGGAGAAAAGGAGGAAACAGGAAAGAAGGACCAGTGGATGGGGGATGAAGAGCATAGAAATGATCTGTTCAGGATATAGTTTTCTGAGCATCCATGTAAAATCCCTTTTGAGCCCCTTGGATAGAAGTGACGACCATAGGAAAAACCTAAGGAGATAATTTCACAAAGGAATAATCTGTGAAGAATAAAAACTAACATTTGGGGGGCACTTACTATGTTCTAAGCATGGAAATAAGCCATTGCATTACAAGTTAATCCTTTAAGCAACCCTGTGAGGTAGGTACTCTTACTGTCCTTATTTCACAGAGAAGGATACTAAAGTTTGGAGGGATTAAAGTCCAAGATCACCTAGTACTAAGTGGCAAAGCTGGGATTCAAACCCAGATCACCTAACTCAAGTCCAGTCTCTTTGACATTGCAGTAAATTGTATCACAAGCAAGGCTAAGAACAATTCCACTCAGATCAGGGCAATCAGAGGGGAACAGTGAGCCTCAGTGGGTCATTGAGGGCTCCAGAAAACCAGATTTTGGGCACAAGCATTGGTGAATTCACAGAGGGCACTAGCAGCAGAGGCAGTGGCTCCCTGGGTAACAGACAGGAGCAAGGCAGGCTAAATGCAGACCTTGAGAGAGCAGAGGGTCACAGAGATCCTGGGGCTGGGAGCCCTCAACATTAGATGGCAGGGGAAGAGACTGTGCAGGGAGGTGACAGAACAATAGAAGAGAAGAGGGTCCAGGACAGATCCTGGAGGAATACCACTATATCAGGGATGAACAAAGGGATCCCAAAATCAAAACTGAGAAGGAGGGGGGTCAAAATTCCACCAACCCAATTCTATTAAAACATGTTGAATTTCATTTAGGGATAACTCTCAAATACAGTCACTGAAGTTCAGGATTTTATTTATTTATTTATTTATTTATGTATTTATTTATTTTTGAGAGAGAGAGAGAGAGGTTTCCAAACAGGTGCCAAGCTCAGTGCATAGCTCAACATGGGGCTCGATGCCCTGACCCTGGGATCATGACCTAAGCCGAAATCAAGAGTCGAGCAACCAACTGAGCCAGCCAGGCTCCCCAGGAGTATTTGTCTTTTTAAGTTTCTCTTTAGAGTCATACCAATATCTCTTTTCTTATAACTTCCTCTCCTGCTCTATTATCGTTTACAGAAAATACTACATAATTGCTTTAATTGAAAAAAGGAAAATTAAAAAGTCACTACAGGAAGAACATTTTTAAAATTCCTTTATTTATTTATTTTTTAACGTTTATTTATTTTTTGAGACAGAGAGAGACAGAGCATGAACAGGGGAGGGGCAGAGAGAGAGGGAGACACAGAATCTGAAACAGGCTCCAGGCTCTGAGCTGTCAGCACTGAGCCCGACGCGGGGCTTAAACTCACGGATCATGAGATCATGACCTGGGCTGAAGTCGGACACATAACGGACCAAGCCACCCAGGCGCCCCCTAAAATTCCTTTAAATAAAGTTTCATACAAAGCATTCACTCAACAAACATTGAGTGCCTACTACAAGAAAAAAGCCAGGAGCAACCAGGTTAATTTCATGGTCAATTAATTTCCCAAAGTCAACCTATCAGAAGTGATGGATGTAGTGCCCTTGGGTGCCATCTGGGGACAGCAGAGTGTCATCCCAGCCTGGGGTTCATTTGGAAAGAGGCAATCTGAGCTGTTGGGTCAAACCAAAAGATAATGGAGCATGGGTCACCAAAGAAGGACCTGCTCAGGGTAGAAGTAAAGCCAAAGCCAGAAACAAGCCTAGAATACATACGAGGATTAAGCAAATCCTGATGTTAACTGGATGAAAAGAACAATATGGAGATCAAGGCATCAGAATCATGTCTTGGAGCTAGCCTAAGATCAAGAATACAGGATGCTCTAATGGGGTATCAAAGGGCTCCAACTATTTTTAAGACAATGGCCCAAAGTATCTGCATTTGAATGGACCTGATTCTGCTGTGGCATGTGGATGAATCACTTTATAAAGTGTTGCAACATGCCTTTGGGAATTTCACTTTCAGATTCACCAAAATGGGATTTAACATGTGTGTCGCTAAAACCCCTAGTATTCGTGGGTTTTTTTTTCCCAGCTGATGGTCTCATTTGCACAGTAAAAGCCACAGATCTTAGTAAAAAAAAAAAACAACAAAAACAAAAAAAAGTTTATTTAAAAAAATGGGCAAAGAGAAGATGCATGATGATTAAGTCGGACTAAAGGATACAGCATCTGAAAGGACAAAAACAAACAAAAAACCAGTAATGGATCCATTAAAGTTACACTGTGACAACAACCAGAATGTGGATTCTGGCAACAGATACTCCTTAATGTAGAGATTTCTTTAATGTAGGCTATTTAGCATGCCAACGACCTTAGGCCTTTGTTCTCCTTTGTAAGAAACTTTTAATCAGAGAGGGAGTAGCATTTCTGACCATTCAAGTATGATCAATACATCCACCTGTGCCAAGAGGCCATCTGCCAAAGCCAGCATTTTTGCCAGTCTCTCCAAGACTCGAGTGGAAATTTGGCACTCCTCACCAGAACATGACTTTTTGACGGTCTCCTAATGGCCAACATTATTAAATAGTAATCATATGGCTCTAGACTCCTAGGCTTCTGGTTATCTCAAGATTCAAAGGGCTGCATAAGGGCCAGGTGCCTGTTCTTTGTCCCATCTCCATTTTTCTCCCAAGGATGAGCTGGGAAACTTATACCCCAAATGTCCATTGTGTTACACAAGTTCTCTATATCTCTGGCTCACTCTCTATTTGAACTCTAGTGAAAAACAGTCATCATGTGGACACATGTTAAAAAAGTTGTGATTTGAGGCATAAATGGGAGGAGAGAGACCCTGGGCTGATCTTTGCCCTGTAGAGAACATCTGTAGCCTACAGGTATCTCCAATGTTCCTTCTTCACTACAGTGTGACTCTTTAGCCTAGAAATCAATCACAGCTAAGTGAGAGCTCTTATTTCTGGGATTTGTAAAAGCTGAACTTTTAAACAATTCTTTTTCTGATTAAACTTTAAAATCTTTCAATAAAGGCCACTCAGAAAAGATCAAGCCAAGAGTTCATCATAGCAAGGGAACTTTCACTTATTCTAGCTACTGAACCAGTGATTAAGAAAAGGAGTTTCCAGGAGCAGCTGGATGGCTCAGTCAGTTGAGCATCAGACTTTGGCTCAGGTCATGATCTCACAGTTCATGGGTCCGAACCCTGCATCAGGCTCTGTGCTTGACAGCCTGGAGCCTGCTTCAGATTCTCTCTCTCTCTCTCTCTCTCTCTCTCTGCCTCTCCCCCACTTGTGCTCTGTCTCTCAAAAATAAATAAATGTTAACAAAATTTTTTTAAGTAAAGGGGTTACTGAACCAACCTGAGGATTTAGAAACTTTGGGCTCCTCCTTTTTGCACTTAGCTTTTTTCAGAAAAGGGAAACAAGAACCTCTTCCAAACCTCTCCCACACATACTAAGTTGCAGGTAGTTTCTCTATTACTTTCTGCAGTCTAGGTCGCTGGTCAATTACAACAAATTCCCACTGACCAAGGGGGTTTGGAGAGCAGCCAGACTAATTTTGATCAGTTATGCTTACCCATAGAGCACGGAATGGTTACCAGTTAGGAAGAGAGAGTTTTTTCCTAGACAGGAGCCAATCTAAATATTGGCTTTAAATTGGCAATAACTTGGGGGTGGGGAGGAGCAGCCATTTCAGATACAGAGTAGACTATTTGCTACTCCCAATCTGTAGGTAAGGAAACTCAAAATTTTGTCAAAAGTCACCCAGTTGGAGATGGTTTTAGAGCACATCTTCTTTCTCTGGGGCTTCTTGCAACATACCACAAAACAATAAGACTTTATGAAAAGAGAATGGTGAAATGTGGCGCTTTTTATCATTCTATATCAACATTTCCAACTTCAGTTATTACTCTTAATAGTAAGCAATATCAGAAAAAACATCTTCACTTCTTAGAACTTTCATGATCTGCACAGTGTTTTATTGAGAAAAAATGAACCAGATAGTACCCCTCTGTCTTGCCATTCAGTCTCAACTATGTTCTAAGACACACGAACTGGGTAGGAAGATATCCCAGGCAAGAGGAGGTTAGATCAACACAAAGTCTAGTGAATGATAGATAGAATGCAGATGGTTCTGGAAATCATCATGAATGGAGAGTTAACCTCAGATCTGCAACCCTAAAGGTGAGCATCTAGGATTCTCTACTAATTCCCCAGTGTAGTTGACTGAGGGCCCTTGCTCCAAGTCCCCTTGAAATCCACCCATGTCTCTGTAACAAGACCATGCTTTCCATGAGCTTCTCCCAGTCAACAGTGCAGCATAGACACTAAGCAGACTTGTTCTGGGTCTCTTCTGATGGGTGACTTTGGCACAAAGACTCCCCATGGGCCTCATCAAACATTCCCAGAACTTCATGTAGTCTACGGCCTTTCTTTCTCCCCTCTCTTCCTCACAGCAATACATCATGGTCTGATGTCTCTCTCAAGTTCCCTTGGCTCCCTCCCCATCACCCCCCACCAGCATCCCCCTCTAATTCATCTATTGTACATCCAAGCTCATCTTGATGTCTGCCCCTCAGAGACCCAGACTAAGGCACACACTAATCCACTGAAAGAGGATCATGTCAATACACCAAAGACAAAGTACATAAATGTCATCACCACCACCAAATATTCTGAGCAAGTCATTCATTAATCTCAAGACAAACCAAGTTGCCCTCCAAGAAATTCAGTTGCATTTCTTTGGGTTTCTGCAATATCTGATACTGTACAGCCTTCCATCTTTTAGTTAATCTTTCTATCCATCCACCTGCATATGTTGTGCAGTTAATTTTCCTGAGATGTTGCTCTTATCCTACCTCTTCCCTGCTTGTTCTTCATGATGGCTTCCCCAGACATCCTCAAATCCATCCACTGGGAGCATTCCTCATGAGTCAAAAGTGACCCTGGTGTCCTGGTGTGAAGACCATGCCTTCTTTCCTTCAATGGGAGTCAAGAGGAGGCATAGGCTCAGAGTATGTCATAGCTTCCCCAGATCTCTTCACATCCATTTATAGGGGCTAAGAGAGGGCCACAGACACCTTCCCATCTATACCCCAAGTCATGGCTTTGCCACCACAATGGTCCATTTTTGCTGTTTATGGCAGTCATTGCAAGAGGCCCTAGATTCCCAGGGCACCCCTCACCCCTCACATTCTAATCCCTAGAAAACTCTGTACATCTGCTATTTTGTTCTCAATTCCACCTTTTTCATTTTAGACACCATCCCCAGTGCTTCAGGAATTCACTGAATGCAAAATCTGCATTCTCAACCTCTGCTCTGAATCCCAACTATCTGGGGCCCGGCTTCCCTACAGCCAGCACAAGAAGAAGCAGTTCACCTCATGCACCTCGCAGTCCTGGATTTAGAGCAAGAGTAGGCCTCTTCTGGGGTGCCTTGGTGGCTCAGATTCTTGATTTTGGCTCAGGTCATGTTCTCATGGTTAGTGATATGGAGCCCTGTGTTGGACTCTATGCTGACAGCAAGAGGTTGCTTGGGATTCTCTCTTTCCCCCTCTCTCTCTCTGCTCCTCCCCTACTGACAGTCTCTCCTCTCTCTCTCTTTCTCTCTCTCTATTTCAAAATAAATAAACATTAAAAAATAAGTGTAGGCCTCTTCCTTTACTCCCATTACACTGCAAGCCTGCATTTTCTCCTCAAAACTCATGTCTTTGGACTCCACCTCCAACCCAATCACCCTACATGGGTCTTATCGCATCCTGCCTCACTGCCACTTTCACTGGTGCTGCTCCTGCCATCCTTTGTGTTGATGTCAGTATTCACAGTGATAACATCTGTGCTTCTCTGTGCCTTACACACCAGTCTTCCAGTTATCACTCATGTACCTTAACCACTCTCTCTGGGATTCTTCACTACCAACAACTTCAGCCCGGCCTCCATCTGTCTCTATAAGACTCAGCACCCCTGCTTTCCAGCCTTTGCACAAGTGAGACCTTGTGAGGCCTGCCATGACCCCCAATCAGTATGGCGACCAGCCCCACCCTCTACATACATACCTGCTCATCATATGCGGCTCATTTCCCCTCGACCACGCATCACTTTTCTTACACTCTTAACATTTACTTATTGAGTCGGTTGTTTATTGTCTGTCTCCTCTCACCGCCCACCCCACTCCCCCAACATACACTCAAACGTAAGCCAGATGAGGGCAGAGGTTTTTATCTAATGTATCCCAAGCTCCATAAACGGTGCCTGACACACTCAACAAGTGTGTGGTGAATTAATGAGTAACTGAATGCTCAAGAGTCTACCATTTCCCCGCTATGGGCCCCTGGTGTCTACACCTCTCTGCAGCTGGCTCCACCCTGCCTCGTCCAGCTCAGGTGCCCATGCCTGTCTCCACAGAGCTGCTCACACAGGCTAAGCCCCACTTCTGCAAGTTGCACATGGTGGTTTTTCTTACACAAGTCCTCCTCCCTCCTCTCCCCTCCTCAATGCCACCCTTTCATGGAAACACAAGCCCATTACCCACCTCCCCCCTGAGTCACCCTGACTCACCTCAAGCCAGGTGACCTTCCCTGTTTTGACCTTAAATGTCCTCCCACAGCCGTGGAGAAGGCCCGGGTGCCCTGGGGGTTCAATAAACACTTGCTGACTATTGCCATCACATGTGACCAACTCCAAAGCCAAAGAGTGAAAAGACAAAAGCTAACTACAAAGTTTTGAAAATTTTTTTAAATTTAAGAATAATTGTTAAAGTGATTATCTTTATTTCAATGGAGACACAGAAAAAGAAGTAAATACAAATCCTGGTCCAAACACTCAGTGAAAACTCTTATTAATATCAGGCGTATTGTTTCCCTTCTTTCACATGTACACATATGCACACACTTGTGCGTACATACATGCAGATGTGTGCAGTCAGGCTGGGGCACAACCTCACGTCCCACTTTCTTTTATTGAGCATTATGTTGTCATCTTATTTCTGTGTTGGTGAAATGTATTTAGAAGCATTGGAGAAACTGATAACATAGCGCCACATTTTATACCATAATTTACTTAGCTTTTTCCCTATTTTTACATGGTTAAGTCCCATTTTCCTTTTATAAACAATGTTTGTTTTTTTAAAAAAAATCTCTGTCCACTTTTTGGGCTGTTTCATTAGCTAGATTCTAATTAACATGCCTAATCTAGCTAGCTAGATTCTAGAAAATGAAACCTCAATGTCACAGGGGATGAAGTTTCCAGGTTCTTGATATATTGTCAAATTCTCATTCAGCCTTCAGAACCCTTCAGGTCTCAGCTTACATGTCACTGTCCCAACCTTTTGCTGTCCTCAGCTTAACTACCTACCCTGCCCCCACCTCTTGCTCCCAGCAAATTTGTTTTGAGAGCTCTTGTCACAGTTTAACATACTACATTTATTAGTGTGTTTATTTAATTAACGTTGGCTTCTGCCTTTGAACTGCAGTTTTTATAAGAATATCAATGTCTTGTTAGTTCACCAGTGAACACACAGTGACACACATTGGTATACATTCACCTCTGAATGAGTGAATGAATGCGTGAATACATGTATCGTCAAGACACAGGTGCACATGGCGTGAAGCGAGTTTGGGGATTTGGACTGCAGAGAAGCGGGAAGATACAGCATTGCCCTCAGGCAAGGGGGCCCATAATGTTCCTTGCAAGACTCTTCCCTCTCAGCATCTGAGAAGTAGGTGATAATTAGAATTGAATGTCTACCACCCCTCAGACCTCAGCTTTGCTTCCCTTTTTCTTCAGACCTCAGCAGCAGCCAAAGACTTCTAGGATTCCCTTATTGTGTAGTCTGAAGTCCCTAAAGAGCTTTGCCCAGTGTCCACCTGCTTCTTGTCCTAATCAACATGCCCAGCCTTTTCAGAGGCGGTTGGTTTTTGTTCACACAGCACATATTTTGGGCTTGGAAATGGGATAGGTGTCTCACTCCTTACTGACACTTCCAGGTCATGATTCCTCCTTTCTCCATAACCTCCCACCCCACCCCCAACACACACACACTCCTTTGAAGCTGTTAATTAGATATAATATGTGTTATTTCACTCTTGGTGATGGTTTTCTATCAATCTCCATTCTGTGAAGATTTTAGCACCGGAATTGCTGTCTCACAACCATATTTATTGTTGCTGATTTCAACACCCACGAAGAAGATCCTACTAACATATTGGTCTCTCTGTTCCTTGACTGCCTCACCTCCATTGATCTCGTCTTCTGCCTCACAGTCACACCTATCAGTATTCCCTCCAAAACTCTCAAAGTGCCCACTCACTGCTGACTCCAATTCCCCAGCTCCAACCATTCCTTGACCGGAATCCATTGACCAACATTGTTTTGTGTCCTTACCTGACTCCTGTCCTCACTTTTCTCCTTGTCCAGCTCTGATCACGACTGTGGAAACTCTCTTGCTTCTCTCTTAGCCACCCTCCCCTGACAGAACACTAAGCCTGGCCCCCTTACCGTGCCATGAGTGTACCAGGCACTCTGCTGCCTCAGGAGTTTGCACTTGCGGTTCCTTCTGGGCATGCTCTTCCTTCAAACAGCCACGTGGCTCCCTCACCTCTTCAGATCCCTGCTCAACTGAGATCCCTGTCTGCTTGAAGTAGCAGCCCCCTCGCTCCCTTTTCATTTTCCATCCCACAATCCTCCTTTACTTTCTTCCTGCCAAGTTTCACGCTCTGTTATATAGCTATTCCCCACTAGAACGCAACTGTAACATTTACTGGCGTATTCTCAGCATCTAGCACAGCACTTGGCGGACTACGGGAGCTATAAATGAATGAATGAATATGAGATAATTATCTTTCCTAAACTGACTCCACATTCTACATTGCACATTTCAGGCCATATAAAGTGGCATCTTCCTTAAAAATCAATATTGGGCTCTTCATGGCCTTACAATTACCTTGAACGAATCACACAAACAGGATATCCGCGATTTTCAATTAATCCAGAGGGAACACCTAAAAGGACTGAAGATAGGCAGCAGAGATACTAGCATAGTATATGAAGTAGCCAATCAGAGATAAGAAATCCCTGATGAGCCATCCCCTACAGAATGGAGAGAACATTTCCTGGCTTACGGGAAGGAGAGCCGGAGCCAAGGGAAGTGCCTCATTCAGCTGGATTAGTTATTGGAAACTCGTTTCCTTAGGCCAGCCAGTTCTTCCAGACACTGAGTCTGTGGCTGTCTATGTCTCTTCTCTAGGGGCAGGGGATCAGAGGAGAGGGGACTGGAGCATTGGCCGCTGGCTCCTGCCTCACAACCCAACTGTTCATTTAAAGGAGCAAGGAACTGAGGCTAGACAGGGCCCTCTCAGGGGAACCCCAGGGAGCGTCCCCGGCAGCACTGGGCCTGGGATGCTGCACAAAATGCCTGCTGCTCTGAAACATCTCAGTGGCTGCCAGTGTTTCTCTCTGAGATGCTGAACTGTGTTTGATTAGGATCTTGATTGAAATAAGCCACTCGTTTCCTTGGGAATGTTTCAGAGCTAAAAGTTTCTTTCCATGCATAATTAATATTCTACCTCTTTGAAGATAAATTTTATCTATCCAACTCTATAAATGGATCATTTCCCCCTGGCTATTACTATGTCGTCTCCTTAACAAAAATAAGATAAAATACAAAGAATAATGATATGTAAAGAAAAAAAAATCATCACTAAAAATGATTTACATTTTTATTCCCAATGCGAAAGCTTAAGAATGTTTTTAATGCATGTCCAGCTTGAAACCCACTGCACATGTCTTACAACATTTCGTAACAGGCTTTTCCCATCTGTGCTGAAAACAGCTGATGATTTAATGCAAATTGTTATTGTTTCACAATCTCCCAGTGATCTTTTCTATTTTGTTTCAGGATTTGGGGTCTCTTTTGCATCTGCTTCAGAAATGCGGCTGCTAGGATTGGCTTTTTGTCGTGGCCACTCTGTGCTCCACTATATCCTCTTTTCTTCCTATTTCAGATACTAATTTTATCATTTTTTGAAATTGCGCTGTCTTCAATTTCATGTGACTCTTTTCTGAACGTTAAAACCTGGCTTAGTTAGGAATGAATATCTTCTGGTCTAAGAGATTTAAATAGTGAAGCAGAGGACCCAAAGCATGGAACAGTGGTTATCAACAAGGGAACCAGTGGGGTCTGCAAATCCACATGGAAGCCTGGCATGATCTATTTCAGTAAATATTTGAAATTTAAAACACACTGGCCCTACAATGTGAATAAACCATTTTGTTTATGTCATGTAATGTATATGTTTACAATATGTGATATATGCATATGGAATTTTCAAGTATATGTAAATGGCATGGTGGTTACCAAATTTATTTTCAAGACATTACTACCTTCATCACTCTTTATACATTATATGGTGTTTCTTTTCCCAATCAATGAGTTATCATTAAGTAAGGACCTTAAAATTGTTAAAAACAAACAAACCTCTACTTTTGATACAACTTTACACCGCAAAGGTGGGCTGCTGTCAGAACAATGGGTTTTATGTTCTGATGGAGCTGCTCACCAACTGGCAAGCCATGAACTCTGGGAGTCTCAGTTTCCTCATGTGTAGAACTGGGCTCTCATTTCTCTAACCTGCTTCACGGGGTTTGGAGACTCAGAGAAGATGAGAAAGTTGTGCAAAATTGTAAAGTGCTACATGAACAAATCAAGCAAACAAAGTGGAAGCCAGGGGTGGCCTGTGTACTCTCATTGCAGGTTCAGATTTTGTGGAATCTGAATCTGTAGAATCTGGTTGCCTGAATTAGAGTGGGAGTTCCTTGGGCTCAGATGGGAGTCAAGCCAAGCAGATAAAAGGAAGGAAAGTTTGGAAATGGAGTTGAAGGTTGGGGCACGTGTAGGACAAATTCACTCTGAGGCTTCACAAGGCAAGTTCAAAGGTTTGCATTACTCCAAAATACCCCCCATTCATTGGCGAGCCCTAATCTGACCTGTCTCTGGTTGTTATGTTAATGTCTTCACCCATTTCATCCCAACATAAACAGCGGTGATAGTATGTTGCCACTGACAACTAGAGCTAAATAAAAGCAAGTCAGATATGAACTGAACCCTGAAACCAGATCATTAGCCAAGGTCACGACTGGTTTAGAAATTTGTGTTGTTTTCCTTCCTGTCACTTGCCAGCAATATATGGCACTTTTCCCCCTTGTAGTTTGCAGTCGGCTGGGCCCTGAGCCATGGAGACTGTTTTTAATGGCAAAATCTTCAAAGTTGTACTTAAAATATTTGCATCATAAAATCCTTCATGGGAGCCAAACTTCAGCTTCGGGAGGAGCCTCCTAGCAAGTGGCAAACTTGCCTTCAGAGACCGGAGAAGGGCTCCTGCCACCAGCACCACCTTCCAGCCGTTGATCTGCTGGGGCCGACGACACCCCGGGAATAGAGTCGGAGCATCATGAGACATCCACAGTGTCTGGGAACAAACTCCAAATGGCTTTTCTAAGCCAACAACAGTGTGAGGTGACTCAGCAGTTAGTTGAGCAATTCAGAAAAACGTGTTTTTCACACATTTAATTGATCCTGTGAGCAAATAAGCGCTGAGGATGAAAGATGAGTAATTGTTCAGTCTCGCCGTGGGAGGGCTCTATCCTCGTTTCTTGTACTTTCCTCCTGTGTCCAGTACGGAATGGATCTTCCTGGGGAGTGACAGGCCAATGCACATATTATTTGCTTTAAAAAATTTAAAATCAGAAAATAAAAACTTATATTTACATCTGAATTCAGAAAGGAAGAAAAAAAAATCTTGTCTTCAGCAAAGGATGCCTGATCTTATAGGACTCATAATGGCAGCCTTTCAAAATGAAATTCTCTAATATGGGGTTTAGCCTACAGAAATGAGACGTATGAACACAGGACACCCATGTATTTTTTACTTTGCTGAATGGGATATGAAAACTCGAGGAAGAGGAAGAACAGGGGATGAGCACTGGCTGGGAAGATGGTGAATTTTGGAGAAAAGCACCCATCTAATGGGAAATAAGTCCCTTCTACATGGAGTTCAATGACACTCTCCCCCCTTCCCCATGAGATTTAAGGTAAAATATCAGTTTCTTGTTAAAAAAAAAAAAAGCTTATGCTCAAAATTATAACCCTCATCCTCCACACATTAAAAAAAAATTAAATTTAATTCAACCAGCATTGTGATCTAATCATTACTCAGAGCTGAAGGTGGCTTTCCATTATAGCATCTCCGTCACTCTCACTTTCTGACCTGTGAACGTTCTTATTAGCTGCCTTATTAAGATGATATCCTGTGTCTGAAGTAAGAAAAGAGGATTATCTCCTTACCTGACATGTCACCAGTGGAGTAATCTTTGTTAAAAAGAAAAGGAAAGGAAAGGAAAGGAAAGAAGAGGAGAGGAGAGGAGAGGAGAGGAGAGGAGAGGAGAGGAGAGGAGAGGAGAGAAAAAAGAAGAAGAAAAGAAGAAAGAACTGAGTTACATAGACATTTACATTTTTGGCACACTATATGATCCACAGAAGACATCCATAATGGGATATACTTAGAGGTAATTAGATGAACCTTAGTGACTTATTCTTCCAGGACGAGCAAACAAAACCAGAAGCAAAGTACTATCTGCTTCATCTTAGGTTGATTTTAACTGGGGCAAGACCTGGGTGTCAAGGACTCATAGGATGAAATAAAGAACACATTAAACTAACCAGAAAAATATAGAATTACATACGCGTTTTACATGTGCTATATATGCCCATTACACTCACATGCAAACACGTGTACTTTCTAATAAAAACTATTGGAGAAAGGAGGGAAGTTTGGAAGATGGTGGCCCTATTTGGGTTAATCACCAGCAATGATGTGAACAGAGAAGCCTTGTCCCTTCCCTCTGGCCTTGTTTTCAGACTCATGTGGGAACAGGATCACAAAAGCACACTGCTGGCCAAGTGGTCAGCTCTGTTCACTTATTTGCTGCCCTTCTTCAAAATGGGTTTGCAGTTAAATCAATTGCCCCCACTCAAAGAAACAGAAAATTCGTTTGGTTTATGGTCCTTTATTGGATACATTTGACTTCTGTGGCAGAAGTGAGAAGCCAAGGTGCCACTTTCCTTCCTATTAGTGGGACAGCCCTATCAGCCATGGGATGCTTTGACTTCTGAACTGTCTTTGGTCTAACCAGCCACAGGGAGAAGAGATGGGTGATAGTGTTTAACTTACATATGATACAGAGGTCTTATATCATATTATCTTATAAACTAATTATAAGTATTTATAAGACTTTATATAACCTTGATGGACTGAGTGGTGATAATGTAACCGTGGGACCATCTTTACTGAGGGACAACAGAGTCACTCCGCTCCCATCCTCATCTGAGTGTGGGCCTTGGTGGTGCCACTGACCCCCTTTTGTGACTTGGGACTACCCCCCCCCCCCCCCAAGGCCATAGATCCCAGTGCCCATGCTGACTACCCTTGGCCTGGCTCTTGCTGTAGATATGCTCTTCCCGTGATCCTGCCGGGGCCTTTGGAATTGCTCTGGAGCCAGAGGTCAGCCATTTGGACAAGACTGCTCTGTAGAGCATGTCCCCCTTCTGTGCTGACTCATATCTAGTCCTACTTCTCTCAGTGTAGCTCAAATTGTCAGTTTTAATCTACAAATCCCTTTGTGATTGGGGTCCCCCAACATACAATATTACCTCTCCTGCTCCACTTCTCACTGTCTGTTGAGATAAACAACCTGTGAGTTTTGGCATTTGCAATGGGCCTCCTGGTCAGTGAGAAAATTAACAAATCTGTCCATCTTCTCTTTTCTACTTCCCCACACCTCGCATGCATATAAGAACCAAAGACGTGCCATTTTTTTGGCTTGCTACACACCTCTCATAACTAATCCTGAGGTGACAGAATTGGATTTAGTGACAGGCCGAAGGCTGCTATGACAACCAGCTGATGCAGGCACCCCACACGGAGGGAATTTGCAACAGGTCTGTGCAAAGCTTGCCCTTTGCGGGAGGCGGGGGGGTGGTGGTGGTGGTGGGGGTGCGCACAGGGATATTTGTGCGCAAGACGCATCTAGGGTAGATCTAGTGCCCTTTATGCCTTCAAAGTACCGTATACATATTAATGCATCTAAAAGATATAGCAAAGCCTCATTGTGTAATTTGGAAATAAGAACTGGCTGGTATTGAAAGTGGAAAAGAATCTGGACTTTTCTCTGGGCTCATGGTACGCAAGGCTAGGACTCCCTCAAAATGTTTGGCTTGCTGAAATGATCCAGAGGGAGCAAAGGAAAATAATGGGAATATTATGTAGCTTTCTGAATAATTTTTCTTTTATTTAGCTGTAGAGTATTGGCTCCTTCAATTCCAAATTCCCCAGGCTTCTTTTGGCAGCCTGGGCCTTCCAGTAAACTCATTAAGCAGGTCCTTTTCTCTTTCTTGTGCCCTCCTCAGGTGTTCAAGTAAGCAGTCAATCATGCACTTCCATCTCTGCACACAGATATAAGGAAACTTTCAACTTTTTCTAAATACGAAAAAAGAAATCACATCTGCTAATATACTTAAAAAAAAAATAAATGAACAACCCAAAACCCAGCTAGGAGTTTCCACAGGAGCACTAGAGACACCACAAAGAACAGGAAGAAATATGCCTTTTATTAGAAGTCTCATATGTACAGGGAAAGCTGTTTCTCACAGCTCAAGGAAGGCTGTAAGAAAAAGCTGCTGTCATCCAAGGTCACTGTGCTTACATTGGTAACACCATTTAAACATTGCCACACATTATGAACACATAGAACCATATAACAGAAATGCAAAAGAGACACAGGTACGTGTGGACACTTCACATATTTTCTAAAAACAAGTGGACACAAAAATACAATGTGCCAGTAAAAAAAAAAAAAGGCATATCGGTACATGTCTTTTTTTGTTTGTTTTCTCTTTTTTTGTTAATACATGGTGTGCTGAGCTTTCATCTCAAGCTTTCTTCACATCGGGATTTGCAGGCACTTTAGCAACCCAGCCATGGTTCACAACACATGACGTTCAGACGGACAGCTGAAAACACAGGAGCAATCGAGGTCCTTGTGACCCCCACACACATTACAATATTGACATGAGAGCAATCTTTTGTTACCACTGTTTGGTGATATAACAGCTTTCCCCTTATCTGTCTTCGTTTTGTGGCAGAATTATCTAGTAGCATGGATGGCATCACCAGGCAGAGATACAGCATCTGGGTGTGCTAGACAAACGTGATTTCCAACTGACTTTAAAAACTGTAGCAAGCCGATGAGTTTTTAGAATCCCAAAACGACCGTCTGATTTATCTTTGTCTCACTCTATGCCCTTCCTGCCAACCTGTCAAACGAAAACTAATTAAAATAATTACTGGGATGTTGTGGGCCAGAAGCTCATCCTGGGAGAATTCTTTTCTTAGCTACCACCTCCCACGTCATGATATGCACAGGGCCGGTGGGCAGGCTCCATTCTTCCCCAACCAGAAGTCACTCCCTGTCCCTCGTCCCCCACACAGAGCTGCACTGACTCAACACACGTGTCAGGAACATGACCGAACAAGTGTATTTATAAACACAGACTACAATGATCGCTTTATTGGTAATGTCGAGTTATAAGGCAGTTGCAAAAGGACCCCCATGATAACCAGACAGTGTTGGATATGGCTTAGCTTCTTTACTAGGATGAAGGAACTTTCCTGTTGCAAGGAGCTGGGAGAGAACAGGGAAAACCACACTGATTACAAAGTACCATAAATGACTGTGCTGTGAAGTACCATAAAGCCCCAATTTCTGGTGTATGTCACCCACTTTGATCCACCAGAGATTGGGATGTCGCCTCACATCAAAGAAAACCGAAAGGGGAGAAGGAGGGATCAATATCACCTTCAACTTCAAGGTAATTTGTCACAAGTTGTAGGGGGCTGTAACATAAAGCCATGAACATCTCATGGGGGAGGTGAACATTCCTGGTACTCCAGAGAGGTGCAGAGCATGTGAATGCCTCAAACAGATGATTGTCAGATGGTGGGAAATCCTTCCATGAAATAGACACTTGAGACATAGTGGCAAAGACATTAAGGCCTTCCATTTCTTCGCCCATACTGCTTAAAGGCACTGATACCAACAAACAGAAAAATTCCATAGTACCATCAAGGTTTTAAAAAAACTCCCAAAATACAAGTCTTCATAAGAAAATGTCCTTTATTGCATGACATGAAGTCTCCACTCTTCTCCTGTTCAGGAATAGAAGGGTTTCCCTTTCTCAGGAGTCTGGAGTCTGTTCAGCCTAGCGACCTGAGAAGGGGAGGGGGGCACGTCCTGCCGGAAGGGCCCCTTGGGAGGGGTGTAATTGGGGTCCTGGACTTTCTTGTATGAGTCATAGTTGTTAAGCCCCTCGGGAGGAGGAGGCTGCTTCTTCATCTGTTGCTCTTTCCGCCTCTGTTCCTGGCGAAGGAGCTCCTGGGTCTCCAGCATCACCCTGGCGTTGAAGCCGTGCCCGCCCAGATAGCCGTTCCTGGAGCCCTGGTAGCTGGAGTATCTGGGGTTCTCCTTGGCACTCTGGAAGCCTTCCCCAGGGGGGTAGTTCTGCTCCCAGGAATCCTGGGACACAGAGCTGGCGTTTTTCCTGCTTTGCCTAGAAAAGCAAATCCCAAAGGTTAGTGTGAGGCTTGGGAGAAGGGGAGAGAGAGAAAGGAAAGGGAGAAAGGAGGTGGGGGAGGGGGGAAGTGGAATATGCATTTGAACCTCTCAACCAATAGTGCTGCACTGCATTCGTGTGTTAGCCACAGTGATGCGGGCTGGAGGATTAACACAGGACTGTCCTCAGCAAACAATGGCTAAACAGGACAGAGCACTGAGGGCTTGGGTGGCTATCCAAAAGTAAGGGTCCTCCTTCTGTGTCTCCGTAGGTACTACTGATTCTGCATAGGGTAACAGTACCTCCTGCAATTCAGACACACTGGCAAGACTCTGTACGGGGGTATTAGTGATCTGGCAGCTTCTACCCCAGCAGGAATTGCTCGTTTTAGAATGTTACAATTCAATCCTAAACAAGCAAAACAAATATTTTACACAGCTGCCACCATAATGCCCGAGACACTAGCTAATAGGAAGTACATGTAATGGATTACAATATGAGTTCAGTTATGAAAGATTTAAGTCTAGACTCCTATATGATTAAAAATGCAACAGGCAGTCCCTTAAAGTCCTGGCTTTCGAGATGTATACGTCAGCAACCGACACTCTCCAGCATATATGCTCATCAGGCCTGTAGAACCTGGGAAGTCTGTAAAGTAAGCACTATTTTCCTACACACCATACCCTCCCTGAAGGCAGGGATAACCTACTTAACTCCCATTCTGTCACTCCAGGATAGGGAAATAAATCAGAGCCATATAGAAATTTCCAAGTCTTAGCACTTCTGCAATAAAGTTGCACATCATTTCAGGAAACATTATTGTTTTGAAACATCTTTAATTTACTATCAAGTCTCTAGATGCTTTTATGAATTTACAATAAGATTGGCTATGATAAAATAAAACAATTTGTGCCAGAAAGGAAGACATGTCCTAATTTTTCGCCTTAAAAATGGAAGAGAGGAAGAGAGAATTGAGTAATAAAACAAAATATATTGCTCCATTTATCAATAAGAAAATCATTTGGCGACAGTATGTATTGCTCAGGCTTTCACATCAACACACACAACATGACAGGATGTTCAGAAAGACTCTGAAGGGAAAATGCGATCTATGCAGACACTGGGGCTCTCACAGGAATGAAGCATTTGCATTTTTGAACATTGAGAAGTGCCATCAGTATGGTTTGGGATGAAATCTCCCCATTTTCCACATGGCCTTAAATGTAGTTGGGGGTGTCCAGCATCATCTCTGGATATGACTGTGATTAACTGAACAGTGTCCAGTATCTTTATCTGGTTCTCTTTTAATGGGAATCAGACCATTCGTACAATCAGCCCAGGCAAGAATCCTTAGATTTGATGGAATAGTTTATTTGCCTAAAGCACTGATTATCTTCACTTAAAAAGTCATAAATTAATCTGCCCAGGGACATGAATGATGGAAAGTGCCAGCACGAAACCAGGGATTTGACATTAATCATGAAACTTTAATTAAAACAACGAACTTGTTACTGATGTTACAGCAACAAAAGTGGAATTCCTTCATGGGTTAGTAATCAATTTAAAGATAACCAGAAGTAGGCCACAGAAATTTCACCTCTTTTTCATCCTTAGCCTACTGAGATCCACTAACCCTCTCCAGCCCCCAACCCCCAACTCTATAAAGCCCAAGGCTTCGCTCTATGGCTCTCATGCACCGTAAGCTGAGTTTTGAATCATTTCAGGAAGACAGAGTCTTTTTTTATTTAAACACATCAAGAAGTCACTAAAGGTTTGTTAGGGACAGAAATTATGATGATGTGAAAGAAGAATTTCTTGTAGCTAAAATTTTCTTCAAACTAAGCCGTCTAGAGGGAAGAAAGAAGACCTCACAGAGGGTTGAAGTAAGATATGTGGGGAAAGAACATATACATAGATACAGGCACACAAACACATATATACACATGTTTCCGTGGTAAGTGTGGTATCAACAAGCTCTCAATTAAGGAGAGGACAAGAAATGATCAGATCATAGAGAAACTCGAGAAAAGAGCAGACAATGAAAGTTTTCTACATGATGCTTAGGTTCAGGTAGATAGAGATTCCAATCCTGTCTGCCACTTGCCGGCTGTGTGACCCCAGGAGGGTTATACTGTTTGGGCCCAAGTTGTCTCATCTGTGAAACAGGCCAGATATCTAACCTCAGAGGATACAGGGAAAAATAAGTGAAATAACACATGTAAAATACTTAGAAAAGTGTGTCACACAGTAAATGGCTGACTAATGGGTGCTGGAAGAGTAGTTTGAAGGCAAAGTCACTTTGTCATCAAAGATTAGCCTCTGGGTTTTGGGAGACATCTTTGTGACCAACGGAAAACAATAAACAAAATATTAGCTTTCCAGGGTGCCTGGGAGGCTCAGCCATTAAGTGTCCGGCTTCAGCTCGGGTCATGATCTTGTGGTTCGTGGGTTCGAGCCCCATGTGAGGCTCTGTGCTGACAGCTCAGAGCCTGGAGCCTGCTTCGGGTTCTGTGTCTCCCTCTCTCTCTGCCCCTCCCCTGCTCATGTTCTCTCTCTCTCTCTCTCTCTCTCTCTCTCTCTCTCTCTCTCTCTCAAAAATAAATAAATATTAAAAATTTTTAAATAAAAATTTAAAAAAATATTAGCTTTCCATCCTTTGTGAGAAGGATTGGGTAGAAATCAAGAAGCAGGGAGAGGCACCAAAGAATAACTGAAGAAGCTTCTCTAAGTGAAGACAACTCCACTTTCTGAGAGACTGGAAAGAAGCTTTTTACTGTCCCATGATTGCTTAGTCAAAGGCCACAAATAACAACAGCAGCAATCTCTGTTCACTGAATTTCTTTATAACCAACAGACAGGTGTGTCTGGTCCTAGAATGAGCCTACTAGAGTTTTCTGAATCCACTCAGGGCAAATGCCCTGGTTTGGCAATAGCTATCACTTAATGATTGTAACTGCTTCCAGTATGGCTTGAAGACCACCATCATGTAGACCATCATCTTACACCAAAGACCCAATGCCTCAGGAAAGCAATTTAGTCACTAAGGTGAGGAGGACATAGAAGGATGAAGAAAGATATAAATACCAAGGCTGACAAGTTGACAAGCAGCTGAGAGACATAATAAATGGCCCTGGTGGGGAGACCATGTCTAGGTGCGGAAGACAGAGGGGAAGTGAGGTGTACAGAGCAGAGAAGTCTACCACCAACAGATGGGAAGCCATGGAGAAGGAAAGATGAAGAGCAAATGGAGAGTCAGCAGGAGAAGAAAAAATACATATATTTCATAAAGGATCTTCAGTAAGTCTTTCTATCAGTGACTGTAACTGAACATGCTTCTACTCAGTTTTAGAGTTGCCTTTTGAACACTAAGACAGTAATCTAGAAATTTTAAAAGGATTAAAGAAAAGAGAGTAAAGAAGAAAAAAGAATAAGTAGTTTAGGAATAAAAAAAAATTTTAAATGAGATTTAAGTGTGGGTCCTCTCAGGTCTCCTTTCCTCCCGAACTAGTGATACGACTTGACTAGCATCCCTTACCGACATTTCAAAATATAATTTGAATTCCGTCTATAAGTTGGTTATTCACAGTGAGAATTTACACACCACTTCGGCTTGTGTACGTCCCTTCAGTTCAGACCCCTTTCTCTAGTGCTACTGGTACAAAGTCTTGACCATTTGTTTTATTTTACGCTCCACTTTTCAAGAGAACTTCTGTTGTGTGTGAAGTCTTTTTGGTATTGAATGCCATACCAACTTGTTTAGACAAAACTCTGCTGTCAACATCTGAAAAGCAGAGGTCAAGGGTCTTTGAAGAATATCACATGTCAGAAATCTGGTTTTGACTCAAGCCCATGTAGGTTCTTGCTATCTCCCTCTGAGCTCCTCTTTGGTCTTGTTACCTTCCTCCGGATCTCCGCACACAGCCTTTGTCAAGTGGTGCCTAAGCTGGGTGTGGCTCAGCATTCCTAAATCTTCCCACAAATATACACTCCCATCCAGAAACTGTTCTCTAAAGGCAGAGAACAGGCTGTAGGGACCTCCCAGACCTCTTGCCTGAAACAACTTTTTCATCGTGGGATTTCTGCTTTTGTCATATCAACACAGAATAAAATGCCTAGTAGTAATAAGGGGGCTACGCTGAACCCAGAGGGAGTTTTTATTATTTAGGGAAACACTCCAGACGGCAGCAGTACCAGCAGCAGCAACCCTCCCTTCCATGAATTAGATCCTTCTACCAGGTGCTTCAGAAGGGAGAAGGGGAGCGAGGAAGGGCAGCCTAGAGGAGGAGGTGGAAAAGACAGCGGAGCATCAGTTTGGAATATGGAGCTACCTGGGAACACGACCAGGAGAAAGTCAGTGATCCCTCTTTGCCCTCTTCCCCAGGACTGGGACCCTGGCGGTTCTTCTCACGCCAGGCTGTGTACACTTCTGGGCCCTCACCCACCATCTCTCCCACTTCCCTTCCTCAGCCTTGTGCATTTCCCACCTCACTCCACCTCTTACATGTGCTTTCTGATATTTCTCCTCCATTTCTTATACTCTCAAACACAACTAAAATTTATGAAGTCAAACAATTTGCCAATCAAATAAGATCACAGCCCCTGCACAGGCAATGTCATTCGCATAGGCCGTGATGTGCTACTGACCGTCAGGTATGTCAATCCATCGACCTGATCACACTCATCCATCTGATGGAAAGCAAGCCAAATAGGCAGGGTGGAGGGATTTTATACAGAAGAACCTTTATGTATAATCCTGGAATGTTTCACATTTGATGCATGGGGCTGGTTCATACAGCGGCCATCTTCCATATGCTAAGGGAAGTAGAACGCAGAGAGGAACTTTGCACCTACACCCACTGACATTCCAGACTTGGGAACCAAAACCCTCAGTAGCAATGAGCCTTATGAAATCAGGGTTTAGGGAACGGGCAGGTATGGGTTTGAATTCTGGCAGAAATTATGGACCAGCTGTGGGACCTTGGGGGAAGTTACTTAATTTCTCTGAGCTGCTTCCTTGTAAGATAACATGTTCAAGGTCCTGTCCAGACCTAAATTTCAGTGACTCTTACCCAGAGTGGGCTAAATAAATATTCTCCTATGTGAAAGAAAAAAAGCAATTCTCTTATTTAAAAGAAAAAAATAATTTAGTTTTCAAAGGAGATAGAGCTTTCTAGATGAAAAAAGAACAACTGAATGAACAATACTACAATACTAGTAAACTACCATCAGGAGAATGACGCTACTCATCCTGGTAGATTTTCATTCACACCCTCATTCCCTTGTCTGATCCACGTCAATGTAGCCAAGTCCCTCGCTGTTATTATAGGGATTATTTAACATTTACAGGGACTCATCCTTATTAAAAATTAGAAGCAAATCAAGACCACTTTTGTATAGGTCAGTCAAGTTTACACAGAGAAACATTGCCTCCACACTGCTCTGCTCAAAATCAAAGCAATCTACTTGATACAAACATGGTAAGTGGATTTTTTCCACCAAAATGTTTTTGTCACCTGGTTTTGAAATAGAACAAATGCCTGTAAGAATTGTGATTATAGGAGTGAATCATAGGAAGTTTGGGAAGATGAGTATTTTTAAATAGGTACTTTTATTCTTCACTGTGCAGGGAGGAAATACTCAGATGGGAAAAGGGCTATCATTTCAGGGTATTAGGGCTCGGTCACCTGAGTGCTCTCCAGGCCTTTGGCAGAGAACCCGTGGGGCTGAGGTACCTCCTTGGGGGGAGCACGGCAGACACCCCCCCCCCCCGGGCTAGTCTGCTCATGAGGTGGGCATCCCTGGGACTCTGAGGATCCGCACTGAACAAGTGTAAGGATGGCAGGAGAGCAAGAGAGATCCTACCTGGGCACAGACCGTGGAGCACCGTCCCCCCCCCCTCCCCCCCCCGCCCCGTTTCACGGAGCTCTGGGTTTACACAGCATCAGACACTCTAGTCACCCCACCAGCCAGGCAAAATAAGCGTTAGCTTTCCATTTTTCAGATGAAGAACCCGTCCGGTCCGCGGCCACCTGGGAAGTAGAAGAACCAGTACCAGAGCCCGGGTGTGACCCCTCAGCCCGATGCTCCTATGGCAGATCATCTCGCTCGCGGTTAGGGAACTTGGGGGTGACAATGCCGGCCTCTCCTGCCACACTTTTCTTTCTTCCGGGGGGCTTCTTTCCAGGGGTCAGATGGGGGGCAGGCTGAGCAGCGCCCTCTGCCTGCCGGCTCCCGCAGGACGAGCGCGTGGAGGAGGGGCTTCCCGCGGGGCCGGGCTGGGACTTACCGGGGCAGGGAGCTGTACTGGCGCTGGGCCTGCTGGAACCCCTCGCGCTCCTCCTGCCGCTGGCGCTGCATCTGCACCTCCACCGACACCGAGTGCCTGCCGCTCTGCGCCGCCGCTCTGGAGTTGGGCTGAAGGGCAAAAATGCGACACGCTTAGCGAGAGAGGCAGTCTGGCTATCATGTGGCCGGCCGGTGGGCCTCATTCCGATTCTTAAGGATTGACCTAGAAACATGTTACAGATGTGGTGAGTTTTTAAAAAGCCAACTGCAGTTTTCCCAAGTGTGAGAAAAGAGGTTATCTATTTGCTTTTATGAGCCCCAAATAAGCATCTTAAATTTTGATTATGGCTTCAGAATGGTCTGAAATTGAGAGGCCAACTTTTCTTTCTCTTTTATTTAATGTTTATTTTTGAGAGAGAGAGAGCGAGCGAGCACAGGGGAGGGGTAGAGAAAGAAGTAAGGGACAGAGGATCAGAAGCAGGCTCTGTGCTGAGAGCCGTGAGCCCGATGTGGGGGCTCAAACTCACCAGAAGATCATGACCTCAGCTGAAATCAGACCCTTAAGACTGAGCCACCCAGGTGCCCTGAGGGGTCAACTTTTCCAGTCTTCCTGATGGTTTGGTAAATACCAACATTAGACACCAGTTTGCATCCCCTGTATATCCAGCAAGTACAGGGGAGCAAGGCTCCTCAGGAGAGCATAAGATGCCAATGTCAAAAATAAATAAGTAAATAAATTTTGCTACAATAATTCACAGAAGTGGGAAAGTCCATGGGTGTGCACTTGCAAGTTGGCTGTGCTGGTGAATTTTCTCAGCGGTTACCTATTTTAGGCTAGCAGTAGGGCTACAATAGAACTCATTCCCCTTCTCCTAAGGGGTGATGGCTAAATTCTGAATGGAGATTCGTTGACATTAGGCACCGTTCGCCATGTATAGGTCTCCTCCAACCCAGGGGTGGCAGTCAAATGGAAACACTCATCAAAAGAATAAACCCTAACAGCTAACAGCTAACAGCTCCTTGAATTGGTTATGAGACAATACATTTTCCCTTACTTATTAGGAAATGGCATTTTTACCTAGGTTAATTATACCCTATAGAGAAATTTCTACTCCTTCTGGCTAAATACTTTGGTCAGCAGGTCATCCACTGATTGCTGCCTCTCAGCAAACTCAGATATTTGGTTGTGTATATTGTGCCATGCAGATCAAGCCCCTGTGGATGCTTCAGCTTCTCACTGACAGTTTTTAGCTTACCTTCTAGATCTGCCCTTTGAAAATGAAAGTTGGTCTGCTCAAAATAGACAACGATGCCTCTAACTCTACAAAACACCCAACAGTGGTTTATCGTAGCATCAGTGACATTCACTAAGTAATCCTTTTTGGCACTTGCTAACCTCTGCTCCCCTTTGTGTGACGCAACATTGTGCAATAGGCATATTCTGAATGAAGAATGCCTCTTAAAAACAAGCTATCGATTTTCTCTCGTAGACACCAATGGCAGACTTTGACTTGATAATAGTTTCCTAAAATAACAGTCTTTGCTTTCATTTGGAGAGTTGTAAGGTAGCATGTGGGCTTGTTACTTAAGGAGTGGCTCCTGTGGTTGGCTTTTGTGTGAACAGAAAGAAAGCATCATCTATTGTTCTCTTTCTGCCTGGCCAGCATTATCTTATTTGTAGGTAAGCAATAATAAGGATTATATGGGGCAAAAATTTCAAAGCATATGGGCATAGTCAGTGGGCATATTAAAAATATCCCGATACAAAAATAATGTGTGAAGAGATTAGGCTTTACAATACCCCAGTCTCTACTAGTGGATGTTTATAACCACACTCACTGGAACAAATGTGTGTTCTGAGACCCGCTCCACAACACCGTTCAAATAACACATCAGTGGTGCCTTGAGCGAGGAAAACACTTTGCCGAGTGAGTTCTGCTTATGTAAACAAAGCGTCAACCAATTGTTCATCAACTACATTAAAGAAGACAGACATTTTCTTCTATTACACTTGATGAGGCTGGCCAAAAAGAAAACTGAGCGGCTCTATTGTTCAGGGTGAGGCTTGGGAAGCTTGAGAGAAGCCACTGGACAGAGGGAAAGCAAAGCAAGAAAATACTACACAATTTTCTTTCCACCCTCAAAAAGAACCACGTTTCCCTTTCCTTTTCACTCAGTATAAGCTATATACATGTGTCAAGCAGTCTTGAGAGATCTGGCATTCTGCAGCAGGATTTAGTAATGGGCTTCTTAAGCTCATGCTGTTCTGTGACACACTGCTTGTGGAGATGTGAAAAGAAAATGCAAGGTCTTGTAGACATTTCAGGTGTATTTTTAAGTTGTTTCTCCCAGAGGCCTGAAAATTTGATTGACAGAAAAAAAAAAAGTTGAAAGGCTTTTGTTTCCTCAACTGTGTGTTTTCTGACACTGTGCACCTCAAACCTTATCCATGGCAAGGACCCAGTTGGATCTTGATGAACTCCAATAATAAAATTATCATCACACAGGATCTGAAAACTTAACATGAGTGAATGAGTTTGGTATTGGCAAACTGACATATTTCATACTAGTCTGCCCACTACGATGACTTTTATTCCATTTCTTTTTTCAAAGCATGCAGAAGGGTAGGTTCTTAAGAAGAATTCCCCTTATCTTTAAGATGAAATGTTACTGAGCCACAGATCTCAAGGAAGATTGTATACATGACCAGCCTAGAGCAACACTGACGTAAGTTTATCCTGGCAAGTTTTATACTTGGCCCGAATCAAAAATAACCTGATTCATGACTTCAATGACGTTCTCATAAAAATGTAAATTGTGGGAGCAGTATTATAATCGACAATCCTGACTTTTAAATACAGTGGTTTCCATCTCTATGGCAGAAATAGAATAATGTGTCTGGAGTCCAAAATAATAAAAATAAAGAAATGAAGAAAGGTAATTTGTAACCCCAGGGAGAAGTTCATGTTTTCAAAAAGAACAGCATTAACAGCTACAACCACAAAGTAACATATATACAGGGAAACACACAGGTAAATTATAATTGTAATAATTCTGGAGATCAAGGGGTGCCTGGGTGCCCAGTCAGTTAAGCGTCTGACTTCAGTTCAGGTCATGATCTCACAGTGTGTGAGTTCGAGCCCTGCGTTGGACTCTGTGCTGACAGCCCAGAGCCTGGAGCCTGCTTCAGATGCTGTGTCTCCCTCTCTCTGTCCCTCCCCCATTTGCATTTTGTCTTTCTCTCTCAAAAATAAATAAACATTAAAAAAAATTTTTTAAATATTAATTCTGGATATCTTCCAGGCAATAATAGCTCTGTTTTCAGAATACAAATCTCAGATGACCTGGCCTTGTTTATGATGAAATTTGTGACAAGCAATGACCTTTTAAGTAAAAAAATTGCCAAGGCTGGCAGGGCCATAATAATGTAGAGGTAGTAAATAGAAATAAATACATGGTTATCTGTTACACAGTACACTGGAGGACCATGATATGTAAATTTCTTCATGGCTTATGTTTAAAGCCACAAGCGAAAACTATGCATGTTGCTTTTATAAATGAGCTGCAAAGTATTGGTCTCTATCATGATTATGGAGAGATAGTATTTATACAATACAAAAAATTATATAAAGTTTGGGAAAGCTACACAATTTGGCTATCACTTATTAGTGTAAAACAAAATATCAAAAATCAGATTTCATTAACTAAACATTTTTCTCAGTTAAATAAAATCATTCTTATTTTTCCAAAATAAGAATATAAAACAAAACCGTTAAGACTAAAGAACAAAAATAACTATACAGCATACAAAGTGTCAGTACCATTTAGAGCCAGGAATATTGGAAGACTTTTAGAGCTTAATCTATGAGTGCATGTGTCACTTATGAAATAAAATTCATTACTCTTTTATTAGCATTTATAGAAAATAATTTTTAAATACTCTAATTTTTCTTCACATAGTGTGTAAGCATATGTGTGTGTGCACCTGTATATCTTCACATATACACACATATATGTACTATTCTTACAAATGATACTTTTGAGTTTTCTATTCAAAATGAATAAAATTTTCAAATTTTCACCTATGTTCAAGGGCACATATGGAAAACAAAAATAAGATACAAGTTCAACTGCTTCAGAGGAAAAGTGATGATAAAGATAATGATGGTGACAATAACTAAAAGGACACATCCACCTGAGATTTGGAATTCCTATGTTGGCAATTCAAACTTGCTGTAACCCTAATATAAATTCCACATTCTGATAAAATGGTAATTTAAAGATTTGGTAGAGGGTAGGAAGACTTTTATGCCATTGAATCATGTAAAAAGCATAAACTGTTCACTCTGTTTAGAAGTGGCAACTGCTGGGGCGCCTGGGTGGCTCAGTCAGTTCAGCGTCCAACTCTTGGTTTTGGCTCAGGTCATGACCTCACAGTTCACAGACAGAGCCCCGATCTGGGCTCTACGCTTACAGCATGGAGCCTGCTTGGGATTCTCTCTCTCCCTCTTTCAAAATAAATAAATAAACTTAAAAAAAAAAAGTGGCAACCACTAAGCTTGGTAATTATTCTGTATAGTAGATTCATTTACAACTTTTAATCAAAACAAAATTAACTTTTGTCTATACATCCTGCCTTCACAACCTTCCACCTCTATCCCATCACACAAGATACTGTTACAACTATTGATCGAACTCTTGTGGGTTCTGAATGTTGAAAAGCCTAATTGCTACTAATGATGTGAGTAATGCTTGAAAAATCTGCAGAGCAAACCAGTTTCCCTCATAAAATTTTCATAAATACATGTTTGTTTTTTACACACCGTTTGTCTTTCTCTCGTCTTTGCCAACCAGTGTTTGGATCTACTTTTCCCCCTCCTTAAACAGCAGGTATACTGAAAATTGCAGCTCTAAAAATAAGCCAGCCTTCTAGTGTCCCATGCTAATGATGACCAAAGGCAACTTCATTCATTTCTACTACCTGAGGTCTCTGCCGGTAGCACAGCCCATGGGTCATGGAGCCTTCAGCTGGGAGATGGGTCATTGGAGCTAGAAGAAAGGGGTCTACTTTGCAGCAGCACAGAGGCTTTTGCCATGAGTAAAGGGTCCCTGTTTGCTTGCAGGAATGGCTTTCTCCAGGTTGATTTCCAAGGGAGGTGATTTCCACCCAGTTTGAACTGCAAAGCTATCAACCGAGAAGGCATTTTTTGAGTAAAGGCATGGAGCCCCAATATAAGGAAATTACAGGAGATATCCTTGAAGTCTTAGGAGAGATGAAAACAAAAGGATAAGCATCATTTTCTCAAACTTCCCAGGTACAGGGAAGGCAATCCAGGGTTTCAGGGTGGCTGTGTACTACAGACTGGCTCTCTAATTAAAGCAGACAAAACCCTAAAAAAGGGAAGAGGAGCCATTAAAAGTCCCAGACAGAAAAATGGAAAAAAGGACAGACCTTTTTTTTTGTTGTTGTTTAAAGACAGACAGCTGGGAAGAAAGCTTGGGGGAGAAGAGGGTATTCACATCGCAGAGGATCAATTTTCCATCTGAAGGACTAAACTACTTTGAGTCACTACCAACCTGGGATGGAAAGGATTTAGCAATATAGCTATTAAAGGCTCCATTATCCCATCTATCAACCGCCTCAGCCAGCAAGTCTCCTTGTGGGCAACACTCAGGTATCTGCAAAGTTTTAACAGCATACTGTACTTATGTCTGCAGCGTGCAATTTAATTCTTTTAAAAGCAACACTAAGTTCTGTCCATATCTGAGCTCTGTGATAATAACCCTAACCTCAGCTATTGTTCCATTATCTTAAGAAAGATTTAAAGCAACTTGCTGCTTTATTTATGCTGCACCTGGCATTACATGGTGAAGAAGTTGCTTTTTCTCCCCTCCTCCTCCTCCTCCTCCTCCTCCTCCTCCTCCCCCTCCTCCCCCTCCTCCTCCTCCTTGTCATCTTCGTCCTCCTCCTCCTCTTCTTAACCAACTTGGGAGAGAATGCACTTCAGTTATGGAGCTAAGGGAATTTCCTGGGCCTCTGCTCATCTAAAGACCCTTTGTGCCACAAATCAGCTCCCTCAGGCCCAAACATTATTTTGAACAAAAGCCCAGGAACAGGTGCATTCCACACTGCTAGGGTTTAGGGAGAACATTTTGAAAATGGATGAACTGAAAAGGGCTACTTGGATGAATTTTCTGCAGCATCCCTCTCTGTATGTAAAGTAATTGGCTCGGATCTTCTATATGATACATCTGGTCACACTTTGTGTGTGGCATTTCCAACAAGCATGACAATTTCAACTAATATGGACTAAGAGGGACACACAGCTTGAAGACAAATATCTGGTTCCTTACAACTAAAATGACTGCAAACCATTCCAATGGGTGAGATCATAGTCTCATCCTTTCCAAACAGACTGACCTTTTAAGGTCAGAATACACACAGAAAAAGAAAAAAAAAAAAAACTAAGATACTCAAAGCTCATTTTGTAAAACAGATAATAAAAACCATAGGCTCAGCTACATTTTGAGGCTCTTATTGAGGCAGACAAAACCTTATTAAGGCAACAAGGAGAATTAGTATGAAAGTTAATACACTAAGAATTATAGTCACTTCAAGCTCATTTATATGATCAGTAGAAAGGAGAAAAAACAGCAAGATCCCAATTGTTTGAAAATTAAAAAAAAAAAGAAGAAAGAAAAAGAAAAGGTCAACTTCTGACCCACAATTTAGGAAATTATTCCATTCCTAAAGTAATCAGCCTGTCATCCAAATAATTCCCTGCTCACTCATTACAGGAAATGATAATACAAGCCAAGTGCTCAGTCTAAAGTTGCTATGGCATTTTGATATACAACACTTTGGCCTATGACCTTTTGTAGGTGAGTTTCTGGATGTGTAAGATTTTCTCAAACATTTTTCCTAACATGATTGTTCATATTAAGTAGCTGGCATGGGAATGTATGCCAACATATTCACCACCCCCATTAGGAAAAAAAAATCATATAAGGGGACCAAAATGGATATCAAATCATTTCTACATCTCCCAATGAACAATATCTACAGCTAAGAAGTAGGAAATGCTCATTTAGTCTCAAACTTGGACATTTCACATGTAGATACAATGTCACCAGCCAGAAAAAAATCCCATCAATCTTAGTTCCCAAATATATGTTTCTCTCTTTCTCAAAGTTATGTATTTAAAATATATTCCAAATTTAACGAGGTGTTCTTTCCTTTCCTTTCTTTTTCTTTCCTTTCCTTTCCTTTCCTTTCCTTTCCTTTCCTTTCCTTTCCTTTCCTTTCCTTTCCTTTTCTTTCTCTCTATATGGAATGCTTCATGAATTTACATGCATCCTTGTGCAGGAGCCATGTTAGTCTTCTTTGTATCCCTCCAATTTTAGGATATGTGCTCCCAAAGCAAGCACTGAGGTCTTCTTTCAGGCCTTTCCTAACCACCCACAATTTATTTGGGCATGGTTCCTCTGTGTTTAATACTCCATGCATACCTGTATCATAAACTGTACAAAATATTCTTTTCTGTTGTATCAGTTCGACTGTAGGGCTCTAAGGATATTCTTTCTTCCCCATCTTTGTTCTCTAGCACCAGACACACTGACTGAACATAGTAAGCACCCAATACATCTGATCAATTAAATAACTAACTAAACAGCAATGCTGCAAATATGCTGGTTTGAAATCCACATTCCCAGGCAAAGTCAGGTGGCATTCCACTGCTCCTCATGGTATGGTATGGAGACTGAGAAAACCCCTGCAGGGCCTTGCAGGCTAGAACTCTGTGTTTGAGAACCATTTTCATATATACTTGCTTTTCTCCTTCTGGTAGCCACTGTACTCTTTCCTCTTTTCAGCCTTTCTGTGCAAAAATACATTGCTAGGGATGTTTACCACACATCAAAAAAGAATCCTGCTTCAAGTCAATCAACATGATATATCATATCAATAAGAAAAATGATAAAAAACATATGATCATTTCAATAGATACAGAAAAAGCATCTGATGAAGTACAACACCCATTCATGATAAAAAACCCTCAACAAAGTAGGTTTAGAGGGAACATACCCTAATATAATAAAAACATTCTATGAACAACCCACAGCAAACATCATATTCAATGGGGGAAAACTGACACCTTTTCCCCTAAGGTCAGGAACAAGACAAGGATGGCCATTTTTATTCAGCATAGTACTGGAAGTCCTAGCTACAACAATCAGACAACAAAAAGAAATAAAAGCATCCCAGTTGGTAAGTCAGAAATACAACTTTCACTACTTTCAGATGACATGATACTATGTATGGAAAACCCAAGATTCTCTCCCTCTGTCCCTCCCTACTCACGCTCTCACGCACACTCTCTCTTTCTCTCTCTCAAGAAAAAAAAAAAAGAAAGAAAAAGAAAAAAAGAGAAGAAAAAAGAAAATCCAATAGACCCTTCCCAAAAGCTATGAGAACTGATAAATGAATTCAGTAAAGTCACAGTATACAAAATCAATGTATAGAAATATGCTGCATTTGTAAACACTAATAATGAAGTCACAGAAAGAGAAATTAAGAATACAATCCCATTTGCAATTGCACCAAAAACAATACCTAGGAATAAACTTAATTAACCAAACAGGTAAAAGACCCGTACTCCAAAACTATAAAACATCGATAAAAGAGATTGACGATAATACAAAGAAATGGAAAGACATTCCATGCTCATGGATTGGAAGAACAAATATTGTTAAAATGTCCATACTACCCAAAGCAATCTACACATTTAATGCAAACCCTGTCAAAATACCAATAACATTTTTCATAGAATGAGAACAAATAATCCTTAAATTTGTATGGAACCACAAAAGATCCTGAATGGTCAAAACAAGCTTGAAAAAGAAAAGTACAACTGGAGGTATTACAATTCCAGACATCAACTTATATTATAAAACTGTAGTAATCAAAACAGTATGGTACTGGCACAAAAATAGACACATAGAAATGTAACAGAATAGAAAACCTGGATGTAAATCCACAATTATGTGATCAATTAATCTTCAATGAAGCAGTAAAGAATATCCAATGGGGAAAAAGACAGTCTCTTCAACAAATGGTGTTGGGTAAACTGGACAGCAACATGCAGAAGAATGAAACTGGACCATTTTCTTTCACCATACACAAAAATAAACTCAAAAGGGATTAAAGACCTAAATGTGAAAACTGAAACCATAAAAATCATAGAAGAGAGCTCAAGCAGTAATTTCTCTGATATTGGTCATAGCAACATTTTTCTAGATATGTGTCCTGAGGCTAGGGAAATAAAAGCAAAAATAAACTACTGGAACTATAAAAACTATTTTATCAAAATAAAAAGTTTCTGCACAGCAAAGGAATCAACAAAACTAAAAGGCAATCTACAGAATGGGAGAAGATATTTGCAAATGACATATCTGATAAAGGGTTAGAATCTAAAATATAAAAAGAACTGATGCAATTCAACATCCCCAAACCAAATAATCCATTTAAAAAATGGGCAGAAGACATGAACATTTGGCCAAAGAAGACATCCAGATGGCCAACAGACACATGAAAAGATGCTCAACATCACTTATCATCAGGAAAAATGAAAACCAAAACTCAGACCTGTCAGAATGGCTAACATCAACAACACAAGAAACAAGTGTTGGCAAGGATGTGGAGAGAAAGGAACCTTGTTACTGTCGGTGGGAATGCAAACTGGTACAGCCACTGTGGAAAATAATATGGAGATTCTTCAAAAAGTTAAAAATAGAACCACCTTATGATCCAGTAATCACATTACTGGGTATTTACCCAAAAAATACAAAAACACTAATTCAAAGGGATACATGCACCCCAATGTATCTATTGCAGCATTATTTACAATAGCCATATAATGGAAGCAGTCTAAGTGTCTATCAACTGATGAATGGATAAAGATGTGGTATATGTATAATGGAATATTACTCAGCCATAAAAAGGAATGAAATCTTGCCATTTGCAACAACATGGATAGAGCTAGAGAGTACAATGCTAAGCAAAATAAGTCAGAGAAAGATAAATGCCATATGATTTCATTCCTATGTGGAATTTAAGAAGCATAACAGTTTAAGAAACATAACAAATGAGCAAAGGGGAAAAAAGAGACAAACTAAGAAACAGACTCTTAACTACAGAGAACATCCTGATGGTTACCAGAGAGGAGGTAGGTGAGGAGATGGGTGAAATAGGTGATAGGGATTAGGAGGGCACTTATTGTGATGAGCACTTGGTGTTGTATGAAGGTGTTGAATCTCTGTCTTGTACACCTGAAACTAATATAACACTGTTTGTTAACTATACTGGATTTAAAATAAAAAACTTAATTAAAAAAAAAAAGAATCCTGCTTTAGGAAAGCTGGTAGGAAGAGATTAAGTCAATTATGGCAAACAATATAAGTAGATTAACATAATTCTGTCATGTTGTTACATGGGAATGACTCAATTTACTTGATCATCTAAAAATAAATGTTTTAGGGGCACGTGGGTGGCTCAGTCGGTTGCGTGTCCGACTTCGGCTCAGGTCATGATCTCATGGCTTGTGAGTTCTAGCCTCGCGTTGGGCTCTGTGTTGACAGCTCAGAGCCTGGAGCCTCTTCAGATTCTATGTCTTTTTCTCTCTCTCTCTGCCCCTCCCCTGCTCACACTCTGTCTCTGTCTCTGTCTCTGTCTCTGTCTCTGTCTCTGTCTCTCTCTTTCTCAAAAATAAATAAACATAAAAAAAAATTTTAACTAAATAAATAAAAATAAAAATAAATGTTTTAGAAAAACAATACCTTTAACAGTAATGTTGTTGCAGAAACACAATTAGAGATTTTTTAAGGTATTATATCTGCTGAAGTTCTTATATAACATCTGAAAGTTAGGCTAGGATCGACTTCATGGGGAGTTTTTACTCTTGGATGGTGGTTTCATATGGCCAGTTGGCTGCTCTAGGCTCCTCCTTCCTTACCTGAACAGAGGCAAAGTCCTTCAAACTAGTACTGCTTTTCCCATTTTTCTATCTTCTCCTTTCTCAAAATTATCTTCCACAGACCCCAATTTGGTCACTAAGCCCCTTAATCAAAACGTTTATAGGTTTCTGCCCTTGTATAGAGTATATTGAGGTGTTGGATTTTAGGAGTAAAAAGGACCTCAGAGATGATTTAACTCTAGATCACTGCTTCTCAAAGTAACATGCTTCAGAATCACCCCTCCAGGGCTTGTTAAAATACAGATTCCTGGGCCTCACCCAGATCCAGGAGGTCTGAAGGGAGCTCCAGGTGATGCTGATGGTGCTGGTCTGTGGACCACATTTGGAGAAGCTCTACTTGTATTGCTTTACCTGACACATTCAGCTTTCTCTTAAATTTTCATTATAACAAAGGGTTTAATAACTGACACTCAACCATCTGCTCTAAGTCTCTTGGTTTACCATACAAGAAAACAGTCCTGAAGAGCTAGGTTGCTTGGCCAGTGGGCCAGTGTTCTGTCCTCATACCATCTTTCTTCAGCCTTCCAATCTAGCATTGAAGGCTCTGACTACATTTCTACCTTTATCTCTCCTTCCCTACAATATAACCGACCTCTCAGTTCTGTGGCAGTTGGGTCCATACCCTTTCCAAAATAAATCAGGATCTTTTTTTTTTTTTTAACTGTAAGCCTTTTCTAACACCACTCTTCCTTCTAACCTACCTTCCCATATACCTAATGTAATTATAATCCCAACATTTTGAACTGAACTCATTAACTCTTTGGACCTTAATCTCTGTTCTCTCAGGAACTCACATGGATGGCATATCTTTGACCTCAAATCATCATGAACTGTCCCACCTCCAAGATCCAGGAGTCCAAAAAATATATTGTTTTGACCACAGCCCCTAGGCTTTCGAACCCCTAGAGTACTGACCCTTCTTGCATCCTCCCAGGCAATTAGGATATACGTCCCTGAGCTGTACTCACCATCCTACCCAGAGTGGGTGATGCTCCACCTGCCTCTTCCCCAGGCCTCCAGAGTACCTTCCTTGACTTTCTGCCATGTCTGACTCATTAATCCCCATTGCAGAAGTAATCAAAAATTATTTTTCTATTCCCTCTAAGCATTTTTAGCTATGGTCACATTACCATGTTGATCACTAATACTCTCAGCTAGAATTTCCTATCTCAAGTAGCCTGTATGTTCATGTCTAATTGAGTCTCCCTCAAGTTTCCAAAGATATTCTTCAAAATTCCCATCATCGGGGGCACCTGGGTGGCTCAGTCGATTAAGTGTCTGACTTTGGCTCAGGTCCCGATCTTGCAGTTTGTGGGCTTGAGCCCCATGTTGGGCTCTGTGCTGACAGCTCAGAGGCTAGAGATTCTGTGTCTCCCTCTCTCTCTGCTACCTTGCTCATGCTCTGTCTCTCTCTCTCAAAAGTAAATAAACAATATTTTTTTTAATTCCCATCATCTCTAACACCCCCAAACCTACCCCAATGCCTCTCATTCTCAGCAGTGCCATCATCTCCAAGACAAAACACAAGAACAGAGAGAGCACAAGTCCGGGGCTGGACTGGGGAGGATTAGCAAGCCACACTGTGGAATTTGGACTCTCTCTCTCTCGGGCATTGAGAAGCCATTCAGAGTTCTGTTTTAGAAAAATCACTCTGGGGAGCCTGGGTGGCTCAGTCGGTTAAGCATCCGACTTTGGCTCAGGTCACAATCTTACATTTTGTGAATTCAAGTCCCACGTCAGGCTCTGTGCTGACAGCTGAGAGCCTGGAGCCTGCTTTGGATTCTGTGTCTCTGTCTGCCCTTCCCCTGATCTCTCTCTCTCTCTCTCTCTCTCTCTTAAAAATGAATAAACTCTAAAAAAAAAAAAAATCACTCTGATGGCTGTGAGGAGGATAAACCAGAACAGGGATATGGGCAGATAAATAAGAGGGATTCAACAAATACACAAAGGGGATAAGGGAGAATAAAGAATCAAGAATTGCTTAATACTGTACTTTGTGTATAGTAGATACACAATAGACATGTGTTGAACTAATTTATTCTGGCTCCAATTCTGAGGAAAATGTATATAGAAAAATATTTACTAAACTTAAAAAAAAAGTGCATAGCTGAGAGCAAGAATCCTTTTGCTATGTCTTGTCATAAGGCGAATAAAACTGATTATGCAATGGACAGATGGTGCAACAAGATATAAAATGAAATTAGCAATGATGCAACCCAGATGGAAATGAGGGAAAGGTCAATATGTTAAAGGTCAAAGGAATTTGGCTCCATCTTGTCTTGTTTCATAAAGGGCTAAGGTCACAGCTTGGGGGCTCTTACTGCAGGGAAGTTGTCAGACTATTCGCTGTGCTGAAGAACCAAATACTCACCCAGGGTTGTTCAAAGCTATAGGTACGTCGCCGATCTTCTACATCTTCATCCTGCTTTGCTTGCTGAAATTCTTGCCGTAGACGCTGTATCCGATCATGGTTGCTAGGAGTTGATCTGTTGCTAAAAGAGAGAAGGGGCAAGAATGAACACCCTTCAGAGATACAATCTGTGAATGGCAGTTGCTAGGGAAAAAAAAATGGCAGCTTGCTGTGAGAGGACACTGTTTAAGAGGAAGTGAATTTATAAAACAATATTTGGGCATTTAAAAGAAGTTTTCATTTTGTTCTTATGATTAAGACTTACTGAAGTTATTTCAGGCAGATATTCAAGAGGGCAAGCGGTATTTTTAGACATTCCTTTTTTATGCGGTATTTTAAAAGCCTCATTTCCTTTCTGTAATCTGACAAGGTGTTGGCAGCCAAATTTTTTTGGAAAGGACATTGCATTACAAATCAGAAATACCAGGGTCCTGTCCTAGCTCCTCCACCTTCTTAGACGAAGGCACTTAATTTGAGTTGTGGGATTTTTTCATACATATGAAGTGGACATAATAATCACTTTTTCTCTGAATATCATACATGTAACAATCAAGTAAGGTGACAGCATACACTGTAGCCGTACAAATGTGCAGTATTGTTTTCCTAATGCCATGATACAAAGTTCCTATTTAGGAGTTATCAAAGGTCTATACACAAAATGCAGTTTCTTACAGCATAAATGAAAAGCATTTTAAAAATAACTTTGGATGGTAGTTGGATTTCATCAGTTATTTAATAGTAATGTTGCCGTTTTTTTTTTTTTTTTTTTTTAAAGTAGGCTCTGCCCCCAGCATGGAGCCCAATGCCAGGCTTGAACTCATGACCCTGAGACCAAGAACTGAGCTGATATTAAGAGTCAGATGCTTAACCGACTGAGCCACCCAGGTGCCCCTGCCTTCTTCTTCTTCTTCTTTTTTTTTTTTATAGTGTTAATCTGTTTTATCCTCACCAAAAGCTTGTAAGATAGGTACAGATGGTAGTATTTCTCTCTCTTCCACACACACGTGTGCGCACATACACATGTAGAAACTGACATCCAAAGAAAATAAGTGACTTGTTTGAAGTCTCTCAGCTGACCAATGGGGAGGCGAGGCTGGAATTCAGATTATTCTGGTGTCCAGTCCAGCCCTCATTTCACTATGCCATGTTGTATCACTTAGTAAAACATATATCAGACTCCAAAGCCCCTGTTTTATAAAATCATACAGATTTTAAACACAGTATTTTGCAAGAGTTGTAGAGATGGCCAAAATCAATCTTAAATCTCATGGCACTTTTGGTCTATGTTACTCCCTGAGGACTAAGGCGTATCCTATCAGGGGATTTATTCAAGCGTATTAGGCACATGCTGTCTCCCCAAGAAAACATCAGATTCCTTGAGGACAAGAATCAAGCCTTATATTTATCATATATGCTCTCCAAACTGCTAGCAGAATGGGGAGCTGTAAGCTATTAGAAGACCAAGTCTCTTCATTGAAAACATGTTGCCCTGGTTATTTGGTGTGAATCTGAATTTTTCTGGCTGCCCACCCTCCTGGGTAATGTAATTTGAGAGATGTAGCTTGTAAAGAGAAAGTCTGTCATAGTAGAGTATACAAAAATCTCAAATTCATATATGTCTTGACATAATTCTATGCCTTTTGAAGAATTCCAAAGACTTAAAAATCGCAAATTGAAAATATTTGCATATAGAACCACAATATTAATATCTTCCAAGAATATGGGATAATCATTTAAACTATGGGGTAGATCCCTGTCACCTTTATGTTTCTATTAATTTCATTAGAGCTTCTGGAACATCCTGTCAATACTTTCAATTTGATTATTTTCCCAGTCAATAAAAGCTTGCCTTCCCTTTGTTCTTCCGACAAATATTTTGAACTGATTGCCCTAAGAACATTAAAGGTTAATGGGCCTATAAAATGTGCTACTTGGCATGATGCTTCAGTCTACATTTGTATACAGCTTAAAAGTGCCCCACCATACTCTTAAGCAGGTTGTTACTGGCTTTTACTTTTTAAAATTTTTTGTTTATTTATTTTTGAGACAGAGAGAAACAGAGCATGAGTGGGGGAGGAACAGAGAGAGAGGGAGACACAGAATCTGAAGCAGGCTCCAGGCTTTGAGCTGTCAGCACAGATCCCGATGCAGGGCTTGAACCCACAAACCATGAGATCATGACCTGAGCCGAAGTTGGACGCTTAACCAACCGAGCCACTCAGGCGCCCCAAGATTGTTAATTGGCTTTTAAAAAACATATATGGCAGCTTATAGTTTTGAACACAATGATTTTCAATAAAGGCTTCTCAATGTTAACACCCAATCTCTGGAACTCCTTGCTCTCCATGTGAAACAGTGGTAGTATAGGCATGAAGACAGTTCATAAGACAGGAAAGTGAGCATTCATTAACCTCATCGCCATTTCTCCAACTGTGCCTTTTTTGTTCCTGGAATACTTCTTCATAGCTTCTAATAGAAGGATTATAGGAGGCTTGACTGAAGAAGTATTTTATAGGTCTAACCAGAAATATTTCCTATTATTTTCATGTACCATTGCGAATTTTAACCCTATAATTATTAAGTTCATGAAGTCCAAGCCATTGATGAAAATTGATGTCCTACTATTTGTAGTTAATTGAAAGTGCAAATCTCCCAACAAGGGAAGTTGACCCAGTGTCCTTAATTCTAAATTCTGGTGACCTTGATGTTTTTCACAGTATAAGCCAAGTTCTGGAAGTCACTTTTGCCCTTATTTCAAATCTCAGCAGCTGGTGATACACTGCTTCACTCTCTTTTCTTTTGCTTCCTTTCTTCCTCTGCTCTAGAGAATGGCAACCAACTTGCCTAAGACTAGCAAAGCCACCCTAAGGGCTGAAATTGAAAAACAGGCTGCAATGGTTTTCATGATTGATGATGACTTCCAAAGACTGGGAGACCATCAAGCATCCTTGGGGGACACCAGTTGGCAGTCTGAAGGTGAAATCCTGGCTTCAAGAATGAAACCATTGCAACTGCTCACTCTGTTTCTCAGGCCAGTGTACAACAGGCCAATAATTCACACTTGGACTTCTAAAGTTCTTGGTTAGCTCTTCTGCCAAGACAGCCAAAGGAAATTTTAAATATTCATTAGCATTAGTGGCTAATCCCTACACATCCCAATCAACTTATATTTAGGTTCGTTGCCAACTTCCAGTTGCTCATTATTTTTCTGTGTGTGATGAATATAATAAAGATACCATGAATCGATCAGATGAGTGAGAGAGACTAAATCATAATTTCTACAGAAAGGAGGGATGAAGACAGGAATTATAGAGATGCTTTATTTTTTATAAAGAATCCACACAGACAGACATAAGACAATTTAAGTCTAACACTAATTCAGCCTTCCCTTGCACATTGTTTTTTTTAGTTTTAGTCCAGCTGGAATTTTCTTTTATACTTTTATGCGTGTGTGTGTGTGTTATGTGTGTGTGTGTGTGTGTGTTTATATATAAATTTTACACTAAGTGCAGAGGGTTTGTTTTGGTTCAGTGATATCTGGGAGTCTTTCTGACAGCACTGGCTCACACACTACAGAGATTCCTAATCCGGCATGCACAGTGCAGCCCTAAATGATATGGAACTCAAATCTTTCTCATCCATAATTACCATGGTGATTGTACCCTCTCCTGGTAGAGGTAGATCACACAGAGGACTAGGCTCTGCAGCCTTCAGAATGGACCACTGCAATGTGCTTTGCAAAAGTAGCTGAGGATACCAGTTCATGCTAACTGCAGCAAGGATCCTATTTGCAGGTAAGGGCCAAATCCTGTCCTGCACCTGTGCTCCACAGGCCATGCTATCCAACCATCTCCTTAGGTACAGTGAATGAGAAGAGAAACGTCAACAGTCGTGCTCGTGTATACATAGTATGTGTATGAGACTCATCCAGAGTGCTTGTTTAAACCTGCTGATCGACTGAGACTCACCTAGAGAGATTCTGATTCAGGCAGTCTTGTGCAGGTCCTGGGCATCGGTATATTTTTAAAAGCACTGCAGGTGGTATACGGACAGTACTTTGAAAACAGTTCAGCCTGCAAACTTCATGGCTGGGACAAATTCCAATGCCTATGGGGCAGTTAACTAAAGAGTGAACGAAATTTGATGGCTGTGGCAGTACCCATGTACATTCTGTAACAAATGGGAGTAATATGCTAGGTCTAGAAAGGGAGACCCTTACTCGGTCCCAGTAGATTGCTGTCCTGAAGGGATGTGAGCCTGGTGTTGCCTTCTAATTTTTTTTTTAAAGAGAAGTCAGAACTATAGTTTTCTCCCCTGCTGCCCAAATTTTTAATGTTGGCTTACTTTATTTTTTTGGTCCTATGCGAGACAAAACAAAAACCAAATACCAAACAGGTCTGTGGCCAGCTAACTTGCAACCTCTATTTTGTATTCTGTAGATGTTGCCTGTTTTATATGTTGCTTTTCTAGGCTATTTACTTCCACTGCACCAAGATAAGGCCAGTGATCCCCTAGTAACAGGCCCAAGAAACAACTATTTTTTAAAAAAGACAACTCAGCATTGTCCATACAGTCCTGCCTCTCTTAAATTGTTTGCTCCTTCTGATCTAAGCTTGGGTGTATTGCCCTACAGGCTTGAATTCTGACCTATCTTTCCAGATGAGCATATGCTGAAAGAGAAGAGTTTGTGATGTGACTGATTAATTCTTTATGGACTAAAAATACCTTAACATTTGCATTTTTAATTATGCAAAAGGAATCTGGAAAACTGGAACAGAGGCCATAGCTTGAAGAGCCAGAATTCAATAGTAGGGATAACCAGAAGGTATCATCTTGGTATACACTATCTTTTCTGCACAAAGAAGAAAAACATGAAAGGGAAAGGAGAAGGTAGACAGAAGGGAGAGAACGAACTGAGCCAGGCTTTCCATGGTGCCCAGAAGGGAGAAATGATTAAGATCTCTAGTATAAGAAAAGAGAGGAAGGTAAATTCACTCATATCTTTCTTCCTGTAATATCCTCTCGTTTCCTTTCCATCTTCTGATTCTTCCAGCAAACACTGTTTCAGAGTGTTTATAACTTACCTCCACATGTGTTTCTCTTTCTTAAGCTCATGCCTTCATCACAATCATTTAACACATATATATTCTGTATGTCACGTCCCTGTGGCAGGGTAAGCGGATCTGCAAATGTTTGTAATGGACAGATTTCAAAGTGGCCCCATGATCTCCGCCTCCAGGTATTTGCATCTTTGTCCAACGCCCTCCCCGCCCCATACCTGGCCCCCACCACTGAGTGTGGGCAAGGCCTGTGACTTGCTTCTATCCAGTGAACTGTGGCAAAGGTCAAGGAATGGATATGATTACATTTGTGTGATTATATAAGAATGCAGTGTCCATCTTGCAAGTCCTTATCTCTCTTTTCTGGCTTTGAAGAAGAGAGCCACCCTGAATCCTACAGCTGTAAAGAACAGAATACTGTCAACAACTCCAGGAGCAGGGAAGCAAGTGCTTCCCTAGTGGAGCCCTCCAGTGAGAACCCAGCCTGGCTCACCCTTTGATTGCACCTGGATGAGACCCTGAGCACAGGATTCAGCTGAGCCATTGCTGGATCATAGAAACTGATCCATAGGATCTGATATAATAAGCTGTTAAGCCTGTGTTAACTTGTTATGCATTAATTGAACTAATACCCATTGATGTTGGCCTTGGCCATGTGTCTTGATTTGGCCCACAGGATGTTAGTGGATGTGATGCAAATGGGGGTTTGAAATGTGATTGCACAGTGGGTCTGCTTTCTTGTGTTCCACTGCAACAAAAGACAACAGAAAGATAACTCTAAACCTCCTTCCCTTAAACACGCACATGCACACACCCCCCCCCCCCCACCACTATCACATCACCTTAGATAATGTTGGGGGAGGGAGGTTGTACATACTTATTAAATGAAATAAAGTAGCCTAGAAGCACAAAGACCTATGCCTTACCCACTGTTGCAAAAACATGTTGGTTAGAAGAGCAGAATGTAAGAGAGGAATCATATTTTATGAATGAGCTTTACCACTACCATTTATATGGTTAGTCACTCCAAAGTTCTAGCCTCTGAGAAAAATTGCAGAAAGTAAATACTATTGCAGAAGATGTCCCTGAAAGATGGTTACTGCCAGATCTTAACACATGAAACCAATCAAATGTGCTTTGCACTGAGCACCAGTATATAGCCAAGAATGCTCCAATAGAAATCTACCCAATTGCTTAGAGTGACTCCTTAGGTCAATCTCCCCATCACTTCACTCAAAATGCCCGTTCTGGCTCTGTGATCTCCAAAAATTAGTCCTCATGAAACCGAAAGCAGCAATGTGGGTGTTTTCTTAGGGTCTGGTGAAAATAGACCTGCCAACCAGGTCATTCGGTAAAACTGAACTCAAGGGCTCACTCCTTGTTTCTCTTCCTGGTAGAGATTGGTGACCTGCCAGGATCTGACACGACTTATGAGGAGATATTCCTGGTTCAAAACTGGCTTTACTTAGCCTACCCAGAGTTCAGGACTTAGCACATGTCCCTCATATCCCCATTTACTAAAGAACAGGCACACAAGGTAAAGATTTTGTTAACCATATCAGCTTTTATCCTCAGCCTTTTCATTTTTGCTACATACCTCTCAGCCATAGCAATTTACTTTTTGGCCTAAGTACAAAATTCTATCCCAAATGCTACTGAATTTCACACCTGCACTTGGCATCCAATTACCAGAAATGCAGAAGGACATTATTCTTTTCCCAATTAAAAAAAATAAAGAGTTAATTTCCAAATTCTATCTGAGATCCTGGATATCATGCAACTCCACACTCGCAGCTTATTCCCGTTGAGGTATTTCCAGCACTCCCCCAGGTGTCACATGTGTACACCAGAGGGGGACCCTAGAGCTTTGCTGCTTAAGGAACTATTTCTTCTCCACCTGCTAGCGCTTCAATGTCCTACCGTCTCCCAGACTCTGGGATTTTGCAATCAAGACGTCTGAAACATCAGTATGGTCTGCATCCCAGCACACTTAGGAAGGAGAAGATAGTAAGTTAAAGCTTCCAGGACACCGCTTATTACAAGTAGAGACCATGTTTTCCTGAACTCTGGCTCTTCTGAGCCTTTGATGATGTCTTTAGATAACTCAACCTTCACAGGATGTCCCTATGTTTTGGTCCACTTATTTCAGGGAAATGTATCTCTTTTTTGATTTCCTTGGTAGGTCCACAAACAAAAAAACTAAAGATCTACTACATTGTATAAACAACCCTTCAAGTTTAGCATTACTTTTCAAAATATTTTCACTAGAGAAAAATTAAAGCACCTTTCCCTTCTTTGTCCAATTCCTTATTCTCCTTGCATCCCTAGAAAAGGGCAGACTTTTCGTCCCTTTATTCATATCAACGGCAAGTCTACAATTCAGCCATTTCATGGATGTCACTTGAAACAGACACCAGGGCTGGAGAAGGCAAAAAGTGACACTGGAGAAAACATATGTAGGGCAGAACTGTCACATAGTTTTAGAAACAGGCAGCCAGCAATGACCACAAGCGTCTCAGATCATTAAGCAATGTCTTACTGTGATGTCATGCACGGATGTACAGAGTTGTAATCCTTTCAAAACAGACAGATTGTCAGCATGATAAAGTGGATACAAACAAGTTCCTGAACAGTGTTGGGGGGAGAAATGTCACTGAACGAGAAAGGGATGGTAGCACGACTACTAGGGGCTGGTGTCATTTAGAGACTACAGGTACACCACATTCTTCTCCCTTAGTGATTTCTCTCTACTGATTAGCAATTCCATAAACTATTCCTGATCTTGTAATCGCCAGACAAATAGTTATAATCTACAGATGTCAGAACTGAGTTCTTAATTGCTGTAAATTAGTGAGCAAACACAGGTTTCTCATTAAACCCATTACACCCCGTATGTTAAAATGGAAAACTTGTCATGTGTTTTCTTTCTTGGCACTCAAATCAGGAGCATTCTTCGTAAAACCCTAGGTGCAGAGAAGCAGAGTGATATTGCCAGGGAGTGTGTGGCAGGATCCTGTTCCTGAAGGTGTATTTATTCCTGGGGTAAAAACCTTCCAATGGCAATGGCTTTGTTGACTCAGTTTTAATGATGAGCTACATTGCACCTCTATCTTTGTTTTCTTAAGATGGAGTAAAGTGGTGTCACCCCTCCGTGAAGGCTTTTGCTTTTCTAGGAGGAACCTAGAGTGCTTCCTCCCACAGCACTTGGGTTTGCCTCCTGTTACTTGTGCAGGTGAAAAAGCACAAATTGATAGATTAAAAGGGATGGGAGGAAGGAGCAGACCGAAATACTGTGAAAAAGCATAGCTGAATTTTCATATTAGGCAAGCATTAGTCTTCTGGCTAAGAAGACTAGGGCTTTCTACTCTGGCTCTCTCTCTCATACTGGAAGATTTACAAGAAATGGGGGAAAGGCTGGGAGGGTTAAACCAAGAAATGTATCAATTACTAAACTACAAATAAAAATAGCTCCTCTGCACAAGCTTCATTAAGTTTTATCAGCAAGTATCTTGGGGTTTTACACTCAAACCACAGGTCATAAATTCACAGTAAATCCCCCATATGTTCACCAAACACCTGAATTCAATTTCTCTTCTGGTTGTGAAGCAGGAATATGGTGCCCCAATTAATTATGCATGCAAAGTTAGTTTCTAACAAGGGGAGATTTTTTTTTTCAATGCTGATGGGTATTTATAACATCTGAAATTTTGGGATAGAGGTTTCTTCAATCTTAGCAATTTTATACTGGCACATAGGTATAAATTCTCTTCTGGGTTTGAACAGTGAAGAAATAAAGTTGGTAAACACTTTGTTATAATGTTTGCAGTTTTCTATAGATAATCTCAGACATTTGTGAGATGTGACGATGATCTTAATATTTACTTTAATGTTTTTAGATAAATGTCGCTGTGGGTATGTACAAATCACTATGAATTATAGAGAAAGTCTAAAGTGAGGCTAACTGGCTATATTTATATGTGTCTATACGTACATGTGAAATTAGCTACTTAGGAAATATCATGTCATTTTCAGTTTATTTTCACAGTTTTGCTCATCATCTGTAATATGGAAAGAATTATGAGAAACTTATGCAAATCCCAAAGGCACTCACTTTCCTCAGCTGATAAAATTCATTTTCAGATTTTGACACCCATGATTTGTTGTCCATTTCACACCAATTTCAGTGTAATAAATCATAACAAATTAAAAACATACAGCTATGTTCTCTGGGTTAAAAAGGTAGTCACCAAAGCTGTTAAGACAGCATTTGCTTCTGATGTGATGAGTCACACAGAGGGTCACCTCTCTGCATCAGAAAGACTCAAGCCTGGATCTCACCCTGGGTCCCAGTGTGGTCATTTGGTAACAGGGCTATCATTTTATAAGCAGCAAAATCTCAGGAATGTACCCCTCGCCCCATTTTATTACTATCATCACTCTTCCTTATTAGCCTGTCACTGGTCTCAGGCAGGAGTGAGAAAAATTTAGCTTTACTCTTTCGAGGGGAGTTCCTCCAGCTACAAAGAACACACACGTGCACAGACATACATAATTTCAGGACCCAACAATAAATACACAGAAAAAGACATTCTATTGTGAGGCCGAGGTCATGTTTCCTGACTAGTAAATTTCACAGAAATAATCCAAGCTGTTTTCTACCCCAAAAGATTGCAAAATCTATTGCAGTCACACCTTCAGTGAGGCATTTGCTTAAAACTTGGCACAAAGTAATACTGTTTCACAGGCTTTAAAAGACTACCAAAGAAAAACTAATTATCAAAGTTTTCGTTTCAGAAATCACGTTCTCATAAAACTTCCCAACAAATGAACTTTGAGTATCATGAGCCCAAATGTTAGAGCCTAATACCCCAGAGATGGTTGGAGAAGCCAGACTAAACCTCCCGAGGCCCCTAGAGGAGAGTGGGCGAGGGCAGTGGAGAGCAGTGAGTCTTCCTCACTCCCTAGTAAGCTACTCTACGTGCCTTGAAAGGAATAAATGTTTTCCAGGTAAACTCACGAATTTAAACACATTCTTGAAAATCAAATGTTATTGCCTATAAGAAAACACATATGTCATTTCTCTGCACAATGCAAGACGCTGTTGTAATTTGGGGCTAATGCCCCAAGTGTACTTACTTTTCGTAGATCGTGTGATTTTCAGAAACTGTCTAATAAACGGCAAGGACATATATAAGGTATTCTAATAGGTTAGAGAGTTGAAGGAAGTTTATGGATTATGCTATTCTTTCAATAAAACCACTGGGGATATAAAGGTTAGCTAGTTGTGACCCACAGCTGAAGCCTGTGTTTCTAACTAAAATATACATTTGTGTGTCTGAATAAAGAGCAAAGGAATTCAACATTATAAGTGAAAATTCTGGAGAATGAAAAGAAGAATGAAAATCAGGAGTACATTATGAAAATTTGAAATAAAACAGCAATGGAAATTCAATTACAAAACCTGATGGGTTTTGATGACAAAATAAAACGATTATCATGTTCCTTTTCATATTAGAGAGATTTTATCATACAAGCATAGAAACTAATTATAGAACCATTATTTTAATTCTTTAATCATGAAATGATTACATAGAATTCAAGGATAACATTCTTTTGGTTTTTGCATTCTCTGTCTTTAATGACAGCATAATTGCAAAATACTATACGAAACTAAGCTATGTTTTTTTTTTTGAAGATAAAAATTCCAATGCAATACAGTGCTTAATGCTCAAGTCAATTCTAAATTATGGATAAATTCTATATGGCTTTCCTGAAATGATTTAAAATGGAAAATAACGTAATAGGAGATATAGTGCCTGTGATTTCGTGACTGGCTAACTCTGAAAGGTTTTTGAAAACTAGAATAAAAGCAGAAACATATACTTACTGGTTTTCTAAAAAAACAGACATTGAATGTGCCCAAATGAAGAGTTTATACATATCATTGATTTTAAAACATTTTCAAAGATCATTGGAATACTTCTACTGACTGATAGTTTTTTTACATCTATTTATGTTCTTAATTAACATCATAATTATTAGCTAATAATTTTCTAGGTTTTTATTAAATTCACGATTTGGCCATGTCCCAACTTACAAATAATTTATCTGGATAAAGGAAATAAATGAGATGGAAACATCAATCAGTTTGACTTCCCATTTCATGTTTAGTTAAACTGTTATGAGAAACACAAAAAGTGTGACCATATTGATTTGGAATTATTGACAAATTCCGAAAATTGCTTGCATCATTGTTTTGTAAATTACACTTTTTCAAAGTAAAACTTGCATATACATAGTTGATGTTTTTAAACACTAAAAGTCTTAAAAGATTCTTCTGCTTCCTCACCTCTTGTCCCTCTGTCTACCCAGTCCCAAGATAAACACTTTTAAAGCTTTTCACTGTTTTCTACAATAATCCTTTTTAATTCAACCTGAGATACTCAGCCCAGATCAATCATAATTCCTGGTTTGTGATACAGTTTGCTGATGATTCTTGCATGGATCACTTTCTTCCATATAGTTAGTGATTTTTAATACTGTACTCAATATTATTAAAAGTAAATTACACAAAAAGTTTTATTACACAAAACAAAAGCTAGGGATTTAACAAACTCTCATATCTAACTAAATACCTCTGGTATTTCACTACATATTTCTTTTTTTAAATTATTTTAAATGTTTATTTATTTTGAGAGAAAGAGAGAGAGTGAGGAGGAGTGGGGAAGAGAGAGGGAGAGACAGAGAATCCCAAGCAGGCTCCATGCTGCCAGCACAGAGCCCAATGTGGGGCTTGAACCCACAACCTGTGAGATCAGGACAAGAGCCACAATCAAGAGTTGGACACTTAACCAACTGAGCCACCCAGGTGCGCTGCTGTTTTTTTTTTTTTAATTTAAATTCAAGTAGTTTACCATATACTTAATAATAGTTTCGGGAATAGCATTTAGTGATTCATCACTCACATATAACATCCAGTGTTCATCCCAACAAGTGCCCTCCTTAATGCGCATCACCCATTTAGCCCATCCTCCCACCCAACACCCCTCCAGCACCCTCAGTTTGTTCTCTGTATTTAAGAGTCTCTGATGGTTTGCCTCCCCCCCTCTTTTTTTTAATCTTATTTTTTCCCATCCCCTATGTTCATCTGTTGTGTTTCTTAAATTTTACATATGAGTGAAATCATATATTTGTCTTTCTCTGGCTGGCTTATTTTGCTTAGCATAATACTCTCTAGTTCCATCCACGTTGTTGCAAATGGCAAGATTTCATTTTTCTTTTTGATCACTGAGCAATATTCCAGTGTGTGTGTGTGTGTGTGTGTGTGTGTGTGTGTGTGTGTGTATTCATTCATCAGTTGATGGATATTCACTACATATTTCTGAACAATTTTAAACATTATCTGTTGACTTCCTATGAAGGTAGAGAAAGCATTTGCTTCCTTGCAAATTGCAATCCCAATGTTATCTCCCACATCCTCCTGAGTAATAGCACAGTTTTTAAATAAATTATTTGTATTAACACTATTTATATAAATATTGTTCATTACTAATTCAAATGGAGCACTATGATTATATTTCCTTTCTTCTATGACATTCTTGGTTTTTCTTTTGCTTCATTTTCTTAGAGCCTAATTTTTTCCACCCTTGAGAGTCAAGCAGTTTTAAGTTCACAGCAAAATTGAGAGGAAGGTATAGAGATTTCCCATAGACGACCTGCCCCCACACGTGTGTAGCCTCCCCCATGATGAACATCCCCCACTAATGTAGTACACTGGTTACAACTCATGAACCTACATTGATCCAACATTATTTCTCAAAGTCCATAGTTTACATTAGGGTCTGATCTTGTTGCTGTGTATTCTATGGGTTTGGACAAATGTATAATCACATCTATTTATCATTATAGTAACATACAGAGTATTTTCTCCATCCTAAAATCCTCTGTGCTCTGCCTATTCATCCCTTCCTCTCCCACCTGGCCTGGAAACTACTGATCTTTCTACTGTCTCCATAGTTTTGCCTTTTCTAGAATGTCACATAATAGGAATCACATAGTAGAAACCTTTCCAGGTTGGTTTCTTTCATTTAGTAATATGTATTTAAGTTCCCTCCTGTCTTTTTATGGTTTGACGACTCATTTATTTTTAGCTCTAAATACTATTCCATTGTGTGGATATAACACAGTTTATATCCATTCACCTACTGAAGGACATCTTGATTGCTTCCAAATTTGGGTAGTTATGAATAAAACTGCTATAAGCATTTGTATGCAGGGTTTTGTGCTGACATAAATTTTTAGCTCTTTGGGGTAAATACAAAGGATCACAAGCGCTAGATTTGTAAGTTGTGTTTAGTTTTGTAAGAAATTTACAAATTTCTGTCTTCATTTTTGCATTCCCACCAGCAATGATTGAGTTCCTGTTGCTGCACATCCTCACCAGCATTTGATGTTGTCAGATTTTGGTCATCCTCCTAGGTACGTAGTAGCATCACACGGGAGTTTTAGTTGGCGTTTCCCTGATGACACGTGATGTGAAGCATCTTTTCACATGCTTACCTGCCATCTGTGTACCTTTTCTGGTGAGGTAACTCTTAAAGGCTTCAGTCCATTTGTAAAATTGGGTTGTTGGTTTTCTTATTGTTAAGTTTTAAGAGCTCTTCGTATATTTGGGATGAAAGCCTTTTATTAGATATGTCGTTTGCTAATATCCTCTCCCTCTTTATAGCCTCTTAATACAAATTTCCACATAATCAAACCTATCATAGTTTATCCATTCCAATTTTTTTCCTGGAGCCCTTCAACTCAAGTGTTCCTTCCATGCTCCAATCTGCACTGGCTCTCTAGTTTTCTACACAGTGGAAGTTCTGGCACCTCCCTTCATCATCATCCTGGGATTTGTTAGAGGATACATTCTGTAGCTCTCTAAAAGAAGATGTATTGGAAGCAAAAAACAAAACAAACAAACAAAAACCAAAAACATGTATTTTTACATGCTTAAACTATCACCACTTATTGACAGTTTGGTTAGATATAGAATTGCAGTTTGGAAACATTACCCTTCAATGTTTGAAGGTGTGGCTTCATGGTCCTTCTAGGTTCCAATGTTGCTGTTGAGAAATCTAACATTCTGATTCCCAACTCTTTATTGCATATGTTTTAAAAGGATCATCTCTTTATTTCTGTTATTCTGAAACTTCACAATGCTGCTTCCTTTTAAAATGGATTTTTCAGGGCACTAGTTAATTCTTCAACTTAGAATCTTAAGTTCTCCAGTTCTGGAAAACTTTCTTCTGTTATTTTTCTGATAATATCTCCATCATTATACCTCTTTTCTCTTTCTAGAAAACATATTAGTTATATGCTGGACCTCCCAGAATGAAATTTTGATTTTTTTCTCTCTTTCCCACTATATTAGTTTTTTCTTATGTCTCCTGTTCCCCAATAAACCTTAGAATTATTTCTGTTATTCTTTTAGAATTTATACATATAAATTACTTTTTAAGAATATTTATATATTAACACATTACATTTATATATTTTATATACAGTAATATATATGTAAATATGCATATATATGTGTGTATGTATATACTTTAAAAAATATTTCTATATATATTAACTTGAAGACTAAATTTTTAAAGCATTGGGTTTGTAATCTACAAAGCTCCAAATGTAGAGTAAATCTTATTTTTATGATTTAGCCAATTCCTCCAAACTTTTCTTCCCCAAACACATGTGCTGGCATTATACACCAAGTAGTTTTCCTTTCTTTGACATGTAATGAAATTCACAGTTTGACTTTAGATGTTTACTATACAAGTTTACTCCCACTGCTCAAAGTGGTGATTATGATTTATAATTTTTAATCCTCTGTTTCAATATTTGCTGGCCTCTACTCTTAATTCTCCTGCCAAATACTGACCAGCTGCCACTTGAATCTCTTAAAAATTATCCCACTGGTGCTCATGGTAGAATGTTTCATGACTTTTCGCACAGTGCAGTCCTCACCATAGCTACTGAAGCATAATTTGAGAATATAGGCTGAGGTTCCAGCCATCCCCACCACACACAGAGCTGATGCCATTTTCTAAGACAGAGCATAGTTCTATAGCTAATGCGTATGAATTAATATAAGCAAACTGAACCTAGTATAAGATCCTGGAGAATCACAGTCTTAGAAGAACCAACTGATGTTCTGATTAACTAAGAGTTTGCCAAAGGTCTTTTTTGTGCGTTTGTTTTAATCCTTGAGTTTAAATATCCTTCTAGAAAGCACTAAAGTGTCTTCCATTTTGGAGAAAAGGAATAATGGATACCACTTAAGTTTTTTAGGAAGTTTTAAGATTCTCATGACCTTTAGTTCTCATTATTGAGTATTTGACTAGAAAAAGGAAACAACTAAGCTGAATCTTATTCCATCAACTACAGGATAATACCCAAAAGCTCTTTTGTTTTCTCGCTGATTTTTTTTTTTTTTCCTACAAACTCCCATAGCAGCACTTTGTAGGCATCTACCTCTTTCTCTTAAGAGTGTAACTTGCAGGGGTGCCTGCGTGGCTCAGTGGTTTGGGCATCTGACTTTGGCCCAGGTCATGATTTTGCTGGTCCCAGGTTCTAGGCCCACATTAGGCTCTGTGTTGACAGCTCAGAGCCTGGAGCCTGTTTCGGATTCTGTGTCTCCCTCTCTCTCTCTCTCTCTCTCTCTCTCTCTCTCTCTGCTCCTCCCCCACTCACACTCTGCCTCTCTCTCTCTCAAGGATGAATAAACGTTAAAAAAAATTAAAAAAAAAAGTGTAACTTGCAAACACATTGGCTAATTGTGGATCTGTCTGGTAGACTTCTAGTTAATTGAGACTTTTTGTATCATATTGCTTACACATGATTTTAAAATTATACTGCAGCGGCAACAAATGAGAAGATCTTTATTTATTTTGGGGCATAGGATTTACAGAAGAGTTTCCCTTCTCTAGTTTGACTTTTTCTCTATTTGAGGCATTTTCACATAAAAGTGTGAAAAAAATCAATAATACTGACTTCCAGATACAAGCTGTTTAAAATATGAATGAAAAAACCCTTTGACCTTTATAAGTTGATTCATACAGTCAAATTTTCACTTCTTTCTGTCTAAAATGTTGTTCAAATACTTTGACACTTCACTTTTAAAATTTTTATTTTTATTCTTTTATTCAAGTATGTATTAACATACCATGTTATATTAGTTTCAGGTATATAATATAATAAGCTTCAATTTTTAATGCTTCTCTTTAATTTTTAAAATTTTATATTAAGTCAAGGTAGTTAGCATACAGTGTAATATTAATTTTAGGTGTACAACATAGTGATTCAACACTTCCATACAGCACCTGGTGCTCATCACAAGTGCCCTCCTTAATCCCCACCACCTATTTCACCCTCCCATCAGTTCTCTATAGTTAAGAGTTTCTTAGGTTGCCTCTCCCTCTCTCTTCTCTTTTTTTTCCTTTGCTCATTTGTCTTGTTTCTTAAATTCCACATATGAGTGAAATCATATGGTATTTGTCTTTCTCAGACTGACTTATTTTGCTTAGCATAATACACTCTAGCTCCATCATTCTTTTTTATGATTTTCATTCTTTTTTATGACTGAAAAATATTCCATTATATATATTGAATCTGTAATCTACAAAGCCATATATATATATATATATATATATATATATATATATATATATATATGGCTGCTTCTATAATTTGACTATTGTAAATGCTACTATAAACATCAAGGTGCAGATATCCCTTTGAATTATTATTTTGTATTCTTTGGGTAAATACCTAGTAGTGTAACTGGTAGATCATAGGGTAGTTCTATTTTTAACTTACTGAGAAACCTCCATACTGTTTTCCACAGTGGTTGCACCAGTTTGCATTCCCATCATCAGTGCAAGAGGGTTCCCCTTTCTCCACATGCTTGCCAGCATCTGTTGTTTCTTGTGTTGCTGATTTTAGCCATTCTGACAGGTGTGAGGTGATATCTTATTGTAGTTTTGATTTGCATTTCTGAATAAGTGATGATGAGCATATTTTCATGCGTCCGCTACCTATCTGGATGCCTTCTTCAGAAACATGTCTGTTCATGTCTTCTGCCCATTTTTTAATTGGATTATTCATATTTTGGGTGTTGAGTTTTATAACTTCTTTATATATTTTGGACACTAATCAGATATGTCATTTGCAAATATCTGCTCCTATTCCATAGGTCCCTTCGTAGTTTTGTTGACTGCTGTGCAGAAGCTTTTCATTTTGATGTAATCTCAATAGTTTATTTTTGCTTTTATTTCCCTTGCCTTAGGAAACCTATTTAGAAAAAAGTTGCTATGGCTGATGTCAGAGAAATTCCTGACTGTGCTTTTTTCATTGTTTCAGGTCTCACATTTAGGTCTTTAATCTCTTTTGAGTTTATTTTTGTGTATGGTGAAAGAGAATGGTCATGTTTCATTCTTTTGTATGCTGCTGTTCAGTTTACTCAACACCATTTGTTGAAGAGACTATCTTTTTCCCATTGGATATTCTTTCCTGCTTTGTTGAAGATTAACCACATAATTATGGGTTCATGTCTGGGTTTTCTATTCTGTTCCATTGATCTATGTGTCTATTTTTATGCCAGTACCATACCGTTTTGATCACTAAAGCTTTGTAACATAACTTGGAGTCTGGAATTATAATGCTTCCTGCTTTGCTTTTCTTTGTCAAGGTTGTTTTGTCTATTTGGGGTCTCTTGTGGTTCCATAAAAATTTTAGGATTATTTGTTCTAGTTCTGTGAAAAATGCTGTTGGCATTTTGATAGTGATTGCACTAAATGTGTTGACAGCTTTGGGTAGTATAGATGGTTTAATAATATTTGTTAGAACAACAAATAAAGTCTAAAGCCAACAGAAGGAAGGAAATAATAAAGATTAGAGCAGAAATAAATAATACAGAAACTTAAAAAAAAGAACAGATCAATGAAACCAGGAGCTAGTTCTTTGGAAAAAAATAATAAAATTAATAAACCTGTAGCAAGACTTATCAGAAAGAAAAGGGAAAGGACCCCAATAAATAAAATCACAAGTGAGAGAGAAGAAATAACAACAAATACCACAGAAATACAAACACCTGTAAGAGATTGTTATGAAAAACTGTATGGCAACAAATTGGACAACCTGGAAGAAATGGATACGTTCCTAAAAATATATAAACTACCAAAACTGAAATAAGAAGAAATGGAAAACTTGAACAGACCACTAACCACAAAGAAATTGAAACAGTAATCAAAAACCTCCCAGCAAACAGAAGTCCAGGGACAGATGGCTTTACAGGCAAATTCTACCAAACATTTAAAGAACAGTTAACATCTATTCTTCCCAAACTATTCCAAAAAAACAGAAAAGGAAGGAAAACTTCCAAATTCATTCTATGAGGTCAGCATTACCCTGATACCAAAACTGGATAGACACCACACAAAAAAAGAGAAATACAGGCCAATACCTCTGATGAATATAGACACAAAAATCTTCAACAAAACACAAGCAAACTGAATCCAACAATACATTTAAAAAAATCATTTACCACGATCAAGTGGGATTTATTCCTGTGTTGCGGGGGCGGGGGGGTTCGATATCTGCAAATTAATCAACATGATACATCACATTAACAAGAGAAAGGATAAAAACCACAGGATCATTTCAATAGAAGCAGAAACAACATTTGACAAAGTACAACCTCCATTCATGATAAAAACCCTCAAGAAAGTAGTTTTAGAGGGAACATCCCTCAACACATTAAAGGCCATATATGAAAAACTCACATCCAAGATCATCCTCGATGGGCAAACGCTGAGAACAAGATGAGGATGTCCACCCTTACCACTATTACTCAGCACAGTACTAAGAGTCGTAGCCACAACAACCAGACACAAAAAGAAACAAACGCCATTCGAATTGGTAAGGAAAAGGTGACACTTTCACTCTATGCAGATGAGATTATACTACTCATAGAAAGCCTGAAAGACTGCAACAAAAAACTGCTAGAACTGATAAATGAATTCCGTAACGTCACAGGATATAAAACCAATGTGCAGAAATCGGTGACATTTCTATACACCAATAACAAAGCAGCGGAAAGAGAAATTAAGGAATCAGTCCCATTTAGAATTGCACCAAAATAATAAGATACCCAGGAATAAACCTAACCAAAGAGGTGAAAGACCTGTACTCTCAAAACTATAAAACGCTGATGAAAGAAACTGAAGATGACCCAAAGAAATGGAAAGACAGTCCATGCTCATGGACTAGAAGGACACTTTACTAACTTAAATAACTTTGTTGGGGAAAATAACTCAATTTAACATGATTACAGATTATAATAAAGATTTATTTTTCTTCAACAAACATAGGATTTTTGATCTTTCAATTACTATCAAAGTGCTGGGAAATAGGTAGAGTAACTGCCTAGCCAGGGTGCTACTGAATCATGAGCAGAAGGGGTAAAGGTCACAGGAATTCAGGTGCACATATCAAAACCAGCTTTGATGCCTGAACGCTCACCAAGGCAGGGGTAGTGCCAGCTTATACCTGAGAAAAGAGGAGAAAGGAATGGAGCAAAGCATCTGTTAAAACTCAGTATGATCCTTTACCAGCAGATTGCAACACTGTCTTTCCTGTATTTTTACGTTCAATTGATGTCCAAATACTAGTGTGCAGGGAAGCTAAGCCAAGACCAAATAGAACTAATTATGTGTGCAGCAGCAACAGAAGCCCAGAAGGAATCTAGTCAGAGATAGACATGGACATTGATTTAGATCTAGACACAGGCAGAGATGTAGATATAAATATCAGCAATAACATAGATATTTATACCATAGAAGCAGTTCTGGATATTTTCTGGAGTTGTGCAAAAAAAAAAAAAAAAGAAAAAGAAAAAAAAAGATTTAGGAAATATATACAGACATCCCCTGACTTATGATGGTTTGACTTTAATGATTTTTTCTTTTTTTTTTTACTTTATGATGGTGTGAAAATGATAAGCATTCAGTAGAAACTGTATTTTGAATTTTGAATGTAGATCTTTTCTCAGGCTAACAATATGTAGTGCGATGGTCCCTTGAGATGCTGGGCAGTGACAGGGAATGCAGTTCCCAGCCAGCCACGTGATCACGAGGACAAACAATGGAGAACGGCCATCGTGCGCCCTTACACCATTCTGGTTTTCACCTTTAGTACAGTATTCAATGAACTGCACAGGATATTCAGCACTTTATTATAAAATAGGCTTTCTGTTGGGTGATTTTGCCCAACTACACACTAATGTAAATGTTCTGAGCACAGTTAAGGTAGGCTGGGTGAAGTCTGAGGTTTGGTAAGTTAGGTGTATTAAATACATTTTTGGCTTACAATATTTTGAACTTAAAATAGGTTTATCTGGACATAGTTCCACTGTAAGTAAAGGAAGATCTGTACTGAAATATTACCCGTGTGTGTCACAAGCCAATTATCTGACATGAAGGTATATTGAGACTCAGAAGTCACAGGCCTCAGTAGATATCATTTTGTTTTGTCTTTTCTCATATTGTAATGTCTCTACAGACTGGCACAGATATTGTTTCATTTTGATATCATAATAGTGTCTCCATGGATTTTGGCTGACATTTTGTTTTGACATTATGCTACAATAGACCTCCATTGACATTTCATTTTGTCACTGCAACATTGTTTCTATAGGTTCCTGCTACATTATTTTGTTTTGACATCAAAAATGTCATCTCCACAGTCTTGGCATGACATTATCTAGAGAACTTTATGAAGAAGTATGGAATCTATGGAATAGATGGATAAAATGCAGAACATCTAATGACCTTGAAAGTGTATTTGATTAACACAAATCTACATGAAACAATGCAAATTTGCCAAATTATTTCCATAAAGTCAGTAAGGTTTCTTATAACATGGATTCAATTAAGGTGTTGATTTTCCATTTTTCCAATAAAACGAAACCATACAATTCCTTTTTATGTCAAAACTTTCAGAGAAGTAATCCTGTATACTTTTGTTGGCAGAATCAAGATTTTTTTTTTTAAATTAATATGGTCTGGGTTTGTGTGTGTGTGTGTGTGTGTGTGTTGTAAAAGGAACTAAAATATAAGAAATATGTATGAAGTATATTTCATTGAATTCAGTATTCATTGATGGTGACACATTTGACAAATCTCTAAGAAAGGAAGAAAATGCTGCCAATTAAACTGGCCTTGGTTGTAAGAAATATCTTGATATTAAAGATTTTAAATTGGGAAAAATTGTGTGTCTTACAATTGATAAAAAATGGTAGTACTATGGAATTTGATAATATCAATTTGCCAAAATGGCAATAAAAATAATTGATGATAGTTTGAATATTCTTAAAAACCCTGAACCTTGAACTGGTTTGGCAGTTTTAGGTATAAATTGTTGGTGACTTCCCCGAGAGAAATCGAAACAGAATTGTTCCTTTATGTCTTCCCTTTCCTTTGGGGATTTACAAAATTCTTTATGAACATTTTACTATTCATAATAAGACCAAGAATATTGATCAGAAAGCTAAATACCTATAGGTTATATTAAATTCCCAGGAAAACATTTTTATAAAAAATAAAAAGTTCAGAAGTCTGTATGACAAATGGTTATAATGTGAACATTTATGTTTTTGGCAACCCTATATTTGCAAACATTATTCAATTTGTTATGCAATTTCTATTTTAGAAAGTATATATGTAAGATATTACTACTAACATATAATGCCAGAGAAGGTATTATATAGACTCTCTCCTGTATTTCCATTTTTCACACAGTTGATCATAATAAGAACACTCGTGAATCTTACATAAACCATTTGAAAATGGTCATTTTGTTACACAATTTCCCTTATACAAGTATGTAAGTTGAAAATGACTTGGAAGTTAGTGAAAACATTTCTCCAGATGAACATATATTTTCTTTAGTTACAGAGTAAGGACTTATGTTATACTTTTTGCCTTGGCTACAGGAACCTCTGAGGTAATGTTCAAGTATAATTACTCAAACCAATTTCCTAGTATACCTTTTATCTTTTTGTGTCCTTTTAAACTTTGACAGCTACTTTTACAAACTGCTTCAAACAATTTTTGGAAATTAGATGGTTGTAACTCCTACATGAATAAACTTTATGTCCTAGAGGGTCACAATGACCACTCTACTAAGTATGGAATATAAAGCTTAGGATTCCTTCCTTCCTTCCTTCCTTCCTTCCTTCCTTCCTTCCTTCCTTCCTTCCTCCCTCCCTCCCTCCCTCCCTTCCTTCCTTCCTTTTTACAGAGAGGAAAAGAGAGAGAGAGAATCTTAAACAGGCTCCACACTTAAGCATGGAGCTTGGCTCCACCTTAAACAAGGTGGGTCTCGATCTCATGACCCGAGCCAAAATCAAGAGTAGGACATTAAACTGACTGAGCCACCCAGGCACCACCATACTTCTCTATTTTGAGTAGTTACTTCTGATTCTTCTAATAGAAATAATAATATTCATGTCATGTGTATGTAAATAGTATGAGATCTGGTATAAGAAAGCCTCTAACCCAGTGCTGAGCACAGAATAGACACTTCATCAACTCTGAATACAATGAATTAAAATGATACCTCTACAGAGACACAGAATAGGTTGTTACAAATCCATGCCTGCAGTTCAGGAGAGAAGTGAAATTGAAGATATAGCTTCAGTGGTCATCAACATACATACAGGCATAATCTAGGTTGTGGGAGTGGATCAGATCACATGGAGCAAGCATATAGAAGAAGAGGGATGAGACTCTGTGATAAATCCAACCAATACCCTTACAAAAGAACTGTTCTTACTTTTCACAGTGGTTATACAATAGCAATAGAGAAGCAAAAAAGAAGACTGGGTTGCTTATGATGTGGGGATCCCACGGGATATAAAAATGTGCTGTTTGAGAACGGGCTATGCTGCTAAAGGCTCACTGCAGGGAATCCCTTCGAGGTCCCAACACAAACTTCTCTGCTCCCTCCAGGCTGGGCCTCAGGCTTGTGATACCTGGGCTGCTGGCAGGCAGCATCTCTTTTACTGGTGACAGAGTCTTTCCTGAGGGGCTGTTGATCTGATTCCTTTCATGAGCTCTAAGGTTTCGCTAACTGAAAAAACTTTAAAGAAAATTAAAATTTTAAATGAACTAAATATGACAGCTGTGATGGAACGTTGTCATGATTACCCTAAGTCTAACACTCGAAGATTAACCTTCCCATTTTCCTGATGTTAGATTAATATTGTGACTGAATATGTTCCTTATCCCACCTGTAGTTTGGCTAACTGTTCTCATGAAAAGAATAGAAGAGACAGTACAGGGTGTGTCCCTCTCTGGACCAAGACATGTGCTCACTTTTATAGTCTTTTTGTAGATGAGCTACTTAGTGTATGTGGTTTCTAAGTCCCAATGGATACTAGAATGAAAGAGAGATTTTTTTTAAAGCTGATTGGACATCTTCAATTAATTTAATAGCAACATCAAAAAACTTTGAGGAGCTTTACTTTTTGTTCTTGTAACTTAGAACCATGATTCTCTGCAGGATCTTAGAAGTACTTAAAATATTAGCAAAGGTTTCACCAATAATACAAGTCTGATTAATGACAAAATGGGGCACAAAAAGACAACAAGCTTTTGAATTTTTCAGAGAAATAACGGGATTTATTAGTAACTGGGACTGCAGACTACGTTTGGAATATCAAGATGTTTGGCCTTGCTTTGAAGAGATGCCTGCCATTTTGCAACATTTTAAATAAAATTCTCATTCCAAAAACATGAATAGCAAAATTTCCAGCTAAGGCTTCAGTTTGACTTACACATTTACTATCCTTTTTGAATGGCCCTGGGGTGGGGGACTGAAATCCTACTCAAATCCATGAACCAACTTCAGACTGAGACACGCTGTTCACATCTTGCCAAGTCATAACTGACAGTATAGTGAGTTGAAAAACTTAACCTTTAAAAAATGCAGGCATTCTCTACTTTTCACCACAATGTGAAACCACAATATAAAGTGGATCACATTCTCCCATAGGAGCAATGTTATAATTGGAGGTTATGTTTCTGACCAAGGAGCTGGCTCAAGATGACTTCATGATATAGCAACAATGGAGCACATAAACAAAGACATAATAACTCTAAATCTTTATAGTAATGCTGGTAGTAAAAGTAGACTGCTAGTACTATAAAATAAGTTTAAATATAGTCTATGTGCAACTTATACAAGATTCTTCACAACATATATATAGTACGAAGAAGTTTTTAGAAATTGCCAAGAAAAGAACATGCCAACTAAACATCATGATACTTTTGCTTTCTTTTCTTTTAAACTTAAAATGGCTTTGTGGAAAACTACGACCAGATTTTTCTGAAGAGAAAGAGGCCCATCTTCTAGTTAAACCCTTTAATTTTACCCTGGAGACCCAACATGCATTTTACTAGACTTTTCACAGGATGGTCCTTTTACTTTGAGAAAAATTCCCTGTAGCTAGCAGACTTTCAAAAAAAAAAAAAAATCATGCCATCAACTTTAGAACTATTCTGAAATGCTGGAGCCAGGACACCACAGATTGTTTAATTATGTGTTTGAGGGTGTGTTGATCTCCATCATGGCATTTAATATTTTATTCAAATGCCATTTTAAAAAAATGCTGGCTTTAAAAAAGGAATATTTAATCATTCCCCAGATAATTGATAGAACTGGCATAGAACAATATCCAATCTGTACTTGGACTATTTGCCCTTCTGTCTTCCAGCTCAGACGTGGCTAGGGAAAGCACTGAATGGAAGGTTAAAGGCAAAGAAAAGGAAAATTTAAGAGTTAACTACACAGTATGGAAGGAATGACTGGCCACTCAAAATCTCATGCTATAGACGATACTCAGTGATCACAAGGGTCATTGCTTTTAGAATTAACGAACATTCAAATTATAAAGTAGCTTTGAAATCATTGAGACCAACTCCTCCACTTTATTGATGAGGAAACTGAGGCCCGGGGGAGTAAATGACAGGTAACAAGCTAGAATGACAGACCTAGGAGAATGTAGATATGTGGATATTTAACCCAGAGCCATTCCAGGCTAGCTCATGTTTTAACATTCTATTGCTCAAATCTTCTGATACAAAGACATTGGGGGGAAAGCTTTCTAATCTGTACCACACTTGAATTAAGAGATCTCTCTCTCCTTCTCTCTCTAACACATACATGTATATATAATAAACTTTCAGTTCATAATATGAATATAAAGTAACATGATACTTTTTCATATTTATTCCACATGGGATCAGTCAATTGATGTGTTTAATGTATACCATTTCTAAAAGAGTACCATATTTGCTGTATAATAAACACAGAAATAAGAAGAAAACTAGCATTTGGCCAATGTAATTCAAACCTTCTAAAGTCAGTCAAATTTATACAAATCCTTTGTCTAAGATGTATTTTTGTTGGTAATCAGTTCAGCTCAAAGTCTTGCAGAAAAGAAAAATTAAATATTAATCAAAGTCCAGAGAATTTTAAGTGTCTATTCCATTATCTTAAATGCAACACTAGACAAACCACCAAAGCAAATCTCCTTCCCCCCTTATCTTTCAACATAAATAAGCTTTTTAGTCTTTTCCCTGATGGTATAACTCATAGCAAATGATGACACTATTTACAGTATCTGCTTTAAAAGGGCATAGCTTCTATTCCTATTTCAATTAAAGCCATTGTGCAATTATGCTTTCAAGAAACAATTAACAGAGGAAGAAATCATTTCCCTCACTCTAGCCTTTTTAGAGTTGGGTGGTGAGTACCCTTTCTTACCACTAGTGGCTTTGAAGCAAGTATTTAATGTTAAGGTTCACTTCCTTGGATGTAAATTTTGGTTTTAGTTGACACTAAAAAGAAACATCAATTTATTAGGAGATAAAACTTGTTCTCTAGTAATGGAGCAGCTGCGTACATAAATTTATTGCAGTTTAATGTTCTCACACATAAAGCAATTAGAGTTTTCTGACAGACAGACTTGCCACAGAAATGACAGTGTAGACTGTGGTGGGGACGGTCTGCAGGATGGGAAACTATAACAGGAGTCTGTGATGACAAACTCTCTGCGGAAACATAAGATACTAATATGCTTTGGGCAAATTCAAGTGAAAGTTTCTCCTCGGTGAGTGAGTGAGAAGAGATGCTGCAAATCTTGTAGCCATGGAGAATCCCCTCAGCACCCACACACTGTGGCTTTCCTGACAAGGGGCTCACGGAACAACGCCTGGAATGAAGGCTGCACGGATTCTGAGCCAACGGATGGAACAGACAATCCAAGCTGGCATCACCTCATCAGGAAGGCACCACCGTGGACAGGGGAGCATTAAGGTTACTTCCAAGTGCTGAACATCTGGGCCACACCTATATTGTAAGAAACTAAAGCACATTTGCTCAAGAGTCTGTGCACCTCAGACGGCGTCCCCGTCTTTCATTTTTAATGTGCGAGAGACAGGGTGGCAGAAGTGGGGGGGACATCCTCCCGGCATCCCAACTACACACACAACACCCTGCCTGCCAGTGTAGTGGCTACCCTCAGGTGTTGGTCCTCACTGGTTCTGGTTGAGAATGAGTCTTCCCAGTTACTATGGGAAGATTAGTTAAGACTTAAAACCACTATAATATACTTCTGTAATTTGTAGTTTTTAGTGACAGTTACCATGGTTATTTATGAAGCACCTATTAAATGCCAGGTAATATGCAAATTGTTGAGAATATGTAGATGTGGAAAACTATTCCTAAATTCAACAGTCAGCTAATGTAATAATAGATAAAGTCTTAAGGGAAAGTAAATTTGTGTGCATATGAAGATAAGAGAAGGTAGGGACCAACTCTGAAGGGAAAGTGGAGGCCTAGGCCAGATGCATTTCCAAAATCCCTGCATTTGGGCTGGGCTTGGAGTGAGGAATCAGTGTGGGCTGTGCTGAGATATCAGACCACATGAAGGGGAGGCAGCAAGTGGTTCGGGGTCCCGGTCTGGATGGAGCTGCTGTGGTGTCCAATCAAACATGACAGACTGAACTCCTACATGAGGCCAGATCGCTTCTAAACCCCCTCTAAAATGACAACAAAGAAATGAAAGTCTTACAACCACAAGGCTAAAAGAGGATGACAATAGAGGAGGCCACAATAAATAAGATTTTAGAATCTTAAGCATCTGACTCTTGATTTTGGCTCAGGTTATGATCTCACGGTTCGTCAGTTTGAGCCCTGGTCGGGTTCTGCGCTGACAGGACGGAGGCTGCATGGGATTCTCTCTCTCCCCCACTCTCTCTGCCCCTCCCCTGCTCACGTGCTTTCCCTCTCAAAAATAATAAACATTAAAAAAAAAATAAAAATGTGTGTGCATACACATAGGTATGTGTATATTTATAGTTATGTTTTGGACTCCCATGGCAGCAGCAAAGAGCCAAAGAAAGGAGTCCTGTGGAGTCATGGCAGCCACTGGTGGACAAACAGGTCCTCTGGGAATTGAACATCTACATGCTGACCATCCTATTCAGAATTACAAAGCAGATGCAACACTGTTCATCCAAGGCGATTGTTTTACAAAAGCAGGACAACAAAATACAGCCATTCAGCACAGTCTAAAAAGGGTTGCAGCTCACACCTCTGACCTGCTTCCCACTCTGATAACTGTGCCCATGACCAAGATGCAATAAACAGGCAAGAAACTAAATGATTACATTTCATATTTTATAGAGCAGCCACAAGTCTTCAATTCTGCTGAAAATCCACAATTTCAAATATTCTACGTCCACAAACAGACTGCATGTGGTCAAGCTAGATGTCCCAGCTTGTAAGTGGGAACTAACGGTCAAAAGGGGGTAAGGGGTTAAAAGGAAAGGGCTTCTTTGTAAGTGCTCCTTCAAGAAAACTCAGACGTGATGGCTGAGAGTTGCCAGTCAAGGTTCTGCATGAGGAGGTCCTGCTCCTGGCTCCCACACAAGTCCCCAGCAGGAGCTGGCTGCTTCTAGCCTGTGAGGAACAACCTCCCGGAAGCCCCACTGGGCTCCAGCTCACCCAGCTGCCATTTCGATGCTCTTCTCATTAGACCAAACCACCACCCAGGCACTTACTAAATTCCTCGTATCTTGGGTTTACATGAATGGGAAGAACAGCTTCTGCACATTTAATCTTCTTACTATAAATACTTAAGTGAAGAAAAAAGGTGACAATGAAGGCTCATCCCACTCAATTTATTCCTGTTAGCATTCTTTCAGCGAAAAAAAAAAAGGAGGAAAAAAAAAGCAGCCCTTGAGTCCTTGAGTATGAATGTAACATGAAAAAAACCTGTGCTGAATCATGAACATGATTATTATATGAAAAGACTCAAACTGAATTTTAAAATCTCATTTTATAGCTACTTATAAATCCTGTGAATGGTTGTGCATTGATCTTCAGTGAACTTTACACAAGAACATACATTATCAAGGGCAGAGATTTTCAACTTGGTGGGGAAGATGAGGGTGACGTGGGGCAGAAAATTCTGGTTTGGACAAGGCAAGGTCCCAAGAATGAAAATACCCCTTTTCTGCCTGCGTAAGATGCATCTACTCCCACCAGCCCTCTGTGCTGTCTTATACTCATGCTACGTTGCAGGTGCCTGTGCACTGGACCGGTCTCTCTCGAAAGACACAACAAGCTTTTCAAGGGGAGGGACCTCATCATATTCATCTTTGTGTCCTTAGCCCTGATCCCAATGCCAGTCAAGTAAATACTCCATGAATTTGTTGAACGAATGAGGGCCTCTGATCTATGTTTTCCAGGGATGAAAATAGATCCCATTTTCCTTAATTATCTTTTACAAGTAGTTATAGTCTGTGTGTGCAACACAGAACATTATGAGCACATATACAGCATTTCCCCCTGTAAAACCAACCAGAAAGGATTCCTTCCACTCAAATCTGCAGATTTCACAATAAAACTATTTCCATCATATATTTCCAAGATTTCCAAACTTGTGGCTCATACTTAAAGATTTGAGACCATAATATGGCTTCTATGTAGGATTTTTCATGGTTCTGATACCCATAAAAGGATGACATAAAACATGACGAAGCAAGTGTAGTGCTACCATGGAAATAGGCATTGGAAAATTAGAAAAAGAATTCTATTTATTGTGCTAACTATAATTCTAACCCAGTATTATTCAGACTTGAACACAACCCACAGTATTTTACATAGCAACCAGTGCAAATGTACATAAATATATATATGTATAAATATACATATATATAACTAAAGTAGAGATTATGAAAAAAAAATTTCTGTATCTAGTATACTCTGACATTATCTATTCTACCTCACTCTCTTTAAAAATTGTTGATGTCAACCTGCTAAGATGATTTCATAACCTGACAATGGGAGGTGACTCATGGCTTAAACCTAAAAGTTGTCCATCTCTCATTTCTTTTCAAGAAAGAAATTGTGGAATGATTCAAAGGCAAAATGGAATCATTAAGACCCAAAGGTAGACAATAACTTCCATGGGAGAAGCTAAAGACCCTAGAATCTTATGGATAATCTCTCTTGGGTTTCTTCTCTCTCTGGCTTCTCCACTCCTGTGGATCTCTTGGACAGCTTCCAATCTCTTCTATGTCATACTGCCCACATGCTTAAGAACAGGCAAGATGCAGGTGGGGCCCAGGAGAAACAGAAAAGTAGCCTCTGCTCAGGCCTGACTCTGGTCAGTCCAGGTTTCATTCTGAAAAGCAAAAGGAAGCCTAGAAACTCTCCTGAGATCCTGTCCTATGTGCCACAGTGAACTTAAAACGAAACCAGGTCCCAAACCTTGGCTAATAATACTGTGTAGGTGCTATGTGTCCCTGTGAATATCCCTCTACAACACTGTCCAACAGAACTTTCTGTCATGATGGAAGTATTCTACATTGGTGCTGTACAGTATGGTTACCACTAGCTACATGTATCTATTGAGCACTTGATTTGGCTAATTCAACAGAGGAACTGAATTTTTTATTTCAATTAATTACTTGAAATTTAAAGAGTCAATTTCAGCTGGTGGCTTTTATATTGGATGGTGTAGCCCTTGAACCTATTAAAGATGTGTAGAGTTGGTGAGGTTGAAAGACTTATGGGGAGGTAAGAATTTGGAGATACTGATTATGATCGTATCATTCCATCTGATACTTCCAAAATTCAGGATGGAATTGTGGCCTTTGGCATTCTCAAATCTTGAAAGAGAAACAAGAGTATATGGAACCAAACAACCATAGAGTTTCAAGTGTGGGATTCTGTCACTGGTAATAAGCAATCCCTTCCAACTAGACCCATGGGAATAGGTGCTATACAAACAGCTGCATGTTCTTTGAGGGGTAGGAGAGGCAAGAATCTAGTTCATTGTATGGTTTTAGAAAGACCCAAGTTTAGATTCTTCTCTGTCACTGGCTGGAGGACCTGGAGCAAGTTAAAAATGTTCTTTTTAGTCTCTACAGCTGGTGATGGGCTGTTCTGAGTAGTAATAATTTGGTGTAAGGGAAGCACTCAGTGCCATGGTTTAGGGTAGGTGATTGGCTATTCAGTGTATCCAATAGTGTACGCACACAGGCATATATGCAAATAACCCTCACTCTAGGATAACTACCAATTAGATTACATAGGTAGAAACAAGGCTTCTACATCTGTGTAACTTCTAGAAAAGGGTAGGGTAATCTGAAAATTGTGGGAGATAGGATAATAAATCCACACTGTGAGTAAATTGTCAAACCTCCAATCTGGCTGGCCAAAATCCGAAGGTCTCTGAGGTACCTTATCCATTAGTTACCCACAACAAAAACAGCTAATACAGCTATTTAGCTCCTTCCATACACTAGACACTCTCCTATGCACCTAATCCTCATAGTTCTAGAAAGTGAGTACTATCATGTCCATTTAATAGATAAGTGAGGAGAGAAAAGGAAAGATTAAGTAACTTGTCCAAGATCAACAGCTACTAGGTAGCAGGACTGGGATTAAAATGGAGTACACACTTATAATCAGTATACAATGCTGCTTTCACGTGAGGAGTGGGTTCTCTACGGACTATAGTCAGTCATCTTAACATACTCACCCTGGAATTGTATTTAACATAAGATAGCATATTAATAGCATCAAGGATACAAGAGTAGGAGTGAAAAATCATAGATGGCTACATGAAGTCTTATAAAAACAAAGTAAAATAGTTTAACAACCTGAAGTTATTGGATACAAGTGCAATCAGTTCTTTACATCTTAATAACCCAGCGAAATAATCAATACAAATAGATGACCTAGAACCATCAAGTAAGGTTTAATTATCATTTGAATACATTGCTGAAGAAGTTAAGGAATCATTAAATATACTTTAAAAGAATCCCCATTAAATACTAAAGATAGCATAGAAAAATATTTCGGTTTTTAAAAGTAGCAAGCTTTGATTATTTGGAGGATTCACTATATTCAATGCATGATATAGTACTGCAAATTAACAAGACTTCAATCAACAAAAAAATTGATCTCTGTGTTCTCTAAGTGCTTATACTGAAAAAAGTGTGTACAGCTTGCTGCAATCAGTAGGCACCGACACAACAGTCTTCAAGAGAAATGCAGTTTCAACATTGCTGTTGGGTACATTTTTAAAAATGTGCTAAAATAATGGGCAATTGAGGCATTCTGAAATTAGATCTAACAAGGTGAGTAATTGCTGTGCAAGTCACACTACATTTTGCAGACTGTGTTCTCACACTGCACAAGATGCAGAGATTGCCTTTAAAAGGTATAATCTTTTGTAATCGTTTTGTGGTGTTCAAAGCAATTGCTTTCCAGTGGTAAAAGAACACAAGAGAACAATGGTGCATACCCCCAGACTTCTTGCTGACATGTAAACTCTGACCATTCACACTCTGCCATTATTGACCAGCTGGACTAAAGGATGATATAGCCATTAACTTACTACAAAACTCGTCAGAAAAGGAGTAAAATGCGTTTGGGACCTGTTTCTAGTATAGAGGCCCAAGTGAGGGAGCATGTGGAGGACGACTTAATCATCCAGGTGAGGTTCATTTCTGGGCCAGTGCAAACTAAGGAGAAACATCATAACAGAGAGAATTGAGTTAGCATGAATTGAGAAGTAATACTCAATCGAAATTCAATGCCAAGAGGGTAAGGAATGGATCCATTCAAACATTTCTGTAGTGTACAGTGAGTGAAAGGCACTGTGCTACCCTGATGGGGATAAAAAGATGAATAAGACATGGCCCCTAGAGAAAGAAAGATACGAGATTTTATATATATAAAAATATGTGCTGATGATTAACTAGCATTGTATGATGTGCTAGGAAGAAGAACGAGGTGTACCTGGATTGAGTTAAAAGTTTGCAACACTCACCTGAATTCTGACTTCGTGAAATAAGTTGTAGTGATTAGTAAGGAAATTCCAAGAAAAGTTGACAGAGAGGCTAGAAGGACCCCACAAGTAACGGAAGTGCCCTCTGATGAGTGTTGAAAGCCAGTCACATACTACTGGCAGGACTGTGAGAATTCAGACTCATCCCCCAAATCTGGGGTGAGCTGCTCAGTTAGGGGCCACGACCACATGGGAGTCTGAAACCCCATCATTTCAGAGCTGGAAACATTTCCCAAAACCAGCAGGTAGAGTTCTAAGGAAATGAGGGGCACAGAAAAATAAGAACTGCCTAAGACTCCATTAGTGTAAGTTAATTGAAATGCTTTTGTGATTATCGGGTGATTTCATGTGACTTCAGAAACAAATGATTTGTCACCCACTAGACTCAAGATGGTGGGGTTTAAGCCCAACAGCCCAAACTGCGTGGGACTCAGAGCAGATGCACCTGGAGGGCCAACCCCTTATCTTGGAGGTTAAGTCTGGGGAGAAGACTGTGTTCATGGACACTCTATGGACTGGGATAGGAAATACCCACAAAATGCAGGATTGCCAATTACATTAAAAATAGAGTAATCCATGCTAGTGGAATCAGTAAGATTTCTTGGGTAAGAAAGCATGTGTGTAGGATCTTAAAAGAGAAGAAGACCTTGAAAAGGTCAGAAAGGGCATGAGACCACAGATAACACAGGCAAGATGCTGTGGATAGATTTTTTTTTTTTTTAAAGGAAGGTCAGTTTGGCTGGGACACAAGATGCCCAACTGAAGAAGAGTGAGACAAGAGTGGGAGACAAAACTAAAAAAGACATGGGGCCCAAATAATTTACAGTGGGATGGAGAACAGCTAGCAATCTTTTTCTATCAGTGGCCAAATAGCAAATATTTTCAGCTTTCTGAGTCAAACAGCCTGTGTCAACTATTCAACTATACTTCTGTCATGCAAGAGCGCCACACACAAAGGCTAAACAGATGGTGGGGAAGTACCTGGGTCTGTGGGCCATGGCTTGCAGACCTCTGTGTTACAGGACTTCAGAAAGCTGTGATCTGCACATGCACTGCTTGAGCTGCCAACCATGCATGCGCTGCAGTGAGCCCCCACCCCCACCCCTGCAACCCCACCCCTGCCACTGGGACAGGGATCACTTAAAAAGTGAACCTGTACTGAGAAGTGATTAATGAAAGCACCACAGACTTTGGTCAACTTGAGGAAGGCAGTGAAGAGCAAATCACTCATACAGCCTCTGCCTAAAGCAGAGACATAAACAGCCTTTTACTCAAACAAAGAGCAACCAAATAATGAAGAAAAGGATGGATGGCCATAAAAAACATTCCTTCCATTTCTGACTAAATGGTGGCAGATTAGAGGAAAAGTTTCTGTTTGTCTCAAATGTGGACTTTTTTCACTGAGTTGTTAGCAGTATTAAACACGTGGAAGCATGATCAGTTTACTCTTGCAAGGGGCAAGTGCATACAGCCTCTGCCCGCGAGTGCCAGGATTCCTGTGACCTCCAGGAATGAACACAAAATGGGTAACTCCAGGTCATCCAATACCATTGGAATACACTTCTAACAACCTGTACTCTATCTGAATATTCTAAAGCTTTTAATGAATAGCCCTTGTTGAATTATTCTCACCAGAATATAAGACAATGCAATACAACAGAATCAAGGTCACAAGTAGAGGTCTGAATGAACTATAGACTTTTTTTCTTTAATACTTTGAGAAACATTTAAGCAAATTCCAATGACAACTTCTGCGGATGTGTTTTACAGCCACGGCTGAAGACAACCTGTATTTTAACTGTATGCAAACAATCTAACACTAACATGTAAAAGTGGTTTTTCTTTTTTCAAAATTCATAAAGTATGACTTTAATGTCCCTCCTGGTTGGACAGAGATGTCACAGATACACACACAGTACTTTATTTCCACAGTTTTTTGGTATGGGTTAAAAAAAAGCAACTAGACTGCTCCTGGATAGGAAGAACAAATATTGTTAAAATGTCGATACTACCCAAAGCAATCTACATATTCAATGCAATCCCTATCAAAATAATACCAGCATTCTTCACAGAGCTAGAACAAATACTCCTAAAATTTATATGGAACCAGAAAAGACCCCGAATAGCCAAAGCAATCTTGAAAAAGAAAACCAAAGCAGAAAGCATCACAATCCCAGACTTCAAGCTACACTACAAAGCTGTAATCATCAAGACAGTATAGTACTGGCACAAGAACAGACACTCAGATCAATGGAACAGAATAGAGAACCCAGAAATAGACCTACAAACGTATGGCCACCTAATCTTTGACAAAGCAGGAAAGAATATCCAATGGAATAAAGAAAATCTCTTCAGCAAGTGGTGCTGGGAAAACTGGATAGCGACATGCAGAAGAATGCACCTGGACCACTTTCTTACACCATACACAAAAATAAACTCAAAATGGATGAAAGACCTCAATGTAAGACAGGAAGCCATCAAAATCCTGGAGGAGCAAGCAGGCAAAAACCTCTTTGATCTTGCCTGCAGGAACTTCCTACTCAACACGTCTCCAAAGGCAAGTGAAACAAAAGCAAAAATGAACTCCTGGGACCTCATCAAAATAAAAAGCTTCTGCACAGCAAAGGAAACAATCAGCAAAACTAAAAGGCAACTGACAGAATGGGAGAAGATGACATATCTTCTTGCAAATGACATATCAGATAAAGGGTTAGTATCCAAAATCTATAAAGAACTTATTAAACTCAACACCAAAAAACAAATAATCCAGTGAAGAAATGGGCAAAGACATGAATAGACACTTCTCAAAGGAAGACATCCAGATGGTCAACCAACACAAGAAAAAATGCTCAACATTACGCATAATCAGGGAAATACAAATCAAAACCACAATGAGATACCACCTGACACCTGTCAGAATGGCTAACATTAACAACTCAGGCAACAACAGATGTTGGTGAGGATGAGGAGAAAGAGGATCTCTTTTGGAATGCTGGTGGGAATGCAAGCTGGTGCAGCCACTTTGGAAAACAGTATGGAGGTTCCTCAAAAAACTAAAAATAGAACTACCCTACGACCCAGCAATTGGACTACTAGGCATTTATCCACAGGATACAGGTGTGCTGTTTCGAAGGGACACATGCACCCCCATGTTTATAGCAGCACTATCAGCAATAGCCAAAGTATGGAAAGAGCCCAAATGTCCACTGATGGATGAATGGATAAAGAAAGTGTGGTATATATATACAATGGAGTATTACTCAGCACTCAAAAAGAATGAAATCTTGCCATTTGCAACTACATGGATGGAACCGGAGGGTATTATGCTAAGTGAAATGAGTCAGTCAGAGAAAGACAAAACTCATATGACTTCACTCATATGAGGATTTTAAGAGACAAAACAGATGAACATAAGGGAAGGGAAACAAAAATAATGCAAAAACAGGGAGGGGGACAAAACAGAAGAGACTCATAAATATGGAGAACAAACTGAGGGTTGCTGAAGGGGTTGTGGGAGGGGGGATGGGCTAAACGGGTAAGGGGCATTAAGGAATCTACTCATGAAATCATTGTTTCACTATATGCTAACTAATTTGGATGTAAATTTTAAAAAATAAAAAATAAAATTAAAAAAAAAACCAAGTAGTAGCATTTCTATGACAGACTGATTGAATTCACCCATTGTGAAGTTATCAAGTCACTAGCTGGAAAGTTTTCAAGAAACTGCTGACCCTTGACTTCAACCAACTGGATGTACGTTATTTAAAACAGATAACTTTTTTTTTTCTTTAAAGATTCACCATAGCTCATTGATATCCCATCCTACAGTTCTTCAAGTTCTTTCCGAACACAGACAAAAGAATCACCTTTAATTTAAACTCATTTCCCCTGATTTTGGCCTTCATAAGAGTAGGAGAAAACTAGTCAGACTCATCCTTATAACACCCTTGTGTTTCTGAGAATAAGAACAAGGTCTTCACCCAGTTTTCTTTTTTATAAGCAGAGTAAATCTCTGTTCTGTCACTTTTACATGGAGCCTCTCTCCCATCTCTCCGGTGCTGCCCGTTAAGCTTGCCAGCTCTTCCCCCTTTGCTATGCAGACACCAAATTTTACTTTGGCCTTCCTTCATACCTGCAGCATGCCAGAACATCTTTACATTAAAATCAGCAAAATTAGAAATGTTAAAAGCCAGATTCATGTGTTCACTGAAATCTTACTGAACAGCTCACATTTTATAAAATGCTGTGTGGGGGACAAACTTTATCAAGGCCCAAGAGGAAGAACTGTTGTGGTTGATAACCCTGTCTTTGTGTCTGTGATTTCACAGTCTCCTCCTCCCACCTGCCAACACACCTCCCTCTCTACCTTTGCTCATTCTGGATGAGTAATTAGGACTTCACTGCCTGAGTTACTTCCCTCTTGTATCATTCAATGCCTCCTTCATTGCTGGTTGATTTATCTCAGCTTAATGACCTTTCCTTGACCTTCCTATTCAACTGAGTCATAAATACCAAGTTCCATTTCTACTCTTCTATACCCAACATCGCACGAGGGTCACTGACACTCCACTCTCACTTATACCGTCTTCTTAACATCCAGAATTTGGCTTCAGTGGCTCCCACTGCAATCCCAAATGATTTTCTAAAAGTTTAATGCCATGAGTGGCTTCTTTTTGGTCTTCATATTTCTTGCAAACATCGACCCTGCCAACACTCTTTCTCTTGGCTAAAATGTGAATTCTCTATATCTTGGGGAGAAAACCCCAAACTATGACTCATCTGTCATCTCTTCAGCCATCCGTAGACTGGTCCATCCTGTGACAATTTTCATGCAGGGGAATCTACCTCTCCAGCTCTGACTGCTCTTAAAAATCACATCCATTAACATAATTGCCTGATGGGTATCTCACCTGGATATGCTGACAACAGTTTCAACCTGTTAAATATAAAAAGGAAATCTTTCTCCCCAAGCCTTCCCTACTTCTATTATCCCTAGATTGGTAAATGCTCTCACTTTGTCTTTAAAAATCAGCCACTTTTCTCTTTCTTTCCCTAATCCTTCCCTTAAATTCAATGAGCTGGACTCAATGGCATGTAAGTAGGAGTAAGGGATTTTACTTTATTGCTGATAAAATATTAGCTTTGAAAACAGTTGTTCTATTGGATAACATTAATTGGAAAACAAAATTAAATTTAGTAATAAAGCTTAGTGTGTGCCAAAGCATGGACTGTGCTCTTTCTTAAGAAGTATTGATGAATGTTAATTCTTTCCCTGAGTCTCAAGATAAAATTCCATTTTGAACTGCCAGATGGAAATATCAGAAATTTCACTTGCATTAAAAAGAGCTCAGTAAGCCTTAAGGACTCTAAGCCCATGGCTGGGACAGAAGAGAGGCCACTTACAAAACACTATGCAAACCCTTTCCTCACCCCCACAATACACAATCTCTAATTCTCCCCGAAACACTTCTCTTTTAAAAACACAAAGTAAAAATAAATCTTAAAGATCTTGGTAACCTGTGTTTTTCTCCATCTCTAGTTAAGGAAAGGTGGCTGGTATGATGCAATATCAACATTCTGCATATTCCATCTGAAATGATACACTCTGTCTGGGTCACTATTTGCAAAACAAAACTATCAAGATAGTTAAGAGAGTGATTTGTGAGAATAAAAAAGCATGACCAATTTGTCTGGGCATTAATGATGTAAACCTGGTGTACCACTAAAGATTTATACCCACTGCAGTGCGGGTTCAGTTTCTTCACTGTCTTTAAATCTGTTGCCAGCAGGCCCGTGTCTGTGTGTCTGTCTGAGAAGATGGGCGACAGGTAAACTTGGCTGTCGAAATCTCCCACTTATCCACAATGGCCAATTATATATTGTTCACTGATAATTATTCGTATATCTTACTTCCAAAATGTCTGACTATCATAAAGTATCCTTAACTCAAAATTATACTGAACAACTCAGGGTCATTATGAACATCAACCACCATTGCTCGAGTCCGCCAGCATTCACGTTCTGGTGTGTGATGGGTTACAATGCTGGGCTGCATGGTGTGCCACACACAATTAGGCTCTCAGAAATGCCTTTTCATTATAACAGTCTATGTGAGGAACACTACGGAGTGATTTTCATGAAAAGGTGCTCCATAAATGACAAGACTTTTTCATTCTCGAAAGAAATACTAAAAAACAAAAACAAAAACAAAACAAAAAACCTCAAGAAATTACTCCTATGTTTGTAGAAAATGGAAAAAAGTAATATTCAGGTAAATGGAAAGAAGTACATCTTCTGAGATGAAAAAAAATTAGAAAGCACATAGCAAGCAGAACTGACTAAACTACAAAAATGTCTTAAGGGCAGTTTTTCCTTGATATATTCTAAACTTATTCTACCAACTTCAAATAGAATAACTTGTTTATACTTAAACAGGTCTCCAGTCATGGAAGACCTGTCATAAGACCTATTAATTTCTAATTTGTTTTCTAATCTGATCATTTTTATAGCTACTTATTTGTGTCCTCTGGTACAATAATAGACTCTTGGTACTAATTGAAATATCCACTGACCCTGTGTCCTAAAATCACGTAGCACCATTAACAGAAAGGGCTGCCCTTTGGCCTTTACCCCTCCCAGGGGTGCAAGAGTGTTATGTTGAAACATGGATCTTTTGAGCAAAGGTCATGCCACTAGTAATGGCTTGATGTGGGGTTTTTCTTTTCTTCTTTTTTTCCTTAATGAAAAGGCCGGGTATCTGACAGCACTGTAACATGTAAGCTATCTTCATTTTATAGCTTTGGTGTCAGTTACCAAAATAGAGTTCTGAGATGTATAGCTTACATATTGAATAAAAGATGTCCCCTCCAACGAAAAATGTTAATAATTTAATACATGATGCACTAAGTTTTGGAAATATTTAGCATTATTTTTATATTTGTCATGGGAGTTTAGTAGGCAATTGTCTTGCTGTGAACTTTGATTTAAAATGGGGTGGTTATTTATTTTTTTTCTGCAAAATTATGTCAGTATAAAACATGTCATATTGAACTCTAATTTTAAAATGAGTTTCTGACTTGGGTTTTTTTTTCTTTAATCCAGAGAGCTGAGAGTATGTTTTTGGGTTATGCCAACATATCTTGCCAAAGCGTGGTTTTGATGTTAAATATTCAAGCCCACACATAGCTATGTGGTTCCACTTAGCCAAACACTTCCTAGGACATCAGGGGAAATCTCCAGGACAGGCATACAATTTGGTAAGTCATCACAAGGGTGATGTGCTTTACTCTGATTATCCTGACAGGCTCTTCCCTGCACAGGGGTCCCTGGCTCTGAAAAGAGCATCTCAAATCAACAGCTGTGTCCTGATGTTTTGCCACCCTGTGTTCATAAAACATGATGTTTGCTTTTGTCTTTTCAACACCCAAACTCCCACTTCTGAATCTTCTTTCATCCAAGAATTCCTAACTAGTTTGGGGCATTCATTATGCCATACAAAATCCTTTCACGGTAATTCTGGGTGTTACTGTTATCCTAATTATCTGTAATACCGACAAATCCACTTTCTATATTGGATTGCACCATGGAAATGCACTTCACAGAACATGCTTTAATGCTACCTAGAAATGTCCACTGCCTTGTTGATGAATAAAAGACTCTGAAATGTATATATGCTGCAGAATCTTCTCTGTTCTGCATTGTGCTTTTCACATTAAATTTTGGTGCAGAGCTTCTCTTTCTAAAATGCCTCTGCTGTCTACAGACTTTTTCCTATGAGTCAGAATTAAGTTCACCAGCTATGTGTTTTGATCAATTTCAGAAAAACTGGGGTGAGGTGTGTCAGAGAAAAGAGTAGCTGCTGAAAATTCTGTTTCTACATATGAGGCACTGCAGACAATGCAAAGAAGAGCCGTGCAATCTTTGCTTTCAAGAAGCTTACAACTGCGGGGGAAGACCAAATGCAGAACAGAGTGCAGGAATAAGTTTGGTTTCCCATGATGTTCACAGAAGGACACAGAACACAGCATGGGAGAAGACCCAGAGGAGAGCGGAAGGTGAGAAAGGAAGCTGAATACTCTGGTGATAAACTCAGGAGTTGAAAGTTCAAGTTTTATTTTTACTCACAAATATAATGAGAAACTTTTGGAAACCCTAAGGAGATGACACATGATCCAAGGGATGGATAGAGAACACTTTGAGGTGGCCAGCTGTTCCCCCTCTCTACTGGGGACCAAATGGAGGAAAATGGGCATTTTGGGATTTAGATTAGAGCAAAAGAATACATTTCTGACAGCGAGACTTATTAAACAAATAATGGAATAGGTTACAGAAGGAAACTGTGAAAATGTCATCTGTGAAAGTCTTTAAAACTGGGATGTGTTTTCAACAAGCTAAAGAATGGAGTGAGGTATGGAGCATACCGGTCTAATGGAAACCACACAGCATTACCTTCCAATGACTGAACAAAGCCCCTTTGGAGACATCTGCTTGGGATTCTTTTTCTAGTCATGATGGCCACAGTGAGCCACCATATTCCTTGACACAGCCTCCTCAAACCACTGTGGGTTTGTGCCAAGTGGCCAGTGGAGAGGAGCCCCTACTATACTCAGAGAAGCAAGGTTCGGCTTCCACATGACATGAATCGACAACACTAGATTCATTTGCAGAATGCTTAACAAATTCAGTCCACAAGCTCAGATTTTAAGTTGGGCATCACTAGAAGGTATTTAGCATTTAAGAGCTGGTTTCAGGCACTGCTTGAGTCCCAGGTTTATACATTCAACAACTTTACTGAGTATTTCCTTTGCCATAGGTGGTGGGCCTAGTGGTACAGAAGGCATAGTCCCTGCCCTGGGGAAGACAGGCACAGAAACAGTTAATTATACACCAGAAACACAAATGTTAGGATAGGGGTAAGCCCAGGATATGTGGGAAGCACAGATGGTGGCTGCCGCCAGAGACAGAGGGCAAGGGAAGGCTCACAGAATAACGTCGGGGGATCCTGGAAGGAAAGAGTCAGGGAGCTGATGACAGAGGAGGAAAGCTTTCTTTCTAGAAAAAGGGCATGGCATGTTTGAAGGTATTACATGCCACAACAAAAGATGATCATGTGAATGCCTACAGCAATGGGGAAGCTGGCAAAATCACCATCTTGGCTAGCATTTGCTTTCCCTTCTGGCACCAAGGTTGCTTTTTAAAATATTTAAGTAAGACCTTCAGCCTTGATTAGAGCATCTGTCATATGAATATGTATTTACTGGTTCCCAGGAATAATGTGTTAGACATGGAATTCAAATGCCCTTTCGTTTATCAATGGCCATTAAAGAACCATAATCAAGCCAAGTCCTCTTACCTAAACAAACTCACTACACGTAGGGACAGAGGTCTAAATAGAAAACATGATTCATTTGATCATTGTTTTCTCTCACCATAAACCCTCACTCTTTACTCATGACATATATTCTCATGTGTACACATACAAAAAAGGTGTCACAATGAATAGGAGTCAATGAGGCTCGAAGGCAAGCTTTACCAAGAGGCAAAAAGAAGCTTAATGAATTTTCAAGATTCTCTGGTTATACATCAGCTCAAACTATAATACTTGAAGTAGAGGTTTTTAATCCTGTCACCCACGGAGGCTTTCCTAGCAACCACGGGCAGCACTTTGTCCTCTTATCCTTTGTCAGTGTCACTAAGAGATTGGCTAACACTAAATATGGACAAAGTCTGCAGGGGTCACAACCCAGATATCTCACAAATGCAACTGGAAGAAGAAAGGGAGAGAAATGTTAAGGTATGGTTAGTAAAAATATGGATTCTGTCTATGCTGTGTGACATACACATGTCCCTGTTTCTTTGCAGCATGCGAGACCACACAGTCACCACCCTTTACTCCTGTCAAAGATGTGTAAAACAGAAGCTGTCTACTCCTGGAATCTGCACAGATCCTCTTCCAGCTTGAGTGCTGAACCCAAACCCTGACTTCTCTGGGGTCTTTCTAATGCCTTCTTCCCATTTCTCTTTTCCCCATCTCTCTACCCATATGAAGGATTTACTAAAAGACTGAGATTTTTTGGACAGGCAATTGCTGTTCTAACACAACCTTCTCAAGGGTTAAGTGTAAATGAATCAGAAACATGTGGCTTAAATTTCCCACAAAATTGAATTCATATGGACTTAGATATAAAAGGGAAAATGGGTGTCTTTCAAAGCATGGTTTGAGTTTTGAAAGACTCCAAGTGCTGGGAAAATAGTTTAGGTATTCACTTAACTTAGAGCTATGGCCAGGATCATTCATCCATAATACTACAGAACTTTGTTCTATCAAGTAATGTGTCACACTCAGAGAAAATTACATATAGAGCAATTAAACACCCACGTTCACAATTTTGTAACGAGCTCCAACAGAATTAGATGACAATGGAACACTAAATGCTTAGTAAGAATAACTGAGGAAAGTGACGCATTGAATGTGCATGTGTGTTATTTGGGGATCTTGTGAAAATGCAGATTCTGGTTCAGCAGGTCTTAGGCGGGGCCTGAAACTCTGCACTTACAACAAGCTCCCAGGTGATGCCCGTGCTGCAGGTCCATAGACCACATTTGAGTAGCAAGGACTTGGGTCACCCATGCTGCGTGTCACCGCTCACCACATAAGTCATTTTACATTGTATTACATATCTCCAGGCTTCTGGAGATTCCTATTTGTTTGGTGACAAATAAATAAATATTCAAGCAAAATTACATAAATGGGAATTAAAACATGCTGCTAAAAAGGTATAGATAATTGCTGTGAAATTTACATAACAATATCCACTGATTAGAAGTAATGAGTAATGTATTCATTATTACACATGAACAATGAAAAAACAAACACGAAACAGTAAATATTCATCATTACCAGCTCTGCTACTACTTTATATCCCATTCCAACTGGGAATCCTTTCATAAAATCTTCCAAGTCACTTCAGACATCAGAGATACAGCCTGTTTTGAATTCAAGCACTTTTTTGTTTACCACATGACTAATTAGTAAGGAATCATCTAGCCCTTTTGCATGCATTAATCTTGCACATATGGATGCCTTATTTTCACAAGGAGATTTTAATCTCTGTGAGGGTGTGGCCTTTTTCCTTTCTGAACACCCCAGAGTCCCTCAACATGCTTTCTTAGTGGACTATGGAACAAACTGCATGCCCTTTATAGGTAGAGAGTACTAGCAAACCTCAGCTTAAACTGTTTCAAGGCTGATCGCCATACCCATCTCCACAATGTTGGAATTCATGCTGTTCATGTCGTAATAAATCCAGTTCCATTTGTCAACTGGAGGTAGGGGTTGAAGGCAGGGGATGGATGTTGGAGGTGGGTAAGGAAACATCCGATGTTCTGAGAAAACATTCAATACTCATCCACAAAGTTTGATGAAAAATTTGTAACTTCTTTCCTCCCCCAGGGGTTGAATGAGCCCATTTTTCATATATGCAGCATTACAGGAAACTTGTTAAGATGAAGAATGTTATCATTTTCCTCTTGGGTAAACTTAGCAGAAAAGCAGCTTACTTTTACGTATACCACACACACACCACCACAATGGAAAAGCTAAAAAAAGTGTTTATCAAACCCTCCAACTTCCAAACCATTATTCTCCCTCTCCTAGCAGGAAGGCATATATTTAACTGCTTCCCTAAGGGCAAGGTCATTCCCAGGTTCTGGAAAAGCCACTCATACACCCTGCCACTAAAGGAGCCACTGGGTCACTGTTCTTCATTCTCCACATTAGAGCACCTGGGCTCCAAATATAGGAAGGTCTTGGTCACAGCAGAGGAAGAAGGGCAACAAGTTGGCATGGCCCAAAGAATCCTAGCTATCAACTCTCATCCCTGCACTGAGTTCTTCTGCAGCCAAAGCCCCAAGGCCATAAGCCCCCATCATGAAGGCAGCAGCACAGAGATTCTGATGACCCTCTCTGGCCAGAACAGGAAGCATTTCCTCCAATCAACACATTACATATGGTTGGTTCTGGAAGCAATGTCATATGTGGCATTGGCTGGGTGGGTGGACCATTAGATCTCCATATCAGGTATGTCACCAAGCGTAATGAAGGTCTCCAGGAGAGTGGAGGCCAGCTTACACAGGCCCAAATAGAAATAAACTTGTGCTATCTACTCAAGAAGGATACCTCAAAATGAATTTTTTGAAAGAAATGGCTGTCATAAATTCCTCCTTCAAATATTAGGTAAACAGCAAGTGCATGCACAGCACATGCTAGGTTAAGTTTGGGGAGAGTGTTATGATTTTTTTCTTATTTTTTAACCAAAGGAAATTTGCAATCATGATGGGAAGACAACACATACACATATAAGCAGTTAAACAGCTTTACAGAGCCAAGAATATTAATACAAGACATGTTATGAAATGGTGTTAATTATAAGAAAAAAGAGCTTGAGCTGTGTCCTGAAGGTTGAGAAAAATGTGTAAAGAAAGGGGAGAGGAATAGGAGTCCAGACTGGCGATGTGTAGTTACGAAACCCTGAGGCTCAGGACACAGGGAGTCAACCCATCTGGCTGGTATGAAATGGACAACATCAGGTGGAGATTTAGGTGATGGTTCAAGTAAAAATATTATCAAATGAAAGAATTTGGATACCATTTGGTAGGTGGCTGTTTTTCAAATGATGTTTCTCCGAATCCTAAGATTCTACAAACATGACTAGATATTCTCAATGATTAATTGTAAGAACATATAAATGTAATACTTCTGACCTTAAAATGAAATGTTTCCTAATAAAGTAAAATTGTTTTGATTAGTCTTATATACTAAAATTCTGTGTACAACTTTATTGAGAAAAAAGGAATGACCTTGATAATAGACAGCTACCTTTTCAGTTATCACAGAAATGAATGGCACTAGTTAATTTGAAGCATTTTATTTATAATGCAAATTCACCTCAAGATTAATTTAAAATTCATCGTATTTAGAAAATAATACAAATGCTTAAAATGTAATGCTGGAGTTCCCAGTATCTATAATGGTAAAGTTACTAGCAATATCATTATTAAACGTATCAATCTGGCGTCATTGCCTTAGCTGATGAGGACTAACTGATCAGAGCATGTGTTGTTAATGGGAATTAACAGCACATGGTCAAAAAGAATTGCTTGCTTCCCCCCACCATGCATCCTTGTATATACAAAATCCACATTAACTTCATGGAGAGCTAAGCATCAAGCAGGGCTGGCAGATGATGGGCTTTGGTCCTTGATGACTCTAAAGAAAGATATTAAATTCAGTTTTGCAGCTCATTCAGAAAATTGCCCTAATAACTTGGAAAAGCCCCGTTGATGCTTTCTGCTGGTGGGGGGTGGGGGTGGGGGGGGGGGTCTGTGGGCCTCCGCGCATGCGTGCATGTAAGCGGATGTGCGTTGTGTCTGAACCAAAAGAAACCATGCCAGCCATAAAGGAAATTAAAAACAAACTTAAATATGCTTCCATATGCCAGTGCAGGGGCCTCCAGAGACTTGATCATAAACTTGCACATTTAAATTGTCTACATGAATTTTTGATTCAAAAAGTGCACTAAGCAATTTTATCAGCACAATCACATAAAATAAAATATATTTTCACTTGGGGAAAAATATTCCTCAGGCAAGAAATGGGATTTTTTATTTAGACATCCAAATATCAATTTATAATAAATGAATGTTCTGGATTTTAAAAAGCCTAATAAAGCTACTACTTTCCCTTGTATTAGAAGGTAATATAGAGTGAATAATACAGGAGATACAAGAAAGGGAATTTAAAACAATCAATTTTATGGGATGATTGAGAATTTTAAAGTAAAATTATATTAACAATTTAAGTGTTAAATCCCCATGTGTCAATTCATTTAAATCCCCTTATATTGTTAAACAGAAAACATGTGTTTAAGCTACTCTATTCCTCATACTTACACTGTTCTCTTCCTCTCACTCCATTAAGATAATTTTCAAATAGTGACTTCAGTTACTGAGCATCCTTCATACACTAGTGGAGAACAGTCCACAAATACATAGTATGTGATTCAAATATTTAACAAATATGTCTCTCTGAAACTTTATTTCATCTTTTTGGACAAAAGTGATCTATTTGGCAGGATTTTAAACCAAGGTGTCATTATAAAAAAGGAGGCTCTTCCCATGCTCCTAAAATGACTAGGTCTTGCGTGCATATGGACTTCAGTGGCCGCCACTTCCCTTCCTTGATTTATTAGAGCCAGGAAAATAAAAAGAGTTAAATCGATTTCATTTTAATTCCAATTAAAAAATGCACGAGGCAATCAAATGGAAGCCACAGACTTCTATGCCAAGAGGATGCAAAAATAGAGACATAAAGTATTACTAATATGTAATGTTGTTAAGAAAAAGTTTAGTGAGCGTAAATAACATGGGGGAAGGGCAGAAAAACAGAAAAGCATTGGTGATTAAGTTCATAAAAGTGCTTGTTAGCAGGAAGTCCACTTGTTTATTGAGAGACAGCCTCAATTAGCTGATTGTGGAAGTGGATAATTTGTTTATTGTTTCCACTTTGAGGAAAGGTTTTCTTACGTATTTCCAACCAAAATAATGGGCCCAGTGGTGTTGTGTTTTGTCTCTGGGGCAACTCTTGCCACCTGTACCCGTCACTGCAGCCCCCACCCCCACCTCCTCTCAGGCTTGCCAATCAGTCTCTCTAACACCCTGGGAAAAGCCTTGGAAGGGGGCTGGACTTCTGGGGTAAGGGACTTAGGTGTCGAAGAGGCTGGTGCAATCAGATCCGGAAATGACTACAATTAAAAGACAAAACCAAAAAAAAAAGGCGGGTGGAGGTGGTAAGCCCTGATAGAGGGATGAAAGTCAGCCAATCATAAAACCCTACATGACAAAGGAACTGAATTCACAGGGCTTTCCCAGGTTACAAGATTGTCAGTGGAAAGAGATTTGTTTTTTGCTGTCAAAACCCCGTCCTAGTTGGATTGGCCTTGAAACATGCCCATGCCACTCTTAGCTCTTATTATCAAGGTCCTGATCTTAAAATCCAAGGTTAGTATATATAGGTGTGCTGAAGACAATAAAGTAGCAAAAGGACTTATAGTATTTTAAAAAAAAACAAAAACACAACAAATATTTAAAATTGCCCTCGGCAGAGCAGAGGTTGAAGGATGCAGCAGGAGATAACAGCAGCGATGTGCACTGTCTGACCCTGGACCTAGTCCACTCCCCCCACCTCCCCAGGCAGCCCTGTGCTGTTATTCTTTAGGGGGGGTGGGGAGCATACTTGGTCTCAACCTCCTTTAGAGATGGGCTTTTCATTCATGATCTGATGGAACAAGAAAAAAGAGAAGACAAATACCGCAAATCAACTTGACAAGTATTCATCAACCAGATTTCAAAATGTTGAAGAAATGTCCTTTCTTAGACATTTTGTCCTATCTTAGACAAAATAATTAAAAAAAAAAAAAAAGAAGAAGAAGAAGAAGAAAGAAGAAGAAGCCATCCTTCATTCTCTTGCGTTTGGTCTGCTCACTGGGTTGCCAGCTTTCAAGCCTGACCCTTCCCTGATATCCACTTATTGTCCCCAGACCTCAGCCCACTGGGCAATTAGAACACAAGAACTGCTTTCCAACTGCCTGGATTTAGTCGAATGCATGATCAAGGAGTTCCCTTGAAAGGGCGGTAAGCCTGCACCAGTCTCGGTAACATCACAGACGCTTTAAAGATCCTGCGACATCGCCCTTGCAGTTAACAGAGCGACACCAGAAAGAGGGAGTTCTTGCTTCCTTGGCCCTCGCCCCTCAATCTGCTGCACGCCACATTTCTTTCCCCTAGTGGGAATTTCTAGCCTTCAGCCATTTTACTTTCTTCAAGTGCTTCCGACCTCATCAAGTTATTTACACGAGTTTCTATCCTTGGTCCTGGGATGCACTATAATTAAAAAACATAACCTAAACCATACACACCAATGACTGAGAAGCTACTTTCTACTGGCTCTGCAATACAAAATAACATAAATAAATTTTTTATGCTTGACAAAAGTGACCTAATTAGAACAATCCATTTTTGGCTGCAAATCTCTGTAAATTGCGCGTTTACCGAGACAAGGAGATAAAAGATGCACTGCAAATAAGCCAAGCCTTCTCTCATAAAGTAACTATAGGAAAGTTGGTTTCTTTTATTCATAAATCCAAGTTCAGCAAATGGAAATCCTAAGAATTCAGTAACAAAAGGGGAGATTAAGTCAAAGCGTTCCAGGGAACAAGTCAGCTCAGTCAATGGGCCACAGCATACTTTCCACCAGACCAGAAAGACATGAGTGCCAACATTTTTTTTTCTTTTTAACAAGATAATGAATTTTAATCTCTTTGTGAAAAAACAAAATCCATGAGAGATAGCATGCTTCATAAGTACTGACCTTCCCTGTGAGAATTCCTCCTAAGGAAAAACAGGAATTAAAAGAAACCTCACGAGGGCACCTGGGTGTCTCGGTCGGTTTAGCATCTGACTTCGGCCTAGGTCATGGTCTCACAGTCCATGAGTTCAAGCCCCACATCGGGCTCTCTGTTGTCAATGCAGAGCCCACATCAGATCCTGTCCCCCTCTCTCTGCCCCTCCCCCACTTGCACACTAATGCGTGCGTGCATTCTCTCAAAAATAAACAAACAAAAAATCCACACATACACACACACAGGAAAAAAAAAAAAAAAACCTCACATCTCCTCCTTAATGGTTTCTACTGACTTATCTGCAATCACAGTGTAGAATGGATTGGTCTACACTCATCATGAAATGTTAAACCTTGAAGCACAGGGGTTGGGGTTTACAAAGAGATGGACATTAGCCAAACCGAAAAAGAACACTTTGTGGTACAATGAAGGGAAAAACGGTTTGGTGATAATGGATATAGCAATTTTAACTTTCCATGCTTTGTACAGCAGTCCACGGATGCAGTGCTTTTGAAATTTTAACAAGAACCGACTACATTATTGCAACTATTCTACTAATGATGGAATGGAGGGTCACAAAAGACAAATGATTTGGTGAGGATGTAAAAGGAAAGAGGCACTGGGGTCAGACAGCCAGGCAAATACAGAGGCCCTGCCCGCAAGGCCTCACCTCCCCAGGAACTAAAGACGAGAGAAAGCAAGGAAAAACACGAGAGAAAGCAAGGGAAAACACCAAGAAGAGGAGAAAAGAGGTTGCTATTTCTTCCAGACTTCTAACACAGAAATAACACATAGGAAACTCATTTTCAGCAAGTATGCATGCACATACCACATAGTTTGGGGACTGTATTTTTAAATTTACTGCAGGTCACAGAGGCCCTAAGTAGAGGTATCTATAAATAGCATGGAGATCTGGAAGGATAGCCCTCTGGTGGAACATTCTAGCTGTGTGACTACTGCTGTTTCACAAAATATGTGTGGATATGCTGCCATTCTTCAACTTGAGAAAGCAAAGCCTCTGAACGCGGAAGGCAAGGGGCAGAGAGAGTGGTTTCTATCACTGTGGTAACATGAGAAACCAGAGTGTTTCAGTGGAGGAAACGCAAAGCTTCATATAAATCAACTCAAAATGTAAACATACCACTTAAATATTAATCAAGGTAATTATAGAAAAACAATCCAGAAAATCTCTGTAACAATCCAAGATAAATAAATGTCCCCAGACTGAAATGAAATTCAGAACTCATTTGTTCCTAACATAACTTGACTTTCTTCACTAACTCCTACCAAATACCATATGCTTCGCTACAGCAGTCCTAAATGAAATTATCCTGTAGTTGTTATCAAATTCTAACCCAGCAAACCTACACAAAACCCATATTCAAGTTTATGAAAGGGGAAGACTAAGTCCAAGGCAAAAAAGCAATGAAAGCAATCACAATATCCCTCAAACAGAACCACATTATATTTGTAATAAAGTCTGTTTCTCAACTGCTTCCTTTAGGAATGTGTAAAAGAAGAACAGGCACGCGTGCAGGTGAAACGGCGCATTTTAGCCAGACTGTGCTTAAAACTCCTTCATAATACAGAATGCCAGTAACATAGGCAGGTAATCAGGAAGGGTAGTTCTCAGCATTTACAGGGAGTAGAGTCTCTCTTGGGTGTTTGAGATGCAATTTTGTTGAGGGAGCGTGGTCAGAGTGGGCTCTCACAAGACGAGAAAGTTGAGTTCTAAACAACAAAAAGTACATTATATGGTGCGTTGTGGAAACAGAAGGGCAGAAGAAACAGCAAATGCAAAGGCCCTGGGGCAACAACAAATGTGCATATGGAACAAAAGAAAAGTCTCTGTGGCAGAAGCATCATTAGCAAGGGGAAGACTGTCCAGCTCAGTGCTTGATACTCCACTCTGCACACTCAAGATTACCAGCTTCCTTTCTTCTCCTGAACTCTTTAAAATTGGAGGAAGGGGGGCTAGGCTAAATTATCCAAGATTATCACCTAGGCTCTAATATATTTTTGGTCACCAGGGAGGCAACTAACACAGGAATGTACTTGCTGTGTAACCTGGGCCAGCCACTTCACCTCTCTGAGCCTCTATGTCGCATGAGGTAATTACTACCATCTTGATTGGATTATTGTGCTATTATATTGTGTATATATACATACATATACACACACATACACATACACACCTGGCACACAACTGGTGTACAAAATTACTCCTGACACAATATAAATACTCCTGGCTTTTACCAGTCTGTTTCAAGACTTTCTCTAGTGGATTTTGTTTTAACAGGTCATTAACTTCTTGAGACACTTCAAGCTAAAGCAGTAGGACCAATGACAAGAGCGACCAATTATAAACACTGATCAGTCAGCTCTGAAGTCTTAACTCAGTGGGAAGCCATGATCCAATTAACAAACATTTGGTTTGTGTATCGCTGTTCGAAAATATGCATCTGTACAATGTCCATTTAATAAGTTAAAAACATTGGTCTGCTAAAATTCAGACACAGATCCAGACTGAGCGCCTCACCATCTCCCCACCTCTTCTTCATGCAGAAGAAATACCTTGCTGTCAAAAGGTCAACACAACCAAAGTCCATCACCTTAATTTGTCCTTGTTTGTCAGTATGTATCCAGTAGATAAATACAAACTTTTCTACCATTTACAGATTTTCCTTCCATTATTGCCTCAGAAATCAGGTAACACCAGAAGTCGACGGCTCTTAACAGCAACAGGTAACAAGTCATGTTTTGGAACCTGCTGACATCTGGTTACAAGCGATTGCTCTAACTTCATAACTCAGGAAGTTCCTACAGGAAACATGGTGTTTGACCTCTATGCAAATGACTCTGGGTACTTTCAGAACTCAGGATTGACATTGCATTTGAAAGCCTCAAATAGAGGCACAGGCTCCAAATTTTAAAACTAGGATTCTTCCAAAGGCAGGTTAAGGAGAGAAAAGTTGCACAGCTGGAAACAAGATTCATCCTTAGAAATCACCGCAACTTATCACATTAGGGTCAACTCAGTGTGTCAGATAAGAATTTGGTGAATTTACTTCAGCTAACACTACTCTCCTTCTGAGTACACATGGCTGGTGAAAAGCCAGATGTTTTCAATCTGTAAAGCTTAACACTACCGCACAGCAAAACCAGCTGGCAACAGCCTGGAAAAAAGTGTGCGTCTTGCTGGGAGAAATCCCAGCTCTGGAGTGTTTGATCTTTCACACACACCAGAGCTCTCCCCTTCCTGAGTCCACTCCTATGTCACTGTCCTGACAGCCAGCTCCTGCAAGGATGTTGGGAGCAATAGCATCATCTCATTCTTTTTCTAGAGCTCAAAACTACTTGAAAAATATATATACATTTTTACCCCAAATAATATTCTCCCTCTATACTAGTTAACTGGAAGGTAACATAAAAATGATTTAACCACCCGCACCGAAATCATTTCATTTCATCCGAGTTACACCTTAGTAGAGACACATGTGTGTGAACAGAGAATACTTGGCAATAATGCACATTCCATTAATTCTTATAAGTTGGAAAGAGCTAGATTGAAGGTGGCATTGGCACTAATCTATAAAGGGCATAAGCACAAATGATCTGCATTTTCTGAAAATCTCATATAGTGGGAATCTATTCTAGGAAACAAGTGTTCTAACCAATTCCTAGCACTTCCAAAGTACCCATCTGTTCCAGGTGATACAGGCCAGAAGATCACAAGCACATTTTGTCTACTCAGGACATGCATTTGAGTGTCACCAACAAGCAGCACTTTGGCTAGCTTCAAACTACACTTCTAATGAAGGAAGGAAGGAAGGAAGGAAGGAAGGAAGGAAGGAAGGAAGGAAGAGAAAACTGCCACATTTCTTTAAAAAAAAAGGTTAAAATTTGAACTTTTCACAATTTCCAACAGTCCTTCTAAGAGGCCACAATTAATAAAATTTAACTATATACATCAATGGGTTATTTTATGACACAGCATTACTATCTTCTATGCATAGTGTGTCTTTCTCATAAGAAATTCAAGTACATAATGTTTATTGGCAAATTACATCCAAATTGCAGAAACATTCCAATGATCCTAACATCTATGTCAAATAAGCAAACTGGGGAAATGAAAATATTTACATGCCATGGAGAGAATAAAGAAAATAGCACTGAGCCGCTAGACCATGAACAGGCAGTTGTTTTTCTCTTATACAAGTCCTCAGGGATAATCCCAATATCTAACAGGGAACAAAAATTCAAAAACATGTGTTTATCAAATAAAGTAGTGATTGAGTGAATCAATCAGTCAATCAATCAATCAATGAATCTTTGAATTGACTATTCGAACAGCTACACGAGTACTGACTTCCAGTATGTTCCAGCTGCTGCATGTGCTCATCTACTGGGCACAGGTGAACTGAGCCCTGATCTTTCCTCTGGGCTCAAAGTACAAGCAGAGCTCTGAAAATGAAGAGAGCACAGCAGGAGGCAAAGCCGTCACAGAGCCCGCTTCATCACAAATGCCTGGAATCACAGGAGAGAAACAAAACTATTGTTGATAGACCTCTATCCCCGGTCATAATATCCAGGTTTATTTCCCACACACAGGCTGATCAACATTCTACCTTTGTTGTTCTTTCTCATAAAAATTCCACTCCACATCCTCGGCTCCCAAGCCCGCAGTGTTCTCTAACTTGCATATCCACTCTGGCAAGAATCACTGGCCCTCCTTCATGATTAGTTACCGATGGCACCCCCTGGCTCACGGGGGGCTTAGAGAATTAATTAATGTTTGCAAAGTGCTTGTAGATCCACAAGCCAAGGGGTATTATATAAATGCAAATTATTAGCATTATTCTGTTCTCCAAAGGGGCAGACTGCCCAGAGCACTTATTCATGCCTTATAAGAAAACCAAAGTCTCCTTAACTAGGTCTTCCTACGTTAAAGGGACTGTCGATTTACAACCCCAGATCACCATGTCTGCATATCAGCCTGTGTTCCAGGCCCTGAGGCTGTGGGTTGTTTTTTTTTTTTTTTTTTTTTTCTTTCAAGGAGCTATTTTTGGACCCTTGGTTCTTCTGCTCAAAGCCTGCAAAAGAGATCAGAACCTATCATTAAAACAAATCTCACCTCCAGAAAGGAGTTTCACATCTCACTTTCTCATCTTTGGAAGAAGATAAGACAGAGGTCTTGACTTTTTAGAAAGTTCACTGTGTCCCTTGGTGGGACCCCAGAGGCCCCGGCTGAACACCACTTTGAGTGATTACATTCTGCTCACCTCAGGGTCTCCTGCTGCTCCAACCGCATGTAGTATTTATTGCTGCTTCCTGCCCTTGAATGTTTTGCAGTCTTCCCCTGTTCTGTTTAAACAAATGCTGTGTTTCACCTGTCATAGCCCTATCCTTGGGAATGAACGGGAACAGGACATTCGACACCATGGCTATCACTTCTAGGGCCTAGAATCCTGGTTTATTTTGTTAATGGAGATTGGATGAGCTATTAGTATATCACGTTTACACATGTAGCTTCTGCCTTTATCTCTGTTATTTTCACTTTAAACCTGAGAAAACAGTTGGAGGTTATGTAAGCATTACCCTGGGTCCTAATCCGCAAATATCTTTGGCAACTTTTATTGGTCTTTGAGAATTCCATTCCTTTGTACTAAAGACCATGGTCTTTCATATCACGTCATTAGTATTACACAATATTAGGAGCAAAGCTGTCAAAGAGATCTCCAAACACATTTAGAGGAAGGAGAAATGGCTTTAAATTAGTCTTCCTGTATATTAAATATGGAAACAAAAACAAAACACAAAAGGAAAAGAAAGAACAAATAATTTCAAGTAATTCCTTCATTTTCTGGATGTTTACTGAACTAGTACATGCAATACAGACATGGCATTGATTTTCAGGATATTTTTTACCTTTCACATTTCTGCTCTAGGACATAACTTTGGTAGGAAGGGGATAGGGTGAGCAAGGACTACAACCTACTCAGGGCTTCATCTCAGAACCAGAACAGCTACAGGGAACACGACAAGCCCTGAGCAGGCAGCAGGTAAGGAGGAATAATAGAACTGAAAAGTAAAACGACACCTTACATATTATATTACATGTGTACCTATGTGCATATACATAGATATCATGTAATAGTTTTCCAGTTTAGAAAGTGCTTTAATATCTCATTTAATGCTCACAGAAACCCCATGAGTGAAGTATTGTACTCCTTTTACAGATAGGAAAACTTTGCCCCAAGGAGCTGGGTGACTGCCTAAGAGTGCACAGCCAGTCAAGGTGCATATCCCAGGAAGCTGCCAAGAACTGGAGAAGGGTTAGCCTGCACACACTAACTCCAAGGATGGGCAAGGTGTGAGAAAAGAGAGAGAAGAAACACAGGAGGAGTGTGCTGGATGAAGGTTCAAGTATAGATGACACAACTTTCATAGAAACCATCCAGCTTCTAGAGTGCCCCAATCAGAAAGGTCTCCAAACACTGGGACTTGCCATGTACAAGTTGACTATGAGCTGGGAGTCCCATAACTGTTGTGACCTTCAGCCACAACTCACTGTTGTAAGGTCCCCTGGACTCTGACAGCTGCTCTGAGAGTCCTTTTGAAAGAAGTCATCACAGAGACCATGGCTGACCTCAGATTTTATGCCTCAGTTTCCCTCTCATCAGCCTAGAATGAGCTCGTGCTCCCAGAGAGCACTGAGTGAAGCAGTGGAGGAGGGTATAAACAGAGACCGCCTTAAGGGTCCTTGTAGATCCACCAATCTGTGACCCATCAGCCTCTCCTTCCTCTTTGCTGGAAGACCTCGCCACCTCCCTTCTCACCCTTAGCCCTTCTGGGGCCAGTCCCTTCCCTGCTGTGTTCCCACGTCTGATGTCTCACCTCTCTACTCCAACCCTTCCCAACGGGGCTGCGACTGTCTGTGGACAGAGGCAGGGCTTCATTTTTCTTGGTCTTCCCCGTAGTGCTAATTCTAAGCCAGACATTTCAAGAATGTCTCAACTAGCTCCTGAAAAAAAAACAAACAAACACAAACCATGTCCTTTTCAAACTCATCTTTCCTCTCTCCCACTGTTTAATTGATAGTGTGAACTCTATTCAATGCTCAAGAACATTACCTTCTGGAGACAGGGCACTGGGCAGGCTGATAACAACGAGTTGGGGTTTCAGTTTGTTGGTGTGGGAAGTCTTGGGCCCAGGCTTTGGGTGTTCTGTGAGTGGAGGCGGTTGAAGAGCTGGCCTGGAAAAAGCTGCTGAACGCCTTAACATTTTGCCATTTGGATGTGCTACAACAACAGCAAGAGGCACCACATTGGGCAAGAAGCGTAACACAACATCTCAATGTTAGTTGAAGGGCTTCTACGATGACAATTCAGGGAACTGTCGTTTAAAATTCCCATCTGTTAGAATCATGTCTTAAAGTCCCAGGCCAAGGCCCACACATTCCTGTACCCTCCACAAGTACAACAAAAACAGATGCTTGGAAGCTCCACTGGGGAACAAAGGCAAGGCTCATTCCTGGTGCTGATTATTTTCTTCTGCATCTCTTCTCACAGAAAAAAAATATCAAACCACAACATTCATCAGGACATTGCCTGAAAGGGCAAAACAACAAATCCCAGGTTGGAAAGCCTTAGCATAGGGAAGCCACAAAGCATCTCCAAAAACTGCAACAATTGGGGGAGTACTATAAGCCTTGCCTCTGAAATGCTTCACACCTTTATGTCCTTTCAACGATTCTGGTGTCCCCATGTTTGCAGGGGAAATTGACTCACGACATTCACTATCTGCTATAGCAAACTGCTTTCCAACTGAATGGTAATTGACAGTATGTTCCTTCTTTTTCCAGGGCAATGCTAACTATACTCTCCAAAGTAAAGCCATATGCTTTGTTTTTCAGGTATTTAAATCACTTTAAATCAACTTAGCCAATCAAAGATGAACCATATATTATCTTTGTACCATGGTAATGAACAACTTCCTGTCACCCTTGCCGGAATGGGAAAGCCTGTTACCTGGGTAAATTCGGCTAAGAAAGGAATACAGAGCTGAAGATAATTAAAGTGCTTTAGACCAGTCGCCAATTGATTTTCCTCTTGTAAAGGTAGCTCAATTGAAATGTTCAGAATAAATCATGTGTTAGAATTATCTTCTGAAGTAAGAGCTGAGAGCATATTGATTAATAATTATTTGCACTAACAGACTCAACTAAGGCAATATCATCAATTACCTTAAAAATTGGCTCAGATCAATCACAATGGAATCATTTGAGTTTGAAGATTCATTGTCTTCTGCTTAGTATTTTTAAAGAAATCAACAGAGAGGCAGGGCTCCTGAATGGAGTCCTAAGCAAACACTGCTAGCCTGTTTAGAATGATTTGTGATTATTCTGAATATCATATTGACCTAGACCTTTTAACTGAGTAATGAGTCTCCCACGCTTCCACTGAGTAGGAGGTCTCCATGGTAAACAAATGTTTTCCACATATGAAACAGGATAGATGTGTACAGTGCAAGAAATGTACTGCTGATGATAAAACACAAAGTGGGTCAGAAAGTAATGATCCGGGAGGCCAACGAGCCAGTGATGTGCACACATCCAAGTTTTACCTACCAGATCCACGCATATATATGCCCAATATATGCCCATTTACTGAATGACACCTACAGAGCAGAAATAAGAGCACCGAGAAGTACCTTCAACCTAGTACATTCATGCAACTGAATGTGATTTGAATAACGACACCACTCCAAAAGTGTTTAAACACAATCGGGCTTACTCAATCTTACTGGCTAGTTTTTGGCAATAATGTCCAGTTCCCACTCCCTGACTCCCCAGAAATGCTCCACTCTGCTGCCAACACAGGGACTCCAAAGTCCCAATGTGACCTGCCACTCGTCCCCTCACAGCCTTCCTGGCACAGCACTAACTTCTGTAGTCCCTGTCAAGCGCCTCTGCCTGACTGATGACCCTGGTGCTCAGTGTGGTCTGTAGACTTCTGGGGGTCTCCAAGATCCTCTCAAAGGGTCCATAAGGTCAGAACTACTTTATAATGATACTAAGACGTTATTTCCCTTCTTCACTGGATTAACATTTGCATGGATGGTATGCAGTGGGCAAGGGAGCTGATAAAACAGCTGGAAGTTTGGCACCAATCAAGGCAGTAGCACCAATAATCCTGGTGGTCATTGTATTCTTCCCCTCGAAGCACTTGAAGGGAGATAAATGCAGGTTTCACTTGGGCATACCCTTGATGAAGCAGTAAATATTAATTTTAGTAAATCTTGCCCCTGAGTACATACCTTTTTTTTTAATGTTTATTTTATTTTTGAGAGAGGGAGAGAGAGAGCAAGCACGAGCAGGGGAGGGGAAGAGAGAGAGGGAGACGCAAAATCTGAAGTAGGCCCCAGGCTCTGAGCTGTCAGCACAGAGCCTGACATGGGGCTCAAACTCACAAAACGTGAGATAGTGACCTAAGCCGAAGTCGAACGCATAACTGACTGAGCCACCCAGGCACCTCTGAATCTTTCTAATGTTTTGTCAGGAGAAACCAAGTACACATAAAGCTGTTGTGTTATACACCAAAGTATGTTGTCTGACTCAAGGAAAAGCACGTGTGTGACTGAACTGTGAGCCGAACTAGTCATTTCTTTTCACAGAGTACCATTTTGACTTAAAAAGAACAACTGACAAAAACCTGTTACTCAGACTTAGGTACTTAAAAGGCATTTTGAATAGCAGAACAAAAAGTTTATCCCTGAAAGTTTTAGTTTTCACATCACAATGGCATGTAAGAAACTATCACTTTTCAAGTTTGGATGTAGGAAACACAATCAAGGTGGACTGTCTTCATAGGCTTTAAACAAAACAACCCAATGAACCACATCAAATACAGAAGCAGTTATGAGAATCCAGCTGTCCTCTCTCAATGAGCCAGACATCAAGAGCTTTCTAAAAATGCAAGATGATGATCTTCTCACTTTTTTTAATGTTGAAGAATAGTTATTTTATATAAACATGTATCATTTATAGTAGCATGTAATAGGTTTATTTCTGTTGATTTTTAAAGGTCTTAGTAAGTAATTTTTAAATCCCTCAATTTAAATTTCAAATACAGTAAATATCAATAGGTATTTACCCACAAAATAAACAAAAAGCTCTTTGAGGCCCTCAATAATTTTTCAGAGTGTAAAGGGATCCTGAGACCAGAGAGCTTGAGAATCACTGATCTGGTCTTATCCCTGGGCACCTTCTCAGCCAGTGCAATTCCTGCCCTCAGGAGCTCACAGCCTAATACTGAGGCATGCCAGGGAACAACAATTTACAGTGCTGTTTGATGAATGCTGTAACCAGAGGCCCTACATGCAAGCAAAGAGAGCATGACAAATTCAGGCCTGGAGGAGGGAGAGGAGAGGCCCCGCTCCCCCACCCCACCCCACCCCACCCGAGGAGCAGGAGGCAGGGGAGGAGGCTCCCAGGCAGACACAGAGGATGCCGGTGGGCAAGGAGCATTTCAGGCAGAGAGACAGCAGAAGCAACGGCATACACATAGGCATGGCCCCTCACAAGCCCTATAGTGCAGCCAGCCAGAGCAGAGACTGTGGGCAGAAGAGAGTGAAATGGCTAGCAGGGCAAGTAGAGTCCAGACCATTCCAGATCAACAAAGTTGATGATGGACCACCAGAAAAGCCTTTAATCAGGGATGTGAGAGAGGTGTCAGGTTTCAAGCAAAAAAAAGTTTTGTCAATGATGTAAAAAAGAAAGGAGTGAAGAGGCACGTGATGACGAGAGGCAGGAGAGCAGGTAGGAGGCTACCATAATAAGTTCAGGTGAAAAATAAAGCTTTATCTGGGGCACTAGTGATTTGGGAGCAGATGGGGGCAGGTCATAGCATCATTACCCAGGAGAGACCTAGAATTGGGAAGGAGCCTGTCTGGAGGAAAGTTTTCGAATTGAATTGGGGTGCGCTGATGGTGCTGAAACATGGGACCTCCAGGAAAAATACGAAGTGGGCAGCTAGGTATATTCCGTGTGGAGGATACGGCCATCACACCAATCACTGGCTGAGACTGCCACTTAAAGTACCAAGGAATCAGAGAGACAGAGGAAGAAGGGCTCCAGCAGACAGGAAGGTATAATCCAAGGTCAACACAGAAAACATCCCCTGGCCCAAGGAAGACACAACTATGACTCTTTAGATTGAACTTGAACCAACTTGTTGGAGATTCAAAAACAGACCAGCCAGAAGATGCTTTCCAATTCACAATATCAGTGGCTCAGTATGTGGTCCAGGCTCAGTGGCAGTGATGAGCATGGGGACTGAGGCACAAGGGGAAGAGAGGGTAAATGCAGATAGGCACTGATTTGGAAGGATTTCTGCCCCTGCTTGAAAGAGACAGCCAACCTTCCAAATGAACAACGACAGTATCAGCTTCACCTCCTGGTTCCCATGTCAGACGCAGACAGAGGAAGTTTGGATGAGAGGACCCAAGACTGAGAGAGTTTTATATATTACATGTGATGAAAACTGTTTCCCAACAATGAACTAATTTTATATCTGAAGCCAGGAAACAGATACTCTGGGCTAAAACTTGGATGCGTTTGAAATCTGAGGACTTGGTCTAAGCACACAATCTGGTGGAAAGTAAGAGCTCTTACCATGTGAATGGGACTTAGCAGAACGCTTCAAACTCAAGCATTCAAAATCTAGCACGAACTACTTTCCTGTTTTTCCATCTGCCCTTTAGGTTGTTGCATCTGGAGCAGGAACAGCGCTACTCTTACAAGATAGTTTATGTCTTCTCAACACAGATCTTCAACTTTTCAATAATTTCATTGCTGCTTTATGCTTTGCAAAGAGATCTTCCATTTATTTAAACCAAAGGCTTTTTTAAAGGTTTTTTATTTATTTTGAGAGAGAGAGAGAGAGAGAGAGAGAGAGAGAGAGAGAGAGAGAGAATCCCAAGTGGGGATTCTGTGCTGACAGCACTGAGGCCAACATGGAGCTCATTGTCATGAACTGCGAGATCATGAGCTGAGCTGAAATCAAGAGTCGGAGGCTTAACTGACAGAGCCACTCTGGCTCCCCTAAACTAATTCCTTTCTTCTGTCCCAGGCAGGACTGGAAGATGCCTGAAACTGCCAAAAGAATCAAGAATGTGTCCACCTGAGTGGGGTAACTGCATGGCAGGGGGTTGTTGATGGAGTGCACCTGCATCCTTCCCATCTTGCACAGAAAATCTTCGGATCCAGGAAGCACTAGCTGGCTCTTGTCTGCGTGTCTCAAGGCTTTGGATGAAGCCATTACACGGAAGTACCACAGGGGCTCCATGTGAATGGGACAGAAACAGCCACATCACTACCATCCTCATTCTCAAATGATGACCACCCCTGCCTCTCCATCTGGGTTAGAGGCATTAAAACTAGAACATATTGTTGTAGCATTCGAACTTTTAGGTTAAACTCAGTTTTAAAATATAACTGAACCAGCGTGAGCCCCTAAAACTGATTTTTGAAGGAAATGGGAATACCGCTAAGGACAAGCCTTCCCTGAATCATACAAAACACCTTTTGAATTAAACAAGTAATTCTTTCCACTGAAGTATCTAATTTGAATTTAAACATTTCTTTACATGCTACCTTAATTAGATGCACGTTTCTCCCAGCATCTTAATTTTATGCATTTTACACTTCTAAGCAGCTTGCTAGTGAGGATTGCTTATTTGCATTCATTTACATACAATTTGCAAGAAATGTTGAAAAACCTAGAAAGGGAGAGATTGTAAATTCATGGATTTTTTTCCCTAAATAAAAATGTCAATTCTATGAGGAAACAAACAGTGCATTTTTCCCTTGCTTACCTAAAGTGCTTTCAAGACTACTTTTAATATTTGTACACACAAAGAGATCCATTTAATGAATACTGGAGTAGGAAGATTTTCCCCTGCAAGTTAATAACAATGATGAAAAAGGCTCCAAACTTCTAATCGCCTTCTTAATAAGAACATGAAACATTCTCAAGCAGATGATGCCTCCTGAAAAATATTATTTGCAAAGTGCATCTTCTCATACAATAAGGACATATTTTATCAATTCTACTCTAAAGATTCATCCAATTTAAAAACTATTTCTTTTAGCAGTGGGTAGTTTATTCTGTATGACATTCACTCTAGTTAATTGGATTTTCCCCACATCCCTCTCCTCTCTTGAGCTTGAATTTATATTCACAATAATTCTGCCTTCCTTACAGAAGTGCTAACTGAAGCTAGAGGACCAGTTTGGGACACTCTTTGTGTCAGAAAATTTAGTCGGTTATTTTTTTGGAGATGGAAGTTCTTGATACTTTCCTGGGTTGCAATGCCTTGTATTTCTACTAACATCACAAAATATGGGGTGCTCCTCTCCTTGTGATCTTGAACATGAGCTTAAACAGGGCTCTGGGAATAGGTCTCCTACAGCAGCCATTTCTGCAAGAACAGTAGAGGGAGTAAAATGGTGGAAAACGCTTAAAATATAAGTGCTTTCAACATTAAAATTTTATCTCCCTGATTTCTTTGGAACATGATCGGGAGCTCCCCCACCCAAGCTTCATAAATAACTACTGCACTTACAGAAGGCTCTCCCCTCTGCATATTGAAAGTAATTTTAGGTTACTGATCTTCGCTTCATGAAAGAAAGCCGCCTGCCCAAAATAAGACATGCCTAGGCAAAATTAGAGTTTTGACATTCTTCAAGTTGTAAAATAATGTTATCTGGCAGATGGAGCTTATCCTTGAAAAACAGTGGAAAGACTAGGCATAGAAGTTGCCTCTCTGAAGCGGTAAGGGAGGCAAGGGGCAATCCTGGGAGGTGCAAGTTCCATCAGACTCCAGGAGCTTCCTGTGTGGGCTCCGGCTGGTCACGTGACTTCCCCGTGCCTCCGTCCTCCTGATGTAAAACCAAGATCGCACAGAAAAAGCAAAAACAGATGCTGCACTTGAGACGATCTCTCTAAAGTAAACAAATTAGGGAATTTATACATCAACTGTGGTCTCTGGAAATCAGTGAGAACTGAGTTTCCTAAAATAATTCAAGAAATCACGATGAATACCCTATAACATGCGAAAGCTATTTTTTTTTAAGCAAACACTTTTTTCCCTCCATTCTCAAGCCACTGTGAGGTGGATGATGGAGGACACACTGTGGATTGAGGATGATATGTATCTAAATTAGCACCTGTAGTCCCTGAAGAGTACCAGTGGGACTGTAGCACAAGAAACACTATTTTTATCTAAATGCTTAGGAAAAGTCTGTCTTTGTAAACTTCACTTTTATAGCAGGAGTGATTACATATATTAGAGAAAGGTCTGGTGAACTTATCCATTAAGTTATAATTCAACATATGCTTATTTATAAAACAGACTTGCTACTTTTGCTGTAGCAGAATAGAATAATTGAATAATGAAATGATCCTCCATCCTAATATTATAACACCCTAAATTGTCTTCAAATATCTCTAGATGTGCCAAAACGATTTCTCTATGCTAACAGGAGACTCCAAATTGCTTTATGGTACAAATAATATGCCAAACAGTGTTTTAAGGAAAAAACAGGTCGATAATTAATCCAACAGAAGAACTGCAAAAAGGTTGAACACAATTGATCCAATGTTTGTGGTTTCTACTTTAAATTTTCATCTTATTTAATCCCAATCTTAAAATAAACTTGATTTTTTTTATGTGCCCATTTTTATTTAGTCTTAGACAAATAAGATCCTCAGCACTGACGGTGGACTTTCTTTATCCCACTGAGCAAGGTGTCTGGCTCTTTTCCGTTCAAGCCCTGTCTGGCACTTGGAACAGGCATTCTGTGACTATAATGTATATAGTAAGCAGTGCACAGAATGCTTGCTATGAATACACACACACACACACACACACACACACACATTAAGATACAAAGTGAGTATTAACTGACAGTACATGGTGACATGCTAGGTGCTTGTCAGAGAAAAATTCTTTAAAAGAGACAAATGATAAGCATAGACTTCAAAAGCAAACATTTATAGTGTGTTTATGTTCTGGGACAGGAGACACATTTACCATTCTCAAGAAATTAGCTCCATTTAGACAGGATATATTTATATAACTAAGAATATCAGACATCATATGTTACATAAAAAATGAGAAGGGACAGAAGGTGCCATAAGAAGCAACACTTAGAAATGTATTTAGAGTCATGTAGATGGGCGCAAACACCCCAAATGGAATTTGAGGAAGAGGTGTGTGATGTCAGCAAATGGAAGAGGGCGGGCTCTATGTATGCACACAAATGAATACATATTTGCATCACCCACGAGCAGAAAGCTTGCCACTCATTAGCTACAAAATCTTGGGCATGCTCATTCACCATCTCTTTAAACCTTAGTTTCCTGATTTATGAAATGTGGATAATAATAGTAACTCACTGTGAAAGAGAAATGTAAAAACCGACGGAATGCACGCAAGGCGCTTACGTGGTACTTGGTGCACAGACTATGCTTTCAAGAAATATGAGCTATAATAGAGCTGATTTACATTAAACTTACCTCACCCCCTCTTAGCCCAATTATTCATTCTTATGTCATTTAATTTGTTCTCATAATGACTTTTCCCATCCCTTTAATCAGTCTTGTTGCTGGCCTGGGAGGCCCCTTGTCTACACTTTCTAGAAATAAGTGACCCAGACGGAGTTCAGCATTGAAGTGCTCCATGGGGTTACAGACTATACAGTGACTCCATCTCAGCTTTGTGACATAATGCTGTATCTAGAGTGCATTGAATTGTGCTAGTCTCTACCCCATCAAATCTAATCTAGGAGCACCGTAATTGGGAGTCACTTTTACAATCACCTTTATTCTTACTATTTCTGCATCTCCTTATATTGTGTCCTAGCTCTTGTGTTTTTGACGACTTTGGATAAAATACAGGATGGTCCTAACTCCCACCTTATGTTGAACAATGTATGAAATACACAGACTTTCCAGGGAAGCTTTGAACTCATTCTGTCACATGACTTTCATGATAGTGGCATTTCTTGTTACTTACTTTTGACCTGTAGTATCTTTTAAGTTAATACTTTGTAATACTTAAGTTAAATACTTCGTACACTTCCTGTTCTGATTGCTAATGAAGATAAGAGGAAGACCAGAGCTAAAGCCAATTATCTGTGTAACATCCTATGAAGTGCCTCTGTCAGCTAAGTCTTTTGTTTTTGAGGTTACCATGTAATGTGAGCTCTGTTCATCCACCTTATGAAATGGCTTCTTGTATCTGGAAACAGGTAGACATTACACTTTATGACCTTGTGCTTTCCCAACTGCACTCCCTAGATGAGAAAATATTCAGCTCCGAACTAAGTTAAATTAATTTGAATAGTGCAGTATCTTCAAACAATGTATTCTATTCCAAATTTAAAGTGTGTGTATATGTATAGGGCATGCATCCGCAAACACACACACACACACACACACACACACACACACACACACACACACACACCCCTACATAGCTCATAACTTGGACAATTTTTTGCAGTGACCATATACTATGTATATATTCTTAGGAAAAACACTTGCTTGTTTTTAAGATTCAGTTGGCTTCTGAGTATTCACAGATGGTCTGAATGTTGTAATTACTCAGTCTGAGGGACTGATTGGCCCAGGGCTGGAATGAACCCTCAGCCTCCTGGTTTTTGTCCCACTGGCACTCAGTTCAGACTGAACTTTTAGGACGATACATTGTTTTCCTCTAAGAAAAAAATAGAGACCACCTGTCTGCCTACACCAAACAAATAAAAGCAACAAAAACAACAACAACAAAACCAACCTCCAAGTTCCTGGTGTGTACATACTCCTTTGTGGAACCTTCAACAATGCAAAAATCATTAGTTTGTGTTTAACTACTTTAGGATATCAAAGTTGCTCTAGCCTTCACTCTTACTCAGACCAGATACTTACTGAGTGAATACCAAATCCAGGACTCCAGGTTAACACATCAAGGTACTTTTTTTTTTTTTTAATATAAATCATCTAGTTGTCTCCTTGAATTCTCCCCGCAGTTTACTGTGTAACCCTACCTCCTACCACGAAGAATATGAATTTGTTATTATGTAATGAGATGGATGAGACATTATCTTGGACCTTGATGTCCACATTATTCCTCTTCACATTAGCAATGACGGCAGCAAGTTTTTAGAAGATGATGCAGTAATTAAAATTGTGAAAAAATTCTATAAGCATAATTACTGACCAAATTAAAATTTTCTCAATGTTCTTTTTTTTTTTATTTTTGAAAGAAAGAGTGCAAGTGGAAAAGGGGTAGAGGGAGAGGGGGCAGAAGATCCAAAGCAGGTTCCGTGCTGATAGCAGCAAGCCCAATGTGGGGCTCGAACACACAAAGCATGAGATCATGACCTGAGCTGAAGTCGAATGCTGAGCCACCCAGGCATCCCCAAATTAAAATTTTAGATCACTTTATTTCTTCATTATCAAAGAACGCTAATAAATTCAGATTATAAACAGAAGATAAAAATCACTGGTAATCCTGACAATCATGATTTTAATGTTTTGGTCTTTTGTTCTTATAGTCAATATTTAGTGGAAGGTTTATCATATTTCAGTAAGTTTTACCAATTTACCAATTTTTAACTAAAATTAATTTGCAATCTAGAAGAACAACCATTTGAAATCACTGGTGGGCATGTGCATATACACAGGAATATCTGGAGATCTGTCCTGGAGGCATCTTGATAGACCATGGTATCATCTTTATTTTTCTTTATGCTTTTCTACGATTTTGAATTTTTATAATGAACACAATTCCCTTTATTATTTAAAAAAAAAGAACTATTCTATTTTTTGTTGAAAATTTTCACTGGCTGTTATTTTGTTTTATGACAGTCAACTGAACAACAAATACACCCTGATACTCCTTTATAGATTACAAAATTGTCAAAAGCAGTTAATTCCCTCAAAAGGTGTCACAAAGTAGGCAATTACAAAGGGAAAGCAAAATTGCCAGATTAAACCCAGACCAAGGATTTATTTGGGCAGTGACCTGATAGCTACGAACTCACCCTAATATGTGTGTCCCCTACTCCACGCGCAGAGGGGCTCCCTTAATAAAGACTGACCTGCAGAAGCCACAGACAAGCCACACACAGAACTGGAGAGAGAAGCACTGCGTGAGGACCAAGAGGTAATAACAAGTGCTCTGAGCAGGTGGTCCCCTGTGGCTGGTTAGCTCAGGCAGAGCTGAGTTAACAAAGCCAAAGTCATGGTTTCAAGCGGGTGACCAGGGAGCTTTGCTTGGCTCCAAGGCCATTGAGGGCAGTCCTAACTTCAGTTACCTGTCAGCAAGGGCGGGTCTGTTGCCTTGAGGAAATACGAATAATAACATGAACAGAAGAAAGCATTCACAGTTTTCAAAATTCACCTTTGGACCAGGTGTATAGAACAACAGCATCTTCCTTCTTCCTTTTTTTCATTTTTATTTTTTTTTAAGTTTTATATATTTGTTTTGAGAGAGAGCATAAGCAGGGGAGGGGAAGAGAGAGGGAGAGAATCCCAGGCAGGCTCTGCACTGTCTGCACAGAGCCTGATGTGGGGCTCGAACTCACAAAACGTGAGATCAGGACCTGAGCTGAAATCAGGAGTCAGATGCTTAACCGACTGAGCCACCCAGGCACCCCCTCCTCCTACTTTTGAACACAGAAGATGCAACCGTTCTCTTCTGAGTGACTAATCAGAACGGGTGAATCAACTGGGTGCAAAGAAGGGTGTGAGCTTTTAGTTACAACCTCCTAGGTTCTGTACCAAAGAGTATTCTTCAAGTGCGAGGAGCAATCGCATAGCCCAACAAAAAGTCGAATATTATATCCATGAAAAAATGGTCCAGTGATGCCAGGAGATTACGTGTATATCCTGAATTGCGCTGAGGCAAGGAAGTAATCAAGACAGCCAATGGTAAGTAAAGGCCTGCTCAAAAAAAGCAGAATTGTATATATAAACTATCCTTGAGGCTATGATCATGTAGATCTTTGTTATGAATGGTGATGATAATGGTAACTAATTGATCTCTAGCTACGTTATCAGCTTATATTCCTTGTCTCACTTAGTACCCCAAGCCCATGGGACAGGGAGAACCACGACTCTTTTTCACAGCTTAGAGAGGCTAAAGACCTGGCCTAACGCCACCCAGACAGTTAGAGCCCCTGTGAGTGCTGGCTTCCAGATCCCCCTAACAACAAAAAGGAAATCATACATTTCCTGTAGACAGTTAATACATTTAGGGATGCGTGGTATTTGCTGATGTGGAGAAGAGGTTAGAGGAAGCTGGCTGCTGCCCTGTGGAATGCTTTTTTTTTTTAAGTTTTTATTTATTTATTTTGAGAGAGAGAGAGAGAGAGAGAGAGAGAGAGAGAAAGAGCACAAGCAAGTGGAGAGGGGCAGAGACAGAGAGGGGGAGAAAGAATCCCAAGCAGGCTCCGCATTGTCAGCACAGAGCCCAACATGGGGCTCGAACTCACGAACCGTGAGATCATGAACTGAGCCGAGATCAAGAGTCAGCTGCTCAATTGACTGGGCCACCCAGGCACCCCCGCCCCATGGAACTTCTGCCAGAAACTGAGGGAGTTAAAACCTCACAAGAGTGAAGAAATGGGTCAGGAAATGCATTTGTGGCAACACATGGGATCTATCTACTTATTTGTTCATCTCTGGTTGAGGAGTCTTGGTCTGTATCAGAAAAAGGAAACTGTTAACAGCCTTCCGTCACAGGGCTTAGTACTTATTGTCCGAGAAGGTATCAGTCGCCCATCAGGTATCAGGTGCTGGTCCGACTGCTTGGCTTGATGTATAATAAGGAACCGGGGCTAGCTGGGCACTGAACATCAAGAGATACCAAGTAGTAACAACAGGAAGAAGGGGACAAAGCATTGGTCACCAGGCCGCTGGCTCTTCCCACACTAGGCCTACTGCCGCGTCATGGAACAAAAGCTCACACGTAGACACCAGGGCTCCAATAGCAGATGGTTTTTCAGCTGGCTGCCGTGGTCAACACAGGCATGTAGATGAGTGTGGCTGTCCCTGCACCCGCCTCTGCTATTTCATGAACAGGGTAGACGTGCAACAAACTCTTTGGCAGCTTCTTGGCAAATCTCCCCTTTCCCTCCCTCCAGGACACGTGTGGGTGCCTGTGTGTGCATGCGAACACACACACACACCTGCCACATCATCTTTATAAATGGTATCTGTTCACAGGGAGGCAGCCTGGAATGGGAACGGGGCAGGATTGAAGACAGAGTCCTGTCTCTGTCCTCATGTACTATGCAATCGTTCCAAGTCTCTCATTTCTCATCTGTCAAAGAAGGATGTCCACTCATCTACTCTGAGGGGGCTCCTGGGATGAAGTAAAGGAACCTGTGTTACATACAGCGAGCAGTGTTTGGCACACAGTACACTAAAAGAAAGCAATTCACTAATATTATTGTTAGTAGCTGCTCCTCAGGAAATGCTGATAAATCAGATCTTATGTCCACTGTGAGAACCTTCTTGAAAGAAAACAGGTATTCTCTCATTTTTTAAAAATAACACTTTATAACAGAGGAAGATCCTTATCTCAGCATACATACAAGTTGACTTAAATAAATTAGTAGAAAATCAAAGAGAAATTAAAATTGAGTTTTTGGAGGCTCTGAATGTTAAAATTCATAGTTATATATGCCAAAAAATGTCAATTATATTGTAAAAAAAATGAAATGAGTGTTGATACATGAAGAGATTAAACAAAAAAGAAAAGGAAAAAATTAAAATGAATTAAAAATAAAAATAAGAGAAATTTAAACAATAATTTAAAAAGCAAATGAATTTAATAATTTTAGAAGTAAAATGCATTTTACTACAGCAAGAATGAATTTAAAAATAAAATGACCTGATTTTTAAAGAATGAAATTTAATATATTTAAGAGACTCATGTAAGCATCCCATCAGGATACAGAGCTCTCGATACCCTAAAAATCAAATGAGGAGACATGGGGTCTCATCTAGCAACTGAGTGCTGAGTGCTTACTTCTGCTGATAACTGCCCTGGGTGCAAGAGAGACAAAGTTGAACGACAGGATCCCTACCCCAGAACATCATTGTGTTTGGAGAGAAGGATCAGAGAGCTTCTAAAATATTTTAGACTTTTCAAGCATGTTTGGTACACATCCTCTTTTCATCTGACAGATGAGAGGTGTGAAGAACTTACTAAGATTGAGATCCACTCTTTGGAAGAAGAAAACATCATTTCTTGCCCAAACATCATAGAGTATAAGTGAGGATGAAAACAGAGGTACAGAGAAGTTAAGTGACTTCACACAGCAGATCCAGAACCAGGGCCACGGCCTGTGACCCAAACCACTTCCCAATGTATCTGCGAACTCAGTAAGATAAACCTCCTCTTCCTTGTATTTCAAGTGATGCTTTTGCATATTGCGGCATTCATCAAATTTCATTGTAGAATCCATTCTTTTTATGAGTTTATACTCAACTTAATAGGAGAAGAAAAAAAGAAAAATAGGTCTAAATATGTTTAACATGTCTCCTGGTAATAGTTAAGGCACAATACATGGATCTTTTTCTCCTATTGTTATTCACACACGAGAGACAAGTGGCTTAGATCCAGAAAAAAATAAGATTAGCAAATCCACTCAGTGACAATGGCCACCTGAGCTGGCAGTAATTGAGAATGCCTGGCATTCTGAGGGTCCAGAGTTTGTATCCACTGAGGTCTGCATTTGAATACAACCCAGTGGGCATGGCTCCCTTTCTCTAGTGTCACCTTCCCCACCACCCAGGCCCTGCTGCCAGCTTCAGTTCCAGTGACACATCTCTAGTTTCTCCCTCTGCCTGTGCCAAGACACCATGGCAGTTTAATGTCTAAGGTCATTTTTGGGATGGGTATAATGCAAAAGAGGGCTCTGTTTCTTTCTGCCTCTACCAAGAGATAGAACGACAGAACCCTCCAATGTGAAGCAAGTGTTCCCAGAGTCAGAGAAATCACTGCCCCCAGTCCACTCACTTGAGTTCTGCTGATATATCAGTGACTGGGTTTGCTATAGTATAAAATATAATCAAGTTATTAAATAGGGATGGTGTGAAAGTGCTGTGCTCATATGCAAGAGAAGTTTGGGAGATAGCTGATCTATTTTGGAGAATGCTTTGAAAGAGTTCAAGATTTCTCTCATGTTCTAATTAAAAGTCAGTGGCAGCTCGATTACAGTTGGAATATTCATGAATTGAAGTTCTATTCCATCCCTTGATTAGAGCTCTCTTTATAGTAAATGTATTGACTAAGCCTAGATCTCACTTGGGAAATGGAAGGTTGATGCTATTGATAGTATTGATTTCAATGATGGATGAAAGTTAGAAGAGAAATCTGAATTAATTTTCCAATTACCTTTTTTAATGTGGACATTAGCCAGAATATGATTTTTCTTCATAAGTAGAACAACTGTTTGTTTAGCAAACTTTGGATTTGCTTCTCTTATATCTAATTACAAGCTCATTAATTTTTATGATCATATTAAAGAACTCCAATAAAACTTTCAGTGACTCAAGGGAAAGGTAGCTTTAGACAGTCAGCCATAATGAAGCAAAACAATTGTACTGGCATCATTAGGACAAATGTAAGGCATAATTTGAGTCTGGGGACAATAATCTGCCAAAAAAAATTAAAATAACACACTGTAAATGTTTGCATCATAAGCACATTTCGTCAACAGCAACCTCAGAGCTCCAGTGAAATCAGTTTGATGTGTTATGTATTTAACAATGGAAAAAGTCTTTGATTTTGTATTTCTCAACTAGGAGACATCTGATGCTGGAGTTATTGGAACTTTCAGGTGCAAATCAGCAGGAGCTGAGATCTTGAATACCTGCTTATTGAACTTGCCTGATCTGACTATATTGAGTCTGTTATACTGATATCTGAACTTGAGTTTAAAAATACTCTTGAGCTGACCTAATCTCTAATAAAATGCTATATTTGGCCAAGTTTAATGAGCAAAAAATTTTCAATGTATCAGTAAAGAAATTAAATATTCAAATACTTTTGTAGTGTTTAAAAAGGTTTTTTAAACATAAACTCCCTTCCAACTCTATTCTCTTGATCAGTTTTCAAAAGTAAATCCATGAACTATAATCACACATGACTCTTACGAGGTATCAGACACAAAGACAAGGACACAGGCTTGGATTTTGGAGAAGGATGCCAAGCCCTGAGGAACTGAGGCGAGAGGGCAGGAAAAGAGGGCACGGTGATAGAAAAGGTAAAAGTGGGGGCAAGAATGGAAACAGAGACCAGGTCCTCAAGAAATGCAAAGACTCACCTCCTGATACTATTCCTCAGGGCTCCTCACTTTTTGAACCTCATCTGGGGCCCAGGAAATGCAACAGATCCCAAGGATTCTCTGGCTTGTTTCTGCTGTGGCTGTCTCGACTGGGAGGAAGCAGCACACTGTGGTGTGTACTGTGTATAGAGTCCCCTCCACCCCCTGGGGCTAGGTATCTGAGGGCTGCTGTCACCAAACCCCACTGGGTCATGGCTGAGGACCAATGTGAAGGTGGGGGTAGGCAGGGAGGGAGGAATGGAGGTGAAAAATCCCTTGCTCGGGTATACAACCTGATAGTCAATCACATACATATTTCACTGGATTCTTACTTCATTCTCACGAAGACAGAAGGAGGGTTGGAGGGTCCAGAAGCAGGTGTGAGAGGAGGCTGCTGGGTGACAAGGAGCAAGCACTCTGCCAGATACAATGGCGCAGAGACAGCAAGTGAAAAGAACAGGGCTGGACAAGAGACCCATCACTGCTGGCTACTAATGCCAGATCTGTAGTACGTTGGGGTAGGAAACGAGACTTAAAAGATCTCAGGTGTCACTGGTCACCATGACAATGTTCCAGCAAACCCAGCACTGTCAGAAAATAGGAAATGGTTACCTTTGCCTTGGGTGAGCCCCAAATGGCCCCCTTATGCCCTTCCTTGTGCTACTGAGATTTGTCAAGCTCCTACTGGATCCAGGCTTTGTCCTGTTTGTATGCTTCTGGAGGAAGTTCTCTTGAATGTAGTCAGAAAAAATAGTGGTACCACCCTATAATTCAAAAGGCTCAATAGCGGACTCTACAAGGTTTCATCAACCAACAGGCACCCAGGTGCCACTTCCTTTGTGCCCAGCATGAAGCCATCATCTGTCATGGTGTGTGCATGACTGCAGGTATGTTAGTCTGTGTATTTGGTGAGTCTGAGGCAGGTAATGCCTCCCTGTTTGTAATTTAATCAGATAAACAAGATTTATTAACCTTATACCCGCAATTTGCTCCAAAAATATATTTCCTCTTTATATTATACAGAGACTCATGATTCATTAAGATTCAGTCTTCTGATTATCTCCCATTCAAATGGCTGTTTTGCAACTCTTGGGTTAAAAAAAAAGTAATAAATAAAAATAAGCACAGCAGCCATGGTTTTCAGTAACAGCCTTACACTAAGTGCTGGAGGATATAGCTGATGTCCCGCAAGCTAATTTAATGTAAACAAATCAGCGTGGAGCAGAAGTGAAACCCCAGCCCTGGGGTTCCTGGTAAAAGCATTTCCAAGGTGGGTGAAGAACAACTGCCCTCTGCCCCCAGAGGTAGTGTCAGAGGTCACTGCTTCTGGGACACCATGGATTGAGTTTCACTTACTCAGGGCAAAGCTGCTTACATAAATAATGCCTGCAGGCGCTGAAGGGTTAAACGCACATACCACCTTCCTTCAACCAAGAAAAGATGATTTTCCCTTTTTTTTGTAACAAGTCCCCCAAAACATGCACTAATAAAGACACAGTAAACCTAATGGGGATTCTCAATTGCTATTTTTCAAAAGTGTTTCTTTCATTTTAAATTTCTTAATCCCAACTTGAAATAAAAATAACCAGTATAATTCTAGTTCTTAAGGTGATTTAAATTCCCTTCAGAGTGGACACGGAAGCATTATTAGTAAACTCTGAATGGCTGATGTAAAAAGAAAAAAGTGTGCCTCCTGTCCTTTTTCAGAAAGTAAAAATTTTATGTCAAAAGAGGCCATGGTCTAACTTTGTATAAGAGAGGAAAAAGTAATGAGCTCTCTCTGGACAAAATATGCCTGGGATTCTCACGGAAAGAACATACTTCTCCAATTTTTCAATGCTTAAATATTCTCTATGGTGTAAAACAATTCTAAGTACTTTTGCTAATTAATGAGCTGCTTTTAGCTATAAGTCAGCAGAACTGCATTTTTTAGAGACACATAGCCATGAACATAAAATTTACCTTTTTTCTTACATGTATCATCTTTTTAAGAATTCAGTCGCCATCATGGACACAAGTCAAATCAGGAATAATGAGCCGTTCTCTAAAGTGCAAATAATAGCATTCATTAAAGAAGTATTTTAGCAAAGAAAAGTAACTGACAATAAGGATGACGTATAAGTGAAGATTGCCTGCAGGTGGCCCCAATGTGGGAGGCTGAGCTGAATTACAGAGGTTTTGCATATGACTGTTCAGTTGTTCAAGATGAGAACAGTAATATTAGTGAGTTCTCATAAAAATAATGCTAATGATATCCCTCTGTCCTCTACCTTCAAATCCTTGCCAACACCACTGGGGTGTGCCAGGCCTTTAAATTCATTTTTAACAAGACTGTTTACTAATATACCACACCTAGTGGCACAGGCACATTGACAGAGGATTTCCTGGGAGTCTCATTTTGCACAGGGTGAAAGATAACGGATAAGGCAGTTAAGAGTCATAGCAAGGGTGGCAACAGGAATGCGTGGTGCATGGCAGGCCTGTTCCCTAGTACTCCTCCCTCAGGGCAACAGAGCAGTGAGCAGGAGCAGTGAGCCCATCTCCAGCAATCAGACCTTTACTGCCTCGATGCTTCAACAGCATCCACCTTAGAGCTTCACATACAAACCCCAAGGAGCCAAAGGCCACCAGAATGCCAGGCTGCTCTGTAGCTACCAGCGGGGTTCAGGACACGCTCTCTGGGCGCCTTTCAGATGCTGACAGACATAGGTTTTGATATCTTAAAATTGTAGGGGCGCCTGGGTGGCTCAGTTGGCTGAGTGTCTGACTTTGGCTCAGGTCATGATCTCACAGTTCATGGGTTTGAGCCCCGCATCAGGCTCTGTGCTGACAGTGCAGAGCCTGCTTGGAATTTTCTCTTTCTCCTTCCCTGTCTGCTCTTCCCCTGCTTGTGCTCTCTCTCTCACTCTCTCAAATCTAAATAAATAAACAGTTAAAAAATTGTAAAGGGATTCTGTACTTTTTTTAATGAACAGTGACGGTTTGAAACCTCTGTAAAAAACAGACCCTTTAGCACTTCTCCAAGAACTTAAATATCTCAAGTTCCTTAAACTTTCAGAAACATGAATATTTTGACCAAAGGACAAAATTAATATTATTTGAGGATAACCACTTTAATGCACCCCCCCCGCAAAACAAAGGTAAAACCTTAATTCTGTCATTTAAAATGAACTAGAAGAGGGGGATAATGACTTCAAATGTTCTTTCCACATCAGTAACCTAAGAATCCCTGATTCTTTTAAATTTCATTTCTCGGGTCAAGAGATGAACAGCATATGAATGTCCTGGTTGTTTTAATGAAAAACAAACTTCAGTTCGTAGGAAACATCTTCTCATCAAGAAGTCTAGCAGAATATTGGTTGGGCGATTATTTGTCAGGATTCAATATTACTTCTCTCAATGTCATGCTATTAAACGTTCCAGAAATGAAGAAGGGGTAGAAGTCACATGGAAGCATGATCAGTGCCAGTGTTAGAACTTGGGCAAGGAAGCGTTCTGAGCAGCAAAGCATAGCTGATTCTGTCCTTTGTGAAATAATATTAATATTAATGTTAAATACTAACAGGGAGGAGCTGCCCTGGGAGTAAAAATTTAACACCTTTTATAAACAGGGAAAATATTTTTCAACTCCATTTTCTTAACTAGGAACAAAGATGCTGGAGTCCGAGAGACATGGGTTCCAATGGGTTCAAATGCTAACTCCACTGCTTGGTAGCTCCGGGGGCTTGGCTAAGCCATTTCTCTAGGTCTGTAAACATGCTGTGTACTGCAAAGTGTTTTTGTTGTTGTTGTTGTTGTTGTTGTTGTTGTTTATAGTGTCCACTTCACAAGGGTGCTGTGAAATCTGAGGGAATGTATACAAATTCTTGCAAGAGAAAGCACTTAATAAATGTTAGTTATCATAATTAGTTATCATTAACATTATCATTTTAATCACAGAGTTGTGGTAATGATAAAAACTGTATGGGGTAAGATGTTTATAGACAGAAATCCAAAACAGGTAACCAGTTTATCATTCGTGCGTAACCTTCACCCTCAGTTGCCAAAAATCCTACTTAGCGCAGATTAGATTCACTGACTTTTTAACATGTATCTTTCTAAAAGTATCCACATATTGCAAGGATAGGAAGAATTTTTTTAGAAGTTATGTCAAATTGTGAACATTCGCATGATATTGTCTTGGTGTGATATGTGCAAGGCCAGGACTGAGGATTTCCCAACACATAACATAAGAAACTATCTTGCATATCTCCTCTGTTACCACGATCAATGTAAATATGAGTTGTGTGTGCATCTGTCCATATGCGTACATGTTGTGCATATGTGTGTTCGTGTTGTGAGTGGGAAAGAGAGGAGAAGCTGGAGAAATAGCAGTAGAGTTGACCCTTAAATAATGTGGGGTTAGGGTGCTGACCCTGTGTGGTTGAAAAATCCATGTATAACTTTTGATTCCCCCAAATCTTAACTACTACTAGCCTACTATTGACCAGAAGCCTTACTGATAACATAAACAATTAACACACATTTTGGGTGTTGTATGTAGGATATACTGTATTCTTAAAGTAATCTAGAGAAAATAAAATGTAATTAAGAGAATCATAAGGAAAATACAGTTATAGTCCTGTACTGCACCCCAAAAAATCCACATGCAAGTGGATCCACACCAGTTCAAACCATGTTGTTCAAGGGTCAGCTGTACTCAGGTTTTATTTCTTTCCTCTGTTCATCAAGGCTGTGGTTTAATCTCTCAGTGATATGTTAACATAAATCAGAACTGTTCTCTCATAGGTGGATTGCCCCATATATGTTGCATGTAAATGTTGGATAAGAATTTGATGAGACCAGTGGAGATGGAAAGATTTCTTGTAGGATACCATCCCTGCATTGAAGCCTATGACTTCTGTAGCATCTGGAACAGCTCAAATTGTTACAGCTTTTCTATATACAAGGAAGAAAGTTATACCCATTGGTAGCAAACAAATAATTTATCATTCTCTCTTGCCTGACATAATAGATATTAATTATCACAAACCTGCTACCTGAGAAGATGCTGTTACTGTGAAACAGGAGTGACCTCACCTCTGCATCCTACCTCATTGCCATTACAGCCACAGCCTGGATTCATTTCCCGGGACATGCAGTGGGCTGGGATGATCTCAACCATCTGATTCCTAAGAAAACTACAATTCAGCCCACAATACTATTCAGAAACAGACAATTGCTTTTTGGCCTAATTTTTCAACATAGTGTGACAGTATGGGGTATGGTGCCAATCCCTGCTGTGATCTGGCTCCCCCCCAATTTTAGGAGGTGACAATGTACTGTTCCCTACTTGCTATACCAAGGTCTTTACATGTGTTATCTCGTTTAATCATGCCTACTTCACCCGGTTGTCATGAGAACTGAGAATGCATACGTAGCTCTTCAGCCTTTGACCTATGACTGGCACATTATAAATACTGATAAATGTTCATTCTCTTCCCTTGACCCTTAATTCTTACACTTCTGTGAGGTCAGTGTAATTGCCCCCAACCAATAGATATGGAAACATGTCGAGGGCCCTAAAGACAGGAAGTGGCTGAGTAAAGCTGTAGGCCCAGTCTGGCCCATCTGACCCCAAAGTGTGGGCAGGTCCTTTCCTCTCTACCAAGACACCTTCTACAAAGTAGGTGTTTCCTCTTTAAGTTCAGAGTCATGATATCGGGAAATGACTGTACACTTAGAAATGCTCAGAATCTGGGGAGGGCGTGTAAGCAGACAGGAGAGAGGACAATGGCAAAGCCAAAAAAAAGAGGCAGTAATAAGAAAAAAAGAGCAGGGAACATTGCATTTCCTCCTTTCCATCAACGGGAAAGGCCACTTTGTGTTATATCATGTAGCATGTTATTTATTTAGAGTTTATAAAAAAAATTCTTTTTTGCTCCTACGTATTTTTGGCCTATATTTTGCTCCCATGCATATTTCTGCCCATTCTACTTAAGTGTGCTCAAATCACTATCACCTACCTTAATTTATGATGCTATCTGTTGAGCCATACTGGGAAATCAGACAATTGTAATTAGTATTCCTTCCCCATACTTTTATTTCCCTACATTCCTACAACTTCACCAATATATATTAAAAGTATCTCAATAAACTCATGCCAGGATTTGAAGTCCTGTTAACCTTGGCCCATTCTTCTGGATCTTGTGGCTGTCAACACCTCCCTAAGCCGCCTTCTGTCTTTTCCATTGTTTTAGCCTGATCCCTGGTGGCAGTCTCTTTTAGCCCAAATTGGCATCATGATTTTGTTTTCTGTTTTCTTTTTTCCAGCTTTGTTTCCATCATTTAGAAGTGAGAATACTCTGCTTGGCTATGAGGACTACAACGATATTCAGAAATGAACCTCACTTAGGGAAATAACTCCCAATGTAAAACCATAAAATGTTAAAACCATAAGGCAGACAAGGCCAAGACATGCCTTGTATGTCCTTTAGCCCCTCATGCAATAGGGGATGGTGGAAAGTCGGTGGGAGAGTTTACAGGGGGTGCCAGGGAGAGGCTGCAGCAGTGGGGTGACAGCGCTACGTTCACAGTAAGAGTTTAAGACGCCTGGATACAATCCTTTAGCTAATGGGCTAAGAAAGGCTGTTCATGAATCAAGAGTGACACCATACGGAGGATGGACTGGAGAGAGGAGAAATTGGTGACTAAAACCAACTAAGAAGCTCTTAGCAGAGTCCAGGAGAGAGGTCTTCAACAACACTCCCACCAAACGGTAGGTTCACAAGAATCCTGAAAGCCCTGTCGTTCCTCTTCTATTCCACCCTTAATTAAATTAACCTAAAACTTCAATCAATGGCTTCTCTTATGCTCTTCACTCCACTTTAGGCCCTTACAATCTGTCCCATTCCCCTACCAAGTCTTCCATCAGACGAAGTCAACCTTTATTTTGTCCTCACTCCCTACATTCTACCCAGACATAGAAAACTTACTGGCCTAACTTGATTCAAGTCAATGATTAAATAAGTGTTTACTGAGGATTCTAAGTATATGGTCTCCTGTTTGGTTAGGTTCTGTGGGGGATATGAAGAGGTCCTCAAAGGATTCACCATCCTGGAGTAGAGATAAGATGGGTATGTAAATAAAAGAGATGAGGACAAGGTACCAGCCCTTGGGTAGCTCACAGGGTGAGAGGTGAAGCAGCCAGTTCAACCCCACATTTTCGGACTGTTTCATTTGACAATGACAAACCACCGGCTTTCTTCTGTTACACATTTTTCAGCTTATTTTGACTTTTTACAGGGTAACTTTTCATGCTGATTTTTACATATAGACTTTTTTGATTAAGTAGAGTGCCTTAATTTATACCTCTTTGGGGTCTACAAGTTGGGAGCAGGTGGGTGTTTATGATTTCAGAGAATCATACTAAAGTCACTGGCATTATCAATGTGGCTACACATGCAATTCCTATGAAAACGGTTGGTAATTCTTCCTTCCACATCACAGTGACAAGGTAAATTGACCACAAAGACCTCTACAGCATCACACAATGTGAGTTGGGGGTACCTGTTCTGTGCACACAGGAGAGAATGGCTCATGAGCCTCCTCCCATCAGCCCTCCTCCTTGTTGCCACCACCACTATGTAAATGGGAAAAAATGTTTATATTTGGTCTGTCATATAATGAATGCCTAAAAGTACCCTCCCTATATGGAGGGCCTTTCACGAGTCTTTCTTAGGATAAGTCTAATATCAGAAAGTGGTATTTTGAAGGTAATTGGGACCTTCATATGATCAGGACTTTTCAATTAAAAGAAGACTATGACATGAGTCTTCAGCATTTCAAACAGTCTAGGCAACTCCCCAAACCTAAAATGATCAGGCCTGGTTTCCTTTAAGTATCAGGCCCAGTCAGGAAGTTAACCCACTCGCTTTGCTAACAGATGTCATATTAGCATTAATTGTAATGGCCCATTTTACTTATTAGGTCCCTCTCGCCTATTGGCATTCCAGGCACCTTGCATAAATCCTGCAATAAAGCCAATTAAAATCCCATTAAAAGATAAAACCTAAAACTATGCCAATAAATGCTAAATACATTTTAAATACATTCATTTTGTATCACTCTTGGAAGATATAAAATGGAAAAGTACGGTGTAAATGTTGCAAAGCCTTATTGAGGACAGTACCAATCTCAGGAGGTCAACCTGGAAAATACAATTAAATTAGTAAAATGTGCCCTGACTTGTTACATTTCCAAGTCTGGTTTTCATCAGCGCTGTATTTAAGGGATTTCCTAAGTTTTATATGAAACTCTGTTTCTACCTGTAATAAAGTAAGGAAGATATTTCTGAGATAAATGTGTATTGAAAAATACATAAAATGCCATGATAGGCAAGCTGAAATGTCACTTTCAAAAATGTATCCTTTCATCCAATTCATACCACATAGGTCTTAGCAGAGAGCATAGAACTTGCTTTCTGAATATTTCTTATAGGAATAGGGAGTTACATTTCACATATGAAACAACTTGTATGAACAGATGTAAAGAGCTGATCCATCAAGAATTTTTTAAGATTTCCACCTCCATGGATTAAAAAACATCTTTGTTACTCTCTACAGAAGTATGTAAACGTAGGCTCAACTTGTATCCTTTCTGTAATGTTTGAAGTAAAGTAAGAGGTAAGAACCTTCTAAGAAAAGTGATACCTCCTTTAACTAAGAAGAAAGAAAAGAAAAACAAATTATATTCTAACTGTAAATAAGTGCTTAGTAAAGACATGGCGGGGGGAGAGAAGGCGAGTCACATATTTTAAAATAATACCTGAAATACTAGTATCCAAGAACAAAATAATTATCATTGGGTGATGACATTTGTGTTTTCCACTGTGCTTTTCTGTATTCTCCATGCTTTTTGCATTATAGATGTAATATTTAGCATTAGGAAAGTAAGTACTCTCTAAAAACATACGAGTGGGTATTAGAAATACAAGAAGGCAGTTGACTAAATCTATTCAGTTGGTCCCAGAAAAAAGAAAACAAAATATTCGCATCAGATGGCTGACATTTATTTCTTACATTAACTACATTCTCTCATTTGGGCACAGCTGATGGTCTAAGATGGCTCCATACCATTGTTGACGTCCTGCCACCCAGTTCAATACCTTGATGTAAATATTTAAGAAACACACATGAAATTGAGTAAGTGGGTTACACTGCTTTAACAATAAGCATTCATAATGCTATTTGTACTACTACCTGCAGAGAATAACACTGGATGATCTCTTTGGAAATTTTATAAATGGAACACTGTCAAATTTATAAGCAACATTTTAGACAGCAAATATGTTGCTTGGATTTTAGCAGTCTTAAACACTGCAAGCAGCTTAACCTTATCTCCCAGTGCCACTGCCTTCCTGGAGTAATTGATGCTTGGAGTCCCCAATTTCACATAAACCAGGCCACTGTGTTATTGTATACAGCAATCTGACTGCTGGCAGAGACAGGAAACTGCACTGAACCCAGATCAATAGACATGTCAACAGTAAGCTGCTTAATCTAATTCGGCCTATCTCATCTCAGGGCACAGAGTTTGCAATTTTGCTGTTGGGTCCCTCTGGCAGGAAATGGTTTGGAAAGTTTAGTCTTACGAAGTTTAAGTGATATGCTTATCCTTCAGACTCTTGAATGTTTATTCAGCAGAATAGCTGTTTTAAATGTTTTATAAATGGCAGTAATGTAAACAAGGCACGTCTGACTTCCCTCACATGTGAAAACTATAATGGTGATCTCTTTGACTATGGACATAGAGATTAACACTACAGCCAATTACACTTTAGAGGAAATTGCTTTGGTTCACATGTTCTGGGTTAATGTCTTCTTTAAAGTCTATCCCCACCTTAACCACTGGCATTTTTCTGAGAAAAAGAAACTATTTGTTTTGAATAAATACTTGTTTCTTCTTTAACTATATATTGGGCAAATGGCTTCTTTAGTTATGATTACCCATCAAAGCATCATTCTTGTTCCTTAGACTCGTGTGGGTGATCAGGAATTATTTCCAGCATGGAAGATCAGAGTCTGAAATCCAGGAATTCTGGTCCTCCTTCAGACATCACCCTCGAGGGCTGGCATAAGCCACCTCACTGCTGTCCCCTCCCTGGGCGCTCGCTGGCTCTCTCCAGCAAGGCAGAGCTAGATACTACTGTCATCACTTGGAAGACAGTGAGTGCTAAGTACTTGATACTGCCTGTAGCACTGGTTCATGCTGTCCTTGATTTATCAAAATAAGAAGGGCACAGATCGTTTTCCACACTCGTAAAAAGACTCCATTTGTATAAGACCAATACTTCTATAAACCTTTGGAAATAACAATTTATTATCACTGTCATCCTTAAAGTGACTTTTGTAATAGGTGATATAATCCTACCTTATGGAAGGAGAGGACAGGGAGTATGGGATGGAGAAGGAAGGCATGGAGGGCAGGGAGGAGGGTAGAGGGCATGGTGGATGGGGATGAGGAGGACAGGGAGGATTAGGGATGCAGAAGGAGAAAGACGATGGGGATGAGAAAAAATGAATTTGTTCTCTAATCAGTGGCATCTGAGAATAACACATCATAAAGATATTTTAAGATTAGGTCTCTGCTTTTGGATCTTGTACTTAACTAAACTAACCCAACATTTTCTAAGGCCAGTGAGGAAGCCATGCCAAATATGGGCTGAAAGGGAAGCTCACAGAAGATGTGAAGCATTCAAGAAATTTCCAACCAAAAGACATGAGAGTTCAATTGGAAGAAATCAAGTCAATGCTGGTGGCCAGTACTAAGAGCCCTGAAAAGTAACAATTCATGATGCTTATGAGATTCAGTAACAGTGCAGTGAGGGCCCAACATTTGGAATGCCTTCTTCAGGGGGGAGACAAGGTGGACAAGGGGACATGTGAACAAGCTAGTTCCCAAATTCTAGTCTCCTGAGGCCTTATGTGAAGCTAACACACAAGACCACTTATCAGGGTAACACATGCTAGTCCATCAAGGACAAAATAACTTATTAAATACTAGACACTGATGTTGAACAATTTGCTTCATTGGTAGGTGCCTGAATTTCAGCACTGTAAGACAATTTTTATCAAAATTTCATTTGTTAAACCTCACTTTTTATTAATCTAAAAGAAAATGGTGACAAGCTAGGATTTGTAATGATGAACTTTTCTGCCTTATAGAAAGCATTCAGAGTAACACCCCCCCCCCAAAACAGACATTAGAAATATCAACAGCAAAAATATAAAAGAGTTATAAATGTAAAACAGTTATTTTCAGTGGAGCCCATCACAATCTGAAGTGATTCTCTCTCCAATCAAGAGTATTTTGGTAGGGGGGCACCTGGGTGGCTCAGTCAGATAAGCGTCCAATTCATGATTTCAGCTCGGGTCATGATCCCAGGGTCGTGGGATGGAGTCCTGCATCACACTCTGTGCTGACAGTGCAGAGCCTGCTTGGGATTCTCTCTCTCCCTCTCTCTCTGCCCCTTCCCCTGCTCCCCCCCTCCTTTCTCTCTCTCAAAATAAATAAACATTAAAAAAAGAGTACTCTGATAGGAAAATTTGTAAAGCAAGTATCAAAATTCTCTCTTCATGTAGTGAGTACTGAAAGCCCTGACAACAGAGAAGACAGAAGCTAATGTTGCTGTGTGTGTGCATGTGGCACACTCATACTTACCTGGCCGGGAAGTGCTGTTCTTATTTCTAACAGATAAGCAAACAGTCCCAGAGGCTAAACAGTTTGCTCAAGGCTGCATGGCTAGTGAGCAGCAGACCCAGGATTTTTATTCTGAAGGTTTTTTCATAATTTCTTTATTCTTATCTCATACAGATGCCCAGGCTGCGCACTGCATAAGCATGCCATACTAAGTGGGCGCCATTTGCATCACAGACAATGTCAATGTGCAACTGTGGTGACGATTTTATGGCAGGTGACAATAAGTATGCTGTTTTAGTAAAATGCCACACAGAGAGGAAATAATGATTCTGGAGGAAGGGGTGTCTTTTCTAACAGGTGCAAAAAGGGGTCCTGGAGGCCCTGACTGTAGGGGTATCCAGTTGAGAAGGTGAAAGAACAGAACTGGACCAGATAACACACCAGAAAGCTTTGGCTGTCTGCCCAAGTTCTTGCTGCACTTCAGCTCTCCCGACTCCCAAGCCCATCAGTGAACACTGAAGAAGCAGTTGGTATTACGGCAGTAGGAAATGGCAGAGGTGGGCCAAAAAAAGTAGCTATAGCATTCACAGACCTAAAGAAGGAGGCCAAGCCCACTTTAAATGTTCACCTAAAAAATCAAAATCCACTGGGGGCACCTGGGTGGCTCAGTTGGCGAAGCATCCAACTTCAGCTCAGGTCATGATCTCACGGTTCGTGGATTTGAGCCCCGCATTGGGCTCTGTGCTGACAGCTCAGAGCCTGGAGCCTGCGTTGGATTCTGTCTCTCCCTGTGTCCCTCCGCTGCTCGTACTCTGTCTCTCTCTCTCCCTCTCTCAAAAATAAACATTAAAAAAAATTTTCTTAAAAGCAAAATACACTCTGAAGGTTTAGGAATTATTAGTTCCCCTTTTCAGTTGGGTCTGCCCATTTAAAACAGTAAGGTCAAAATGAAAGGATCTAGTAACCTTTCTTCTGGATCTCTAGATAATCTCAGCCTCTCTTGTTCTTCAAGGTTAATCATACAAGGCAATGCTAGGAGACTTATCTCCCAACTGTCGGGAAGGCAAGGCAGGAGGAAGTGTTGTACAATACTTCCTGAGAAACTGAGAAATAATATAATGACAAATCCTATTATACCAGAAAAATAAGAATTCTAGGAAAAAAAAACTGGTTCCATTTATTTATGGTACATGTTCTTAATTAAAGAGGAGAAAGAACCCTGAAGAACTATGCCGTTAGCTCTTTCACTTTAGCTGGAACATGCATCCCCCCTAATTATGAAACAAAGCGCACCTTTATGCACCTGGTGACTTTCTGTGCCACAGTGTAGTGTAATGTACAAGGGGGATTGTTTTAATAGGGCTGGTAATGAGATCTGGGTGGAAAGTCTCTCTGTTAATTTAGCAGTCCTCCTGAGATGTTAGAATTCTAGTTTGCAGGTGTTTTAAAGTTCCTCACCAAGCATGACCCCAGCCTGCCCCCTACTTTTGACATCAGGTGTTAAATATCACCTGAAAATCTCTTCCTCAATTTTTCCTCCTCAAAAATCACTTCTATGCTCTTCTTGCCTCTTTGACAGCTGAGTTTCTTTTGATTTGCCCAGTACTATCTAAAATGTTATTAAATTAATAACTTGATGCTGTAATAATCCATAAACCTTGAAAACAAGGCTCTACAGACTTTAAACCTGTCCCATCAAAGGCATCTCAAATAGCCAGAACCGCGTCAAGCAGCTGCTGTCACTTCTTGACCTTTTTGTTTAAGGAATACATCAGTCCCTGTAAGCATACTTAAATAAATGACTTGCAAATTAAAAGAAACATTTTTATGATTCACTGCAGTAGCTTGCTTTTTGGGATACAAGGTTAAAAGTGAACAGTAAACCTTTTAAGGTTATTGAAACTAAATTATTAACGCTGTGTTTCACCTTCCTTTTGTCCTCTTTATGGCGCTCTCCCTGATTACTCACTGCGACTCCACTCCTACAAGTTGTAAATCAAGTGAAAAATCTTTAAAGCACAAAAACAGCTGATTAAAATGTTCAGCCACAGGGGAACTACAGAGATGATGGGGAGGGACACACTGCACTTTTTTTTTTTTTTTTAATATGAAGCTTCTGATAGCTTTTGAAGAAATACGTTGTGAAAAATGCGCACTTTCATGTCCAGAAGTGAGCGAAAGGGACAGTCCCGCTTTTGAAATCCATTTGCAACCTTCAAAATAATGAGTACGTTCTTCCACTTGGATTGCACCTGGTACCTCACACCAGCGTGCCTTTCACCTGCATGGTTTGATGCTCAAACGTGAACTGCCTCTAATGGGGCTGGTGACTCGTGGCAGACGAAGGGATTCTCTTCATCCTCTGATTAGGGATGACTGACAAAGCTCTGAAACCAGAATACGGGTGGGGTGGGAGAGTTGTAATGTAACTGAGGAATGCCGAACTCCATTCTACCTATGTGGGGCCTCGATCTCCTCAGTTGTAAAATGGGTTGATGACACTTTCTTCTCAGGTCATAGTTGTGAATATTATTTGCACCTCCCATCACACACTCAATAAAATATTCATCGGGTAACTAATGCTTTCCACGTCTTATAAACAGTTTGGGTTCGTTAAGTGTATTCTGATGAATACAGCAAGTCCAGTCCTGTCCTAGGCACTTAGCACATCACATCTGGGATTCTAGGAGGTAGCTCCCAGCAGGGAGAAATGGAGTGGAGTGAAAGCAGGGCCAGGGGGCACCTGGGTGGCTCAGTCAGTTAAGCATCTGACTGTTGATTTTGGCTCAGGTCGTGATCTCAAGCCTTCTTGGGATTCTCTGTCTCCCTTTCTCTCTGCCCCTCCCCTTCTTGTGCACTCTCTCCCTCTCTCTCTCAAAATGTGCTCTCAAAATACATAAAAAGTAAACATTAAAAAAAAGAAAGAGAAAGAAAGAAAGAAAGAAAGAAAGAAAGAAAGGAAGAAAGAAAGAAAGGAAGAAAGAAAGAAAGAAAAAGAAAGGCAGGCAGGCCAGACTTTAGGGGACAGACCACAGGACTCCACGTGGTCTGACTGAAGGGGCATGTGGAGTCCCTTAGTATCCTTCCTTCCTGAAATGCTGTGTAAAACATCTACCATGAGCAGGGCCAAGCCCCTGGTGCAGCCTGGGCAGAGGGCTCTGCTGTCACTGTCCTGAAATCCTTACTAATTTATCTGAACTTGTGTTGTAGAAGTGGAGTCTGATGGGACCACGGAGTGCGTGAGGAGCAGAGATCCTGCAACGCACATGTGCTGTGTGGTTTCTCTGCGCCCCATCAGCCCTTACCATTCTCGATGGATGGTAGGCCTGTGACATGTGGGAGTCCAGCCGAGGTGCTACCACCCCAAGGGGCTGCTCTTCCCAGAACCTACTTTGGATGCAGAAGGAAGGCAGTGGTGTTCCGAGAAACAGAAATGAGCAAGGAGCCCTATCATATCCTTTCTGACTTGTGTTCATTTCCATAATTAGCCAAACACACTGTAAAGGATGGCACAGACGGAAAGGGAAAGATGGAGTGACCTTTCACTCCTTCCTTACTCGACAGTAAGTCAAGGGTAGAGAATGAGTGGAGTGTGGGCTTATCAAGAAGAGAGTATCATCAGTTGAGTTAGTTTTGTGTGACGTTTCACTACTTGGTTGACAAGGCAGTACGTATGCATGTATGAGCTATGAAGCACAAATTAGGTCATTTCAGTGATTCGGCATGCAAGTTAAATGCTTTTGCATTTGTATTTAAAAGTGGCATTAATCCCAACAATGTGAATGCGCTTAGGACTACTGAGCTTAAAAATGGTTAAGATTGGCAAATTTTATGTTACGTGGATTTTACCATAACAAAGAGAATGGCATTGCATGCTACAAAGATGAACGGTAAAATCCATGCTGATAATTTAAAACTTCAATGTTTCTCTACTTAGAACAACATTCCATAGTGAATTAGAAACCTCATGACAGGCCAGAAAAGAAACTGTAAAAGAAAAGAAAAAGCTTTCTATTTTTATACCTTTAACAGCACTTTTTTCTTGCATTTTAAACAAAGGACCTAGAGTTTTCATTTTGCACTGGGCCTCACAAAGTACGTAGCTCAAATTGAGCATGAGTCAGTGATCTGAGTGGAAGTCTTTGTCCCTGGCGTGACCTAGGCAAACTGAGGCTTGCCCAGGAAGGACCAGGAGCTGCCCTTCTTGCTGAACGCGGCAGAAATAGAGCACACGGCCCCTCCTCCAGGAGACTGACAACATTGGGCTCCGACAGGGGAGACACCGTAAAGATTTGGAACCCTCTATATATGCTAGTGCTCTGGCAATAAATGTGATAACAGAAGCAACAGCCACAGCAGCAGCTTTCTGGCATAACTAGGATAATAATATATTGAGAGAGGGAGAGATCCATCTGGTGGTGGTGAAGGGAGAGAGTTGTTCCTTACCTTCCCGAAAGCTATCCCAGGTCTGCGAGCATCTGGGGTGTCCAGAAGGAGCTTGCCAGAGGCCCAGGATGGACAGCATTTGAGCTCTGGGGACAGAAGCCACCAGCAAGGCCCTTACCTAACTTTTAATCCTGAAGAGAGCTCTTCTGCTCACACAAGCATTCAGAATCCATTGCCTCAGTCTACTGCTCCAGTGTCTCAGCTGCACCGCTCCTTCTGGACTCCAAATCACACAGGATAAATCCAAGAAAGTGAAACAAGACACCTAGCCCTCCAAAGCACCTGCTACCCTGGACAGCTCTCATTTAGGATCCTCTCCACTCCCATCCTCTGTGGTCCTGCTAGGCTCTCCTCTCCCCTATCTGACCAACAGCTCTCTGCTATTCAGATGCTGAAAGCCTTTTGGGGGCTCTACCATGTGCCTAGAATTACTGACCTTTGTCTAAATCATCTCACTGGGAACTCCTAACCATCCCCCATAGTGTATGTTATAGGTCTCCTGTTTTAGATGAGAAGCAGGTTCCCAAAGATTGGGGAGTGCATGTGATGTCGAAGAGAAGCAAGGGGCAGAGTAGCACATGCACCCACACCTGCAGACCAGACTCCCATCATCTCACAGTTCTCCTGGGTCATGAGGAAACACCCAGGCACATCTGCACTATGAAACACTATAAAACAACTGGCTCAGACTCTATACCAGCAGCACCGTCAAAAGAAATAAAAAGAGGGTGAGGAGAGAAAGAATATTTTATTTTATTTCAAAAAAAAATTTTTAGCGTTTGACTTTATTTTTTTGAGAGACAAAGAGAGAGCATGAGCAGGGGAGGGGCAGAGAGAGAGGGAGACACAGAATCCGAAGCAGGCTCCAGGCTCCGAGCTGTCAGCACAGAGCCCGACGCGGGGCTCGAACCCATGAATGCGGGATCATGACCGGAGCTGAAGTTGGACGCTCAACCAACTGAGCCACCCAGGCACCTCAAGAAGAAATATTTTAGATGACAAGAAACTGAAAAACACATTGCAATGATATGCATAAAACTTAACTGTATCTTCGATCCCAAACTATACTAGCTGGGGGAAATTGAATATGGATTATATATTCTATATTATTGAATCAATATTAATTTATTGGGAGTTATTTTTTTAAATTTTTTTAATGTTTATTTACTTTTGAGGGAGAGGGAGACAGACAAAGTGTGAGCAGGGGAGGAGCAGAGAAAGGGAGATACAGAATCTGAAGCAGGCTCTGAGCTGTCAGCACAGAGCCTGATGTGGGGCTCGAACTCACAAACTGTGAGATTATGACCTAAGCCGAAGTCAGATGCTCAACTGACTGAGCCACCCATGCACCCCAATTTATTGGGAGTTAGTTTTTTAAAAAATGGACCAGAGGAGGAGAAGGCTTAAGGGGGAAAGATGAATGGAATGGGAGACAAATCTGACTGTATCTGTAATGTTATTTGTCTAATAAGAAATGTAAAGCATACATACAAAAAACTCAAAGCAAGGAACACTATATGAGGCACATAAAGCTATGGAGAGATCATACAGGCTTAACATGATCAATTTCAAGTCAGCACAGAAGTAGTTAAAAACATTAACAACGACAGCCATTTATTAGCTTATTATGCACTAGGCTCAGATCTACACAACTCCTCCATATTCTTTAGTTAGCCTTTAAACCTCTCTGCGACAGACGTGAACCCCATTTCCACAAAACAGGAAATTGGGGCTCAGAGATACCATGTAACATGCACAAGGGCACACAGCCCAAGATTCCAACCCAGGACTTTATGGCTCCAAATCCCAGCCTCATCGTTATTCTAAACTGCATATTTTAAAGTAGATGAAAGGTGAGGAAATAAAGGTGGATATTAAAGAGCTTGTTCTGAAACCTTGAGAATATACTTGATCCCTACAGTTTGATAGGATCAAACCTCTGAGTCGGTCAGCCTCAGGAGGGAGAAGTCTCATTCTGAGAGCCTATGCCAAATCCTAGGATCATTACTGCCCTTATATTCCTGTCTCGAGACAACAAACCTTAAGAGATTGATAAAAGCTTTTCATAAGACATAGTTAAGAAGATCAATATCCAAATACATTGCTCACTGAATCCTGCTTAAGTTGACAATATGGAAAGATTATTTCTCAGCTGGATTTGGGAAAATCTCACAAGATTTTGCAGAGGCACATGGGGAATTGGAGCAATATTACCAGTATTTCTTCTTCTTTCATCAATGTTTTAAACACATTGAAAACTCCCCTTGGGGGAAGAACCAGGCTGTGTGTGTGTGTGTGTGTGTGTGTGTGTGTGTGTGTGTGTGTGTATCTTCCACAGGACACAGGGCAAAGAGCATAATACATACTGAATCCTCAATAAATATCTGTGAAGAAAGTCATTAGAATCTCTCTCACCTGATTATAAAGAAATATAAACAATCTCTTATTGCAGAAAATTGAGGATAAATCCCTGAGGCACTGGCTGTGTGGTCACCCTGTGAGTAGAAACACTGTGCTTCAAGGTGCCACAACAGGAAGTATAAAGGACAGGGAGATGGAAGCGGGTGCATCTTTGCAATCAGTAGGGACGATGAAAGCCCTCAGCAGAACAGAGAGCAGAAGGACTGCGAGTAAATAATAGAGATGGAACCGGCCGTGCGTCTGCTGTCATCTGACGGTTTCCAGGTTTTCATAGATATGCTATTTCATTAGGGCTGTAGCAGTTATCCATCACCCTGTTCAAGCCCCATCAAATCACTGTCCCTTTGCATGTGTCTATCTCCAAAAGCTACAAAGCAGCCCTGTAGAAATCTGGGTACTGTCAGCTAGAATGATTTATTCCTTTTCCTGAACAAGCTGGTTCCCTGGACTCTTTTCACGGTGGTTGTTGTTTCAAATGCTAGCGGGTTTAAAATTTGGAAAGACACACACACACACACACACACACACACACACACACACACACAAATGGAGAGGAAGAGGGAGATTTTCAAGTTTCACAGAAGGGGATATTTAATTAAATTCAACCCAAAATATTTTAGGTTCTACTATGTTTCGAGCACTGAGGATAAAGAGATAAAGAAGCTCATATTCTGGTGAGGGAGACAAACATAAGTAGATCATGACAGTAGAGGGTTCTACGTTTAACACTAGACAGAAGAACAAAGAGATAGGGAAGGAACAAGTTCTATCAGAGTAGAGAAGTGAGAACACAGAAAACATCACAAAAAACCTTAAGTATCCAAGACAGGTTCCATAGGAGGAATGGAACTTTGTCATGCAGTCTTAAGTATTTTGACTTCATTATTATCTAGGACATCCATGTGTACACGAGGTGACTTCAGCTCCTTACTCCTCACACCATACACAAAAATCATCTCAAAATGGACCACATACCTGAATGTAAAAGCTAAAACTGAAACTTTTGGAAGAAAGTTTCCTGGAAGAAAACATAAGAAGAAATCTTCATGGCCTTGGGTGGAGGAAAGAGGTCTTAGATATGACACATAAGTATAATCGTACAAAGAAAAACTGATAAATTGGATTCATCAAAATTGAGGGCTTTTGTACTTCAAAAGACATCATTAAGGAAACTGACAAGTATCCACCAAAGGAGGTAAGGTAAAGAAAATGTGGTGTGTGTATATACACACACACAACAAATTTATTCAATCATAAGAAAGAAGGAAATCCTGTCATTTGTGACAGCATGGATGGCCTTGGAGGGCATTATACTCAATGAAGTAAGTCAGAAAGAGAAAGACAAGTACCATGTGATCTCACTTATATATTGAATCTAAAAAACAAACAAACAAAAACCTGAACTCATAGATACAGAGAACAGATGGGTGGTGGCCAGAGGTGGGGGCGGGGGGATTGGCAAAGTGAGTGAAGGTGGTCAAAAGGTACAAACTTCCAGTTATATAAATAAGTCAGAGGGATGTAATGTACAGCATGATGACTATACTGTGTGATAATTTTGAAATTTGCTAAAAGAGTAAATCTTAGAAATCCTCATCACAAGAACAAAAGTGTAACTGTGTGAGGTGATGGACACTACTAAATATGTTGCGGTGATCGTTCTGCAACAGATACATAAACTGTTATACTGTATACCTGGAATTAATAAAATGTTATATGTCAATTATATCCCAATTAAAAAAAATGCTAATTGTAGACTGTAGGGTGGATATTTGGGTATTAAAAAAAAAAGAAAGAAAAGGGGAGCCTCAGTGGCTCAGTCAGGTAAGTGTCCGACTTCAGCTCAGGTCATGATCTCACAATTCGTGAGCCCGTGTCAGGCTCTGTGCTGACACCTCAGAGCTGGGAGCCTGCTTTGGATTCTGCATCTCCCTCTCTCTCTCTGCTCCTCTCCCACTTGTGCTCTGTCTCTTTCTCTCAAAGATAAACATTAGAAGTTTTTTCTAAAAGAAAAAATTGACAAGCCATAGATAGAATGGGAAAACTATTGGTAAATCACATCCCTCTTAAATGATTTATATCAAGAATACATAAAGGACTCTTAACAACTAAATAATAAAAAGCAGGGGCGCCTGGGTGGCTCAGTTGGTTAAGCATCCATCCAACTCTTAATTTCGACTCAGATCATGATCTCACAGTCATGAGACTGAGTCCCACATTGAGCTCCATGCAGAGTGGAGCCTGCTTAGGACTCTCTCTCTCCCTCTCTGCCCCTCCTCTGCTTTCTTGCTCTCTCTCTCTCTCTCAACAAATAAATATTTTTTTAAAAATAATAAGAAACCAAGTCAACCAGCCTTATTAAATCAGAGTCAAAATTTATGAATAGTTTACCAAAAAAAGGTACACAAATGGCTAATAAACAAAGGTGTTCAACATCTTTAGTCACTAGGAAAATGCAAATAATTAAAGTCATAATAAGATAGTATTTCACACCCATTAGGATGACTATAATTAAAAAAAAAAGACAATAACAACTGTTGATGAGGATATGAATACATTGGAACTCTCCTATACTGCTGGTGGGAATGTAAAATGGTACAATCATTTTGAACAATGGTGTGGTAGTTTCTTATCAAGTTAAACATAAACTTACTTTGCAACCCAATAATCCCACTCCTGGGTATGTGCCCAAGATAAATGTGATGTGTCCACATAAAAACTTCCATGAAAAAATTCATAAGAGCATTATTCACAATAGCCCCACACTGGAAAGATCCAAATATCCATCTGCTGGTGAAACAAAATGTGGTCTATCCACACAGTGAAATATTATGGAGGAATAAAAAGAAGGAATTATTGATATATACTACAATACAGATAAACCCAAAAACATTCTGCTAAGTTAAAGAAACCGAATGAAAAGAGATACATATTTATTTTATAGTTCTATTTGCATGAAATTTGAAATGTCCAGAAAGAGCAAATTTAAAAAGACAGAAAGCAGGTAAATGTCTGCTGGAGTTACGGGGTGAGAACAGGAACAAGGAATCTTTAGGGGATGCTGGAGATGTTCTAAAACTAGATTACCATGATGGCTGCACAACTCTATAAATTTACTAAAAATAATTCAATTGTACAATTAAATCAAGTGAATTTTATGGGGTGTAAGTTATCCTTCAATAAAACTGTTAAAATTACTGGTTAGGATGAAGATAGGAAAAGGCAAAGATTTTTAGAGAGCTTAACAGTGGAATAGTCTGGTGTGTGCTAAATATTTTTAAACAAATGAGTACAAAACAAAAGAATGAATAAACACCACGTCCCTGATTTATGCCAATACTGTCCATTATGTGAAACTCTTTTCACCTTTTCCTCTGTTATCCTCATGGGCTTTTGCACCTAGAGGGTAAATCTGGGATTATTTTGAATTCCCTCTTCTGTTTTTCTTTTCTACATTCACCTTACCCTGTCTGGGATTGCTTGTTTTTCTTTTTATATCCAAACTACCCAAGTCTCCTGGTGTCTGATTCTCTTGAACCAGATAAGACGAAGGGGTCTACCAGCTGTGTTTCCTAAGCACCTTTGTCAGCCACAAAACCTCCAGACCCCTGTACCCTCTGGTCTGTTGCCTCAACCCCCAAACAGCTACTCCGATCCAAGTGAGTGGGCACCCAACGTTCAGCCTCTCACATCAGCTACAAGACTCTTTCCATTAGGCATGCCTCTGCTTCTCACTGGAGCTGTTTGTGTCTGTTCCTCCAAATATGGCTTCACACTATTCTTTTTAAACACATCCCACGACTAGTAAGCTTAAGTATAAGGCCCCTTAATGGTATTATTTTGCTCTTACTAATATCTCCCTTTGTTATTCTTCTCTAGTTGGGGTGTGTGTGTGTGTGTGTGTGTGTGTGTGTGTACGCACATGGGCATGTGTGTGTCTGCAACCATATTAAAAACTCTAGATCACAAACAATGTCCTGCCCCATCTTTCTTATGTTCTTAACATACCTAACTCAACTTTGTGTTATTTTTGTTGTTGGGCAATAAACAAATAACCAAAGGAAGGAAGGAATGGGGTACTATTGCAATAAGAAATACTTCTCTTATTGGAAAATCGTTGGTCACCTACAAAAAGTTTAAGCAGGAACTACTCAATCACTACTCATTACTCATCATGTGGCTCTCATGTTCATTCCTACTCACATTTGGGCAGTCTGAAAAGACCACAGCTTTAGTTCAGATTTATGCTTTTGGCCAGCTATGAGGCAAGATAGAAAACTCAAATGCATTAATGGGAAATATGAATAACCTTTCTTTGGCAGGCTCTGGGTAGGCCCTGAGCTGAGGAAACAACTTGGCCTTTTGGCACTATTTAATACATTGAGCAACCACAAATCAAAGACTGTAACCAATGAGGAAACACATAAAATAGAACATAAACCAACCCAGCCACAGAAACCAGGAGAGCCTCAACCTGTCCGTTTCCTGAACTAAGAGAAATACATGAGGCGCAATCCAGTACAGACCACAGCACCGCCCGGTACCAGAAGTGCTGTATACCTGCTCCATCTTGCCCTCTGTCTCCACCCCAGACTTGCTCTATTAAGACAGACTTCTTTCAAATCCGTGTTGGTGAAGCGAGGCCTTCTGTTTACGTTTATCAAGGACAATAGTAAACAGACACTTTGATATAGCTAAGATCAAGGTATTCACTTAGGGAAGAACAGATCGGAAACCCTCCATGTCTAGCAATTCCCTCTGGGCACTTGAATACAGACCTGGAATATCTGTATCTCCTCCAAATGATGCTCTTTTAGTCAATTTCATACTGGAGATGTCTTGTCCTATTTTGGCCTTTTACGTTTCAATGCAAACCAGCCACCTGGAAAATAAGAACCCTATCTTCTGTTCTCCTTAAAATGACAAGTTTAGAAAGCAGAAGGGCAAGTGTGCAAGCAAAAACTTAAAGAACAAAACAGAACACATACACACCAACTCTTGCAAGGTTGCTTGCTCCTCATTCTTAGGTTACTCTAGCTATACCCAAAAGGAGATGCTCATTCCTGCCATGAAAATCTGTCAAAGTTTGCCAAACTAGATTTAGAAATCCATATACATACATACACACAACAACATTTCTTGAAGTGAAATTACAAACTTTACTCTTACAGGAAAAAAAATATATATGTTACATGAGTTTTTTCCCTTTCACTTGACATATATTTTAGCATTATGATCCTAAAAGACAAAAAAAAAAGTATTTATTCAGGAACTATTTGTTATGAAGAATCAGCTTTCAGTTGCTGAACTTTATTATTTCCAGAAGTCACACCAGCTGGAAATGTATTAGTTACCTCTGAAGGTCATAAAATTTCAATCAATTTTAGAATGTCAGGGCTGTCTGCAGCATATTCCAAAACTCAACATTCAAAGTGGCAGTTGCGGCTTAAAGATGATCATCTTTCAGGTCCATCACTGACTTACACACTTTTCACAGGGCGGAGATACACAGAAAACTTGTCTATATCAAGTGCCTCCTCTGGAAAGTCTCCACCACTCTCTCTAAACAGCCGCCCATTGTTCTCTGACTTGGGCAGACTTTGCTTTAAATCTTCATTTTTTTTTTTTTTTGAGCCTCTCTTGCTTGTTAATGCCCTGACCTTGGCATCTGTGCTCAAACGACAGCTAATGTGATCTGCTCCAACAATGCTGACTATTGGCAAGGAACATAAGCATGCTCAGTGATGTCATTGAACTCATTAGGGATATATTTGACATTTTGGCCCAAGAGAACATACTTATTAAACACAACCTTAGTGAACAGCAGTGTGGCCTGTTGATAAGTAAAGTAAGACAATGCATGTTTTGTCTTGCTATAAAAATAGCACTTTGACCAAGAAATAGGATTTCTGCTCTTGTCTCTCTAATTATGGTAGCAAAGCAAACTAAAAGGTAACTTATGTAAGGACAGATGATAATCTGAAATTCCCAGTGTTATGTTAGACATTTTACAGAATCTAATAAAGGTCCCAATATTAATCAATCATTTAGCAAGCAATCCCTTTTCCAATCCTGACCCAAGAGCAGAAGCAGATGTTACTGTTGCTGAGACAATATTACTTGAGAAAACACCTTATATGTATACAAAGCAACATCTCAATTATGATTTGAGCATAGATGGGATATTTATGGACTGATAAAGCTCAAGATGTTGGCTTCCAGCAACTCCAATCCATTGCAGTTTTATCACCCTATCTATTCGGTGAAGATGGCTTGACCAGGACATGACAGACAGGAAGGACAGCTGGAAAAGGTGCCAGGAACACTGCTAAGCTTTGGCACCAGAGAGGAGACCTACAAAGCTTAGGAAACCTGCTAAAATGCAGCACTGTAGGCCTCGCCTTTTGGCACTAAGGAAAGGCAAGCCTTTGATTAGATCCTAAAAGAACAAATATTTCCTGAGATTTTTTTCAAACAAGATTACTTTCAGACATGCGAGTGGAGTCTTCCTCATTTACTGAGCTGTGTGACTTGAGGAGGTTGATGATGAAAATCACAGAGTAATGGATGCCGTGCAATGTAAACAACTACTTGTTCCTCAAATTATAATGTTGAGAAAGCAACGTGGAAGAATGGTTGGGATCTTTGTCTCATGGCAAGTATAGAATAAATGCTAGGAACAAACACTCTCCAAACTCTAATACGTTAGCGTCAAGTAGGAATAAGCATTTTTTGCCTAGCTCTGCTTTGGGCCCTGAGCTGAGGAGATAATTTGGTCTTTCTGTCCCCTCAGGAGACTCTCTGTTATGATGGAGTGTGCTTGCCTTCTGTAAACTCTTCCGTCTTCTACTCCATCAGGTATGTAGCCAAATGTCTTCATGTGGCTAAATCCACAGTCATCACTCTGTCCACATCTTCCTCCTCTCAAAACACCACTGAAAACAGCTGACCACTGCCTCCTTCCTGTCACAGTTTACACTATTACACTCTCTCAACTTCCCTTCTACTATTCTTTCTATCCTGTGTTAGTTTCCTTTGCTCTCTCCCACTCCTGACTGATCTCTCAGCACTGGAGAATCCCCAGGGCTCAGAATAGACTTTCTCTCTCTTTATCCTCTTCCTACATGGCACATCCATTTCCATAGTCTTAAAAACCATCTGAAAGTTGATGATTCCCACATTTGTGTCTCCTCTGACCACCATACTCACATATCCAATGGTTTATTTGACATCCCACACTTCACATGCTCTAAATTCAACACTTCCATTTCTCCCCACACCTGCCCCTTCTTGATCTATCTACCTCAATAAGTGGTGCCACCCTACACTAAGTTGTTCAAGTCAGAAGCTTGGGAGTTCATCTTGACTTCCTACTCAGAGAAATCAACCCACAACAGCAAGTCTTCTTGGTTCCAGCTCCAAAATCTCTCTCAAATCCATTCATTTGCCATCCTACTACCTATTCTAAGCCCCCATTTGTTTCATCCCCTGACCAGTGCAACAGGTTTCCTGCACCTGCTACTGCCCATGGTGCAGGGCATTAATCCACTGTCTCTGCTCCACAGCCACCGTTTTATGCTTGGCTGTGTGTTGTCAGAGCTGCTTTCTGCACTTACTGTCTCTAGATACTTCCGTTATCTTTTTCCTTTTCTAACCACTGCATAACCAAGCCCCTTTACTAAATCCCACCTGTTTGAAATACCCAATATAGTTTGTATTCCTGGATGACATACCCACCTTATGATCCATTTTCCACATAGCAGCCATCAAGATATTTTAAAATTATAAAGCAGACTATGCTCACAATCTAAAAAACACTATAATGGCTCCCCCATAGCGCTTTGAATAAAACTTATCTTGTAAGCTTTGCCTAGGTAGGTTTGATTTCCACATACCTCTTTGATTTCATCCCATACCACACTGGCTTCCTTCCAGCTTCTGAAACAGGATGAACTCTTCCCTGCCTTTCACTTTGTTCATGTAGCTCCGCCTGCTAGTCCCATGTCTGACTTCCTTGTGTCCTTCAGGATTCAGCCCAAATGGCATTTTCTCAAGAAATCTCTTTCCTCCTAAAGAGGAGGAAAGCACCCTAAGTCCCTATCACAATTTATAGTTGAATATGTATGCAGTATGCATTATTACAATTATATGATATATATACATACATATATATATATGTGTGTGTGTGTGTGTGTGTGTGTGTGTGTATTTAGTTAATTCCAACCCCCATGATTATAAAAGGCAGGGACTTTGTTGAACTCACCAATGTGTACCCAGCACCATAATCTCAATATATATTTGTTCAATGAACAATGAATGTAAAAGTAAATGAATGACCAGCATTCCTACTATGTTTCTATAAATGAATGATTTCCAAATACCACAAATAATTTAAAAACCAGAAATATCTCTATTTTTTATAAAGAATGATTTGCAAGATAAATTAATAACATACACACACTTTAGGGAGAAAACCACTTAAAACATACTAGTCCATGGTGGATTCTTCAGAAACACTGCTTTATTTACTCACTGATGTACTATATGTAAATTTTTATTTACCAAAGCAATTTCTCCAAGGAACTCCATGAATCTGAAAGTAATTAAATTACTATTAATTTTTTTTAAGATTCTATAATTTAGACCACTAATTTAGTTTGGTCTTTTTCCTACTTAATGTGAATTTATTGAGTTTTGCTGAATTTTCTGCATTCATTTTTTTAAAAGATTATTATGTTATAGAAATATAAAAATTCCTTGAATTCCATTGGTTGAAATATCACGAGTTTTTCTAATAGTATCAAGTCTAGTGTTTGGTGCAACAGGGAAGAAGCAGACAAGAGAGCCACAAAGTCAGCCCAATGCTGCACTAAGCATGAAGATGACTTGGGTTAGAGTCAGCTCAAGAGCGAGGAAGATTCTAGGCATTCTTCCATAGTCTCCCACTTTGACTTTTGAAAAAAACTTGTTCAAACTGTTTGCTTTTGTCATGTTGTCTCCTACTCACAGATATTTTTGTGATGGATATTTATATATTGGGTATTTGCACAATATTACTTACACCTGGTCACTATTCGTGGATAATATGCTTTTTTCCAATTCATCTATGTGTTTATAAAATGCCACATTAACCACCACTGCTGTTTAGTTACTGAGTTCTAATGATTGATATAAACAAACAAATGTGCGTGTGTGTGTGGATGTGACTGGCATGAAAGCAGATTGTGCCGAGTTCTGACTAATGATATTCGCCTGTGATCTTATTGGTCTAAATCTGAGTCAGTGATGCATATTTACAACAGTGACGGTCACCATCACTGCTTTTACATTTACATGTCTTTGATATTTTACATAGTATTAAATGATTTTGATTTGTTTTAAGAAAACGTCTGACAATATCCATTTCAATGTATTTTCCAGCTGAAGTGCTTCCAAACACAATATTTCCCTCTAAAAGTATTCAACCATGTAAGAACATTCATATACTTTTACAGGTGTTTACATTAGTGGAGACTTGATACCAAGAATATCCTGCACAACTGAAGGTTGCTAGTAGGACAATGTCATCTATTTCATAGTTGGTGAAATAGTAAATACTAGAATCTTGGAGATTATGCCCAATCCAACCATCTACTGAAGTATGAGGCCAGTTTTAGGGTGTGTGACGGCTATGATAGGAATAATCTATAGTTCATGATGTAGGGAAACAGGGTGAGAGACACAGACTGGAAGGTTAATGACTAAGTTCCACAATCTAACACCTACTGTCCAGTGACACAATATCCATCAAAGAAAACCTATCTATCGAGCAATAGATACTATACTTTTTTTAGTACCCACTTTGCCTCCCTACCTCTAACCCCTCTTCAGTTTCCAGGGATGCCTGATCAGTATAGTTTTAATGTCATTTTTACTAGAGTTTTCCCTCAATTATAATAAAGAACTGGTCATTTATTTAACTATGTCAAATAAAGACTAAAAATAATGACATTTTCCTATAATGACTATATTATAGATAATTAAAAGATTAATTATTAAAAATATTCTCTCACCTCTAGTAAAGTAGACGCCTTTTTTTTGTGTGTGTTGGTTGTTTTTTTCTGTTTTGCATTATGTAAAAATTGTCTCAAACTTTGACTGCGTTTGGAACACTAGCTCATAGGAAAAAGTGGTTCTAAGACCCGTGGTGATGCTCAAAGACTGAAAATGTTAACAAATACCAAAATTTCTGAACCAAGGTAAAATATTCAAAAGTTTTAGTGGGATTCTAGAAGGAATGATGTGGGACAGACTTTCACTATTCCTTTAGCACCGATCAAATCTATTCTCCAACAGGTCTGAATGATTTCCATTATGCAAACATGTTATTGGCACATGTCTGTGGCTCTTTTCAGCAAGAGGGTTATAGGGGTGGGCTGAGAATTAGGAGTCTTCAAGCACTGGGAAACTTGAACAATAATTTAGCTCCTGGAAAACAGTATTCCCAGTATTTATCATAGCTGATGTTAAAATAATGTAGAATTAAATGTTCTACGAAAAGAATTTTTAAATTCCTATTAAGAACAGAGAAGTTGTAGCTGACAGATGTTGAGGTCAAGCCACGCAGCCTTTTACAGCTAATACAAAACCTATTACAGCACTCAGTACATAGTGTTGGTTGTCAGAACGAGCATGTGTCTTTAAACTCTTAACCACAGATTAGAGGCTTGCTTCCTGAGGGTTTTTAGTTTCTTTAAACAGATGGTCCAAAGTGAAGATGAAGGAAGCTGTTTTGATCCATTGTGTAGGTACAGAATGTTATCTTTGTTTTGTTTAAGCATTACACTACCTAGAGTTAAATAATTGGGTGACAATTCTCAGCTTTACTTTGAAGTTAGAGCACATGTGGATGGAATGTTTGGTAATTTTCTTAGCGTATTTGCATAAATGTTTACTCTCCTGCAAATATGAATGTAAATACAACTATTCTCAGTGCTTATGCAGTTATTTAAGGGATCGGCATACTTCTATACACATTGTTTATTTATATACTTTTTCATATAACTGTGATCTTTTATAGAAAAGAGAAAAGCTGCTGTTTTGCAAAGTTTACAGATAGGACAGTGCCTTATTCAAGTTTCCATACAAGATCTCAAACAGCTTTCAAAAGGTATAAAGTAAATCCTCCTGATACATCTTTTGATCTTACAATGAACACATGAATGTGAATTTAACTCTGAATTTTTGTTATTATGAGCATGTGCATATGACATTATTCTGATATACATTATAATCTGAAATTACATTGCTAAGATAAGAAGGCTCAAAGTAGTCCTTCTCCATGAACATAGGATTAGGAATAAAGAACACTGTCTTTCTAAGCTTAGCATTTGAATGCAGTATTTGATATGCCTCTCCTAGCTTGGCTTCACAGGGGTAAATGGTGTTTCATCAGCCCAAATGATTGGGAAGATGGTTCATGAATTTAGTTTATGAATACTGACACATCTCAACCCACAAATAGGGATGTAACACTGCATCAAAATGGAACTAAAAGAGGAAAAAGAATACAGCAGCCAATGAAAAAAATCTAGATGAGTTGAACAAAGGCACTTAATTTAATAATGAAAACCACTCCAACGCACAGTGTACTGTACTATACCTCTAGCCATTTAATTATTAAAATAAATGCATATTCAGATGTTTCCCAAAGATGCTTTCTTTCTCTTTCAGATTCAAAAGAACGTCTTTCTAATCCAATACAATTCTTTTCACTCTGCATTTCAGCAGCTGTCTTTCCTGATTTCTAATCAAAGCTGATGATAACTGGCTTTGGCAACAGACTGTAGTATCCCAAATGAGTAATTAAAGCTATAAATGTGCTCACTTCTTCCTCAAAACCCAGGGTGCATTTCATAGCCTAACAGATTCAGGCTCAACAAGGCTCTCCTGGTTTTTAAATTCGGTCGGGATCTTTAGTGCATTAATAAAGGAAAGGCCGAGGTTTTGTGTGAGCATTTTTCAATAGCCAGTTCCACTTAGACAATACAAATGTCAGTAGCATGAACAAACTCCTTCGGTCTGCAATATCTCCCACACATATGGGCCCAGGAGGAAGAAGCTGGCAGCCAATAATAGGCTTATACTAAGAAAGAGAAATATGGAAAAAAAGAGGATATGGCATTTTAAAGAAAAACATAAGAAAATATTTTCAAAATTAGAGAAAACTCTTAAATTATGCAGAACAGAACATTTTAAATCTCTACCTGAGAAACAGTGGTCAAGGGAAGAGATATATTCACTCTGAAATGGACTCTACCTTGAAAGGATATATTCATTTCTAACTTACCTCATCCCCTATAAGAAATATGAACTCATAAAGCGTAGAAAAAAGTAACAGATAGATACACTGGGTCAATGTAAAGCCTAAACGGCATTTTCTTTCCAGCTCTTAATAAGTGCATGTTACAACCATGAAAAAATGTAGGTTTTTAAATATATGTAATTCAGAAGATAAATTTGACATATCTTAAAAGGGGAAGAGACCTTCATCAGAAACAGAGATGGGTATTTTTTTTTAAATCCAAAATACCAGAAACTGTTCCACATTTCTACATGTTTTTACTTATATGCTTAACTGAATGAAAGGGAAGACTCAAAATAAGAAAGGTTTACTTTAAATTAAATCGAACAACTTTTTATTGAAGGTCATATGCACTCTTAAAGTACCCTGGTAAACTACTCAACTCTGAAAACAATTTCTTTATCTCATACCACCCTGAGGCCAGCAGCCCAATGAGCCCTGAAAGGGGATAAAAAATACGAAAATCTAGAAGAGTAAAGCTAGCCACAAAGAAGGAGCACTCTGCTCCTGGGCTTCTTTTTGAAACAGCCGGCTGGAACATCAACCTTTAGCAGAAGGTCAGATCGAAGAGGTGGGAGAGGCCAAGGATGAGATGGGCTAAGGGAAATAGAAGCAACTTTTACTTTCAGGTGGAAACTCCTAAACCACCTTTTATAAAACCAAAAAGTTCTTAATTTGGGATTTGTCTTAAATAGAAATGCCCTACCATCTGCTGGTACTATTATTTTAAAATAGAGAAAATGTGCATTTTTAGAGTTTAAAAATGTTTTATTGATAAAATACAATTACTTTTGTAATTTGCAAAAAATCGCAGTAAGAGAGAGCATAGTGCATTTTAGGTTGTTAAAAGATCCTGGAAAATGGATAAATATAAGCAGCAGCTAATAATCATTGAGTCCTTACTATATACAGGTGCTCTTTTTGGTTCTTTATGTGCATTATCTCAATTAATTTTGTGACACTATTTAAGGCAATATTACTGTTCCCTTTTACAGATGAGAAAACTGAGGCTCACGCTGTGAACCCCAAATTGGTCTGACCAAGATAAATACATAAAATGAAATATTGTAGCCATTTAAAAAAATACTTTTGTAAGAGAATATTTACTGGCATGGAATGATGTTTGTGACATAGTAAGTAAAAAGGCAGGTTATTGAAGAGTCATGTATAATATGATTCTATTTTTAGCTCTGAATAAGTACACATTTGTAAATATCGACCTGTGTGTGTGCCCCTAAGAATATACTCTAAAATGTTAACAATTATTATTTTGGGATGAGATCTTTTCCTTTTTTGCATTTTCTAAGCTTTATACAAAAAAGTATTACTTTAATATTAAAATAATTTTAAGATTTAGTGAAAGGAAGGCCACTATTAATGTAGTTAATTCATTGGTAAGAGTTTCCAGAAGCTCTTCAACGCATATTAAAGAACTTTTAGAAGGCATGCAAGAAGGGTTAAAAGCAAAATCTTTGATAAGTATTTATTTATTTATTTAGATAGTGTGAGTAGGGGAGGGGCAGAGAGAGAGGGAGAGAGAAGGAAATCCCAAGCAGGCTCTGCACTGTCAGCATGGAGCCTGATGCAGGGCTTGAATCTATGAACCATGAGATCATGACCTGAGCCGTAACAGAGTCAGATGCTTAACTGATGGAGCCACCCAGGTGCCCCTGATAAAGAGGTTTTTAAATACAGCTGAGGCAAGGTAGGATTTTTGAATTTGGTGAAAAGGAGGTACGTACTTTAAAAATCTGGAACAGAAAGCACCATAAGGAGAGGACTCATTCTTGCTCCTGGTAAGGACCTTCTCTTGGTGGCACACCTCATAGTCAGATAACTGCCAGCCAGCATGATTTTCTGAGAGTAGGTAAGAGTACTCACCATGCAAGGGGAGGGAAGCCCACACTCTACATACATACATGCATACATACATGCATACCTATAAACACATAAACATCCATTCATTCATGTATTAATGTAAATATACATACATAAACATATATGTATGTTATGTATATTACGTATGTACATGCATAAAACAAGAATCAGCTAGCACCCACTGCAGCCAGCCACCACACAGGCAGACAGGACAGGTAGACAGGACAGATGGGGTCTCTGAGCTTATAGAGCTATATTCAGTAGGGCAGAATTAGAAATAATAAAACACATAAATGAATAGGGCAAAATGAGATAGGGATATATGTATGCAAGCATTAAAGAAGGGTCACAGGCTAGGGAGGGACTGGGGGGTGGGGCAGCCTGAGGCTTTCGACTGGGCATACGAAAAGACCACTCTGAAGAGTGAGCCTGTCTCATGTCAAGGTCCAGGGCAGGGCATGCAGCAAACGAAATGCCAGGTGCACAGGAACGAGCTTGGGAATACTCTCCTTGGCCAGTGTGGCTGGATGAAGGGAGTGCTGGGGAGCAGCAGCCCAGGGCAGTGGTGTCCCTGGCCGCAGTGAGTTCCGCCAGGCAGGCCTCAGGAGAAACAGAGCAGAGCATCCAAAGTGCACAGAAGTGAAAAGGCGAGGCTGCATCAACAACAGCAGAAATAAAGAAAAGAATAAAAGAGGAGTGGAAAGCAGCACCGAAGTAGATGAGGACCAAAGAAGCAGGCAAACGGAGTGAGTGCTTAATGCAGAACAGGGTCAACGTGTCTCAGTCATAATTGCAATGAAGAGACATTAGGATGTCTAATAAGACTCTGCAACAGTCACACAGCTCAGCCACAACCACCGGGGCCAGTGGAGTGATAAGGGCGACATGGAATTCAGGGATAAGGGCGAAATGGACCTCCATGTCTGGCCAAGAGCATCCTTACCAACCTCTAAATAAGACAGGATGGTCAACAGTGCAATTGCGCTGGCACTGTCTTCTCACAGATAGCTGTAACTACCTAATGTAACTGTGAAATCAACAGGTTATAACTATACAGTACTTATTGAGCTATTATTAAAAACAAATCTTTTTTCACTTGAAGTCCAATTAGATCCTTACCTGGGTATTGCCTATAACAGAAATATCTAAGTCCAGGAATATCCACAAAACCACCAGTACAGTAAGGTGTACTCTACTTTTCAAAGTTGTTGCATCTTCGAATTAATGCATTTCCTCAACATCACTCTAGCAGTCACAGAAGAAGTCACAGGACAGGGGTAATTATAACAGTATGAGACACACAGGTAGACCTTTATATCTTTAAGTATGCTTTCACAAATAGACTTTATTTCATCAGTATAGCTTCCTTTTTGCAACTGGCAGACAAAGTGTGATTCTGTCTGTTTTATAAATTTGTAAAAGACTACTGATAATCAGGTGACTCACACCGGGCAGCACACCTATGTGAGGGCAGTGGTTTCTGGACTCCACATCGGGTGTTTCTGCCACAGGAAAGATAATGATACGCAGCAACCACCTTCGTCTACACCCCCATCCCTCAGCTCCCACTTCTGTAAAAGAAGAGGCTGTTACACCAGGTCCTCCTAGCTCTACAATGGTAGAAACCTATGATTCTAAATAAGTATTTTTTAACATAAAATTTAATGAAAACCGGTATTTCATCACCAACAAAAGCAACATTACAGCTGTCAAGCCATTACTACCCCTCGACGTTGGAAACTGAGAAATGATTACCACTTTAAGGACCTTGTTGAAAAGTGAGCACATTAAAAATAATTTACAGAACCAATTCTCTGTTTGCAGCCACAGTTTAAGAAACAAGAAAATGTATTTGCATTTCTATCTTGTTAATTCCCGTGTTACGCTGGTGTTACTAATAACATAAAATATTTAAAATTTGTGTTACACACAGAGCCAATTATAATTATCTAGTGAGAAAACGATTTTATATGGGAATCTAAAAATAATCTATTTTACCACTGCAACAGATCACACACATTATGAAATAAATTCTATTGCCAATTAATGTTACAGTGGTTCATCCACTGACAGTCCAAGTTTGAAATGCTCTCATCCCAGCTGATGCCCACATTCACAACACATTACTCAGAAAACACTGGATAGATACAAAACTGTTATTATGCATATGCAACATATATTAAGTATGTTGCTCAATAGGTCATGTTCAGGGATTATCTCATTTTATTTACTCCATAGTTTGGCCAGTAGTTGATATAGATTAAATTCCATCTAAAATTAAGCCCAAGATTTTATAATGTGCTAAAACTAAATGCTTCTTTACATAATTGTAACTCTCATTGAATTTTCAAAAGGGTTGATTTATTATATTTTTGTCATAGTTTTTAAAAAACTTTTTAGTGTTTACTTATTTTTGAGACAAAGAGAGAGACAGAGAGAGAGAGAGAGAGAGACAGAGAGAGAGAGAGGAGTGGGGGAGGAGCAGAGAGAGATTCACATTCAGAATGTGAAGCAGGCCCCAGGCTCTGAGCTGTCGGCACAGAGCCCAACATGGGGCTCGAACTCTCGAACCATGAGATCATGACCTGAGTTGAAGTCAGACACTTAACCGACTGAGCCACCCAGGCGTCCCTATTTCTGTCATATTTTTTACCTACACCACAATTAAGTATATCTAATACTGCAAGCAGGCATTATGCCAAATGTTTTATCTATCTTATCTCATTTATCCTACACATATCTACAAGTTAGTGATCATTACTATTTATTTGTATACAGTTACTTCACTGTACAGATGAAGGAATAGAGGTAGTTTCCCAAATTCACAGTGTTTAACTTTGAGAGAAACTTATGTCAGTATATAGTCCTTCTTTGTGGCTGACCAGTTAAATTGATAAACGTGCTAGTAAGTTTAATATTGTTTCTCCTGCACCTGGACTTTAATATTGGAATACAGGAACAGGACACTCCTTCAGACAATGTTTAATTACCAGCGCCTTGCTTAGAATTTGAAACTAATTGGAATAGGACTTTGTTTAGTGTAAACAGACATCTCAAAAGACGCTGATTAAGGAATAATGTGTTTCTTACTCAGGAAACATTTAAAGGAAATCAGCAAAATGTTGTGCCTAGCTAAAGGTAGGGCCCAGTAGTGCCTGAATATCTGCACAGGAAGAAACACAGACAAGAGTAGAGATATTGAAGGGTCCTAAAATAACCTGTACTCTTTGTTTCCTTGGGATGCCTCGCCTTGAATCCAGCATCATCAGCAGAAGGATATATCACGGTCACTGACTTAAGAAATGTATCGAGAAAAAAGATTTGCATATATTATAAAATACACATATGCACACCTCTTTATCAATAGTGAATTAGAGTTATTTTGTCCTCGCAAAAAAAAAAAGTATAATAATGGATTTGTAAGGTGATTTATTCTATTCCATCATTGATATGTTACTGCAAAGTAATATATAACTAACTTGTATAAATTAAATCATCTTTACATGCCATAAGTCACATGCCATATAATCACCTCAAATCAAATCATTCAATAACTTTAAGACAAATTTTTTTCATTTATTCATCCTACATACCACATTTAAATTCTCCAAAAATGTGCAAAAGCATTTGCAGGGTATAAGAGTGAATAAGGCCCTTATCCTTATCTTCTTATAGGAGAAGTCACCCACAGACAGAGTGATCACAACATCCCTATGCATGAGCCGGCTTTCTATCTGCAGTGTGAGTCCTAAAAGCAGCTCTCAGGGAATGCCTTAATGATTTCCCACCATCACTAAAGAAGACATCCAGAACATGAGAAAAAATGGAAATCATGAAAAGGGTACAGGGGATACAGATAGCTTCTGACACTACTATACAAACACTTAAGGACATCTTAGTAGGCAAGAAAATTGTTTTGAATCCAAGGAAAAGGAGAGGTTCATTCTAACTAGATGTACTGAATTTGCAGAGGAAATGGCATCTAGAGAATTCGGGTTTTAACAATGGGAATAAAGAGAGCTGTATGCATCAGTTTCAGACTGTTTATTTTTTTAAGCTTATGTGATGGAGAATATGACAGAGAAATGCTAGACATATTCTGGGATAGCAAAGAGCCTAGTATGATTAGAGTTTTAACAAGGACAAACACAGAAGATTAAGACTGTGGTGGTTCACCAGGAGGAGAATGCCACTCTAGAAAGTTTGGACTTGATTCTGCAGTGAGTCTTTTTGAGCAGGAGCAATGCCACCCAAATTAGACTTTAGGAAGGTGACAGGACAGGACTGTGTAAGACAGATCACAGATCATTGAGAGGGGCATGGAAATGTAAGTGCTGCTACTTCACTATACCAGACAACGGATAATATATCCCTGAGTAAGGATAATGAAATAAGTGGGGACGAATTGGTTAGACAGACAGTACAGAAACAGAATCAATAAAACCTCATCACTAGATATGGGGATGAAGGAAAGGGGTGGGGAAGAGCACAGGAGATACGGAGGATGATGGTAAAAACAGCAGAGAAAGAGGGAACACCGTGGTGACTATGGTTTTGATGACACAGATGACACTAGATCTGTTAACCGTTGAGTTTGTGCTACTGTCAGGATACGCAGAGAGGCATGTAGGAAGTAGGGCTGGTACTCAGAAATAGATCAACTCCACTTCCAATGACCTTGGGAATCCACTACATAAAAGTGACAGCTGAAGGCATGATAGGAAGAAAACTGGATCAGACAGTAGGTACTTGAGAATTACAACATGTTGGGGATAAAAGAACCACCCCCAAAGGGGGTGGTCAACAACAAAAACATGAATTAGAGCATATGAGACAAAGGAAGAGCGTCCTGTTAAATCCAATGTGAACACCTTTCCAAGATGGTGTGGAGGAGTGGTCATCAATACTAAATATTTCAGAAAGAACAAGTAGGAGAAAGACTACACTATGGTCTCCAGGTTTGGCAATTTGGTCATTTGCAAAGAGTCTTAATCAAGTGGGACTGAAGCCAACTGTGAGTGGTTTAGAAGTAGGACTGACATGAGTAGAATGAAGATACTCTCGGAAGAAAAAATTTTTAAATATGTTTTAAGAATTTCTTGGGGCTCCTGGGTGGCTCAGTTGGTTAAGTGTCAAACTTCTGCTCAGGTCTTAATCTCATGGTTCATGAGTTCAAGTCCCACATTGGCTCTTGCACTGACAGCTCAGAGCCTGGAGCTTACTTCAGATTCTGTGTCTCTCTCTCTCCTTGCCCCTGTCCCACTGTCTCTCTCTCAAAAATAAATAAAACACTAAAAAATTAAAAAAAAAGAATTTCCATTTCTGGGGGTGCCTGGGTAGCTCAGTTGGTTGTGTCTGACTTTTGATTTCGGCTCAGATCATGATCTCAGGGTTCATGAGTTCGAGCCCCACATCAGGCTCTGTGCTGACAGTGTGCAGTTTGCTTGGGATATTCTCTCTCTCTCTCTCTCTCTCTCTCTCTCTTTTCTCTCTGCCCCTCCCTACCCCTCTCTCTTTCTCTCAAAATAAATGCATAAACTTAAAAAAAAAAAGAATTTCCATCTCTGGAAATAAGAGTATAAGTGGTGTAGTTACCTTCTTATTTTAAGCAACTGGAAACAACTATTTTCAGAAACTGGGGATCACAAAGACTAGAACTAGAACTAGAACTGTTTTTAAGAAAAGGAAACAAGTGAGGTGAGCCCTACCCAGCCTCTCTGTCTGGCAGCCATTCCCACACTACAGTGCAGGGAGAGGAAAACAAATTGTACCGTAGTCACACAGACAGAATATTGAATTGGGGGAGGCTAAGGTGGTCAGAATTTGTGGGACAGATTTTCTGAGAAGAGAGATCTATGCTAAGAAAGAGCTGCAGAAATCTGCTTGAGAACACCAAACTGTGCATGTGTCAGGTAAAACCCACAAGCCCAGACAGGAACAACTTCTGTGAAAAAAATAATTCCCAGTAAGATGAACAATTTTGAGCTCGCTCTCTCTTTTTTTAATGTGTTTTGTTGTTGTTGTTGTTGTTGTTGTTGTTCACTTTGAGAGAGCATGAGTGGGGAAGGAGTAGGGGGTTGGGGGGAGAAGAGAGAATCCCAAGCAGTCTTCATGCTCAGCATGGAGCCCAACACAGGGCTTGATCACACGACCATGAGATTATGACCTGAGCTGAAATCAAGCATCAGATGCTTAACCAACGGAGCCATCTAGCCACCCTTTGGGTATTGGGAGAGTTTTCTCCAGCTGAAGGAAGAGACCTCATGGCATACCTTGGCTGAACACACTGAGTAGTCAGTCAAGAAGGGCCACATCTTGGAAATCAGGCTAAATTAGGCCTCAGCAAGAAGGCTACTTTGGACACAGCCTAAAAGAGATTTTAAAGCAACCTAAAAACAAGAAACAATCAGTAAGTAATTTAACTGCCTGCCAGGAAAGATCCAACACTCTTAAAAAATAGAACAAATCCAGCCCTCAATATAATAAAATTCAACATGTCTAACATCTGATTAAAAAAAATTATTAGACATAAAAGGAGGAAAAGGTGATTTACGAACAGGAGAATAATCAGTCAATAGAAACAGACCCAGAATATATAGTGATGGTGGAGTTAGAGGAAAAAAGGCTTTTCAGAAGCTAATTTAAATATAATGCATATGCTCAAGGACATAAAGGAAAGCACAAACACTATGAGGAGAAAAATGAAAGATGGAAATCTTTTGATGGTACCAAGGAAGCTAGGGATACAATGAATACCTAAGAATGGATTAGGTGAGAAGACCATCTGATACTGTTATTTCATTGCTGTACACAGGAATTAGTGGTATCATGACTCAGAATGATTTGTACACTGAGCCTTTTATACAAATGAGAAAAGCACAAAGCCATCCTATTTAAAACATTATGTTACTGCTGAGTATGACTCAACTCCCCTGTTTTACGTTTTTCAAGGGTTAGAAGACCATTCAAAGCCTGTAACCATGTATCCACAATCAACTGATTTAGGGTAGTTTTATAACATTTTTAGGCACCCCTCAACCACACAGAATACATTCTTTTCTAGACCATTTCACATACTCATTGCCTACAGTGCTTTGATGCAACAAATTTCCAGTGACTGGTGAATGATAATCTGCACTCTATCTTTTAAGAAGGGTATTTATATCACTAAGAGCTTGGAAAATGGATCAGTTCAAAATAAAACATTTTGCTAACAACTTTCATGGTTCACTGGCAGAGAAAAGAAGGCTTATTAGCTTGGCACTCTAGATATGGCCTTGTCCATATGGTAAAAAACATACCAGATTTTTAAAAAGTCAATCAAACCATTCTGGTCTAGCTATTAAAATAAACAGCATGGTCAATAAAACTGGTTGTGTTATTTAAATCCGTCTGTTATTCTCCCAAAAGACTAGGAGAGCATTACCATCAGAGATTGGATCTGTATTTCTCTTTTAGCCCCAATAGCTTCTAACACGGATCATGATGCTTGGTTATGAAGAACATATTTTCTAAATATAAAAACCGGGACACAGCTGACATATGGTCTAACAATGGGACAAAAAATTTAAAATACAGATGAATTTAACGAGGCCCACAGAGGTTAAATAACTTGCCAAACATCCGAGTAAGTGGCAGAGCCAAGACCTGAATCTAGAGCCACACGGGTCTACTACATCACCCCGCTGCACTTGCTCATGCCTGCTTTCACATGTCGAACAAAAGCTGAAAAGCAGGACAGGCAGGCTGAGAAGATCACGAAGATAAAGTCCAGTAAAGAGACACTGTACATTCTATCTTCAAGCTTCGTCCCAGAATCTTGAACAGTCTCATATGCAAAGAATAGAATTCTTGAAATACACATCCTCACACCAAGCAAGTCATGTTAACATTAATATGTAAGGATAAAAAGTATTTGATGGAAAGAGTTATCAACAAACATTCCAAAGGTAAGCAAAGGGTAAGGAAGAGCTCTGGGTAAACAAGGATTAATAATTTTTCATGGGGGCTAAAATCTCTTAATACATACGCATTCTTTTAATGAATTCTCCATAAGTAGATATTTAGAGATCAATTGGTAGCTCATTAATTTTTTACAAATATTTCTGGAAAAAAATCAATCTGGGACACAAGGAAAGTCAGCATTAAGTTTTCTGGGAAATATTAAAAAGGGAAGGTCCCAATCCAATGAAAATATTTATAATTCTGTACACATATACATTTTACCAAATTTTTAAGTGCACAAGTTTTTATTTCTTAACATTTAGCAATTTTTGCTCAGTATACAAACTGTTACAGATCGTGAAAGTTAATAATATGTACTTCATACAAAATTGCTTAATGTTGCTATAGAAGACAAACATATACTATTTCATAATTAATCTGAAAAAAATGAAAGTACCTATCCATCTACTTATTTTTTTCATTGCTAGCATTAGCTTGTCAGAATCTGTGCTAGGCACGTTTCAATGTTTTAGGTTAGTTACTTCCAAAAAACCTAGGACCTATCTATGCATTTAAGAAGAGGTACTTGGAATTTGGGGTTTTAAGAGGTTCCAATCAGATTCCCATGCTCTGTGTGAGCTGTGTCTAACTGTGATCAGTCACATACAGTCAATGAACAATTTAAGAGGAAAGAAGGGCTCTTTTCTGCACATGTATCATATTCACATGAGGGCCCATCTCTTAGTTTCACTGTATCAGAGCAGTGCTCCCTAGGTGGCAGCACAGAAGCCTGGGACAGTGCCACTACCTGAAGACATAAGCACACTGAGCATCTGAGGACAAGTGCAAGTCTGCCTCTAAAGCAACCAGAGAAATGTTTTTGAAAATAAGGTATATGCACAGATCGTGATCTCATCTGCTGAGTATGCCACACACAGGATTCTTTGTTCTTTCAAATTGATGGCATAGTCTAAGAATGTGTCCAAATTATTTACTTCCTGACTTTTGCATATGATAAATCAGTCCTTGGTCTCAGAACATAACAGAAACAGAAGAGAAAATTTGCACGTTATTATCAGCTGTTCAAATGATGAAAGAAAACTGTCTAAAAACATGTGTGTTCACAAGCGTGCACGTGAGTGTGTGCACGTATGGCACTCCACAGCCTAGAACTCTTAGCTTTAAGTACAGTTAAAAAAAAAGTGGGAACAATTAGCAGCCTTGTGAAGAATGTTGGAAACATCTTAACAGTGTCTCAGAGATGAAAGAGTATAATACAGAATGAGAAAAAGAGGGAAAGTTAAATTATGTCTGCAGTCATAATGAATCAAAGCCCAGAAGGAGGTCTGCAAATCAGCGGGTTCTAATGAAATATTAAGGTAAGTGATTATTGATGAAAAATGAATAAGCCTTTTTGATTTCGGCAACCTTTAAATCACACCTAGCTAATTAAAACAACTCAAACGCATTCATTTATTCCTTGATGGGCATTTAGCTATCCTTGGATATAATGAGACCTCATTTTGTGAGGTATGTGTGTAGCTAATCCCAGGTAAATGGACAAAATGTGCCAGAAAAAAACATATCATAAAGGAAAAAATCTATCCCCTTCTCATATCTGATTGATTGTTTCCAAGATGGGAATAAAAAAAATAAATAAATCACAAGGGACATTTCCTGTTTACCATAAATAAAACATCAGTAATATTCTCTACTACATATTTATTAACATTGAACCTTATTTTAATTAATTATCATATAATTAATACAAGACATTTATAATACTAATATTATGCAATTACACGGTAGTTTTTATTTAAATGTATCACGGAGCTATTTAAAATGGCCTTATCATGCCACCCCACATTCTAGGAAGAAAACAGTAAGTAGCCTCTGCAAAGGGAGGGGGATAGAATCACCCACGAGGTGCATCACAAGCTATAGGAGAATCTGACTCCAGCCCCAGGCCTGTGCCGTCTTCATTCATGTTCTCAAATACCATAACCCTCGTTTACTTTAGTCTCCTGCTTTGGAAATGAATTTGTGGCTATTCAAGTTAAACACTGCACCACATTAGTGTAGATTAAGTTGCTTCCTAATTACAGAAATCAATCAAATGTCCACAGCAATGCACATTTCAGCACCAGCGTGTAATGCAAAAAGCTGCAGACATCAATGGTACCATCAGAACAAAAAGTTGAGAAGCCTACAATAAATTTTTACGCACAAAAGACGCTTAAAAAATACAGAAGCATCATATATCATGCTCACACAAAACAATTTGTGCAGCAAACTTTTTAGCTTCTAAATGTCCTTAGAAATCAAGAATAGATGATGACGGTGCTGGCCGGTAGTGGCAGTAGCATAATAATGATGATGTTGATGACAGTAATAATAACTGCAACACGCACTTACTGGACTTTTTCTCTGCGCAGGCAGTGTTCAAAGTGCCTCGCATGTAGTCATTCATTTAATCCTCACACACATATACAGAAAAACCCCAATGGGGTAAGTGCTATAATCATCCCCATTTTTCAGGTGCAAAAAGGGAGGCACAGAAGGTTAGCTGGGAGAGCTGGTGGGAGAACTTGACCTGGCCTGAACCATACCTAGATCATATCTACCTTAGTGTATCATACTGCATAGTATCGTATCACATCACCTCTCTCTCTCAAAATTATGTAAGCTGTAGCAAACCTGTCAGAATTATGGATCTAGCATAAGCAAAGTGACTTTAACAATTAAAATGTTTAACTACATTGTCCCAAAAGAAATTCCACACTTCTTTCCTAAAGCAGGCCCTCTCGACTCGGCATACAGTTTACAGTTTTCCTTCTCATACGCCACGTCCCACAAAGTGCCTCTGCTGTGCTGATGAGGAGTGTGGTTTTATTCATTCATTCATTCATTCAGCGTATTTGAATGGCTGTGTGCCAGGCCTTGGAGTACAGCCATGCACAAAATAGACAAAGAATCCCACCTGAAAGCAGAATGTCATGCTAGTTGTTAGAGATGGATGACAAACAGCATTTTTAGCATATGCCTATGCCCTATCATAACATCATAAGCACTAGTAAGAAAAATAAAGCAGAAAAGGTAATTAGGAAGTACAGGCAAGGAGGGGAGAGCGTGGCAATTTTAAAGTATTTGTATTTCCTCATATTAGCCACTTTAGTCGCTGCTGGTGGCACTGCCTGCTCCCAGCCCCCAGCCACAGCTGCTGCGGGGACAGAGCCAGGACCCCTCGGACGCAGCTGAGCCCCTCACAGGTGAGTGCTCCTGAGTGTGGCATTCCACACAGAAGCACCTGTGACTCACTGCAGCGCCTCCGATGCCCCAGAATTTGCCTGGAATGGTAAACCAACTTGTTGTCAACAGGCCTGGCTTCCTTGCCCTGACTAAATGTCTTCCCAGATGTCTGGTTGGTAGTAAAAGTTCAAGCATGAAGGCCACATGGGAAAACTCACCCTGGTGGCCATATGCGAGCATGGAGAGTCCAGGAAGCACTCAAAAAAAACATCAGCCCATGAGAAAGGGTGATGCCTGGTCCTGTGTGCCTGTCATTTCACTTGTAAACGTTTTCAAGAATGCGCTAGATGTAAAAGTGGGGACCTGATGCTCTTATGCAATTGCTGTAAAGGATGTCCCGGTAAAAACCCAGAGTACCTGCCCTTCAGCCAGCACATCATTTCAGTTATGAGTGAGACTGTAAACCCCTCGGTCAGCAGGAATAACACTATGCCTCCATCCAGTTTGCCCTAATCTAGTATAAAAGCTGAAGATCTTATGGAAAGACCAAGGGAACTCAAAGATGTGCTAATCTTTTAATTTTTTTAACATTTATTTATTATTGAGAGACAGAAAGAGACAGAGCATGAGCAGGGGAGGGGCCGAGAGATGGGGAGACACAGAATCCGAAGCAGGCTCCAAGCTCTGAGCTGTCAGCACAGAGCCCGACACGGGGCTCGAACTCACAAACCGCAAGATCATGACCTGAGCTGAAGTCGGACGCTTAACCGACGGAGCCACCCAGGCGCCCCAAAAATGTGCTAATCTTTAAAAGAAACAAGGGTAGCACATTTTTGGATCATCTATTTCAAGGATGGATTACTGGGACTTTCCCAGATGCAAATAAAATTCCTTAAAAATAATATCAGAAGGAAAATATTGACTAAATCATGACTTGACGAGATCTGCCAGTGTTTCTGAACTGGTCTAGCAAGGTACTCCAGGTCTAGTAGGTGCTCAGCAGATACTGCAAGGGACTAATGATCCCATCTCCCGTGATGGTCCAGAAAAGTCTAAAAGCCTGGCGATATTGCAAACCACAAGCCAGTCACAGTCAAGAATGGCCAAAACAAGAATTTTAGATTCCTCAAATGTTTAAAGAGATACTATATGAAAGGCATATTCTCGCAAACCTACTTTGGATCCATAAGGTCAGTATCACCAACCACAGCTCCCACTCATCGCACCTGAATCCTGGACCCACGCTCAAAGAAACGACTAGGTGACAACCTAACAGGGGCAGAGCTTAACTTTGTTATCCTGTAAGGCCTTAAGGCCCTACCTAATTCAAGGTTCATGACACCAAGGGCATGCTTTACTTGCTGAAATCTATAAACATTTCCAAAGAATCAAACCAGAGAGAAAAGCCACAACAATTCTGCCAGTGGCTTTTTAAAAAATGTTTATTTATTTTGAGAGACAGAGACAGAGAGAGACAGAGAGCGAGTGCAGGGGTGGGGCAGAGAGAGAGAGAGAGAGAGAGAGAGAGAGAGAGAGAATCCCAAGCAGGCTCCATGCTGTCAGCACAGAGCGCAATGTGGGGCTCGATCTCACAAACCAAGAGATCATGACCTGAGCTGAAATCAAGAGTTGGTCGCTTAACCAACTGAGACACCCAGGTGCCCCTGCCAGGGGCTTTTAGGGGCAGAAGGTATTAAAGAGTTTACACAGTAAATGTTGACCATATTTATTATTTACCAGGAGTATATATATAAATTCAGCACCTTAACTACACTGTCAGTCAAAACTATATATATACACACATATATATGTATGTGTGTGTGTGTATATACATATGTGTGTGTGTGTGTGTGTATATACACACACACACACATATATTTTAAATATATATATTATTTATCAAAATCTTACAATATTTTCTATTCATTTACTTTTATATTTTTATTTACCTTTATATTTTTATGTAGAATATACAGGCTCTGACCCACTTAGAATGCAACACAAGCACACTACCTCTTAGAAGCCCCTCCTTCCCTTAATTTAGTCTATCTTCTCAGCATCCCATTTAATTCATAGCACTCTATGTGCAACATATTGTGTGCAGTCTGTCAGGTAACACCGAAAGGGAGGAACCTGGGAGGTAAATTACAAATGTCTGTATCCCAAACATTTCCACAATTCTCAGCACCCAGGGGCGTCCAGAATAACTGCTGGGGAGGGGCATGAACAGCCACAGAAGTGTAAGATGAATATGGACAAAATCTTTGGGCTTGTTCAAAGAGTTCAAGCCCTTGAATATTTCACAAGGCTTAAACATACAAACAAAAGGAAAAAAGGAAATGGAAGAAAAAGAGAATAATTAGAAACAAGTATTTATCCTCAGCTTTAGTTTCTGTTAAAACTAGGGTGATTTTTAAAAGTTATGCTAATGCAGCTTGCAAAACCCAAAACAAAACTCTTCTGTACCAGAATTATAATTATACAGAATTTAAGTCATTTTAGTGGATCCTCCCTTCCCCCACAGGCCACATGAGGACTTTGTGAAATTTAGAGAAAACCCTCATTCCTCAAGTCTCTGACTGCCAACTGCCAGCAAATCACCATAATTGTCCACGTCCATAATCACTACTTTGATGGTACTTCTAGGAATTGCATAGTCCCTAATTCGTACAACTGATACCCTGAGTCCCACAGTACCCCCTAATTCTACTTGCATTTCTCCCATCCCCTCCTCAATCATGTTTAAGAACTCTAAGTGACATTAGACTTAAAACATTAGACTTTAGATTTGGAGTGAAAATTTTACTTTACCATTTCTCTGCCTAAGTGCCTGATGCAGATCCAATTTATTACATAACCTTCCAAAGACTAAGCAACTATTGCTATTCAAACTTTGTACCTGGTATTAAATGACCTATTAAGTAGCAAAGCAGAGACCAGAAAAGAGAGGCAAAAGATAACTGTTATTTGGTTGTTATGCAGATTTATTTGGGAGGAACCGTATTCCAGTCATGATAATCAGTAAGTTCTGGAATGACAAACTTTTCCTTTTAAATCACATTTTTCTTCATGAAAGACAAAAATATACTTCTATTTTTTAAAATATATTTCAAGGACACCTGGGTAGTTCAGGCAGCTAAGCATCCAAATCTTGACTTAAGCTCAGGTCATGATCTCACAGTTCCTGAGTTCAAACCCTGCATCACGCTTCACACTGTCAGTGCAGAGCCTGCTTGGGATTCTCACTCTCCTCTCTCTGCCCCTGACTCTTAAAATAAATAAACTTATATTAATTAATTAATTTACAATTCCAGAATTATATGAAGCCAACATGAAACTATAGCAGTATTTTTTGTTGATGGGTGGTTTACAATTATGTTGGATACCACTATTAATAACCTTTGAAAATCTATAAAGGTATTTGAAGGGAATTTAGAATAATCATTTTCTATTCTGATTGTGTTTAAATCAGCAAATGAATCTCATCTAAACAAAATTTAGGCAAATTTGATTTATTTGATTTTAGAATTTAAAAACTCCATGGTAAAGTTTACCTAAAACTGTTAGTCCTTCATCTGAGTTGTTGGATGTGCTTTAAAGTTCAAAGTATGGTATCTTTGAACACACTCTTTAATTCAGACTTCATCCTATTTCCTCTATTTGGACTGACATTACTCGTCACTTCTAAGTCACTACATTTTAGTCTGAATTCATGCACACCCAGGAAGTCCTCCAGACTCTTGAAGGTAGTATTCATTTCATTTAGATAACCTGAGTTTTTGTTATGAGCTGGGTTCAGTGGCCTGCTGGTGTTTCCTTTGCCCCACGTGCAGTTGGGCACCAACCTGGGAAGGTTAACATCACCTGAGGCTGGGCTAAGCAAACCTCTCTAAAGGGTAACCAAGAATTTCAGTTAAAACAAGGGTAAGAAAATTCAGGCTAAGGTTAGTTTTTTTTGCCCAATGATATCTGTTCAACTTTTAAAATTATAGCAAATTTTTAAAAAGCTAAACTGAAAAGCACCCACCATCCTGAGACGTCACCAAAAGGAATTACGAACGAGACAATTACCAAAGTATTTTCTTTTGAGAACAAAAGTTTTCAAAGCTCTGTATTCCTAAGGATTCAATCATGTAACCCCTGTACAGTCTATTAGGTAGGACTAATAATAAAAGACATACACTGATACAGAAAATTTAGTTTTAAAAATATTTGTATTACAGAAATGTATATAATATACACTCATTCATTGATTCATTCATTCTATGAACATTTATTGAGTCCTTTGTATGCAGTTTCAAATATATATTCAAGTAATTACTACACATTCATAGACCATATGAATTATCTACTTATTTTCTGTTCTGTAACAATACAGTAAGTTTAGAATTTCCACATTTCCATATATTCATCTATGTTAGTGGAAGACACTAAGGATTTCCCAAACACTTCCTTGGGTGGAAAATACAACTAACACATTTTTTTTTTAGGTTTTATTTATATAAGTAACTTTTACACCCAATGTGGGGCTCAAGCTCACGACTCTGAGATCAAGTCACATGCTCTTCTGACTGAGCCAGTCAAGCACCCCCAACAAACATATTTTTCAATCAACTCCTGCTGCTGCCTAAATTACACAAAATCAACCAATGAAGAACTAATGGAAAGAGAGGAATGAAGCAGCAAATAGAGACTAATCAAACACTTAGTCTGGGGGTTGAGAGCTGGGGGTGCCTGAGGAAAAGCTCTAGAACATCTGGGAAGTTAATTTAAAAATGGCTTTTGGATTCAGGCCTTGATAAAGTCTTCCAAAAAGTTGAAAATGCATCTCACAACAGGGCTCCACATAAATCCTCATGAATTTGTATTAATAGTTGACTGATATTCCATCACTGTTCAGGAGCAAGAAAGAAAATAATACCAATCTAAGACCACTCTACACCAGTAAAATTGGTACTTGAATCCATGGGTTTGGACTGTCTACAGGACAGAAGAGCCAGGTGGTTGGGACAAAATTAAAAGATGAGTTATCATGCCAAGTTGCATTTAAAGCAGGATTTGGAGCTTCTGTTAGAAGGCTAAAATCAAATGAAATACCAAACAGCTCAAGCAGATTTTGACCACAGTGTGGCTAGCTCGTCATCAAAGACACAAAAGTTCAGTGCCTTGTGAAGGGAAAGACATTAAAACAAAAGCAAACACACTGTGCTGGAAGATTATTTGTTCGATAACTACCAAGGTCTAACATAGTTTTCCCTTATCCTCATATTTCTGCAGAATATTTAAACTTTCTCTAAGGCTAAAATAAATATATAAATAAACAACCCCCATTACACATTACTTCTACAAACAAATTGTGGTTTCAGGCAATGTTAATCAACAAAAAGAATTAAACAAGAAGTCTTTAAAATTAGCCATGACCTTATTTATGGCTTCATTAGTTTCAAGATTTCATTTGTTGGGTTGTTTATGTCACCTCAGCCTTTAATTTAATTGCTGCATCTCTAACTATATTAGAATAGCTTAATGAATGGTGATTGCTTGTTTTTACCCACCAAAATTTAACATTTGCAGAACATAGAACAACCAAAGAACCATTTAATTCACCCATGTATTTCATGAAGTTAGATTTATACTTTTAGCAGATCTTCTGTTAGAAAAGTCAGATGTGAACGAGTATGACACAGTCTGATGTAATTAGGAATGAGGCTGAAATGGGAGGTCTTAGAGGTCCATAGACACCATGCCAAGGGCTCAGATGCATCATGGGGACAATGAACAGCAATAAAATAATTTTAACCAAGGGAATGAGATGTCAGCTCTTTATTTTACATAGAAAACTCCAGGTATTGGGAAAAGCAGGGATTTGAGGAGAATAGGACTGGAGTGGAAGCAGGGAGATGAGTTAGCAGACTCAGAGAAAAGATGTGGAATTATTTAGAATGTAAAATTGGTAGGCCTTGGTCACTGAATGGGGGGAAGGGTAAGGAGGCTGGCTGCAAAAGAATGGTTTATGTGTTGAGGAAATATATGGATGGTGATGATATTCTTTGAGATTAGGCCCATGAAACTAGAAGAGGTGAATTTGGTTTTGGATAGGTTGGGTTTAGGTGCTTGAGAGACACAGGAAGATCTGCTCCTAGCTGGTAGTTAGCTCCAAGGATCTGGGGCTTAAAGAAGAGGACTGGGCTAGTGCAGATTACCCATCACCAGTCCCATCCAGTAGTTAAAACTCTATCCCAAAGAACCACATAGGGAATAGCAGTGGTCCAGAGCTATTTCCATTAGCAGGCAAGGAGAAGAGAATCTTAAGATAAAAAGAGAAATGGAGGCAAACCATTAAGAGACTCTTAAATATAGAGAACTGAGGGTGCTGGAGAGGTGTTGTGTGGGGGGATGGGCTAATAAGGAGGGCACTTGTTGGGACAGGCACTAGGTATTATATGAAGTGATAAATCACTAAATTCTACTCCTAAAATCATTATTACACTATACATTAACTAACTTGGGTTAAAATAAAATTAAAAAAAATAAAGATATTCTGTCTTCTTGAACACAGTCAGTAATGTCTCTTACATTGGCTGTAGCAATGTTATTCTAGACATGTCTCCTGAGGCAAGGGAAATAAAAGCAAAAATAAACTATTGGGACTACATCAAGATAAAAAGCTTCTGCACAGTGAAGAAAACAATCAAAAAAACTAAAAGACAACCCATAGAATGGGAGATGATATTTGCAAATGACATCCGATAAGGGGTTGGTACCTAAAATATATAAAGAACTTTTACAACTCAATACCCCAAAAATAATCTGATTAAAAATGGGCAGAATATATGAACAGACATTTCCCCAAAGAAGATATCATGATGGCCAACAGATGAGAAGATGCTCATCATCACTCATCACCAGGGAAATTCAAATCAAAACTACAATGAGATATCACCTCACACCAGTCAGAAAGGCCAAAATCAACAACACAAGAAACAACACAAGATGTGGAGAAAGGGGAACCCTCTTACACTGTTGGTGGGAATGCAAACTGGTACAGCTACTCTAGAAAACTGTAAGGAGGTTCTTCAAAAAGTTAAAAATAGAACTACCCTACGATCCAGTAATTGCACTACTGAGTATTTACCTTCAAAATACAGAAACGTTAATTCAAAAGGATATATGCACCCCTAAGTTTATTACAGCATTATTTACAATAACCAGATTTTTAAAGCAGTCCAAATGCCCAATAGATGAATGGATAAAGAAGATGTGATATAATATACAAAATGGAATATTATTCAGCCATAAAAAAGAATGAAAGCTTGCCATTTGCAATGACATGGATGTAGCTACAGTGTGTAATGCTGAGCTAAATAAGTCAGTCAGAGAAAGACAAATACCATGTGATTTCACGCATATGTGGAATTTAAGAAAAAAAAAACAAATACACAAAGGATAAAAGAGACAAAACCAAGAAACAGACTCTTAAGTACAGAGAATATACTGATGGTTACCAGCAAGGAGATGGGTGGGGGATGGGTGAAACAGCTGATGGGGATTAAGAGTACACTTATCATGATGAGCACCATGTAATGTACAGAATTGTTGAATCAGTATATTGTACACCTGAAACTAATATAACACTGTGTTAACTACACTGGAATTAAAATTAAAGGCTAAAAAAAAAGAAAAAAAAAAGAAAAAGAAAGGAAGGAAGTCAGAAAGGAAGAAAAAAGCCAGAGAGGAAGTAGGAAGCAAGAGGTAGTAGTACGATACACAGAAACTCAGAGGACAGAGTTCCAGGAATGCCACCGAGTGATCCCAGGTGGAAAGAAGAGGAGTGTTTATTGGCTCTAGGAGGCCATTAGGAAACTATAATTATATTGTAGTTCTGGAGGTCAGAAGTCCGAATGAGATGGGTTTCACTGGGCTAAAATCAAGGTGTCAGCAGTGTTATGTTCCTTTTGGAGTCTCTAGGGGAGACTGTTTCTTGCCTTTTCTAGCTCCTAGAATCCACTTGCTTTCCTTGTCTGGTGGCACCTTCCTGTCTTCAAAGCCAGCAGCACAGCATCTTCAGATCTCTCTGACTCTCCTGCCCCCTCCTTTCACTTATAAAAACTCTTATGATTCTATTGAGCCCATTGGGATAATCTGGGAAAATCTCCCCACTTTATGATCCTTAACTCAATCAGATCTGCAATGTTCTTTTTGTTGTACAGAGCAACACATTCAGAGGTTCCAGGAATTAGGGCATGGGCATCATGGAGGGGGAGGGTAGACTGCAGTGTCTACCACATGAAATGCAGGTGGTAAAGAAATGTGGGAAGGAAGACACAGCCGTCTATATCAAATCTAGATTAATCTTTCAAGAAGTTTGGATTAGAAGAGGAAAAATAGGGCAGAAAATAGCTAGAGGGTAAAAAATGATTTTTTTTTAACGGCATGATAAAGATATCTGCATGTTAACCCACTGTGTGGGAGAGTGAGCGGAGAGGCACAGGCTGAAGAAGGGGCTGAGGAGGACTGATGGAGCAGGCTCCTTGCAACGTAGGGCTGGGGCTGGAAGAAGGAGAGTGACCTACAACAAGCAGGGAGAGAGAAGGAGCCTGGGCTTGGATGCAGGTATGTGGTAGTTTTACAGGAGAGGCATGTTGAAGGGAACAACAAAGTTTGGGACATTTCCTGAGGTGAATGGAGCTGGCCAAGGTCAGAAATGGATAGCTTAAGGGCCCTGAGAAGGGGCCACGGTAGAGCACATTAATTAGCAATGGCACCAACATGCAAAACTCATGATGACAGGAAGATTTACCACCTTTGAGCACTGCTTTCTCACATTTCAAGAAAAGCAAAGGTGAATAATACAAAGCAAATGTAAGTAAATAAAGTGGTATTGACTTTCTGAAGAGCAAATACAACTTTGTGATGTGACCCAACATTTTAAAAAGAGCACGTGTTTAATAATTACCTATATCTAAGAAAATTCATTTTGTTCTATGTTTGTCAGACTTCCCTTTTGACACAACTGGATTTCAGTTTTAATGGGGGGAAAAAAACAAGTTCACAAAGGTCTTTTCTTTTAAAATCCACATTTTCTTTTTAGTGGTAAAATGCATGCAAAAAGCATATGATTATGGTATTTATGTTTCCATTAAGGTGTCCTGAACAAGCTGGGGGAGTCTAGCCTGCTATTTCCCTGCTATTTAGATTTACAGCGGCACAGTACCTATTTTATTTCAATTATACTTGAGGACAATGCACTCTTGGTGGCAAATGATTGCATGGTGACAGTCAGCAAATGCCCATTAGAGTTGCCTTTCTGTGGAGTTTTAACTACAGATTCCGGCATCTGGATATAAAAGTATGAATTGCCTGGTGTCCTCAAGTAAATAAAAATACTATTGACCAACATTTCATCATTTCTTTATTAGAATTCAAAGCATACTAAACTTTTAAATGGGAGTTGTTGAACTCCCATGAAACTTTTGGTAAGTGTCAAGAAACCCTGATTAAAGTTTATGAATATCACACCTGTAAGTTGACCTTTTAAATAAAATGACTATTTAACCATAGGTTAACAATGGACATAAATGATTGCCAAGATAAAGTGGTGCCCATGGGGTGCGTCGGTGGCTCAGTCAGTTAAGCATCCAACTCTTGCTCTTGGCTTGGGTCATGATCTCAGAGTCTTGAGATCCCTGCTTGGGATTTTCTCTCTCCTTCTCTCTCTGCCCCTTCCTTGCTCATGTGTACACACACACACATACACGCTCTCCCTCAAAATAAATAAATAAACATTTTTTTAAAAAACTGTGCCCAATACAGAAATTATAAATTAGTTCACAGCTTTACTGTTAATAGACCTTAATATACTAACTTATATTAGAGTTCCAATTTCATTTTATTTGTTTGTTTTCATTAGCTCAAGAAAAGTGCTTTCCAGGGGCGCCTGGGTGGCTCAGTCAGTTGAGCATCCAACTTCAACTCAGGTCATGATCTCGCAGTTTGTGAGTCCGAGACCCATGTCGGGCTCTGTGCTGACAGCTCAGAGCCTGGAGCCTGCTTCAAGTTCTGTGTGTGTGTGTCTCTCTCTCTGCCCCTCCCCTGCTCACACTGTGTCTCTCTCTCTCAAAAATAAATAAACATAAAAAAAAAAAAAAAAAGAATAGTGCTTTCCAAAGGGTGAATGGACTAACGGTTGCTTTACAGTCAATTGAGGTGCTTGTTGAAAATCTGGGTTCTTAGCCCTCAACCAGACCTACTGACTCTAAATATCTATGAAGGGAGGGCCACAAAACTGCATTTGTGAGAAGTATTCCAGGTTCTTTGTATACATGCTGAAATGTGAAAAATCACTGTTCTAGAATGCAGTCTGTGACAGTTCTTAAGATCATGATTCCTGCCTGCCTGCCTTGCCTGAAGATACCTTAGTGTAAGTAGAAATGCTAACATTTTAGACAAGGTTTTAGAAATTCAAGCCTCCACACCTCCATGGAGCTTTGCAAGCTTGGAATCAGCAAGAATTTCATGAAAGTAGAACACAAAGAACTTCAAAGAATTCCAGGAAAGCGCAAAATGAAGTCCTTCAAACTGTCAAAGGGCTGAAATCAGTTGAGAGATCACATTCTTACAGGACTATCCCCTGACGTACTCTCAAATAAGCCATTTTTACAGTACCCAGCACTTATAAGTACTTACATTGAAGAAGGACTCATTCAGCAATGGCTTATACTGAACCCAGGAAGTCCTAATTTAAGGAGAAACTGTTCATGATGTGATGTATAGAGAATACTTAGAGACCAAGCTACTCAATGACTAAAGTGGTATAAGCAGAGGTACGTGCACACACTTTTGCACGTATGTTACGTATAAGGAATAAAACTTAGGTCAATTCATTTCAGTGACATTCTTTGCTTGTTCCTGCAACCAGGAGGGGATGCTGTGCTTTCCTGAGGAAACGCCCATTTCCTAAAAGCAATAGCAACATTAAACATTTAAATAGGGCTTACAGTGGAGTAGGCATAGTGCTAAATGCTTTATATGCATTAACAGACTTAGTCCTCCATAAGCCTGGTAAAGTAAGTGTCATTATTATCCCCACTTCACAGATGAGGAGAATGAAGCATAGAGTTTATACAGCTGATGGTAGATGAACCAGAACCAAACTTGGGCAGTGTGCCCCATAGTTCAGGCTCTTATATGTTACATTCTACCACCTCCTACTCTATAATAGGATTGTTGATAGAGGTTAGGAGTTGCCAGGAGATAATGGTGTATCAGAGTGAAGAAGGATGTCTGCCAGCAGACATTTGATTGATAAAGTTTATTTAAGTAGAGGCTAAATAAAATGAAAAGTAGAAGAGCTAATTGAGCATCAGTGGACACTTTTGCCCACTACTTATTTTCACAAAGTACTATGGAAATGAATTGACCAGGGGATAGTCCTCCAATAGATAGCCTTGATCTAAGGGTGATCATTCCCTTTGGGCTCTTGTGTGTAACTTACTAGACTCAGAATGCTATTTGGCTCCATGAAACAGAACCTTGATGGAGGGTGACTTAAATGAGGGGCTCAGTTATACAGGTGACAAAAAGGGTGGGCATGCTAGGACTAGAACAGTGTTTCAAGGGGCCAGGTTGCGTCTCTCTTCCTCCACATGGCCATCATCCTCAAGAGTGTTAGATAAACCCCACTTTGGAGCGTTCATTCAAGTTCTAGGCAGGAAGAAGGGAAAATGGCAAAGGGAAAAAGCTGAGTTGATTCCACTTTTTTCCAAAAAAAAAACCAAAAAACCAAAAAACTGCTTTATAGAAAGTTCCAGCTTAGATCCACTTCGAACTCATTTGCCAGAATGTCACATGATCACCTTTCACTGCAAAGGAGCCTGGGAAATTGAATTCTTATCTGGGCACACTGCCAGCCTGAACAAAATTGGGATTCTATTAAGTAAAGAGGAGGGGAAGAATAGGTATTGGTGAGGCAGGTAGAATGTCTTCCACAGTGGAGAGAAATGTATCAGAAAGCACTGGATCGGACTCTCAAGTACTCTAGCCAGCTGAAGATACAATGACCAACAGGAAATACAATCTTGCCAAACAAATAAAGCATCATGAATCATTTACATGGCTAAATCTTTGAGGCCCCTGGTTATAATCAGGATAAAATGTAACTACACCACTGTTTTTGTGATTTTAAGCCTTGTTATTCATATAAAACAGAAGGGAGGGGTTGGCTTCTCTTTAGCAGCAATCCAATATGAAAAGGCCATTAATAAAAAGGCATTTATAAAAAGTAGTAAAAATGACACTGTAACCAACACATATAGTCAGATGATAGTTCATGTGTGAATCAAATTAAACAAGCATAGAAATATTTCCAGATGTAGTATGAAGGTACCTTGTAAAAGAAGCATTTTATAAATAATATGTGGAAATTGAAAAAATATCCTATTTTGTCATCAAATTCACAGCATTTAATGAATTATCCCTGGCTATTTCCATGCAGAACTATCAGATCCACATTTCTGACTATAAGATCAAAACAAAATGATTAAGCAATGAAACTCAGAATACTGCTTTCTTACTGAACAATCAAAATCCCAGAAATACATGCAGGCTACACTTCAGATTGTCGACTGACTACTATACTCCCACAAAATCCAAAAATTTGAATAGTAAAGTTGCACCGGTTCACCAATTGGATATTTTGGTGAAATCCAGTGAACTGATGGGAGTTTCTTTATTGGCTATATTCTTTGTACAGGAAATACACTCTGAAGAGTTTCAAGTTTTATGATTTCATTCAAATGATTATTTTTAAATTAATATAATCATTTCTAGATCGTCTTATAAGTGTATTATTTCACTGTCTGGATTTAAGTCAACAAACGTGAAGGCACCAAGAGATGGTTTTTTCACTGTCTCAAATTACTGATACTTAAAAGAAGGTTGGACTTCAGGCGTAATTGATTCAATGATGCACCATACAGGCCAAAGGTAGCTGGGTACACACACGCATAAGAACTGCAGAAATTTTGCTGAGGAAAGAGACAGGGGAATGGAGTCAGCCCTGGGCTTGTGGGGGTAGACAAGCAAACCCAAATGAACCTGCCATGGAGCAGCCACGACCGTATTAATGATTTGTGCAAGAGTTTGGATTTTAAAACACATTATTGGTCACATTAAATTAATGTTGTTCATTTGAATGTAATGGTTTTGCTGTTTTGTTTGTATTTAATTTGTAAAGATGTTTGGTTTTATAGTTGTATAATGGCTGTAAACAGAAGGAGTTTAGTCCTATTTTATTTTTATACATATTTAAGTAACATTATAATCAAAACTATTTAATTCTGTACTGCAGAATGAAGAGATTGTCCTTTAAAAAGAGTCTCTATACTACTCAAGTCTGGGAAACACTTTTAAACCACTTTATTTCTGACAGAAAAAGACAATGGAGGTGATACCATTATTTCCAAGCCAAATTCATACTCTGTGACTGGTTGGTAAAGATGTACTTTACAGGTGCAGTAAGTCCCAAGTTCTTGTATTACTAATATAATTTCATAATGGTGTTTGATGGACATCTTGTCCTCTGCAAAAATAAGAATTGCAGAAAACTAAAAAGTTTCTGTGATCCTTTTTAAAGAAAACAATAAGTATATCTCTCCTGAGTTGGCAGTGCCTTAGAAATTCTCTAGTCCAATCACCATTTGGGGGCACAGATGCAGAGAACTTAAGGTCCCCAGTGGTACACAGCTGTCAAGGCCATGCATGAGTGAGGCCGAAAGGGGCTTTTGAATATAGTGATATCTATGATGTGATTTCTGAACTGCTCACTGTCTGGTCTGACTCATCCCCAAGACAAAGCGTCCTCTGAAATGTTTTGCCAAGAGGCTTTTTGTTTTTGTTTTTAAAGTTTATTTAGTTATTTTGAGAGAGAAAGTGAGAACATGTGTATCAGTGGGGAAGGCGCAGAGAGAGAGGGAGAGAGAGAATCCTAAGCAGGTTCTGTGCTGTTAGCATGAAGCCCTATGCAGGGCTCAAACTCATGAATCTTGAGATCATGACCTGAGCAGAAAACAAGAGTTGGACACTTAACCAAATGAGCCACCCAGGTGTTCCCCAGTGGCTTTTTGATGGAAATTAGTGAGGAGGCTGAGTTTTAGTGTGGGGTCAGCACGGTGCAGAGCCGAGACCACAGGCAGGGATGCTGAAGCACAGTAGCAAATGGTGCTCTGAGCACATAAGCTCTTTTGAAAATTTGCAGACATCTTCAAGGGAGATTTAGACTCTTGCAGGGCACTGGATTTTAGACTGGGGTTTAAACAATCGTTTCCGGCCCTCAGGGACTGAAGAGATCCCTCCTGACTCCCATCTTCCATGGCAGGTGGGACTCCAAAGCCATGTGAACAAACCACTATAAGAACATCCCCTACTTTACCAGATTTTTAAACTAGATGCAGAAGCTGTTGGGAATGATTCATATTTTTATCAATGATCAATACAACATTAATTTTCTTTCAATTCTTTCGAAAGTTACCAATAAGCAATGCCAGTGTTTCTGCTGCCCTTTCTCCCAAGAAAACACACTCGATGGGACATTCATGGCCTTCAAGTGTGATCTGCCCTTCTACACACAGCTTTTACAAGTACAGCAAAAAAAAAGTAAGAAATTTCTTAAGAAAATGTTACTGTTACTGATAATGAACTTATTCTTTGAATCTTGACACATCAATGTTAGTTAACAAGCACTTTGAATCTTCAAAGTGACAACACCAATGTGGTTTAAATAAACCATAACCTTCCATGTTCACTTATATTACTTACTCATCAGGGTCAACATCAAATAGATTTTCATAAAACAATGAAGAAAACCTAAAATCCAGCCAAAAGAAAGAAAGAGAGAGAAGAGAGAAAGAAAGAAAGAAGGAAAGAAGGAAAGAAGGAAAGAAAGAAAGAAAGAAAAAAAGAAAGAAAGAAAGAAAACAAAAATAATCTGACTAGATAGAGTTTTACCTTAACATCTGCTTCCCCTTTTGCTACTCTTTAAAATGCTTCCTTCTGGGTTTGCTGGAAGCTTACCTGTTATGTTTGCAAACCTCTATTAAAAATAGCTGGAAGTAAATAACTAAAACATAGGCTGCTTGCAAAATGTAGCAGCAAGATAACACGTGTGTGCTACAGATGAAATAATTCCAACTCCTCTGCCGTTTTGCAGAGGTCTATAAAGTGCAGTACCAGAGACCAGCAGCACAGCATCGGACCAGAAAACTTTGTAGAAATGCAAATTTTAGGCACTACTCCATTCCAGGTCTACTGAATCAAAAGTCTGGGGAAGGGTTAAGCAATCTGTGTTTGAAGAAGCCCTCCAGGTCATTCTGATGCAGGCTAACTCTTGAGAACCACACCTTTTAAGTGAAACCTATTTTGAATGTTCAAAGCCTAGCTCCCCTGGAAAGCAATGATTATAAGAAACTATTATAATGCATGATGAGATTAGCTATTGTTTATGACAATAACAGGCATATGTTTCAGTTAAAAATGAATAATTATTTTCTTCATGAACTAAACTTTATAAGGTGTTTGACTATATAAATGGAGAGGCAGAAAAATAGGTTTTTTAAATGTTTCAGAATTTGAAATAATATATAGCCATTAATAAAAATATAGTCAGTTAAATTCTGAAATAAATATGTAGCCGTTAATTGAGAGTCAACATTTCATTCCTTTGTGCTATACTAATATACATAATCACACCTATGATCTGCGGCTATTAACAAGCAATTTGAAGACTGACTATATTAAACATCTCATTCACTAATTCTTTCATAATAGAAAATCATGTTACCAAAAAAAAAAAAATAGGTCCTTTAAATCATAAGTCAAACAAATCACGGCATTCTCCATCTGTTTAATTACCATAACTAGAGGTGCTGTTAGCAACAAAAGGAAATTCAGAATTACAAAGTAAAGGTTAGTTCTCCAGTCTGAGACCATTTTAAGAACAAGATGAAATATGTTGGAATCATTAGAAAAGCTGTCAAAACCTCTGCTCCTCTCCCCATTAGGCTTTGATTTGTGTAAACTCAATATTTTTAGACACAACGGCTTTCTAAAGGCCATTAATAAAAGGCAGCCGTGGTTTGAGAATTGATGAACAATCTACTCCCTTGTCAAAAACTATATAAAAGTTGATTTGGAAGCAATACCTTGATTGCTCCTGCAGCCTACCTGTCTACAGACGAAGGTTTGGAATTCCGTGGCTTCTTCACTTGGGCATACAGAGTATCCATCATATGCCCTTCTCTTGGGCTCTGGGGTCTGGTGTTGAGAGCCACCGAGCCTTCGTAGGAAGACATTCCCCCATACAGCAACTCATCAGTACAACCCAATGTCCGATGAAAATCTTGGATTTCAGCATAGTCACGCTCTCGAGCTTGTCGCTCTCTAAATTCACGAGTTTTGGCTTGAATCCTGTAAAATTAGAACCAAGTTGAAACAAGAGAAACTATGTCTTTTCTAAGAACTGTATATACAGAAATATTCATCAAAATAGGTCATAAAATATATTTTATTTCATGCATCTATAAGAAGATTGATGGTATAAACAATGTTATATACATTTTGGATTGTCAAGGTAACGTCATGCATGCTCTGAAATAATCACTTCAGATAGCTTTTGTTCACGTCAGTAAGGCATAGTCATGGTTTACAACTTCATTTAAATTGTCACTTATTAATTAGTTTAAGAAATTCGCCAGTAACAGATAGTTTTTAGGCACCCACTCGGGTCTTACTCATGAATTTTTTTAAGGCAAGAAGTGATTTTTCTTTTTTTTTATTTTTATTTTTTATTTTTATTTATTTTTTTTTCAACGTTTATTTATTTTTGGGACAGAGAGAGACAGAGCATGAATGGGGGAGGGGCAGAGAGAGAGGGAGACACAGAATCAGAAACAGGCTCCAGGCTCTGAGACATCAGCCCAGAGCCCGACGCGGGGCTTGAACTCACGGACCGCGAGATCGTGACCTGGCTGAAGTCGGACGCTTAACCGACTGCACCACCCAGGCGCCCCAAGAAGTGATTTTTCTTAAAGTTACACACTCACACACATGCTATATATTTATATATTTATGTGTGAGTGCATAATGTATACATCTTACTCATTATAAATATACCGTACACATTCAACATATTACAAAGCCTAAACATAATCCACACCCATAATTTCTCTATTAATGGCAAAAGAAGATCTGTTTAATAACACCAGCTTTGATTTTATGTGATGTATACAGAATTGGCAAATCCTGAGATTAAGGACAAGAAGGCATGCATCCAATCAAATTCTAAAATAAATCTTGAGTGTGTTATAACTAAGAAACAGATCATAAATAACCACTTTTACTGAAGATTGTTTAAATATTTCCTAAGATTTTATTGAGCTACTTGGTAGAAAGGCCTTTTCAACCTATAATATACTGATATAACTTATATCCTAGGTTGATTTCAGCTATCTAAAAATAATTAAACTACTTTCAATAGAATTTTAATGATTTTTGTTGGGAAAAGCATTTCCATTAGATATTTACAAATTTAAATGTATACTTAAAAGTGAAGTCTTATTTATATAAAGTAATATTTTAGACTGTGCTTAACATTTCATGACAAAGTTATTTGTTTTTATCATATCTGATGCAGACCACTGCTAGCATAAATGACATAAATATATATACAAAATAATACAGAAAAGATACAAAAGCCACAGAAAGCATAAAAAATTAAAAAACAAACAAACTATGGACCAATATCCCTCATGAATATAGAATTAAAAATCTTTTGCAAAATATTACCAAGTAGAATTTAGCACTATGTAAAAAAGATTATATAACATGACCAAGTGATGTTTATTGCAGTAATTCAAGGCTGGTCCAACACTCAAAAATCAATCAGTGTAATCCAACCTATTAACAGGCTAAAGAAGAAATCACATGATCATATGAATTGATGCAGAAAAAGCATCTGAAAAAATTCAATACCCAACATGACAGAAGCTCTAAAAAAACTAGTAACAGAGCATAACTAACTTCCTAAACTTGATAAAGAGCATCTACAAAAAACCTATTAGTAACATCATACATTATACATCATGGAGAAAAACTGAATCTTTTTTTGATTTTAAATATTTTATAATGTTTCTTTTTTTGAGAGAGAGAGACAGAACATGAGTGGGGGAGGGGTAGAGAGAGAGGGAGACCCAGAATCCAAAGCAGGCTCCAGGCTCTGAGCTGTCAGCACAGAGCCCAACACAGGACTAGAACCCATGAACCACGAGACCATGACCTGAGCCCAAGTCAGATTCTTAACAAACTGAGCCACCCCGGAGCCCCAAAAACTGAATCTTAAGACGAGGAAAAGGGTAGGGATGTCTGCTCCCCCATAGTGCTGGAAATTCTAGACAGTGCAATCAGCCTAGAAAAAGAAATGGGTGGTACACAGATTGGGAAAAAAGAAATAAAACGATTCTTATTTGTGGATGACATAATGATATATTTGCAGGTCTACATACACAGAAAACCCCAAGAAATCTCAAAGTTTCCTAGAACTAAAGATCGAGTTCAGCAAAGTAACAAGATACATCATTAATACACAAAAATCCATTGTATTTCTATATGCTGTCAATGAACATGGATGCTGAAATTAAGAATATGATGTCATTTACAAGCACTAAAAAATGGAATATATACATAAATATACAGATACACAGATAAACTAAAGTTGGTTTATAGATATGTATAAACATATATAGATAAATCTAACAAAACATGCATACAACTTGTATGCTGAAAACTATACAATGTTGATAAAAAAATCAAAGAAAATCTAAAACATGGAGAGATTTACTGTGATCATGAATCAAAGACTCAACATAGTAAAGAAGTCAATTCTCTCCAAGTTGAAATCCAGGCTTAATATAATTCCTATAAAAACCCCAGGAAGATTCTTGCAGATATAAACAAGATTATTTTCAAATTTATAAAGAAAGAAAAAGGATAGAGTAGCTAAACAATTGTAAAAAAAAAAAAAAAAAGAATAATAAACTGGGAAAAATCACACTTCCTGATTTTGAGATGGAATATAGCCATGGTAATCAAGACTATGTGGTATCTGTGGAGGGACAGATACACAAATCAGAGGAACAGAATAAAGAATCCAGAAATAGCCAAGTATGGCCAACTGATTTCTTTTAATTGTGCAAAATCAATTCAATAGAATAAAGCATTCTTTTCAATAAATAGTGCTGGAACAATTAAATATTCCTACGCAAAAACAAAAACAAAACAAAACAAAAAACAAAGCACCCTGAATTTAAACATCGTACGTTATACAAAATAACCCAAAATGGATTACAAATTTAAATGTAAAAATGTAATACTATAATACTTTAGAAGAAAATCGTCAGGACCTAACACTTGCAGATAATTCTTAGAAATACCAAAAGCATCATCCATAAAAGAAAAGACAAATAAATTCAACGTCACCAAAACTAAAAGCATTTCCTCTCTGAAAGGCTCTAATAGGACAATGAAAAGATAAGTACAGACCAAGAGAAAATATTTGTAAACCACATATTTGACAAAGAAGTCATGTCCAGAATATATAGGGAATACCTAACACTCAACAATGAGAACAACAATCCAATTAGAAGAGCAAAAGACAAGAAGCAATTTATTTCTCTGAAAAGTATATGCTGATAACAAATAAGCAGATAAAAATGTTCAACAACAGCAGCCATTAGGGAAATGCAAATTACGACCAAAATGAGCTACCACTACACACCTATTAGATCAGCTAAAAAAGTGAGAATATGAAATGCTAGCAAGGAGGCAAGGAAACTGCATCTAACATACATTACTGGTGGAAATGTAAAATGGTACCATCAGCTGGAAAACAGTCTCGCAGTTTCTCACAAAACTAGACATACACTTACCATTCCATTCAGCAATTGCACTTCTGGGCATTTATCCCAAAGAAATAGAAACTTAAGTCCATGCAAAGACCTGTACACAATTGTTCATAGACACTTTGTTTCTTATATTCGAAAACAGGAAATAACCAAAATATGCAACAATAAGTGAATGGTCAAGCGAACCAAAGTATATCCTTATCAAAGAGTACCACACAGCAATACAAATGAACAGACTATTAATATACACAGCAACTGGAATCAATCTCAGGGGCATTATTAAACTATGTGGGGGAAAAAAGTCAATCTCAAAGGTCACATGTTATAAGAATTCATTTATATAGCATTCTCAAAATGACAAAATTATAGACATGGTGAACAGAACACAATGGGGTGATGGTGATCACGGTGGGGTTTAGCAATGGTGAGAGCAGGGGGGTGAGTGTGACCATAAAATATTAGTATGAGGAAGATCTTTGCAATGGAATAGTTGTTTCTTAATTGCATGGGTGGTTACATGAACCACACATGTGATTACATGACACAGGACTATGTATACACATGGCACCAATGCCAGTTTCCTGGTTTAGATATTGTACTATAGGCATGTATGATGTAACAGTTTAGGGAAACTGGATAAAGGCTACACAAGACTTCTTTGTACCGTCTTTGCAACTTCCTGTCAATCAAAAATTAATCCAAAATAAAAAGTTTTTAAAAATCCAGAAAGTTGTCACACAGCATTGCAAGCAAAATTTGCATTTTTCTCCCTTGGTTTCTTCTTACGTCAAGGCTATCACCATTATGCCAGTCTTGTTTATCTGAATTTTGGAACTGCTAGGTCATTTTTTTCTAATTTCTTTTATTTCCCGGCTATGAAATGGAAGTACTTAAATTCACCTAGCTTAGTGCTCCTCAACAGGGGTCCAGTGATATTTGAGAAAGGATAATTTGTTATTGTGCACAACTTCTTATCGCTGCATGTCATCAAGCAGTGCCCTCAGACATGGAGGCAAGCAAAAACGCTTCACATTTTCCCAAAACCTCCCTAGAAGGGCCTTATTTCATGAGGTGAAAACCAATAACTTAATTTATAAGAGACTACTGAAAAGTTAAATTTTTTTTAATCAGGAAGTGTCCTAGATTCTAATAAATAAAAGTCCCACAGACATAATACCCATAAGAGAAATAGTAAGTCAAATTCTAATGTCAAATTTAGCTAAATTTATACTAGAATTCTTATTATAGTCTAGTCTACTTATTCATTTAGGAGTGATTATAACAGTCAAGGATGTTATTATAAAGGCTGATTACTACTAACTATTAGATATTCATGATGAAAAGTTCATATAAGTTCAGAGATAATTTTATTCTTTACATCGTACTGTCTTTTTGACTCTGTATTCAGGCAGGAAAAACTACAGAAGAGAGAAATTACTTCTTTCTTCAACTCAATGGGATATTATTTGAAGCTCATTTATGGTCACTTACACTTTACTACTATATGTGATACCATCAGACAATCACCTAACTACAGGTAATATCCAGGGTGACTGGGCATTCACATAAGTCTTGAAGTTTGGGAACCTGTAGAAATTTGGAGGGCTACCATAGATATAAAGCCAAACTCTCCAAATTTTAGGAGAACCCCCTAAAATCAAAGACAGTAATGGATTGGTTTATAAATGAGTGGACCCTATGGTAGCTGAACTTCAGTCCACTGAAAGTAAAGAAAATCCAGCTTACTTATGTTAGAAAATGCAGCCCTGTTAAGAGAAGAAGCCACCAGAAAAAGAGAATGTGAACATTCTCTTTTCAAGGGAAGCACAAAACCTAAATAATCTCCCCAAACTTCTTGCACAATTGTTTCAATATATTATTGATGGGCCCTGGAATTGAATGCTCTTTTGTTCCAAATTACACAGAAACTAATCTTCATTTTGGGACTCAATTTCTATCAAGTCAATTGCTCAGAAGAAGTGCTCAACAGTAGCATGCGGTACTATTCATAAAGCCCAGTCCCATTTGTTTTCTTTTACCCAAATTTGTACATTATTACTAGTTGCCACTAATCATTGAATCCAATAAACATAGTCACGTCTATAGCACCGTCTAAAGGCATTAATTTTTGTCTAAGCTCCAATAACATATGAACTTAACATTTTTATTGTTTATCTTGTCGTCACCAATGAATTTATCCCCAAGCCACAAAAGCTGTTTGCATCCCTCCTTTCTTCCCTGGCGGCTCACACTTGTGACGGAAACCTCAGAATGAAACTGCAGCATACCTGTGGCTCAGGAAGTGGGGCTAGTGCCGCAGCAGGCTAAAGAATCTGGTTACCAGCTTGGACTAACATGCATTTTCAAGTTCATCCTAGGAATCATTGCTAATGAAGCCTGCTGCTGTGCAAATGGCACTGAAAAGTAGATTTTTAAAACCAGGAACACACTATGGTTTGTGAATTGTAGTGACAATTCACAGTCAAATTAACAAATGATTTTCTTTATTATATACTCTTATACTTGAATGTCTTGTTTATTGTAAAGTGAGAAATGGGACTTTGGAACGCAACCATGTTATATTTACATATGATATATTTTCATTGTTTCTGGACAGATTTATATTAGAAAAGAAATATTTGGATCAGGGGAGAAAATATCTTTGGCATCTTAATGAAAATAATATAGTTTCTTAAGGAAACTTAAAAAAAAAAAGACAGTGATTATACTGCAGTTCAGCCTTTAATAGTTCCAGATGGTCAGTGCTATGAAAGGACACCTCTTCTATTCTTTTATCATGACCCTCAGGTCACAAATTATCTCTAAGATGTGAGAGCCATTCGTTTTTCTGAACAGTCAGGTTGTTGTTTAGCATTGTCCCTCCTATTTATCTTGGGCCAAACTTCAGCGATGACAGAAGTAACTGATTAGCCCAAAACTTAGCCAAAGAAATAAATGTCTATTGCTGTAAGTGTTTCAGATAGTCCTTCATAGTTATACAAGGGAACTATTCTGAGAGCAGACAGCCGTAGTGACTGAGTTGATGGGCAACATCATCATGCACTATTTTCCTGCTCTTGAAATATAAACAAAAACAAAACTTTTAAAACTTTGTAAGACTTTTAACAAGTGAAGAATTTATCATATCAGTCTGTGATGTTCGAACATAAATATTCTCACCCTTTTGGTAAAAAAAAAAAAGAAGAAAAGTATCTTCCACTATGATAATGAAATTGCCTTGAACCTGCATAGAAAACAATACACAAAATAATGTAATATACTAAATAAAGTAATAAGGTTAATTTCTTTCCTGCTGTCACTAAATTCATGCTAACAGTCTCTCTACAGCTTGACATCAATTAATGATTTTAATTCTAGACTCTTGTCACAGTGTTCACCACCTTTTTCTCTAATTAAAATGGATGATGCATGATGAAGACACACAAGACTTCTGTTCTTGTAACATTTCTATTCATTAGGATTTTTTGCTTTTACAATAAATGGCTTTTAGCACTAATTGCAGTAGAGTAAGATGAAAATAACTGTTTTATGACTATTAAGTATGGCTTTCGTATATACAGAAAAGGTACAGGCATGAGAATCACTACCAAGTGACCAACTCCTCAGGATGGAAATCAGTGGTCTACTTAAATCCTAAATACGTCACCTTCAATGTAACAAAACTTCGATACATGGAACAACCATGGTGCATTTTTTTGAACACTCCAAGAAATAGAAATTGACCTTTAATAATGTTAATAAAAATGCTGTAAATGTCTACAGAAGATAAAATATACTAATATTAGTTTCCCAAAAAACATTAAAATGAATGTTGCATTGCTACATATCAGATAGTTGTTAAGTATCTTCAAAACAATGTTTAAAACCTTGCAATCAACTCTTTTGGGAAACATTTTATCCCCAACTTATTGGCCTGCCATCCAGAAGCCTCATTCTGGGAACAAAGATCTTTTCCTCACAGTGTTTCCTCTCTCTGAAAATCAGTATTACAGACATTCATCAAATAAAACCTAAATGCATGGCAGAATGAAATTTAAACTACAATATAACTGGAAGGAATGGTTCAGTTTAATAGTAGCTTGTGGTCAACTGAATGAATGCTGTATTTGCCCCTTCAAACACCTCATCAGATGGAAGACTTCAGAAATACTGTGGCTCAACTCCTCAATCCATCAGGCAACCCCACTACATAAATCCCACAACTGGCTCCTCCCAATACAGAAGCTTCCAATTTGGCATCAATGCCAAACTCCGAAGAGAGGGACAATATTCCACTATATTTCTTACTTTGAAAACAGTCATCATTTTAAGTGGGATTTTATCTCTTGGTAATATTGAGGTAAAAGATAACTGAGACGAAAAGACTTCCATATTCTAAATGGGTCCTGAAAAAAAAATTCATGACTAGGACCAACTGTTTTGAAGGTACATTTCCTGTTCAAGGGAAAATGGCAAGTTGCACAAATCCACGGTGGAATCGTACAATAGGTGGGGAAAAGTTAAGCTTCATCCCTTAATACTAAAAGGGAAACGATACCAGTTTTAGAATATTAAGTGGTGGTTCGCCTGGGTGACTCAGCTGGTTGAGCATCCAACTCTTGGTTTTGGCTCACAGTCATGGGATTGAGCGCCACATCCAGCTTTGTGCTGACAGCAGAGCCTGCTTTAGATTCTCTCTCTCTCTCCCTCTGCCCCTCTCCCCTGCTCATGCTCTCTCTCTAAAATAAACATATATATGTATATATGAATATAAGTGCATATTTGAATATATACATATATGTATATATTTGAATATATACATATATACATACACATATATATGTATATACATATGGCTAAAAGTTGAAAAAGAGATAAAAAAAAACAAAAGCATTCATAGAGATACCACAAATGACTAACACAAAACCACAGAATCTAAGGAGTTAGAAGAACACCTCCTTCCTATGAGCCCCTGTGCCTACATATGGGTGTAGAATTTCTCCACTTTGCTAAATACCTAAGTTCTTAAGAACTAGATCTAGACTCCAAATTACCATCTCTGGAGAGTGTTCATTATTAACTCTAGCCTGTCAACCTATTACCTTCCCAAAGCTCTGCAGTTAGCCATTTTCACATTGGTTGTATTGCCGTATATCAATTTTGTAATGTTAACAGACTTAAATCTTTTCTCCCTCTTAACAAAGGTAAGGGATCCCTGAGAGAAGGAAGAACAACATAATACAAAATTTAGACCATCATATGGTATGTGTAACATATTGTGAAACGACAAAAACTTCTTCTTTATGCTGACTAATGAAACACTAGAATAATTTTTCACAAACCAAAACACACACAGTCTTACAGATATTCATCCACTCACATTATGTTCTGACTTTATGAGTAACGAAGCACCTACAGTTATTTCCAACTCAAACAGATGCTGCAATGCCAAATACATCTAAGACGGTTCTCATCAAATACAAAACTGCCTTTTCCTACTCCAGTTATGTTCTCTCAACAAAATCCATTCCAAACACACACATGCACGCACACACACACATACACATGCTCAATATTGGTCTAACTAGTGAACTTCCACATAGTTAATAGACTGTTTAAAATTTTTGTTCACCTGCAACAATAAATTTTTCTAAAAAATGTCTGATGAAACTAATTTCAGTGATTAGAGGTGATTTTTCTGAGGGACTGAAGAGGTCAGAGAAAATATGGAAAATTCTGCTACAGAATAGAAAAATGTAGATTTTCTAAGAGGTTACTTTTTAAAAGTTAAGCTTTGTTCGAATGACAATATGTGATCTAAATGCAAAGATTATCCAGGTTACCTGGGTTCTACGGTCAGAATTCAGGGAGCCTGAATACTAAGTTTGAAGCCAAAATGAGTAAAAATTTCTCTTCTCTTTCAGATACACAGGGAATACACCTATTACTGCTTTATTGATTGTTTCTCCTGTAATTTCACAAACTTTTCATCCATGCACTTTAAACACACTTTACTACTACATTATAATATTTTTAAATGTTAGCTTAAATGTTAACTTCTGCATCTTTTGAAAAGGATCTTACCAACTAAGAAACACCACAAAAAAAGTTTCTATCAAAATTTCAAGCAATTACACAAAGCAGATATTGGAAACAACTGGTAAAACCGAAAAAAGAAATGCCAGTGAATGGGAACCATATGCAGAAATGCCACACAAAGTTGCAAAATGATGCACCGAGAACTGGGTGTAGCACGTGCCGCACATACAGTTTAATGGCCCCAGTACTGGAAACACGAGCTTTTAAGAAGGATTATCTCTTTGAATAATGGAACATTTCTAGCCATATATTTCCTTAGCAGATTTATAAATATCCTTCACATACTGGGAGAATTTCATAAGAAATTCACTTAACTTTTTCATGTCTCCACTAGAATCATTCAGTCCCCTTTAAAATACTTCCAAGAACAACTTACTACATAGATACAGATAAGAATATCAGAACAGAATATCCCTTGCTGAGTAATACAAAATGCAAGCCAGTTAGCATCATATATATAATAGAATGAATAACATATGAAGCAAATATTTCAGAGTTGAGGAATCTGGCCAGATAGTACAGAGATTTCATCTTTCAGACCTTTTTCCTTCTTTCTGTCCTTCCTTCCCATCCATCCATCTGTTCATACAGACTTGACCTTGTTCCAGAAAAAAATTTAACATGGTTTTCTAAGAATGTACAAAAATGCAAAATAAATCAAAATGAAAATAGGTTTAGCTTTTTGAAAGTATGCATGTGTGGAAATACATATTTTATAGGAAATAAATTGGAAAGGCATAGTCTAGTATGTTAACAGTGATGTTATTACAGATAAATTTTTATTTTCCGGGCTTAAATTTATGTTTTTTCTTTCAAATTGTGAATAGATTAAGAATTAGAATACATTAGATTTAGACCTTAAAAAGGTACATGTTTTAAACAGGTAAAAACATGAGGGGAAGAAAACAATGGAAAATGAAAGACAGAACAGAAATAAGATGCGTAAGTAGACAAAACAGAAGCCATGAAATATAGACAGATCACCAACAGTGGTTCTACATTTGCTCATGATTCTGGGAAACAATCAACCTTGAGTTCCACAGTCAGTTAGATGAATGAGCTGGATATGGCTGACCCAGGAGCCAATGGTCTTTGCCAGTATTTCCCAAGTGACTGGATTCTGAGATGTTAGTATTCCACAGAAAACAAAAAGTGAAGGGGGATGTTCTGTGAATAAATGAGTTAGGAAATGATGAATCTCTATTCATATCTTGGTAACTCACAAGGTACATTAACATAATTAGAGTTTTGAGATATAATGGAGTAAAGAAATATGCATCAATTGGCTTAACCAAGTGTTTCTCAAAGAGATTTGCATTGTGGAACCCTTTTTCTACTGCTAAACATTGTTTGGGAAACTCCCACACTACACTGTTCAATATCAACCTTTAAAGCCTAAGGGGAGGTACCACTGGAGCAAAAATACAATAGAAAGCCAAACATTACTTCGGACACTTGGTCACCATAATGGAAGCTAAGTGAGCCTGAAGTTACACAGATCATTTAATTAAATATATTCTATTAGGAGTTTGAAGCCCAATCTTTCTGTGGTGGAAATGAACCAACGGGGGCTTTGTCCCTAGGCACACCTGAAAGACAACCCAATAAGAGGCAGCAAGCACTGAATTCACACCTTGGCTCCAAATACCAATCACTCTGCTTCATTTCCCCAGCTAGCCCAAATGTGGCCAACGGCATCTCTGAAAGGCAAGCAACTAGGTTTAGAGCTTGGAGTCAGAAGTCAAAATAGCACATCATGGGACAAGCTAATTTTACCCTTGGCATTATCCCCAGACTCCCTGCTTCTCAGGAAGAGAGCCTACACATGCAGTCTCAAGTTGCTTGGCAGGGCAGGGCTAGTAGAGACAGAGGACAGATCTATGCTGGGCTCTTCCTATGTGAACAGCATTTATTCAAGACTCCATCTCCCAAGGATGATAGCAGGTAGAAAGGAAAGGGGAGGAAGTTAGCAAAAATGAAATCAAATGTAATCTCAGACCCATGCTCAGAAGAATCTAATTTACTTTAACTATCTAAATAGATCTTAACCTGGTAGGAGAACACATTTGAAATGACATTCATTGTCTTTTCAATTGTTCCATATTTATATCTTGAGTCATATTCAGGCTTCGTGGATGTGTATGGTCAAAAAACTATTTTTTGGATTGGGACATGTCATAACTAATAACTAAAGGATGTCAGGTTTTCTATTTAAAAAAAATTTTTTTTTACATTTATTTATTTTTGAGAGAGAGGGTGAGCTAGTGCACAAGTGGGGGAGGGGCAGAGAGAGAATGAGACGCAGAATCTGAAACAGGATCCAGGCTCTGAGCTGTCAGCACAGAGCCTGATGCGGGGCTTGAACTCCCAAACCGTGACATCATGACCTGAGCAGAAGTCAGATACTTATCCAACTGAGGCGCCCCTGGTTTTCTATTTTCATATGAAATCACCCAAAATAATTTTGGGAATTCAAATAGCTACAGTGGTAAATAATGTTAAAAGAGATGCTTCACTACTAATCCGCAATGAGTAAAGGCTATGATGAGAATATAAGCAGCGGTTTATTTATTTTTATCTATTCCTCCACTCAAATTCTTCCCAAAGAAGTTGCAATTTGCATTCTCCAACAAAGCACTGCCAGTGCCACTGGTCAGAACAGAAAGGACATACAAAAGGTTTGCCTTATCCAAATACCAAACACTAAACGAGCCCCACTTATGTGATTCACTAAGTCTCATGCATTCACTTGCTCTATTACAAGATCCATGAGTTTAAATAAAACATACTTATAAAAACTGTTCCTGAAATACAAAGTCAGAGTATAATAGTTTCCTTAAATTATGAAGCTAATTGATTTTTTTTAATGGACCATTCACTGGTTCCTTGACCCTAAAAGATTTTTATTCTAGGCCTCCTGCACATTGTAAATTCATTATGACCAACCTAGTTCCCAGAAGTATTGCATCATTAGAGGTACAGAGATGGAGATTAAAAGCAAAACTGAAAGTGAACTGTGCCTTAGGCAAATTAATAATACAAGTGAAACCATTATGTAAAAATCATTGTTTGGCTGTAAAAATTTGACTATGCATAATAACAAGTATCTTGGAAAATGGTGATTGAATTCTGCACTGAAACACAGTAACCATCTTAAACTGGAAGAAAAGAATATTTCAAATAAGAACAATGGTACAGGATACATGAAGCTATCCCCTATAGTTGGCATCAAAATAGAAGAGAGGTATAATGTTTCTATTGCTCAGATTGTTCTCTAACAAATCACATATTTGCCTGTGGATAAATCTGAGTACATACATTTAGTTGGTATACGCTCTCTTCCTTTAGGGACAAGAAAGACTTTTAGAATAGAAGTTTATAGTACTGAGCAGTTGAGCACCATATTATATACACTAAGGAATATTGTGTGCCTTGGCCTGACAACAGTGAGCCTATTAATAAGTTTGGGGATCCCAAAATTGAAAAGGATCAAAGAGTCCTAGAAATTAAGAAAATGGAAGGGTTTAAAACAAAACTGGAGAAGTACCAGAAGAAAGAATCTAGACTTGCATCATAAATTAAAAGTCCATACTTTTCCCCCCTTGTATATTTAATGTTCTGAAAAGCTACAAACAGAGAATCAGAGTAACTATCTTAGCCCCAAACCTCAGATATAGGAGAAAGATGACTGGAAAAATATCCAAACATTAATCTCTTGTAAAGAAAACCATCATAGATTATTCTTTCTAGTTCTTTCATTCATTAAGCGTGAGATTGAAAGTACCCTGACTCTAGAACTGTTAGCAAGAATCTGGAATTGAAGGTGCTGGACTCTAATCTTAGTTATGGACAATATTTAGTCTTTCAGCCTTGAGCCAGGCACCAAAAACTGCGTCGTACCCCAGATTATTCAGAGTACAACAGGCATATTATCTCTTGCTGCGGCACCTCTGAAAATGTGAAGTGATGATACAGAGGGGGCTCCTTATGAGTCTGCAAACTCTAATGACAAAAATGTGAGGTGGCTTTCTCATCCTCGGGGAAGGACAACAAGAGAAATTCTAATCACTTATCAAAATGGGTTTCAATATCTGTTAAGGTAACTTTTCATTCATTTTACTGGTTTTCGGGTTCTTATGGAATGTCTCAACAAGAGATAACAGTCAAATTTAAGTGGAAAATTTCACAAAATATGATAGGAAAATAGAAAGAAAGAAACAAATGTCTCGTTTGAGAGAAAAACAACATAGCCCAAAAGCAACAGTCTCTTCAATTGTTGTTATAAATCAAAATATTTTAAATGAGATATCAAAATTCAAAGTTTTATTCCCAGAGAAATAGTCTTAAAAATTATTATAAAATACTATAAACTCATAAATGAATGAAACAGAATTGTAAATATTTCTTTGTGATTTTAAAAGTGATTATAAGTTCAGTCTTAATGTTTATTTAATTATGTTATTATGCTATTAATGTTATTTAATTTATCTAAACTATCTCCTAGGCAAAGATCTTAATTAAAACCATTTAAACTCACTTTAATGCCTCAAATAAACACATGATTTTTTTCTTTGAATCTTTCTTTACATTGTATTTATTCCACAGAAACACTAAAAACCATTGGAGTACAAATTCTTCACATTAGATAAAAGAAAAAAGAGTGGAAAAGAAAAAAAGCTCTATCTGACGAGGGTTAATCAAATGACTGAAGTCTACCTCTCCTGCTCCTGCTTCATTCGTATCCTCTCCTCTTCTGATGTAAGGGAGTCCTGTATTTTTATTTTACCCGTTTTCTCAATCTTGTCATCTTTTCGATGTTTGCCAAACCTGTTGATAACAAAAAATTCTAACTTGTCAATATATACAAAATGAGTTTTCATTCTTTTGTGACAAAGACATATGTACTCAATGAAATGTGAGCTTCCTCAAAACGAGGGCCAAAAGGTCACCTGCAAATCATGATTTTTGCCCAATATTAATATTTTCAATCAATTTATTGGAATTACTTTTAATCAGAACTTTCCAGAGACAACCCTTTTGAAAATGGCCTCAATACCCATTTTTCTTTTGGCAAAACACAAATAAACAACTTCATAGTTCATCCTTATTGAACAAACAATAAATGTATAGGACTGAGTGCTGAATACTTCAAATGATAGAGGCCAAAAATCTGCATTAGAATGGGTTTCTCTTAAGACTAAAGAATGGTAATCCACAATCATCTATTTAATAATCTCTCCATAAACAACTATTCTTTACTTTCATAGTCAGGTTAATTGGAAACATTCATCATAGTTTAAAAACAGACAAACAAGGCCATGTTCACAAGGTTTAAAGTACAAAGGATAATTTACACTGCTATAACACTTTGAGCTTATTAAATTGAAAGCTTTAAGGCATTCTCATCAAATACTATTCTGAAATCTGATGAGAAGCAATTGGTGAATGTGGAATCTATATCTGATCAAAAACAAACATGAGGAACATACACATGATTGAAAACCAGTCCACATAAACTTTCACAGATGGCCGCTGAGCTGGGCAGCTCTGTGAAAACACAAATACCCTCTCTGGCATCCAACGTATCTCAGAAGCCTAGACTTGCTATCAATTCTTTGTCCTGTTCTGTTCCTTTTCTCTATAAAAGACCATGTTGTCTGAACACGTGCTCATACATGTACTACCTACCCTCAAATAATACTCATCTTAGTGATTTGGTCACCAGATATTTCAAAAAAGAAACCTTTTATAGATAGTTCTTCAACTAAGCAGTCATAAATATATAAAATATGTTATTTATTTCTGAAGACAAAGTAGGAATCTGGCTTATGCTGATAATCATATCACAAAGGAGAAGAATTAAAAAAAAGGGTAGTTGAAAACTGATATAAAAGAGAAAAAAGCACTTCAACTAATGGCTTGGTTTGTAGCATAGGTCTTTCTTTTATTAATATAAATCTAATTTCAAATACGAATTTACAGTATATGGGAATGTACATGTGTACACAGGAACATCTCATACATTAAATAGTAACACTGTTCGCAAAGGGGTTTATAAATAAGAAAGGGACATGGGGCGCCTGTGTGGCTCAGTCAGTTGAGCCTCTCACTCTTGATTTCAGCTTAGGTCATGGTCCAAGAGTCTTGGGATCAAGCCCACGTGGGGCTCTGCACTCAGCGTGGAGCCTGCTTAGGAGTCTCTCTCTTGCTCTCCCTCTGTCCCTCTCCCCCACTTGTGCTCCCTCTCTCTGAAATAAATAAAAAAAATAAATAAGAGGAGCATTCTTTAAATGTTAAAAAAGAAAAAAGTTAAAATACCACCACCATTTCTTTAATAATTATGTATATTATTAGAGAGCATTCAAAAGTGCCTATAAAATTAACTTTTTTTTTAAATTAACTTCTATAAAGCAAATCTATCCTTAAATTATAATGGTATTTAGAAATTGGAAGATCATTGCAATTGCAAAGAGAAAAAAAAAAATCCCTAAGAACTTGAGCCCGGAATATGACCACTTCTTGCAAGGGATAAATGTACTATGCTTTTAAAACTAATAAATATAAACCATTAAAAATAAAAACTAAAACTTTCTCTTTCCTTTATTTCTGTCAATATATCAATAATGCCTAAGAGTAAGGCATAATGACTGACTTTATAGAATGAATTAATAAATAAATGAAAGAGTGAACATAAAAAACTGATACATCTCAGTAGGAGCCAACATCTAAAACATAATGTTCATTCATTTGACAAAAATATATTAAGCATCTACAGGGGGTTCAGGGAAGAGGACAGAGCTGGACAAATTAATTTGAGCATCATCAGCATGTAGATGGTATTTAAAGCCCCCATGAGTTCTCATCCTGAAAATTCTGCAACACTGAGGCATCTGGAAATATAAAATGTATCAAATTCTAACATCAAGAAAAGTGCAAATTCAAATCTAAACATATGATATTTACTTATAAGAGGGATTCCTAAAGAAAAGTAAATCATTTTAACCATTTTTCAGTTCATAAATATCCCTCAAATGATGCAACATTGCCATATTGACCTGTTTTGTTTTCCTTTTTATGTTTTTTTTTTTATCTTTGAGAGAAAGAGAGAGAGAGAGAGAGAGAGAGAGAGAGAGAGAGAGGCAGAGAATTCCAAGCAGGCTCTGCACTGTTGGCACTTGAACATGAACCATGAGATCATGACCTGAGCCAAAATCAAGAGTCAGATGCTTAACTGACTGAGCCACCCAGGCGCCCCTGTTTTGCTTTTAAAGAAGTGTTTTGGTTCACATTCTAGATTACATATATTCAAAACTGTATTTTATTTAAAAACCACTATGCCATGACACAAGATATATAGTTGATCCTTGAACAACATGGATCCACTCATACCCAGATTTTTTTCTATAAATACAGTATACTACTATATTTCCTCTTTCTTATGATTTTCTTAATAACGTTCTCTTTTCTCTAGGTCACTTTATGGTAAGAATACAGTAGATAGTACGTGTAATATGCAAAATATGTGTTAGTACATTGTTTATCTTATTGGTAAGGCTTTTGGTCAATAGTAGGCTATTAGAAGTTAAGTTTTAGGGGAGTCAAAAGTTACACATGGATTTTCATCTGCACAGGGTATTGGTATCCCAACCCCCGTATTGTTCAAGAGTCAAATGTATATCTCTTTGTACCAAGAGGTACACTTTAATCTTATAAGAGATCATGTACATTTTCTCTTTGAGTTAATAATATAAGGGAAAAATAAGAGTGGTTGACTTTTCTATGTTTAGATATTTTTTTGGTACCAAACCTAACATTGAGTTTAATTACCTAGGTTAGATATTTATTTTTTAATGAACTTGGTGCTAGTTTGTGGAGAAAGTTTCAGTTTTATATCTTTATCAAATTTCAACTTTTCTTCTAAGTATACATGATTTAAAAAAAAAAGTGTATCCTGACTCATATTTAAGAACTGCTTTTTTCTCACTTATTTGATATTAAAATATTTCCTATGCTGCCTCTGAATCACCAGAATATATTATTTTATTACTTGTAAATTTATTAAACTGTTATAGTATACTTCCTTTTTAAAAGTATAAATTCAAGATTAATATATTAAAAAGTAAAGAAACCATAGATAAAATGTTTATAGGTTTACATTTGGACACTTCCCCTAATGCATGGTTTAGTTACTAAATTATGTGATTTCTTTAAGGCGTACTATAAAAGCACAGCATAATACTTTATAATTGGGATAAAAATGAATCCCTCAGCTGTAATTTTTTGACAGAATAAAATAAAGGCTATAGGTGAAAAAATATATATACCAACAACTCTAGAGTGTAAAAAGAAAAAGAAAGTAGCTCCACACTCATTCATTCATTGCCAATACATTGTAGTGTTCTCTTAATTTATCAGTTTAATTCTTCCTGCAAAGAGGGGTGAAGTCACTGAAAAATTTGAGCTATACATGTATTCTCAAAGTCAGTTTCACAACTAAAATCAGTAATTAACCTATGAAAACAACTATTCCATAGCAAGCTGCTTAAAACTTGGAAGACATCAATTACATTTATTTTATTATCTTTTATAAGCCACAGATGAATTTCAAATGGGTCACTTTCCAAAGAACAGCAAAGCTGAAAAAAATATTGTACTTGGTATGTCCAGGGAGCAAACCCATTCTCAGCAAAGAATCGGTTTTAGGAACTGCCTTCTGACTAACCACCACACATGCTCAAACAGAAAGCTCTACTATCCAATGGGTGTGACCCTGGAACAGAAAGTCATCATGGACCCCAGCACCTGGGGAAAAATCTGCTAGTCATATCTTAGGGTATATTAACATAGAAGAATGACTTTAAAAAAAATAAGAGACAAAAATAAAAATATAAAGCTTGAGAGAAAAAGTTGATAGAGAAAAATGTCACAGGTCCTTGCTATATGAAGAAAGTACAAAAATGCCACCAAGCCACTAAAGACTCCTTCACAGAAAGATACAGTGGATGAGCCCTGTCTTATCAGAGTAAAATTGATTGTAACATTTCTTAAACATATGGCTTTCTTCATAAAGAATACAGCAGTGTTTTCATTCAGCTAAAGTAATCTCCAAGTAATCTGCTAAATGGGTTTTACTATGACGCGTTACAAATGAGATCATTGCTGTCTGCCAGATCGGCCACATATATTACTATAGTAAAGAATAATGGGCAAAACATGCACTTGTTGATGAACGGGAAAAGAAAAAAAAATCACAGGATTGTAACAAAATTCTCTTCTTTTCATATAGAAAGAACTGTCGTTAAAATTTTACTGTAAGAGTTTCATGCTACTAAACCATCATTTCAGTTTTTAATAAATTAACCCAATTCTGTCTGCAGTATAAATAACATTGAAATATCTTACTATGTTTTATACTGCTAATAAAATTAGAGATCCTCAGAAAAAATTATGCTGAGTGATATCATGCACAGCATCCTGCTATAAATAAAATAAAAAATATAATTGGATTTGTAATGAAATGGAGTTTCCTAATATCGTATTTGAAAACATGATACAGTAGAAGTCTTAAAAATCTTCTGCCTTACTTAAAAATAGATGAACACAATAACCAGCACCAATTATCTCGTAAGCTTTGCGGAATAATTTTTGAAATAAGATTTTCTTCAAAAAAAAATCACTGAAATGTCACCTAGAAATCTGGTATTTCTCACAGCTAATTACCAAGGTCTTTCCATCTAAAGAGGGCTTTGCTATAATACTTGCCTTACTATTTACCCTAACAAGCATGTAGGTTACGTGATACTGCTTGCCTGGGAGAGTGTTGAAATGGTTCAAATACAAATTTAGTGTCAGTGACTAGAAGCCACCCATCCTCCCTGAACATCTGACTTCAAGACTAGAATGGTCAACATGGTCATCTAACTCATTTTGCCCCTCATTTCTAAATATTTGCACCATCACATGATTCAATCACTTCCTTTCTCCGGTAACTCATTATTAATATAGGAGTTGTTTCTGGAGGACACAGCCATTGTGCTATCCTGTCTTTGACCACTGTGATGATGCTGCCATTTACCCTAAAGATCCTTGAGAGATACCAGCTGTGCCATGAGTCGGATTCAAGATTCTGGGCAGCAAAATCGAATACCCTATACTGTGTTATTCCTCTATTCCAAACTCTCGGCAATGCCTCAGGAACATACCATTCACTCAAGTCAAAGCAAAATAATGAGCTGTTAACACTATTCCTCTATAGTCTTTTGTGTCATACTTTTCCTAAATGGTTTTTGATCCAAGTTTCTCTAGAATATCTTTTCAATTGATTCTGGTTCAATCTTTTTTCACATTCTTGGTATTAGCATTGACTTCTCTCAACTCATCACTCTGGTTTCTAACACAATTATGAACTTATTTCTGCCTTAAAGCCTTAAACTCTTCTAAATTTTAGTTGAAAAAAAATCTGGCCATATATCTTTGTAGACTGTTTTATTGCAACAATAAGATTCCATACACACTGAAGGAATATGTACACGTTTCTGCAAAATCAAAGTTGAAAGATGGTCACCCATTCAATGTCTGTATTTGACTAACAAGGAAACTGAGGTCCAAGAGGTATGCAGAGCTGCCCAAAGTCACACTGCAAACTAGGAGAAGAGTTCAGGTCACCTCATAGCTAGTTTAGGAGATTTCAGTGGGCCTGTGCTTGGATACATCTAGAGAAACTGAAATTCTCAGACCTACAAAGTTCACTTTGTGTAAATCCTAAGTGAGACATATAATTGAACACCTGTTGAATGCTCTTTTGATTACTTAATTACATTTCACTAGAATTTATTGAATTTTTATTACATACTTTATCTCATTGATTTTCACAACCAGCATGTGAGGTAGGTGTTATCATCCTCCTCTTTAGGGGAAACCTCAAGGGAATTTAATGATTTCACAGGCCATATAGCAAGTAAGTAGCAAAGCCAGACTTCAGACCTAAGACTCTTTTTACCACACCCAGCCACCTCAAAAACTTGAGGAGCCAAAGACAGTCAGTTACCCTTATGCTTTTATACTTACAGCAGCTGGTTAAAACATCTTTGTTGAAATAAATAAGATAAATCTTGCATTTCCTGCAGCAATGAGGTCCAAAGGACAGTGTTCCCAAATGGAACTTGTCTATGAAGACCAGGAATCTGGGGCAAGGTCAAGAACTGATCTCAACCATTGGAAAGGATCATAAAAACTACCCACATACCCAGGACACTGCCAATATTTCTAAATGCAGTGATACTCCATAAGCCAAAATTGTCTGTACTGACATATGCAAATACAGCCAGGCAACAGCAGAAACATGTCAAACTGTCCGAACCCAATCAGAGGGTAAAACAGCAAGAATTCGCTGCATGCATTTATCTTTTATAATAATGTGGCTCATAGTTTCTGGCCCTATTTTTTTGTGCCTCAGCCTCCATTTTATAAATAAGAAAAAAACAAGTCACTTCTAATATGTCCTTCCCATAGAGGATCTTACATATTTTAGTGACATTTTAAGAAATCGCTACCATGATAGCATACTGATTTGCTCAGCAGTAGATTGTGGCAATGCTGGATGAATCAGGGAAGAGAAGGCTGATTATGAAAAGCAGAAAGCTCCTATTTAGGCAAAAAACATCTTGGTAATCAACAATGATGAGAAGGGAGGCTTAGAAAGGGTACATGACAACTTGATAGTGCTTTTATAAAATGGGATGCAGTTTTAACTTGGTGGAGTTTAGCAGGGGTTCTCTTTAAAAGGAAATTCACAAACTTGACAACCATTATTTGATTGTGTACAGTTTTCATCAGTGCTAGTCTGATTAGATTTAATAAACTAAATTTGGGTTGCCTGACATCCAGAAAAAATAAGTAACTTTTTTTTTTTTAAAGAAAATATAGCTTCTACTTAACCAAGCTAGAACAGCCTTTAGACATGCAGTATACCCTTAATGGACAAGACACCCTTTTCAGGACTCCCATTAAGTGTCCTTATATGTGCACTCTTCCCCTGGTTTAGCCTGCGTTATCTAATCAAGGATGCACTGATATGTCTAGTAACCCGACACTTCAGGAGTCCTGGAAGGATATGGAACAAGAAAATATTAAAATGACAATGAAGAAATTGAACCCAGCATATTATCAATTTTAATTTTACATGAATCATTCTAAATTCCAAATATCTTACAAATAAAACCCAACACCCCCCCCCCCCCCCCCACCGACACACACACTACCATAGAATCTAAATGGAAAGACTTAAGGAAAAAAAAAACAACAAGCAAACACAGTAATCCTTCAAAACACAAGATAAATACATAAATGACTCTGAAATAATATTTATAACCTATACTTAGAGCCATTCAAGTAAAATGACAGAAGATGAGTGGAAGTATATCTTAATTATAACGTTAAAGCTTTTTAGGCATCAGCTATGTCATGGATTGCATGACATATTTTCTGTAGCAAATAAATTCCCTTTGTAAAGAGGGGTCAAATAGTAATTACTGTTCCTTCCATACAAAATTTTTATAAGGCTTGATACACCTTATTTTTTTCAACATATACCCACATAGGTAATCACACCACACAAATCCCATAACACCAAACATGGAGATGCAAATAATATGCAAAGTGTATTTTTTGTTTCCCCCTTAACTACAACTTTATAATAAATTATACATATATAATTTATATATATATATATATATATATCTCACATCTAAAATAAACATACACATACCTAAACATAGTAACAACAACACATGATTCTGATTTTTCTAAATGCTTAATTTGGCATTGAAATCAGCCATGTCCACTTATAACGATTTTGAGAGGGCCTTTCACACAACTACTTCTCTAGATCCTTTCTTTACTACTATACTCCTAATTCTTGCACTGTTCATTTTAATGCATTATTGTTTCATAATACAATACTCCAAATTGCAAATTACATTTGGCTCAAGAAGTGATTATGAAAAATACTATCACTGCTGCCTTTGCTCGAATAACTCTGATAATAATGAGGGATTGATTGAGCTCTAAGCAGCCCAAGTGATGAGAAGGGTCAATTTGAACATTTCTATTAAGCTTCTTTTGTTAAACTCAAGACTTTGCCAGGTCAGAGGCAAATAATCATACCCTACATCTGGTTACCATGGTTTTCCTTTTCCTAAAGCGTCAGAACAATTTAGCAAGTGGTACTGCCCCAAAGGCAGTCCCCATAAGAAATGCTAATAAGACCTAAGTCAAAAAACACATCTATTCAAAAGGATACTTGAAAAAAGAAAAAGCACAGGGTAGAAAGATATTTTACTATCCACCTTTTTTTCTATTAGGACAAAGAATCAGTTGCATTTAGTAACAAAGATAATCATAATAATTTCTGTTGTCATCTGCCTATCTGATACTCAAATTGCATCCAGGTTGCAAACACTTATGTGGCAATGCAAACACATGCACAATTTAAGAATATCTCTTTTGAGTTGGAAATATTCACCCTCAATTAAATATGCATTGCAATTCAAATTCAAAGTTCTAACTACTGATAGGAGATATTTAGCTACAGGTACAGCTGAAACACTCTCAAATATGTTCTATGCTTCTACATTTACAGAGCAGATGAAAGTGACACAAACAGAAAATATGGTCATTGAAGTTTGGGGGAGGGGAGGGGAACAGACCTTTGGTATAGCTCCTGGAAACTTTGAAAGATTAAAACTTCCCCAAAGATCTCATTATCTGTAAAGTTAAGGTGTCAGTCAGCACTTTTTTCTGTTGATGATAGGGAACAATTTCTGTTGATTCAAATCTTAGAGAATGCTCTCTACAGAGTAAATTAAGAGGCGCAGACGTTCATTTTTTATCTTTTGCATATTCAGATTTAATATTAGGGAGCCGACACATTTTATAAGGCCCAATAGAAACTCTGCAGGGTGCGAGCTGGAGGCCACGCCTAATTCTTGGAGCAGAAAAGAGCCAGCGGATTCCCACAGGCCTCCAAGCCAAAACCCACTCTATCTGAGTCACACCATCCTCTTAAGGAACATAGGACTAAAGGTCACATATTTGGGTAAACTCAGTGTTCCTGCAGCACACCTGGGTCCTGATGAGTATAGCACATACAGAAGATGACCATGTGACACCACAAAATGGCAACAGCTCTTCTCAGGAAAGGTTCTTTACTCTTCCGTGCTGTGACTCACTCCCCCAGGATGCACAGCACTGCCTATTATTTATGACTCAACGGTAGTTCAGAGCGCAGCTGGTAACTAGGATCTAAAATCTTGGGACAGTTTCGGGGACAGAGTGACAAGGGCTTAGAACAAGGAGACATGCTTAGCGTCTCATCTCCAATCAGCCCAGCCTCCATGGGAAGGGGAACATGAAATTTGACAAATGGCAAACCACCACATTTTTCCTTATTTGACTAAATAGTTGAACAAGCGTTTAAATATAGAACTTGTTGATCTGTGCACTGGCCTGGAATTCCTCTCATCCCAGCTTATTTCCATCTCCTAAGAGCTGTCTCGTCTGCACTGCCTGCTGTGTGGTCTGAGGCTCCACGCACTCACTGGAGAGTGCAAGCCAAAATGTGGAGGTCCGTAAGAGTGTGCCCTGTTTGTCCAATAAACCGTCCTGGAACCAGAGCCAATACCACGGATATCAGTTTAAATTCTCAAGTCTCCCCAGTTACGTCTGCTTTTACAGGATATCATTATGCTGCTTTTCCTTGGCTGAGGTTTGAAACTGTCTGGCCTAAACTAGTGTGTATAATCATGGGGTATTAGCAAATCTCACTTTGTTGAGGATAGTATATAATATAAATAGATCTATTTCTACCCCCAAAGGATAGAAATAACCTATACATCTTTTTTTAGCAAAGCCACTCAGAATACCTATCTAGAAGCTAATAAACTAATGCAGGAATAATTAATCTAAGGGAAGAGAAGCCCATGAGAAAAGAACTTAATGAATAACATGAGCTGACAGACGTACAACATCTTAAAATTCCAAAAAGGTTTCCACACAAATTCTTTCATTTAGTTCTTAGAGGAACATGAGAAGGAAATGTGTGAAGAGGAACCTGAGGCTGACGGGTTAAGTGTCAGAGGTGTTAGAACTGGGTTGGGAAGAGACAGCTTCAAATCTACATCCCCAATTCTTTCTATCACAGAATACTTGTCTCCCTCTTAGACTGACCTCAGCCTCTTTGAACGTCTCTTAGGTTGTTTATGTTATTTTATATGTTGGCAGTTCACAAAGTAAAATCTGTATTTATTACACTGAAATCATATTAAAAATAAATTTTAAGAAGGATCACTCACTATGTAAGCATCTTCAATGGTGAAACACCACATGCGTTGTAAAATACTTGAAAGTTTTCAATGTAATTTTAACTCTTAAGCATCCACTAAGACACTGGGGCAGTGTTCCTCCATACAGAGTAAAAACTGAAATAAGCTGCCGATGGGGGATCCAAGGACAACCGAGCATGAGATACTAAAGCATTTGGGTAGCTTATCTGAAGATCAACAATGCAAACACATGTCACAGAGCAGTCAGTGTGGGTAGGGACACAGTTTTTTCAACTGTGGCATAATTGAAATTTTGGCCCAGACAATTCTATGTGGAGGTGAGGTGGGGGTGGCGGGCTCTCTTTGGCATCATAGTGTGTTCAGGAGCATCCATGGCCTGTACCCACAACATGCCAGTGGCACTCCTCCCTGCTGGTGACAACCCAGTGAGTCATCAGACACTGCCAAAAGTCCCCTCTGGAGCAAAACCCTGGGGGTTGAGAACCACTGGGCTAGGGTTTAAGATAAACAACTAAGTTCAATGCAATAGCTTCATTATTTACAAAGAATAAGAAGAGGGCTCAAAGGACAGTAAAATCTATGTTGGTCCTCACCCAAGAATGCCCCATTTATTTAAGGACTACTTCCTAAACACTGAAGAAGGAAGTCTCTTTCTACTGAGATGGTTAAGATTGAAGGCAAATGACAATCTAAGTCCCAGAAAATAAGATCTAGCATGCTGTAACCCAAGAATACATTTGGGGAATGTATCCATAAAAATGGCACCAAAGTCAGTATAATCAACATTAGTACACTGATTAAGAGCTTGTACTCCAAAATCAGAAAGATGTAGGTTATCTGAAGTGTTACAATTGGCACTGTTAAATAATAAAAATATTATCTCTAAAAAAATAGTAGCAAAGATTAAACACAATCATGTTTTTAAGCTCTTGGCAGAAATCATCCCTCAATATAACAGATATGATTTTCTAACAAAAATACCCATATACTCATTCCTTCCTCCATTTCTAGGTAGCTCCTCTAGGCTAAGTTGGTAAGACCATGACCATTTCAAGTGGTAGATATAATAAGGTTTTCTAGTATTTGTGGTCCACTGCCTGTCTTTTTGGCTAAGCCAAAATGATCTGGCCAGTAGTGGCTGGTCTCGGCCAGCACAGTAGAATGAGGGTGAACAGCAGCCCAGTGCTATAAAGCAGCTCCAATTTCAGAGGCCTGAGGCCACCTGTCTTCAGAAACAGTGACTCATAGAGGTTTCCCAGGAGCAGACTCACCATAGCAGGTGCTGCCTTTCCAATATCCATCCTCCTTTCCCTCCTTAGAAGTAGAACCCTGGTTTGGCAGGGAGAGGAAATGTGCCTAGTTGACATAAAATTACTTTCCCTTGGTTCCTTTGAGAATAGGAACAGAAGACAGAAGACAGCAGTTAAGAGTGTAAACATTTGCAGCCAGGTTTCTGGGTCAAAAATCCCAGCTTTTCCTCTTCCTGGCTATGTGGCGTACACAGTCACATGACTCACTCCGCTTGGACAACACACTTAACCTCTTTGAGCCTCAATTTCCTCCTTAGTAAAATGCAACCATCCTCACAGGTTTATATTGAGAATGAAAGGAATTATACATTCGCTCTGTACTGGCACATATAGGCTCTCAATAAATACTATTTTATTCTCATTGTTATTGATAGATTGTGGCCATAGAAATTGATATGGGACTTCAAGAATGATTGGTAGAAAGGGGGCTGACTCCACTGAAAGTTCCCCTTTCCCTTTCCTGCCTCTTTTGCTTAGAATTCTGATAAGATGGCTAGAGTTTTAACCATGAAGTGACAACAAAGGTAGAAATACATGTTTAAGACAGTTGTGTTCATAGTGGCATTATTCACAAAAGCCAAAAGATAGACTCAAACTAAATGTCTATTGATGGATGAATGGATAAACAAAATGTGAGTTACATGTACAGCGAGATAGTGTTCAGCCTTGAAAAGGGAATTCTGACACTTAACAACATGGATGAACCTTGAGGACATGATGCTAAGTGAAATAAGCCAGTGACAAAAAGATAAATAATGTATGATTCCGCTTATATGAAGTATCTAGAAGAGTCAAATTCAGAGGAACAGAAAGCAGAATGGTGGTTGTTATGGGTCAGGGAGGGGAAATGGGTTTGGCATTGAAAGGATATAGTTTCGGTTGTGTGAGATGAAGAGGGTTCTGGGGGTGGACAGTAGTGATAGCTGCACAGCAATGTGAATGTGGTTAATGGCCCTGAACAGCACACTGGAAGGCGGTTAAGGTGGTAAATATCATGACTATTTTACCACAGTTAAAAAAAAAAATGAAAAACATAGTAAAGATGACTGAAGGGAGGCAGGGACTTTGCTGACCCTCTGAACCCACCATGCAAGCCTTGGACTGCCAATCTCCAGACTTGTTTTAGAGACAAATGAGCCCTATCTCGTTTAAACGACAGTTACTTGGGCCTGTGCTACAACCAAAACAATATTTTACAGATAAAATCATGGAGATAAGAAGGCAAGAAAGAGTATTTCATACATTTGGCTTTCCAAACAGAGAAAAGGAAAATATATTATTTGCAACATCTCTGTAAATGATCCCATCTTCACATCCATACTTCACTATTCAGCCCCCCAGGTCCCAGCAACTAATTTACTCCGAAAGACGTCACCCTCAAAGCCCATCCACGGTGGCCAACAGCCTTTCAAGAGCAGAACTAATTGAGACAACTGAAAATAACCACCCAAATGAAGCCTCCTCTCTTCAGGCCAACACTGCTACTCCTGCTGAAAGACTTTTAGTATGAAAATGAGAAGAAAACAACATTCCATGAGTCGGAAATGATTTGCATTTTCTCCTCATTGTTTCTGATGTTATTTGGGTATTCTACAGTTGGTGACTAGAGACGCCTTCATATACTCTCTTTTATTTTGGCTGTTAATAAGTGTTTTCTCTCTAAATTAGACAGCTGCCCATCAGCTGCATGTAGACACAACAGCAGAGGACACTTCTAAATGAAAAGGCATTTTCCCATTGTTGACCAGACTACCTGAAAATAGTAGGAGTATTCTGCTTTAGTGAATTACATAGTTGCCATTGCACGAGAAAAATATTGTTCAAAGAAATTTTGCCAGACTAAATAGATAGGGGTCTACTCTAAGAGTAAAATCATAAAATCTTTACAGTAAAGGTAATAAGACCCATATAGACAAAACTATATTTAAATATGGGACCTTTCCAAAAAAGAGTTCCATAGGGAAAATGTTACATACATTTTTCTCTATTTGTTCATTAAAATTGATAAGGCAGATCTAAAATCTTAGGAGTAACCTATTTAAAGATCGTAATGGTATCTATGACCAAACAATAGCTAACTAGCTTCATTTTCTACTTTTTAAAAGATAATACTTGGTTTATAATATTTTATTATTGAAAATATAAAAGAAATCAAAATTGTGTCACAGCAGGAAATACATCTAATTCTCTACTTTCATGGGAAATATATTTCTAGCAAGAAATCTAGTTGAAATGATTTTGAACGCAACAATGACTATAAAGTGCATAATACATAGAATGATTGATGATATTAAATACGTCTGTAAAAAATAATAAAAAGGTTTTAAAAATGATGCAGATAGGCAGAGCACAGCGAGGAACCCTTCAGAAAAGGCAACAAACTAAAAATAATGGGCACACGCTCAATATATCAATTTCAATAGTTTACATAAAGCATTAATGGTTTGAATGTATCCACAACTTTATATCCCCTTGGATAGAACATAGAAGATGAACAGTGTTGCCTTGAAACACAAGATATCTGTAAATTGCAGTTTATTCAAGGTTTTTTTTTAAGCTACAGGAATGGAGGCACACATGAATCTCGAGAAAATTGGTTCTGAGAAACACAGTCTGAAAATGTATGCAAGTATAGACTGAGGACTCCTACTTAAATGTCACAATTTTAAAAAAGGCTTTAAAGAAAAGTAATTTTAAAGCTGGCATTTTAAGGAAGCAAGCTATTTATCTGACCCAAGTACTTTTCTGGTTTTGTAAACATGAGAGAAAATTGGAAATAAGGTATTATCATAATTTAGAGCAGCTGATGTCATCGGGATCACACCTACTCTGGTCATATGCTCAGCAGTGACATACCTGCCAACACGTAGAGGAAAAGATAAAGCAGAGAGAAGGAAGGAGAAATCCTCTCACCACTGAAGGAAGTGATCCCATAGTCAACAAAACCAATCATTAAATTTGCTTCTCTTCCAAGTTATATTTTGGTAACAATTTACTTAAAAAAATTAATCCCTCATATTCTAATTTATGTAATTCTTTGTGAAAATCTGCAATTGGTATTAATGTGTCACTTAAAAGGTTATTGCTAGAAAATGTAGACATCTGGCAGGTTTTTTGTGTGTAGAGAGTATTGGAAAAAAAGAGCTTGCTTCTTAAAACAGGAAATAATATATGATATCCTTAACTTAGAACAAGAATTATGTCAAGAGATTCTGTCTGTACCGGCATCACACAGAAACACTAAAGTATACGATGTAAAATAGGTAACCATTCAAAATTGGTCCAGCGACATCTACTGATGCTAGTAATTCCTTTGCAGCCAAGGCCACAAGTCCTAGTGACTCCTCAGCAGAAACACTGTTGATCACATCCTTCTAATTAATAAAAGACACTCTTGTCTTGGCTTTAATGAGCATAATCTTCTGGTTTCCTTCTATCTGCAGCAGATAGATGCACCAAAAGCTTCCTATGTCACCAAAAGCTTCCACCACCCCACTCCCCACCCTAAGCTGCCCCCAATATTTGAAGGGTCCTCAGAGCTCTGGCCTTCCCTGCTCCTCCTTCCCTGCACCCACACATCCCAGACAGCCCTTCCATGAATACTACCATGGTTTCAAATGTCACTTTTTTTGTCTTGGACTTCAAATCTCTACAGCCCCTCTCCCTCAGCTGCTCACCAGCGACCCCTACTGGGTGTGTCACAGACAAGTGCAAGTCAGAGTCCCTGTGTCCCATTTTCTCCAAATACCATGTTCCTCCAGGGTTTTCTAGTCAGTGTAGCACTATCAATCCAGTTCATCAGGCCAAAACTGTAGGAATTATTTCTTAATGTTTTTTCTCTCTCATTTTTTACATCACCAGGACCTCTAGATTCCTCCGGAGAAACACATATCATATCTCTGTCCCCAAGGCCACCACCATGGCTGGTCATCATTTTTCTAACAGCTGCCCAGTGGAGTTCCTGGCACACCCTGTGGGCCCGCTCTTTAGTCCACACACTGCTGTTGAAGCCATCTTTTAATTTTCCAAAAAATGTAAATTTATCAAGCCATTCTCTTCAATGGCTTCTCTTTGTTCTTAACATCAGGTACAAACTATACCATGAGTCCATTATGAGCGGCCACCTGCCTCCCTAACAGCTCCTCCCCCCCATCTTCTCCCCACCCAACCTCAGCCCAGCCTTGCAAACCTACAGCATTTCTGCCACCTAAATAGTATTTTTCAACTGGGCATTGCAACCCATTGAGAACATAAAATTGATTTGGTAGGACTCACCTGGCATTTTCAAAAAAAGTGAATTACAGAATAATAATAGTAACATCAAGAGCAGCTAACATTTACATAGTGCTTTCTTTCTTTGTATGAGGAGGAGTTCTAAGGTGCTTTGTACATATCACTAATTCACTTTAGCTTCAAAACAATGGTGTGAGGCAGGTACCACTCTTATCCATACTTTACAACTGAGAAAAGTAAAGCACAAAGAGGTTAGTTAACTTGCTCCAAACACAAGGCTGGTGAGTGTACAGCTGGGATTTGGACCCAGGTGATCTAACTTCAGAGTCCAGGCTCTTAACCACCACCCGCTGTTGCCTGCCAGCAAGGCACATCACAGCACACTACATAGAGGAAGGGCAAGTATTAACTCGGTGAAGGGTTTGTCTCAGTTGCTTGTGTGTGTGCGTCCTCTGGGTTGCAAGGTAAAATAGGTTTCTTACTGAGGATCATGTCAAGATCCCGAGTCCCACTGATACAAAATGCTCCTTTCCCCCAAAACCCCCTTGAAAAAGAGAACTCAAAGCACCTTTTGGATTTCGTTATAATGCCATCTTCTGGAGGGAGATATTCTGACTCCTAGTCTGGGCTGGGCACACTCGCCCGAAGTCCCCCCTCCACAAGGGCCACCGTGGTGCTGCCTCATCTTCTCAGTTACACCCAAATCCCTGGCACCCAGGATGGTGCCCAGCATACAGCAGACCTCCAGTGAACACTTGTCAAATGTATAAATGAATGGCTTTACTTCAAAATTACTAAGAAATCACATATACTCCATAACCAGCCTTGAAAAAACTCCACTTGCTCACCACTAGAAACGATTTTGCCAGGTGAGCAGTGAAACCTTCAGAAGTTACCTCACTCCCCTGGTTATTCTTTGCGTAAGGCATGTGGGTGCATGTTTTCCTGGGCTTGCCTCAGAGCACATACTACCACAGCTGGCAGGGTGAGAGAAGTGGGGACCGGATATGGTGGGAGAAGGAAGCGGTTCCCTGGAGCAGTGATCAGGGCCAGGAGCCCACACCTGGCCCACCTCAGGAAACCAGCCCTTCCTGTCAGGAGCACCCATGCAGGACATGCACAGTGTCAGGCTACACTTCACAGGCTGCAGACATCCTTGGTTCCAGATCTGTGCCTCTCACCTGCCAATTTGCAGAGGAGCAGTGAAAGTTCATCTTTAATAGGATACTTATCATTAAGTGCTGAATATGATTCCCCATCAGGAGATTTACTGCTCATTTGCAAATACACTTACCTGAATGTTGGGATGCATCAAACCAAATTTATTTTCAGGCAATCACCTTTCCCCCAGTGTGGCTAGGACAACTCAGGCGTATAGTACACAACATTCTACGTCAATGATTATCAGTGCTTTGCCACTATGCTCTAAGCATCTGGCTGTTGCTATGTTCTAGAAAGGTCACCAAAGGAAAATGTCCATCCTGTTAGAATACCTTTCTACAGTGGGTCCAAAGTTTACTTTCTTAAAACTTGCAGAATCGACCTAAGATTAAATTGATGCTATCATTTCCTCAAAAAAAAAAAAAAAAAAAAAAATTAACACTATACCCTAAAAAGAAATACAAGAAAGAAAAGAAAAGAAAACTGAAATTCTAGTAAACCTGGGATGCTTTCCTAATGACTAAAGTAGTTATAAAAGCAGGGACTAGATAAAAGATTATTTTTCTACAAGCAGCAGTGGAAATGTGCCAAGGCCAGGTATGAGGATCAAGACAGACACAATGCAGGTGCCTGAGAGGCAGGCAGCCCCGAGCCTGACTTGTCTCCCAAGAGGAAGGGCCCTAAAGGCTGAGCCATGGTCTCTGGCACATCCAAGGATCTGGCAAGTTTGCTGATCCAGGTGGCACTGACGGGGCATGGGAGAAAGTGACAGAAAGTACAACACATCAGAAGATTCGCAGAGGAAATGAAGACTGTGAAAACATTCTGAGAAAAAGAATGGCCTCATGATTATTTTAACAAGGATAAAAGGAAAGAAACAGCAGCAGTAGAGCAAGATCTGAGATACAAGAAGGTATACAGTAAGGGGAAAATGAGGGAAAAACCAGTAAAGGACTTTAAGCATTTATAGGACTATATGGCCATCTTGAAAGAAGAGAGCAGGGACAAAGCTAACCTTTTTTTTTTTTTTTTTAACTCATCACTAATATTCAGGATACAATATAGACAGGTTTGAGGGTCAGGTGTGGGGGAAGAAATGTGGCAACTAGTAATTTTTAAATTAACAGTAAAATTCCTAAGTCCTTAAGAATTATTTTGGGAGAGAAAGGACCATAGACAGAGGATGCTAAGAAATCAAATAGGAACAAAAATTAAAAGTCATGCTTAAAGGATACTAACTTCCACATTTCCCAGTTATCAACAGGAATCTCTATTTTTTCATAACTACCATAGCAATGCCACTTCACATGATTAACCTCATAGCAATCTTGGCTCTCATACAGGGCTTTAGGGCAGCAGAACACATTGGAAGAGACTAAGAAGGGTGAGGTGGTCCAGCAGAGTGGGTAGGAACATGGCCCTAGGGGTGGACCAATGTTCAAATTTAGTGTTGCTCTACTTTGGCCATCATTACCTCCCTGAAACTTTGTGTTCAGTTTATCCATAAAATGGAACTAAAAAGAGCACCTACCCTACAGGGATATTAATGAAGATTAAATGGGTCATAGAAATAATGTTCTTAGCAGACTGTCCACCAATATCAACATTCTATGAATGCTAAGTGCTAGCCAGAGTACTGGTGAAAGTACAACACATGAGGAATGCCTTTTCTCTTTAGGGAAGTCCTAATGACCAGCATGTTACCCAACAAAATCAGAAACATGTGCCAAGAGGAGATAAAGGGTAACTCTCTTAAGAGTTAGAAACAGAAGAGTAGAAACAGAGAAACCTTTATACAAGAAGTAGGGATATTACGCGGTTAGCGTCAGTTCAGTTCAAAGTCCCTGTTCCTTTGGACAGAGAATTGTAAACTTGTTCTTTTATTTGCTTTTTTTTTTAAGGACTGAAATTGTTATGTAAACCAGAGAGAGAGAGCATTTTCACACAGAAGAGATGTAAGTTATAATATAAATATTCAAGGTGGTATTGAAGGAGAAACTAATGAGGTACAGTTGTCCCCACCCCCAAACTACACTTAAAGTAAGACTCAGGAACATCCCAGGCCCCTGGAGCGGCTGGGCCCTCAGTGCTCAGCTAAGGGTCCTCCCTCTAGGGCAGGTAGGGAAAAGAGAAAACTCCAGAGTGCCATCTACGGGTGGTGGCACCTGCAGGTGACAAGGCCTGTAAACCGATGTGGGCGTGGTCTTCAGAAGGGAGGGGGCCTTTCATCAGCTCATTCTCTGCAGCTGTTGCTTGGGAAGCTGGTGAAGAGGAAAGCGAGGGTTCTGACTTCCGTTAGGGACAGAATCTTACAGCATCTCCTGAGCTTGACATTTTAAGGTTTAGGAAGGCATTAATAGAGCAAGTTTAGCATTTGCTCCTTGCTTGCTTGCATCTGTGACCCCTCCACTATACAACCCAAAGCCTGAAGGTTGGGGACTCTTGGCATGAAGGATTTAATTTGGAAATTGTATCTTTTTTAAAGTCTGATGTAACAGATAATACTTAAATCATTGATAGCTACTAAGAGCAGGGAAAATGGTAACTTGAACAATAAACCAAAGGACATGATGTAGAGCGTGAAAAGGCCTGCTCTCTGGGGACTGTTTGCTCAGTTACAGGCAGGCTTCAGAAGTGACATCATCTTCCAAAGATGGGAGCAAACACCAGCACTGCCCTGGTGTGACCGCTTGTCAGAAATCGCAGAATTACTCCAGGTAGAAATTCCTCACATATACTGTCACCACTTACATTAGGAACTTTATTTATTAATTCATTCGGCAAACACATCTGAGTCTGGATTTCACCAGAAGCAGATCCTGAGACAAGGATTCGGGGCAGTGGGATAAGGGAATGGTAGGGAGTGGAGACGTGACTGGGGGAGGGAGGAAAAGCAGCCCAAAAAGAGTGTTCTCAAGCCAGTTACAACTGTGGCCCAGGAAGCTCAAGCCTGAAGCAAACCCTGGGAGCAGGTTGGGAGGGGCTGCTTGGCCTTCCCACCTGGACCGTGCACAGGAATCTCTAAGGCTGTTGGGCTGCAGATTCTGATGGCAAGAGGTCTGGGCTGGGCCTAGGATTCTGCATTTCCAACAGGTTTCCAGGTCCTGCTGCGCTCCAGGTCTGAGGACCACACGGCCTGCACGTTATAACCGTACGGGCCACAGGGAGAGGAGTGCTTTCACAGTGGCTTCGTGGGTCATTGGCTGATGGCTGCTCTGAGGCAGTGTTACTGCAAGGGCTTTTCTGGCGGTCCTGCACAAAGAAGAGCTTCCTTGCATGGCCTGAGAGGTCTCAGGCATAGAGGCAGAGCTGGGCTGGAGGTTGGAGGAAGTGCTGAGGGCATACGGGCGACCTGGCATCTGTTGCACTAACTGTGCACCAGGCTGTCTGCTTGGGACATAGAGAAAAAGGGTTCCCAATCCTTGATGGCTGTCAACCAATGATTAAACCAAGTGTGACACATCAGGTATTAGGTGGTGGTAAGTGCAAAGGAAAAAAGTAATGCCAAAAAGTGGGAAAGGAAGTGTCATGGTGGGAGGGAGTGATGTTTGTAAGGTTGGCCCATTCCCCCGAAAGCTGACCTTCGTCAACCTGTGGGTATCTGAGAACAGATTGTTTTGGGTAGAGAGATGAGCAAGGACAAAGACTCGAGTGGACCTGGCAGTGGAGGGAAGAGAGGCCAGTGCAGCTGGAGGAATCTTAGCAAAGGCCAAGAGGAGAAGGAAAGAGTTCAGAGAGGCTGAGGGTGGAAGGCAAGTCCTAGAGGGCCCAAAGGTGACTCTAAAGATTTTGACCTTTCCTCTGTATGACATGGAAGGCTGCTGGGGGATGAGCAGAGGAAGGCAAGGACATGACTTCTCTCTGCAGTATTGAGAATGTATCGTAAAGAAGCAAGGGGGAAGCAGGAAAAGTGTTGGGGGGTGGGGAATGCAGGAGGCAGAGGATGTGGGTACTGAAAAATACCGGGGTTTTATAGAAATTATAGGCCAAAAGGGCTTTTGCTTTTGTACATCAAAACTGGATGTGGAATGTAAGGAAAACCTAAGAGTCAAGGATTACTTGAAGGTTTTGGACCTAACCAAGTGAAAAAACACAGCTGCTATTATCTGAGAGGGGAAGACTGAGAGGAACAGTTCCAGACACTATTTGGACTGAGTTGGGATCATGTCAAGTGTCGACGGTCAAGTAAGCACATGAAGAAGATGTAAGACCCATAAATCTAGAGTTCAAAGAAGATGCCCAGACAGGAAATGTGAATCTGGGCGTCATCTGCCCATAGACTGTATTTAGAGTCCAGAGGCTCTGTTTCTTAAGCATATAAAAACTCTGTGTTAATGAAAAGAGAAAAAGAGAATAGAGATAAGACCTGAGTTTGGGGGCACTCCAATATCTGGAGGGCAGAGCATGGCACAGGACTGGCAGAGGGGATGGAACTAGAGTGGGCAGAAAGGAAGGCAGAGAGCCCAGCAAGGGTGAGCTCAAAGAAGAGCAACAGTCAACGTGCCAGGTGCTGTGGGCGGACCAAGGTGAGGTGACGATGCACAGGGAAGACTCACCAATGAGGAGGCCCTTGGTGACATACAAGAGAAAGGCTGTGGAGCCAAGGGGGATGAGGCTTCACCAAAGGGAGTTTAAGGCAGAACAGGAAAATGGAGACAACAAATACAAACTTATCAAAGGGTTTGTTATGATGCATCAGAGAGAAATGAGGTAGTAGTTGAAAGAGTAGGGAGGTTAAGGTGGACTTTCCTCTAAGATGGAGGAAATAACAGCAGAGTGTGGGACAAAGTGAATGATCCAGTAGAGGAGGATTACCCATCATAGGGATTACCCTATGATGATGCCGGAGAGGGAGGGTGTTGCTAGAGCAATGTGCCAGAACGAGCAAGAGAGGATCGGAACGGCTCTACGGGTATTGGCCTTAGCTTAAAGCACATCCATTCTAAAAAGCAAAGAAGTAGAAAGGTTAACAGGACACATGGCTATTTGACTATGATATGAAATTTAATCCAACTTTAGTCTTTTGTTTCTGAATTGGCTATTATTAAACAGGTCACAGGAAAGCCATCTAACATTCAATTATGTAAGAGGTCACTTCCCCAGTGAATTTGTTAAAAGAGTATTTGAAAGAGTGAAACAATTATCTTTATATGATAATTTGTGGCTTGACAAAAATATATTTAGGAATACCAGGCACTTGGACCCATTATATTTAATGTGACAGATATAGAACCTCTAATGGTAAACAAATAAAAACATTCAGAAAGAATATTTCCAATATATGTTGCAGTAAATGTCATTAGCCTGGCCTGTCTTCCAGTACATTTTTCAATGGTGTGATAGTTTTTATTTACCCTGTGTTATTAGAGAGCGAATAGTCACTAGCCTTCAATTTTCACATCAATTGCAGAGAAAAAGATTCCATTTTCTACACCGTCTGGAATTGAAATTGACTTAGCATCTCAGAACTGTCAAAAATTTCTTTTACGAAAAGGTTTGCTTTACGGAGACTATAAAGTAGGTGTCATCCTTGACACTCGTGTTCTATATTCATGCCACAGGTCTGTGGAAAAGAAGCGTTAAAGAACATCAGAAAAGGTCTCAGAAAGGCCTCGCCGTCATGCTTGGTGCCTCCTCTGGCTTCCTCGCAGTCAACTGCAGTGCTGTCGATGTCAGAGGTTCTCTATTTAAAACTGCTAACAAGAAAGAGAAGAATTCTAGAAGAATATGAGATCAGCTACCCTAGAACTTGTCTCTGCTAACAGGTCCATCTGACACTTATTTTCCTGTGTTAAAAACGGGAATCTCTGTTTCCATTCAAATGAGAAGCATACATTAAGTCCTTGGGATTTACAAATTCGAAACTTATTCCGAGGAATCCCCCCAGCATGTGTACTCATACAACGGGGCTGGTCTCTGTCCTGCTAACAAACAGGAAAACAAGTAAAATTATGCAAACTCTATCTTTTTGAGTTCTTTTTTTTTTCTTTCTATTACAAAGTCCTGTGCCTGCATTTCATAAAGATGGGCAGACTTTTCCACAGGTGCAATTTAACTGCATTCCCTAAATCGCCAGCAGTTTATACAGAATGCCATTTAATTTTACCAATGTGAAACTCGTCGCATTAATCCGCAGGGCAATTAGGCCTGAGCCATAAAAATCTACGAGCCTCGATATTTCCGACATGAACAAATAAACACTGTTATGGGTGCCTCCTTTCTGTAGTACAGGTGAGGGCTTTTGCCTGGAGGGTCTCGGGGTGAGGCCGGACTGCAGCTGCTACCAAGTCTGAGCACAGTTCTGTCCTCACAGGCACACACCTCAACTCTCAACACCCTTTATTAAATGGTTCTCTGTTTCTTCATCACATTTATTTTTAAGTGGGATACAATTCCAACATTCGCAGAGAATAAAGCTAACTAGGTGGAGTCTTATCTGCAATTTTGAAGATGTGAAGAATGGAGAGATTGTCAGTTAAGGCTTCTTATAAGCAGAAAACTTCATTCTAAAGTATGGACAGTCTCAGATCAACCTGCACGTTGACAGAGCTGTGATTACATCACTTGGTCAGGCAGACTCTTGCCAGAAACATTTTTATAAAGGAGTGTGTGCTCTCAACTCCCTGTGGTCTCGGCAAATCTCAGAATTACTATTTGCCAAAGTATCTCTACTTTTCTCCAGGAAGGACTTGCTGGTTCAGCCACCCCCAAGCACAGATAAGGGAAGCACAGATATTGTCCTAACCCCCATTGTTTATTTAAACCCTGTAACCCACAAAGGGACTAAAAAGTACCTTGCAAACTGGCAATTTGGTCATCAACTGATGGGTGACAATCCCAACCCACACACCTCACTACCCTCGGACTGCTAACCCACCACCTGCATGTGTCCTTAGCCACCGTGTTGTTTAAGAAATCAAACTAGTACGTTACATCATCTTGAAAGCAGATTCCAACATCTGATTGGTGTGTGCTGATGATTTCTGAATACGCCAGCAGCTAGACTATGGTTTTCCGCTATGAAAAGGGGCTAATACAAATGATAAGAAAAAACACTCTCTGCCTTTTCAAGCAGTAATTTAAACCCCCAAGCTTGAAATCAAGATGAAAAAGTTCCAAATTGATTAATATGGAAATTACTAAACCATCAAAACTGCTGATGTCGTAAACAAAATTCGTCAACAGCCACTAAGAATTCATTAAAAGTAAATTTATTGTTTGCTTTAAAAATCGACTGTGCAATATGTGCTTCTCAAAGACCTTTTTGAATCTGGTTTGTTGTTCATCTCTTCTCAGGCTTCAGTTTGGCAAGGCTAAATGAGAAACACGGTATAGACAACACAGTTAGTAAGTACAGGTAAGGGAAGCAACAACAATTCCTGTTTGTTATTCTCCCAAAGCCTAAAGAGTGTAATCCAAACTACAACATTAAGTTTTAAAATCTGATCATGTTCTTTGTGTTCGGAAAACTACCATATTCTAAAAGGGGAAAGAGAGCAGTGTATCTGATTTCAACCAAACAAGGTTTCAAACTAAATTACCGATTTCCTCTAACAGAACTGAATAAAACAATGCTGCAGGGACACAGGTAATCATTTTAAACGTAATTGGAGGATTCAATTTTAATGGTAATATTGCAACATTACTTTGGCTTTAGCCTTCCATAGTGATAGGTTCTCAGCTCTCACATATGGACAAAAGCACAAAATAAATCTAAGCGGTACAGAGTAAGGTCAAGTCTAAGAACCTTTAGTTTTAGCGTACACACAATTCCACGACACTCAAAAGAAAACAAGTCTAATCTTTCAGGCAAAGCAATATCAAATCGTACTTGAGGGCTGGAAAAAAGGACAACACATAGTTTTTCATACTTACTATCTGAGAATATTGTCCTAATATGGGGTTTTATTATCTTGTGGATTATTTCCATTTAAAGATGGAAACTAAGGCAAAAGCATGTTGCTGAACAATGCTGTGGCTTTTCTTTAAAAATGAACACATTTAAAATATTACATAACAGATCTCTCCCCTTCTAAAGGACAGAGTTGGTTCCTTCCCTCTTTAGTGACTATTTCATAGAATTGCAGAATTCTCAAAAATATCTTGGAATAAATATTCACTTTGAATAGCCAAGTATCTGAGAATCAAACATAAACAAAGAGTCAAAATGCTGGACCTCCCTCTGCTCTGTACTTTGCACAATGATTACATTGACAAGTCATGTTTACCTATTTTAGTAAGCACACTCAGGTTTCTTAGCTACAAAGCCATTTTAATTAAGGCAACAGGAGGTCCTTATGTGCAAAAGAAGATGTAGCATATATAAGGAGAATCATACAAACATAAAACACTTTACATTTGTTATGCAAATTCACATAGATTTGAATTCGCGATTTAAAACTTACATTAAGACAGCTTTTGCACTCCATATAGTCCATAATTTAGAAACAGAAGATTGATTTATATGATTCATAACGTTCTTTACTAGAGCTGTTTATCAATAATTAAACCATCTTTGGGACCACCATTCCGTGTGTGAAAACCATGACATCTGTTTATCCCGATAAAAGTACTTATTCAATGTGCATGGTTTCCTCTGGTGCCGTTTTAAAAATAGGGTCCATATTTTTGGCCCTCATCAAATTTGACCTCAAATCACAGACAATTTATAGGGATAGGCATACAGTATGTGTGTTTGCAGGGACCATGGAGGGAGATGGTTGGGAGAAGAGCCCATGAGCCTGTTTTTGAAGGAAAACATATTATTACTTTTTCAAGCAACTAAAGAGAAAAAGTTTATATGCCTAGAAAGCTAGACTCCCAGTATCTAATGTCCCTGCCCCTTAGCTCTTTCTTTGTTATCTGAACCAAAAAAACAGAAACAAAATCATAACAATAAACACACAAATGCACACGCACATCTCTGCTTTGTACTTCAGGCCTACAGTGGGCAGCCGCACTTGAAAGTCCTTACAAACTCTTCTAAGAAATGTATATGCACATACACATTTTGCTTAAGCTATTTAAAAGCAATACTGCAAAGGAAATCACACGCTATTTCCTTAAGAGAACAAAAAGAAAGGAAGAGACTAATTTTAAATCCGGACTATATTCCCCTATGTTATTTTAAAAAAGAAAATTCTATGTAAGAATCAACCTGAGAATGTATTAGTCTCAAAAGGATTCAATAAGTATGGAAGGTAGTTACAAAATATTTTGAAAAATCTAACAATCCTTTACGAGTCTTCTCTAATTATTAAAACATAAAATAATGGTATGAAGGAAGGATTAAGAGCCAATTGTCAGACAAAAAGCTTATTTTATGTTTAATAAATTATTCTCAGAGCATTTTGAAGAAGTGTTTGGCAAGCTTCAGCCACTTTCCCAAGGATGGAAGCAATGGTTTGCAACCAAATGGAAGACAGCCATGTTCGAGGAAACCAGACATGATACTGAGACTCTGCTTGAGATATATTCCATTCTTCACTTGGTGGTGTGTTGATCTCCTAGGAGAAGTAACTCTGTTTTGTGGAACTTGTACATTTCCATGGTATGGCTGATTTTAAACTGGCAACACAATGTCGTAAAGGTGGAGCTGGGGAAAGCTGTTTATGCACCAGCATAAAGTGTTAGCACCATGACAGTGCAAAAGGGGTAGATAACCTTGAAAGCAGAGATCATGATAAAATGTGATAACATAATTAGGAAGTGGTGAATTCTGAGTATTGCTTTTGATTTTTATGAAACTTATTTAATTTTTATAATGGCTGTGTTTGGCAAAATTTCTAAACATTGAGCCACTGGTTCTCACAAGCCAACATGGGTGGATTCTAGCAAACCATTGATTCTACGTTCCCAGAAAGGTATGAATATAGTGATTTTCTTTAATAGCTGCTCTTAAACACTGGGAGAATACAAGCTTATTTTTTAGTAAAACAAAAAACAAATTAAACAAACAAAAAAAACCTTTAGCTCCTGTACCTAACCAGAGAAGTTGGTTTTTGAAAATATGCAGGCCTTTGAAATTACAAATGGGTCAACTTCTTAATCACAAAGCTGGCTCTCACTACAGGTTGCAGGTATAATGTACAGAATTTGATCTAGAGAAAACATCATATAGTATTTTACAGAACTTTTAGCAAAAAGGTGGTTGTTGGGTTACTAGCCAAGATCTCTTTGAAACATACATGTCCCCAGGCCCTCACACTCTCCACTCCTCTGGCCGCAAAAGGAAAACATCTACCAAATGGCCTCTCTTATTCTGGAGTTGTATGTTACGGAAAAAAATAATTTGTAATGAAATAATTTATAACATATTTTATAAAAACAAACCAGAAATTTTCTTATTTTTTATTCCACAAGAAGAACAGATCACTAGGTCTACCTAAGAACTGTTGGCTGATGAAGGAAAACTAACAAGCCATTGGCTTTCAGTGAGACTTCAGGAGGGCACTTGGATGAGACTGCACTACTTGTTGAATGTGTAAGTCTCCGGGAGATACCCTCCCCTTTCGTATTCTCTCATTTAAAGAAGACAGTAACATATATTCCTTAAATTTTAAAGGATGGGCAATGGTCTTCTGTCTGTGCATTAGGTAGGGGCCAGCCTCGGAGCCGTCAGTTTGCATATACAAAAGGAAACACTCCCTGGCTAACATAGAAACTGAAATAAAGTGGTAGTTAGAGCAATTTCATTCTGTAAGTATTCTTGGACATGGAATATAATGAAGAAAGATGATCTGACTGAAAACACATTCAGGAGTAGTATATAAACAAGAAAAACTCTAATGTAAAACTATGAGAACCCCAGTGTCCTGAAGCATCGGAGATGGAAATCTCATTGTATTTAGATTAAAGCTAATGTGGCTAACAGCCCAGGCTTTGTGTTACCTACCTCTATAGTTACTTCTTTCAGGCACTCGATTTAATCAGACGTGTACAGAGCACATCTGTTGTGTGGTGTGGCCTGCAGGCTGTGCCCTGAGTCCTCAACTTTGCAGGCTTGACATATCTTTAACTCCTTGAGTTATTGAGGTCAACCTCAGGATCATAAATCAAGAAATTCCATGAAAATAAAAATTCTTGTTCCCATTTTGCAATTAAAAAAAAGTTAAAAGGAAGGGATTCCTAATACAGGGTAACTGCTTTTTGAAGAGTCAAGTGGCTCTGCTGTATGTTTTCAATTTCAAACCATCATCTTGATATGTTTAGGGGCTTAATTTATGGAACAATCAAGCAATCTTTATATTTAACATTAAATGCCTGAATATTATAAATCACCTTAGATGAACATTTATGGGGGAGTTTCAGTACAACTTCTGAACAACTTGTCACTTTTACTGTGTAACAATGATTTGTAAAAAAACGATATGCTAAGTAATCCCAGAGTATAATTTAGGGACACAAAAACAACTGTCAGGAAACAGCCAGAGACTACATTTAATGAAATCTTTACAGACTGAAGTAATAAGTATTAAATTAATCAACACAGCTTAATTGAAGCTCTATTTGCAACATTTTTTATTAGACTTGTTATTAATGAACCTTTAAATGCTACCACTAACTTGAGTTCTATGTTAAATTTAAATAATGAACCATTGTTCACACACACAAAAGAACAAACACTGCTTTAATAGCCCTTTGTCTCCATGGGGCTTTTACTCTTCTGCATAGCTAAAATGAAGACTCGTCCTTTCTTCCTTTCAACAGTTATTTACATGGTTGGCAAGATCTCATCTTTAAGGCTGCTAAAACGGTCTGAAATAACTAAAGCAAAATTCTGTACAAATTACAAGTATAATAGCGAAGACTGAAAATGAGAAAAGATTTGTGGTGGACCTCAGAGATAATGTTTGCAAGTCTGTGCTTCTCAAATTTAGTATTAACCTCACACTCACGTATGTTTAGCGACCATCTGTTTTGGGTTGTTGAAGACTTACCTGAACATGTCTCCCAAGCCCTTCAGCATGCCCTTCTTGGCTTTCATTTTGTCTTTATCCTTGTCTCTATCTTTCTTCTTCTCTTTTCCAGCTTTATCTTTTCTCCTATCCATCTTATCGCCTTTCTCTTGGTTTCCATTCATGTGTCTCTCCAAAGAATGCGAAGGCTGATCACTGGCAGTGGATACAGACTCTCTCCCTGATCTTGAACTTTCTTCTGTGTCTTCTTCCACTTGGAAGAGAAACAAACAAACACACAAACAAGGATAAGGAATACAGTGAACCAAAAGAACAAAGAGAAGGAAGCTAAAATACATGGGAAGATATTGCTTTCCCACATTTTCTACTGCTGTACAGCCTGCTATCAACCTGGACTGCAATGCTATTTACTTTTTTTTTTTTCACTTTTTATTTATTGAAATAATCTCTACACCCAACTCACAGGCTCGAACTCACTACCCCCAAGATCAAGTGTCACATGCTCTTCCAGCTGAGCCAGCCAGGCGCCCTTATGCTATTGGCTTGTGAGGAGAATGAGAACAGAACATGTGATGTGGATGATTACCATGCACAGGGTATTCCTATGTGAAGATCATGTGCCAACAGAAAGAGAGAAGCCGCTTCTGGCCAGATGCTGATTCACTTGGGGTAACCTCCTCCTTGATATGCAGCATGCAAGCTGGAGGGATTAGTAGGCCCTTGGCACACAGCATAGACCCCTCTGGGTCCTGTGGGCTGGATTTGCAAAATGCAAAGAAAACAAGCAGTTCCTCAAGTGCTTCCTTTCCTCATGGGGACAGATAAGGTAGATCTAATCTGGCCCCTCATTAATTTGTGAAACTGTGCCATTCGCTAGTAAGCACACCAATTTCAGCACAAAGACTTCTTTCTTCAGGCTCCCAAATATGTCCGTTTGTGATTTCTGAACAGAGAAGACTGATCTTTACAGTTTTTGGAGCTTCTCCTTATATTGTCATCAAATAAGATCAACATCATAAGCAAATGCAATTATATCTTCTAATCCTAAATAACTCTTCATGTCCATCTACAAAGGTGGGTAAAGTCAGGAAAATGTGAAAATCAATAACCTCACACTCCCCTGAAGTTTGCAGATACAAAATTTACTTAGTGATAATAATATTCCATTCTTTGAACCAGCACTTAATAAGCGTATGGTCCAAGGGAACTTCAATACCCCAAACTTTTTTTTTTTTTAAATTTATTTTAGGAAGGCTCCATGCCCAACATGGGGCTTGAACTCATGACCCTGATATTGAGAGTCACGTCCTGTACTGACTGAGCCAGCCAGGCATCCTGCTACCCTGAACCTTTTAATTTGAAAGAATGACAAGAAAACAAGAGTAGGTTTCCACCTAGCAAAAGAATTTTGAGAATTTCTCTATTAAAAAACAAATGTATATACTAACAGCCACTATCATAAATCTTTTCTGAGATTGGTTGCCTAAGATTTTCTTCCAAATATCATAACAATGATTGGGGATTCAGATTGCCCCTTGACTTCTGAGGTCATTTTATTCTTGTATATCAACAAATAAAACGTGAATCGACGTTTTTGAGCTTCTTCTAACACAGAACCAAATAGAACAGTTAAGCCTCTTCTCAATATTTCACAAAGAACTGACCTCTAAGACAAGTAAATGTATCTTCAAGTGAAATTCACGAAGTCTAGCTTCTCCACCACAAAGGGACAATTCAGTTAGTAATAGACAATATGAAAGTATAATAAGACCAGTTAAAACAAACTCAGTATTCTGCTATTAAACCATCACAAATCTGAGAAGTGACTATCAATAATGGCATGACCACTGCAAAGTGATAAAGTTTTTTTTTTTTTTAAATGCCAGAGCTACTTAGGATAATACCAAAAAAAAAAAAAAGTGTCCAATTCCTTTTGTTAACACATTTAGTTAGCCATGAGCCAACAGGGGCACATGGGTGGTGCAGTGGGTTAAACACTGACTTTGGCTCAGGTCATGATCTCGTAGTTGGTGAGTTCAAGCTCTGTGTCAGGCTCTGTGCTGACAGCTCAGAACCTGGAGCCTGCTTCAGATTCTGTGTCTCCTCTCTCTCCCTGCCCCTCCCCTGCTCATGTTCTGTCTCTCTCTCAAAAATAAATATAAACATTAAAAAATTAAAAAAAAAAAAACAAAAAAACATGAGCCAACATATTTCTCATCCCAGCAGGTCATGCCTTAGTACAGCTAAAGAATAAAAGCATCACCATGTCTAAATCCGGAAGGTACTTTGGAGGTCATTTAGACCAACATCTTCCATTTCTTGCTGAGGAAACAGAAAGGTTTGGGACCAGCACAGTCCCACTCTGGGGCTCTTCCTAGTCTCATGTCCCATACGGTTGTACTTCAGCAAGACTTTCATGCATTTCTTTCATCAGCTCTGTTTGTGATTGCTCAATTCCATGCTTCATACAACACATGTCGAGGTCATCTATCACCCACTCACTACACAGTCTGTCCAGAAGATAATTCCAGCAGTCAGCATTGTATTTCAGAAACCTATTGTCAATCCTGTGTATTCATTTAATGCTGTGACTTGTGGCTCATGTTGATGAAATCAATCAAGAACCTAGATCAAACGTACACAAACTCTAGGACTGATTAGCAACCATGAAACTGATTTTAGAAAGGTCTGCCTCCTTCTGCACTGGGTTATCTGAATTGTGAACCATTCTCCTGCTCCAAAGGACATTGGTAATTTTTTTTTTATTTGCTTTTCTTCCTGTTGGTTAATTAATATATAAATGGGAATGGTACAGATTTGATAAAGGATGCCAATTACAACTTTCAGATGGGCATTGCTAGTTAATGCTTTACAGTATTTCAGTATGCTCTATTTACAGTATGCTTTCAGTAGCCTTACAAATAAATGCTGAGTTAAGGCTGTAATTGTTTTGGTCTACACAGAGCAGGGAAAGAATATCCTGGTCAATTAGCCCAATGACTTGCTGATTATATGCAGCCTTTCCAAATGTGACTCTCCCAAAAGAATATAAATATAACTTTAGCAGGCTTAAAGCATCTTGTCACACACCCTTACACTTGGCTCTGTTGTACCTGATTGCCAACTGCTGTTTCAACCCTTTGGGAAACAGGTGTGGCCTTAACTTTGAGATAATCGTCCAAACCATTATAAAACAATTCTCAGAAGTTCTCAGGAACTATAAAACCCAAGTTTATTGGTATACTCAACAAAGATAAATGGGTGCTAGTGAATTTTCTAAAATTCCTAACATCCAAAACTCCTTTTATGCATACTTGCATAACTCTTTGTACAAACTTTTATTATTGTACTTCCCATCTGACATGATTACAAGTCTGCCTCTCATTCTCTAACTTCTTCTAAAATGAGGACTGCCTGGCAGAGAGCAGCTGCTCATAAGAGGTGGTTCAGATGAAAGACTACCAGTAAACCTGACTCATGACTTTATCCCAACTGAAGTTTTCTCCAGTCTCTGGGTATCACTGTTCTTCGAGTTGCAGAACAATACCTATTTTCCTCCGATCAAGCCTGACAAAACTAGCCACACCCCAACTACGGCAATGTCGGGAAGGCCCACTAGACTTGGTTTTGCTCTAATCAGTTTGTACTATTTTTCATGTGATTACTGTTAGTGCTATGCGGATTGTCTAATGGATTTTATAACCCTCTACAATATCTGAAACTATAAACAAAAAATGAGCTCAATAAATGTAAATGACTTAGTCTTCCACAGCAACCATTATCATAAATCATGAATGGAAGTATCAGTAGTGGTTCTGCTAGTTTTCTGCCTAATAGTTTTGGCAGAAGTACAAGGGCATATGTCGGCTCTTGGCTCGGTAATAGAATAAAGGCAGTGCCTTCACAACTGACTATATGCTGAAGTCATATTGGTTGCCAATTCTTTTCATAGGCACAATAATTTTCTGGTGTATGCAATACAACTTATTTTCTAAATTGGGTGAAACAGAGAAAATTAGTATTAAATTATTTATTAACTTCGGGTTTTGTAACCTCATTTTATAAAATCAAAAATCCTAATTCAGTTTCCTGCCCCAAGCAAGTGGACTGTTTTAAAATGATACTTGCACATTTGAGAATTCTTTATGCTTATTCTGAACATTCTAATTTAGATAATACATTATCACAGAAACTCTTCTGGGGGTGTACTGATTTAACTAATCCCTTTGAATGCCAACTAATTAAAAATATTTAGCAATATGTGGCTTCATATGTACAAACATAAGATGTTCTTTTAGAGTATCGTAGTATATATGCTTCAAACTCTAAAATTATTTGATAGAAAAAAATAAGTATCTCTCACTTTGCCCTATACCTATGCAGAATTATGGTGATTATCCAAAGCTTAAATAAATTGGTTAGGCATCTTTAATTTTTTAAACTATGTATATTCAAGGTCACAGATATACTGATCGGGTTATTTTTTAAATTTTTGCAGCCAATGTTTGTACATTTAGTAATATTACCTTTATAATAAAGTACATAAAATATTTTTATTCCCTTAAACTTAAAGGAAACCACAAAAAAATTCATATAAATATTTTTTTAAGTAAGAAAAGTACTGATAATAGGAGTAAGTGGCTTGATCTATTGTGTTCCTACACTAAATTACAATGCAAGAACTAATTATAAACTTATATTTAGATAATCTATTTTAAATGCTGTGTTTTACATTTTTTTCTCTTGAATTGTGCTCATCTTTAAAGATTATTTGATTTCATTTTGCAGATAGCCTACACAAGGGAAGATGATTATCTTCTTCCAAACAAATAGAAATTTCTATTTTTGCCTAACATTTCTATTTTATCCTGCTCCATACACTGAAGTGTGCCACGTGATTATTTATAAAGGTAGATACTGTTAGGTATTTCCTTTAAGAAGGTATAATGTGAAGATGCTTATGTCTCTTTAATGCAGCATAGTCATTCTGCAATTAAAACACACCTAATTACCATGTTTTCAACAGATGCAAATGCAGCTCAATTAAAATTCTAGTCCATGTTACAAATTAAGCTACTTAATTCTGCAAGGTATCATGTTAGGACTGGGTCACCAAGAAGTTTGGAAAAGATTGGGCACTTATATGTTAATGATTATGGAGAAAATGACTTTAGGTTTCAATTGAAACTCAAAGTTCTGCAGCTCATGCCATAAATAAACACTTCTATCTAGTTATCACAAACATTTTACTGTCAAAAATTGACTCTAAATTACATGGTCATGAGAGTCTTTTCTCCCCCATTGAGAAGCAATGCTACTGTTGATACTGTAATGATCTCTGTGGGTTGCTTATCCACAATACATTCCCCCTTTCTCTTTCCTAATAGAACTCTGATCGTGTTCAGGAATGCAATCTAGCTCCAAGGGGTTAACTCAGTAATATACCAACCTATGGGTGCCTGCTGCTTGATTTAATGGACCAGTGTTACTAGTCCAAGAATGGCCCCATCAGCCATGTTTGGGGAGATGGCTCACTCCCCTCTGTTGGATATGGACAGGAAAGTAAAAGGTCTCTGGGCCTTGCAATTACCCTCTGGATAAGCTGAGTTGTGGATATTGCAGCCAAAAGGGCAGGAAGATGTTGGATCTTTGCTAATACCACTGGACTATGAAATCAGTAGTCCTCAAAGCTGCCCAACTCCAGAGCTCAGCAATGAAGACAGTGCATTTCCTCATGGTTAGAGCTGGTCTGCGTTGGATTTTCTACTAAACGCAGCTGAAAGCATCCTAACAGGTACATTGTGTAAATCAAACTTTAGAGCAGCTGTGGAATATCTACAGTCTATCACAAGTGTAAGAGTTAGCAGTTAATGTAGAGCTGGGTAGCTGTGACAACTTTGCTAGAATTAAATGATTTGTTCAGACTTCCTACTAGAGACAAATAAATTGTTCAATAGATAGAAACAGAGAAATACAAAATGAAAATGATAATATTACTTCTTAATCATCAGTAAATAAGTTCTTTCCTCTGAGGGCACAGCTCAAAGAAGCATCATTAAGTATTTGTTGAGTGAATGACAGAATGATTGAACAAACAGCCAATCACATGAAAAACTATCCTTTACTGCCCTCCATTTAAGAAGGACTACTGTAGGTATTAGAAATACCTAATGATAGGATCACATACTCTTAATTTAAAATTTATTTTAGAAGACAAAAAATTAAATGGAATTATTGCACACAGTATGACTAAGTCTTCAGAATCTATCTTCTTAAAACTTAAAATGAGTAAGTTACAATAAGACATTAGTAATTGGAAAATTTCACTGGACTTAGCAAATCCACTGACCCCTACCAACTTCTATGGATTAATCTTAGGTAACAAAACAAAAGCAAATGTAATAAAAATAAATTGAGGACTGTCAGACTTCCAGGCACTGCAAAGTCCTACACAGGATTCAAGAACTTTGGGGATATAAATATTATTTCTGTTTCTTATTTAAGTTGAATATTTTGACTTTGGAAAGGAAGAAAGATGTGGAAAATGAACAGCTAGTGATACAGATGGTGTCGAATAACAGGATCTGCTTTTCTGGACTCTGACTTTTAACATTAGAATGATGAGCTCTTGGCAATGGAAAAACTTAGCTTTTTCAGAATGTTTAAAAAAAAAAGCTGGCATGAAGAATGAAACATGAAGAATTAAGAAGCTTTTATACTCAAAAGTGGGGTGGGAATAATAACTGACATGATGAAGAACCAAGAATATGACCGTGAAGACAGATGAAGGAATCATGTGACATTCAAAAGTGGTATCAGAGAAGTGCTTTCAGCAACTGGGGGACAATTCAAATAGTAAATAGATGATTCCAAAAGTGCTCTATTCTATATGTATATTCATTTCATTAAACAAACAAACCAACAAAAACAGCTCTGTTTATGTTGGAGTGAGGAGTGGGTAGAAGGGTAAAAACCATTAAGATCGCTCTTCCAAAGAATTTAAGACTTATACTAAAAACCATTCTTTGCTTCTACTTTATATTCTAAACTTCTCTTTAATCATCCCTCCAAATGAAACAGGTAAAATGCTCCTGAAGATACTGGTAGAATGTCACCTCCATTATCCTTCCCTTCCCGAGAGAATGCTACAGAACAAGTACAATGAGGGTCGTACCCTCAATTTTCTGAACCTTGCACATTTCCTTTTGGCATCTAATTGATTTTTACATTCAAATGATGGTCCACAGTGGATATTGCTTCCTCTCCATGGGGACAATGTACAGTGAAGCTCCAGGCTTTCCTTTCAACAGACCGAATGGATTGGCTACACAACCAAAATGGCAGCACTCACAATTCTGTTGGAACTTCCACTAAAAATTTTACTTTTAATGAAGGAGTGAGCTTTGTGTCAACTGTATATTTTAACAATACATAGAAAATTATTTAGTGTCAAAGAAAGAGATTCCAGGTCACTGCTCTGACTCTTAAGTGTGTGTGTGTGTGTGTGTGTGTGTGTGTGTGTGTGTGTGTGACAAAATACAAAATAAATAACACAACAATGTACAAATGTGATAAAGTAGTAAATGGCTAACAATGCTCTATTTTGCTATTTATTGAGAAATCAAAATGACTGTCCCCCAAAAGCCAGTGTTCTTAACTACCAACCAATCCATATTGGGGAATCCACAAAAATTTCTTGATGCTAAAAAAATGCTTTACAGTAAAAAGTCTCAGAGACATTCTGTAAAATCAGGGCTTTAGAAAGTCAAGGGAACACTAGATTGCTTGGGAAACAGTTTCCTGAAGAAGTAAGATAGTCTAATGTACACATTTGAAGGCAGGGGCAAAGTCAAGGATAGTAAGAAGATACACTTCGTGGAGAGTGCATGGTCTGGACAAGAATGAGCATGGAATCTTGAAGTACTCGGAGAATAAGAATGTGATTACAGAGTTTACTCAGCAAATCTAGAGACAGCATGACCAATTAGAAGATCCTAACAATAATTTCAGATATTAAATAATGAGGGTTTCAGTTAGATTGAACAGACGGAGTGAAATTAGTAGATTTCATGGGGAAAAATTAAGAAAGCTTGGTAATGGAGTGATTACACAGTATGATGATGATTCTAAGTTTCAGAGCCTGGAAGTGCTAATGAGAAAAAAATCACATCATCATCATCCATCTTTCTGTGTGAAATGCTAAGCGTGTAAATGCATTTTCTTACTTTTCTCTGGCATTGCCAAGCATCATTACTCACCTGGATTATTTCATTACTGACATATAACTGATTTTCTTGCCACTGACACTGCTACTTACCATCCCATCCCTGATAACCATCCTCTATCCTACAACCCCAGCACTCCTACTCTTAGTTGAAATTCTTCAAATGTTCTTTAAGGTCCTTAGTATAAAATGCAAATAATTTAAACAAGGTTGTGATCTGTTTTCCATTTTCATCCTAAATCTCATTCCTCATTATGCTGCCACCTGCACTATATACATCAACCTTAATCCAACTATGGCAATCCAGGAAAGGTCACTGCTCATGATGTTTCATATACTCCTTATGCATTGCAGGTGTAGACCACTCAAGCAATGGCAGTTATCTCTACCAATACCTTGTCTGGGAAGCCGTCCCCCCCCTACCTACCTATTTGCTCTAATTCCACATAGGCTAAGTGGGGAGCCCAACTTTTGGTGCCATGGTAACCTGTGTGTTACAATGACCCTTAACCACATTACTTCTTAAGTATTGGTTTATCCACTGGGTTGGACTACCCTGTGCCCCGCAGGACCTTATAGCCTAAAAATCAGATTTTAGGTGCCACAACTCATTAACACACACTTAAATACTTTAAAGTAGTTTCAGTGTGAGGGGCTTTCCCATTTGGAAGTTTAACCTTCTAGAAAAATCACAGGACTATGAATCAGGAAGTATGTACTCTATGATTCAGTTTCCCAAGTATGCTCTTGGTCAACTATTTAAATACTTTTTCCTTATCAAAAAAGTGTTTGAAATGAGGATTCTATAATTCAAACACTTCCTATGTGACTTTTCATTGTACTTTTAGCTTAAGTTAATTTTCCCCTATGGAAAGAAATGTGAGGAATAGCTTTGGCTACTTCACATGCTTACAGCCATACTGCATTGAGAAACTTCCTAAAATTAATAAAAGCTCCTTCTCTTCAATTGCAGGTGATATTTAAGTATACAAATTGGCTTAAAGGCTGGGACAGGCTATTCCTGTTCCTAGCATTTCAGAACAAAAATTTTTAGAGATCAGCATCCAATTGTATATATTAATCAAATAGGAAATCTTTTACAAAGTACTCTTTGAAACCCCTATCCTGAATTTTGTCACAGATTTTCTATTTTCTAATGGGTTTTGCTTAAGATAAAATTAGGCCTAGTTTGCATATTTTGCTCAAATAACTAGTGATGAAAGTGGCTAGCCGTGTCTGGAATGCTGATGGTAGAAAATTGAAGATATCAAATGCAACATACTGTTTTATAACTAATAAGCAAAAAAAAATTACCCTAGAATCTCTCATCTTAGCTGATTTACCACCATAAATTTACCTTCTTCAAATCTCCTATGGCTAACCTAAGTTATGTATATTTTAGAGCAATGTCCTTTTTTATCTCCTGAGAAGAGTGCTATAAGAAAAGTGGGCGAGCTACTCAAAAGCAATTTGTCTACCATGGCTTGTCTGTTCAAGGCATGTAGTTATCACGTTTAAAATTACAAACTGCATCTATCTTAAAATCAATAGGTACAATTAATAAGACAGTATTTGATTTCATTGTGTTTCACTTCCTGACCCCAACAAAAAACTGTTACTGTACTGATAGGAAGACTTACAATTTGGCAACTTTTAACAGGAAAAAAAAAGGGGGACCATATATTTTTCAAAAAGAAAACAAAGCAATGTTATTGCATGTATTTTCTTGGTAGCAACAGAAACTGATTTATTATGGGGGATGCAGAAGCCACTTGCTGAGATCCAGGCAGGGTATGTAATTTGCATAGAAAAGGGAGCAGATTGTAGATGCCCTGACCTGTCAAGCACAGGTAGGGCCTCGGAGATAATGGGTCCCAGAATACAAAGCTCCATCTCGATCCAGACAGACACACACAACATGGTAAGGCCAGATGGATTAAATGAGAGACAAAAACGCTGGCTTCTGCCATCTCCACAGGAAGAACGTAAGTGTTACAGAAGATGACAGATACCAGATACCACATGGAGGCCGCCCCAGTCTCTTGGCCCCCATTGTTGTGCCCATGCCATGATTTCGACACTGCTGAGAAGAGGCAAGCCTGTTCTGAGCCATAAAATATATTCACCAGGGAGATGCTCAACCCAACTGACAAGAGCAACCAACCATGCCTATGCCTAAGCATCTTACTTGTGAAGAAGAAAAGGGGTAACTTGGGGTAGATAATAGGAGACTGGGGCAGTGCTTTAATCCAACTATGGCAACCCAGGAGCCGTCTGTCCTGACCACGGGCCTTGGCCCACAGCCTTCCAACAGCAGCCCACCCTCCATCTCCACACATCTCAGGCACACCAATAGAGTAACAAAGGGACTGTCTGTCAGGTCAGTGGTCCTCTTTTCAGAGCAATGCTCCATAGTAAAAGGGCATGTTCATCTCCCCCGGTGGCTGTGATGGAGTCATACCACAGCACAAGAAAGCACCCTCTGCTAGAATCCCACGGAGCACAGACAATGGCGGGATACTAGACTCCCTGGCAATGAGGGACAGCACGCTCAACAGCAAGGATGTGGAGGACAACCAGAAACAAGAAGGTGGACCCTCGGAAGCCATAAGGACAGGAAGTATGCAGACCAGGCCTTGAGAATCCAGAAGCCAGACTCTGAAAAGGACGGTGTTTAGGGAAACAAAGGAAGAGCTAACTGAGCTGGTCTTTCTCACAACTGGAGCCATAGAACACCTTTTCATATCCAGTCATATGTAAAGGTGCCTAATGATCACCAGCAGAAACACCAGACCTGAGGGACTTTTTTTTAGACTTTGCTTAGGCATCAAAGGTCTAGTACATGCAGGCTCAGTGTGGAAAACAAACAGGAATGATGAAATGACACCACCATCCATCTTACTGCATACTGAAAGTCTCTCCCCCCTTGTCTCCACATGCACACAATGGTGCTAGCTAAGCAGGAGCTCACTTATTGATGTCACGAATATTCAGAGTCCTGTGATTTGCCAGACACTGTGCTTAGTTACACAGGAATAAAACAGTCATGGTGATGTCGTCTTTTGTGGACCCTATAGAAGGTGAGAGAGCCTAGCAGGCAGGAGTTAGATAGGTAAGTGAACAGGTACACAAAATCATGGAATGTTACAACTAGAAAGGACCTCAGAAACCATCTAAATCATCTGAACCAGAGATTTTCAAGGCTTTTCTAAAAACATTGCAAACTACCCTTTTCTAATATTAACATTTACAGAGAACCACAATGTAATAAAAGTGACTTTAAAAACCCACAAGAGTTGAGGCAACAGAGTGGGGACAGCAGGGTAAAGGGTAAAGCCGGTGGCTCTGCAGAGTCCCTGCTACTCAGCCTCCCCCTGACTTCTGGACCCCTCCAAAACCACAGAGCCTCCCCTCCTGACCAGGCGTCACAATGCACAGTTTGAAAAATCCATGACCCCATTGTCCAAATCTTCAGTTTTACAACGAGGAACTTAATGCTCAAGCCTTTTGGGTAGTTTGTCCAGAATCCCAAATTCATCAGAAAAACATGGACAAGGACTCAAGTGGCCTGAATTCCAGTTCAGCGCCTGCTGTAACTCACTGGCAGGGTCTCAACAGCTCACATTGCAAAAGTTTGAAATGTACAACAGCTGCCTTTTTTTTCTTTTCTGTTTTTTTTGTTTTTTTTTGTTTTTTTTTTTGGTATCCAGATTTCAACAGACCGGTCTGGGGGAAAAATTCTAAAATCAGGACTTTTGGAAAACACAGCACTCTGGTTGTAGGTACACACATTCACAAGACTCTTTCTCTTGTCCAGAACTTCAGCTTTGGTTTATAAAACATAATTTGTCTATTTGCTGAATGAAAAGTTGTAACATAATGTAGTTAAATCAGTTATTTCAAATTAGAAAAGGAAACTAAATTTTATATAGGGACAAATTTAGATCCCTATCTACACTGGTGAGAAACTCTGAAGGCTGTCCCCATTACAATTAAAAACATGTCTTATATTGAGATATATTCCATCTCCTGATGCATTTGAAATGAGTGTTATATATGAGAAAATTACATTTTATGAGGGAATTTAAACATTTTAACCAGAACAAGGAAAAAGTTCAAAACCATCATATATTGTAGAAGCTTAAAAAAAACATTGAAGGTTCAAAGTACTATATCTCTTATTAAATACACCCCCAGGACACACTGAGGCACGATGCTACCATAGGAGGGCTGCACAAATGATATTGGTTAGGATGGAAAGGAACCACAGAGACAGTGGGGAAAAACTTAAAAGGGTGGAAAGCTCGTAGGACTCAGGATCTTGGAGCCCAGACTTGGCAGCAAAAATAGGAAATATGTTCTTCATCTGGCAAGAATAGGCTGTATACATTTGAAAGCACTGACTGGATGGAGTGAAAAAACTCCATCCAGATTCAGATGAGGAATTACGTAAAGGGTCGGAAAGGCGCAGTGGGGTATAGCCATCCTCTCCCCGAGTTTTGCTTGGAGTGCTACATCATGGCCACAGTATCCATCTTTCCAAACACACTATATGTGCAATAGGCAAAAACTACCTAATTTTGCTTTAAACCTCCTCAGAATGTGGGGCACCTGGGTGGCTCAGTCGGTGAAGCGTCTGACTTCAGCTCAGGTCACGATCTCATGTTTCGTGGCTTTAAGCACCACGTTGGGCTCTGTGCTGACAGCTCAGAGACTGGAGCCTACTTCGGATTCTGTGTCTCCCTCTCTCTCTGCCCCTCTCCCGCTTGTGCTCTTTCTCTCAAAAATAAATAAACATTTAAAAAATATATAAATCTCCTCTGAATATGATTTTTATTTAAAAATCATTTTCTTCCCCACCACAATCTTCCTTAGGCATTTGTGACAGAAGCAGTTCACCCAACAGTTAAATTTCAAGTAAATTACAATCCACTTAAATTATCTCTGGTTTCTGCTTGAACTTTTGTGCAGTGGTTATCTCTAACTTTTCTAACAATGGATAGATGCATAGAGTCATGTTTGAAGTTAAAGACCAAAAGTATAAAGTAGTAATTATGAACAATGTACACTAACCAACAGTTTTTACCATTAGGATTCTTAAGTCTTTTCCCTTTTAAGTAAATATACTACTAAAGATATTTTCCTGATTTTTAAAACGAACAGTTATTTTTATGCCATGAATGTTTAATTATAAAGATAGCTCCCTGAAACGTGTTAATATAAATGCTACTTTTTTCTCAATATTCTATGGAAAACATACTGCTCATTTATATTAGCCTTTGACTTTCAACAATCTTGACTTAAAATATTTTGCAATTTTGAAATACACACATATACAAATATCTTGCCAGCTCAGATCAAGGAAAGCAAGAGTAATTCATAAAACAGAATAGGTTTTCAAAATCATAGATTATTACATATATTTGCTGGAGAGATCACATTATAGCAGTGGTTTTCAAACATTTTGGTCTTAGGATAGCTTTAAACTCCTAAAAATTATTAAGGACTCAAAATAATTTTTATGTGGATTATCTGTAACAGTATTTACTGATCTAAGACTGAGAAGATTTAAAAATATTAGTTACTTTATAAAAAACAAAATTAAAGGTTAACAGAAATTATGTTTTCATAAAACAAGGACTGTATTTTCCAAAGACAATGAGTGAAAACAGTGGCACTGTTTTACATTTTAGCAAGTGTCTTTGCTATCTGGCTGAAAGACAGATTCTTCTATCTGTTCTGCATTCAATCTATTGCAATATCTAAAGACTTGTCTCTAGAAAACCCAAGGTGTACTTGTGAGAGAATAAGGGTAAAAGGATAAATGACATCCTATTATTATTATTATTATTATTATTATTATTATTATTATTATTTAGTCCTCATTGATCCCTCTGGTACCTGGAGGGGAACCCTAGAGCATACTTGAAGAATTGCTGCTCTGTAGAGCTGTTTGTAACTTCTATTCTTTCAGAAATTATAAACTTACACGTCTCCATGCCTTCATCATCATCATCTACTGCAGGTTTATCATAAGACTTGTCAATGGCAGCTCTGAAGCTCTCATTGCATCCCCTTCCTCTGATTATTCGTGGCCGTGGGCGGTGGAAAGGAATATCCCCATTCAAAGTCACCTCAGCGACTGCTGTCTGCAGACTCTCTAGTGAGCTTGACTTCTTCAGACCCAGGGACGGTCCTACATCTCTGCTGGGGGAACCTTGGAGGTTTACAAAAATTAAAACGTTAGTTAGAATTAATGGTAAAAGAAAGAAAGAAAGAAAGAAAGAAAGAAAGAAAGAAAGAGAGAGAGAGAGAGAGAGAGAGAGAGAGAGAGAGAAGAAAGAAAGAAAGAAAGAAAGAAAGAAAGAAAGAAAGAAAGAAAGAAAGAAAGAAAGAAAGAAAGAAAGAAAAAAGAAAAAAAAAAGAATTGGTGGTGAAACTGATATCCCTGAATATCTACAGATTGCGGAAAACATCAGGGACATAAATAAATTATTCACTCAGTGAGTTCTAAGGTGTGGATGGAAATGTTATAAAAATAAAGGAATGGTAAAAAAAAATAATAAAGGAATGGTAACTAATTTTAATTTTTCCCAAATATATATTAAATTTGGTTTATTTTCTCTATCTTCTTAGGAAAAACTCTAAGTTATTAGTCTCCATGTTTAGCTCAAGAGATAAAATTTTGGTCAAATCATTTGCTCCAAGTATGTAAATAATCTAAAAGAAGCAGAATAACCCAGAGCTCACTTGATGAGAACGCTAAGGTAAGCAACCAACAGTAAGCTCTATAACTTAACAAATCATTTTTTGATAGTTTAAGATTATTTACAGTAGAAATTAAACTTTCATCTCAGTGAAATCTCTTCCGCATCGTACTGCACGTTCACACAACTCAGTAGGTAGAAAGAGCACAAAAGACCACATGTCACCAATATAATTAGGGCACCCTGGCAACAGGCAGGAACCTGAACCTGGAAAATATTAATGTTCTATTGGAGAGAATGATGGAAGATTTGAATAGAAACAAATTACATAAGGGCTCTCACTAGAGGGAAGTATAGGAGAGACCACGGAGCAGAATACAAGTCCATACATCTACAGGCTTGGGAACGATATCTGCTTGTGAAACAAGCAATGATCAAAAGGAAGAAGAGTTCACAATTAAGAAGAAAATTTCACTAGACTGGCAGGGGAGGGCTCAGGGAATTAACAAGTTGGCTCTGTTTCTTGAGGATATAGGGCAGGATGGCCTGAGAGAATACCAGCAGTACCAAGCTTTAAAAGGCAATCAAAATGGATTTCTTTAAGCAAGAAAGACAGCCTCATCCATCACTGCCTGACCTAGCACTCAAAGGCAGATGAAGTTGGCCTCTCGATGACTGAAATACCAGCTTGGTACCACCGCCTGGGCAACCCAGGTTTTAGAATTAGCTCGTCACTTAGACTGTTAAAAAGACAGGTACAAAAAAATGAGAAGGTAGGAGAGAGCAGGTAGTTTCTCTCTACATGGGGTCATCAAGCACATATGTTCATCAATAATTAAGGAGTAGCCTGGACATGTTATCATGTAGAAGGCAAATAATTATGACACGGGCTTTGCATGGCTCAGAGTACAAAACAGAATAAAAGATAAACTGAGAGTCAAAACAAGAATTATCTTTTAAAGATTCATTTACATGTTGCACCTAATTTTCGCAATGGGGTAGCAGTTGTTAACTTAGAATAAATATGTCAAAAATGTAACATAGGCAGAAAGGCAGACAGATGATTCTAATGAAGAAATAATATTCCATCAATTATTGTGCTTGGAAGAAAAAGATGATTTATTGAACTTTCTCAGTGCAGGATCGTATATATTTGATTATTTTATGACAAAAATTCACATGAATTGTTTCTTCCCAGGATGATCAATCTTACTTTTTCTCTTGATAGGCACTATAATTTTTGACAAGTTCATGTTCTAATACTCTAAAAGTCATGTCACAAGAAGGAAAATGAATTTGGTTCCAGGACTAAACAAAGAGTAAGAAATCAAGGAGTCAAACAGAATAGGAAAAGATCACTTGTGGGCAGGGACATTTACTTTATACTTTCAAGAATTGCCACTAGGAAAATCTTTCTCCAAATAAAGCATATATATCAATTTTCATAACTACCAGTTGTATTTGAGTTCTATAAACTCTGAGAAGGCAAATATTTGACACTTTATTGGGAGCATATAGGACATTTGTATATACATATGTATGTGTATTCATATCTATCTATCCATATTTTTCCAATAAAGATTTCATGCTTCATGTAAAGATTTTCATAAAAACATCATTTTTTTCTTCACAAAACATTAGCTGTACTCAAAGCACTAAACATTTTAATAATGAATTTCAGAAATCGCATGAGTATTTACTACAATAAATGTATATCTATATATAATGCATATAAATATTTATGTATGTATATATAAATACATATATATGTGTATGTATGCATTAAAATACATAAACAAAAGCAAATCTGGTAAAAAAATGATGAAACTATAAATAAACAATAGATATTCTGTAAGCATAATTTAGGACTTACCTATCTACTCTTCTCTCTGAAATTTTAACACTGTATTATAACATGTTCGTGATGATGTGTATTGTGTAGACAGGAAATCAATGAATTATTGCATCTACATTAATGTATGGTTGAAAATCTTCATAGTAAAAAGTTATACAAAAAGTCAAAATTTGTAATGTGTGAATCTACGAGGGATCAGCAAACCATGGGCCAAGTCCAGAGAATCCATTTGTTTGCATGTATTCTGTGGCTGCTTTCATGTCACATCTGAACTAAGTAATTGCTACAGAGACTGGTCTGCAAGGCCTACATTATTCACCATCCAGTCCTTTACAGAAAGAGCTTGCTGACTTTTTATCTGTAACAAGGATATCAAATATTTAAGTATGATATTTGTCAAAGAAACTTTAATGAAAGTTTTATTAAATAATACCTTAAGATCCCTGAATGAGGGCTACCGAGACCCCTGACATTATAAACTTAGCACTTTATTAGTGGTGAAAATTAAAGATGTCTTTATATAAAGTATGGGCTAAAAATTAGTTTTATTTACACACACACACACACGCGCACACACACACGTCTTTTAATTGTAAAATAATATTCTAAAGCTCTTTATAAATCTTTTGGGTCATTAGGATACTTTGGTTATTTTTTATATTCAAGGATTAAACTGTTAGAAACCCATGGGGCATCTGGGTGCCTCAGTCGGTTAAGTGTCCAACTTCAGCTCAGGTCACGATCTCATGGTTTGTGAGTTCGAACCCCACGACGGGCTCTGTGCTAACAGCTCAGAGCCTGGAGCCTGCTTCGGATTCTGTGTCTTCCTCTCTCTCTGCCCCTCCCCCACTTGTACTCTGTCTCTCTCTGCCTATCAAAAATACATAAAATGTAAAAAAGTAAAAAATTTAAACTGTTAGAAACCCAATTCTCTTCTTATTCTTGTTCTCTCTTTTCTTTGATGAAGAAAATCCTCCCCTCCTCCTGCCCCAAATATCATAACAGATCCTTAAATCCAGAAATAGAGGGGAAAATCATAATCGTACTATTTTCCCTAGGCCTATTTTTCTATTCCTACCTAATACCCCACTTGCCAAAAAAAAAAAAAAAAAGTAGAGGATGTCTTTTGCAAGGGCGAAGGGAAATGGAATTCAATTTTCATTATGAAAGGCTTATGGCTAGACAGATGATCTAGGCTAAAATACCACTGTGACTCTACCAAAAACCTTTGGACTAAACTGTAAAATCATGATCATCTTAGCAATTCAAGTGAAGTGAAGAAAGAAAAATAACTGAAAATCTGTTCACTGTCTAATACAGCAGGGTGGAAAAGATCCTTGTTAGATATTTTATTCATGTAGATTTAAAACCGATAGACTAAAAGGTACTTTGGTGTCTATGCAATAATTTTTTGTCACAAGCTTTTCCAGTTTACTTTGGTAAGATAGATTGTACACAGTGGGTGGCAGGGGAGAAAAAAAGAAGAAGCTCTTTTTATCTAGGATCTAACATTTTAAAACACAATAAAAACACAAGATTCAATTAGATTATAAAATCTGCCTTCTCTCCATGAACATTATTTTACGTTTTCAGTTAAACTCTGGATATCTGGATATCATCATTATTTTTTTTTAATTGCAATAATGGTCTTTTCCTTTTAGTGGAAGTTAGTTAAATAAATAATTTCCTGACTGTACCTAACTGGCGTAGCATATAAAGTCATGTTCTTTAACCTGAGCAGTGTGAGTTGGTTTTTATGAACATTAATTTGGACAGGGCTTACTTCTTTAAAAGTATTGAATGTTATTAACTCCAAAACTAATTACTCATTTGCATATATGAACTATCAAATAGTTTTTCTTTAGCCCTGTTTCAGAGTTTGAGTGAATTTTATGTTTGATCAGAGAAATAACTACATAATAAGGGCTGAGGCTATAGTTAATTGCCTTCCACTATAGTTAATCCTATGATTTATTGGATGTAATTTTCACAATCTATCTTTTTACTCTACAGAACATGAAAACTTCAACCATGTCCACAATAATCTTTACACATGTATATAGATACATATTTTTTAAGGCTAAAATTAATTACTACTGCAGGTCAAAAAGGTGAATTGAAGCTAATTAGTGCTAAGTGATATGACTACATCATACTGGATCTAGAATAATTAAAACACTATTCCAAACTTATAACAATAAATCATAAATGTGCCATTGTACAAAATACATTACTTTAATTATACATGAAGACGTTCCTGTGATTATTTTCATAATATAACATAAAAAGTAAAATCTAATATAATGAAAAACCCAGTTCAATATAATCCATTGATTCTACACAATGGCAGCATTTTAAACTTCATTATTATTATTTTTTAATGCTTATTTACTTCTGAGACAGGCAGAGAGAGAGAGAGAGAGAGAGAGAGCGCATGAGCATGGGAGGGGCAGAGAGAGAGGGAGACACAGAATCCAAAGCAGGCTCCAGGCTCTGAACTGTCAGCACAGAGCCTGATGTGGGGCTTGAACCCAAAAACCATGAGATCATGACCTGAGCCAAAGTTGGAGGCCAAACCGACTGAGCCACCCAGACACCCCTAGGCAGCATTTTAGAAGCAAGCCCTAATGAGTTAAAACAAAACAAAACAAAACAAAACAAAACAAAACAAAACAAAACAAAAACCTTTGAAATAGGTTCACGTCAAGATAAGGAAACTTATGCATTACATTGTCTAACTCAATGTCAGACAACTACAAGCCAATTCTTGCATCTGAAGAAAAACTGAGGTTTTCTGAACAATGAAAGACAGCAATATTGGATTCTGTCATAGAGTGAAAAATATTTATATTTCTGCTATTATCCTTCAAATCAAAATCACCAGTTTGAGAACCATTATTTGGATATCAAGCTAGATCCCTAGTAAATGACTTAGACACTTAAGAGTTTACTAGAAGAGATACTGTTTTTAGGATTTTGATTTTTATTTAATTGCAACAAAACATTCCTATACAAATATAATTAAAATCTAGGTTGTTTTAGCATTTTTGAAACACTAAATTATATTTCCATTTAGTATGTACCACCCTGATAAATTCCTTCTAACAGGAAATTTTTCTTTTCTTGTACAATGTGATTTCCTAAAAATGAAAACATCCGTGCAAGACTGGAATATTTATGTTTACATGCAATATGATTGGCAGCTCTATAATTATGATCAGCTCCTTGGACCACAGTTTCTATGGCAACAGTCTAACTGTCCATTCTTACCTGCTTTCTGGTCATCCACTGTATTGAGTTTAGTCTCGTCAGCTACTGTTAAAAGGTAAATGTATACTGGTTAGCACAGTTAGTCCCCACAGCCCAACATGCTTCAACCATTCCCGGATCTTTCCAGTTAGGTGATCATTCTTAGGTAATATTTCATGCAAATAATATGAAACATCAAGCAAACATTCATAATCAAAAAAAGGGGGAAAAAGCAGTGTCTCCATGCAAAATGCCAGTCATTTCACAGACACGTGTGTTATTTATAAGTTAGCATATCATAATTAGCCAAGGCAATGCATCGCCAAATTTTTGTTTTATGCATGTGATAAATTAATGCTTTTAGTCTTGAAGTACAAACAGCCACCAGAGAACAGCATAAATAAGTTTCAGCTGATTAACAAAGTTTTTAAAATCATTTGATCGGTTTATAGATATAATTAATTACTTTACTTTTTTGTTTGCTTTTTGGTGGATTTGGATTTAAAAAGAGACACTACCTGATTGGTGTTTGATTGAACAACTATGGTTATTTTCCTCCTCTCATTTGCTTCCAAACACTTTCTACAATAAATATTCTCCCGAATTATTACTTTAATTAAATGCCTTAATTATCAACACAGAAGACTTTCTATTAAATAAACCTTAAAGAATAGCAACGAAATGAAGTATATCATGAAGTAACCAAATTCTAGACATGGATTGAGATAATGGTTTCTCTCCAAAACTTCTCCTTCTAGTTCATGAATCCCACAGCCAACCAAATATGATTTCAAAAAGTTGGTTTTAAACATCCAAAATGTTAAAACACTTCATCTTCCAAATAAAGATGCATGAACATAGCATGATATGCATGTGTTTGTTTCTTTGATTATCAGGAAAACATATATTTTAACATATTGCACATTATGTAAACATGCCACTTATGAGAAATATGGTTATCACAAACTCAGAGAAAAACTAATTTTTGCCAAATTGCCACATTTCACATTTATTTTTTCTATTGCTTAAAGTAAACAGACATGTGTTTGGGACTATCAATTTTAATCCGAAAGCATCTAAACCTTATTTAGATAAAGATTCATGGAGATTGTACTCACTACCTAAATCCATGCTTTTTGATTTTCGCGTTTTAACGAAATCCAATTGACTGGCATCTGAAAATTGCTTTGTGCGTTTTTCTGACATACTCTGGCGTCCAAATCCTTCTCGTTGAAAAGCAAGAACTGGATCAACATCTGGACTCAAAGAGCTGGTATGAAGAGAAAGAGAAACATAAAAATATTTACTAAAAAAGAGGACATCCAACTTTAGGAAAGATCATATATGCCCACATATGAAAGTTATATATATGCATATTCCCCAGAAATGCTGAAACAAAAATATAGTCCATTGAAAAAACAACAACGAAACAACTGTAGCTGAATAGGAGGTGATGGGAAAATACAAAATTAATTTAAGTGTAAAGTCATTCTTTCTCCATGTGAGTTCTCTCCTCCCTTATTTCCCTCAGTTTCTTCACTCTGTTCCCTAATACATCATTATTTCTAAGTGACTATCAAAAATAAGCCTGGTATATTTTAGAAAATGGAAGGATTGAATATCTGAGGAAAATTTTCATATATGAATACAAATATTGACAGCATACAAGGGGCTCTATGAATTGTAATCAAATAGAAGTTGTAAAATGAGTATGTCTTTAATCTTGGATGTCAGAAACGTAGAAAAAAACACCTTTGTGGCAGGTAGTTTCATGAGAATGTAGTTTCTCAGCAATATTTATTCAATGGAGAAGAAACCAACACAGCAAATCTTTATGAGAACCTATTCTAAGGTGTTGTGCTGGGTACCAAAGTCAGGAAAGGAAAAGAAGAAAAAGGTCTCTGTTATCTACAAGTTCCTAACAAAAATACTACAACAGAAGGACCGAGCCAATGCTGTGGATGCACAGATGGGAGAACGAACAGTACTGGAGGGACACAGGAGACCAGATGACATTTGATTTGGGTGACACCAACACAGAAGTCCAAGCAGAGATGAGGAGGCACACAGCAAACCATTGGTAACAGGACACAGTTGGAAGTGGAAAGGGATGACACAGCATCACTCCTATTCGTAAACTATCTGTGAACACTTTAAAAAGGACCACAAGGGGGGCATGTGGGTGGCTCAGTCAATTAAGCATACAACTTCAGCTTCAGTCATGATCTTGCAGTTCGTGAGTTCAAGCCCCTCATGGGGCTCTGTGCTGACAGCTCAAGAGCCTGGAGCCTGCTTTGGATTCTATGTCTCCCTCTCTCTCTGTCCCTCTCCAGCTCATGTTGTCTTTGTCTCTCAAAAAATGAATACATGTTAAAAAAAATTTTTTTTTAAGCACTTCTAGGTGTTCTGACCAGAGTTCATACAATAAAAATGGTTTTTCTCTGTGCTGAGCACACTAAGTCAATCGCTCTTTTGTGTCAGCGCCCTGCCACCTTCCTTACCTGGCCAGGTAGGAGAAAATCCTTCCACAGCTAACTAAACATACTAAGAAGGTCAGTGGCCACTGCCACCATGCCAGCAGAGTTTATGACAGCCTTCCTTATGTTTCTGATGGAAGCAAATTTCTCTCGCTTTTATGGCCGTAGAGAATTACCATCCACACAGGTAAAGGAAGAGTGATCTGGTTTGGATATATATCAAAAATGTAGCTGCAGTTTACTGTGCATGAAATGATAGTTGGCTCTTAGAGAAGAGCTAAATCCAAAATTGTGAAAAGAAAGACATCAAGGAAAATGCTTTGCTGCCAGGTTAAGTGACCTGAAATGTTTTGAGCCTACTGTATTAATAATGCTCAATAAAGAGAATAGCAGCCTTACCCACCTTAAGAGGCCAATAAGGGAATTCAAGGACATTATGTAAAAGCACTTTGTAAACTGCAAACCACTATACAAGGTAAGTGATTATCACCCCACAAAGACTTCCTATCTCAAATTATCAATATAATACAAATTATAACAGAGATGGGGTCCTTAAAAACACTCAAGGATTCTGAACAGCCTTTCCCAATCTTTTCCACCAAGTACAGAGTAGGGCCCCTAGGATGACACAAGATAGGTGCCCCTTACTCAGAATTTAAGGAAGCACTTTCAGGCTCAGGCAAGTAGAGGGTCAACACCTGACAGTAACTCCTTCCCTACATTTTGTATCCTGGTCACTTGGCTTGTCTCACCCTAGTCCTGGCCCAAGTATTGAGAAATTAGAAGATGTATCCTACAGGCCCAGAGAGTTCACCAAGAACAGTTTTATTTTGTAAAAGACTATGTTATATCCTAATAAATGTTTTCTTCTTTGTACTATACACTTAATCTTTTCATTTTTTATATACCATATTTTTTCTGTAAAACTTTGAATAAATTTGGTGTACTAAGAAAAAGGGTCATGTTTATCTTGAAGCCTTCAGTGCCCCTCCAACATATCACTATGATTACATACTGTGTATACATATATGTGTGCATGCATGTAGGTATTTATAGCTATAGCATACATTATATATATAATTACACATTGCTCATATTTCTTAAATTGATGTATGCTTATATATTATGCTCTTGTAGTAGTAGTCAGGTACTACTATGCTTACTATAGTTTGCTTATAATTTCCAGAGCACATATACCCCAATTAAAAAATACAGTCCTAGGGGTGCCTGGGTCGCTCAGTTGGTTGAGTGTCTGACTTTGGCTCAGCTCAGGATCTCACAGTTCATGGGTTGGAGCCCTGGGTCAGGCTCTGTGCTGACAGTTCAGAGCCTGGAGCCTGCTTCGGATTCTCTGTCTCCCTCTCTCTCTGCCCCACCCCCTCCTACTCTCTCTCAAAAATAAATAGACATTTTAAAAAGTAAAAAAAAAAAAAAAAAACAGTAAAAATAAAATGCTAAAAAAAGGAAAAATATAGTTCTAGAAGTAAAAATTAAAAACCCATAGAAGAACTATGATGCAATTTTGCAAGAGTAAACTCTATATTATCTATTTTCAATAAGAATAATTATTTCATATGTTGAAAGCTGATCTTTTCAATATTCTGCTCATGAAATACATATTTAATAGAAATTATTGGTAAAAGCTTGTTCAAAGAAATACAAATTGTTGGTGCTAATGTTACCTAAATACCACACATCAGCATATTTTTTAAACTAATGTCATATCCTTGGAATGATGTTGTCACTAAGATTAGAATTGCCGGTTTACCTTGTTTCTCCTTAAAAACACTATTAACGTTCCCTGAAACAATTAATGGAGTGAAAAAAGTATATTCTACATTAACAAATTAAAAGTTTAGCCATTTTACATATTTAGCCTTCCACAATTGTGCAGTGAACTGTAAACATACACAATTTAAAATGTCAAATGAGTATGTGTGTTAATAAGTCTTAAAATAACTAAATATTTTTAAACCATGACATAATTAATTCTTCCCTATCAATATACCCATTAAACTAATTTTAGACACAATAAACAGTACACTAGAATATTTAACAAGTTAGATTGCAAAACTGACAGCTGATTCTTTAAAGAATGTAACCATACCCTGACCCCCCAACATTATTAAAATTCCAGTTATTAATCCTGTCTTATTGCCCTTTTGTTTTCATAACATTTTCATCAAGGATTAGGGAGATATTGTTAGGCTGGAAAAGCTTACATTTTCTGCTGTGATTCAGAACAGCTGCCATTCTTGTTTGTATAACCCTTCATTCATATTCCTTTCCTTGCTCCACTTTCCCCACAGCAAAATCACACAAGTCCTTACCATTTTATGGATGCCCTTAGAGAAATTAATGCCACAATCTATTCCTGCTAGTTACTTATTTATTTTCACCAATACAGTGCTTTCTAAGGCCCCAAACAGATCTATTCCTATGACCACCTCCACAATTCTCATCACGGTGGAGATTCAAAGGCTTTGTCCCTAAGTTGAATACTACAAATATCTAATCCTTACTTTCCCTGTTGTTGCTTTCACTTTCAGAAACAGATACAAACTGCAGCAGTATGTGGAACAGCATCTGTGGATTTCAAATGGAATTTGACTTTATATTGTATTTTCCCCCTCTACATTGGACCAAAAACCTCATTCAAAAACAAGCTAATATCATGCAGGCTTGAGTGTCACTCTATTTCTACATCTTGTGTTTTCAATAAAAGACAAGAAAGAAAGAAAGAAAGAAAGAAAGAAAGAAAGAAAGAAAGAAAGAAAGAAAGAAAGAAAGAAAGAGAAAGAAAGAAAGAAAGAAAGAAAGAAAGAAAGAAAGAAAGAAAGAAAGAAAGAAAGGAAGGAAGGAAGGAAGGAAGGAAGGAAGGAAGGAAGAAAAAGAAAGAAAGAAAAGACAAAGATGGACTCTTCAAGGATCCAAATAACAGGTGGGACTATTCCAAGAGAACATCTGCAGAATTCACAGGTGAGTGTGCTGGATGCTTGTGTGGTTTTGTAAGGAGCGGAGAGGAGGGCTGGGGAGAGGGTAACTTTGCTAAGATCACCACTATAATTGTTAACACAAATCAACGCCGGGCCCCCACAATCCTCCTATCTGATAACGGATGTGGCCACAAGTTCGGGTAAGAACAGAAAACAGCAATGGGTAAGTGGTAAAAGATTTAAATATCATTTTGCTGATGTATTCATGGAACACCCCAGAGAAAGGGCAATAAGAAAATTCTGGTATAACACTTCACATGGCTTTGTTAATTATCACTACAACCTCACAAGGTCATCTCTAGAAGGGACTTGCCTTTTGGCTTCTGGATGTGTATAATTACTAGGCATGCAGATTGTGGCACACATCCACATTCACGTGCCACACATTGGCTCAACAATATCAAATGCTTTATTATGTTTTGGAAGATACAGGAGAAAGAAACAGCATTAGGCTGCCCCAAAAGTCATAATGTTAAAAGCAAGCAGGAAGCATTTTAAATGGCAGGGTGACAGCACTATAAAAAGAAAACCTTTAAAAAGCTTCTTCCCACTCCCTGAACATAGCAGCTATTAATTTGGCCAAAGTCATCTAATTGTTATAAACTTTCAGTCACCTCAGAGATCTGCTTGAACTGATTTAATAAATAATAATCATCAAATTAAAACAGATCTAAAATAATTAACAATGAGACTTAAGTGAGTAGTTTTTTTTTTTTCTTTTTTGGTTAGTGGTAATTTTGTTGTAGTTTTGGCTGAATTATTAAGTACAGCCCTGTAAATGCTAAAACAATGGGGCAAGATTACAGAGTTGGTGGGAATCTTTTATTAAAAGAGTGATTATTAAGAGTATTAAAATCATGAAAATAGGACACTGCCATAAAAAAATTGATTAACTGCACTTAATGATAGACCATTTAAACATAAAATGAAGGTGATTGCAATTAACTCATGTTTTCCAACCCCGGCACGTGATCTTACCAGTCTGCTGAATCACTGATTGCAGCCTTAGCCCATGCGCCAGCGTCTGTGGTCACAAACCCCACGTCATCATGGGAGCTGGAAGATGACTGGTCAGAGAGATGTGGAGGAAGCACTGGCAACCTGTCATCTTCTATAATGACAGTGTCATCTTGGGGCATGTTCACTGTGGGGGACAGCTGGTATTTACCTGCCCAGTGGAAAAAAAAGTAAGAGAAATTCTAGATATCCATCTAGATATCCATTATGTGTATTCATGTTAATACTTTACAACACTAGAAAAACTCTACATTTCCAAACATCTGCTCAACCTGGTGGAACAACATAGAATGAAGGAAATTTATTTTTCATAAATAAATGTCCAGCAGAGGCCTCAAGTCCGCTCCCTCCTCTGACATGGCAGCTATGTAGCTCTCGGCACAGTATTCAATTTCGCTGGTTTCAAGTTTCCTAACGCCAAAGATGATCTCCAGAATGTCTTCTAACTTGAAAATGCTACACAGATTCTAAGTTGCAAAAGTCCTTTGAAAAATTTTACCAGGAAATTTATAGGGAAGCCCTGCAGACTTACATCAATCATTCACCCATTCATTCACTGGGACATACCACATAGCAAGTATGTAAGAAAGACTTAAATCTCGGCCCCCAAACAGCTCACACCCTAGAGAAAGAGACAGACATACAAAAACTGATAAGTGATTGGTGCTGTGAAGGATGTGCTCAAAGTACTATGGCATTCACTTGTGCTGTAATTGCCTGGGTAGCTGAAGGCAGAGAATGCTGGGGATCTTAACAAAAGTTAACATCACAGTCGGGCTTTGAATGATGAATATGATCTTTTCTGCTAGGAGAAATGAGGACATTGATTTTAGACATCGGCAACTACATCATTAAATTCATGATGGAGAAAAGCTCACAGTGCATTCTGGTGACACTTCAAAGATGAGTACATGCAGAATCAAGACCTTGTGGGGAGATGGCAAGAGTGATCTCGAAAAGATTAAGATCTAACTGCCTAGGGGCGCCTGGGTGGCTCAGTCGGTTGAGCGGCCGACTTTGGCTCAGGTCATGATCTCGCAGTCCATGAGTTCGAGCCCCGCGTTGGGCTCTGTGCTGACAGCTCAGAGCCTGGAGCCTGTTTCAGATTCTGTGTCTCCCTCTCTCTGACCCTCTCCTGTTCATGCTCTGTCTCTTTCTGTCTCAAAAATAATTAAACGTTAAAAAAAAAAAAAAATTAAAAAAAAAAAAAGATCTAACTGCCCAAATTTTCAGGCCGAGCCTGTACATTTTCATTTATTCAATTTGGATATAGCATTCTTGGTAAAGAAAGACTCTCTACTGTCTACGGTGATCAGTTTCTTTCAGGAAAATCTGCTCAGGTGCATGGGTCAGCATGACAGATGTTTATATTTCTTGGGACAAAATTATGATTCAAGTCGTGAATCCTTAAAGATAAAGCTGGGGTCCAAATGATGCCATCTTCCTCCCGAAAGCACCCATACTTCTTCTGGCTTCCTCCTCAAAAACTGTGCCATAATTTTGAATAAGAACTCATTGTGCAAGGCTTGGGTCCAAGTGGATATGTCATGAGAGGCCATACTCACAGAAACAAACAACACAATATGATGCAGGCCCACTGGCCTGGCTCTCTCAACAAAGCAAGAATTGACAATTTCCCTGTCACTTTACAGCAGGAGGGGAAAACTCTCATTTTAAGTCCAATATCCCAATCTGGTAAGCCAGCTTTACTGGCTCCTACCCAAATAAAACGGATTGCTGTATTTTCCCTTCTACAAGCACCATTTTATACTTTACATGGAGCCCACTTCGGATTCTGGGTCTCCCTCTCTCTGCTCTTCCCCTGTTCACACTCTGTCTCTCTCTCTCTCTCTCTCTCTCTCTCTCTCAAAAGTAAAAATAAACACTTTAAAAAATTAAAAAAACATAAAATAGCACAACAGCAACATGTGGAGAGTTTTTAACATTTTAACATCAGTCTTAAGATCTAATTTTTAAGATAAACATTCATAAGAATGTACAAATGATGATTTTTTTGTTTTCACATTATTTTGGCAATTATGGGATGGCATATATAGGCTTGAAGGATTTTAAAGATATATATCATTCTAGACCTTTAACAAAGGAAACATTTTAGGTTGATACGTATCTTTCCAGGACAACCCATAGAAGAGGACGTGTTAGAAATTTCAAGTGTATTCATCATCTAGCACCAACTACTTTATTATAGAAATACTATATGCTCACTGAAATATCAACACAGCTTTTTATCAAGGAAAACACTCTGTTTTGATTTGACATGTGTTCGTTTTGAGAAACTGTGAAAACTAGCAACTTTTTATGAATGTTCATGATTATAAAGCAAATCAAATTTAATATTTCATTGTTTTCCTCTCCTGAATTCAAATCACTCATTTACTACTTGAGTTTTTGGACTTTAGTACAGAAAGACAGAAATCTGTCCAAAAAATTATCATTCACAAATAAGGTTGGACATTCTAGTACTATTACCAAAAGAAATATGTCCTTCTCAAGACATACTTTTTTTGCCCAAAAAGTGTACAGAATGACAAAACCAGTTATGCCTGACAGCTCACCACTGACAAGGCACGTGTCACAGCATTAAATGCCAAGTCCTCACAAAGGCAAAATTTAATGAAAGGAAAAATCACGATGTAATTACAGTGCACTCGTTTTTAAAAACAAAAACTAAAACTCCTGGGTTTACACAATATATTCTGAGAGACAGCCTAATAAGCAATATGGAACACTGAATGGCTCTTCATATGACAATCCTTTTTTATAATATGCTGTTTTGAGTAGAAATATTGTACCGTAAGTGATCCAAAATTTTAGGCATAAATGGCAAGAAACTTTCCTAATAGTAAGAAAACAATTTAGCTTTTTTCTCTCACCCATGATTCTGGGGGCTAATATTTCAAAGATTTGAGAATTCACATTTTTCATCAATTTCCCACTTCTTAACATGCTTGCCAGGAATTGCGGTTTCTGAACCTGGAGGCAGGAATATACAGGGAGTAATGGACAACTCAATTATCAAACTACATGTTTAACAAACTCCACCTAAACAATACCTCTTAATGATGTGTGCTGGTACAGGGCACATCATCAACGTGAAACCTTCCAAGGGTGACTTGAGAAGCCTGTGATCTGTTTTTAGATGGATAAATATTCCTCCTTCCTCAACTAGTTAACCAACAAACTATAAACTAAAATTTAAACCAGTCAATATCTTAAAGAGGAGTGAAACAATGAGATACAGATGATTGGTCACTAAACGTTTATTCATTGGTACATTTACATAGAAGGCAACACCATTAATGACACTAGAAACAGATGAAAAGTTTTCCAGTGATTTGACTCACAATAAAAACGACATTAATGTTCCATTTTTCTGTGTTGAATTTCTAACATGATAAAAACATGCTGAACAAAAGTATTATTTAAACTCACCACAAATCTATGAATATAAAAACTACTGAGATTAAATTCTAACATGAATACACCAGATTTGGGGTTGCCTTAAAAAGAAAATTTGGGGAAAAAAAATTAAGGTTCCATGTCCCCAAATGTCAACTTGTGATGTATTTGGGCGAGAGTGTTGGTTAAATTAACCATGCCTCTTATTGTTTTGTGATTATTAGATTAAGATAGTCCAGCAATTTGTAAAAAAAAAAAAATTTAAGGCTTTTGTAAAAAAGAAATCGTAGGTAGGATCTCCAGAGATTTCTTTTCGATGAATATCCGTGATAGTGGCAAGTAGGTCCATACAGAAGACATTTGAAGAAATCTTGCCTTGGTGACAACTCTGGTTGATTAGACCACAAGCTAGGAGGACCGATGAAGGTTGAAGTAGTGTGGGACTCGGGACTCAGAAAAAAACACATCCCAACTGATTTAGAAACACAGAAACCTTGTGGCTTCAGACTTGTCACTTAATTTCCCTGATCCCTAATTCCTCTGAACAGAAGATAATTCAGTTGGAGTAGATACCTAAGGTTATTTTCAAAGGTGAGGTTTTGATTTTTAGATCACTTTGTTTGCCAGAATAGAACAGATTCTGGAGGCTGCCTAATGTCTTTTGCTTAAAGATGTAGATATTTATAAATTGATGTTAATAAAGAATGGATGTCACTAATAGTTATTGTGTGGTCTCAGTATTCCCCAGAGAGGTCTACTTTTAGAAACAGGAAATAACCAAAAACAACATAAAACAAAAAATCACCATGGGATCTTGTGACTTTGTTCCTTTATCTGTTAAGTGGGAAAGTGTGGCTGATGACCCCTGACATCCTTCCAAGTCTAACATCTCTTCCTATTTTGATCTATTTTTTTAGAAGCTTCCCTCCTGAGATGTGTTCCCACAGAAATGAGTTAGAAAGCCGCAAAGCTCCTTTTTGGTCTAGAGTCTCACATGATGAATTTTCACAGGTGAAAACTCACCCTGTTTGCATAAAATTAGTCATTTCTTAAAGTAATAAGCTGGAATTTCAATACAAAGCTCTAGTTGAATCATAGCAGATCATGAAGTAAATACCACCATGTCCACAAGTGTGTATGTAGGAGTTATTCTAAACATACAAAAGACAACCTGTAACCACACAAGAGCTACCTGAGAAACTTCCATGTACCTAGGTAATGTGCAAATCAATACATACTAGCGCGAATGATTTAGCCTAATAGAATTCAATGCTCTAGTATCTTATATTTGGTACCTTGTTTTGGCATTTTCTTGTCAGCTAACATCTTTTCCATGATTTCTAATTTTAGCAAACTATTTGTTTCTTAGGGTCGCTGATATTGGAATAGGGAACGATGAAGACTGAGGAATTCTCAAATTTGTAAAACTCAAGACATGGGATCGGGTTACGCATATACATTTCTCAGGGCAAAACTATACAGGATCCCTAGTTTCCAGTTTAATGTGTAAAAGCTAGCTTAAGAAAATATCTAAATCATTCAACATTAACTTGGCCTATCATCAGAGGGTAAAGAGTCTGCCACCCCCACTCCCAAAGGGCATGCACAGTACATCACAGAGCACATAGCTGGGAGGGAAGTGCTGCCCAGGGGAAAGCATCTGGAGTCTGAAAAGTCCATTCCATTTCTAGCAGGGGGAGGGGGAAACAACAGTAATACGAACTGAAGTGGACTAATGAAGCCACAGCTAACAAAATCAGGGCAAACAGACTATGAAGAAAATGACGGAATCCTTAACCCATATAGACAACATTTCAAAAGGTCACTAGGTGAATTTTGGGGTTTTTTGGTTTTTTAGTTTTAGTTTTTCGCCTTCCTCTGAAGCATCAGGGATTGGAGGCAGGACGCAGGTTACAGGAACTGGTGGACCAATGGTCTGATTCAGTATGGCAAGTCCTATGTTCCTATAATAAAGGGGAAATTACAGCGTATCACTTTGTATGCACACAGATCCAGGGACACATGCACTCTCTTTCTCTCTCAAGGGTCTGAATTTTCATCAGTGAAAAAAGTATTTAACAAAGATAAAGTTTTACACCAAAACCAAGAAAGTATGGAAAATTCAACAGCAGTGAAAAGAGTGATCATTAATAAGCAAAGATTAATGTGGTGAACTATGTACAATGTGTGTCACCGAACAGGTGTAGAATGGTTTTTAGTATCCTTCCTCTACTTCCATTTATGCCAACCTGGCAAAAGGAAAAATATTGACAAAGTAAAAGCAGAAGGCTGGCAGGTCTAAGTTCTATGTGCAACAGAATAAGAAATTGAGAATTTATCAATTTTTCCAAACCAGAAAGCTAGAAAGTCCAAAGGAAGAACAGAAAATTCTATTAGCTTTGTTTATGTGTTTTTCCTGTCTTGCCCAGAAGAGAGTTCTGTGTATGCAGAGATTGTGTCTTTCTCATTTTTGTATCTAGAGCAATAGTATACACACAAATGTCTTGTCAATAGCAGGCTTTCCAGAAACGTCCACTGATGAATGAAATAAATTCTTGCTCCAATGAGGCTTCATAATGGAAACCTGATTTGTATTAAATCTTCATTAAATGTATCAAAATGGAGTTAAATTTAGGGTTTTACTTGGGAGCCTTGTGACACATACCAGCGATAAAAGTGTTTTATGTCAGGTGCTATTTTAATCAAAACAGTTTCGTAGGTTTTAAATTTGAGAACTCTCACAAGTTAATCCCAAGATGAGCAACTCAGTAAATCCAACCACTCCTGTGGCAAAGCAAGTCTTTATTAACTGGATCTGTTAGTAGAAAGCTGAACCGCTGCAGAGCAAGCGCTAATGACCTCATTACCCACTGGGGCCGTGCAGACAGCACGGTGTCGCATCTAAACAAAGGATGCAAAAAACTAGCTTCCAGATTTTAAAATGAGGGCTTTGAAAAAGTAGAGATGCAATTAAAAAATGGTAACATCCTATTAAGCACATACCAAATAAATGCGAATATTTCATATACATGCAAATGTGTAGATATGTATTTGTTCCTCTCCCTCTAAACAGTGCTGCTGTGGGAAGAGATTCAACTTTTGAATTCTTCTTGCCCCACACTACTACATTTTGATTTCTTCCTAAAACCTGGCTTCACTTCTTATTTCAAACAAGCTAAAAATATCTTGATCACTGAAAATATTACCATGTGACTCCTTTCTTTTCTTTTTGCCCCACACGTTACAGGATCTAAAATTCACTTAACAAAATCAATGTATTGATTTACTCTCTTCACATTAACACTTCCTGGATGATTATAATGAACCTACTCTTTTTCCTCTTGAAAACATGGGCCTCCTTTACATTAATATTACATTAATAACCTCCCAGTGAACCAGGAAAGCATAAAAATAAGTTGTGATAAACAGAATTTTACCTGACTCACCCATTATCCTACTGAGTGCAGCATTTCTCGTGGGTGATTCATCAAGCCCCTCAATCCCACTGTAGAGGGAATGGGAGATTCTTCGTTCTCGATCATCCAATACTGTTTCAATGGGCAGCTCAGGTCCAGAGGGGCTCCCAGGTGACTTCAGCTATAGAGAAAAGGGGGCAAGGGAAAATCAGTACTGGAGGCCCATTAGCAGCATGGGGGAATTATAACAACTTGCCCAAGGCCTGTATCCAACTGGGTACCAAATGAACTAGAACTTTTCACCCTGTACCAAAATAATTTGTGATGACAGCTCTGCCTAATGACCAACTTTCCGTGCCACTTTACACTGTGCCTCCCATGAAGTTCTGTCAGACTGCAGCCATTGGAGGAAAAATATGTATATTAAAAGCTTTTTTTTATAACTTATTTTGCTGCTTATTTTTTCAATTTGACTGTTAGTATCGGTTGAAGTCAATTTAAGTTATGGTTTAATTCAGAATTCTTTATGAGATGTTGCTCTGCACAAAGGATGCTTTATCAGAATGGAAGCTGGAACTCAGCTACATGATTTAGACCTATGGTAGGTAAATACACCTAACAATTAGCACACATCTCTGCGTGTGCTGCAAGAATTACTGCCTACTCTACAAGACCTCAAGACCACTTGTGAGCTTGGGTGTCTTGAACAATTCAATGAGCCTATATTTCTTTGGCTAGAAATTGGGGAAAAAAATCATTCTATTCTCTTACTATAATCTTAAATATAAGGTAGTAAGTAACTGAAAAAAAAACACTTTAACAGCAGACAAACAATATAGAAATAGGGATCGAATATTCTAATGAAGCAAAGATGTGTATGTCACAAACACAGACAATCTACTAAGCAAAGAATATAGGTCAATTTTTATCACCACGAATGAAAACAGTATGTGGCATTCTTTAAAACAGCTGTGCCTCCAAGTCAGATTCTTCACAAAAATAATATGAATAAGGAACCTATGTTCATAAGGCCTTGAAACAAATCTGCTTCGAGGAAGAACAAAGCACACTTAACTGCAGTCGTCCAAATGTGGGCTCTGGGGTTAACCCCGTGGACTAATATCGCGTGACGCTTGGTGTTGGCTTGCAGCCAGAGACAAAGAGGGCTTGGCGGGAGGGTTCTGGGGGGAGCAGCACAACACGGCAAAGTGGGAGAGAGTTTGCACATTCCAAACAGATGAAACCACAGCCGTTGCGGTTCCTTCATCTGAACAAATTATTATTTCTGTTAGAAGCTATCATCTGTTTAATATAAATGAGATATTTAATGAAGTTCCGAATTGTAGACTTATCTCTCCCAGTTTGATAAGCACTGGGGAGATTTAATGCATTGAAGGGTCAACACAATTACAATTGGAGGCACGTCAAACTGCAGGAGCATAATCAACTCGCAGCACTAGTGAATTAGACTCAATAAGGTTTAAATTGTGAAATGAGGATTTGTTTTATTAGTTTCTTTTTTTTTTAAATTGCAGATTACAACTGACAGCTTTACAGAAAAGTAGATTAAGTATTCAAGGTCTCTGATGTAAAAAAACAAAAGAACATTTTCTGAAAGAATACTGTGCTTAAATTCCAAGGTACTTTGGGAGGTAAAAACAAAAACAAAAGCCGATACCCTATGCCTTTAAGAACAAGTATGTTTGAAAATTTTAAATGAGCACATATATTAACGAGACTTGCTATACAAGTCTCTCTACAAGACCTGCTTGCTGTATAATTTATTTGATCATAAGACAAACAACATATTCTCACATTTGCTTAACAGATGCATTTCATTGAACCATACAACTGCAATCTTCTAGATGGTAAAATCCTTGTACAGCTATTCATGAGAAATCCCTAAATAATCTAAGAGGCTATTTTAGAATTTTAGGAAATCAAATAAAAATTCCATTTAGAAAATAGCACATGCAGGCTTTCTAGAAAAAAAAAACCAGTAAGGTGCCTGTACAGAAAGAACCTCACACTTGAACATTTCATGGGAAAGAGTCTTCATGTCCCCTACCTCCCTAACCATGTCTAATTTACATCTAAAAAGACAGATTTAAATGAAGACATCAATAGCCTACTACATAAATATTTAACAGAGGATACAATGCCTTTTAATTTCTTTAAAAAAAAAAAAGCCTGATTGGGGAGCACAGTTTTGTTTTAAATCTTCTGATGATTTTGTTGTTGTTGTACGAAAGCCAGTTTAAGAACGAGAAACATGCCACTGTGCCACTATGGCAGCACAGACAGGCAGGGCCGCCTTCAGTCCTGAAGAATGGCCCAGAATGGCCTACAATCTGGGCCTCTCCCAGGCCCTGCAAGTCTCCTTACGTAAAAACCTTATCCAAATTAAACTTCATTAGAAGAAGAAAGGCAAATAAAAGATCTGCAATTTTCACTTTGTAACTTGTTCAAAGTGCAAAAATGTTCTTCAGTCCAACTTCAGTGCCGAGTAGGGGTAGTTGTGCTGGACCCCCCTCAGCTCCATCTCTAGAAACACAGGAAAGCCTATCCACCCCTTAAAGAAAAATTAGCTCTTGGTTGTAGTAAGATAACTCACATTGGGTAGGAGTGGATATGGATACAGTCATTCTCTAACGTAATACAGACATGTCTATCACAGGTCAAAAAACAGTTTACACTCCCTGTCCCAGATTTGTTTTACTTTGTGGTCATCGTCCTCACAAAATAAAAAGCTAAGTGAATAATAAAGATTCATGTGAATCAATATTTATCATAACTTCATTTACAAAGGTATAAAATTAGGAATTACCCCAATACTGAAAAACAATGTAAATGTAATACTCTCTTAGATAAGATACCCAAACAATGATATATTGCTTTTATAATCAGAAAATACAAATGCTATTTAATAACAAAGAAACTGGATATTGTCCAATGAATATGCTTTTCATTATATACTTGGACTACCTTTCTGAGGAATAGTTAAAATCCTGGCTTCTTTTAAAAAGCTAATATAATTTCTGTGGGGGTTAGTAAATTCTCACGTTCATGTAGGTAAGCATTAATGGGTCAAATGAGGTCTTTCACATAAAGAAAATGTATCCCACCATCTTGACTATAAGCCTTGAAAACCTGGCATAGATATGGCCCTAATCTTCTACATCAAACTTAAGACTGAGTTCTAGTTAACAATCTGCATACTCTTATTATTCGATATTTCAGTATTTATGGGCTTATTCTATTTTATCCCCAATGCCTGGCACAGAGCAGGTACTGGGTAAATAACTGGGCGAATAAATTCATTTCCAAGTAAACGACTCAGATTTTCCTCAAAATGGTTTGGAGATTTATACATGTGAGGCCATGTGGAAGCGAGCCTAAAGCTGAGGGCACAGTACAATGTTGAAATACAGCAACTGAGCCTACATTACAATTCTGTGTTGTGGAAAGTACAAACATCTGAAGGACAGGTAAACACAAAACAATGAATAAAAGGGCAGGCTTGGGTTTTGGAGAAGAGTGGCCAGTTTAGGCTCTGCTATCAATCAGGACAGCATTTCAGCTCCTCTGTACCCTGCTCTGCCACGTGGGCAACAGCAAGGATCAGAGCGGTAATGTAAGTTCCCCCAAGTCATTCTGCCTGTAAGCAGCACACCCAGAATGTAAGGGAAGGTCTGATGCTAAAGCCCATGCTTTATTGTATGCTGCCTCTTAACACAACCGGAATACAAAGTGCCTGAACAACACAATCACAATCAATTAGGCCCACTCACATGCATAAGATGAATGGGCACCCTGCTTCTAAATTACTTTGCCACTACCTTGGCCTTGCAGCCATTAAGCAAATCGTTTGACCTTTCTGCATTTATTTCTTAATATATAAAGTGAAGAGAGCCATAAATGATACCTTAGGCCCCTTCCTATTTTAATATGGCTTTCTAATTCTAAGAGGATTAAATGTACAGAGAGAACTCATTTTAAAGTAGTCCTTGATGACTAACTAGATCCTTCAGCCTGGGGTGTAAGACAAAGCTCACCTGGTCCCATTCTCAACAAGTACTAAGGCAAGGATTTGTATGAAATCACGTCTAACACCGATATAATGAGATGACTGTAAGCTATGTTAGACTGCAGTAATTTCTAAAATATTAATTTCCTTGGGACATCTACAATCAGCATAATTCTCACACACAGGTTACTTTCAATCCTCAAGGGATGATGTCAGGTATTTACTCCCTATCTCCTTCTAGGTCCTCAACAAATGTGTCCTTTGTGATGATACCCAGTGTTTCTGCCTCTTGCTTTATGTATTTTTTTTCCAGTGGAAAGAATGTCAGGACTTACAAAATTTGTCTCCAAAAAAGTCAATCCATCAATCAGGAGCACAAAACAAGGGAAAGCCATTTTTCTCTTTTTTCCTAAAGAAACAATTATTGCTTATGAGATGTTTTAAATGTAGTTAAGCAAGAACATTAGATCCAAGGAAAGCAAAGGAAATTCAGAATCACTGCCAAAATATTAATTTGGTTACCATGCCTGATGTTTTCTTTTTTTTTTTTTTATTTAGAACTTCAGTCTTTAATATTAACTAAGTTATCTCTTCTTTTTTTCTATTCTATTCTATTCTATTCTATTCTATTCTATTCTATTCTATTCTATTCTAATTTTAGACGCAGAGAGAGAGAGAGTATGAGCAGGAGAGGGGCAGAGGCAGGGGGAAAATCTCAAGCAGCCTCTACTTTTCAGTGTGGAGTCCAATGCAGGGCTTGATGACCTGAGCTGAAATCAAGTCAGATGCTCAAGCAGCCGAGCCCCCAGACACCCCTGTTAGCTCTTCTCAAAACACAAGACTCTCCAGGATTATTTCCCTTATCATTCAGTTCATGCTTAGGTGTCTACTCTGGGTTGTACCTCAGTGATGGAGAGAGAGAAACATGACAGATGGACAACATCTTGGACATCTCAGAATTTACAGGCCTCATGAAAGAAAACCAAAAAGGGAACTATGACAGCGTAAATGCTGCTAGGTGGAGGCAAGTACTCGCACCCCGGAAACACCCCGGTGAGAGAAACTAAAATCTAAAGGCTGTCTTTGTGAGGACAAGGAGCAGAATGGGCTCATGGGGAAAACTTGGAGGTGAGAGAGTATCATGTGTCTAAGAAAGTGCAAGGAGTGCTGAGTAGCTCAAGCAGACTGCACAGGAAGTTTCCACATGTCCCAGTGGGCTGTGTGATGGAGACGGGCATCTGTCCTGGACAGGCTGAAAACGTCCCGAAGGGATATCTAGATGAAAGGGACATGAGCAATTTGTTTTGTGAAAAAACCTGCCTTACTGCAGTGTGGAGAATGGACCAAGGAAGAAATCCCTGTAGAGGCTTTGGCACTGACCCCAGCAAGACCATGGGCCTAGAGTGGGGCAATAGCAGAGCGGCTGCAGAAGAGTGGGTTGAGGAGAGAGAGGTTCTGGAAACAGAGGCGATAGAGACAGGAAAGGCATTTGAGAGGTGAAGAGTGATCCCCCTTCTCCATCTTCTACAACTGAAAGAGCAGTGGTGTGGTTTATAGGGTGGGGGGAGGCAAGACAGGATAGAGGAAGCCAGCAGCGTTGGGGGCTGGTGAATGAGGTGCCTGAGCGACAAACCAGCAAGTATGGGCAGTTAAACAGAGGGATCTGGAACTGGAACAGAATTCTGAGCTGGGGACAGGGTTATGGGAACCATAATAGCATCACTGGTACCTGAAGATGTCCCAGGGAGCATGTGTGGAATAAGAAACACCCCAGGGAAAGCTTTGAGAAGTACTAACAATAAAAGAACAGGCAGAAATAAATGAACCTCAAAGGAGAGAGAAGAGCCAGAGGGAAGGAGGAGAAAAATGGGGAGAGCAGGTTAAGAAAAGATTCAAGATGGGTGGTGTTCCAAGATTCCTGAAAGGCTGAGCAAAAGAGACTGAGAAACCTCTTCCCAAGAACATCTCCAAGTGTGCTGTTCAGTGAAATTCAGGCGAAGATGATACCTAGAGTGGAGAGTTGACAAAAAATGTTTGAATAAAAATATTAAGATAATATATGACACTTCCTTCATACAAGAAAAGGGCAAGGAAAGAGGTAACAATGTACAATTTTCTTTTGCAAATTCTCATCTTCTCTGGCTTGAAATTAAGTATGCAAACCCTTGATTTAAGATGAGTTAGTAAAATATAATTTTGTGATGTTGTCAAAGACCGGACTCTGTGGCTGACTAATAGACCCAGAAGGACAGAACTCAAAGCACATTATTTTGGCTTGAGGTTCATTCATGACAAGATACCGTATGCTTATATCAATATTTACTGTAACACAATTTACACATACTCTCTTGTAATTCAGAGAGATGTTTTTCCAAAGGTAATATATAATATAAGTACAACAGCAGCAAAATCATGTCTTATGCCTTATGGGAAGCTGAACTGAGCTCTTCTGTCTTCATATAATTCTTTAGTTAAATCCTGTCAGTACAAAAGGCTTCTCGGTAGTATTACAAAGAAAGCACAGCACTCATGATAAGATTTTTTTTGATATAATTGTTTTATAAGCTTATACCCTCCTAAGAAATAGTAATAACCAGCAATGTATGAAAATGATACCATAAGGAATATTGAATATTAAAGTCTATTACTATCTATTGCAGCTGTTCCCTTACTTAAATCATTTCATTCACATAAATTCATATGCAGAAGTGAATGAGACACAGAAATATTTCAGTGGGATTCCAATTTCATGTGTTTTACAGGACAACAGGGAATAAAATCAGTGCTTTTATCAAAACATTTTCAGGCTGGTACAGGTTTGCTCTGCTACTGCTTGGGGAACAACGAGGAACCATCTGAATCAGGGGAAAGCATGTCCAGATTCAGAATGCTGGTCTTCAGTGATATTCATATGTTTTCAGTGTCCCTAGAACTCTAATCCAATGTTTATCTGTCAGGGAAAACTTTGAGAAGGTGTTACAAATTCTGATTTATTTTAAGAGGGACTGAGAATATGATATATTCTGCAGCAGAATTTAAGTTCTAGGAGAGAAGGAGCATGGTATGTTTTTAATCACTGCCATATGCCAGCGATCTAACACACTTCCTGTATATAGTAGATTAGTAGATGCTCAATAAACGTCTGCCAGAGAATACTGTCCTGTGAATGTGAAGTCCTTCAGGTTTAGAAAAAGACCTAATAAAGAGCAGTATACTTGTGAACTTACTGTGGAGACTTTTCATTTAGCACTTCAAAGGATCTGCATTTTATTTTTTTAATGTCTATTTATTTATTTTGAGACAGAGAGAGAGAGAGAGAGAGGGAGAGTGAGGGAGGGAAGAGGAGGGACAGAGAGAGAGGGAGTTCAAACCCACAAACCATGCTATCATGATCTGAGCAAAATCCAGAGTCGAACACTTAACCAGCTGAGCCACCCAGGTGCCACTATGGGACTTATATTTAAAAAATCATTTAATAATTTTTGAGACAAAATAATAAATTTTGGCATCAAATACAAACTCTACGTCTCAGGAAAACCATTCCAGTAGGCTACTCTGAGGGATTAACATTTATATTTATATTACGAAAGTGAATTTTTATCTTATGAAAGTGAATTTTAAGTTAAGGTTCAGTGTTCCCTTGTTACGGAAATTAACTCTTTATTGTTAACAAATTCTCCATTTGAAAAATAAAAACAATAAAGAAATAATAGTCAATAACCTTTCCAAAACTGGTCACCTCAACACTGAGTACTCAACTTTCATTGCAAAATAGGAATATACTACAGGATGGCATGAGTGGTCAAGCAATCTGAATAGTTCCACTTTATACATATAACATAGATTTTAAAATTAAGAAAAACACTTAAACCATTTAGATATAATTTTCAGTTTATATGATTTCCTAGGCACTTCCTTTTAGTTGATTTAAAAATGTAGGAAGTTGACATGGTGCCTGGGTGGCTCAGTCGGTTAAGCATCAGACTTCAGCTCAGGTCATGATCTCACTATTTGTGGGTTCGAAAATCCCCTCATCAGGCTCTGTGCTGACAGCTCGGAGCCTGGAGCCTGCTTCAGATTCTGTGTCTCCCCCCCACCCTCCCTCTTGTCTCTCTCTCTCTAAAATAAAGAGACATTAAAAAAAATTATTTTTTAATGTGGGGAGTTGAGCATTGATTAAAAACAAAAACAAACTCTACTTTTTTTTAACAAGCTTTGCTCTATAAATTCTCAGCTCCCACCTATTTCCTATGGATGGCACATAAATTATAACTATAAACTTTTTTTAGGTTTAATATAATCACATAAATATATAATTCCTGTTAAATTGTCAAATGCCCCATTATGCAAGAAAGTATGTTTCTGCTTAGCAAGTTTTTACAATTTGGGAAAACATGATCATAACCTTCAAGAGAGGATATTCTTCCTACTCGTTCCTAACTACATACCTGCTACATGTATTCAGAGCCAGCCATGGCACTGTGCAATAGATATCACTGAAAAAGCATGCAGTCAAGGGGAAAATATTCAACCCTTTAGTAAAGGAGAAAGGAGACACAGGAGAATAGGAGGGGAGACTTACATTTTTGACAAGGTCACAAGAGAAACAGACTCTCCCCTTTCAGGGGCTTTGAAATAAGCATCCCACTTTGATAAATCAAATGAACTAGCCATTATTTCATTGTTTCTCTCTCCTAGGAACAACACTACTGAACAGAAGAGAAACTGTTGGCTCCCAACAGGAAGGTATGGCCGTTTTCAAAAAGAGAACCAACTGAAGGTGTTTTTAAGATCCCAGTGTTATTTGTTGAGCTGGAGACAGAAATACTAGTGCACACTTAGGGATATTTTGATCACATATTTAAGAGAACAAATCATAGTCCACAGACAATGCAATAAAGAGAGCAAAGATAATTTATAGTGTTTTGAAGCAAAGTCCCAGAACCTGCCATTCTTTGTCCAATATTAGGACAAAAACTTAGTCTTATTACAATTTCAAATGCTAGAGTCTTCTTTTCATTTTTTATACTTTACCTCATTGCACTTGCTTATTCGCCTTGCAACAATGAGCTGGATCATTCCTCGCTTGTTCCCTTCAGTGGACATAGACCTTCGGAGGGTTTCCATGGCATCTTGGTTTGTCTTGCCCAACAGGGATTCTCCATTCACTGCTATCAGTTGATCATTCACCCGAAGCCTTCCATCCTGGGAAGAAAACAGGTAGAAATAAGTGCTATTAAATACACTGTTATAAAAGAAGTTGCTTTCTCTTTAGTTAAAAAATAAATAAATAAATAAATAAATAAATAAATAAATAAATAAATAAATAAATACATACATACATACATACATACAAGGGGGATAAAAAGAGGCTTTAATCCTAATGGATTATGCCCAATTGAACACGAGCACAATAATGTCTAAGCAGCCACTGCAGCCTGTGTCTATTTCAATCATTTATACATTTGTAAACCAAGTCATTATCATAATCTGTTTACCAAAATAGCATACTAATTTAAAGGACACAAAGTGATTACTTTCTTGCTTCCAGAGACACCCATAGAGGTTATTTACAACCCAAGACAAGAAAAAGCTCAAGGCTGTTACACAATTGCAGAGAGGTGCCCCCTTAACAAATAGCCAGGAAACTTTCTCCAGACTGGGGAATAGTCTAGGTGATCCATAGTCAGGGAAGGAGAAGATGGGCTTTACTGCAGGGCAGCTCTGTGCCAGAACCTCCACTAAGTCTTTGCACAGATTATCTTCTTTCAACTATAAGGGCTACGGGTTGTAAATTCTGTGAGACCAAAAATGGGGACTTGAAGCTATGATTTCATCCCCAAATGAGAGACCACCAAGATTTCTATTAGTTTGATCATGCATGGGCTACTATGAAGAAAACAAAAGTGTTACAGGGTATCTGAATATGTTGCTCCAAAACACACCATTTTGGCATAAGGACTATTTTGAGCTGAAGGCAACTGAAAAATGGCAGATGGAGAAGGAGCTCTCTGTTCTTCCCTTCTCTGGCTAAGTGCAGGGCATAGAGTTCCTCTTAGGAAAATGTCTCCTTTCCTCTCTCAAACCAGTAAAAAAATGACCCTCATCACGAGAGACACAGAGAGCACTGAGATTAGTCAGCCTACAAAACAGACCGTACAAAATAAACCTTATCTTCCACTAGTTTCTGCCATATATTTACCGTCCTACAATTTGCCACCCCAAAGCCCCAACCCCCTTTTCCTCGTCCAATCACTGCTCCACAATTCATTGCCCTTTGCTAAAATGGTATCTAGTTTCTGAGTCTAACCACTTCTTTAGGTTTCTCTTTTCTGTAGAACCCCTGTATGTGGAAAATTTTAAATATTAACATCAATAAAATTTGTGAACATGTTCTGTTCATCTGTCTTTTGCCAGTTGAATTCACAGGCCATAGATAAAGAACACAAGAGGGTAGAGGAACAAGTATTCCGCCCCCACACTGTGTATATGTTTCCAAGATAGGAATAGGGTTGTACTTAAATATTTTTGTTAATGTGCATAAGCTGGGTAAAGTTAACATTTGCTTACTTTAGATGCTGCTCCTCCATTAATAATGGACTTGACGAAGATTCCCAAATCTGCATGGTTCTCTTTGGACCGGTTACCTTTGACACTGACACCAAGACCCGCTGATCCTGAATCATTAAGTGGAACTTCAAACGTCAGAAATTCCCTGGTGCCATCAGGTGTGAGAACAATATCCTCATCTTCTGCTTTCTAGTAGGAAACAAAATTGCACAGCACGTTATATTCCAATGTTCCTTTCTCATAGCTATTTTTAAAAACTGCTAATGAGCAGTCTGTAATCCTCACACACAGTATTTCCACCAAAGTTCCGTGACAAGATCCATGATAACTGCATCTGCACCCCCTCCAGATGATTCCTGGAACCAGCTGTTAATATTTTCATGTGGCACTTGTTTCAATATTGAAACAAACTCAAACCAGATTCTGAGAAAAGTAGGGAAAAATACAGCTGAAGACTGAAGACATGTAGACTCCTAGAATTTGGGATCTTTTTTTTTTTTTTTTTTTTTTTGGTCTGTTTATATATCCTAAACCACAAAAGTAAAACAGTTAACAGCAGGAATCAAAATAAATAAATACAACTCATTTGTCTTTTTATTCACCAGGAATTTCTGATGTTATTAACAGTTTAATGTTCACTAATGCTATATCATTTTATTTGCAAATAATAAGTTGTGATGGTACAAAGTCAGCAGAAAAAGGTATTCATTTTCAGAGAGCCACTAGAGAGCTTTAACCTTCAATATCCGTGAGATAGAAACAACATTAGAGAAAAGCTTTCCACAATACCGTACCATACATAATACAGCTGGGGGATAATATCCAAGCAATCCAGCTTAATTAATTAGTTGCATATGCAAGCTTTGATTTCATAACTGTAGTCATCACTGAATAAGAAGACTGTTTCAGAACACAACACATTGAAGACACACCGACTCCTGCCCATTTCCCTAAAGCAGCAAGAAGAAACGAAAGCTGAGAGTATAACCTGATGAGCCGCAGACAGACAGCATGTTCGGTCATCAAAATACTTGTACACACCAGGGACAGAGCAGTCTGTCTTCTGACTTCTCCCAAGTAATCCCACCCATGACCAAGACTTTAACCTCTTATATCTCTACACTGCTCATCTTCAAAGCGGTAAGGACAGAATTCTTTTTCAAAGTTACTATTTCCAACCACATAACAGCTATGTGGCACAGAGCCTTCAAATCACAACGAAATGCCTCAGCTAGTCCTAAAACACATTCTTGCTCTTCTTTTTCTAATTTTGAAATATTTCTCCACCATGCACCTAGTCACTAAAACTGGAATGATCAAATTATAATTGAAAACTGGTTAAACATCTAATGGTACATAATTAGGCTAGACTATCTAATGAATCCTTTAAAGTGTGCTTTTAAAAATGGCTCAGTCACACGTGTGAAAGTAACCTATTGCAGAGCAATGGGGGTAGACTTCAACTTTTTTTCTGGGTCCCCAAATTTTTTTTAATTTTTCTAATAACAATCAAAATTAATAATTTTTTTTAATTTGGAGATTTAACATCTCCACCAGATGTAATACTCTTTGTAAGTATAGCATTTATCGATAAAAGATTATTTTTTAGATTAGCATAATCCAAATGATATGTTTTTTTAAATCTCCAAATCCATAATAATGTGATTTGTAAAGTAACATTTCTAACTTACTAATATCCAGTGTTAGCATTTTATAGTAAGGCATTCTTTGTGCCATCTTTGCAAAAGACAACCTCATAGTTGCCAGGACAAGGTATGTTTCAAAAAAAAATAAAATAAAATTACTAATATGTCAAAAACAGGAAAACTATAAAAAATGCAAAATAAAAACAACTTGAAAAGATACGGGCCATTGCTATGTTTACTATATACAAAAAAAATACATTTCAGTGTCAAAGTCAAAATCAAACCTAAGCCTGCTCATTATAAAATTGTTCATATTTAAACTATTTCCAGAGAATAATCAAATAAAACCAATGTATTGGGGAGAAAAAATATATCAAATACTCATATCAAAATATTGATGTCATAGCACATATTTACCATGTTAATACTATTCTTACTAATACTAATACTATATATCTATTTTGCTTTATAAACTTTGTATTCAGATGGTTCAAAACAACTAAAAAGTACTAAGAAATGACTTTGTGTGAATTCATACAGCTATCTCAATATAAAATCTGTTATAAAAACAATGTATAAACAAATGTTGATGTCTGAAATACAAAATAGTATCAAAACACACCATAGCCTCCTTCAGAATTACTTCAAATTCAGAAGTATTTAAAGGCAAAACATACTTTCTGAATCAGAACCAGTATTTATATTCCTGGAAAAGTTGCATTTAAAAAGACCTAAAAACCAAAGATAGTCCTTAGCTGGGCACATTTAGGTCTGATCATTGAGTACATCTGTTTGCCTCAAATCTGGAAGGTTCTTAATTGTCATTTACTGATTTAGATCTTCAGTTTGGCTTTTTAATGTTTACTGATTTTTACATTTCCATAATGTTTTACTAAGGCTTAAAATTCTCATTTATTTTTCTACTTGAAAAATCAAGATAAGGAGCTGACTGAATATATGAAGAAAAATTTTAATCAAGGTGGAATCATTTCCTGACATGCCCTACTCTGAACCTGTCTTAAAGGAGACTATTTTCTCCACGGGAAAGTTTCATTTATTATGAAAACTGCAGGATGGGAATAATATTCTTTTTCAGCTTTCTTATCAAGTGTTAAGTCATTATTATCATTAAAACATTTAAGTGAGAGATTGTACTTTCCTTTGATATTTCATTATTAATCCATTTGGCTCTTGACATAAGACTGAAACTAATGCCAGCGTTTAGAACTTAATTTTCTGGCAGCAAAATGTTTTAAAAAAATTTTGCTCTTCAAAAACCATTTTAAATGCCACTATATTATAGAGAACTTTTTTTAACGAAGTTTTCTAATATGGAGATCTTTTCATTCTGATACAAAGGAGAAACTAATTTTCTATCACCTTGATTGTTTCCATCCGGATTCAACTGTTTCTTGAAGTCAAATTCTTTCAACAAAACACAATAAATGTGTTTCCTTTAATTTGCCTCTCAAGCCATTTGTACGTGACCATGTCACTCAAGCTCATACGTCCCTCACGTACACACGTATGAACATCCCGAGTGTTATTTTGCATTAATGCAACCTATCATTTTTTCCTTTACCTAGTACTCAAACTGGCATTATGGCTTAGCATATTAGAAGTAAGAAGCCTGCTGGATGGGCACTATGAAAGCTATTTGCTTTCCCACTATCCTCAGAATAGCAGAAATACTTATATCTGAAGGGAGATAGAAAAATAGCCACAAGTGTGCAGCACCAAGGCCCAGACAGGTTCCCTTCTTCCCCAGAAAATAGTCCCAATAGCTGTGGAAACAGCTGGCTCACAGGTCCCTTTGATCCTGGTTAATCTGAAAAAATGGGTAGATCTATAAGAGAAGAAATAAAAGTTGATTATCTTTAAGTAGTTGAAAAATAATCATGAGCAGAGTCATCTCTGGGCTTCAGTATATTAAAATACTAGTAAGAGAACACAAAATATTATGAAAAGGGGCAAAAGAAATAGGATATATATGCATGTCATATGGGACCATAAAATTACAGATGTGAGTCCAATAGCTGATTGCAGGCTCTGAAATAAATGACTCAACAAACATTCTACCATTTGTGAAATAAAAGGAGATAAATATAATAAATATATAAAATCTGCCTTCAATGCCTGCTAATATATTGGTCATTGGCCCCAGTTCCTGATACAGAGCTCCAAAAACCCTTGTAATTCCAGGTAAGAGTGTTTGACACAGAACTCCTAAATCCCATGGGATTTTCTGGATGTTAGGGATATCTTTTCTAATGAGGTGACACTTGGTGGGTTCCTTGGTGGCTCCTGAATGGACTCTTATCACCAGAAGCCATGATTAGAGGTTTGGAACTTTAGTCCAAGCCCATTCTCCAAAGAGGGAGAGGGGCTGAAAATGGAGTTAATAATTGATGAGGCATCCATAAAAATCCCAAAAGTATGGGGTTTGGAGAGCTTCCAGGGTGATAAACACATCCATGTACCAGAACGGGGGCACACCCCAACTCCAAAGGAATAGCTCTTGAGCTTGAGGACTTCCAGACTTCACCCTGTATATCTCTTCATTTGGGCTTTCCATGTGTGCCCTTTAAAATATTCTGAGTGGGAGCCAGTCTTGTGGGCTGAGTCCTTAACTTGTGAGGTCTAACACTAATTCCAGAGGGTATCAGAAGTACATGGTGTGGAAAACTCACACATTGAGTGTGAGCAGAACGGCAAGGTGTTTTGCTGCTCATTTTTCCACTATAATTAATTGACTTCTCACTCCCTTTTCCATGGAGTTAGTACCATTATTACACAAAACTGATGAAGTACAAACAAAAAGATGAACACTGCCACATCAAATAAGAGAGATGTGAACAAGGAATACATTAAAGAAAGATAAGTGGACCAAAATAATCACCATCATCATCATCATCGTCTACTTGCAACAAAGCTTATCAAACTGCTGAAAAAAATTTGTTTTAAGTAATGAATCTAAGAATGCAGAAGGTATGGTGAAATGGGCACTTTCTTGCACTACTGGTGAAATATAAAAAGGTACAGACATTTATAGAAGTCAATTTGACAACGCTTATCAAAAGCCTCTACATTTTGTTTATCATTTAACCCAGAAATAGTACTTTAGTAATATGTCCTAAAAAAACTACCAGAGGTCAGGAACAAAGATTTAACTGTTCAGATGTCCACTGCTTTAATAGGACAGCTAAAAATTAAAAACAACCTTTACATATGATATTAAGTAGATTAACACTATTCAGCTATTAACGTGTCTTTAGAAAGTGTCCCATTTGGGGGAAGAGAAAAACATTTATGACTAAGAAATTGGGTTTTATCCTGTGAGCTTTCTTAACTTCTAATACTTCACCCAGTATAAGCCTTGATATCCTATTTTAATAAATTCTTTAATGTCTGTCTTCTCAGTAAAAGCATTAGGAGGAATATATCACTGTGTCCTTCTGCTTAGGACATAACATTCATTACCTACATGATATGTGCCAAGGACATGATATATATTAGCTACATCAGTAAAGAAGAAAATCATTTTAAAAAGTACACATCAAAATGGTGGCACTGAAGTCACATAATTGCAGGTGATTTTTCCCCTCTACGCTGACTGAATTTCATACTATCCACTATACACTACTTTTTGTACTATAAAAATCCCACTATGTGCCATTTCTTTAATTTCTCTTGCTCTTCAAAACCCAGTGTGGGAAAGAAAGGATAGGAGGATGGTTATACATGTTGGGCAGGAGCTGGTGCCCAGAGGGGAAATCTTATGGTAGCTCTCACAAAACCATTATGCAGTAATGCAGAACATCATACTCTCAAGCTAACAAAAGGCTTACAAAAGATTACATTTATTCAATACAAAGAGCTTAAATAATATGCAGTTATCACACATAGGAAGAACGAGCTCTTGTTTGTAATAAAAAGAGGAGGATTTTTTTAAAAAGAGAAGTTATCTTGGTTTCATTTAGTTATTGCACAAAAGAATAGCCCTCCAAATTTCTTTAAGTTATACATTTCAATTTATCCCATATGTGTGATGAATGTTTATACACAGTATCTGTGCTGATATGTTAAGGTTAATTATTCTTATTAGCAAAGTCAAAATGTCACATCTGGCCTTCCTGTACTCTATTCCAAATCAAATGGTAGACGTAAAATAAGTAAAATCTAAAGAATTGATTTGCTTGATTATATAAATACTGATAACAAAATGTTTTTTTTTTTCAGGGGAAATTAGAAAGTATTTTGTTTTTTTTTTGTTTTTTTTTAATATAAGAAATTTATTGTCAAATTGGTTTCCATACAACACCCAGTGCTCATCCCAAAAGGTGCCCTCCTCAATACCCTAACAAAATGTTTTTACAGTTATTAATCTATAATGTCAAGTCATAAAAATCTTTATCAAATTAAAAAATTCCACACAAATCCAAATTGAGGCACATTCTCAAAGTAACTTGTTCTTCAAAACTGAAAAGATAAACTGAAGAAGTGTTCCACATTAAGGAAGACAAAAGAGACATGACAACTAAATTCCACACATGGTCCTGAATTGGAAACCAGAGCAGAATTTGATTCATATGAATTCATTCATTCATTCATTCATTCATTCATTCATTCATCTCTGCTTGCAATAGAGAACATTAATTGGGGCAAGTGGTACTACAATACTGTCAAATCAATGTTAGTTTCATGATTTTGGTAACTCTAATGTGGTTACATAAGAAAATGTCCTTGTTATTAGGATAGACACAGTGAAATATTTACAGATAAAGGGGAATTACATCTACAACTTATTCTCAGTTCAGAAAAAAAATATATATAGTGGGAAGAAAAGGAGAAAAAAGTAGACAGAAGGGGAGTGGAGGATGAAAGATAATTATGTATCAAATGTGGTTAAATAATAACAATTGGGGAATGTGGTGAAGGGTATACTGGAAGTCTCTGTACTATTTTTGAAAGTCTAACATTTCAGAATAAAAATTATATGTAATAACTAATCCAGAATAGTTTTGCTATACCTAAAACACTTTTCATTTTAAAATAGATATTTCTACCAATATAAAAAAATAACCTAAGAGTTCAACAGCAAAGAAATCATATAATAAATTTAAAAAATATTAATTTTATTACTATCCACAAAGGAGGATAATAAAAAAATAACTAAGATTTCTCAGGGAAAGCACACCAAACACTAAGGAACCCCTATCTTACTGTAGTAATAGTAAGAAATTTCAAATGAATTCCTTAAAGTTAACACAGAGATTGACTGTACAAAATCATTATGATATTTGTAATATCATGAAAACATTATTCTATCCCAACTTTGGAGAAACATAGTTTTAAAATAAGTTTGAATTAGGGCATCTGGCTGACTCAGTTGGAAGAGCCCGAGACTCTTGGTCTCAGGGTCGTTAAGTTCAAGCCCCATGTTGGATAGAGAGATTACTAGAAAAAAATAAATTAAAAAAAAAAGTTTGAGCCATTTAATTCAAGCTTTTTCCTTTGAATTATAAGTTTAAAATAAGTTTGAGCATTTAATAGAATAAGATGTTATAAAATGTTTTGTGACAATAGCAATATTTGCTGTTCAAAACCAAACAATTAAGGTCAACATAGGATTAGTATATGATAGTATATTTCTCCATCAAAAAACTCAGAAAAGAAAGTTTTTGTATACTTTTATGTGTTCTCTAGAGTATCAAAATTAATTTACATTATAGGCCTGCAGAAGTGCTTGATGACGAGTTTAACACAATGAATTTGTATAAAAATATTGATGGAGATGTAATGAACCAAAATCCTCTCCCTCCTTATGCTTCCTCTTTGCTTTGTCTGACTTAAGTTTTTTTTTTCTTTCCAGCTTTTTTGAGATATAATTAATATATAACATTGTGAAAGTTTATGGTGTACAATGGGTTGAGTTGATATACTGACATTGAAAAATGATTACCATATTGAAAAATCATTAGCTAACACCTCCACCCATCACATACTTATATATTCTTTTTGTGGTAAGAACAGTTACGGTCTATTCTCTTTGCAACTTTCAAGTATATAATTATTATACTACTTACTATAATCATTATTCTGTACATTAGATCCCCAGAACTTCTTCATCTTATAAGTGGAAGCTTACACTTTTTAACCACATCTCCTGGTTCCTGCCATCACCCAGGCTCTGGTAAACATCATTCTAGTCTGTTTCTATGAGTTTGGCTGTTTTAGATTCCACCTATAAATGATATATAATATTTGCTTCCGTGACTTCTTTCTTGTACTATAATGCCCTCAAGGTCCATCTGTGCTGTTGCAAATGGCAGGATGTCCTTCTTTCTCGTGGCTGAGTAACATTCCATTGTGTGTGTGTGTGTGTGTGTGTGTGTGTGTGTGTGTGTGTATTACATCTTCTTTTTCTATTAATCTATTGATGAACACTTAGGTTATTTCCATATCTTGGCTATTATAAAAAAAAAGTTACAATGAATAGGGGAGTTCAGGGATCTCTTTGGGATCCTGATTTCAATTTCTTTGCATATATACTCAAAAGTGGGATTGCTAGATCATACAGTTCTATTTTTAATGTTATGAGAAACCTCAATACTATTTTCCATTGTAGTTGCACCAATTTACATCCCCCATCAACAGTGCACAGGGTTCCCTTTTCCCACGTTCTCCCGACACTTGTCATTTTGCTTGTCATTTTGAAGATAGTCACTCTAACAGGTGTGAGGTTATTCTTGTGATTTTGATTTGCATTTCCCTGATGATCAATGATGCTCAGTTAAAGGCCAAACAAAATAGAAACATAGTACTTTTTTATGGATCTCTTGATCATTTGTATGTCTTCTCTGGAAAAACTTCTACTCAGTTCCTCTGCCTATTTTTAAATCAGACTGTTTGGATTTTTTGCTATGGGGTTGTATGAGTTCTTCATGTATCTTGGATATTGACCCCTTATCAGATGGATGATTTGCCAACATGTTCTCCCATTCTATAGGTAGTCTTTTCATTCTGTTGATTTCCTTTGCTGTGCAGAAGCTTTTTAATTTGACATAGTTGCATTGTTTATTTTTGCTTTTGGTGTCAAATCCAAAAAATCAGCAGCAAGTCCAACTTCAAGTTGCTACCCGCCCTATCTTCTCGGAGTTTCATGGTTTCATAAATCCACTTAAATCTTTAATCCATTTGTGTTGAAATTTGTGTATGGTGTAAAATGCAACTGTAGTTTCATTCTTTTGCATGTGGGCATCAAGTTTTCTCAACACAACTATCATTTCCCCATTATATATTCTTGGGTCCCTTATCATAATTAAATTGGTCATATATAGATAGGGTTATTTCTGGGCTCTTTATGCTGTTCCATTGAGCCTGTATATCCCTTTTTATGCCAATACTTTACTGTTTTGATTACTGTAGCTTTGTAATATAGTTTGAACTCAGGCAGTTCAATACTTTATTGATCAATACTTTATTGATAGTTTATGATCAATACTTTATTGATACTTACTATCAAGTAAATAAGCTTCTCAGAGGCAGTGTAAAGACTCTAATTTAGCTGTTCTCTCTTAACATTACTTTGGCTGCCAGGGGTCTTTAATAGTTCAGTGTGAATTTTAGTATTGTTTTTCCATGTCTGAGAAAAAAACGTCACTGGGATTTTGATAGGGATTGCATTAAATCTGTAGATCACTTTGGGTGATCTACAATATGGACATTTTCACAATATTAATCCTTTAAATCCATGAGCACTGAGGACATTTCCATTTATTTGTGTCACCGTCAACTTCTTTCACCAATGTCTTACAGTTTTCAGTGTTCGGATTTTTCACCTCCCTGGTTAAATTTATTCCTAAGTATTTCATTTTTTTGATGCTATTGCAAATGGGATTGTTCTCTTAATTTCTTCTACGGTTTTCTCATTTTACAGTGGGGTCATTATGGTAGCATTTACTTGGTCTACTATAACCATTAGTTAAATGAACCTATTAATGATGATGCTTATTATCTAGCTCATTAAATCTCTAAATCAAGACTAAATCTTCTGAAGGTAGCCTATCAAGATGCCTCCTGATCTTCAGGGAGGTTCTCAAAGACTCCCCAATGTTTCCCTGCAGTTTCCGTAGAGAGAACCCATTAACTCTTTTAGAATGCATTTTGAATTCATGACATTAGGCATGGACTATATCTTATCTTTAATGTCTAGTATCATCTCTAAACCATATTATTCTAAAGTCCTACTCTTATCTAATAGCCTTGAATCTGTTTAACATAAAATTATATTTTGGGGGTACCAGGGTGGGTCAGTCAGTTAAGCGTCTGACTTAGGCTCAGGTCATGATCTCAGAGTTCATGAGTTAGAGCCCTGTATTGGGCTCTGTGCTGACAGCTCAGAGTCTGGAGCCTGCTTCAGATTCTGTGTCTCCCTCTGTCTCTGCCCCTCCCCCACTTGCACTCTCTCTCAAAAATAAACATTAAAAAAATTATATTTTGACATGGATCTTACTCAAGAGTTCTTGGGGGCTCAGTAAGCAAGTTTGCATTAGTCCTATTTGAAGCCAATGAAGAAACTGACACTTTGGTAAGTTAAGGCCTTCTAGCCAGCAGGTAAATCCAATAACTCATTGTGATGTTAATTTTATATGTCAGCTTATAGGGTGTTTTTGAATGAGATTCATATTTAAATTAGATAAAACACAAGCCTCCACAATGTGGGTGGAGCCCATTCAATCAGTTAAAGGTCAACCAAAACTCACAGGCCTTCCTGAGCCAAGAGATTGTCCAGGAGACTGACATCATAAGTCATCTGCACCAGTGGCTCTCCAGGGTCTGCAATCCGCTGACTGAAACACTGCAGATTTGGACTTGGTGGCCCTGACAATCACACTAGATAATCCGTTATGCTAAAATCTCTTCCTAAACACAGACGTATCCTATTAGTTCCATTTCTCTGGAGAACCACCGTGACTTAGTACACCCAAGTACTGTCTTGTCCAACCAGGACATCCACATAAGAGTGCTTTCTATCAAGTAAATAAACTTCTCAGAGACAAAGGAGTATGTTCAGGGCACAGAGCAAGTGACACTGAGCCTCTGTTAAATATTTTGGCATTTTGTTCAATCCTGAATGGGTAACTTGAAGCTAAAGTTTCTAATCTTAAAAAAGGACTTCAACTATTTCCATTTTTACCTCAATCTGTACTTTCTGATAGATTAAGTTCTTGTTTTCAGCTTATCTCTTAACTGAGGCAAAAGACACAGTGGGCAAATCATGTCCTCATGGGAACCAAAACTAGCCCCTCAGGCAATAAGGACTCCCCTGAGCCAGCAAGACCCAAGTGTGACTGACCCCAAGACAATGATCAACTAGACATTCACTGCCCACCTGTATGTGTTAGAGACAGTCAGTTAGGTTCTAACAGAAGACCTGGAGGCCAAGAAAAAGGAAGTCAAGGCCAGCTACTGAGAAAGTCAGTTGCCTGTCCTGGCAACAATCCAAAACAAAACCACAAGAAGCTGGATCCAACCAGATAGGCCCAAGATGGCTGACAAAGTAGGCCAGAAACCCCTGACCAAATAAGGAAGAAAAGGCTCAAAACCTGCTTCTGAGAAATCCCCACCCCAAGTAGTGAATATTCCACACCTTCAATATAAGATAGAAACCCAACCCCCAGGGCACTCTCACATCTTGAGAGGATACTTTCACTTTTTTTAGATTTTTTTTTTCAAGTTAATTTATTTGAGAGACAGAGAGAAAGAGAGCCCAAGTGGGGGGAGGAACAGAGAGAGAGGGCGAGACAGAGAAACCTAAGCAGGCTCCACACTGTAACCACAGAGCCTGATGCAGGGCTCAGACTCACAAACCAGGAGATAATGACCTGAGTCAAAACCAAGAGTTGGATGCTTAACCGACTGAGCCACCCAGGCACCCCAGAGTATACTCTCACTTTAATAAACATTCCTGCTTATGTCTCTCGTATGCTCTATTGTTTCTGTCCTGGAATTCTTTCTCATAACAAGACCAAGAGCCTTTGGTGCCATCTTTGGGACAGGCTGGGTTGAGGCCTCAGGGCCTGTGGTCTCTCCAGTTCACCCAGCAACACTTGTACCCACCGACCTTTGCTCCACATTTGCCTTATATAAACCTAGAAGTATATTCAGCACTTTGGAGACAATCTTTGAGATATTAGCCTACTGTCTTCCTGGTGTTGGCCTCACTGAAATAAATCCCTCTCTTGTTTCACCTCCAGCCGTCTCTCTGCCTCTGGATTTTGTCAGGAGCAAGCGTCTGAACCTGGTGTATTTGGGACCCAAGAGCTACATGTTCTTGTACCATTGCACCCTGGCTACAATCTGCTGGTCTCATTAATTAAGATGATATTTAGAAGACAATCTGCTGGTCTCATTAATTAAGATGATATTTAGAATACGTACAGAAAACTTATATCTCATCAATTCAAGAGGTCTAGTAGTCACTGAACTTACTCAACATACCTTAATGACATATTTTCAATTTCTCAGACTAAATCAGTTATGGGTCATTGTAATAATCAACGAACAAACGATTAATTGAGTTTTAGGACCTATCTATTCTCGAGGTGCGTACAATTACATAAAAGTTTAAATAACAAATATCAGAGAATTTCAAGACTTGAATGAATTTAATGACTTGCCCTCAAAAGGTGCAAAGAGAAGCAGAGGCCCAGGAAGTCAATTTTTTTTAAGTTATAAATGTAACATGAAGCCTTAAAAAACCCAAAATGGTATTATATTATATACATAGTAAGAGCAGGAACAAAGGCACAGATGTGAGAGGACACATTAAAAACAAAACAAATAAACAACAACAACAAAACACCAAGAAACGGAAAAGAAAATATTTAGAAAAAAACCTGGGATTTCTGACTCAGTTCAGAAAACCCTCATTAGAAAAAATTTCCATTGTAATCAGAAATCAGACCCACATACATATGCATATAACTTCTTTTGTTAGTGATTGGATTGTCATTTGCTGGGCAAATTTTCTCCTGAACACACAAGACTAGTGGGTGAGAAGTGGAATGAAATGGACCTTGGAATTCTCAGTGGAATACTCCATTGAAAGCCCATGTCACTTCTTCCCTTTAGTGATTGAAAAGGTCAAGACTAATCATCAATTTCCCCACCAGGACTGCCTAAATGTTTTCAGAGAATATGTCTATCTTTACAGCTTACAGCAAGATTTTGTCTCACACTGTCCTAGACCTTAACAGGTGGTGATTATGGGCAATGCCCCCAACTCCCCCCTGCCCCAACACACTAGAAAATCCTCATATAACTTTTGATTCCCCAAAAACTTCACCAATAGCTTACTGATGACCAGAAGCCTTACCGATAACAGAAACGGTCGATTAACACCTATTTTGTGATATGTATTATACACCGTATTCTTACAATAAAGTAAACTAGAGAAAAGAAAATACTATTAAATAAATCATAAGGAAGAAAAAATACGTTTACAGTACTGCACCATATTTATAAAAAAAAAAAAAATCCACATATACATGGACCCACGCTGTTCAAACCCTCATTCAAGGGTTAACTGAACTTTATGTGTGAAATCATTCTGTTTTGCTAAAAGCTCTGTAAGAAGATTCTAACAATAAAGGGGTGGTTATTTACTGACGGTCACATTGCAAAATACTTCCCCTGTTTGGCATTTACCTTTTCACTATTTCATGGTATGGTTACTGCTATACAAAAGTTACACACATGCACACACGCGTGCGCGCGCACACACACACACACACACACAAACACACACATAAATCTATTTATCTAATGACATTTTGGTTTTGCCCTGCTTGGACAAACATTCAGTACCCAAAGTTAACAGAAATTTTTCACATATTTTTAATTTATATTCTTGTTTACATATTTTTAAATGTTTTTAATATTGTTTAAGGTTTAATTTCATAACCAACTGGGATTTACTTTGGTGTATGGTGAGAAAAAAATGTAACTTTTTAAAGTGAATAGCCAATTTTTTAAAACATGAAATAAACCATAGTTTACCACTATTTTGAAATACCACCTTTAACATATACATCAGGTCTGTTTCTATTTTGCTAACGTGTTCAAATGTTCTCTTTGTCTATTCCTGTAACAAATATCATGCTATCTTAAGAATTTTAGCTCTACAGTACATTTTGCCATCATTATTGCCTATGAAATAGTACAGATCACACTTGTGCCCAGTTGAAATTCTTTAAAATCAATCTGTCCAATTTCCCCTACCATTTCCACCTACTCCCACCATATTCATACACAAATACCACTGTGATTTTGATTAGTTATCACTGACCAACTGATTTTATGAATAAAAAACTATGACTATAAATTTTCTATCATTCATATTTCTGAACGTGTAATATTTTCAAGGTTGTTTACTGATTTTCCTCCGAGGTCTGACTTGTTAACCATGATTGTGATTATAGAATATTTTAAAATAACATTTTGTTTATTAGATTCAAAGTTATCTGTTTATGAGTATGTAAAGAGAAACCAAACCTGTTAACTATGTTATTCAAATTCTTCACACTCTTATTTTTTTTTCCTACCTACTATGACAGTTTTGAAAAATACACACTAGCATCATCCACTGGAGATATGGTTTTGTTAAATTTTCCTTGTACTTAGAAGAATTTGGGAATGATACGCTTTTATGCCATGTTGTTTGATGTATAAAGCATCATGACTGTTAGAATTTCTACTGGATGTTATGTGTCAATATAAAACATCCTATCTTTTTACCCCATGCCAGGCAACCACACTAAAAACCATACTTTCAGAGACTGAAAAGGCTGATATGGCAATCCCTACTTTCATTACATTAGCATTGCCTGCTAGAACTCAACTTACTCCTTTATTTCCAGGTCGTATTAAGATTTGTCTAACAGAATAGAACTAGGTTTGCATTTTAATCTCAGCTGTGAGTGGTTACTTTTATTAAGAAAAATTACCTGTTATAATATGCTACATTAACTTATAAGTAAAATACTTGTAATGGCTATAAGTTAATATGACAACTAATATGTTTAGCCTAATTACAGATGTATCACTTTATTTTTTCTGTTTATGATACTTTTTTTTTAAGATAATTAATTCTATTTTTTTTTAAATTTTTTTTAACGTTTATTTATTTTTGAGACAGAGAGAGACAGAGCATGAACAGGGGAGGGGCAGAGAGAGAGGGAGACACAGAATCTGAAACAGGCTCCATGCTCTGAGCCGTCAGCACAGAGCCCGACGCGGGGCTCGATCTCACGGGCCGTGAGATCATGACCTGAGCCGAAGTCAGACGCTTAACTGACCGAGCCACCCAGGCGCCCCTATGATACTTTTATTGTGCTTTCAGCCCTCCCTATTTTTTCTGTGCCTGAATCAAGTCTTCTTTTTTATTTATGTTTTTACTTTGTAGCCGCTGAAAATATAACATGTCACAACTCATGAAGACTTTTATATGTATGTCAAACTACTACACTTACCAAATTTTGGTCCCTCTTATTGTGAAGGTGAACACCAAACTATTCTAATGTCTCTCTCTGTTCTAACCCTGTTTACCCAAAGGAAATCATGAAACATCATCCATCTAGGGTATTAACAATAAGTCACCTTAAGATGAGACCAGTTGGGAATTTAATGTATCTATAGATACTATGTAGTACTATGTAGTATCTATTGTGAGTGAGGAAGAGGGAGGACAAGTAACTTCATATTTAATTAGTCAGAAGTTAGTTCCATTTATCTCTTCAACATCTCTGCATCCTGCAAAAGACAAAGCTCTTACCGTTTCTTTTGGAATCTGCATCTGGCTTGGCTCTGCATTCTAGAAGAATTGAAGAAAAATATAAATACAGACTGACCGAAGCCATCTTCAACACACAGGGACACAAAGCTTGACTCTACAGGAAATTTTGCTGGTTCTTAAATTCCACAAAATATAAGGCAGGTGATTATATTATGGCTGATGTATTACTGTCTTCCAAACTTTCACTGATGTGATTATATTATCTTATATGTATGTGTGTGTGTATGTGTGTGTGTGTGTGCATGTGATACAGTTATATTATCTTGTGTGTGTGTGCGTGTGTGTTAAGACATTTTCCTAGATGTAAATTCTGACTCCCTCACTCACAGTATATCATGAATTTATTATTTGGAAGAAAACAAATCTCACCAGACTGCCTCTCTATTCGTGGCACTGTTTCTAATTCTGTTTTTTGCATTTCCCAACTACGTCAAAGTTATGAGGTATATTTTAATTTGATAGCTAGACCAGATAATAACAGTCTGAACCATAAGTATTATATGATAAATACTACACCGGTTACAAATGTGATGTGTTTCATATATTATAGAGTTGCTTTAATTAGATAGATATTTAAAGGTTGATTTATTTAAAAAAAAAAAAGGCACATATTGATAAAAGTATTTTGTTTTAGACACAGAATTTAAACACAGACACCCCAAACAGAGGAAAAGAGTTTTGTTAATTGGATTCAAAGATCATTTTAAATGCAATCCCCCACTTTAAGTTTTTCAGAATTATATTCTTTGAAATCTTAAAAAGCAGCTGCAACATGAATAATAGACTGACGGCCTACTGGCTCACTCCTTAATGAAAAGCTCACAAGCAATAAATTAAATAACCAAGAGAAAAAAAAAAATAAGCAGCAGAAGGGGAAAACAGAAGCCTGGAAGATCAAAATTGGACAAGAAGAACCTGAATAACCTTAAGCTGGCTGCCTGTTGGCACTAAGTCTGAGAAGGGCCCGCTGAAGAGTGGTGTTTGAGCTTTGGCAATCTGATGATGCTAACTATTACACAGGCTAAGATGTACCGAGGAAGAATTAAAGCTTCAGCAAATCACAGCTAAAGCCTAGTATTTTTTTTTAAGTGCTCATTTACAATTTAATAGAGACATCTCCAGATTTAGGATCAGGTGGCATTTTAAGCACAAAATTGGATAACAGTGGGGGGAAAATGGAAAACTGAATTTAAATTCAGAAATAATGCATTCAACATTTTAAAATAGAAATAAAGACATTTTTATAATTTTCAAAATCTACTTAAAACACAAGTGTTCAGTTTTCAGCCCTATCACAATCTGAAATTCCATGAAATCACAGTAAATTTGGGTAACCTGGGGATGTAGTATTCCTACACTGAAATATATCTGGCTTATGATAAAAAGAAAATTTTAATAACCACGACACATCCATACTTGAAATATTAGCATAAGAGACTTAAGGCTCTTATGCCATAAGAGACAGGGCAAATTTGGGAACTGGGCCCCCTTAAACCTTGACACTCCAGTAGATACAGATTAATTGTTGCAGACAGCCTAAGAACTAACTGAAAGAGATGTCAAATGTTCTAATATGGCCCAACTCAAATCTGTTTTGAAATATTTAAAATACCACTTGTCCCAGAAATAAAACAATTTTCTTACCACATCAAAAGATAAAAGTGATTCCTCCAATTATGTTGTTTTTACACAATAAATGAAACCTGGCACTTTTTGCAGAAAAACATTCAAACTATGTCAGTTTAGTATACATATTTCATTCACACCAATACTATGTAAATACCTCTTGAATTTAGACATATTGATACACATATAAAAAATGAAATAAATAGCAAACAAATGCCTTTTTGTTTCTGTGTCATTCCAAATAAGGTCTATATTAGTAATTGATGGCCATGGGACTCAGTGCCACTCAGGACTCCTTACTTTCAACAATAATACTTTAAGGTACTCTTTTCATACAATAGTAAGCAAGAAGCTTCATTTGGTTTAGCTAAATGCATTATGAAATCTGAAATATGAAAATTTGTCATATGTAGTGGAGAAGATGGCACGTTTTCAACACCAGCCTTTGAAGTGACAGTTATGAAATAATCAACATCTCTGTATTCAATCAGTCCATCTGAAAGTGTTCAGTAATAAACATGTGCTGTCCTAGAAAATATCCATGTAATTTGATTTTTAAAGACCCCTACATTCAAAATTGTGAATATCTATTTCCAAAACTAAAAAGAATATAAGAAAAAAAATGCTTATATTCAGTTAAGGCTGAAAGATATATAAAACATATACACTACTTGGAAAATGTCTTAGTAAACATGGGCCATCAGGTGGCTAGTCCAGATCCCTGGCTCATGTTCATCAGAAATCATTCATCTGCTCTAAATTTACACACCAGTTCCCTTGGGTGGAAGGCATCTTCTTGGCGAAAGACCAGAAGGCTCACGGTCCCTTCCATCTTGGTGCTTCTCAACAGGGAAACAACTTCCTCTTGGGATTTGCCTGCTAAATCGACTCCATTTACCTAAAACAAATAAAAAGTTTTCAGCTGCAATCCTATGCAAACGTAAGACAGAAGAAAAGACACACATCGTAGAACCAATCATGTCTACGATGGAGCACAATTCATTTCATGGTAAATTCTTCCATGATCTGCTAGCCACCAGGCTGTTGTGGTTAACAAAGAAATATAGACTAGGTATCTAGAAGTGAGCCAGGAAGCAGTAAATCTTTTAGTGCTCTTTAATAAACCAAAAGCCACAGCTACCAGAGCACTAACAAGTAACAAGCAATAAACAAGCACTATATCCAAATTATCATGTTAACACAAAACTTACTGGCTTTGAACTGAGATATCTTGATGGCCTTGTGTATCATAGATTTTCTTATAAGAAAATAACAAGGTTATAGGGGATAGTAAAACCACACTAAAATTTTTTGGTATAACTTTCAATGAAATTTTACTGAAAACTATGAAGATAATTTTTTATCCCTAAAAGGCAAGCATTAAGGAAGAATGCAGAATGATAATAACATTTTTGAAGGGGTAGCAATAGTTTGAGGTAGCAATACCTCAATATTTTTCAATGGTTTAAGAGAATTCTACCAAAACAAAGAGATTTAAAATAGCCAATTCCTGAGGAATCTCATCATTTTGATCTTTAAGAAGTATAACATTATCAGATAGCAGTATACACTTAAAAGAAAAGTGAAAATTTCTTTTAAAAACTATTCAGTATTCACTTTAGACAAAAATAAAATTTTGTCAAAGGCAACAAAGTATATTATTTAAATTGTAATATCAAAATATCCTTGTAGTTAAAATATGTTTTGGAATCTTTCCCTCTCCACCAAACACAATCTACCACCACTCAATGTATGCTAGTAAGTGAATGCGTGAAAGATTTAAGAATAATAGGTTTAAAGAAAGGAAAAATTTCCAGGTAATAAAAAAATTACTGATTTGATACTATTTTTTTTAAGATATGCGTTCCAATTTCCAGATGCTCAGAAAAACTGCTCAAAAGATTGTTGATATTGTATAGCTACAAGTACAAATCGTGGAAAGTTAGGCTTAAAATGTTTGAAAATGCAGTTTCAAAGAAAGCTGACAGCTACAGAAAATAAAACCTAACTCTAAAGAAATACAGGTTGGAGGTTCTTCCCAATGTTCAAAAATAGAAATACTGCCTTTGTGATGTGTTGAGAGTAAAGCAATTATGTGAGGAAAGAAAGCAAGCAAGAAAGCAAGCAAGCAAGCAGGAAAGCAAAGGAAGGGAAGGAAGGGAAGGAAGGGAAGGAAGGGAAGGAAGGAAGGAAGGAAGGGAAGGAAGGAAGGAAGGAAGGAAGGGAGGGAGGGAGGGAGGGAGGGAGGGAGTGGGGCTGGTGCAGGACACACATTTTTGACACTCAGAGGCAAAGATGACTAGATTCAAGTCCTGTGTGAGCTTCCTACTACTTAAAAAAAAGCTACAAATGCAAATTTGGACTAATACTACTCAGTTTACGCCCCAAGGACAAGTGGTCCTTTCTGGAAACAACACTCTAAATATAATTCATACTCAGACTTTTCCTTTTATTTAGATTGTATCAGTGCCCCTTTAAAAAATGGTGTCACATGAACAATACGACCAGGAAAGAAGTAAGATTTAAGAAATCTAGGCCCAAAATGTGGACATAGAAAAATCTGAAAGGCAATCCTTTGCTCAATTACTTTTCAAGAAACCTCAATCTGCAGAATTCGAAACTACATATGAAGTTATGAGTAAAGAAGAAAAGGTAATGCAATAAAAATGTCCTCTTAACATTAGGGTTTGAATACTAGTTAAAATTAGGAAACACAATATATGCTGCTAAGAATACAGACTATGTTCTCGGAAGAAAACGCTAAGAAAAATGACTAGTAAGATTTTTTCAACCTTTCTTCCTTTTATTTCTATATATACAAATGATCACACACACAGAAATTTCTATGTATGTTTACGTATGTCTAAGATGGTCTCAAAGACCGATGAACTGAAACTCCTGAGGTACAGAAAAGGAAATTCTGAAAAACTATTTTCTTTCTGACATTTGATTTTTATGTCTCAATTCATTCTCCATGCTGCCATTTCAAAATTTCCTCTCATCAAGACACACTGTTTTCATTTATTACATTTGTCTGTGTTCTGATTACAAACTAGATATCATTTCTATATTACCAGACATAAATTTAAAGCCATCTAGAAATATAACCTAACAGACACTGTACTTACATAATGACAAATGTTATCTCATAAACCAAATGTCTGAGTAACTAAAAATTTATGAGCAAATTCAATGAAAAGATATTTCTCATCAAATAACATAGAAAAAGTAGAAGTAAAGCAGAAATTCACTGTTTTATGATGTGTACTTCTGTTAAAATATATAATTTATTTTCATATTTATGAAAATGTGACAAATGAACTGACCCTTAAAAATGGAACTTTTTAGCACTCACAGCACTTTTGACTTTTAGAAGTCACTCACCTCTATAAGTCTATCTCCTGCCTTGAGTCTGCCGTCCTGGATGGCGGCCCCCCTGGGGAGGATGTTTTTCACATAAATTGGAGCTGAGCCACCTATTGTTACATCTCGGGAAGTGATGCTGAATCCCAAACCTTCTGTACCTAAACATATAACAACAACAAAAGAAGTAAATGAGATACCTTGAAGTTCACAGGTGTATGGCACATAAAGGATTTGTTATTCTCTAGTGTTCACAGGGGCCTACATTGCTTTTAATACCATAAAGATTTTAATAGCTTTTTCAAAGTAGACTAAATTATGGAAGCTTTAAATGGTTTATACTTCAAAATTCTTTAATCAAAGAAGAAATGTGAATCTAGTCCAAGATAAATGAAAGGTAATATACAAATACCACAGCTAAACGTTTTAAACTGGCCTGAATGTTTCGTGTGAAATAAATTTAACTCTCCATGTGGAAAAAAATTCTGACACAATCCACAGTACCCCCAAAATCAATCATTATTGTACAATACTGGTATCCAGATTTAAAGGGTAGGAGATGAAGCAAGGAAAGAGAAAATGATCAGGAGATGGAAAAGAAATAGGGAAAAGAGAAGTTTTACTAGATACAGATATCAGAACCTCCCAAAACTGTAATTACAACAATTTACTGACAGGACCTAGATTTGTTCACCTAAATCTCACCCTACATATTCTCGATCAATCAGTAAAATTTTTAAAATAAAATACAAAGGCAAATTATCCAGTGAAGACCCCATCTCTGATCATAGTTAACAAGTCTACAGATCATCATATTATGTTTAAAAGTACTGAGGGGTGCCTCATGGCTCAGTCAGTTGCGTGTCTGACTTCAGCTCAGGTCATGCTCTCATGGCTCTTGAGTTCGAGCTCCGCACTGGGCTCTATGCTTACAGCTCAGAGCCTGGAGACTGCTTCAGATTCTGTGTCTCTCTCTCTGCCCCTCCCCAGCTCATGCTTTGTCTCTCTCAAAAATAAATGAACATTAAAAAAATAAAATAAAATAAAATAAATAAAATAAAATAAAATAAAAGTACTGAAATTAACAAGGCCTTTATGAACTACTGCAACATTCCGTAGAATTTAAATTCTAGGTTCTTCAAGCAGCTTTCTTGATAGGCACTCATAAGGGCAATGCAGTGCAGAAAAAGGGTTATAGTTACTAGAATCAACAGAAAACAAGCCAAAATGAGCCAAGAAAAAATGTAAAGACTACAACAAATTTCTAATGAATCACACAATTTTTATAACACTTCTAATAATGATTAATTTCTACCTGAGCTTTTTAAATGTTTTATTAATGTTTATTCATTTTTTTGAGAGCAAGCAAGCAAGCGAGTTGGGGAGGAGCAGAGAGGGAGGGAGACACAGCATCCAAAGCAGGCTCCAGGCTCTGAGCTGCCAGCACAGAGCCCGATGTGGGACTCAAACTTATTATCCGCAAGATCATGACCTGAGCCGAAGTCAGACACTTAACCGACTAAGCCACCCAGGCGCCCCTTTAATTTTTTTTTAATGTTTATTCATTTTTTTGTTTGAGAGATAGACAGAGAACAAACAGGGGAGGGGCAGAGAGAGAGGGAGACATAGAATCCAAAGCAGGCTCCAGGCTCCAAGCTGTTACCACAGAGCCTGATGCAGGGCTCGAACCAACAAACCGTGAGTGAGATCATGACCTGAGCCAAAGTCAGATGCGTAACCGAGCCACCCAGGCACCAAAACCAGAACTTTTTAAAGTTAGTCTGGGAGCACCCGGGTGGCTTAGTCAGTTAAGTGCCCAACTCTTGATTTTAGCTCAGGTCATGATCTCATGATTCCTGAGATGGAGCCTCACGTTGGGCTTTTCCCTGACAGTGTGGATCCTGCTTGGAATTGTCTCTCTCTCCCTGCCCCTTTCCTACTTGCACTTGCTGGCACACACTCTCTCTCTCTGTCTCAAAATAAATAAGGAAATATATTAAAACATTAAAAAATAAAAAGTTACTTTTTAGGATATTGGTTTCCATTTCAGTCAAAATGGTACTAGGAGAAATATTGCTCATGTGGGAAGAATAAAGAGCTACATAAAGGTGAATAATCTGCAGAAGAATACACTAACTTGGTGCAACACTCAATACGGAACCATAAGCAAGAGTATAAATCTGTAAGTAAATGATTTGAGTTAGTAACTGTGAATGAAAACGTGGCTTAAAGAAGAAACAAAGCTGAAATGAAGGGAAAAAAATTACATTCTGTTGTTATACCTGTAACAAAACCTACCCTACATGTTTTCAAGTTCTTATAAAACATTCATTTACATCAAGTCTGAAGTCACTTTAACAATGTGCCTGGACTGTTAATTTTTGAGTCTTACGTGCTGAAGACTTGAATGGCATCTTGTCTATATGAAATTTTCCTAATTATTCTTCTGGGATGTTTCCATATGTCTCTGGCTTTCATGAAACTCTAATGACTTGCAATAACATTTATTAAGAAAGAATTCTAAATTATTCTCCTTTCATAATATTAATTTGTATGAACCACAAAGACTGACTGTTACATGAACCTCAATACTATTAAAATATCAGCAATAACCCCTAAATCTGTAAGCTAAAAGTCCAGGCAATGACCTTTAAAAGAAAGATAAATAGATATCAATTTTCATTTAGCAAAGCCAACAAAACATTTTGCACTGACTGAAACAGATTACTGACCTTCTCCTCTGACTTTATTAAAAAGCTAATTTCTACAAAAGAGCAGGGTACTTGAGAATGGCAAAATGGCAATAAATATTAAGAAATCATAATTACGGAAGCAAGTACATAAAGGGCTATCCTATTTTGTCATGTTATATGACAGGGTTCCTAAATTATGCCAAAGAATCATTAAAATGAAGGCCTGTCTTTTTAGTAAATAGAATTGAACTCAGTTTATGAAGAACTATCATTCAAAGCATGTCAGTTCACCTTGGACTGAGTTTAAAATTTAACACCAACACACCCTAAGTTTTTGATGGACTTCATCAAAATGTTAAAATGTAACAATCCTAATTGGTAAAAATCTTAGCAGCTGGCTACAATGAAAGCATGTTCAACTCTCATACAATCATTATTTTTAAAATATGTATTCAGCATTAATGGAAGAGAATCAGCTTTCTTCACTCTCATTTATCATAAACGTAATTTATTTTTCAAATAAAATTATTTCTAACTATTGACAGAATACACAGTTGGTTTCAGCCTTTTGTCATACATTCTCATAGTAAATTAAAATGAAGATAGAGCCATGAGGCTCTATATCATTTAGAATCCTCAAAGTCAGAAAAACATTTCAAAGAAAACCATTGTTTCCATTTTTCTAATCTTGATGATTGAGTGCAGTCTTTCTCCATTAGCTGTGTCAATGTAATCATATCTTTTTAAATGCTATTAAAATAAAACTGTTAATTTTTGTGTTCAAAGGAATGCTTCTTTTAGTGGCAAATAAAATTTCACTTTATCTAAAAGTTCATATTGTTTCATAAGTTGTTAATATACAATTGTGTGAAAAACCATAATTAACTAAATGAATACGCCTGTCAGTGTACAAGGGCAATGGTATTTATAAACTGATATCTTTATGACAAGAGCCAAGTAAAATATTTTCCCTTTGTTGAGAGATCCCAGGCAGAATTTTATCTTTTATACAATTCCATTTGTGTTTCTTAACCTGTTTTTGCTTAAAAAACAGGGCCTGTCATTTGAGTAGAGGAAAAGTAAGACAGGATCTGATATTTATCTCATTCAGGAATTAACAAAGCTAAACGGGGTTTATGCTGATATAACTTTGCATTTGTAAGAGGTTTCAAAGTGGAGTAAAGCTGTCAATTCCTGATCATGTCAACCAGGTATCTGGAGCTTAAAAGTCAGTAACCAGAAATAAGGAGTTTGTGGTTCACATAAAGTTCAATGAAAGAATATGATTAGAAAGGAAACAGGAATCTCAGAGTTTACATCCTTGTAAACCTTGCTCCAAATGGAAAGAAGAATGGTCTAAATGTCAGGATATGGAAAATGTTCTAGTAAGAATCTGCTGCCAACAGCCATGTGACTTAAGGAAATCACTCAATATCTCTTGGATTCATTTCCATCCAACTGTAGGAGTTGGTTGAGCTCACAAAAAGAAAAAGATTCTTTATGACATCATTTTGAAAGACATGATTTAAAAATACATCAAAATGTCCAGCTAAAACGAATGATTAACAGCAAAAATGTACCTTGATGCCTCGAGGGGACAGTGTTTGGAAATCAGAAAATCAAGCCTACTAGTCAGCTCTGAGTGTTTGAGAAGAACAAAATGGAAAAGTATGCTTCCTATATAAAAAGATGCATAGACTATGGAATGGATACTTAAATAAATTAATAGATGTAAGATGTATGTAATAAAGAGTTGGCAAGTCTCATTAGAATTTCCCTTGTCACCCTAAGAAAGGGAAGTAGTTCAATATTCTGGAAAAGTAGGAGACAAGGAGCCAATGGAACTACCTGCTTGGTGAACCTACTTTCTACCACGAACCGCTACAGCTCCAAACCAATCAATCACTTGCCCTTGCCAAAATGATCGGGTTGAAATGGAGGAGCTCTAAAGTCTTCTTTGAGAGCTGTATCTGAATATCGAAGGGGGTCATCTAAACAGGCAATTCCTCATTACTGTTTTGGGTTTAAGAGTAATATCCTGAAAGCAATTACCTCTGTTACCAAAAAGTTTTACTGCTACCTTCTTCACACAAGCTTACTTTTAAGACTTTATTCTCTGAACTTTGTATGTTAATTCTGAAATAGCAAAATGAACCTGAAAAGCATAAGAAATACAATTTTAAATATTTTTAAGTGATTATATCAGTTCTTTCACAGAATAATGGGTTGATTTTTAAAATAAATTCCACAAAACAAAACAAGGAGGTTCATACCTTTCTTCAGCTGGATGTTAAGCCTCTTGCCTATTTTTTTGGTGTTGTAACCACTGCTTACATTGGTACTAAATATATTTTGGGTTGCCGGAGCTGGAGCTGAGGGCGGTTTTCCGGAGGGGTGTGTGCTCTGAGGTAGTAGTCTGGGATGAGGGTCTATCTGCTCGGGCGGGTGGTTCAGTCGGGGTGTTCTCTGCAGGGCCTGAAGGCCTGCACTGTTCGCACTCCTGTTCTCGATATACTGGCTGTCCGGACTAAAGCGGCTTGAATAGTAATTGTTCTTCTCACTTTGGGATAGTTGTTCATACTGCTCTTTATTTGCTGCAGGAACCACATGGAACCAAATGATGGGGGTACGCATGGCTTGGCGAAACATATGTTGTGCTCTGGGTTTGAGAAAGAATGGAAAATTAGCAAAAGGAGACTGGCAGACTAGGAGATATTATGAGCTTAATTAAGTACACTAATTAAGAAACAAGAACTGATAGACTTCGTTGAAACTGAAAAACAAAATTCTAATATCCCATTTATCAATCAAGTTTGTAAGCTCTGATAAAAGAATAGCTGTTTCTCCAAATACAAATTTCTCATTCTCAAACTAAAAATGACACAACTGTCTACAACTGCAGATAAAGTACTATAATCTCAATCACAAATCATTAAATAATAATTTTAAGCACAACAGAGGTGTTATACTTGCGATAGGAATAGAAATTAAATAGAATGTTGTCTCTATGATGTTATCCAATACATTTAAAAAATAAATCAAAGGGGATGACTTGAGTTCTTGAAGAAATGAATATACTTATAAATACACTTAGAAAACTATAGAGAGCAACTATCCATTATCAGCAAAATTAATTCAAGTCTGTGTATGCAAAGATCTCAAGAACACCGATGTGACTCAAAATATGAAAAGTTTTGGTCCCAGTGCATTTCTGTCACCAACCTGAGAAACTGCTCCAACTCTCACTGGTTCCCGACTCAGAACATACACCACGTCCTTCTGATTTCTGCTCACTCCTGCCTTGTTTTTTATAAGACCTGGACAACTGTCATCTTTTTAATTGAATGAGGACTTGAATCAGGATAAAGAAAATCTGAGTGGACCACACTGTGCTCACAGGAGCTCTCTCCGCTTATCCATACGCAGTCATGATGTGCAACAAAGTTGGAAATGTGAGTTAAAGGATAATAAAAACTAGCACACTGGCAAATTTTCCAAAAGGTGAGGAAGTAGAAAAATTGTGAAGTCAAAATCGGACCCACATTATTTTAAGAAGCACTCTATCAGTCAGAGGGCATTTTGAAATATAGTCTAATAGTAATTACCTGGAGTTTGATTAAATTTTTAAAAGCTAGATAACAGCAGAAAATACTTCTCTCCAGGATAAGGACAGAGGCACAGACGTGGCTAGAAGCGTTGCAATGCGCTACACTGTCTCGTGCCGAAAGCACAAAAGAACAGAATAGCCGGCATACACTTACTGTTCAAATCTTCTATTTCGAAGGTCGCCATCATTAATCCTGACAATGCAATCATTCTCATGAAAAAGGTTTTCTTGTTCAGCTTTACCACCTTTCTCCAATCGTTTTACTAATAACCCCAGGGTTCTGGAACATTAAGAATGCAAATCATTACACATGTAATATTTCTACCATGCACAATGCCCTACTGCTTTAATGCTGGTACTATATTTACAAAGACTTCCTGATAAAGAAGTGTATTAAATCGTTATCAATACATTTGAAAATAACACCAACACAAAAAGCACAACGGTATAAATGATGTGTAGAAATGGATCCTTTCAATAAATGTAAGAAATTGTTTCCGGCTTGTCAGGATTATGTTTCCGAAACAAACCGTGTACTTCTCTCCACGCTTAGAAATGCTTCAAACAGAGCTCGCCTGATGGTTCAGTGGATATTGCAGTGTGGAACATAGATGAGTGTGTATTTGTGAATAGCTTTGGCTATTTCGGTTTTCTGTTTGAAGCCAGCCAGTACACTGCGGACGGCAAAGCCCATCTATCTCTCTGTGAAAGCGCAGGTAACGAAGAAAGGTGAACCTCACCACATTGTGCATTTGTGAAGAAAAATAGGAAAGTTTCTGTTCTTGGCATCTGAATCTGATAGTTCCTAATATTCTGAATTTCAACATCTTGTTAGGTCTCCCAAATGCAACTAATTTGTTGCCACTATTTCCATTTGAAAACAAATAGGACAAAGCCAGTGGCAGCTCAAATAACATCAGTCACCTCTTAACATGGGCTCAAATGGCAGGTTGAAAGAAAAGCCTGAATGAACTTAAAAGTTCTCCAAAGAGACCAATAGGGAGATAAAAAAGCAAAAATTATTACTGTCACTTGGTCTAGAGCACTAATTTCTTGACTGACGGGAAGGACAGTCTAGATACCCTGGGACAAGAGGCAAACATTATATGGCAGAGTACAAGGAACATGAATCTTCACCTACTTCTGGTGCTGTGACTGACTTGATAGTTCACATAAATTATATATGATAATCATGTTAAAATTTTTATGACTCTTTGGCCTGTCCAAAGCTTGGGTCTTCTTTCATAATCCTAATATTTAGAGATAATATCCATAGCGATACTAGAATTTAGAATCCTGCCAAAATTAAAGTTGAAGACACCACAGTTTTTAATAGCCTATATATATTCTATTGGAATATTCTATTGGAATATATTCTATTGGAAGATATAGATCTTTTTGCTGTGTCCTACACAAACTTTCCAGGAAAAAAGCCAAATAGATAGCTTCCTCTTTTAAATGTTTACAGTAATTGTTGTTTGTTCTGTGGCCATTTATCTCGCTCCCCTACAATTGTTACTTATATATATACCCTACTATCCTTACTGGTACATTTTAAGCTACTGGAAGATAGACAAGATGGGATTCATTCAGCAAGGCACACTCAAGCACCTAGCTGGTAGCAAGATCATTAATGAAGGAAAACTGAATGAGTTGAGCTGATACAAACAAGTCTCATGTTTCTAACAAACTTTTTGCAAAATAGAATACAATCAAAGGGAAATTTAGATTCAGATTCTTTTTTTTCACGAAAATGTCATTTACACCAAATATATGACTGAACTGAAATAAACTGACTTAAAAACAAAAGTCCTTTTTCACTTGTTACTTTGCAGCTTAAACTTGTTTGTTTCATGAATATTTATTGAATCATACTTTAACTTCATTTTAATTTTTATTATTAAGTATATTACAGCATGTTTTACTATGGTCAAGTCTACTAACATGCAAAAATAATCAGAGGAGATAATATTTAAGTTGTATTTTTCTTAATTTTTTGTAACGTTTATTTATTTCTGAAAGAAAGAGGGAAAGAGACAGAGCATGAGCAGCAGAGGGGCAGTGAGAGAGGGAGGCACTTCGAATCTGAAGCAGGCTCCAGGCTCTGAGCTGTCAGCACAGAGCCTGATGGGGGGCTCGAACTCACGAACCAGGGTAGGATGCTTAACTGACTAAGCCACCCAGGTACCCCAGAAGAGATAATATTTAAATTGCCTTTTGTAATTTTAACATTTGATGATTAGTACCTACTAGTATAAGAGTCTAAAAAAATCTTAGTGACTGATAAAAACATTATTACACAGGTAATTTTTGGTTACTTACTACCATATACTGGAATTAAACAAATACAAAAATTCTCTCGGCTCAAAGGTGAGAACAAAGTATACTGACATAGCCGTACAAGCACTTAACTGTCTGAGTCCTATGTGGAAGGAAGAGATTCCACAATATGCCACCAATAATTAGGTTATGTTAAAATGTCATCATGCCCATGATCTGTCTCCCCATACTTCCCTATTTTCTTAGTGTGTTTTCTACGTGCAATTGACTAAGGCATTCCATGCAATTGATTGAGGTATTCAATGACAACACATTATTATTATTAAGATGTATCTATTATTCTGTTGAATGAGAGAAAATAATTTGAGAAATCAAATTAAATCAGTCATTGGTAGTATGAGAAGTAGAAAACATTTTGGCCACTTTACCATCAAAGCAAACATGTAAAAGGACAGCTTGAAGGAAAAGATGACTCAGCCACCACAGCCAATCATAACATAACCAGATATGTGGTGCCACACCTGTTGCTAAATTTCTCTATAGACCAAGAAAGCTATTCCACAGTGCATGCATTCAGTGTGCAGTAAGAGTATGCCCTACCAAGCATCACTCCAGTTAGTTAATTAGTTTTTAATCGGTGAAATCATGAATGATTTTTCAATATGGTTACAATACTCCTGCAATCAAAAGTGACTAATAATTATTAGGTTCTTATGTACTCTGAAATTTGTTATATATTCTAAATAGCCCACATATTTTTAAAGAAACATATCTATACACATATATAGACAGATTACGTTTAATGAAAATTGTTCAGCAGTTAACTATTATTGATGATTTGTTTAAATTTACAAATTTACCCCAGATAGATCCTTTCAGTATTTATGACAGTTTAAAATAACACAACTTGGAAATCTGTAATTTAATTCTACAAGTGGCATCACTATTTTTCACAATAGGTCTATGGATTTGTATTCATCTAAGTAATCATTTTTCTTTTATAATCTACTCCCCACCCCCCCCCCAGCCAGGAATCACTCTAGAATAATAATTCAAAGTAAAAAAGCATGACATGCTTCATTTATTGAATGGCTTGTCTTTCTAAGTCCGCATATACAGCCTAATTCATCAGTAATCCTAATATACAGTAGAAAATGTTATAAATCATAAATAAATACACCATCACATTTACATGGAATATAAACAGAAGTTTATTAAAAGAGGCTTTTACAATCCAGTTATTAAAATAGCCACAAAAATCTCAGAATCCTTTTTCTCGGCACTCAAGATTAGGATACTGATGAGGGCAGGGTTGGGAGGGGTGGAGGATGAACTTCACCCTGAGTAACACAGCAAGTGATCAGGGAATCAATGGAACAGACTGAATTAAGGAGAAGTTAGTAGCCTGCTGATTTCTAAGTACTTGACCACACTATTAGAATCATTCTCTCCAAAAGGATGGATTAATTTAAAAGTAAAGTGGTACAATCTGCAAAATTATCTCATTTGCTTCACTAGGTGAAAATGATTACAAAAGGAATGGGAATGATCAAAAAAAAAAAACTTCACAAGAAAATTGAACTGATACCATAACAGCAAGACTGAGAATGAAAAGTACCCTCTGAAGGGAAATCATGGGTAAGTGATAACACTTTCATGTTCCTGAAACACATGAGAGCAAGCATGGAGATTTCCATACCTCCCACTTTCAATTTAAAGCCATCTCAAACTGTATAATTAAAAACACATGTTAGGTATATATTTTGCAAATTCAACCAGCAGCCAGTATTTGTTCTGAAGTGATGAAGAACTGACTGCCTATGGTGTTGTGGTTCCTTTAACACTTTTTAGAGAAAATACTCGAAGCTAATGAAATTCCGAGCATTTTGGTATGTCAGTGTGCTAGGACAGAGAATAGTTCTTCTTCTAGGAAGTCAGTACCAGAATTCCTTATTGGGGACAACCATTTTCCAGAAGTCACCTTGCACAAGAAAAAAAAAAAATACATACATATATATATGAAGAAGAAGAGGGAAGAGAGGCAGCCAGGTGAGCTCTACTTGGAGGGACCAGCCCAGGAGCAGAATTGCCTAGGTGGATTGTGCTGACAGACACAGAAGAAGAGACATGGTGGATGGATGAATGTGGCAGGCAGACTTATGAAAGCGTGTCTGTAGGGTTTAGGGGGACAGAAGCAGAGACTCCTGCACCTCGTGTGCAAATCTAATGTAAACCCTACTTGGCACATATGCTTTCTGAGCACATAGATTTTTTTTTCCTGATAAATCTGAAACATCTCCAGGCCTACCCCCTTTTCCACTGTTTCCTATATATATTTTTTTAATTTGGGGAAAAAACACTATGTCCACTATGTACGAAACTCACTTCTGAATAACTTCCCTCCAATAAAAATATGCAAATACACAACTATTTCTTTAAGCCTATCCTCATGGCTCTTGAGCAATGTTTCTTACCATGGGGCGGGGGGGGGGGGGGCGGGCAGTGCAAAGAAGAATACAGAAAGCAAAGCCATTGAAATGCAGCATGATTTGGGATGTATAATTAGAAATTCAACTGCTTAGATTATATTAAGGATTGCACCACTACATTTTCACAAGGTTCATTAGCCTAATTATGCACTTAATTAAAACAAACTCAGTCATACATGTTAACATTTTCAATTCTAAGTATAAATTACAACCAATGATAAAACTGAAAATAAGTAACAAAGGTTTTATTGACATCTAAATTGGCAAAGCAAGTCTGAGTTTTGCTTTGATAATGTAAACTCCCACAACTGCCACCCAGTTGTATGGGCATGATCATAATTCATCTTAACAAAAGCTGACACAGTATAAACACCACAACCATACTGAAGGCAGAGTGGGAGTATGCAGAATGGGATTCCATCAATAAGACCCTCTCAGTTCACTGAACACTAAACATGAGGGGCCAGAAATTATCTACATTTGATCCCTGAGAACCACAGCCATCTTCATAGCAGATACAAACAGAAGAAAGTTCAGAGAAGTTCCAAGTTTAAAAAACAAAATCTTTGCTTTTTAAATCTCTAATAGGTAAATAAAAATAGAGAAGTCTTTCAGCTTAGGGCAGAAATGACAAGCATCATACTTCTATATTTAAAGAAGCAAGATTTATTGAAATGTAAACTATACTTTTCTACCTAAAACAAAGGTATTATTGTAATCCTTTATTAGAACAAATAAGCCTAGAGCTAAGAAAGCACAATTAAAAACTTTCAGATAAAAGCTACAGATTCAGTTCATGAAGTTACATTGTGTTTTCTCAGAAGTAATGAAAATTGAATACTCAAAGTTCAAGAGCATATTTCTTTGAAAAGTGATAATTTCAAAATTCTACCATGATCTGAAATATACACACCTTGCATAAAGCTTTCCTGACTGAACTAGGTTCCATGAAATTCAAATTGGCTCTATTTCTTCATTAACATATATACACCCAATGAACTAAACTAGTATGTACAGTTGACCTATGAACAACGTGGAGTTAGGGGTGCTGATCTGCAGCACAGTAAAAAAATCTGCACATAAGTTTGATTTTCCAAACGCATAACTACTAATAACCTACTACTGACCAAAGCCTTGCTGATAATGTAAGTCAATTAGCACATATTTTGCATGTTATATGTACCGTATACTATATTCTTAAAGTAAGCTAGAGAAAAGAATGTTAACAAGAAAATCATAAGAAAGACAAAAAATATTTACATACTGCACTGTACTTATAGGGGAAACAAATCCATAAATAAATGGACCTGCACAGTTCAAACCTGTGTTGCTCAAGGGTCAACTGTTTTGCAAATCTTGAATATATGACAGCAGTAATTCTCATCTTGGATTCAAAACAGAAGAAAAAAGTGATCATTTTCTACTATTTCATACACTAATCAGCACCTATCTAAACAAACAGAATAATCAGCAATATGGAGGAAATTCTAACGCACATGACAGGAAGATCAAAGGAAGATAAAATATCATTTTTATTAGCTGTCACTGCCAAGTACTCTGCTAAATGTACTTTACATATATGGTGTAATTTGCATATATTTTCCTATTTAAGCCATACAAAGTCACTGGAGTGTCCATCCCTCAGATGTAAAGACTAACGCTAAACAAAGCTAACTTGCTCCCTTGCTAAAAGTCAGAGCTGAATTCTGTCCCAGTATCTCTGGCCTTAAATGTTGAACAGTTCCGAACAACTCCTCTGCCAAAAACATAAAGATAACATGTGGTCAAGTTAGTCACTGATTGACAGAAAGGTAACACAGCATTTCTAACTAGAAATTCTGAAAAAGAAACAAACTTCTTGTTTTTGATGTATTATAAAGCAAAAAGTCCAGGGGAAAAAGTCATGAAGAAAAACTTTAATTCAGTAATTGAAAGGATAGTATAGACCCTTCACCTGATACTGTAAATATTAAATTGAAGATAAATGGTTGAAAAAAATTCATCTATAAAAAGTGAGTGATTAATAAGGCAATACCAGCAGGAGCCATTTGCAGAAAGCTAGAAACATACAGAGACGCACACAGACACACATACTCTTCCTCCTTCCCTCCCTGTCTTACCAAGGAAGGGCTGCTTTTCCAAAACTAGATTTTTCCTTTAAGTCTCAGGATTGACAATCAAACGAAGAAGAATCCTGTGAGTACTTATTACTAATTGGAAGATGTTAAATGAGTTTGTTTTTTTTAATTTGCTGCCTTCTGGGAATTCCTGAGAATTAGGGGTGTGTGTTGGTAGTTAATAACATAGAGTTACAATAGAAAGACTTTCTTATCTACCAGTAAGTGGCAGTGAAATTTTGGGCTCTTGTCTCCCTCTCCAAATATTACGAATAGGAAACAGAGGAGAAGGAATTTTAGATATGAAAAATATTAGAATCGAAACTCCATCATGGGGCACCTGGGTGGCTCAGTAGGATAAAAGTCTGACTCTTGGTTTCAGTTCAAGTATCATGAGTTCGAGGCCCCACATCAGGATCTGAGCTGACAGCACTGAGCCTGCTTCGGATTCTCTCTCTCCCTCTCTCTCTGCCCCTATCCCACTTCTGTGAGTGCACTCGCACATGTTCTCTCTCTCTCTCTCTCTCAAAATAAATAAATAAATAAATTTAAAAGAAAGAAAGAAAGAAAGAAAGAAAGAAAGAAAGAAAGAAAGAAAGAAGAAAGAAAACAAAAGAAAGAAAAGAAAGAAAAGAAAAAGAAAAGAGAAAGAGAGAAAGAGAAAGAGAAAGAGAAAGAGAAAGAGAAAGAGAAAGAGAAAGAGAAAGAGAAAGAGAAAGAGAAACTCCATGATGGCGGGCATTTTTATCAAATTATGGCCCACAAGCCAACATTAAGACTAAGCCTGCCACCTGTTTTTGTAAATGCAGCTTTAGTGGAACATAGCCACACTCATTTAGTTATACATTGCCTATGGTTGCTTTCATGCTACAATGACAGAATCGAATGCTTGCAGTGGAAACTCAGGTGACCCACAATGCAAAAACATTGAATATCTGACCCTGTAAAGGTTTTGCCAAGCCTTGATCTTCCCTCCACCTAGAAACAAGAACACTGCCTGGTAGATACCAGATCTTTAAAAAAAAAAAAAAAAAAAAGGCGTGGGGGGCGGTGGGGGGGAGAATCCAACAACTTCCTTGACAAAATAAGCACATCCATATAACTACTATTTGCAAAAGAAAAGGTACTGTGATAGAACACTCCAAAGACCACTGGCTTAATAATAACCAAGAATGTATATAAATGGGAAATATCCATTACAGAAAAGACCCAGAAAAACAGACTGCATTTTATCAAAAACAATATGCTTTGCCACACTTTTTTCCACAAGGGAAATGTTGTAGAATTTCCACTCTAAGTTAGACTGTAGAGTCCAAGTAAAAGAATAATTTTTTTTAAAATACAATCCTATTTCTTAAAAACCTTTAACAATGTCTCCATTATTTTTAGTGAATGAAGTCTCATAGGTCACTCATAAAGTGCTTTCTAACAATCCCTCCAGTGCTATCTTATAATACATTCTGTTTCAAATCCTTTACTCGTTAGTTCTTACCAAATCGTGCACATGTGTATGTAGCATCTTCCTTTCATATATTCTCTCCTTGGGAAAGAATATCTTTCCAGAATGTCACTAGAATAACTCCTATATTTTCTTCAAAGAATCTAGCAAGCTCCATTGCTTCACTGAAGGTTGACGACAGCATTCAATATTTCCATACTTCTGCTAAATCCCTATGGCACTTGTGCATATAGTTCTTTTGAAAATGTAGCATGGATTTTTTAATAAACACATTTTTCAGTTGGAATTTTAAGTCCCTTAAAACCAAATTTAAATCTTATAATTTCATAAACCCAACTTCTATAGTATATAATTTTTTTATCTTGCTTCTTAAATACCTAGCATTATCAGCCTCAGAAAAGCTCATTAACAACAATCAAGCCAGGATATTTCTCTATATCTACTATAGCAATGCCATAGCTAATATGGATAGTCACAGGTTCATACACACTTTTACTGTGTAAGCATTACTGAGTAATACCTATGGGTTAAGACCTAGGAATATAAAATATATAAAACACAGTTTTCTGCCAAAGGAAATGACAATTATTTGGCATAACCTTCGTGAAAATAGTAGCATGTGTGATTTAAATAAGAAAGTTATGTTTGACTTTTAAATCAGGAGGAAATCAAATTATATGTGCGAAGTTAAAATTGATTTCAAGGTAATGAAACTGTGTAAAAGAGCTCTGGATGGGAATCAGTTTATTTTATTTTTGAATAATTTACAAGATGATGACTAAAGTAAAACAGTATAACAAGGAAGGAAACAATCAACAAAACTCAGAGGCAAACTATGGACTGGGAAAAGATATTTGCAAATGACATACTATATAGGTTTAGTATCCAAAATCTATAAAGAACTGATCAAATTCAACCCTCAAAATATGAATAATCCAATTAAAAAGGTCAGAAGACATGAATAGATATTTTTCCAAAGAAGACATGCAGATGGCCAACAGACACATGAAAAGATGCTCAACATCGCTCATCATCAGGGAAATACAAATCAAAAGTACAAAGAGGTATCACCTCACACCTGTCAGAACAGCTAAAATCAATGACACAAGAAACAACAGGTGTTGGCAAGCATGTGGAGAAAGGAGAACCTTCTTGCACTGTTGGTGGAAATGCAAACTGCTGCAGTCACTCTGGAAAACAATATGGAGGTTCCTCAGAAAGTTAAAAATAGAACTACCCTACTATCCAACAATTGCACTTCTTAGTATTTATCCAAGGAATAAAAAAAATATGAATTCAAAAAGATACATGCATTCAATAGTTGTAGCAGCATTATCTACAATAGCCAAATAATGCAAACAGCCTAAGTGTCCACTGACTGATGAATGCATAAAGAAGATGTGGTTTATATGTACAATGAAAATGTTACTTAGCCATAAAAAAGGATCAAATCTTGCCATTTGTAATGATATGGATGGAGACAGAGGGTATTATTCTAAGCAAAATAAGTCACAGAAAGACAAATACCATGTGATTTCACTCATATGTGTAATTTAAGAAACAAATGAGCAAAGAGAAAAGAAGAGGAGGAGGAGGAGGAGGAGGAGAGAGAAAGACAAGCCAAGAAACAGACTCTTAACTATAGAGAAAAAACTGATGGTTACCAGAGAGAAGGTGGGTGGGGAATGGGTTAAATAGGTGATGTGGATTTAGAAGTGCACTTGTGATGAGCACCAGGTGATGTTTGGAAGTACTGAATCACTATATTATATACCTAAAACTAATATTAAACTGTAAACTGGAATTAAAAAATAAATTTTAAAGAAAAAAGAAAAACAGAATCAAGGGGAAGATAAAACTGTCATTTCCATGCATCTATTTGTGTCTCTATCTAGGTACTGAGGAAGTGGTTAGGGGATAAGAAGCCATATGCCAAGTGTCACTGATGCCTCCAATCAAAAAACACCTTCCAGTTTTGCTCTAGAAAATAGTAGGCCTAGCAAGATCCTTATTCAAAAAACTTCATTATGCCTCAGGCCATAATAATACTTAAGTGGCTATAAAAATTTCTCTAACATTGACTTCACATTTTTTCCTGTTTTCCTGAATTATATTTTTACTTGAGATGTCCTGCATTGTGTGTTTTCTCTTTATGATATATAATTCACATCCTGCATTATTTCTTAGACTTTTTGGCTTTGAAATCTAAATCAGAAGGCAATACTGACAGATATGGGTCACTTTTACAAAAAGAAGTATTCAGGAAGTGTTCTTCAATTAGCTGTATCTTCAAAATTGAGAAGGCTCAAATAAGACTGGAATTTTGTACAAGTGAAGTTATTCTTGGAAATTTCAACTTACATCCATGAATATGTATTCTTTTATTCCCACTAGATACATGTGCAATTTCTTCACAAGTTCCACTTAATTTCTTCCTTTCTGCTATACTACATTGCTTAATTTGCCCTTTCAGCCACCATGGAGCTGATGTAGCTTCCTTTATAAGCTGTCATCACATTTGAAATCATCTTCTGCAACAAGCCAGCTTCAGTTACCTAATTCAGACAATTCCTCCTCTATCAATTCATGGAGTACCTATCATATATCAACATTTATCACATAATTACAATTGTGTGATTTGGGGCCATCACTCCATCTTGGTTGCAGATCCCTAGAGAAAGACTATGTCCTGTTCATCTTTGTGTCCTAGCACCTAACTCAGGAATTATCACACGGTAAAACCTTAGGAAGGTTTCTGATTGAATGAGAAGAATCTAAGTGTAAACATTTCAGAGAACAAGGACCATGGGTGTCTTTGCCTCCTCAAGATTGATTTCTATGATTTTGAGCAGCCTGCCTGCATTTTCTCTCCCAATGAAAACCTAAATCTGAAGAACCATTACTATCAAGTCAATGAGTAAGCTTAAAAAAGCAACATTAAGTACTGAGAAAAGAACAAATATTTCTTTGTTCTTTGTTGTTTCCCAATATCAAAACTGGTAATGTCTAAAAAGAGTTTTCAATTGTAGAATCTGATTTTCTTAATCTCTTTGTCCCTTATATAAGAAAGTTGCACAAGACAGTCTTTGTTAAATGCCAAATCAACCGAGATTAAAAATGACTCAGGGGGGGTGTCTGGGGGGTGCAGTTGGTTAAGCAGCTGACTTTGGCTCAGGTCATCATCTCACAGCTCATAAGTTCGAGCATCAAATCAAGCTCTGTGCTGACAGCTCATAGCCTGGAGCCTGCTTAAGATTCTGTGTCTTCCTCTCTCTCTCTCTCTCTCTCTCTCTCTCTCTCTCTCCCACCTCCTCCTCTCTCTCTCTCTCTCTCTCTCTCTCTCTCTCATAAAAAAATAACATTTAAAAAATGTTAAAAATGACTCAGCTATAAAACAACTTTTAGTTCTCCAAAGGGATACTTGTCTACTTGAATGTGTTCTGTATCTCTAAACACCATGGTAACCAGTGGATTTTGTGAAATTGCTTCCATTGAATTAATCTATACTACATTTACTTATCTATCTTGTTTTCCTTTTGCTCTAGGCTTTTCATCTATTTATTTTATCCTAATATCCTTTCACATTAAGGGAGGAAATGTGTAATAAATTACAGAAAATGGCATGTTTATAATTGAAATACTGGTTAAGTCTCATTTAAATGGGAGGGCAGGAAGCGGTTCAAGAAGACAGCATAGGAAGATCCCGAACTCACCTTCTTCCACAGATACCACACATGTACAGCTACACATGGAAGAGTTCTCTCAGAAAAGGACCTCAGAACCAGCTGAAGAGCTACTCCACAAGAAAGGACAAAAAGACCACACAGAGACATACTCTTGCCAAAACCCCCAACACAGTGACCCACAATTGGGAAAAAACTCAAAACACAAAATACAATAAAAACATATATACATAAATCAGGACAAACCTACACACACACACACACACACACACACACACACACAGCTACTTCCTGAGGAGCAAGGGATTTGTGTTCGATGCTAGGTACCAAAACCCTCAGCGTCTAAAGCAGAGTGAGGAACCCCCAATATCTGGCTTTGAAAGCCACAGGAATTACATTAAGGAGAACCACAGGGCTATCAAGAACAAAGATTTCCCGATTAAAGGGCTCACATGTAGGACCCAGGTCACAAAACAGGAGTTTGAAAAAAGTCTAGACCACAGGTGAAAGAACTTTACTTGTTAAACTTAAAGTATCTACCAGAGGGGCAGAAGTCTGCTGGTATTCTCTCTAGGGACAGAATACTAGTGGATACCATTTTTATAAACTACTTCTACATTGCTCATGCCAGTATTGGCAGGTGCCATTTTTGTACCTCACTCTAACCAACTAACAGCTGTGGGAGAGCAACACCCCCTCCCCACTGGCCAGCACATCTAGGCACGGCAGATGAGCAGACTCATGCCTTCTACCCCTGGACCCTGCCATAGTTGAACAGGAATGTGTTGTACACACAGGGGATGTCCCTTGCACACCACACTTGGGTGGGGTGGGAGGGTTGGGTTTCTGGACTCCATAGAAGTGAAAGTATTGGACAGATAGCTCAAAAGACAACCAACAACAAGGGTAAGGTTAAATGTTAAGGTTCATCTCCTATACAGAGTAATTCACAAGCAGAGGGAGATATAACTGTTTTACATAATACATAAAAACAAATACAGAGAATGAAGCAAAATGAGGAAACAGAGGAACATGTTCTAGATGAAAGAACAAGATAAAATCCAAGACAAAAACCTTAATGAAACAGAGGTAAGTAATTTATCTGAGAAAAAGTTCATAAAATGCTAAAGTCAGAAGAAAAATAGATCAACAGACTGAGAACTTCAACAAAGAGACAGAAAACTATAAGCAAATACCAAACACACTTCACAGAACTAAAGAATACAATAACTGCTCTGAAAAATTCACTAGATGGGATCAAAAGGAGGTTAGACAATACGGAAAAATGGATCTGTGATCTCGAAGTCAAGGTAGTGGAAATCACCCAAACACAAACAGAACTTCAAAAAGATAAACAAAAAGTTTAAATGAGAATAGATTCAAGGATCTGTGGGAAAATATCAAACATGCTACATTCATATTATATGAGTCCCAGAAAAGAAAGAAAGAAAGAAAGAAAGAAAGAAAGAAAGAAAGAAAGAAAGAAAGAAAGAGGCAGAAACTTATTTGAAGAAACAACGGCTAAAAACTTCCCTAACCTAGAGAAGGAAAAAGACATCCAGGTCCAGGAAGCACAGAAAGTCCCAAACTACAGGACACAGAAAGACACACTAAAACACATTGTAATTATCAAATGTCAAAAGTTAAAGAGAGAATTTTAAAAGCAGCAAAAGAAAAATAACTAGGGAAACTGCAGATGACTACCAGATGACTTTTCACCAGAAACTCTGCAAGACAGAAGGAAGTGGCATGATATACTCAAAGTGTTGGGAAAAAACAAAAGCAACTTCCAACCAAGAATACTCTACCCAGCAAGGTTACTCCGAACTGAAGGAGACAAAGTTCAAGACAAGCAAAGGCTAATAAGGTAATTCATCACCACAAAACTGGCAATACAAAAGAATTGATAAACAGACTTCTTCAAGCTCTGAACAAAAGGCCATAACTAGAAGTAAGAAAATATATGAAAGAAAAAAGATCATACTGATAAAGCAAATATAGAGTAAGGTAGTAGATTAACCACTTATGATGCTAGTATGAAAACAAAGTAGTAAAATCAACTGTAACTGCAATAATTAGATAAGGGATACACAAAATAAAAAGCTGTAAAATACAATATCAAAAACATACAACACTGGGGATGGGTAGTAAAAATACAGTGCATTTGGAATGCCATCTAACTTAAATCACTATCAAAATAAATTGCTACACATACACACACACATACACACACACTCTTATATATGAATATCATGGTAACCATTAAACAAAATCTTAAAATACACACAAAAAAATGAGAATATCTAAACATAAAACTAAAAGAAAGTCATCAAACCACAAAGAAAGACAGCAAGCAGGAACAGAGAACTATAAAAACAACCAGAAAAAAAAACTAAACAAAATGGCAGTAAGTACATATCTATCAATAATTACCTTAAATGTAAATACTAAATCCTTCAATAAAAAGACATAGGGTGGCTAAATGGATAAAAAGAACAAGACCCAGGGGCGCCTAGGTGGCTGTCAGTTAAGCATCTGACTTCAGCTCTGGTTATGATTTCACAGTTTGTGAATTCAGGCCCCGCATCAGGCTCTGTGCTGACAGCTCAGAGCCTAAGCCTACTTTGAATTCTGTGTCTCCCTCTCTCTCTGCCCCTCTCCCACGTGTGCTCTGTGTCTCTCTCAAAAATAAACATTAAGAAAACAAGAGGAAGATGGCAGCACAGGAGGATGCTGGGCTCACCACGTCCTGCTGATCACTTAGATTCCACCCACACCTGCCTAAATAACCCAGAAAACCGCCAGTAGACAAGCAGAATGGATTCTCTGGAGGCAAGCGCAGACGAGAGGCCCACGGAAGAGGGTAGGAAGGGCGGAGAGGCAGTGCGTGCTACACGGCCTGGGGACTGGCGTGAGGGAGCCGGGGCGGAGGGGCAGCCTGCCAGACAAGCAGAGCCACCCCCACCCCCCACCCGGAGTCTGGCTTGCTAAAGCAGAGGGGCTGGACGGAGTGTGTTCTGACAGCAAGCTGGACTTAACATCTGGAAGGTTATAAGGTAACAGCTCTGCTCAGAGAGCAGGAGGGCTGGAGGACAAGGGGAGGGAGAGTTGTTGAGCCCCGGATGACAGAGCTCAGCTTGGCAGGGAACAAAGGCTCTCGCCACCGCCATCTCCCTCGCCCATCCCCCAGCTAAAATCCCAAAGGGAACAAGTTCCTGTCAGGGAACTTGCTTGCACCGTGCAAACACCCAAACCTGTGCTTCTGCGGATCCATCCCTCCAGCAGCAGGTCTGACTCCCTCCCGGTGCCGCAGGGCCCCTCCCAAAGCGGATCTCCAAAGGAAAAGCCAGCTGAGCCTGCCCCTCCCGCCCCTGTGCACCTTGCCGATCCACCCCAGCTAATACGCCAGATCCCCAGCACCACAAGCCTGGCAGTGTGCAAGTAGCCCAGATGAGCCACACCACCCCACAGTGAATTCCGCCCGTAGGAGAGGGGAAGAGAAGGCACACACCAGTCTGACTGTGGCCCCAGTGGTGGGCTGGGAGCAGACATCAGGTCTGACTGCAGCCCCCCCACCAACGTCAGTTATTCAAAACAGCACAGGGGAAGTGCCCTGCAGTTCCACAACACTCCAGGGACTATCCAAAATGACAAAACGGAAGAATTCCCCTCAAAAGAAACTCTAGGAAATAGCGACACCTAATGAACTGATCAAAAACGATTTAAACAATATAAGAGAAAGTGAATTTAGAATAATAGTCATAAAATTAATCGCTGGGTTTGAAAACAGTATAGAGGACAACAGAGAATCTATTGTTACAGAGATCAAGGGAATAAGGAACAGCCAGGAGGAACTAAAAATGCTATTAATGAGCTGCAAAATAAAATGGAGGCGACCACAGCTCGGATTGAAGAAGGCAGAGGTGAACTAGAAGATAAAATTATGGAAAAAGAAGAAGCTGAGAAAAAGATTAAAAAATCCAGGAGTATGAGGGGAAAATTAGAGAAATAAGTGATGCGCTAAAGAGAAATAATCTACACATAATTGGTATTCCAGAGGAGGAAGAGAGAGGGAAACGTGCTCAAAGTGTACTTGAAGAAATAATAGCTGAGAACTTCCCTGATCTGGGGAAGGAAAAAGGCATTGAAATCCAAGAGGCACAGAGAACTCCCTTCAAACGTAACTTGAATCGATCTTCTGCACGACATATCATAGTGAAACTGGCAAAATACAAGGATAAAGAGAAAATTCTGAAAGCAGCTAGGGATAAACGTGCTCTAACATATAAGGGAGACTGATAAGACTCGTGAAAGATCTCTCTACTGAAACTTGTCAGGCCAGAAAGGAATGGCAGGAAATCTTCAATGTGATCAAGAGAAAAAATATGCAGCTGAGAATCCTTTATCCAGCAAATCTGTCATTTAGAATAGAAGGAGAGATAAAGGTCTTCCCAAACAAACAAAAACTGAAGGAATTCATCACCACTAAACCAGCCCTACAAGAGATCCTAAGGGGGATCCTGTGAGACAAACTACCAGAGACATCGCTACAAGCATGAAACCTACAGTTATCACAATGACTCTAAACCCATATCTTTCTATAATAACACTGAATGTAAATGGACTAAATGCGCCAACAAAAAGACATAGGGTATCAGAATGGATAAAAAAACAAGACCCATCTATTTGCTGTCTACAAGAGACTCATTTTAGACCTGAGTACACCTTCAGATTGAAAGTGAGGGGATGGAGAACTATCTGTCATGCTACTGGAAGTCAAAAGAAAGCTGGAGTAGCCATACTTATATCAGACAAATGAGACTTTAAATTAAAGGCTGTACTAAGAGATGAAGAAGGGCATTATATAATAATTACAGGCTCTATCCATCAGGAAGACCTAACAATTATAAATGTCTATGCGCCGAATACGGGAGCCCCCAAATATATAAAACAATTACTCACAAACATAGCAACCTTATTGATAAGAATGTGGTAATGCAGGGGACTTTAATACTCCACTTACAACAATGGACAGATCATCTAGACACACGGTAAATAAAAAAACAAGGGCCCTGAATGCTACACTGGATCAGATGGACTTGACAGATATATTTAGAACTCTGCATCCCAAAGCAACAGAATATACTTTCTTCTTGAGTGCACATGGAACATTCTCCAAGATAGATCACATACAGGGTCACAAAACAGCCCTTCATAAGTATACAAGAATTGAGATCCTACCATGCATACTTTCAGACCACAATGCTATGAAACTTGAAATCAACCACAGGAAAAAGTCTGGAAAACCTCCAAAAGCATGGAGGTTAAAGAACACCCTACTAAAGAATGAATGGGTCAACCAGGCAATTAGAGAAGAAATTAAAAAATATATGGAAACAAACGAAAATGAAAATGAAACAAACGAAAATGAAAATACAACAATCCAAATGCTTTGGGATGCAGCGAAGGCAGTACTAAGAGGAAAATACATTGCAATCCAGGCCTATCTCCAGAAACAAGAAAAATCCCAAATACAAAATCTAACAGCACACCTAAAGGAAATAGAAGCAGAACAGCAAAGACACCCTAAACCCAGCAGAAGAAGAGAAATAATAAAGATCAGAGCAGAAATAAACATAATAGAATCTAAAAAAACTGTAGAGCAGATCAATGAAACCAAGAGTTGGTTTTTTGAAAAAAATAAACAAAATTGATAAACCTCTAGCCAGGCTTCTCAAAAAGAAAAGGGAGAGGACCCAAATAGATAAAATCATGAATGAAAATGGAATTATTACAACCAATCCCTCAGAAATACAAGCAATTATCAGGGAATACTATGAAAAATTATATGCCAACAAACTGGGCAACCTGGAAGAAATGGACAAATTCCTAAACACCCACACACTTGCAAAACTCAATCAGAAGGAAATAGAAAGCTTGAATAGACCCATAACCAGCAAAGAAATTGAATCAGTTATGAAAAATCTCCCAACAAATAAGAGTCCAGGACCAGATGGCTTCCCTGGGTAATTCTACCAAACATTTAAAGCAGAGATAATACCTATCCTTCTCAAGCTATTCCAAAAAATAGAAAGGGAAGGATAACTTCCAGACTCATTCTATGAAGACAGTATTACTTTGATTCCTAAACCAGAGACCCAGTAAAAAAAGAGAAGCACAGGCCAATATCCCTGATGAATATGGATGCAAAAATTCTCAATAAGATACTAGCAAATCGAATTCAACAGCTTGTAAAAAGAATTATTCACCATGATCAAGTGGGATTCATTCCTAGGATGCAGGGCTGGTTCAACATTTGCAAATCAATCAACATGATACATCACATTAATAAAAGAAAAGATAAGAATCATATGATCCTGTCAATCGATGCAGAAAAAGCATTTGACAAATTTCAACATTCTTAATAAAAACACTCGAGAAAGTTGGGATAGAAGGAACATACTTAAACATCATAAAAGCCATTTATGAAAAGCCCACAGCTAACATCATTCCTCAATGGGAAAAAACTGAGAGCTTTTTCCCTGAGATCAGGAACACGACAGGGATGTCCACTCTACCGCTGTTGTTTAACATAGTGTTGGAAGTTCTAGCGTCAGCAATCAGACAACAAAAGGAAATCAAAGGCATCAAAATTGGCAAAGATGAAGTTAAGCTTTCACTTTTTGCAGATGACATGATATTATACATGGAAAATCTGACAGATTCCACCCAAAGTCTGCTAGAACTGATACATAAATTCAGCAAAGTTGCAGGATACAAAGTCAATGTACAGAAATCAGTTGCATTCTTATACACTAATAATGAAGCAACAGAAAGACAAATAAAGAAACTGATCCCATTCACAACTGCACCAGAATCATCAAATACCTAGGAATAAATGTAACCAAAGATGTAAAAGATCTGTATGCTGAAAACTATAGAAAGCTTATGAAGGAAATTGAAGAAGACATAAAGAAATGGAAAAACATTATGTGCTCATGGGTTGGAAAAATAAATATTGTCGAAATGTCAATACTACCCAAAGGTATCTACACATTCAATGAAATCCCAATCAAAACTGCACCAGCATTCTTCTCGAAGCTAGAACAAGCAATCCTAACATTCGTACGGAACCACAAAAAAGCCCGAATAGCCAAAGTAATTTTGAAGAAGACCAAAGCAGGAGGCATCACAATCCCAGACTTTAGCCTCTACTACAAAGCTGTAATCATCAAGACAGCATGGTATTGGCACAAAACAGACACAGACCAGTGGAATAGAATAGAAACCCCAGAACTAGACCCACAAACGTATGGCCAACTCATCTTTGACAAAGCAGGAAAGAACATCCAATGGAAAAAAGACAGTCTCTTTAACAAATGGTGCTGGGAGAACTGGACAGCAACATGCAGAAGGTTGAAACTAGACCACCTTCTCACACCATTCACAAAAATAAACTCAAAATGGATAAAGGACCTGAATGTGAGACAGGAAACCATCAAAACCCTAGAGGAGAAAGCAGGAAAAGACCTCTCTGACCTCAGCCACAGCAATTTCTTACTTGACACATCCCCAAAGGCAATGGAATTAAAAGCAAAAATGAACTATTGGTACCTCATGAAGACAAAAACCTTTTGCACAGCAAAGGACACAGTCAACAAAACGAAAAGGCAACCAACGGAATGGGAAAAGATATTTGCAAATGACATATCAGACAAAGGGCTAGTATCCAAAACCTATAAAGAGCTTACCAAACTCCACACCTGAAAAACAAATAATCCAGTGAAGAAACGGGCAGAAAACATGAATAGACCCTTCTCTAAAGAAGACATCTGGATGGCCAACAGGCACATGAAAAGATGCTCAACGTCACTCCTCATCAGGGAAATACAAATCAACACCACACTCAGATATCACCACACGCCAGTCAGAGTGGCCAAAATGAACAAATCAGTAGACTATACATGCTGGAGAGTATGTGGAGAAACGGGAACCCTCTTGCACTGTTCGTGGGAATGCAAACTGGTGCAGCCGCTCAGGAAAACAGTGTGGAGGTTCCTCAGAAAATTAAAAATAGACCTACCCTATGACCCAGCAGTAGCACTGCGAGGAATTTACCCAAGGGATACAGGAGTACTGATGCATAGGGGCACTTGTACCCCAATGTTTATAGCAGCACTCTCAACAATAGCCACATTACGGAAAGAGCCTAAATGTCCATCAACTGATGAATGGATAAAGAAATTGTGGCTTATATACACAATGGAGTACTACATGGCAATGAGAAAGAATGAAATATGGCCCTTTGTAGCAACGTGGATGGAACTGGAGAGTGTGATGCTAAGTGAAATAAGCCATGCAGAGAAAGACAGATAACATATGTTTTCACTCCTATGTGGATCCTGAGAAACTTAACAGAAATCCATGGGGGAGGAGAAGGAAAAAAAAAAAAAAAAAGAGGTTAGAGTGGGAAAGAGCCAAAGCATAAGAGACTGAGAACAAACTGAGGGTTGATGGGGGGTGAGAGGGAGGGGAGGGTGGGTGATGGGTATTGAAGAGGGCATCTTTTGGGATGAGCACTGGGTGTTGTATGGAAACAAATTTGACAATAAATTTCATATATTAAAAAAAAAAAGAAAAGAAAACAAACTGAGGGTTGTTGGGGGGGTGGGCTAAATGGGCGAGGGCATTAAGGAGGGCATTTTTTGGGATGAGCACTGGCTGTTATATCTAAGTGATGAATCACTAAGTTCTATTCCTGCAATCATTATTACACTATATGTTAACTAACTTGGATGTAAATTTAAAAAAATAAAAATTAAGATAAAAGAATGCAAAAAAAAATTTAAAAAAAACATTAAAAAAAATTTTTTTTAAATCCTATTAAGCATCTTATCCAACCACAACAGTATGAAAGCAGAAATCACCTTCAAGAAACAACTGGAAAAAAACAAAACACATAGAGACCACACAACAGGCTACTAAACAACCAATGGATTAACAATAACAAAAGAAGCAGCCAAAACCAAAATATCTGGAAACAAATAAAAATGAAAACACAACACTCTAGTCCATATTACCCAAAGCAACCTACAGATTCACTGCAATCCCTATCAAAATTTCAATGGCATTTTTCACAGAATTAAAATGAACAATCCTAAAATTCTTTTGGAAGCACACAAGAACCCAAATAGCCAAAGCAATATTAAGAAAGAAGAACAAAGCTAGAGGCATGATGCTCCCTGATTTCCAACTATACTACAAAGCTATTGTGATCAGAACATTATGGTACTGGCACAAAACAGACACACAGATCAAGAAAACAAAACAGAGAGGTCAAAAATACATACATATTTACATGATCAATTAATTTATGAGAAAGGAGGCAAGAATATACAACAGGGAAAGGACAGTGTCTTTAACAAATGGCATGGGAAAACTAGATAGCTACATGTAAATGAATGAAACTGGACTGCATCTTAAGGCATATGCAAAATAACTTAAAATGGATTAAAGATTTGAACATAAGACCTAACGCCATAAAAATCCAAGGAGAAAACATAGGTGATAACCACCTCGCCATTGGTCTTAGTGATATTTTTTGGATTTGACTCCAAGGCAAGAACAACAAAAGCAAGAATTAACAAATGAGAGTATAGCAAATGAACAAGTTTTTGCAAGTGAAGGAAATTGTCAACAAAATGAAAACGTACTGTGCTAAATAGGAGAGAATACTTGAAATTCATATTTTACAAAAACAGCTAATATCCAATATATATATAGAACTCACCCAACTCCAAGGCAAAAAAATTAAAAATGGGCAGAAGATCTGAGTAGACATTTTTTCTATAGCCAAAAGGCACATGAAAACATCCTCAACATCACTAATTATCAGGGAAATGCAAATTAAAACCACAATAAGATCATTTCACACCTTCCAGACTGACTAACCCCACCCCACACACATACACACACAAACACAAACACACAAAATACCAAGTATTGGTGAGGATGTGGAGAAAAGGAAACCTTCATTCACTGTTGGTAGGAATTAGTGCTACCACTATGGAAAACAGTACAGAGGTTTCTCAAGAAATTAAAAAAAGAACGACTGTACAATTCAGCAATTCCACTTCTGTGTATTTATCCAAAGAAAACAAAAAAACTAACTGGAAAAGATATATGTACCCCTATGTTCATTGCAGCTTAATTTACAATAGCCAAGATATGGAAGCAACTTAAGTGTCCATCTATAGCTGAAGGGATAAATATGTGGTATGGGTATACAATGGAATACTACTCAGCCATTAAATAGAAGAAAAACTTGCCATTTGTGACAACATGGATGGAGCTTCCAGGTACTATGCTAAGTGAAATGAGTCAGACAAATTCCCTATGATTTCACTTACATGTAGAATCTAAAACACAAAACAGATGAACAAACAAAACAAAGCAAAACCCGACTCACACATAAAGACCGATGGTTGCAAGAAGAGAGTGAGTTTTGGGGGTGGATAAAATGGGTGAAGGGCATCTAGAAGAACAGACTTCCAATTATAAAATAAATAAGTCATGGGAATTTAAGTCATGGGGAATACAGACGATATTATTTATTAACTTTGGTGACATGGTAACTAGACTTATCATGGTGATCATTTCAGAATGTATATAAATGTCAAATCACTACATTGAACTCCTGAAACTAACATCAATAATACTTCAATAACAACAAAAAATGAAATACTGCTTCAAAGCTGGTATATACACAAGTAAGTCCCATTTGTGAAAAGTTACATCCCACAGGAAGGTAAAGGTACACTAATATCAGGAAGCTATAATCCACACAGTTTACCTTATCTTTTTTCTTTCTACTCGTAAAATAAGTGAAAAAAGATTTAACTTTTGAGATCATTTAAAATTGTATTCTTTAAAGGAAATAAAGGCAAAGTCCATTTTGAAAAAGAACTGTGTTTAAACGCAAGTGCCTTAAAGAAATTTCAATGCTTCTCTAGAGTTTAAAAATAAACAAAGAGAAGGAGGAAAAAAGAGAAAGCAGTCAGAACTCTGTGAATATAACACCACCTCAAAATTCAAGGTGAAGTTCACAGCTTGTTATATAACACTAACTGTCAAGCCTCTTACTCCAGCAGAGTTCTTGGTAAATCAGTTTCAGCTTCCAGACATTCCATAAAGCCTGTGCTCTACCAACAAGATGAAATCTGGAGTCACCACAATTAGGACAGTGGTACAATACTCAATCAACAAACTTAAGTAAATAATTGAATCACACACTTATCACTGACATTCCATCTGTTTTTTACACCATGCTACATGCTTGCAATTCCCTGGCAACAGTGAACTACAGATGTGAACTACATCTCAAGTCACTGGTCTAAGGCCATCTGCCAGCTTTCCCCTTTCTTGTCCCAGTGTAAAGGAAGTTAAAAAATAAATAAATATAATCATAACAATAAAAGAAAGAATGAGAAGCCAAGTAGTTCATAAATAGATTTCACCAGGTAATTACTGGATGGGATTTAGGAGAGTGTGTAAGTAAACTTCAAGCACTTAACAGTTAACAGCTCCAGGGCAAGGATGCAATGCCCGTCACTTGTTGTTAACAGAGGACCATCACCCTTAGTTGCAGTATCAATTCACAATTTAATAAACATATTAAAAGAAAAATTTAATAAACCCAAGGATAGTTTTTTTCACAGAAAAAAAGGCAGAAGAAAAGAAACTCATACAACATTTGAAGTTTTTAAAGATACGCATTCTATAAATTAATGAAGTCATTAGCCGTACAAAATTTGACATTTGAGTGTGTAGAGATTGAAAAAAGAAGGAGCCACAAGTCGCATGGTAGGAAATAAATCTATAGCTTATTTAACTTTCACAAATTTCAAACATAATCATAAAAATCTTTCAAGATTAAAGAACTAAATAAACATAAATATGAATTTAACATGAATCATTCCCTAAGTTACCCAGATAATTTTTATTGGATAAATTTTTCCAGAAAACTGCTTTAAGCTCTCCCTTAATTTTGGAAATTCAGCTGGAGTTCTGACTCTAAAGTGTGTCACCAATGTACAGCAAAGTACAATGTTTGCAGGGATGTGTGATGACCAATAAAATAATTAGAATAATTTAAATGCTTGATTTCTTCATCAGCCTGAGTGCTTTCCATGATTATGATGTATACGTATGAAGTAGCGAGTGCCCCCAAATGAAAATGTTCCTATTAAGCATATGCTAAATCAACACCACTCTATATCTGAGCATAAATGAAGATAAAACACTCAACATTATGATTCAATTAAAAACCTCCAAGATACGTTACCTGCCGCCTCGAGCACTGAAAGGCACTACATGGATTCCCAGAGGCCCTCCATCGTTGGGGACTTGTACGAGCTTTACCATATCACTGTGAGACAATGATGAATGAGGGAGCATGAACATGTACTGTAAACAAACCAAAACCAAACCAAAACAAAACAAAAAAACTGCTACAACACAGACACACAACAACAAAAGAGAACAAAACGAAAATCCCACCAAGCACACACACATACATGTACACATTCTGGAATAGAAGCATGGTGATGAAAGCGACATTAAACACTACATACCTGAACACTAGCCTGATGGCATGCAGAGAGAGCAATCAGCAGAAATAACTACATTAAAATGACACAGAACCATTTCTCTCGGACCACACACTCTTCTATGTGTAATACAAGTACACATTTTGTAAGTCAGAACTCTAGATTTCCATGAAAAATTTTCCATCGCAGTATTTATTTCAAGGACAATATAGATTAAATGAGTAAAAGTGTTTTGGCTGCAGAGCACATTAAAATTTACAAAGTGCTCCTGCATATGTCACATTATTGCTCCTTCCAATAACTCAATGAGGTAAAAGCTTTTGCTTCTGTAGGTGACAGTCCACATGTGATCCAGCCATCTTTACATCCCACTGTTCCACCATAATTCAGTCACCATTTCCTACTTCTCTAAGTGTAACTGCAACGCAGGGTATGAAACTCCTTTCTCAAAGCCAACAGGTACCTGCTAAAAATCAAATAATTTGGGGGCGCCTGGGTGGCTCAGTCAGTTGGGCGACCAACTTCAGCTCAGGTCATGATCTCACGGTTTGTGAGTTTGAGCCCCGCATCAGGCTGTGTGCTGACAGCTCAGAGCCTGGAGCCTGCTTCGGATTCTGTGTCCCCTTCTCTCTCTGCCCTTCCCCAACTTGTGCTCTGTCTCTCTATGTCTCTCAAAAAATAAATAAATGTAAAAAAAATTTTTTTCTAATAAAAATCAAATAATTTTCATGTGTTTGTAATTGAGCTTTAAAGTCATGAAGAGATATAGAAGTAACATGAAGTTACTTCTATTACATAACTAAAGTACTTTACTATTAATATAATAAGCCAGAGTTTAATGAAACTGGTTTAACTTAAAGAATGTAAATTTTCTAAACCTTTTATGAGATTTCACTTCCTTTATAGATTTTTCCGTGTGTGTGTGTGTGTGTGTGTGTGTGCACGTGTATGTGTAGTGCACAGAAATCTAAGTAGGTCTTATCTGACAATTTCTGAAACTAGTATTTCAGTTAAATATCTAGTTGAAGCAATGTGGACAACTATAAAGGAAAGGCTAATTCTTCAATTATATTACATAAATAAACAATAAAGTTATGCTACATAGTATTAATGTCCTGACTATATAATATAAAGACTAAAGAAAATTCAAGATAGTGATATCAAACAAATCAAAACAAAATTGAGAATACACGCATATATTTAATCACATACACTAATTAGGAAAAAATTAGAATCCTGCCATACTGCCAAAATATTTACTAATGTAATACTATTCAAGTGAATTTTTAATTTTTTTATATTTTCATAGAATTTCACATCTTAGATACTTAATATCATTTGAACATCTATTTAATGATTAGCTTGTCAATTGAGAATATAACTTATAAATTTATCTTATTCCACATTCTTTCTTAAAAGAACTAGGACATGGCAAGTCTTCTCAAATGTAACGGAGACTGCTGGTTGCTATCTGTCTAAACATAACCTGGTTCTCGAAACTATTACTCTCACTGACAGCAGTTTTTTGAGAGCCTTCCCTTGAAACACCAAGAGAAGACAGAGTTAAGAGTTTAAATGTTGATAACTAGGCCCTTTCAACTTTTACCCAAAGTCAAAAAAAAATTTCAGAATGACTGCCCTCCCTGGTCTAAACTACCAAGGGAAGAAGTCCTAAGAACACCTTCCATTTAAACATGCCAATATTTAAGACAATTGTAAAGCTGAAATAATATAGTAAAGTTTTTCTTCTTCCTTTTATACCTAAAACCATGTTCAAGGTCCCTAACCTATGATTCGAATTTTTCAACAAACAGAGATTTCAACAAATCTCTCAAGAGACATTCGATTTTTCCAAATCAAAAAAATATATACTAACATGACTAATGCTTACATGATCCAACTGGGTTTTCAAGTAAAGTAGATCTACACATCTGTTTTTAATTTAGCAAAGTTGAGGAACGAACAAATGACCAAAACAATGACATACAAAGCAATTTGAAAACAGTTACAGTGCTGTTAAGATGACATTGTCAATCAAATACTATTTTATATTATAATTTAATAGTATTTGCCAAGGCATGAAACTCAGGACAGAACATGTGAATTTCCATGCTATACTTCTTACATTAGATAATTAACTCAATAGATGAAAGATGCTCTTTGGAAAACAAACCAATGCAACGCATGGTTTTAACTAAGCACAAACATTCCGCATGCCATATGCTTTTGGAATACTTGCTGCTATCAGTGATGCTACATGTATATTACAAATTCAGTTAAAAATATCAGTAACTTACTCCAGAGAAAAGCTGGGTATATTCTCCAAACCGGTATCAGCATGTCCAACAGGTTCAACACGACTGTTGTCTTCTTCTGTCCCATCCTCATCCTAGAGACACACAGCACAAATAGAAGCACACTCTGTGTTACATTTACTTCCATAATGTGAAAGGAAATTGGATAAAACTGGATTTTGATAGGCATTATGATCATGTTAACTGGGTCCTTCCTCCAGAGAGGATGACCTTTAATGATAAGATGGGTAGATGTATATGAAAAGCTGTATTTTAAAGTAAGTTTCCTGAGTTAGCATACCCCAGGAAGTGGGCAAGACACAACTATAATAAGAAAAGAACTTCTACTTATGTGAACTTTCTTAACATTTTTATTTCACTTTTTGGTGTATGTTTTTGGAAGTAATTATACATTACTACAATGTTATATTAATAAATAAATGTATAGGATATAGGTAATACGTTTAACATTTTTACTAATCCAAACAGTTGAGACCATTAAAAACCTTAACAACTACCAAACGCTTCAAAGGTCCCCAGTTCTTACTAAACCAGATTTGTCAAAATGAGCATGCAGTATGTACAACCCTAGACTCAAATCCTTCATCCTCTGAAATTTCACATAAACTTACCCTAGGCCAAATGTCTGATTATGTACTTCTGTTATGAAGTACTAAGCCTAGAAAAAGGTACAAACAGCAAAATAATCAACCACCATTTTTGTTCTCCCTTTTAAAATGAAATATTATGTAAAAGTTATGGTCCCACATGTTGTAGAAATTGGGTAAGTATGCAATACTACAAAACACGAACGTGGAATAAATGTGATGGCTCATAAAAATAAATGAACTGCCACTCATGGATATGCTTACTTTATAACCTTGGCCATTGTCTTTCAATTAAAGAGTTCACTAACAGTAGAGTTGGCTTTTCAGGATCATTTGAATAATGGTAAACATGCGTGACTGATATCAGTGGTCTTATTAATCAAATTAGTAAGACTTGGAATCTCTAACCATAGTCACTAAGAGGCTTACCTTAAATATTTTGCTAATAAAAACAAAATCATCCCTAGAAATCTCTGGGGTATTAAGTTTCAAACACAAAATAATAAAATGTATTTAATCCGTTTCTTGGAAGTTTATACATATAACTTATATATACATGTAATTTGTTAGTCTATCCTTTCTTCTACATATAAATTTGATAACAGTGATTTTCTATGTGAATTTATTAAACCACCTATATAGGAGTTCACCATTAAAGATAAATTTTATATTTTCAACCGTGTACTTGAGAGACTCATAGAAATTTAAATGCCATCAACAAAGACACCAATCGACAAAATGATAAGCCAAGGCCCTAGGTTCCACACACTGTTAAACAATATGTTAAATTCTTCAAGCACTATTAAGGCAACGCAGAGCAGTTGGTAATACCCAATTGACATTTCCTCTGAGAATCTGCCAAAATAAGAAGCTGGATGCACCGAATTTTTCTGTAAGTTGTGGATAGGTTCCATGTGTCCTCAGTGGTGGTGCACTGCATGAAACCAAAGTAGTTGAAGATTGATGATCCTATGTTTTAAGAGGCTCTAATACACACTTCTTAGTCATCTCTTACGTACAAGCACACAATACATTACAAAGGTTAACCAGCATCTTGAACCTGCCTACAAACCACACTTCACATGTAAACAAGAACTCCTACAAGTATGCTTTTCCATTGGCAATGAGGATAGGGAGGAGAATAAAGTGTTTATAAATTAGATGGAAAACATAAAAATAATCTTTCAAGTTAAAAACATTTTGTTTCAGGATCCATTAATAATTTACACACTATGAAATGCCACCATAATGTATAACCAGTGAAACACCTAGGTTGTACTATGAAACAGCCACATAAATGAAATGCCCCGAACTACAGTGATAAAACAGTAGCTGATAATTTACACATTCATTGTTCCCATAGTGGCCATTATCGGGCCCCCACGAGCATGTAGAATATTATTTCATGCAGCTGCATATGGTGTTCAGTTTAGATCACAACATTCACTGCCCTGAGGCTGAGCTGCTATTGCTGTGGGAACCACAACTTAAAATTTCCCAGCTTCAGGATGTGTAAATATCAGTTCCTGTATTGCTTTATTTTGTTGTTTTGTACTTCTAAAAAGCTGTGATTGAACATACTTGCTTTTAGCATGAGTTATTTACTGAATTCCATTACACATAGAAAATGAAACTATTATTTATCCCAAATCAATATTAAAGGCCTAAAATAATAATTCAAACTACACAATGTTAAAAAATTTCCAGGTGAGAAAATATATTTCTTATCCTTTCCCTTCTCTCCATTTTATAGTAGAATGTAGCGGTTAAGAGCCAGGTTTCAAGAATCAAACAGATTTGGGTGTGAGTACTCATTTGCCAATTTTATATCCTTAGGCAATTCACATACCCCTTTTGTATTTCTATGTCTTCTTCTGTAAAACAGAAACAATAAAAACATCTTCTTCTTAGGACTATTGAGAGGGATAAGAGAATCCATAAAATAGCCATAACATGGTGCCTAACACATAGTAATTGCCCAATAAATGTTAGCTGTTATTGAAAAGAGAAATAAATAATAAATGACATAAAACATACCTCAAATAAATGATTCAAGGCAGTGTTACACAACTATAATTTAAGAGTATATATTCATCTATTCATACCTTATACCTTGCAATACAAGTTAATATTAAACATACTACCTACTCAAATAGAAAATGTATCATCCACATTTCAGAAACGTTCATAAAACCTGACATTTGTTGTGCTTTGCTATATACAAAGTACCTTCATTATAAAAGGTCTTTGAAATGAGAAAACATGGAAAATATAAACAACTAAATGCAGTACACAATCAAATAAATGTCATGAGGAGGAAAGCATTATGGGTTAGGTTGAGGAAATTTGCAGAGAAAAAAAACTAGATGTCAGGAACTGTGAAGAGTCTATGGTTTTGTCCTACATGAAAGATCCTAACTTAGCCTGCATAGCTTCATGGATGCTAGCAGAAAAAATGAGACCCCTGGGTCAGAGACAGAGGGCAGTTCATTACAGCAGTAGTCAGAGTATCATCCTTCTATGCACTGGTTTCTCCAGTTGAAATTCTCACAAAGTGATGAGAAGAGAACCGGGGAACACTGGCACACACAGAAGGAACCTGAGCTTAGGGGACCCAAATACCTTACACAGGCAGTAATCATGTCTGCCCATTGCTCTGGAAGAGGACACTATACCTATCTACCAAGGCCGTCTGCGGTATAGACATCCTTAAAGGGAAAATCCCGGACAAAGGCCTCTCTCTGCTCTCAAGATATTCAAAAATGGAGGAGAACAATGGACAACACAATTTAAGCATTGCCAAATGGTAGCATTTGTATGATTGCTAGCAAACCAAAAGTAGAAATATCATTAACAGATGCTCTATGATAATAATGCCTTCTTTTACAAATTTTTCTCATGTTTATTTATTTTTAAAGAGAGAGTGAGTGAGCGAGGAGGAGTGGAGAGAGAGAGAGAGAGAGAGAGAGAGACACACAAGCAGGCTCTGTACTGGGGCTCGATATCAGGAACCATAAGATCATGACCTGAGCTGAGATCAAGTGTCAGATGTTTAAACCAACTGACCCACCGAGACACCCCAACAATGCCTTTATAAAGTAACGTGAAATTCTACTCTATAATAAAGTCATACCTTTCACACTAAAAGAAAAAAATTTTTCAGTGAATTCTGTGTTCAACCAAACAACTACAGAAAAATCAAGAATGAAATTTGAAACAAATGCAAAGTCTTTACTTCCGACGGACCCTTTCATAGGAAGCTATTTTTGGATGTGCACCAGAAAAATCCAAGAAATTCAATAAAGCAGTGGACAGAACTCAAGGAAAGCCCCAGCATAAGGTGAAAAGACAGCCCAGAGAAGCAGAAGCCAATTGTGATTAGAGCAAAAGGATAGAGAAGTCTGGAAAGTCAATCTGCATGAAAAAAAAAAATAAATTAATAATTGGTCTGATGTTTTTGAACATTTGGAGAATATTTTGACAGACCTGATGGAGAATGTGGGGGGAATTTTTCAGAAATATACAGATAAAATAAATTTTGAAAAGGTCAAAGCAGTGGACTCCAGGAACAACAAAGGAAAATGTGTAGGAAAGAATATTTCATCAGAGTACCTACTTACTTATGCAGTGAGCCACAAGTTACTATATAACGTGAGACTCACTATTACTTTAACTTAGATGATAGGGAGAAAATGGGGACATGGAAAGTAAAAGTGGCATAAAAGGAAAAACCATCTTCCGCAGTGACAAGTCAACAGATGTTAATAACTGGTAACCAGGAAAAAGCAACATAAATATTTTATTTAGAAATATGGGAGTAAATACCTGAAAAAAATATCTGCATGAAATAGTCCCTCTGAGGAGACAGACTGGGAAAATCAGGAGGAGCAGAATAGAGAGTACTCCTTTTTTCATTAGAAACCTTCCAGTATTGTTTATATATTTTTATTCTGACTACATGTTTGAAATGCCCAAAGGACCTAAGCCAGGAAACCCAACGTTCCAGCAAGGCAGCATTCCGCTTTCATCTTTGGGAGCAGCAGACCACACGGCTATCCAGGGGCTATTCTTGTGGGTCCCCGGTCCACAGCTCAGGTGCAGGAAAGGACACACATCAGAGGATGGCAAGCATCACCCTGGCTTAAAAGCCTCACGCCTCACAAAAGCTGGTACCTCAAAACAACACCATGCGCAGAGCGGCTTGTCACATATTTATAGTTTTTTGAGTCCATGTGCAATTTACTAATCAGAGGTCACTTTTACCATAAAAAGATAGTTGATGGAAGCCTTTATCAGGTTTTCAGAAAAAAATAGCCCCCAAACCCCTAAAGTTTAAATTCTCATGCAGAAGAAGGGAAAGATTTTGTTAACCTTTTACCTACATATTGTATTGACTAAGCAATTTTTTTAAAAGATGGAGGAGCTCTAGTCAAAGGAGAGAAAAGAATAAGAGAAAATGAATACTTGATAAGCTTGGCTGAGGAGAAAGAGTTTTAGCCCAGGTTTGAAATGTGTATTAGGCAAGTGAGGAATAAAGACATATGAATTTATTTGTTCCCTGCTTCTAGGAAAAATTAATTATCTTACTCTCTTCCATACTATGAATGATATAAAGGCCAAGCCTCACTTGAAAAAGCCTCAATACAACCAATGGACGACACATTCTGAAATCACAAGCACTCCCATGAACTATGTGTTTAAGAATACTAAATTTGGCTAAACTAATGATCTTTTTAATTTCAAATATTATCTAGTTGTATTTCTTCCTTCTTGAGTATTAAATATCTTCTCCATAGTCACAGATTTAATATATGTGTGTGTGTGTGTGTGTGTGTTTTCTCCAAAAACTCAAGTAGATATCATTGCGAAGAAGTAAAGGATTTGTAATTGGAACACTTAAAAATTGAATGGTGCTTCCATTGACCACCACATAAAGTAAGAGCAGAAATTTTGTAACTGGTTTGCTTATAAAGCAAGGAAATGAAAAGTACACTTTCTTCTTTACAGTAACATGATAAAACTTTATCTAGAAACCAATCACCTATGTCTATATTTAAAGTCTAAGTTCCAAGGAATTAAAGATTTTGAATACATATGCCTACAATTTTAAAAAATAAGGTATCACTTTTAAAACATCTTATTAAAAGAACTGAAGTTATTTTGCCTCCTTAAATTTCCTGCACCCCTATCTTTGATCTTTATATTTATGAAGCACAAAAGGAAATGAAAGTTCTGATGTTATCTTGTTAAACAAATTTACAATATTTTTCAAGTGTTTTTATTATTCTTAACAGTAAAATAATTTAATGGGCTCAATTATATTGCTACAAAAATGCTCAACTAAACAGTCTTTTTCACACTTCTTCGAGTGTCTCTAAGACTTTCCAAACTTAATGAGAGTCATGTTAACTACTAATGAGCTACAGCACCCAAAAAATATTTACTTGGATGTTCACAGCATGAATTAAATCACTTTTTTGGGGGATCACATTTGGCAAAATATAATTCCAAGGAGAATCTCTTTCCATGTCCCCTAAGTATCGCAAATACAATTCCAGAAGGCTTTTGTGTTAATGTTGCCACACTTGATTAATTGGTCAAATCACCAGGGAAAAGTAATTTCCCATCACATGTGGAAAACAATTGAAAACATCTGGGGGAGGGGACCTTCTCAACTGAAAATGATAAAGCTATGGCAACCTCCTAAACAAATAAAATCAGGAAATGGGTAATATAATTTTACTTCATGATCATTATATTCCACTTGAGTAAAAACATTTATGAAAAAAGCTAATTCAAATCCTTTAAGAATAGACAATGCTAGATAATAAGACCTTTTAAAATAAAAATATTTTTCTTGTACTTAGAGGGACATTAATAACCGTTCTACTTTTAAATGTAATACAGTTCATTATAACATAAACTGTACTCCACAGAACCCAGAGCTCAACACCAAATAACCGTGGGCTATATTAGGAATTACTCAGTACCTGTGATGTTAAGTATTAAATGTGAGCTTCATCCCCTCAACAGGATTCCAAACATTCTCATCTCAAGTTAATACTGATCAAATGGAATGGCAAACATAGTATTTAACACAGCCCATGAAATTTTCATTTACCACAGAAATGAAACATTTCCTGTCTTGGAACATACACAACATGACTCCACACAACCCAAGGCAAGAGAAGAGTCTGTAAAAGAAGAACAGATGGTGCTGATTTATGAAAGCTATCTCACCACAGACAACAACAAAAAGTATGTATCTCTGCACCTGTTACATGCAAAGTGGAATCTCAAAATGAAGTTCCAAAATGGAAGTCTGCTTCTTGTAGATTGTTAGAATTTCTAGGCATAGAGGAATCGTATTGAAAGACATCTGGTCCAATATCCAATCACATACTGGAATCTCTTCCTTCACTTTATTCTTCCTTTTTTCCTGTGCCCCCATGATAAGGAAGCCCTTATATATTACTCCTAAGCATCACTGAATTCAATAACTAATCCCACCTAGCATCACCTGACTCACTCCTATCCATGTTTATCCCAAACAGATGACCACTCAAGTATATGTCACCACTTCAGCAATACGGAAGCCACCGCACTATTTATAGTTACCCCACCACACACTAATGGCCAAGCAGCCCATTACGTGATAAGATTTTAATCAGCCTAATCAATCTGATTTCAAATGGAGCCTGCTTACCAGAATAACACAATTTGTTTTCTTTTGAACATTCCTGAAAAAATACTCTAATTTATGAATTGTTGAAACATAAGGACTTTGTAATCTGACCATTTTGCCTTTCTAACAATAACATTCTAGTCCTTATTGAGGTGACTTTTTTAAATGTTTTATTTTGGAGGTGCCTGGGTGGCTCAGTTGGTTAAGCATCCAACTCTTGGTTTCAGCTCAGCCCATGATCTCACAGTTCATGAGTTCAAGCCCTGCATCAGGCTCTGCACTGCCAGAGCTTGGGATTCTCTCCCTCACTCCCTCTCTCTCTGCCCACTCCTCTCAAAATACATAAATAAACTTTAAAAAAATAAAATAAAATGTTTTATTTTGGAAGTAAGTAATACCTGGGTAAATAAAAAAGACTTATCTTACTCATTGGCTATTAAAATACCATATTTTTTAAAAATATAACTATTTTCATTCAAAAAATTTTCTCTTTGGCTTAAAAATGATTTCCAAATTAATATCTGATTAAGATAGGAACTGAAATAATTTTAAAATAAACTTTTGCTAGTGATGAGTGCAAATCACTTCTTGAAGAGGCAAAAAATACATTTTATAATGTATAATAAAAAATAAAAATGATAATTGCTAATACATATCGAGGACCTATGATGTGCCCATTAGTAAAGAATCTACTTCTTTAGTCTTCAGTACAACCTCCGTTTAATCCTCAACATTGCCTTTAAGCATATTTCAATAAATAAAATATAAGGGATTTTTACAAATTATGTACAAAAACTTTTTTCCAAACATAAGCAAGCAACATGCCCACATAGTAAGTCCCCAATGACATGTACACAGTGCAGTTTGGATAACAGACCTGTGTTGCTGACATGCAAACTATTTGCTAATAAGATTCACTAAACACTGTACATGAGAGCACATCTAGAGATATACTGGACACACCCAGCACATGCAGAGCTACAATGAACCACTGACCTGGGAAGGAGACCTGCCTCTGCCATGTCCTTATTGATGTCACCAAGCCCTGCTTTCCTAATCTGAATAAAGGAAATAACTTGGTCTGTCTCAGAAACTGCGATGGGCTCACAGAAATCACTACATGCAAAGCACCTTACATATAAAAATAACATTTTTAGAGAAAAAAGAATGAATTTTACTAAACATCTAAAACACAATACAATCCACATATACACTCTTTCATTTAATCTTCACACCAAGGTAGGAATTTTCATTACGAGGAAATTAGGCCTAGAATAGATTTCAGATTTCCCTGCAGTGGGTGAGTTAAAATTTTGAAAATGAGATCTGTGATTCTTGAGTTTTGTCAAGGTTTTTCAATATATTTTACTCAAGGAAGAGTGACCTAAAACTCTTAAGTAATGCATGTGATCCTAGCCAACTAACTAGTTAGTGTCAGGGCCAGGATCTGTGACAACAAAAAATATAATAAAATTTATGTGGCAAAACAAATATTAAAATCTGAACATATAATAAATGAACTTTCATACAGAGTGACAATTACTATTAAAATTGGGGGGGTCCATTTTAGGAGAAACATAGAAATAATGAACATCAGGAAATGTTATCAGTGGTTATATTTAGGTGGCAAGAGTATAAATGATTTTAATTGTGTCTTTATAGCGTTAAGTATTTTTACCACGAGCATAAAATCTTCTTAAAATAATGAAAGGCTATTTTTACTATTTTTTTTAAACTTACAGTACTTTTATACATTAATTTTTATTATATAATATCACTATATTAGAATTTCTCTGAAAGTGACTTTGCAAAGAATCAAGTGCCTAAAAAGAAAATAGGACAACATAGGGCAGTACAACGATGGGATTACTCACTGGTATTGATATATATTATATTTAATCAGTCTTAGAAATCAAGCAGAGAGATTTTTTTAAATCAATGTTTGGGTGTAGTATTCCAAACGGCAGAAGAGATTAAGATGAGAAAAAGACTTATGAAGATGCTGTATAAAATAAGTGAGATAATGAGAAGAAATTTCAATAAATCAGAATCAAAAAAAGAATGGAGGTAAGAGTGAAGAAGTGACACATCAAAACAAGTTCATCACTGGGCTCTGTGGTCCACAAGTACTTAAAAGGGTTTTCAATAGGGACAAAGATATATATATATTTTACCCTGCTTTATATATATATATATACCCTGCTATATATATATATATATATATATACACACACACACTACCCTGCTTTTCTAGGTGATACATATTTCACCATTATTAATTTTGAAGGGCTTATTAAGAAAACATATAGTAGTCTCCAAAGTTCTACACCTCATTATTTTAAGTTGTTAATAAGCAAGTAAAGAGTAACACATGGGTCCTATAACAAATCCACTCATGTAAACATGTATCAGAATGTGTACTGGTTTATTACTTTCCAATGCAATATTATAATTTCTGAAATGAAATGTAGTCATTAACTTACTTGAAACCAATAAATGGTTTCAATAAAGGAAGCAGCTTTAAAAAAAATATTTTAACCCAATTTTCTAGTTGAATTCAATGAAGCAAAAAATTGTTGGTAGATTTCCTAGGGATCAAGCAATTGTATTCTTGTAAACAAAATGAAATCAATTATATGTTTGATACAGGTACATAGTGATGATTAGTTTGAATGCTCAATTTTAAATAATGGTTCAAAAGTTTATAATATTAGAGATTTACAATAATAACACTAATTAGGTATCCACTGTTGCATTGTCTCTAATACCCAGAATGTGGTACAAATGCCAAACAAAAATTAAGATATTAAACAAATACACTAATTTAAAGTATGAAACACATATTATAATTGGTATGGCACCTTAGACAAGTGGTTAAAAACATGGATTCTGCATGATTCTGACAAATGTACCTTCTTTATATCTCAAATTACTCATTTATAGATTGGGAAGAGTAATACTGTCCATTGAGTTTCTATGAGAATCATAGGAGTTAATTAATGTAAAATACTTGGAATACTGTCCCGCTATGTAGGTGTTTGCAACCTCCTTCTACATAAGTAAAGCTAAATGTTGATTTATAAAATATCTTTTGGTTTTAAAAATAAGTCTGTCTTCTATCTTATACAAAAGTTTGGTTAAAATCATCAAAGTATGGCATGCTCTCCAAGAACACAATGTATTGATACAAGAGGAGGTCTCTCTTTTCCACCTTACATTTGGTATTTCCTTCCAGTTTTTTGAAACCATATAGGTTTTGTTTACATAATCAAGTAAAACATATAAATGTTTTAATTGATGTATTTTATTTCAAATTGTACAGAACACATTTTTAAATGATTTAATATTTCATCAATTCACTTATCATAGTATACTTTTCAACTCTGGTAATTATAGATCTAAATTTTTATGTTTATTCATTTTTGAGAGACAGAGACAGAGAGAGACAGAGCATGTGTGGAGAAGGAGCAGAGAAAGAGAGGGAGACGCAGAATTTGAAGCAGGCTCCAGGCTCCAAACTGTTGGCACAGAGCCCAATGCGGGACTCGAACTCACAAATGACAAGATCATGACCTGAGCCGAAATCAGTAGCTCAACTACCTGAGCCACCCAGGAGCCCCTAGATTTTAATATTTAGGATTATGTTTTTTGAAAGGAGTCTGAAACAGAATGCTTCAAATGACATGATCATTTTAAAAAGCTTAGTGCTAAATTATTTTCTGAAAGGACCAAACCAACTGATATTTTTACCAGCCTCATATTAAACTATACATTTCACAACTTTTTTTGTCTGTACTAGAAGACAATTGTCCATCAGATTCTTGCATATTTGCATGTCCTGAGAACACAGTATCTCCCTCCCAAGGAGGTAACATAACCTCTCCTATAACATAACCCACAGAGCCTGCAGGCCTCATATCTGGGCCACTGATGACACTTCCATGCGTTTGGGGACTGAACCAAATATGCTGATGCCTGTGCTGCTGGCTGTACTGAGAATAAAGAAATCTTTCATCTCTGACCCTGGAGACTCATGTCCTCCATCAGCATCCATGAAACTGTGGCAGGCTAACTAGTTAGTTTAGAGGATAAAATTTTAGAGCCTTCTCGGTTCTTGACTGGCTACCCTAATACACGTGCACACACACACGCGTGCGCATGCATACATACACACACACACATGCACACAGCCACCTCTTAGGTAATCCAATCAACAAGAAGCCTGGTTGTCATTCTAGTTTGAATTTAAGATTACTAGTGAGACTGAATATTTCACCACGTTTGTGGTGCTACATATGCTCTTTGTAGGTTTTCTATTCATTTATTTATCAGGACCTTGTGCTTTCTATGAATTTTAACAAAACCTTTATAGACTAGTAATATTACTCCTTTAAATGTCATATAGATTACCAATGTATGGAGCATGCTCACTTTGTATAAAATGAAGGTGCTGATAAAAAGGAACAGTACTTTATAAGAGCAATTTTCTCCTTTGTTTTCCTTCTGCCTTTAATAAGGACCCTTTCCTCACTTCCTATCACCTTTCCTTTCACCCATGTCCCCACAAATACCACTCTCTGCTCTAAGGTACAACCTTTAGAAATATTTCCAACCTAAAATGGTCTAGAGGAAAGAACTATTTAGAAGCGGTGACTGCCTAGAATGTCCATTTCAACACACTCATTACTAAAATTTCGTGAATCAGAGAAATGAATTAAATGCTCAGAGATCATTTCATTAGATTTAATAACCATATCATTTGCTTTTGATTACACAATTTGATCCAATTATGTCAGTACTTTTGGTTTCCTCAGGTTGTTCCCTTGGGATATAATTAAATCTGGAATTCATGATTTGCAAATGGACTAAAAAACTTCATTTTGTATGAAAGACGGTCTTATCAATATTTACCAGAAAGATATGCTTTCAGAAAAAAGAAACTCATCACAATTTTTAGCATAAAATGATTGAATAAATGATATTTAGGACAAATAAAAATATAAAATACAACAGATACTAGTGACTTTCAGTTACAAAAATAAAAGGTTTGAAATATTTATTTAGGTCATACTCAGGGATAGTAACTGTTTTACTCTTGAAATATTTACTTCTGAAATTTCTAGTAAAAGAGCATCAAAGAGGATTATTTGTTTTCCAAGTAATACACCAGGTTGTTCAGACTACTAGGAATAGGAACTTTCCCTCTTGAAAAGAGATTATTAGTAGAAAATTGACTTTGTAACTAATAACAGACCACAATGAATTTTAAAACATTAGACAGTAAGTATGTTTTTAAAAAGCCACAACACCTATCCATTTAATACCATGACTCTAGATGGTAGGCCTGTTTATGCCTGTGAACACTGTGCAGTATCTTTAGATAAAGAAAAGGAGAGGGAAGTACATTCAGAAAACTTTCACACTTTTTCTGTAAAGTCAGCTCAGCCTTTGTTATTCAGATTAGCTTTTCAAGGGTCAGAGCTACCTTTTTTCCCCTTATTCCAGAAATCTTCTGAATACCAAATACTATTTCCCATTCAAAACCCTGAATCTGTCATTAGGCAATTGCTAAAATAAGTCTCAAAGCTCTCTCACCCTGATTCTTCTTTCTCTCTGTAATCCCCACTTGCCTGATTCAGATGTCTGTATCAGCAGGTTCCATTTCTCAGGCTCTGGTCAACTCTTGGGCATAAAATGTGAAACTCACTCCTCATTTGGCCACACCACTTTGTCTCTGTTCTCTATCATTGTGGAAATCACTTTTACATATGAGACCTCTTTGTAAAAATGGAATTGCAGGGAGTTTGGGGGATTCATAAATATTCTTTAGGGTAGGAAGTCAGTAGTAATACAATTCCATCTTCTTAAAAGAATCATTAAACTATGAGAAAAATTGTGGCATTAGTAATAACGTTGCCAAGGTCAAAGTTGTTGAATCAAACATATTTGACTAGGTCAAAGACACGTGCACTTCCAGACATTTTTCTGACAGTTTAAAGAAATGCCATCAAGATACAAATTATATTTTTAAAATAGGAGCACATATATTGTACTCCACAAGCCTAATGAGGGTCTTGCTATGTTGCAGGTGTCTTCTCAATGCACTTAAAATTCTATGACACCTTTAATAAAACACCCCCAAAGAACACTCAGCCTTGTCTTGTGTCTCTGATAGGATGGAAAAATTTAAACCAGTTTTAAATCACATCCTCAGGCAAAATCCTGAGATATCTCTCAAAGCAAGCCACTAAGAAAGCACTGGGAAATTGTAACCTGACAAGACCTACCCCAATATCCTTCTAGCAAATCTTCCAGGAACTCATGGAGAGAGGGGTGGGCATCCTGGCAAAAGACCCACACATGTGGACATCCACATGGGATAATCAGAAATTTGACCACTCAGGTTACAGAAAAAAATCAACGCAATGACAGACTACCAAAGCAGTATTTTGGAGGGATAACCACAAACTTCCAGCAATTGGTGTGAAAATGTGATAGAACCAGAAGTGCACTGATAAATGTCTAACAAGTGGCTTGAAAACAAAAGACCTAGTTCGTAGTCTTTGCCAACACCTGTGATACAAATACCCCACCCCACCAGCAGATTTCAAGCTACTAACATAGTGTCATTGAACAGAGCTGGGAAGACATCCCCACCATCAGGTAGGAGCCAGCTCTGGAAGTGATTACTAAAGTAGTCTTGAGTACTACTAGAAAGAAAGGAGAGTTCTTAGGAGATTAGTAAAGAAAATTAGTAATATAAAGTATCAACACTCCTTTTGACTTAATCATACTTGGCCAGATTACTGCTTAATTTTGTTTTAGATCCTAACAGGGATATTCATATATCAGATGTTTAAATCTTATATGAACCAACCAACAAATGAATTACTATCAACCAATGAATTTATAGCAACAATAAACCACTCTAACAGCAAAGGATCATTCTTATCTAAAATCAAACACGACTTACATAAAAAGCCAGTGATGAGGGGATTAGACACTGTAGGGCATCTGGTCACTTTTGCAGCACCTCGATGAGACCTGAGAGAGGGGCCCCCTTGGGCGGTTCATGACGCTGGGGTGTAGAGCACAGGCTGCACTTCACCCCAACTATCTCCCTCAACAAGGCACTCACCTAAATGCAAGGCCCTCGAGCATAACATTTCTTTTTAGTGTTTAATAATTACACCTGTTAAGAGCATACATTCTGAACAAAACATTTGATTTTATCTTATGGATATTTTAGTTAAATACTGAAAAACTACCTCAGAGGATAAACATGAGTAGAAAGAGAGAAAACATGTATCAAGATTGGTAACATTAAATATCTTCATGAATGTGCCAGGGACTATACATATGTGCTGTTTCTGTTCTACAACTAGAGAATTCCAGCTCAAACTGGTTAAGTAACCCACCTTTTGTCAAACAGCTGTCAATTCACAGAAACAAGTGTGTACAAATAAATCTACCATAGTCAGGGCACCTGGGTGGCTCAGTAGGTTGAGCATCCAAATCCTGATACTGGCTCAGGTCATGATCTAGTAATTTGTGAGGTTAAGCCCCACATCAGGCTTTGCACTGACAGTGTGGAGCCTGTTTGGAATTCTCTCTCTCTCTGTCCCTCGCTCTCTCTCTCTCAAAATGAATAAACATTTAAAAAATTAAATAAAATAATAAAATAAAAATAAAATAAAATAAAATAAAATAAAATAAAATAAAATAAAATAAAATAAATCTACCATAGTCAAAAGGAGAGCATCCTGAGGGCAGGACAGGTTATCTGTAAAGAATACAAACACACCCATTACCATCATCACAAGGTGTAAATATGAAATGGAGTTTGCCTGGTGAAGATCTCACAGGGAGGGAAGGAGCAGAGAACCCGCAATCACCCAGCTCTTGTCATGTCACAATCAGATGTGCACCACTGGAAGGGGTCCAGGAGAGTAGTCCCACTCCCACGACTCCTTGCACATTTATAAGGTGGGCTGGGAAAGAGGCTGCACAGAATATCATGAATAATGATCAGTAAGGGCTTCCTGGTCAAAATGAGCCAGGTCAGAAAGCAGTTGGCACAAATGAGCAGTTCTTCCAGTGAGCAAACTCAGAAATTCATTAAGCATGAATCCACAGTCAGGTTTTCCTCAGGCATCTCTGTGCTCACACCTAACTCAGTCCTGGACTCCAGTGTTCTAAACTTGAAGCTTGGTTCTCCTGGAATATACTGGACTACTAACAAAAGCAACCTACGACAACATGAGTTTGAAACCATGGCCAGACCCGGCAGATATTAACATCAACATCCATTTTCTGGAGACAGGATGCAGAAGGTGAGAATATAAACAAATGGAAGAAGCTAGCGATGAAACAGCACCCGAGTTCTGTGACCTTATATTTCTTAAGTAGAGATCATATTTTGGGACTGTGAAATATTTTTTACCTCATGAACGGAAATGACCACATTTGGGTAAGAATAAATTCACTTAGCAGTATTAAAGAAAATGTAAAGAACCTGCATTACATACAATTTTCTTTTCTTAAAAAACAAAACATTATTTTCAAATTTTTCAAGCCTACAAAAAACTGAATAAACATATTCAACACAATGTACCTTTCATCTAAATTCACTAATTACTAACATTTGTCTTCTCTCTCATATATGTTTTATTTTTGAACTACTGAGATTAAGTTGCCATAGATATTCTTAAAGTCGACTTGAACATAATGAATTATTTTCAAAGAGAAAACAGAATCCAGTTATCTAAATTTATTTTGAATTGGGAGAAATTTTTGTAAGGAACTGATAGAAGCATATGTATGTCTTACTAGTTTTCAATTACCAACAGCATTTATTTTGTTTAGCTTTTCTGATGTTCACAAAAAAACAAAAAGGAGAGTATTACATTAAAATTGCAGAAGACTAGAAATTCAGGACTGGAGATTCCACAGGTATTTTTCAATATAGTAGAACTAAAATACCCTTGAATTAAGACTACAAAGTGATTTTATAAAAGTCTCCACATGGAGAAATGACCAATATCCAACCTAGAAGGGATAAGGTTTGGATTTCAGAGTATGTGAAAAGTAGCAAGGCAAGCCTAAAATCAAACATAAAATAATATATAACTTTTGTTTAGTAAAAGAAACTTATTGAAGTTTTTCTTAATTAAATCTATAAAAGTAAATCAGTTTCATAATTGTACATTTTCAAATATGTGGATGTACTGTTTCTATTAAAAAAAAAAAAGTGTAATTCTACCTGCCAGACTGCTGAATGATGAACTTTGAGATTTAATAAGTAAATTTTTTAGAGTTTTATCATGAAACTCTTCAAGACAGTAAAGTGCCACGGATGGTGCTTATTATATGTTTATATATTTATTATATATTTACTTTGGACATTACCTGCATTCCCAATGGGAACGTGAAGTAACTGTTGTTCTACTATACTTAATTTTTTCTATTATATGTGGGAGCAAATAAATTAAAGGTGAATTTAAATATCCATCATTACCGTTCCTTAGAACACTACTTTAATCTGTTTTAGAAATCTTTGATTTTCTAGTCTTCATGGAGTAACTACCTTTAAATCATCGCACTTGACACAAAGGTGTTTATCTGGTCATGTTCTGTTTTCTGAAGGCAAGTGATTCCAAGCTTGTCCCAAGAGTGCATTAAACTTTTTAATAAAGACACTATGCATTTATAAAAATAAATATACAATATAAATTGATTAGTCTTAAATGTCAAAATATAATTTTAAATTAATACACTAATTTTAAATCAAATAAATTTAAAGAAGATGTTGGATGTTGAGGGAAGAATGGGATAGAGGTAATGCAAAGAAACATTATTTAACGCAAAGGAAATCAACCCACCTTAGTTTTGGGGTATATGTGTCTCTTTAGCAATTTTTTAAAAAAATGGCAGTGTTTCCCCATCATTAAGTCTTCTCATAAATGATTAAACTAGTGCTAAAGTACACAGAATAAAATATGAAAATCCCACTTCACCCTTACAATTTTATTCCAAGTCACCTCTTTAGAATTAACCATTGCATGCAATTTGGGGAAAAAATCCCTTTAACTCACTTTTTATTTACATATAATCTTTATATGAAATGAAACATATATATTCTGTGAAACTTGTTATTTTCACTTAACAGTATGTCTCAAAAATCTTCCAGTATCTATACAGATATTTTTATCAATTGTTTCAATGGCTGTAGAGTATTCCATAGTACAAATATAAAATAATTAATATAGCCACTCCTCCATTAATGGACAACGATAGCTTGTTTCCAGTATTTTACTACTGTAACAATTAGCACTTAATGTGCAAACATTTCTTTGGGTAATATTCCCATTAGCAAAATTCTGAAATCAAAGACAGATACTGCCAAATTCACTTTCAGAAAGGCCTCGTTTCCATCTGTAGTACATGAGTCATCTACCAGGCCACATCATTGCAAACACTTGATATGACAAGTAATTTTATATTTGTTAAACTATAGCCAAAAAAAAAATCAATATCTTGATTTGCAGTCCCATAGTTCCTAGTGAAGGTGAGTATCTATTTATAAAAAGACAACTACTCTTTCATTTTCTTTGAAAATGAATAAAATAATTTTAATAAAAAGGGCTTAATTAAATGAATACACTAGAGTGAAGAACTCTTACTCCTACGCATTTTATTAAATAATGTACTCGGATCAATAGCACTCAAAGTTTTAACAACCAGTTCATGTGTGCAAGCAGATGGTCAAAACAAGTGTACGAACATTAAGAGAATGAAATAGATGATCAAATGGCTCATGATCATGAGTCCAGAACTCAGTGAACCTCAACTATATGTTCGCATCTGCATATGTGCCCCTGTTATTTTTATTTGCTATACAGCATCATGGCCACATATCTGACAAAGAACATGTATCTTTTCTTTGACCAGGAGATGGTCATTGTGTAGCACAGTTAGTAACATATTGTACATTGCATGGGTATAATAATTCTTGTGGAACTGAGTCAAGACATATCACAAGCACACATTCAGAGAAAGAAGATATGCATTACACCAGGTAATTTAAAATGTGTATTCATAACATTTAATCTAGTATTAACTCCTACCATTTGGCCTGTTATCTCAAATGAGGACCCAAAAATATAGGTCTCAAAAATATATACAACGTTAGAATAATGTTAACACTGGACACGAATTTTGTTATTCTTCAATCTGTAATTTTAAAATACAAAACACAATTTTTCTTTTCAAAATGACCCTAAAGTTTAAAATGAACTATTATTAGTTCTCTATATTATCAGTTTCTATGAATAATATCTGAAAACCTAGTATCCATCCTATTTTTTTAGTTGAGATACAGCTGACATATAGCATTATATTAGTTTCAGGAGTACAACATAATGATTCAGTATTTGTATATATTGTGAAATGCTCACCACAATAAGTCTAGTTAACATCCATCATAACACATACTTACAATCTTTTTCGTATGAGAACTTTTAGGATCTACTCTCTTGGCAACTTTCAAATATACTACACAGTATTATTAACTACACTTGCCATGCTGTACATTGCATCCCCATGTTTTATTTATTTTATAACTGGAAATATATACCTTTTGACCACCTTTACTCTGGCAACTAACACACTGTTCTTTGTATCTAGCAGTTTGGTTTTTTGTTTGGTTTTGGTTTTAGATTCCACATATAAGTAAGATCATCATATAACATTTTTCTTTCCCTGTTGGACTTGTTTCATGTAGTATAATGCCCTCAAGGTCCATCCATGTCTTCACACATGGAAAGATTTCCTTATTTTTTATGGCTGGATAATATTCCATTGTATACGCCCACACACATGCATGTGTGCGCACGCCTATGCCTGCACGTGCGCACACACACACACACACACACACACACACACACAATCTTCTTTATCGATTCATCCAGTGATGAACACTTAGGATGCTTCCACATCTTGGCTGTTGTAAAGAATGCTGCAACGAACATGGGAGTGCAGATATCTTTTCAAATTACTGTTTTCCTTTCCATGAGGTTTTAAACTTAATTTATGAGTATATGAATCTCTACCCCTTGGGGTAGACAGTGGGTGGTCTGATGAAGTGAGAACTTGAAAAAAACAATGAACCCTTTTCCTACGAGTAACTTCATAAAATAAGATATGTTCCTTATGAATTCAGGGAAATCTCATCCATCTATACACTTATTTATTCAACGACTAAATGCCTATGATGTGCCAGGCACTGTCCTAGGCATATGGGACATGAGTGAACAAAACACAATATTTGTTTCATCCTGGAACTTAATTTTAATAGGCAGGACCAAAAATGTACAATAAACGTAATAAGTAAGTAACTTACATGCATGTGAGAAAAGGCTACAAAAAACCAAAGTAAAGTAAGGGGAGCTGGGGACAGAGACGTGGGAAACGCAGGTGGGGCAGTTAGTTGTAATTATAGATGGAGGTGAAGGGACGGGAATCCGACAAAGACCACAGGAACCTCCTCTCCAAGGACAGTTAAGGAAGGAGTGTCTGGGGAAAGAACATTCTAGGCAGAGGACCGGAGCAAAGACCCAAACAGAATCTGTACATTCAAGAAACAGACCTTACAGACTTCCCAAAACATATCCAGGGACACATACCCCAATCCTGGGAATCTCCTAACCCATGGAGACTCTATCTTTGTCTATGCAGTTCTAGTAAACTAAACAATGGTATGGATTTTAGACAGAGAGACCTAGATTTGGATGCAGATTTTTATACTTGTTTTGTGACCTTTACTAAGTCATAGGACTTTTAAGACTTCTGTCTCTCATCTAGAAAATGGGGACAATAATGCTAAACTCTACCTCATAGATTCTATATAAGGACAGTGCATATAAACAGCTCAGCACTGGGGTTCTAATGTGTGGCATAGTGATCAGAGTCAACACCACTATATTATAAACTTCAAAGTTGCTAAGAAATTAGACCTTAATTGTTCCCACCACAAAAAAAGAAATGATTAATTATGTGACATAGAAGAGGTATTATTTAACACTATGATGTTAATCATATTGCAAAAAATAAGTATTTCATATTAATACCTTGTACTTCTTAAATGTACAATGTTATATGTCAATTATGACTCAATAAAAAATAAAACAAATAATCTCCTACGTTAAAAAAAATTCAACAGAGTAAAATTCAAAAATTATCCTAAATACAACACACACACACACACACACACACATGGATAGAACAGAACAGAACAGAAAAGAAAATAAAAGAGAAGAAAAGAAAAGTCAGCCCATATTTTTATTACTAAAATTGTTTTTATGAGAACTGGAGTATCAAGAAGTTAAATTATGGAAAGATTACTGAGGTTTTCCAAGGCACCTTAAAAATCACAAGGATTTTTTTTTTTAATTCACAGAATTGTTACTATACTTCAAATATTAACAACCTGGCAAATTTATAACCACACGGGAGATTGAAAAGAAACCATGAAATTGGCCCAATTTTTATCTTTTTATTTGTAGGAAGTCCCTAAGCAATATTATTCCAGCAAAAAGCAGGTCACCACAGACTGAAGGTTAATCTTTAAATTCTCTTTTATTTTGAAGCTCACATATTTCTATATCTACGAATGTTATATAGCATAAGATATAATGCTTTATACATTACACGTTAGCAGAAAAAGAATAGGTGAAAAAAGTGAAAAATTGATGATAAACCATTCCATCATCCCATTATATAGAGCAATGCATGTATAAGGTAAAAAATAAAATCACAACCCATAGAAAATATGATATTTTCTAACAAACAAGCATCTAAAAAGTTCCTTGGTATGAACAGGGATGTTAATAGTCAGAATCCCTTGGGAAAACAATCGAGCCCAAAGTTATTTAATATATTTATAGCATATCTGTGAGAAGAAATAGACAATAAGATATATTCCAGTAACACAAAACCATTTAGGTCAGTAGAAACCAGAAGGGTCTGAAAGACTCCAGAAGGAACTAATCAAATATGAAGGATGATGAAATCTGGCTTATTAATGCAAGGTGATCTTGATTCTCTTTAACTCTACATTTTGAGCAAACAGCCCTATTAAAGGAGCAATGTCTTCTTACCCTCAGCAAGCAACTAGGCAACAATCCCTCCTTTCATTTAAAAACAAAACAAAACAAAACAAAACAAAACAAAACAAAACAAAACAAAACTCCTCCCTCCTATTTCTCTTCCCATTCCATGTTTTTTATACCTCCCATTAATTCCTCAACCTCCTAGAAACCTGATGCATGTCCCTCCATTCTCCAAAATGTAGTGAGCCACTTTTAATGTCTCAATCATAGAAAATCACATCTTGACTATTACCAAGACCAACGGGTTCCTCCTCCCAGCTTCTATCAGAGTTCTTCTGGCTACCTCTACTGCAACAGCCTGGGTTGAGGACATTATTTCTTATCCTCCTAATGCAGCTATCTCTTCCCAACCAGTTACTTCAGTGGTTAAAGAAACATGTATTCTGAAGTGATGTAACAGACTCCACCCCTTTTCTTCATGACCAATATTGTTTTCTCCTATTACATATTCGGATACTTACACAATCTGGACTTAAATTCTAATATCCAACTGTCTTCACATGAACACTAATCCCTCAACACACCACTCACCAACAAAAATCACCTCTATTTTCATGTTGCCTTAACCTTGTTCTACCAGGTTACTGCTATAGTCCTTCAAGACCCAAAGTGAATACTGTTTATCCAAAGCAGTCCCAGTGTTTTGGGGTAGAGTCCCTGAACACCTGCCAAGCTGTCACATCCACGGCAGTGTTCACATAATGCCTCTCACCCACTTCTGTTACTTCATTACAGGCACAATGAGTGCAGTCCTCTTTTGACGTCATGGAGTATAAGGTATCTGAGAGGAGGAGTGGATTATTTTAGTCCATACTGAGCACGGATGCCTATAATCAATACTATAGAAATATTTAACTAAATAAAAACAAAGGGGAAGTTTTAGTTTTACATTTCCAAATGTAGAACAGACTGGCTATGGAACCAAAACTTAATGGTAAATATACATGTTGTTCAAATGAATGTTCCTCTTTGCAAATGTGCCTGACTCACAGTATAAGAATGGAGGAGGCTGTGATTAATTTCTAGTTAAGAGACTAGTCACGTCATGAAAGGGAAGAGAATGACAGTGATGCAAGCCATGTAGAGGTTTGGCGGCTGGGGGGGGGGGGGGGCGGGGAGGTTGGAAGCTGTATGGAATACAAAGGAAGAAACAAACATCCCATATTGGCATGTGGAAGCAAGGGACAGCTGGACAGAAAGTCAGAATATCCTGTGGCAACCAGAGATAGCAGTGAAAGAGAAGACAGGTAGACCAGGGTCCTGCAAGGTGAGCAACTACCAAAAATATGGATTTAGGCAATACAATCATCGCATGATATACTTCCATGTCTGGTCCAACCTTTAAGACAGGAAGCCTAATTGAAGAACCTCTCCCAGCTCCCCCTGACTTCAGTTATTATGAAATTTTTAAGCCAGTGTGATTGCAGGATTGTTTTTATGAATGGGCCTAGTAAGATTAGAGACAATGCAAAGAGTCCAAAGTCACCAACTCTCCTTGTCCACTTACAAATACCTATGATTGCTTCATTGTTAAAAATACATAGAATTCTACAAGTTGTTTGTATTTCTAAAAGTTTTGTTTGGAAATGAAGGACAGAAATGCACAAATTTATTATTCAAAATAAAGATGAAAGTGGTGTTGCCCTTCACTGTTGGGAAGGAAAAAGGATACCTTCACATAGAAGCGTCAGGTAGAAAGCTCCAGAGCCAGCCAATAGGACAAAAGTACCAAGCAAGAGTATAGACCAGGGGCTCCAGTGATTCAAACCACAAAGGCAGGAGGGGGGTGGAGACAGAAAGAACAAAGACTAGTTTTTTTCTACATTGTAAACACACAAACACACACACACACACTAAAAGTAACTATGGAAAAATCAATGAAAATTTGCTAGCAATGCAAAATGTCATACCACAGTAGGAAAAAATGGCAGCCCATGATAAAAATGGTTAAGAAAAAGAATGTACAGTAAGTTACTTCTTTAGAAGTCAAAGGATATAGGGGTGCCTGGGTGGCTCAGTCAGTTGGGCGACCAACTTCGGCTCAGGTCATGATCTCACAGCTGGTGAGTTTGAGCCCCGAATCAGGCTCTGTGCCGACAGGTCAGAGCCTGGAGTCTGCTTCAGATGCTGTGTCTCCCTCTCTCTGTCCCTCTCCTGCTTGCACTCTGTCTCTCCTCTCTCTCTCTCTCTCTCTCAAAAATAAATAAACATTAAAAAAACAAACATAAAAACAATTTTAGAAATCAAAGGATACATATGGAAGTTTTATTTTAAAATAGTCTAAAAAAGATACAGTTTTAGTTTCTAGCATCAGACTAAAATGCTTGAAAAATGTAGCTTAATTTGTAAAGGTTCTAAATAAATTTGAAATATAAATTGTAAAAATTAATGCCCTTATATTTAAGAGCCAAAAGTAGTTACAGCATAGAACCTGAAAAAGACTATTAGTTTGAATGAGGAGAAGAAAAAAAAAATTAGCAAAATCCTAGAAGCTGGGCGATGAAACTTTTGTATAACATAAGTGCTGGCTAAAATATCCATAAATTGAGGTAACTAGAATATACTCATGAATTGAGCCTCTAGTTATATTCACTTCAACTTCTTTGAATTTAAATAAAAGATCAACCTACATGAGAAACATCATAGCCACAAGTAAATAACAATATATACAAGTAAGTAAAAAATCTGTTTTACCTACAAAAGAGAAGCTTAGCCATAATGCTAGTACTTCTTCATAAGATATTGAGAAACACCTTATTTGAAGTGTTTATAGTTCTACTACAATCAGAAAGATATGCTGATGTATATCTTGGCTCTTGGCTACATTTTTGCATCATAGGACTTTAACCACATATACAATTATATGAAAAGCATAACCACCTAATACAGGTGAAAAATACAAGGAGAATACTGATTATATACTTTAAAATGTTTCAAATACAAAAAGCATAATCTAAATTTTTTTACAATAGAAAAGACTGTTGTATGTAACTTACTTATTATTCTATCCTACAAGGCCTTATATTTAAAAATAAGAAGCCAGTTGAGTTCCTAAGGATAGAACATGACTATTGAAAATTTATAGCAATCAGTAGGACAGGGTGAGTGGCAGAGAATAACAACAAACTTTAAATTAAGTTTTGATTACCACGTTATATAATTAAAATAATATTTACTGAATATTGAGCTAAATTATTTTACTAAAGTCCACAACATAGGTTCTTTTGTCTACCTTTTTACAAATAAGAAAATTAAAACAGAAGGAATCAAAGTGACATGACCAAGATCACACAGCTAAGGGCAATAGAAATCTAACTTTTTCTGGGTCAAGAGCATAAGCTGTTAACCACTATGGTGTGGTCATTGAAGTTTCTGATCAACTGTACTAACTAATAAAGAGGTAAACCCCCTAATTGCCCACATAAGGAAATGGCAGCTCAGAGAGGTCAGGCTAATAAATCCCTCAAGGAGTGAATCGATTCTAAGCTTTCTGATTGTGGGCATACAATACCATTCACTCATAGGGTTCTATACACAGAGGGAGCCCCAGACAATCTTGCACTCAAAAGTAATGAAAATAAAATGTAAATCATGTGATAAAAATGGATTGGTATTTTGTGGAAAGACCATTAACTGAAAACCTCAAAATTTTATCACACTCCCTTTTTTCCAGAGATACTTTTACAATATTACTTTCCAAAAAGTGGCCATTTCAATCTAGGTTCTGCTACTCCTAGAAACTAAAGATTAAGAAGCTTAGTCAATTTTCCACTTAAGAAGTATGAACGAGGATCCAGTTTTGGTCTACTTGATTAATATTTCTGATTCAACCATTCCATTTCTAACCACAGCTATGTCTTACAGCAAGCATCCAGTGCACACATGATTAGAGATTTATTAAGTAATTAATAACACAATATTGACTCAAAAAGTTGAGGAACATCTGATCAAAAGGAATAGAATATTTATGTAAAGGGAAGGAGTAGTAGTCCGTCCAATAGAGTACAGGATATGCATGAGATCATGGTAGGAGATGAGGCCTAAAAAAGTTAAATTAAATTTTGGGTTACAGAGTACATAGAATACCAAGCTAATGAGTTTAATTTTAAATCAGAGTGCAGTAGGGAGCTTCTTCATGCTTTTAAACTTTGGGGGTGATGCAATATAAGTGGTGGTTTGAAAGCTAATCCAAATAGGAATACGCAGAATTGACTAAGGAAGAAACAGATGGTAGAGAGAAACAAATATTACATCAGTCCGGTCAGAAGGAATACGCCTGGGATGAGAACAGGTGCTAAAAAAGTAGAAAGATATGCATATATGCAAGAATAAAGGTAGAATATGTCATTGCTGGCAACAGATAAAACATAAAGGAAAAGAGGGAAAAAAAGTTTGAAACATGGGAGACTCATGGCAAAATTAAAAGAAATGAGAAGGTCATAGACAATTATAGAATTTTCTGGTTTAGGAAATACTTGGGAATTAACTACTTACAACTTCAAATAGGGTGAAGGTCATTCCGGCATACAGGGGCTGTGATGTATTGCACAGCTAGATGGAGAGTCAGCTCCAGAGAAAGGAGTTTCAACCCACATTGTGCTTTAGACTAAAGACCACTTCCCCTCTTCTTGGGAAGAAGTGGGACAGTAGTTCAAAGACATCCAGGACAGAAGCAATCAGCTGGCATTTGTAGGTAAGCATAAGGCTGGAGGGACAGGAACAGACACTAAATGTTCACACCAAGAAAGAGCACATGAAATGTCACCTAGAGAAATGACCTGTGTACATTCAGGCAGAGCAAAAGACAGACATTTTTCTGTAAATACTACCAGTGAGGTTAGAAACAGAACGTCAGAGAAGCCAAGGGGGAAGTCTTCTAGGGATACAATAGATTCAAAGTGCTAGTTCAGCCACTAACAGCAGGAGAAAAATTGCACAGGTACCTTAAGAAAACATTCTCACCATCAATAAAAATTCCTTGCATATTTTACCATTTCCAACATATGTAAGAAAATGAGACACAGGATTCATATTTTTATAATCCACAACAAAATTAAGTTAATTAAATAATAACGTATATACTAACACAGCTTACTTCCTGGTCAAAAGAGAACCTTTTAAAATTCAAATAGTCATTATACTGAGGCATAGAAAATACATCAAATCCCTGCCTAAGCCATCCATGTGCAGCATTAGACGACTAAATTAGCAAAAAGTTTAACACACAGCTCAATGGAAAAATCTCTTTAAAATAACAAACATATTATTTTGATTTGAATGGAGACCTATTTTTCTTGGCCAACCTACAAAAATATGTTTCTCTTTCTCAAAGTTCAGGACATTAATGCCAAAGTCTCAGCCAAAGGTTTATAAAAGTATTAGTGAATTGGGTCTGTTTATGATTAAAATACAAAGTTCTCAGGAAAATTAGTCCCTCCAGGGACTTAAGATATGAGTAAGTCCAAAAGCCTAGATTTCTGCTGATATAATCTAACATTCTTTGCCCTCCCCTCAAACTTTCTCCAATTTAATCTGGAAGAGGCTCTTGAAAAGTAAAACATTCAATATGTGAGGAAAGATATACTATCTACGAAATTAGATATTCTTTATCAAAATGCTTGCTATAAAAACGTTTTAAGAGAAGAACATTTTTAGATACACAAATCACAGGCAGTTAGCCTGCTTACAATTACAAACGTATTCCATAAAAGTATGGTACACTTAGATGTAAACGTGACAGATATCTAATGCCACCCGAAGTTTGGTGACACTTCCCTGAGAAATAAAGGAAGCCCTGAGACAGAGATATGGGCCTTCCTCTCATTAAAGGGAAAGAACACCACAATTAAAAGGAAGCCTGTAAGTGCTCCAGTGGAAAAGGAGTAAGAAACTACTACACGCACTTTACTTCGGTTTGGGCAGAGGCATGTGTGTGGACAAGGTGATGGTTGCAGGACGCAGATGTCAGGAATAGTCTCCTGAGCTGAGAGCCACCCAAGCTGACAGCAGAAGAACAGGACTTAGGACGAGAAAAGGGAAGAGTCGGCCAGCTTGTTCACGGGGCCTGTGATGTGATGCTCAAGAGAGGAGTCTGGATGCCAGAGCGAGTTCAGGAGAGAGACAGCAAGCAGCTCAGCAGGTCAGGGGAGGAAGGTCAGGAAGAGCCAACCATGAGAAAAACACCAGCATCAAAACTAACGTTTACTGGGTGTTTATGATGTGTTAGGGACCATTTTCAAAGTTTTACATGAATTGTCTCATCTAATCCTCATGATCCCCTGAAATACGTCTTAGAAAGTTATGAAACCTGATCTGAAGCTTAGAAACCTCAGGAATTTGCTCAGCATAACACATACTATGAAATTCCAACCCAGGTCACTTTGACTTTGAACAGCTAGCTGTTAACCATTTCAACCCTCAGTGATGCTGAGGATGGTCAAAGCCCTGAAGGGTATTAATCTGGGTCTTTTTCTCACATCACTCTGATGCTGTTGCAGGGACCCACGAGAGAGAGGATGGCAGCCTGAACATGGGAAGGAGAAAGGGGTGGAGTGCAATGAATAGGCTTTTGAGAGACATTTAGAAAGAGAATCTCCAGGACAGGAGGTCCAGTGACAAGGAATAGCAAAAGTGAGGAATGATACTCAAAATATCAAGGTTGGTCAATGATACAAGCAACAGGATCCTAGGCTATATTTTCCCTTTAATGAAAATAGGCTCAAGGTAACATAATAATCAGCACATTCATATGGCAACACATGCTCATATTTACACAAGACTTTTCTTGGAGAGACTTAGATTCTATATCAATTTTTGACAACTATAGCATTTAATAAATCAGAACTTTATCTATGTTTAAGATATAGAAAAACTGACATAAAGTATCCCAAACCATGCATCATGGAACGGTAAAAGGCCTTTTGAATAGGGACATACATTCCATCTTTCTAAGCACTTACATGTAGCTTCACAAATATTACCATGGTATCTGTAATTAATATAATATTTATTTTTACTGTGTGTGTGTACACCCATTTCTAGCCTACATATTGATGCTATGAATAAAAAATTTAAGACGGAAATCACTGCATTTATAGCTATCTCTGATACTTTCACTTGCAACTTCAGATGTCAACATCTTACTATCTTAACTTTCTGAATACCAGGGAGAGAGAAATTTGGAAACAACAAGAATAATCTAAACCAGTTGCTTTGCAGAGTAAACTAATCAGTACATCCAGAGATAGTTCTGATCAACCAGGACTTCATGAACACTCATCTAAGCCCTTAAATGGTGGAACGATGAAAGAGAGAAAGGATGCCTGGTCCTAACAAGTGACAAAAGAATAAGGATTTAAATTGTCAATAATCTTTCATGTAATGAGAAAGGGTATAAATGACACACTATATCTGTTGGCCAAAATTCTCAAACCCTCACACAGACCAATTCTGCCAAAATAAATCTTTTATCTCAAGAAGATGAGCCTTCAGTGAATTCCAGCAATCAAGGACAACACAGCGTATTAAGTTTGGGAAGGAGCTGAAATCTTTTAAAACAGAGTTTTATCTTAATATACATAGTGTAAGGCATAATGAAAAAAATGTTAACATAGAAATAAGTTACAACAGCACTTCACCTTGGGGTACGTTAAAGGGAGAAAACACTATTGATTCCAATCTTACAGAATTTGTGTGTACAAGTTAGTATTCGTAATCGATCATAAAACCTGCACCTTTCAAGAAGCATTTAGTGAGCCACCCATTTAAAAAATACTTGTCCTTTCCTGTCCCATCAATGAACTCATTTGCATTCTAGCAAATTACACAAATAAGAACAATTATAGAGTAGTTCTTAAATAAGAGAAGAGAGGGGAGAGGAAGTAAACATGGGGAGATAGTGAGGGGAGAGTATACGGTAAAACTAATTCATAACAGAAAAGCATATATTAAATATCTAAGATCTAAAATATGAAAAGAGGGGCGCCTGGGTGGCTCAGTTGGTTAAGTGTCTGATTCTTGATTTTGGCTCAAGTCATGATCTCACAGTTCGTGAGATGAAGCCCCACATCAGGCTCTGGGCTGACAGCATGGAGGCTGCTTGGGATTCTCTCTCCCTCTGTCTCTGTCCCTTCCCTGTGCTCATGAGCACTCGTGCTCGCTCACTCTCTCTCTCTCTCTCAAAATAAATAAACATTTTAAAAACCTTCATTTAAAAAAATAAGATATGAAAAGAATGCACAAGTTATATCAACAGTGACAAAATCCTTCAGAAAATCTAATTTATGTGAATCTTATGATTTAACATTAACAAAAATGTTATTTAGAAGCTTCTGAGAGAACTGAAGAAAAACATTTTAAAATTTAGTTATCAATTTTCCTATAAGATTATTGCAGCAAATTTATTAATATGTTATACTCAACATATTACAAATACATATACAACAATGTAATTACAAATACATATACAACAATGACAAATAATTTTAATAAACATTTATCACTTAAAATGTATTTTTGTAGGTTTTGAACATTTCCCTATATCCAAAGTCTGAGAGTACTCACTCAACCCCCAAAAAACTGGGGGAGGGGGAATGTTAGGGGGAGAAAAAAGTTATAGAAATTAAAGTTAAGTAAGGAAGTAAACATTGACCAGAAAGAAGAGAGCAGCTGAGACATTGCTGGTTAATTTACCTCTGAGCAAATTGTAAATGTGTGGACTCAATTCTCTAAAAGAGCAACCAGAATTCCATCCACTCCCAAACTTTTCCTTTTCATTAGAGAAGAGAGAGAATTGAATGGACTGGCTCCCTGACAGGAGAGGAAGCCCTTTTTCAGCTCTATGCTGGCCACGGTGGCCAACCGTGTCAACAGCCTTCTGCTTTAGAGAATGTGTTAAGGGAACTATTTAAAAGCATGTCTAGTCACTTTAAGAGATATCACAGAACATCATGTTGCAATGTGAAGTGACAGAATGAACAGGGATCTCTTGGGCATTCATTACTGGTGGGAGTGTAACTTGGCCCAACATCTACTGAGATCAGTTTGGAAATAGCCATCAAAATTACAAACGCATATAGTCCTGTATAAATGCACAAATGTGCTATTTCATCTTTGGCATCTACCCAAGTGATACTCAATGCAAAATGGCTTATATACAAAGATTTTCCACTACAGTATTGTTTGTAACAGCAAAGACAGTAAACAATCTACATGCTCATCAGCAATGGCCCATCTATACAAAGGAAGATTATTAAACTGTTTCAAATATAGACACTTTTAATGTTCTAGTATGGAAAGACTGCCAACCCATATTAAGCAAAAAAGATCAAAGCACAGAGCACCTGGGTAGCTCAGTAGGCTAAGCATATGACTCTTGGTTTCAAATCAGGTCATAATCTCATGGCTTTATAGGTTTGAGTCCTGCATCTGGCTCTGTGCCGACAGCGCAAAGCCTGCTTGGGGTTCTCTCTCTCCCTCTCTCTCTCTGCCCCTCCCCAACTTATGCTGTCTCTGTCTCTCTCAAAATAAATAAACTTTAAAAAACTAAAGCACAGAATGTGGTAGATAGTGTTTATATAAATACGTGAAAGGAGAATAAATTTTCACATTTTCTTACAAAAGAATGGTACTACTTGAAAGGATCCACGAGAAACTAGTAACAGTGGTTACACCGCAGAGGAGCACTAGGGACTGGAAAGCACTATTTTGTGTATCCACAGGAAACGTCTGAATCTAGAACTATGAATATATGACTTTTGCAAAAATCAAATAAGTAACATTTTCTAAAAAGGAAGAAGGAAAAAAAATCATGTTACCAAATTCATCCCCATACAGTCCATTGAGTTACACTGTCTTCCAAAGTAACAGGGAAGACCCTCTAATTCTAAATGCTCATCTCATTTAGATGTCTAATGAGCCCTGAGGATAGGAATGAGCAAGGACAGCTATCACCATCAACTTAAAACCAATTAAATTCTCTACAAGCCTGTGTAGGGTTGTCTTCCTATCAGGATCAATTCCTTTAACTAAAAAACTTTTTGTGTAATTCCATCAGAAACAAAGGATATTTCTTCTGTCTTTGAAACTAATTTCTAAAATTCAATTTCATTTCAAATATCTAATTCTATCCAATGTTCATTAAAAGAGAAGTTTTAGTATGAGAAGTGAATGAGAAAAATAATATCAAAAAGCTACAGACTAGGTACAAGAGGCTAATGGTAGATCAGAATTTATCATATCCATACTTTATATACATGTGAGAAAAAAACTCCATTTTTCCTAGAATAAGTAAATTTATCTCTAAAAGAAAATTAAATTTTGCCAGCTAGGGGTCCTAGAATAATGGTATAACTCACATTCATTCTAATGAAAATGAAAAACCTCGAACTCTAAAAGAAAATTTTAAAGAGCAAAAAAAAACAGCTCTCAAACAAATGAAATAAACACATTCAGAAGAGAATATTAACTTATTACTTTCAACTCAACTGCTTATAAACTATTAAATATAATCAAATGGTTTGTTCAAATATTGTTTTCTTAATTAAGTGGAAAATTTGTCACTTCAGTTATGAACACAAAGAGTAATTTAATATTTTCTGATAATTCAATATTTTTGGAACTAATAGAATTGACGGCTATGTCAGGCCCATAACAGCATTCTGGGAGGCCTTTTCTTTCCTGTGTCTCACTAAGGCTCACTGAAGTCACGGTGGCTCTTACCCTCTACTACCACCACCTCGTCTCGAGAGCCTTAAGACACTCAGGTGTCTACCCAGGGCTGCTGTACTCAAATCTAATTCAGCAGAAATCATTAAGACACATCCAGCCTGTTGGTAACAGCCTGATAGTGCTCACCTTTTACCACTTAAATCCATGTTCAATTACAAGACATTCTCAGAGAAAGATCAGAAGTGATTAAATAAATTGGGGATAAGGAAGGCTGTGCTCTCCATCATATTATCAAGTTCTCTGAAGTAGGAACATTGCTTGACTGAGCTTCGAATTTCCCCCCCATTTCTTAGTCCTTCAGTCTGAAAGAATTTTCTAGTCTTGCCATGTGTCGATGCTAAGTGACAAGCAATGATGGAATCAAACAACGACTCAAAAGTCTGACTGTTCTTATAAGGTTTACATATGTATATGTCTTAATATTTAGCAGGTTTTCTTCAATTTACTTATAATCTGCAATTTTTAGCTCATAATTAATGAAAATCACAATACTGTATCAAATGACATTATAAAACCTAGACCACCTAACAACGAATCTATCCATAATACAGGGTATCAGAAAAGGTGAGGCCATTATAAACTTTTTATTTGCAATTTATTGCAACACTTATTCACCCAAATGTGCATCAAGGCTTACTAAGAGCTCCAAACAAAAGTAAACAAGACAATGCCTGTGCCATTTTGGTGCATGGAAACAGTCATAAACATTCTAAAGAATAGTGACAGAGAAAACAATAATGAAGGCAGCAGGCATGTCACTCTCTTTCAAAGATGGGGACTAGGGTGACCTGACACATGAAAGATGAGAAGGAACCAAATCTGTGAATTGGGAGGGCCAGCAAGCCAGAGGCCTGTGGGGAAGAGGTGTGTGAACTGAGCATATATTTGCTAATGGGAAAGATGGAGCACAGTCATGACTGCATAAAGAGGAGTTGAATAAAATAGCAAAGTCCTAAGACTGAGAAGAGACAACAGACAGAGGACAGGTGAAAACGGGCAGCTTTTGAGAGGCCTGGGAACCTCCTCCCAGGCACGAGGAGGGAGATTTGTAAAAGGTAGTGGGGCTGTGAGTAATATTGCTTCTATTTTCCCAGGGGCATGTGACGCTAAATCGTAGGAGGGCCGGTTAATGAATTACTTTGGAGAATTAAAGAGATGACCAAAGGTAGGAAGAGACATTATGCTTCTGCAAAGGGTTTAACTTGATTCCAATTGATATTGACTTTGCAATTTTATCTTACAATCTAGAACTATGGTATTTGTACAAAAAGAAAAATTCCTCAGTTTTCCAATCTTATGAAGTTTGATTTATCAAAAATAAAAATATTTCAAAAGCTGTATGTTTTTACTGTGATGAAACCCAAAAGGCCACCCTAAACTCCCCTCCCATACAATCAGGGGTATGTTGTGAAAACGTGTTTCTTTTCAGTGCTTTAATTTCCTTAGAATTTGTTGGATATTAAAGAAAACTCACAAGTCTTCTTTCAGCCACAAAGCAGAGGAAAAAATGGATCACAGGTACACAGACCCAATGAAAATACTATGGGGCACATATTACCAGACCTCAGTGGGGGGACTAAGAACATAAAACCATTGGGCAAAAATCCCTACCTAGATCATAACAGTCCAAAATTAAACACGGCTTATGAGTGATGCCATTTGTATAGGCAGGCTTTAGGAAACAGGTAGTGAAAACAACATACTGTAAACTGAAAATGTTAACGTAATTTCTTAACCAGTATTTCTGAAAGAATAGCAGTTCCACTGTTCACTGAACACATAAATAAAGACCAAATTTTCAAAAGCAAATGACATACAGATTTGTGGGAATAAAGCGCATCAGAGTATAAAGCATGCATTCTTTCCATCGTCATACTGAATCGCATAGCTCACAACAAAATTCTTTCAGACCACCTGCGATGAAAATATGAAAAGGCACCTGAGTGTCATAGCTAAAAATGAAAATGTATCTTTATCCAGAGTGCATGCTCTAAACATCTGGTCCTGGCAGCTGTATTCACAGGCAAGAAAATCATCAGCTACCAGCAGATTCCCCATGAAGGTTAATCCACCTACCACCAAAGATGTTTCACTGGGTAGAATTTCTGTCTCACTTCCCTGCTGCTTGCAGGCTTTTAGCTCCATAGGCCAAACAAGCAATAAATAGGGCCAGGCATAAAGGGACAGGCGAATTGATGAGGACCCTCTAAACTGCACAACACATTCCAAAAGCCAGTGAGTCAAACAGTGCCTTCCTGACTCCATTCACACGACAGAGGGACGGAGATGCTTAGCAAGTGGCCAAGCAGAAGCCCTTGTAAGGCACTTAGCATTCTTAAATGGTATTCTTAGATTTAATTGTATTTAAACCACACGTGCTTGCCAAAAGCAAAAGGGAATATAAAAAATGGACACAGACACAGAGATTAGCGCTAATGTCATTTTTGTGTCAGATTATGTTCTTCAGAAAAGAACCAGAGATGATTTAAAAAGATTAAATTTTATTTTAATTCTGATAAGATGCCATAGAAGCAAGAATCCAGTTCTAAAAGGCTGATGGGAGCATTAGAAATACACGAGGGACGAAAATGAACCAGCCCACCATACCAAAGGGCACTTCCAATATGCAAGGAGAAAATGCAAGGAAAAAATGGTCACTCCATACCAGAGAGAATTATTGAGGTGTAACCAGTAAGTCTATTCTTACCTAAAATAAAGATGGGGGGAAAGTAACATCTAACAAGTGCCTACGATACACCAGAAACTGGATCTCCATTTTACATGTTCCATGTCACTTAGTCTTCATACACAGAGCCAGTTATCTGCCAAATGGGTACCATTTTCTCCATTTTGCACACATTGAAAATGAAGTTTGCTGAGATCATACAACCTAAGGCCACACCACTGGTGAGTTATGGGTCAGACAAGAGGACCCACTCACGGGAGGGGCAGGTTTCCTGTCCTGAACACATGCTCTGCAAGCTCATGGTGTCTTTTTGCCACTAAATATATCTAAAGGTAAAATGCTACTTATCACTTGGACAAGAAAAGAGCATCCAAAGTGGTCCTGATTGTGGGTGACAAGGCTCCTCAGGAAATTAATGTGTCCTTCTCAGAAGAACGTCTATCAGGGTCCCTGTGCTCTAGTCCTGTTCTTCTACTCGATGATTCCTATTCACAGTTCTTTGATAATAAAGCTAGACATTATGAAGGGCTGATGGAAAATAAAACATCACATACATGCAGGATGCTTCCATCATGTTTTAAAACACAAATGATTTTAAGATATGTATTATAATAATCAGCTTATTATTAAAGCACAACAAAATCTTTTGGCATTAATATAGCCAGGTGACATGAAAACTTTTTTCCAAGGTTGTTTTGGTTTTATTTTTAACATTATTGTGAATATGACAGGTTTCTGCTATAAGGAAAATCTCTGGCATTTTATAATGAAACTTTAATTTTAAAGCAATCTTGATGTTTTTAGTTTCTACATTTGCTGTTGTTGAGGTAAACACAATTATGTTTGCTTCTGCCCAAGTTCTGCAGAAGTTTGTCAATTAGGAAATAATATAAATAAATTCCCTTCCTTTTAATAGAGAACTATAGAAGTTTAGAATTTGGAGGCAGAGGTCTTTGATTATCTTTATCCAGATAACCCTAGCAGTCACTTGGTTTCTCAGTGTTTATGGGCTAAAGAATTAAATAAACACACACACACACACACACACACACACACACACACACACTCCAGGACCTGGGTTCTAGGCAGCACCAGAACCTAACCTTAGGTCCCATGAGGAGGCAGATGCCAGGAGACCCTGCACATGCCCCCATTAGAATTTCTAGAGCTCTTCCATGTTTTAACAAGATGACCCCGTGGCCAGTTCACTGACTGGTTTACAGCTGTTGTAATCAGATTTCAAAGGAAGCCATCTCCTAATTTTGTAAAAAAAAAAAAAAAAAGGATGATCATTTCACATTTGGAAACTGACTACTTATGTCATCTGGATGGTTCTAAGGTGTCAGTGAAATGAGTTTGTTTGTTTGTTTCCATTTAGAAAAGGCTATTAAGCACTTGGAAAAGGATCTTCCCTTATGCAGGCAGATCAGAGGAAAAACCAACTTCGATGAGAGGTATGGAAGCAGGACCCACAACCTGATCATCCCAGACACTCATCATCTTATCACTCCAAGGTAACATAAACAACACCTAGTACCACAATTACTTATTGACAAGCTTACTCATTTTTTTTTAAACCACCCACTCTTGTGTAAAATCTGGGTAAGCTTAAAATGTTTCTTCACTACTGTGTGTCTACTCACATGCAAAATAGGCTCGAAGTTTTAAAATTTATTATTGCCCTAGATCTTCTAAAATTTGGCCTTAATCATAAATTATAATAAAAAGCAAAAATGAAACACGTTCCTAGAAACTTACCTTTTCCATGACTTGCGAATGTATTCATTCTGTATCATGTGAATAGTTATAAAGAGCAAATTTTTTCAAAAGTTTAAAAAGTATCAGAATAAGCAATGCTGAACTATTCTTTTTTAAAAATAAGACAAAAGGAATTTCTTCTCAAGCATTATTTTATTTAAATATGTTTTCTATTTAGAAGTGCCAGGCTGGCTCGGTAGAACATGTGACTCTTGACCTCAGGGTCATGAGTTCATGCCCTACATTGGATACCAAACTTAATTAAAAAAATAAATAAAATTTAAAAATAGGAAAAAATATGTTTTCTATTTAACATTCAGATATTTTCTATTTCTCATATCTAGGACTCAACTCAGACCAATGTAAAAACAGACACCATCCCTACATGAGTCACCTTCGTGTCAGAAGGAATAAATATCAGAAGTCAGGGATGTTCTGTTCCTCATGAAAAAATCTGAAATGAAAGCATCATGGCTGTAGATGGTGACAAAAGTGCATAATATGAGAAGAAAAGGCACTGTCAGTTTTCCTTAAACTGATGGCTTTGAGATTCTGAGACAACACGGAAGGATGGGGACAGGGAGACCAGGGTACAAAGGAGAAGGTGGAGCACAGTCATTGTCACACGTGAACTATGTCATCACCAAGCATTTAAGGTAGTTTTCCTCACAGTTTGCCTCCTCTGGTATAATATGCCAATTAGACAAAGTTTTTGCTTGATGGAAAAAACCCTAAAACACGGACTTTTCTCTAAAGGTCAGGGCAGCCATTCCCTTATAACAGAGCTTAAGTGGCGGCTGGAATGTGCCTTGCACCTCCTTGCTATTTCTGTTAATTGGCTTCAGGCCTGTTCACCAAGTCAGGGTAGTGAAAATGGCAGGCTCCCAATTAGGTTAAATTTCCCTTAGGTCCCTCTACTTTCAGGCCTTAAATTCTTCCAATAATGTATTGTAAATTTCCTGCCTCCTCTTTTGTGGAATTTATTAGTTGCAATAAACTGTAGGGATAGAAGAACAAAGTCAGCTTATGATCTATTATCTGCCAATATTAAAATATAGTTACAAAGAGTCAAGGAAATGGTAATGATTAAAAAGAATTCAGATTCTTCAAGCATAGCCAAACATCAAAACTAAGGCTTTTGTTGATTTTTTTGTTGTTGTTCCTTGGGTCTCAGAGTCAAAATTTCAGAAGCATGAAAACTTTTTTCAAGGCAATACAACAACAACCCATTTAGTGTTGAAATCCTTTGTGCCTCTTCTGAGATTTCAGAAAAAGTAAGTCCCAAGATTCTACAAGAAAATGATGCTCTTTGAAAGATACACAGTCTGAGATACACCTTCTGAGAGGAACCTGATTCAAGTACAGGCTATTCTCAATTAGTCACTGAAAAGCAGGACTTCTGTTTCTGGAAATCATGCTAAGCTTGACTCCAGGTGCTTCCTGGTGCAGAGCTGTAATAAGACGCACACCCTACCTTTGATTATATGAGTGTAACTTACCAATATTCTAAGAGAGTGAAAGATTCAATATCCCTTTATATAGGATCAATCTCACAAAAAGAAAGACACAGCTTCCAGAGGTGCCTACTAGCTCAGCATTTTAAAACACTCCCTTGTGCTTTTCATGTCTACAGTTTATTCCCACTGGCAAAGCAGACGTGGTCATAATTGCCTTCAAAAAGCAGAGATAATGAGAGATGAGCAATCTAGGAGGAAATAGAGCAAAAACAAAACCACTGAAGGCATATAAAATCTAGAACTCTGTTCACCTCTCAGTCCAGATGGCATAATTCATGGTAGATATTTCCACCCCGGTGATCCCAAACGGTAAAGGCAGGGGGTTGATTTGTGTGTTTTACCATATAAAACATTCTTTTCTCTGTGTAATGCTTGTCTGTTATTATATTTTTAATGGCAAAAACTAAGGAGAAAACAAGCCACAGAAGAGACATCAGGCCATTAAAGTCAGACGACTCATGTGGAACTGTTAAAAAAATAAATTCACAATTAAATGAGACTATCTGGACTAGATTTACAGTGTGTCCAGCATAACCTATTAGTCCTCTCCTGCCCACACAATTGTACTTACTTTTAAGAAAACTTTTAATATGTATTTTGTGTTGTCTTTGCTGTTCTTATCCAGTTAAAATAGATTTCAGTCTAATTAATTTTCCTGCTGATGTGAAATGGCCAAATTTAGTGAATGGATCATCATTTTTTAAATGTAAGCCAAGGAAGATGATGTTTTCAGGCTCAGGCATCAATTAGCTAATATCATTTACATTAAACTACATAGACTAAGGAAGTACTCAATTTTTAGAAAACCTGCTTATTGTGGAAAAACTGCTTCAAATAACTTCAACAGAAGAAAATCAAGCCTTGGTCTTTTGAGAAAAAAACTCGGTGGCTTCTCAATGCAACTATTTTGCGTAAAAAGAAACTATTTTATACCAAAATTACAATGAAAAGCTATACTACTTCCTTAAAAACAGGTCTACAACCACAATGGTAAAAGTTACGTTATTAGAATATAATTAAATATATCATACTTTAGAAACTCTGGACTGCCATTTTTTTCTCCTAATCCTGTAATAAAAATAGTCATATTTAGCATATTTAGCTAACTATATGTCCTTTCTTGCTTTAATGGGACCCTGACTATATTCAGTGATCAGCAACTGCGTTTCAGGAAGACAAACCACCATACCCACACCCCCAGCTCCAGATCAAGCTCACCTAGTCTAAACCAACAACTCCCTTCAATTTAGAAATAGACAAGCAATTCATACAAGGCTAGACAACAAAACATGAAAGGTATCTGTTTGGGTGGGGGGAGGGGCTTGTGGGAAAGGTGTATTTGCTTTCAAAAAGAGCCACGCAGAATAAAAAGGAACTATTCCTCTTCTTCCATGCAAGCATGTGATGGCTGAGGCTCTACAGGAAAGGACAGACTGGAGCACACAGCCAAGGAGGCACTGTGTAGTGCTCCCAGAAAATGGAAAATCTGGATCCCCAATGAGGTTCCCCTGAATCCCCAACTGGCCTTTCCTCCAGATTTCTTATTAAATGAAAAATGAGTATCTTCTTCTTATACAATCGAGACTTTCTGTTCTTGGCAGCCAATTTTTTTTCTCTAACAAGTGTATTAACACCCAGTGTTTATGGCTACCAAGCAGATAAGATTCTAACCCCTTGGCAGGTATAACATCAGTGGATATAGCAGGTTCTAGGATTATACCCATTCAATAAATGAGTATACCAGGTCATTTATGGTAAATAGCTGGCAACCAGCGAGTCTGACTCCAGGCCCAGGCTAAACTATCTAATTCTTTAAAATATTTACTTCAAAGAGAAAATGTAATAATGACAACAATGAGTTTAAAATCTGTTTAAGAAAAGAATGTTTTTCCTAAGTAGAGCTTCCGTGGTTTTTTAATTATTTAAAATTATTTCCATCACACAATGCTTATATTCTAATATTTATGGTATGATAAAAATCAGCACGTTTGCGATACCATCCCTTGTTTCAAAGGCAAACTGGACTTTTGTACTATTTCATATTCAAACACACCCCCACACACACAAAATTATTTTAGGAGGCTTCAAACATACACTAAGATGAATTAAGTAAAACATTTCAGATTTCTTTCCAATGTCATCATTAATCTAAATTGAAAAACAGCTATTCCAGTATCTAGGCAACAGAATTATTAACAATTTTAGAAATTATTGAAACAAAACATTCTCTGAGCACTCACCTAGTCTTCCATCTATATGAACTTTTTAGAGAAAATAAGTGACAAAGTAACGAAATAAGTATGTTTTTGTTTTGTTGTTGTTATTTTTCAAGTAGCTTCCACACCTAGCACGGAGCCCAATGTGGGGCTTGAATTCGTGACCCTGAGACCAAGACCTGAGCTGATCAAGAGTCGAATGCTTAACCAACTGAGACACCCAGGCACCACAGTTAGTGTGTCCTTAACATAAAAAATTATTAAAACTACAAGGAAAACACTAGGATTTCCAAGAAAACACTATGACTAACAATAAAGAATTAAGACTTTATACAACAACACTATAAAATTTATGTTTTACACTTCAAAACTTACCGGATAAATTCTCAGTCTTCATATGAAGTGTCTTAACAGTGATTGTTTATTGCCAGGATAGGAACCAGTTATTATATTGAGTGATAAACAATTCTGATTTCAGGAACTATAGATGGCTATACTGTGGAGTAAACTGAGCAACTCTAAAACCTTACAAACCTAAAATAGTTTATTGATATTTATGAAAGGGTCAAGTCCCTGAACCTTACAAAACAATCTAAATTCTGAAATGCCACTATAGCATATTTCTCTTCTAAAGTGAAGTCAGGTAAAACAGAACATTTTAATTTGCGTCATCAGGTCCTTTGACTTATTGCCTATCAAATAAACAGAAGAACCTATAAGTGGTCTTGAAAGTCAACTCATAAACTGTACTGTTCACTGCCAAATGTCTGTGTCTCAACAACATAACAAACTCTGAAATCAGGATACTCCAGAATCTATGGCAAATATTTGTAACCACTTATGAGAAATCTTTGACTGGGGACCACCACAGAAATAGTCTACAATTATGTTACACAAACTCTGACATACAGCCTGGAATTTAAAGTTTATTAGAATAATTTACCTTTAATCATCATTGTGATGCAGGGAAACATCTTTTGGAGTATGGGCCAGGAAGTTAGGTCTATGACACACATAGAAGGATTAATTTATGTTACCTGTTCTTGCTTCTCCAGCCACTTGTCCACCATTGGGTGACTGGCACTCAGAGATGACCGAGCATTGTCTCTCTGAAATTGGTGCGACCAGTTACTAGTATCCCGTGGAAGGCTTCTGTAGTTTTCATCTTTCTATTCAAAAAGAAACAAAAAGGTGTCTTGTAAAAAACCAGACCTTGCAAATTAATGATGTACTTGGGTTTTTCAAAAGTAGCAGAAAACTGATTCTGCATGTTTAAAATATTTTTTCTGAGTTTATACAAAATAGTTGATTGAGGACATTTCACTCAGATTAGACCTCATGAATATAGTCATATGTCTAGGATGAGGGAGTCTAATGACTATAGCAGGGAAGGAAGCCACACACATATGCACACAATAAACGAAACAATAGACCTTGTACTCCCTCCCAAATCAATCTCCCCAGGCCAACCAATTACATGCACCAGAAAATGAAAAGTATTTCTCTCCAAGATTCTTATGATCTCTCAATCATGGAATTTTCCTTTTGTCTTCTTTCTACTCTTACAATAATATTGGGAGATACTATCTATAATTCACCAAAAATGTTTAAAATAAGAAAGACTAATGAATTTGCTCCTTATTTAGATCCTTGTAGTTGTGTGACTTTGGGCACAAGACTTAAGATTCTCTGGACTGTTCTGTTACCTACTTCACAAGCTAGTTGTAAGCATTAATTTAAATATAAAGAAAAAAATTTATCTCAATACATGGTACATAATAGATACATAATAGTTTACCCTAACATGCATATGGCAAGTGAGGTCGTTACATAAAAACCTAGTTAGTTGATAAATGTTTAATAGTCCCAAAGCAACCAAATGCTATTTAATTTTTGTTCTTTGAAACAATAACTTATAACAATTTGCTTTGGCTTTTGGACTGCAAAACTTAATTTCAATGTTCTAAAAAGAAATGAGAAGGCGAGGATAAGTCAGAGAAGTCAAACTTTTAGTTCAACGATTAAATCTAAATATCTCCTACAAGAACAAATTTAAATCTTAACCTCACTTTGACCTACTTACAGCAGTATCCCACTTTACGAGAAGTACCAAAATATCCTCCTTAATAACTTTGCTAAGGGTAATATGGCTGTATACATTATACACATGACTGATTCTTATCCTTCATTACTTAAGCCCTATGAGCAGCGAATCCATAGAAACAAAGAAGTGTAATACAATAGGTTGGCATTGTATAGACCTTAGCCAGAGACCAAGACGGTGTTCTCTGCTCCTTCATAAATTCCATCAGAGAACAAAGCTTAAAAATGAATTGATGGTGTTGGACCTATGCCAATACTACGGCATACGAAAAATCTTTTTAAACCTATAAATATTAACCAGTATAAACTTCAGTATGAAACTTTGTAAGTCTTTCTTATTAATTAACCTACAAAAAATAAACTAAAAACTTGATAGCATTGAACATTAAGGGCAACTAATTTTTACTAGAAAAACTGTACAGGTCTGGTTACAGCAGTTCAAGAAAGTGTTAATGGAGCATAGAACTGCAAGCAAACGCGCGCCCGTGCGCGCGCGCGCGCGCGCGCACACACACACACACACACACACACACACACACACACACACACAGAATGCTGCAAGATTAGGATCTTGCTCCGCCGCCAGGAATTAGGGACTCACCCTATTTACAGGAACATGGAAATGGTAAAATAAGTGGAGGACATAGACAAAATCTAAAGAAAAGAAAAAAGCAACTAAAGAAACCAAAGCTCACTGTATCTCCAAATACTAAGATCCCTGCCTTAAAACTTGGGCATGATAGTTTCAGAACAAAGCAAAATTATCTGACTTATAAGAAATTCAAGTAAGTCAGAGAGGGTAAATTTACCAATGACAGAATCATAGATGTCCACAAAGTGAAGAAGGATTAAGAGTCTGGAGAAACACAAATAAAATTTTGATATCAAGGATCTTGGGGCTGCTATCATGGACTAAAGACCTGGCTTCTCTATTCATTTTCCACCATTAGAGATGATTATTACACCAACCCTTTACTTTGAAAATGAATAATTAAATAGAAAGCGTTAAAAATCTATTCTGCCTTTTCAATAGGAACTATATTTCGGAGAAAGCAACAGTGCCAGTTGATGAGGGGAAGCTTGTCATTTCAGAAGAATGCCAAATAATGGAAACCGAATAATGAATACAATTAGAAAAATCACCGCATTCAGCCCCTAATAAGTTATTAATCAATGGATGCTAAAACCTGTTAGGTGAAGAGTTGATAGTGAGCTGCAAGTCTGCATAGTGACAAAATACCACTTGCAAAGGGAAAAATAGATCTTTAAAATGAAGAAACCGGATGATGCAAAATCCTCACTTTTTTGGTGTCCAGAAGCCTGTGTGTGACTGGGAACCTCCTTTTGATTCCTTTTGAATCTGCATCATTATTCTTCTTTACTGAAATGGCCCTTATTGACTCTACCTACGGTCTGCTCACTACTCCCTCGTTAGCCCAGCTCAAAAAGTGTCTAATTTCTAAACGTCCCTCCCGACAACTTCTAGGCATGGGTCACCAACACTAAACTTTTTCCTGAATTCATGATCTAAATTTCCAATAGACCATCCCAAAGATGCCTCCAAATCAATAGATCCAAACTGAAACTCGCTTCCTCTCTCGATTCTGGCACTCTTCTGAAAAATATTCATCATGCTCTTCACCTCTTTCAATTTGTCTCTCATCTGAAATGAGTACAGCAGCCTTGTAACTGGAGGCTGGTCCCAGCCTTAGCCTCTCCAACAATGTTCTCTACACTTTCCACAGAGGATTTTTCTAAAATGTGTGTTGCAACACATCACACACGGACAGACACTACAGGTAGACCAGAGGAACTTTCACACAATCACACTTGCTGTGTCACAGGCCTCCTCATCTTCACTTATGATCTTTCTGAACCTAGCTTCCCATAACATTTCTTCTGTGAAATTATCAGTGTTTAACACCCAATGCAACTGCTACTTTCTCTAAGAAGCATTCCCTGACTCTCTCTCAATAGAACTCATAATGTCATGCTTTTTGTTACCACTACATTCTAATTTTACTGCTAATTATAGTTCTAACTTATAATTTAGTTAATTTTTAGAATTGTTATTTCCACTATTACAGTGAAACCTAAACAGAAGATCACCATTCACCTTTAAACTCAAGCACTTAGCTCAGTAGCCTGTACCAACATGGAAGGCTTTTTCTTGGATATTTGTTGTATGTCCTATTTTCACATGGTTCAGAATCCCAGACTTTTCAAAGAACATGTCTACGAGTTGTTTTAGAAACTGATAAGGGCATGCTTTCAAAAGGCATCATTTTCACTGAAATATAATAATTGTACCTTTAGGTGTACACTACAAGATATATACCACTGTTATAGGTCTATTTCAATTTAATGTCACACCTACAATATACAATATCTGTGGATAATATGATTACTTCCAATTGCATCCAAAAAGCAGTGTGACATTTCTCCTTTTACATCAATTATGACATGTAATTCATATAGCAGGCCACCACAAGGTAATCTTATTAAGGGAGATAAGGGCTAAAGATAAAAAAAAAAAAATCTGTCCTTTTGAACTCCATCCGAAAAATTCCACAGTTTTATATTCATAAAATCAACTTTGAGTAGTTAATGGATAAGAAAAACAAACTTGATACTAACCTCTCATAATAAAAAAGTTTTTCTAATTCAATATTGTTATGGTAATGTCAATAATGAATTCAGACATTAATTTATAATGTATGAAAAAGTCCAGTTGAAGTAACCTTAGTCATGATCAAGAAACTGAAGAGTTTTTAAAATATATTAATCACTATGTAATATATATTTTACTTTGTTGATAGTATCATGCAGGTACTACCAGCATTTCACACATGTTCTCCTCACAATCCAGAACTTTGGATCAGGTTCATACAAAGATTATAGTCCTACAAAGTTGTGATTCTGTATTTACAATGTGATTGCACTAGTAAACATCAAAACACACAATATAATTTCTCCTTAACGATATATGCTTGGATATTCATGATTTCCATTGAAATGTACACAGTGCATACTATTTTCAGCTTAAAAACATTTATTTCAGTGTAAATGATTTTAAAAACCTGGTAGCCTGAACTATGTCTATGCAAGATTATCTATATGCTTCATGGATCAGACTCTAGTCAGCTACAAAAAAGTCAACATTTTCCAAGTTAAGTGTATTTGTAAAATCTACATTTCCCAACCTAAAGGGAAAACCAAACCAACAAAATTTTTGCCATTAATATTTTTGCAACAAGTTAGAGCTGTATTTATAAAAACTTGGAGAATGTGACTTTAAATCTATTTCATTCTATGATCAAATTAGTGCCTCAAAGAAAAAAATTAATGCCTCCATTCCATACATTGGTGAACTTCAAAGCAAAAAACAGAAATCCTTCTCTTCAGACTTACAAAAATCTATCAGTAGGACCAACATACAAAATCCTAACGATTATTAAATTTGCTAATGACAAGAAATAACCTATTATAGTAAAGCCACTACTACCTTATCTAAAAATTTTTACAAGAAAAATACCATAAGGAATTAATCTCCCTTTTAATTACAATTTTAATCCTCCACTTATGAGGCTGTCCCAAACAGCCTCTCAGCTTTGCTTTCCCTCTTGCCAGAAAAAAACAGATGTTCCTACTGTGATCAGGGATTTTCCTTATCATCTAAATGTACTGCCATATCATCAGGTGTCAAAAAGCCACCCAGGCTGAGAAATGCATATTAATTTGCTACTCCCTGGTAGCAGTACCCTGGTTATGCAGTAAATCTCTTCCAGGGCAGAGAAAGTAACTGTCCTCTCTCCCCCAGCACCCCTCCCCAAGCCAATTACAATTCAATAAAGAGAAACCACACAGAACCCACCCAATGCCTTGGGGGTAGAAGCTTATTCCTGGCATACTAAGCTCCAACTCCAAGGCTTTATCTCTCAGAAACAGCCACTTAGCTGATGGTCAGATTCCTTGGCAAGCCTACATCCCATGTTGCAGAAATATGGGAATATTTCATGAACATTATAGAAGTAACAGATATTTCTATGTTAGCAAAAGAAACCCAACTACAGTTCCACTTTGTTTCAATGAAAAAACTCCAAATACCTTTTTAAAAATCATTAGGAATTGTGTCATATATTGACATACCAAACACTCAATGCATATAAATTTCTTTTTTGTACCTTCTATGCATCCTATGGATTCAAACAGTCCCATGCAGTTTTCAGATTTTAAATTTACAATTATTTTTCAAATCTGTAATTCTGGTCAAAGAGAATTCCATTTTCTGCTTTATCATTTTCCCAAGAAATGATACACACACACACACACACACACACACACACACACACAAAAGAAACCATTTTCAGGATGTCTAACCTGAAATTATGAGACAAGTGAAATTAGTAATTATGACAGGATTTTTTAATTACATGAAGCTTGCTAAAATCATCAGTAATCATATTGTTGATTCAATGTGGCAGACCCATTCTCAGTCTCTGGGGAGAGTTTACCTTGTGTGCCTCCTGATGGCTACACCAGAGCATAACCTTGGAAGCAATGCCAAGGCTAAAGCATAGCAGAAGATAACAACCATAAAATGGTCTATAAATAGGATTTTTCTCAATGTACTTTTCTGACCTTCAAATCATTCTCTAGATAATGAGAAAGAGAGAAAAGAGACAGAGAGATGTGGGGTTGGGAATAAATTGACTCACACAAAATTTACAGATTCAATAACCAACCTGTAGATGAAGGCAGAAAATTTGGCAGTCCCTATCAATTTAAACCAACTACATGCCTGTGGAAAAAAATTTTTTAAATAAAGAACATAAGATTTTATTCCAAACACAGTATTATCACCACTTACCCTAGACACATGGCTATTTTGAAGTGTAATGAACTGAAAAGGCATTATTTGAAATCCATGGTGACCAATATCCTACACGGAATGCCCCAATGTAGTTGAACTGAAGTCAAGCAATTCATCCCCTATTAGCTAAACCCATATTACGTCTAATTCCTGTATATATAAATAAGCATAAATACTGGTACATAGATACATCCTACTTCCCTTTTGGATAATTGCTTACTTCCACATTCATAATCATTAATGAGAGCAGTGGAAGAGACCAAAAAAAAGAGTATGTGTTTATAAACTTGCTCCTATTCCGAACAGAACTATGATAAGACAAAGAAGAAATTCAAACATCCATACATTTTTTTGTCAAAATAAAATTCTATTAGTAGACTACGTATCGTTACTGATAGTATCATTACTGACACTAATTTACAAAAGTGTGGTACAATGTGTGACAAGAAACATTGGATTATACTACAACTTTTAAAAATTTAAACACATTTATTAGAGCATCTCTGTGTCTCCAATTTCATTAAGTAATATATCTTTTATCTTAAATCTCTAATTTTCTTTCTAAGCTGAGTTAAATTTTGAACAGGAATTAGTAACAAAAATTGAAAATAATTTATCCAAGCAGATTTTCTTTTTATTAATGTACAAAATCAAATTTCCTATAATATACATCAAATTTTATTAGTTTTTTTCTTTGAAATGTTAAAAGTACATCTTAAAACTCATTCTGACCTGAAAAATCTGAACTATAATTTATATCTTTTTCAGGATTTCTGACACATAGCTTCCAGATCATAGAATTACATTTAGATCAGTGGGACACTCAAAAATCCTCAATATGCTAGGGAAAAAAATTTATGTTTGGAACTCAATATAGAAAATACACATTTGAAAATTACAATTAATTTGCAAATAAGTTTCCTGTCACATAGTAAATCCTTCAGGTTGATAGGTTGACAAGACCACAGGTATGACGTTTTAGTTTTATTTCACAACCTGCAAATGGCCAGTGCCTTATTAACAGTCTTAATATCAGATAAGAAAAATAGCCCCCAGAACATGGATCTGCATTAGGCTATGGATCTGATATGAAAATGGGTTGGCCAAATATGTCAAAGAGATGCAGGTTTTACAGCGGCCATGATGTCTCCAGGGGTGACCATGAGAGCACAGATTGCTCTTAAGCCACCAGATCTGTTCATGAAGCCGACAAGGAAATCTAAGAGGAAAAAGATCAGCAAACCTCAGCCTCTTACAGCCTGTTTATTTGAACCAATTTCTTCAATTGTTTTTATTTTAATCTATTTCCACAGTTCAAATGCTATGAAAAACTTTAGATACAGAATCTGAAACCTGGAAGGAAAACGCAGAGAAGATCCAGCTTAACCTCTTACTATCTAGTAAAAGCAGACAGAAGTTGAGAGGAGTTACAACAAATGCTTGGTGGAGATGAGGAGGACTAACCAGTTCCCATGGTTATACCTACCCACTTTGCTGCCCAATTTCTGAGTAATGAGACTTCCAACCCTCATTCTTGATCTAACCGGGAACTGTAGTTTGCCTGGGTAATGATGGTAACTTCTGATATCTAGCCATTCCTACACAAGGATCCCATCCAAACAGAAAAGCATCTACTGAGTTCTTGTATATAAACTAGGGGCAAAACCATTATATAATCTTGAATCACAACTTATATTTACATGAGAGATGGTCGACTCATTGATAAATACTGCATAGTCTTAGGAATAATCAAGAGTAAAATGTTTGCTTTAAAATGGTTTTAAATTAAAATGATCTCTTTCCAGGTATAACTGGGATTATCTCCTTTATATGATGAAAACATCTGTAAAAGCACAAGGAGAAGGTAGCCTAAGAGGATAGTTTAACTTTTTTCAAATATGAAAACATTATCTCCATATGAATTCTGAGGAACTAAAGAACAGAACTAAAAAGGGAAGCAGTAATAACAGGAGTTCCTGTTTCATTTCGTGCACAACACTTCCTAAAAACCAACACAGCCACCTAATTGCCATACGGCCACAAGCATTCCACAATCAGCAAGTATAAGGAATAGAGAAAACAAGAGCACCATTTTTTACACTGTTCTTTCAACAAAGGCAAGTGGATGAGAACAAAATAAAATATAAATATTACAGATCAGGTAACATTTTGAAGAGCCTGGCTCATTTTCCAAAACTACAATAAAAATGAAGAGCAACAGTTGACTAATGCTGCTTGACTCTGAAAAACAAATTTAAATCCAAAACAATTTTAAAACATTTTAGGAAGTGCTACATATTTTTTTATTTTGACAGCAAAAAATACCTATTTAGATTTCATTTTCTTTCAAAGACATGTAACTTTAAACACTTATATCGCCAAACTAAAATTATAAATAACAATAGCATTTTGTATCAGGATCAATTTGTACAATACTAAGAGAAGAAGGGAGCAGATGCCAGGGGATGAAGGAGAGAAAGTAAAATACTTACAGTAGTTGCCCAATTCTAAAATATCTACAGTCTTACATATTATCTAAATGTGTGATGTAAATCTTTTATATTTACCTAAATGATTTTCACCTTAATTTCAAAGAAATAACTAAAATTTGAAAATCGAGATACTTGCACCATATATAACTAGTCTACCAATGTAAATATTAGTACTTCTTATATTATCATAACTTCAATGAACTGGGTAGGTTAGCAGAACAAGTGAGTAAATTTCTGTGCAAGTCCCTAGGTGTAGTCGACAATCTGACTTTCTTAAAGTTTTCCCTTAATTGTGAAATTGTCTCCTCAGGTAAATCATCTCCACAGAGACATTTTTGAAAATGTAGAAAAACTAGTTTCACTTATCATAATCCCATCCTACTTAGGCTTCTCATACAATAATAATGACTTTTCTGGAGAATCATCTCCTCATGAAAAGCATTTAGCATAAAGAAATTGATAGTTCAAACTTCTAAACAATTAAGTCCTTCTGTCCAACTCCATCAGTGGAAAAAGCATGTTCTCTAAGCCAGATATTAATTGTCAATCAAACTATTTTTGTCTCCAAAGTATAACTGCAAATCATAACTTTAGAAAATGTGAGGGGCACCTGGGTGGCTCAGTTGGTAAAGTGTCCAACTTTGGCTCAGGTCATGATCTTGTGGTTTGTGGGTTCGAGCCCATGTTGGGCTCTGTGTGGACAGCTCAGAGCCTGGAACCTGCTTCAGATTCTGTGTCTCCCTTTCTCTCTGCCCCCCCCCCCCACCCCCGCTCGTGCTTTGTCAGTCTATCAGTCTGTCTGTCTGTCTCTCTCTCAAAACCAGATGGACATTTAAAAAAAAAATTTAAAAAAAAAATGTGATTCTGTGAAATTTTAGAGTAATTCCTGTTGAAACTCCCCTCCTTTGCCTCCCCCAAAAACCTTAACAATCTCAATAACGTGACAACAAAACAGTGGTTGCACTAGGATGTCTCAATAAAACTTTAAGGACAAAGTGGGAGTATCCAGCCATGAGAATGCAGCATGTTTAAAACTGGTAAGTGCTTCTCAAATTCAGAGTTGTCATGGGGAAGGGTACCAACCATCAATCAGTACTTAATAAAATCAGTTGATAAATTTTTATTATAACTCATTTCCAAAGAGGAAAAATACATTTCAGGGAATGACCAGGTGTGCCTGAGGGCTCAAGGAAACCTGTGGCTGAATCCTAGTTCTGCACATTCCAATCACCTGCGCATTAACTTTCATCTATGATTTGCAGCAGAAACTGTGGGTGATGCAATTCACCTTGTAAAGCTGGGTTTTAAAAAAACTTGGAAAAAATTTAGATTTACTGAAAAGTTGCAAAAAAAAGTACACACAGTTCCTATGTACTCTTCATGCAACTTCCGCCAATGTTAACAACTTACATAACCTTGATATACTTGTCCAAACTAAGAAATCAACATTGATACAATAATATTAACTAAACTATAGATATATCTGCAATCCATCCATTTTTTTGTCACTAATGTCCTTATTTCCTGCCAGGATCCCAAAGTATATTAAAAATCCTCATATCTCCTTAATCTCCTCTAATCTGAGACAGTATTTCAGTCTTCCCTAGTTATTTATGACCACAATATTCTTGAAAAATACTGGTCAGGTACCTCATAGAATATTCCTCAGTTTTTGTTTGTCTGAAGATTTCTTAGGATTACAGTGGAGTTATGAGTTTTGGGGAAAACTCCACTGAGATGATGTGCCCATCCCATCATACCATTTCAAGGGTTTATGGTATCATCATGACTTATCATTAGTGATGTTAACCTTGATCACTTGGTTAAGATGAATCTGCCACTTCTGCACTCTAAAGTTAGTATTTTCCACATACTCAATCCCCTCTTCTTTGGAAACAAATATTATCCTCCAGAGCAGAGGAGTTAAGGGGCGCCTGGTTGGCTCACTCAGTTGAACATCTGACTTCAGCTCAGGTCATGATCTCACAGTTCATGGGTTTGAACCCCATGTCAGGCTCTGTGCTGACAGCTCAGAGACTGGATCCTGCTTCAGATTCTGTGTCTCCTTTTCTCTCTGCCCCTCCCCCACTCACATTTTCTCTCTCTCTGTCTCTCTCTCTCTCTCAAAAATAAACATTAAAACAATTTTTTTTAATTTTTTTTAACGTTTATTTATCTTTGAGACAGAGAGAGACAGAGCATGAACGGGGGAGGGTCAGAGAGAGAGGGAGACACAGAATCTGAAACAGGCTGCAGGCTCTGAGCTGTCAGCACAGAGCCCGACGCGGGGCTCGAACTCACGGACCGCGAGATCATGACCCGAGCCGAAGTCGGCCGCCTAACCGACTGAGCCACCCAGGCGCCCCTAAAAAAAAATTTTTTTTAGTGAGCAGGGGAGTTAAGCTTTCTGGAGAGGGAGTATTACACATATTATTTAGAATTCTTCTGTAAGAAACTTTGTCCCTTTTGTCCCATTTACTTTTCATTTAATCATGTATTAGTATCAGTATAGTCTTATGTATATTTATTTTGGTCTCTGGATTACAATCCAACTATATCATTATTTACTTTTCTGTCATTTAGCTGTTTTGAGCAATGCACAATAAAATATCAAGAAGAGGGCTGCATATATAAATTCTCAGTAACAACAATAGTAATATCAATCATAAGCATTACAGAAAATAAACACAAAAAATTCCTCAAAAAAAGTGACACAAATGGAGATCAGTTAATAGAATCAGATTATCAGTAGAGATATTAATGAAGCTAGCATATTTTTACTTAAGACGAAGATGTTAAGATATAATGTAAACTTACAGGTTTTAAAAAATTATGCCAGCCATAATAAGAAACACATGCTCATTATTCTTATATTCATGTATGCATTGCATAATAGATCTAGAGGAGATAAAAATGAAAAGGTTATTAAGAAATATTTTACAGTTTAAAATATTCAGCGAAATGAACATTGGGGAATGTATAAAATCTGTAAATACGTTGGGATGTGGGTGGCATACTTGTCAAAATCATGGGATTTGAAACTGGAAAATCTAGGTTCACATCACAACTTTATCACTGAACAGTTGGTTTAACTATTAGGTGAGCTATTTAAACTCTTAAAGGTTTTGGGGTGCCTGGGTGGCTCAGTCAGTTGGGTGTCTGACTTCGGCTCAGGTCATGATCTCACGGTCCGTGAGTTAGAGCCTCGCGTCTGGCTCTGTGCTGACAGCTCAGAGCCTGGAGCCTATTTCGGATTCTGTGTCTCCCTCTCTCACTGACCCTCCCCTGCTCATGCTCTGTCTCTTTCTGTCTCAAAAATAAATAAATGTTAAAAAAAAATTAAATAAACTCTTAAAGGTTTTATCTCTTCATCAATAAAATGGGAACACCAATAATACTTACATGTTAGAGGGGGGGATAATGGGATATAATGTGACCCATCAAGCACAATGTCTGGCAAGAAGCAAGTACTCAAAATACCTTGGCCATCATTATGTGTAAAGATCAAAAACCTCAAAAATAGATATAGGTTAGAGATGGGAGAGATGGAAAACACTTCTACCTCCACACTGTGAAAACCTTTGCCTGAAATGCATTTCTCCAAAGGAAGGCCAGAACTCATGCCCCGAGAACACATGCAAATTAAAGCCAAAGTTGCTGAAGCAGCTAGAAGGCAAGCAGCAGGTGCCCAGTCCTGGGCACGCCAATCTTACGCTTTTCTTGTTAACAACAGGACATGAAGTGACTGCATCCAACTTTGTGACTTGAAGGAACTAGGTTTGTAAGCTGAAGTATCAAAAATTCAGAATTGAAACCAAGTTAAAAAGATGAATAAGGTAGAGGCGTCTGGGTGGCTCAGTCAGTTAAATGCCTGACTTTGACTCAGGTCATGATCTCAGTGTTGGTGAGTTCAAGCCCCACATCATGCTCTCTGCTATCTGTTTGGAGCCCACTTTGGATCATCTGTCTCTGTCACCCTTTCTCTGCCCCTCCCCTGCTCACTCTCTCCTTCTCTCTCTCAAAAATAAACATTTAAAAAAATTATTAGAAGGATGAAATAAGGCCAAAAAACTTTTAAGTATATAAAAGTCATGCAAATTTTTGTTTAATATAAAATGCAATTTCCTAGTCCTCTCCCCCAACTCAAGAAAAACAAGAGTAATATACTCATTTCCCTCTGTACTCTATGTAACTTTGAGGGTGTTTAATAAGGATGGGGACATTACTTTGGTTTATATTTCTGGAGTGGTTTGTGAACTCTAAAAATACCACAGTCAGGCTCAAAATTTTTCTCAGTGGCACCTTAGATTTGTATAACTTTGAATACAAATTATAATTTACAAAGCAAGCGAAGACAGATTATATCCCTAAATGTGACAGAAATAGATGAGACTAGGTTATTAACAACTCCGACTAGGGGAGCTTGGCAGTTAAAGCTGGCCTACTGTAGAAATGATTATAATCATCACTTACTAAAAGCACACAACTGTATTGTAGTCAGATGAAGATCTTTTAATTTGCAAAACAGAAAGGTGAAATATATAGTTTCAGAGGCCTTTAACAGGAAATACAAATGTTGCAGCAAAATAGTCTAACAACTAAGTCTCAGCTGGATCTCCCTTGAAGCTAATGCCCCAGAAAATTAAACATAGCTATAGGTCGCTCACAGAGGAAACATGTGGTTTCAAGGAATGATTTTATCTCATCCTTTGAGGTTTTTAGATGATTATTATAACTAGCTACCATCTATGGTTGGCTCATAAATACCAAAAGATAGATAACGTTTTTCAATAGCCAACAGTCAAGTGTACTAGCCTGAAAATAAAATAGTATATTCGAATTTACCAATATGATTGGCCTTACCCATTAGAAAGAATAAAGGAGAGGCAGAGACCAAGAAGCCGAATGGTTGAAAAGGGGATGAGAAAGCACACAAATAGGTCAATGTAGACGATGACTCTATAAAGAATGAATGAATGAACGACCGGGAAGCAGCTATGGTAGACTACCATGAAGTAGGAGTCAATGTTAATTGCTAATATACTGTCAGCCTGGCAATTACCAAAGTTTTCTGACTGAATAAAACAAGGAGTAGGCATTTTCTGAAGATTCCTTGTGACTGAATTAGCATTGGTGACTTCATACAATACTGGGAATTTGGTGTCCTGGCTCTGTGTATTCAAATGCACTTTACTAAGATTGGGGGTAGGGGGACATTATACCAAGGAACAAGAGACAGGTACATTATTGGTACCATAGCTTCTATTTAGAAAAAATATTTCCTATTCTAGTTTGCCAATGACAGGACAGGATCCACCATCTCAATAGGTTCTTGTAATACTTTTATTTAAAACTCAACAAAACTCATTTTAATTGATTTTCATTTGAAAATGATAAATTTGAGCAATCTAAGTGTGAGATTCTATTCTGCCATGATAGAAAAATGAGCCTAAAAAGAAGACATCTCAAAAACCATAATACTCTTATTTACCCTATCTTAACAGGCAAAAATAAACACACTTTTCCTTTTCAGCTAGACTCAAGTTCTAAAAAAAAAAAAAAAAGACTGTGCCCTAAAACCAGCAAAGCAGCTTTAAATAAACACACAAATCTCCTGACATGGACAAAGGCACCCATGGCTATAAGTGTGTTTTGCCTTCTAAAGTTCACAGGTGATTATGATGCGCAGCCAAATGGGAATTATTAAGCTATACACTAAGACAGTAAGTTCCAGAACTCAGGAACAGTACCCCCTTGCTTCTTTGTTTTTATATTCTCCCTCATGCCATAGCTCATCCCATCTAGGACTTCTCACAGTGCTTTATAAAACACAAGTACTTGACACTTTACTAGTCATGAACTAATGAGAAATGAGTATCAGTAGCTTTAAAAATACTCATTTCCTTGGTCAAATAAGCCTACTTCAGGAATCTGTTCTAAGAAAATCATCAGAGATGTTAACATAAATTAATATATAAGGATCTTTTCTGAAGGTTACTTCTAAAGGCTACTTATTAGAGCAAACAAACAAACAAAAAAAACCTGGCAAAGTATAAAAGTCAAGCAATAGGAAAATCACCAAAGAAAATGAATAAACACCAACTACAAGAAAAAAAATCAGTATATAAAAGAACATTATGCAAGCTATCTATATTTATGAGACATGGGAAAATGCTCTCAATATAAGAAGAATTAGGGGAAAAGGCAGGAAATTAAACTATACTCATTGGATGATTCCCCACTGGTAATAAGGACAGCCACCAGCTATATGGAGCTATGCTCCAGAGTTCCAAGTTAATACACTGAACTGTCAATATTACTCATCTACACAATTCCAAATTACTTACTTGCTTCTTTATATTTTTCATTACTTTATAAATGCAAAGAGAAAGTAGTAGTATTATAAGAAAAACACTGTTTTGGGAATCTTAAAATATACTACAAAAATGTTTATGTAAATATTTTTCTAAAGCTAGAGGAAAGAAGATCCTATAACTCTTCTCATGGAACAGAAAGGGAGGTGACAAAGACATAATTAAGACAGCAACTCTTCCAAGAGTTTGTACATATCAGGAGGATGGGAAACATAACAAACATGCCAAGCAACTAAATCAAACAAATAAACCCAGGGTGTCAAAAGCATTCCAAGGTCTCTTTTAAACAGAACTCTTAAAAATAACACAAATTTAAAAGATACTGATGCTAATATAATGTGTTCTCTTATCACTTTCTTCCCCTTTCCCTAATAGGTAAGAACGTCTCATGGAACTAGCCAAGATATGCTTTTTTTATGATACCTTTGTTTTTATCTACTTAAACAAATTTTATTTTGTTGGAGGTGGGGGGAAGGAGCAGATCACTTAGAAAAGTAACAGCTCTCAGTATTTGGGGCAAAGGAATAATTGCTTAAAACCAATACACAATGAAATAATGCATAGGCTTTATCCTTGAACTTCATGGTAGGCTGATTCTGATAAGTGCCTCATTACATTGTTCTTGATGGAATGAATCAAATGCTCTCCACATACTAGTTAGACTTTATTTGCAGGGACAATGCCTTAATAAGGGTGACCAAAGAGGTGGCAAAGTGATTTAAGTATTCACACTGATTGAAATACTCTTTCCCAAGATGAAATATTAAGCACGTGTAAAATCTCAAATGAAAATACATCTTGTAGCAATATACCTTCCATATTAATTATGAGTAAAATGTTCTCTAAAAGAGTTGAAAAAGGCAGTCAGCCACAAAATGTTGGGAAACAGGAATGAGACAATGTTCCCAAGAACTTTTTTAAAAGCCAAGACTCTCTTTTCTTTTATATCTTACTTCCAAATCAAAGTATGAGGAATTTTAAGAGATCTAAAAGCCCATAGAATCTTTGTCCTCTCCAAGCTCTCACCTGGTTGAGGTCTCTACAACACCAAAATCTGTCTTCACTGGCCTCTAAACTTTATAGTGGAATGACTACTTTAACTGGGAAGACTTCACCTCCCATCTTGGTTTTGAATCCATAGGAGCGAGTTCAGCATCATTCTAACATACCAGAATGAAACTGCCTACTTCAGAAATAAGAGATTTCAACTGATTGGTGACATTATTGTAAAATTGTTTGTTTTACTTACCAACTTGAAAGAATAGAAGCCACTTAGCTCTGTAGATGAGTTATACAAGTATATCAACTTATTTTAGCCATTAGAGATCAATGGATCACAAGACTATGAATCGTCAACTCCTTTACTTCCATGCATTTACACAGAAAACCTAACTACCACATACTCGTAAAGATTTATCATATCTTGAAATTGCCCAGCAACAGGTGAGCTCTCACAGCCTCAAGAGAAAGAAATCAAGTTAATACTTATCAGCAAGTATGCTTTCTTCCAAGTATCCTTTCTGAATACTGAAAATACAGAAAGTCATTTTATAACTGAAAAGAAGATAGCATTTAGTCCGATGTACACATACAAGAAAGAAAGAAAGAAAGAAAGAAAGAAAGAAAGAAAGAAAGAAAGAAAGAAAGAAAGAAAGAAAATCTCTCAGATTATAATTCAAATAGCTCAAAATTGACAGCAAGTTTAGAAAATGGGTGCTTGAAAAGTAAAACGAATGATAATTCAAAGGACAAATTCATTACACATTATCCTTTATGTGTGTTGAATGTGAATATTATTTCCTCTAAAGATATGTATGTAGGGGCACCTGGTCTGACTCTTGATTTTGGCTCAGGTCATGATCTCCCAGTTCATGAGTTCAAGCCCTGCATCATACCCTGTGCTGACAGCATGGAGCCTGCTTGGGACTCTCTTTCTCCCCTCTCTCTCTGCCCCTTCCCTGCTTGCATATTCTCTCTCTCTCTCTTAAAATAAATAAACTTATGTATGTAAATCAAGGTCTTTCCTATGAGAAACTGTGGGCATTGGCTACATTAAATGCTGCCCCATACAGAAAAAAACTTGCTGAAGGGCACCTGGGTGGCTCAGTCAGCTAAGTGTCTCACTCTTGATTTTGGCTCAAGTCATGCTCTCACAGTTCATGACTTTGAGCCCCGCATCAGGCTCCACGCTGACAGTGCAGAGCCTGCTTGGGATCCTCTTTCACTGCCCTTCCCCTGTTCATGCTCTCTTCCTCTCTCAAAATAAATAAACTTAAAAAAAGAAAAAAAAAAGCTTGTTGAGTAAATAACCATTTTTAAAACAAAAGTGCATTCAAGTTTATCTCACAACACTTATATTTATAATGTGAAAAAAATGGAAATAGTATAAATATCTAACAGTAACAGAATTATAAATTATAGTATATTCTAGAGTGAGATATACTGCAGCCATTAAAAATATTTTCCAATAAAATTCACACCAGGGAAAATCACTATGATATGAAAAAAATATATAAATAATACGAATGCAAATATGTAGACATAGCATGACTCCAACTCTGTGGGGGTGTATATATATATGTGTGTGAGATTATGTGTACATGCATATGGTGTGTATTCATTAATATCTTCATACTGGTTGTTGCTGAGTTTGTTCTATTGTACTAGAGTTCCAAATGTTTGACAATGATAGATATAGGTTATTTAAAACAAAAAGTCAGTGAGGTTACTAATTGGCAGTGCGCATCACAATCCTCTCGCAGCATGCGGCCGAGACCGGAAGGCTAAGGTCCATTTCTTAAACCTCCCCTGCAGATAAGGATCTGGACACAGACAGCATTCTGCACATTTGGAAACAATAGCCTGAAATGTTAATGATGCTTATGAAACAGGCTGAATTTTCCTGGGCTGCTGCTGGTGGCAAGCCTGGGTATGGAGATAGATGATGGAGTTTTCTGAGGCATTTCTGGGTTCACTTCCAAGCTTCACAAGTGACAAGAGACAGGGTGAGCACACCCAGAGACAGGGTGCTAGCATCTATAGGCAGATGCAGGGGGCAGGATTCCAGGTTCCTGCCCCGCAGCCTCTGCTTCTTTCCTGGGCAGATGCACCGTAGTGCATCGTTCAGATGGTCCTCAATGATTTTCTGAGAAAGCACTTCTCAGTATTAAGTCCTCTCATGTTAAAATAGCTACTGTGGGGGGCGCCTGGGTGGCTCAGTTGGTTGAGCATCTGACTTCGGCTCAGGTCATGATCTCACAGCTCGTGAGTTCGAGCCCCGCGTTGGGCTCTGTGCTGACAGCTCGGAGCCTGGAGCCTGCTTCAGATTCTATGTCTTCTCTCTCTGCCCCTCCCCCACTCATGCTGTCTCTCTCTGTCTCTCAAAAATAAATAAACATTAAAAAAAATAATAAAAAGTAAATAAAATAAAATAGCTACTGTGGTTCTGTTTTCCGCAAGTGAAGCTGACTCACATATCTAACATGCTGAAGGAGTTAAAAAGAAAACCCTGTACCTCAATGACTTTTGACCCACTATCTTTTTTTTTTAAATGCTTATTTATTTTTGAGAGAGAGACAGAGAATGAGTGGGAGAGGGACAGAGAAAGAGGGGGACACAGAATTTGAAGCAGGATCCAGGCTCTGAGCTGTCAGCACATAGCCTGATGCGGGGCTCAAACTCACAAACCGGGAGATCATGACCTAAACCAAAGTCTGATGCTTAGCCAACTGAGGCACCCAGGTGCGCCTGACCCACTAGCCTTAAACAATGGGAAAACCTTTTTAATAAGTAATGAATTTTTTTTAATTGCCAACTTGACTTGTTTATATACTTGTAAATATCCATGTAAATTAAGTCTATTTTGAACACAAATTAAATGTCATGAGGCATCTTCATAAATTGGATTCTGCTTCTTCGGATGGTCTACTTCATGATAAAGCATTCTAAAATTTCAAGCTAATCTCAATGACAAGATACTCCAATTTGATTCCTCATCAAATACATAATAAAATATTTCAGAAGAGTAAGCCTAACAGTTAAACGCCTATTCCAAAACATTAGCAACCACAGTACACTGTGTTTTCCCGGTAGATTCTTCTCAGTTAAGGTACTCTAGGTACTCTAAGTATTTTTCCCTCTAAATGAACTACTACAAAGAAGAGTTTGTAAAAATGCAACACCAAGTTAAAAAAATTTAAAACAGGTATTTTCACATAGATGCAAAGGATAAATCAAGCAAATCATAAGCTATATGCATTTTAATATTAATATGTAATTAGTATAGTTCCACATTTCTCAATATACATGATGCTCAATTGCTATCTGCATTGAAAAAAAATATTCATTCATTCATTCAACAGATATTTACTGACACTCAACAGTTTCAGGAGTGAAAATGACAAACAGTGCTTAAAGCTCATCGAGTAAAAAGTTAGAGGTAAAACAGAATAGGATGTTAAGAGTTCTATAGGAATATATGACGAAGAGCATTAAGAAACAAATTGAAAAAAAACAGAATAAACTAAAATAAAGTTTATTTTTTAGACTAAATAAATTAGATCACAGACTGAAATAAATTAGGTCAAAGAAGAAAATGTTATTAAGACCAGACAGTACACTTCCATTCTGTAGGAAGATAAAATTGTCAATGGAGCAGTTAGAATAAATGACTGTGGAGTCCACTTTCATCCTTAAAAGTCCATAATGTTATAATTTCTTTAATGCACCTCATGAATCAATACGAATATCTGCTTATACATGTGTAAAATATCTTTGTAAGGACATGCAAAAAGGTAATGGTAAGAGGACTGCCCCTGAAGAAAAACAGGATGACTAGTTTTTCTTCAAAAAACACAAAGGACACATTGCATGTCAGAAGTTTTCATTTTTAATCATAAATATATTATCGATTCAAAAAAATGGATACATACATAAATGTATAAATAGCATGAAATTTCTCAGAAACTGCAAGGGCAACATAAAACAGGAAGTTATCTCGACTTTGACGGAGAAGTTGATAAGTACACACACAAAGGGCCATAGTGAAGATGGGCTAGAAGCAAAGGATCCAGTCAACAGTTGACATTCATCATTGATACTAATACAAAATAGAAATGGTTACCTTCCTGTCACAGGTTTTAGGGCTAGCAGCTGTGTTTTGCTTAAGGAAGCCAGCTGTTGTTGACCAGCGTGTGGGGTTTTTCCGCGAAGGCTCTTCAGAAGAAAAATTATTATCACTAATGGAAGTTGAAAGGCCAATTAAAGCTGGGTCACTGCTTCGTCGGACATGAAGAGGCATATCTATAAATACAAAAAAGCATTATATTTTTTAAAAAGATAACTAATGTCTGAAAACTGCATGTTAGGATAAAGGTAGGGAAATCCAAAAAATTAAAGGATAGAGTAACACTTTTAAGGTGACAGTGGGTCAGCATTCTAAATAGAGACTCCATTAGCTCCTTTAAAGCACTTTTCAGCAAAAGAAAAGGACTACGTATGAGATAACCTGCTCTGGAGTAAGACTGCCCAGGCTCCTAATTGCACTTCACCAAGTTGTGGTTCTGTGCAAGTTGCCTGACTACTGTCTGCCTCTAGTCCCTTCCTATGTGAATGACCATAGAATAGAAACTTTGAGGGTATCTTGAGGTCTAAATGAGATAAAGTGCTTAAAACAGTACCAAATATTTTTAACTAAAATATCATATTCTAAAAGATAAATAACAATGTATCCGTGGAACAAATTTCATCTCACTTTTAATCATATCTGGATTAAAGATACACAACCTAAACTGTTTGGTTGTCCATTAAAGAATTCTGTTAAGTAAGATAATTATTTTCTTCAAGGAAGTACTATCAGAAAATATAGAACATGAACATATTCCTTATCCTTAAATGGAAGTCTTGAAAGCAATTGCTAATACACAGGTAGTGTCTGCAATATACTCGCATACACAATTACATGAAAGACAGTGTTTTAGCAATTGTATTCACATAAAAGAGAAGTCTGTTTGCAACTGTTATAACACAATCATTAACAAGCTCAGGCTAATGTTTGTATCAGTAGCACTGAGCACATCTTAGCAGATACAATCACTGGTACAGCAGAGAAGGAACAAGTCTGTAACACTGGGAATGAGAATCAAAAACTCCACTCATCAACTGAGCAAAATCGCTCAAAAACATAATAAATATAAGACAAAAAATTCAGCTTAATTATGTGAGAGATCATCTGTTTTCAAAAACTAGAATGCAAGGTAAATATTTATAGAAAGTCTCTAATGAAACAGCTTTAATGGTGGTGTAAACTCAGCATTTACTCTATGAAAACCATTTTGGGAACACGGATGCATTGATCAATGGTGTGGATACATAGATCCTAGACAATACTCAACTAAACACAGACTATTTATACACATTGAAGGTGATATTTAAACCACTGTCAATCCAATAGTCTCAAAGATGTTAAAGCAAATTAGAAATGATCAGAGAAAACAGAAGCATATCAATCGTTTAACACTGCTTTTAACATATGCTTCTACATCATGAGGATTTGATAATAATAGAGCCTGAGGAACATCACCAGAAAAAAATATGCTGAACATTTAACATTGTTAATTGTTATCTTAATTTGCTGGGAGTAACACATGAAAATTATTAGAGAAAAATAATTTCTAATTTTTAAGTCTAAGTAAAAGCATGTGACAGCCCTTAACTACTTACATTGCACCCAACAATAAAACACACTAAGAACTATATAGTCATTTTCAAAACAGGTTCACAAAAATATACATCTAACAATCTATGTGTTAACACTACAATGTTTTTACTATAAAAAAAACTTCCCTCCCAAATAACAAAATTGTTCCCATCAAATCAAAAATGTAAGCAGAAAAGCAAAAGAAGGAGGGGAAGAAAAAAAGAGCTCTGGAAAATAATACTGCTTCTTGGATATGAGTTCTGTTGCATTCCAATTACAGGGGTGTTATTAATTTAGCTGTTAAGGAACTCTGCACACCTCAATTTCTATGTGTGTGTATGCATGCATGTGTGCATTGTGTGTGTAAGTCTAAAGGAAGCACTACTCACAAGAGATGGTCTTTAAAAAACAGTACAGAAGTAACGATCAAAAGTTCTATCCACAATAAAACAATCACATAAAAGTATATTTCAACCCCAAAATAAATTCAAGAACTATATAGTGTCTCTGAATTTGCTTAGACAAAATAAAACAGCTTACTATACCTGCTTTTCAAAATATTTCCCAGAAAAAAAATAAATTGCATATAGGATGCAGTTAAAATAAAGAGGACCATCATCTTCTGATGGGACATGATCACTGTGTTAATCTGTTAGTCTGAAACAGGTAAAAATAATTAGCCTTTTACCTCTGGTATCTACAACTCCTGAAATTGTAGATGTGGGGGGAAAGGGAAACTAGAGAGGAGGTAGGTGACAGTGGAGACTGCAGACCCTATGGGCTGTCCCTTCTGGGTAGATGCCAGGGCACTGGACCAGGGCAGCATTTACATAATTGCAGGGTGAGGGACAACCCAGGAGATGCACTATTTAGCAGCCCTTCCTGTCAGTTCTTTGCACATTAAACTTTGTCTTCATTTTAGTGATATCCATAAAAGGAAATAATAGATAGGATAGAATGGGTCTTTCACTTGTACTACCTAGTAACCAAGTACCCTTATGCAATTTCAAGGCTCCATTTTCATTTCTGTCCACTGTCACAGTCAGGAAGGTGTCCTAGGCTTGAGTACTGGGCTAATGAGAAAAGAACAGAACTCAATTTAAAAAGTAAACAATGTGTATGTAATTTAAAAAATGCCAAGTAGTATCCTGATCATCTTGAAATCAAGGTTTTCCTGCAGTTCGATGTGTTGAGAGAACAGAACCATCATAGTGCATGCCAGCAGCATCACTAGGTCCAAACGCAAAGACCACATGCACACAGTGGTGGTCTACACTCATGCTGCCTGTGATTAGACTCAGCAACACACCGCTGTCTCTCACACTGATGTGGTAAGCTTGTATTTGCATTAGTTTATAATTTCTTCTTGGTTTTATGGTTGCGTGAAAATTATGGGCATTTTTATACAGTTTATACACACACACACACACACACACACACACATACTTTACTTAAGTAACCTTATATTAGAACCACTGACTTAATTTGCAATGATGTGAATTTTTTTTTAATAAGTTTCTACATTAGTCATAATGGAGAAACATGTGACTCACTTTACAGATGAGTAAGCTGAGGCTCAGCAAGACGACATGAGGAGCTCAGGAACTACTTCCTGGCCAGACCTTCAGGCGCCCTGGTCGGTGCTGAATCACCGTCCAAATCACGAAATTAGTTCTATTAATCAGCAATTCACTGGAAAACAAATTCCATTTCCAGCTACTTAGAGATACATGTTAGTCTCAATTTAGTAAAAGGGAAGTTTTGTTGTTTTCTAAGTAGAATTATATACATTGAGAAGTCATACACTGATTTTAACTAATACCATCATTTGATTTCAGAAAGTTAAAGAAATACTACGTTAGTTATACATAGAGATTGAAACAGCAGCCATCCCAATTTCAGACATGTTAAAGAAAGAAAAGCTTACTGGTTAAGTAGAAGTAGTACAATGGTAAGATGTTTTTAAAAATTTTTTAGGTGGTTATTTCTGAGAGAGACAGAGACACCAAGCTGGGGAGGGGCAGACAGAGACAGAGACACAGAATCTGAAGCAGGCTCTGAGCTGTCAGCACAGAGCCCGACACGGGGCTTGAACTCACAAACTGTGAGATCATGACCTGAGGTGAAGTCAGACGCTTAACCAACTGAGCCACCCAGGCACCCCCAATGTGTAAGATGTTTAAGTATGCCCCAAAGGAGACCAGCGTAGACCAATGCTCTCCAAATTTTGATCTCAGGACACTTTGACTTGAAAAATTACTGAGGACCCCAAAGAGCTTTTGTTTGTGTGGGTTATAGCTAGGGATGTTTACCATATTAGAAGTGGAAATGAAAACAATTTAAATATTTATTCCTTCGTTCATTTTTAACTTAATAATAAACCCATTATATGTTAACATTAACAACAGAATTTTAGAAAATTCTATTTTACAAAACAAAGCATATTTAGTGGGAGAGTAGCATTGTTTTACATTTTGCTTGAGAGATGACATCTGGATTCTCATCCTTGCTTCTGATTTCAATGTGCTGCAACATGTCAAGTATATGAAGAAAAAAAGAATACCACAAATACTTAGCTGGAATACTATTTTAATAATCTTTCCAGAACTATAGATACTCTTCTTTGATACCACACCAAAACTTGACAAATGACATTTCTCAAAGGTTAGCTGCAATATGGAATGTAAACTTCTTATTCTTTGCACAGTAAAATCTACTTGTCTTATACTTTGAATGGATCTTTTACTGATGAGAAAATTCTGTAACATTAGCTATTTGGAATGTATTATTGGCTTACACCACTCTTAGAAATGTTAATATATTTCTGCATATCAGAAAATCACGTATGTGAATATTACTACCAATTCATGAGAAAAGTCATTAAGTGTTGGGAAGCTATCATATTCATGGCAGAATATATGTTTTCCAATATCTAATTTTCAGTAGAAGGCTTACATGTTTTCTTTGGCAATAAATACTGTTCGTTATTTGCCACGTAATGCAGGCTCACTTCATTCATTTTCTAGAAACTGCCAGATACCAAAGTCTAAGAACCAGTTTTCCGTCTTTTTTCTTTTTAAACGTTTATTTATTTTTGAGACAGAGAGAGACAGAGCATGAACGGGGGAGGGTCAGAGAGAGAGGGAGACACAGAATCCGAAACAGGCTCCAGGCTCCGAGCTGTCAGCACAGAGCCCGACGTGGGGCTCAAACTCACGGACAGAGAGATCACGACCTGAGCCGAGGTCAGCCGCTCAACTGACTGAGCCACCCAGGCGCCCCCCCTCTTTTTTTTTAAAAAACAAAACAAAACAAAAAAGCAAAAGAAAAAAAAGACAGACAAGTGGTGTTTCATTAAAAAATGGTTACCTCAGCTTATAAATGCAAACCATCACATACAAGTTTTTCTCAACATAACCACTAATCTTCAATGCATAGAAGTACTTTATGCCTACCTACCACTTTAACAACATATTAAATTGTGTACTCAAAAGTCATTATTTAATCAGAACAATCATTTTTGCTGCTTCATTAAGGACAGCAGATGGAAATCGCTTTGTTTCTTAAAGTGTGAGCATATTGGGTGGAGAATACATTTGGTGCCACCATCCTGCATTTTACCCATCAGTGCCTGAGCACCATGGTGCAGACTATCAACCCAGTGAAAAACACAAAATATATTTTGGTAATACTATGAAAAATAGTCTTGCCCTAACAACCTTGTAGAAATGATCTTAGTGGCTCCCAAGGATGCACAGACCTCACATTAAGGACTGCTGGCCTAGACTGGTGGCCATTGGGCATGTTGGTCCCTTGTCCAGGCCTCAGTCTCCTAACCTTTACAACCAGAGCTTGCACTAATGGGATAAGAAATTTTTTAATGACAAAAAAAGATGTCATTCCAAATATGTTCATATACTACACTAGTGATCACCTACCAAATCTCATCCTAATAGAACTTATAACAATTTATAAAAAATGAACTAGAAAAAAGATAAAACTTTTCCAAAGCAGTATCTATAGCCATTATCAAGTGTCTCTAAATGGGTTAAAGTATTACAAGCAACAGAGGAGAATGAAAATACATGAATTGTAGGTAATGGGGTAGAAGTAGCCACAAATGGCATGTGGTCTTTTGCCAAGTTGAACCTGATTACAAAGGAGATCACTAGAGGGGCGCCTGGGTGGCTCAGGTCACATTATCACGGTCGTGAGATCGAGCCCCGCGTTGGGCTCTGCGCTGAGTGTAGAGCCTGGTTGGGATTCTCTCTCTGCCCCTCTCCTACTCGTGTGCACATGTGCATGCTTTCTCTCTCTCTCAAAATAAACATAAAAAAAAAATAAATTAAAAAAATAAAGATCACTATAAACATTTGGCCTTATCAACAAAATGACTCACAAAACACAACTACCTGGTTCATCTGACAGGCTTCCCATCTTTCAGGGTTCTGATAAAACATATTATACAAAGAATGCAATTTTGTCATGGTCTCAGAGGAACAGAATATGAATACAGCCTTTTCCTCTATGGTTTGCCCATGGCCTATCTCAGCAATTTCTGTTCTTTACAGTAATTAGAAATAATAGAAGCTTCTTGTTTAAGGTAATTTGGTCATTATTATTACAATTCCTCATCCTCAATTTTAGGAAAATCAATGCATTTAAAAACATGATAATAAACTTTCTCTTCCCATAATCTTCTGATTTCTTTAATATATAGATTTTCTAAGTATATCCTCTGAAATATTAAAAAGAAAATTCAAAGATGAGGATCTTCAATAATTAAGCTGCTGGAGGGAGCACACAGGGACTGGTGCGATGTCACTGGGTCCAGGACGATTGTGGAGGCTGTTTGATGTGTGCATTCCTTTGAAGAGTGGCTAAAACAGCAATCAACCCTCATCACAAGATTTCAAATTCTCTGTGTCACTAATGTACTGTAAATATTGATTTGCCTTTCTACGTAAGGTGCCTTTTAAATAAGTGGAAACTGGCAAATCTAATAATGAGTTAGAGCAAATACTAAAAGGGCAGACATATACATTTTTAACTGTTAACTATAAAGCCCCTACTTCTAATCAACTTTCTCTTCCTTCTCTTCTTTCATTCTCCCAGTGATTTCTAAATTCTTTAACCACTCAAAGCAGTGAATAAACCTTTTCCAAGAAGATAGGAATAAGCCGTTGAGGTAGTTAATCAAATCTAAAAATAATATGCAGTTACATACGTTCTATTAGAATTTATGATGCAAACAGCATAATTACTCTTCATGTGAAATGAAGACCATCTCCCCAATCTTCAGGGCAATTACACATTTTCTAAAAACACATCTCACAGTGAGAAGTACCACGTTATTAACACATGCCATGGGGATAAAAAACCCATCATCAATATTGCAAAATTGACCTTCCAATATATGCTGCCCTTTGTATAAAGGTGCTTCTCATGTTTCAGCGACTGAGGAAAAATCCTTGAAGAAATGTGTGGAGTGCAAGGCACAAAATAAGCTCTAAAAAACAGTGAATAACTCAGAAGGATATAAAATGAGTCTTATCAGCCTGTTATTAACTATATATATATATATATATATATATATATATATATATATATACACACACACACATAAAGAATAAATAAAGAATATTCTAGTTGGAAGGTGCCCTAGAAATAAACTGAAACATCACATTCACAGATGAGTTCACTGAGGCCCAGAGAGGTAGTTTAAGGGCTGGGTCAAAGGCTACCCTGCTCCTCAGTGACCCAGCTGTACCTAGAATACTTGTTAATTGACTCCCTGCTCTGTGCACTCTGGACAGGACCACACTGCTCTCCTGGGAGAACTGAGGCATATCAAATCCACAATATGCTTCTACTTCACTGGAGAGAACACGTGATTTTGGGGAAAGGTTCAGTTTAAAACACATTTCTCATAGATAACAGGATATTTGCAATGGTTCCACTGAATCATAGGACACATAAAAGAAGGAAAAAGAAAGTCAATGTCATATAAACATTCTCAAAGGAAAACCAAGAATGTTTCTGAAGCATGTTAAATTTGTAATTTTGGAATTCTCATTCAGAAACTGAGGATATAAACACCCTGACCAAAACTCTCCAAATACTCACATGAGTACAAGTGGGGAGATGTGAATAAGACAGGTGGGCTGTATTAATGTTAATATTGGTATGATATAATACTACAGTTTTTCAAAATCTTGCCATTGAGGGAAACACCAAAAGAATCTCTCTGTATTACTTCTTACAACTGCATGGGATTCTGCAATTACCCCAATTTAAAAAATAATCATAAAATAAAAAAGCCTTCCCAAGAGTTAAGCAGAAAATCCCAGGTGAGATGTCTCAATGTCAAGGACCACATTAATCAGGACTTAAGGAATCTTTCCAACACTATTTTCCATAATACTCTTCTCAGGACCCACTACTCAGCTGCCATACACATCACATGTACCCTGTCGACCCTCCACACTGATGTCTCCTCCAACACACTCCACAGTGCAATAACTCCATGCCTCACCGGCTCCAATAACTTATACTGGCCAGCAACTGCCCTCCATCCACCCACATGGCCCACTGTACAGTGTCCTAACTCCTCAAATCCATCAGATCCAGTGTTAGTATCCCAGCAGCAAACAGTTGGCTGATTCAGAAAGGGGTGATTGAGAAAAATCTAAGGAAGAACTGCTTACAAATATATGGCAGAATTAAGGAAAAACAGCAAGAGATGAAGTATCCATTACACTTTTACCACACCAAGGCAGGGGAGATGTGGCTTTCACTGCAAGGGTGGACACAGCTCCCAGCAAACCACAGCCAGGCAGGGAAGGAGTGAGGCCCATCCATCCTTCCTACGCTCCATCAGCACCCGGCTGGTGCATCTGCCCCTGGCCCCCACCAACCCAAGCACGAACAGGAAAGCACAGAGTCTGACTGCTACTAGAGAGGCTGGTCCTTACCGCATGAGGCAAAGTGGACCTAAGGAACACAGAGACTATGTAGCTCGGGATTCTACCAGTTCCTATGCCCCTTTCTCCCACCGCAGTTTGTTTCCACTGCTATCATGTCAGCCAGCCATTAACTCAGAGGACAAGTATTCACCCCATTCATGGTAACTGCCCACTCTCCCACCCTCCCTGCCCCCCAACGCACACATGAGCGCGCGCACACACACACACACACAAAGTAGAAACTAAAAATGTTTTAAAGTTGGTTAACATATATCAGTCAGGAATAAAAAATTTCCCAATTGTTAAAGATGCAATTCAGGGGTTCCTTACTTGTCTCTGAGGGTGGAAAAGAGTGGTGATGGTATGTGAGAAAAACAGGCTTCAGAGGTTAAAAAAAAAAAAAAACAAACACAAAACCTTTCACTTTTATCTTTCTGTATCCTGGAGGAGAGAGAAGGGCCTGGCTGGAGGGTGTTATGTAAATAACCAGCTGCTTACAAAAATATGCACTGGCTACTGATCCTGTATATAAAAACTCAGTGTCCCCAAATCCTTTGCTAAGACAGTGACATCTCAGGGAAAATAGTTCTGCCAGAATCCTGAGCACCTGCCAAGAGCCCATCAGGGAGTGTTCAGGCCAGCCCAAAGAGCAGCGAAAGCAAAACTCCACAAAGGTGGTTTTTTCCCTTTTATCTAATTTTGGTGTCCCTTTTTTGTTTTGCTATGGCAGGTAAATGTCTGGCTTACTTCAATCAACAAACATGTGTGAACATTTGTTAGACACTACTATTCTAGAGATTTTAAAAACTAATGACTATAGAGCCAAGGGTTTTTTGAAACTCATTTATTGTGGAAAAATCATTCCAAGTGAATCTTACTCTCTGAACATTCAAAAGGGAACAAACAGTCTAACAGACCACCCCCTGCCCAGTGATAAAAACCCACTAGTAAGAGGAAGAAAGTAAAGGGAAGAAGAGTGATACATACAACAAGGTGCCCTGATGAAAATAACCACAGGTGGGGAGCAAACTGTTTGAACAACTGGCACCTTTCTTTGGGAGAAATTTTTGGCTTGTTTTTGTACTTTCAGAAAAATACCTCAATGAGCAATGAGGGGACTGGAGTTGAGACCATCAGAATGAACTAAAAAGAAACAATGAGAGAAAGAAAAAGAAAGACAGAGAGCAAGGGCATGGACCCAGGAGCACGCAAGCAGGCAAGAGCTAGCTAAGCTATGTTCCTTCAAACATGAACAAAATATCTAGAGATGATAAAGAACACAGGTGGGAGGTTACTACGTTATGGTTATAGATAATGTTCTCCCTCACACGATGTGGCCAGTGGTACATGTGTCATCTGTCTATTTCCATACATCCAATGGCCCCAACTAGAGGGTAAGATCCATGAAAGATCTTGATAAGATAAGGCTGCTTCATCGCTCCCTTTTTCTTTAACCCACTGTTATTTACCTTCCTCCCCACCCGTCCACTAAAATAGCTTTTGACATAGAACACCATAAACCTTGTCTTTGTTAATAGAGATTTTTGCACACCGCCTCTCCAGGGGGGCTCCTGGTAAGCAGCAGGGACCTGGTCTCTTCCCCTAGAGTCTGCAGTGCCGTGGGGAAGGCAAATTATCTGGCCCTTTAGAGTGGGATGGTGGGTGCTTCAGGAGAAGAATAGAACACTACCAAAACACCTCAGAGGGGCACCTTTTTAAAGAACATCAAGAGAAGGGACAGCTACATTTTCCTTACTGTCCTTTTAAACTCTCTTTGTGCCTCCTCTCTTGGAAAGCCTCTGACCGATTCTTCACGACTGAGGCACTCCTCTTATGGGCTGCCTGTTCCTGTCATTGCATTTGCCACGCTGTCATCGTTAAGTCTTAGGGTCTGCATCCCCACTAGCACACAGCTCCTAGAGAACAATATTGCACTTTCACCGTCACAATCCCTTAACACACATTTGCTGACCCAACAAAGAAATGAATGACTAAGACATCAAAACTGAAGTTTTGGGTTTGTCTAGTTTTGGAGTGGTTTGGGAGCGGTGATGGGGGTGTTTGGCAAGTGGGATAAAGAGGAAAAAAGAAGACACACAGTCAAAGCCTGCAGAGGCGAAGGCCAGACACCTAAATTGTAGAGAATTAAAAGGACTGCAAAAAAGGCAGCACAGCTGAAATACAGAGTTAAAGATGTGACATGGGAAAGATAAAGCAAGGGAGGTACCCCTAAAGGCACCAGCATAGGGACCTGTAAGTCAGAGACTCTTCAAATTTAACGTGCATACAACAAAACAGGGGATGTTGTGAAGATGATCTGTAGGTCTTAGTTCATGGAAGACTTCAAATTCTGCATTTCTGATGTCCCAGTGACATCCATGCTGCTGGTTTGACTGCACACTTTAAGAATCTAAGGAGCAGGGCTATGCTATGCAAAACGTTTCTTTAGCTGTGCTAAGAAAATCTGGACTTCATAAACCATGGGTTCACATAATTTATCAGTTTGATTTATTCTTTCCCTCCAGTCTTGCTGGTGCCTCTCCAGTTTGTCCTCTAGAAAACCCCCATCACACCTTTCCTAAGCACAAACCAAATGTCATGACTTGGAATTACTGGCCTGGTGGGGTCACAGTACCATTGGAGTCAGTCCTGGCATTTACCCCTGATCTGAGCAACACTTCTCAAGCCTCACACACAGATCCAGCTGCAAGACGGTGACTAACGAGAAGGCCACAGACTTCTCCAGGGCCTCCTCTACACCCACTCCACCCCTCTGCACCCTCCAAGGTCAGCCTTGAAGGCACCTCCTTCTCTAAAATCCAAAAAATCCTACAGCGTAAGTGATGTCAGGCTTTATGTTAATTTCATTGATAACTAGTACTTTCTTACCTGTCTTCCTCATTAATTTTAGACATTCCACCCATATTTCCCAGTCCAGCAAAAGGCACTTAGGAAATCTTTGTTGAAGTGTTATTGTATCTCTATCCTTTTCACTTTGATTGTCTTAAGTATTATAGGGGCAATCTTTTTAGCAAAGAAGAAACAAATACCGGATGGCCAGAGAAGACCAAATAAAAAAAAAAAATGAATTTTTGCTCAAAAAGTTCAAAGAATTGCTCTTTCACATTATGGTTAAAAACTCTGTAGCTAGAATCCCAACAACATTTTACTTTTCTTTTTTTTTTTTTTTTTTTTTTTTTTTTTTTTTTTTTTTTTTTACTATTAACTTTGCACTATTATCCTTCATGAGCATTTATTCCCATATAAGAATATGCAAGTACAAGCAAATCTAAATTAGTTCTTCACATATAATTTTATATGTATAACTATATCAAATCCCTCACAGCCCTTTCATTTTACCAATCCAACTCAACAATCATGTAATTAAATTTTGAAATTATCAACTACATCTGACAAGTAATTCATCTTTCAAAAATGGATGTTGATTATTGATTGCATTGAAGATCATCTCTAAATGCCCTTCTCCTTGGACATTTGTCTTCTGTTATTTTATTAAGGACTCAAGTACCTCAAAAGCTGTCAAGTTAACTTTTGATAAGCATTATTCTCCCTTTCCTTTATTATTATAACCTTTATCCCATAATACTATATAAAAGTGTCATATTTTCCCCCCAAAAGGAACTGGAGATTGAATAATTTCATTAGCCTATTTTGTGTTATGGAAGGATCTACTTTCAAAGTCCCCTTACTTTACTACATTTTTATACTTATTTCACTAGCACATCGACCATCACCAACTACTTCACAAAGGCAATCCTTTACTTAACTCTCAGAGTCTCTACACTTTATTTTGGTCATTGATAGGCTTTTAATCTTGAACTTGAATCTTGATGGTATTAAAAACTGTATACGTATAGACCAAAAGTCATTCATTCAAGACAACTATCTCTTGAGCACCCACTAAGTGCTAGACATGTAGTTTCCTTTGTTTCTGGTACCAAATAACTCCTCAAGGATTTGACATTTAGTGGTAATAGAAGAGCAATGGTTAAACAAGTACAGATGACGTCACAAGGTGATCAGCATTATGAAGACAAATGAAACTGAGCAAAGGATCAGGAGCTGCTGGAAGTTGAAGAAATGCTATTTGATACTGGGGAGTATGACAGAAGCACTTCAAAAGCATTCAAATAGCTCATTATCCACTTTTCTGTCTTGACTGTTCCAGTTTCAAATTAATTCCTTACCACAGAGCCTTGTACATACTGGCTATTAATAAAGCCATTTGGCACCAACTGGTTGCTCCAAGGCGGCAATAAGACTTCATGGTTCTGGAACATATGGCTACATGTCTGTTTCTATTACCTTCAAAGTGCAGAGATCTTTCATAGCTAATCTAATCCATTCATTCTTGTCCTTAAGGAAAGACTAATATAAAAATAAATACATCCTGATCATTTATAATAAACCAATTAAGTTCATAACTACTAACATATATTAAGCATTTACTACGGGTCATGCATGTGCTAAAAAACTTAACATATTAATTGATCATGCCTCAGAACAAGGCTACAAAATGAGTTATATTATTATTCCCATTTTTTTGGTATGGAAATTGGTGTTGCAGGGGTTAAGACATCCTGGCTAAAGTTAACCTATCAATAAGTGGTAGAGACAACATCCAAGCCTACTCAATAGTTGGGCCACAGAGAACACACTCCTCTCCAATAAGCATGAAATCCTAGAACACCAAAAACTTAAAGACAAGGGCTCTGACTTACCTCCAATTTTCTCACCAGTATCTACCTTCGTGGTCATCTCACCTTGGGCCAGCAGTAAATGCGTATGAACTGAACTCACTCACACTGAACCTCAGAGCTGAGAGGAGGGTCACTGGCAAGTAGTAGCCAATGACTCATCAAATGCTGGGGTCTTGGCAATCGTTGTCCACAGGTGAAAATAAAGGTCATAAATGAATTTAAGAATGAGACAAGTTCCCTTTCACTAAGACTTTCATTTAAGAGCTCTTTCCTATCTATGCCCCTCCTATATTTGACTACAACAAAAGGTCAGAAGACGGGTCAGTACTAAAAGATCTCCCCATGGGGCACCTGGGTGGCTCAGTCAGTTAAGCATCCGACTTTGGCTCAGGTCATAACCTTACGGTTCATGGGTTCGAGCCCTGTGGCAGGCTCTGTGCTGACAGCTCAGAGCCTGGAGCCTGGTTCAGATTCTGTGTCTCCTTCTCTCTCTGTCCCTCTGCTGCTCACATTCTGTCTCTCTCTCAAAAAAAAAAAAAAAATTTAAAATACTAAAAAATAAAAAATAAAAGATCTCCCCTTCTTCACCTCACATTATGCATATGCTCTTTGAGTTATATCAATGGTTCTAAATCTGCACTGGTCATTAAAAGAATCTGGGAATGATGCTGGTTTCCAGATCACCCCCCCTCCCCCCACCGCCCGCAATACTGAAAATTAGATCAAGGATAAGGCCCAGGGACTTTTACAAGCTCTCTAGGCAATTGTGACACACAGCCAAGATTGGGAACCATTGCTCTAGCTAGACTAGAAAAGCACTGCATATCAATCCTAAGACAGCTTGTTAAAAATATAGATTTTTGATTCAGCAGATCCAGGGTGTGGCCCAAGATTCCGCATTCCATCAAGTTCCCAGATGATGCTTTGGAGTAGCAAAGCCCCTATCTGTGACATCCAATACAGGCGCCATGAACCACACTGGTTAAATTCAGTCCCTCAGTTATTGCTGCCTCATTTCAAGGATTCAGCCACTACATGGGGTTAGTGGCTACCACAGTGTAAAAACACAAATATCTCTGAATTTTTTTAAGTATTAAACAATTCTGTAGGACACCGAATTTAGCTACATAAAAATACAATTAATCACTAATTTTACACTCTCCATTTTATTAATTTTTAATCACTAAAAAAGAATAAGATCTGAGGCAATTCTACTGCTTCTTTTTAATTTTAACTTCTTTTTAACTTCAATGTTATATACAGAGAATAATTTTTCAACTTATCAGACATAGAGCAAATAATATATATTTTCTAAAATCTCATTGGATTTTTAATGTAATATTTTCATGTTTATGTTTGCACATTTTAGGAATCATGATATATGTCCATGACTCCCCAAAGAAGTAAATAAATATTTACACAAGAATTTTTTATTGAAATGCTGTATTTGGAACTAACTCACTGTGACAATTCAAATCCTACTGCAAATGCATACACAAAACAGAAAATTCCAATAATAATCAAGGGGAAAAATCCTCTACTTATTATTTTAAGAAAACCAAACAATTGCTTGGCTGCTTTTTAATTGAGGATATAAAGCACTTTAATATAGATAAAAGACTTCTAATAGTTATTCCACTTTTACAAATATAGAGCCAAGAACTTTACCCATAACTCTGACAGCGTTGACAACCAAGCAAACAAAATTCTACCCAATAGTAGTTTCCTAGGCAACAAGCACAGACACAGGCCAGTGGGGGGAAAATGAAAACAAGAAACGGCACTGCAGCATTTCCAGTAGCCTTGAAAAATACATTTTAATTGTCAAAATGTCACAAAGACAACAATATTGAAAATCATTTCATTGAAAGTGACTCAAAGCAGAATGCCATTTTCATTACAGCAAACGAGGTGTGGAAAACTAGAAAAATTAGATTCCCTTCCTTTGCTCTGAATTAAGTAGGGATGGTAATCAATCTTGTTTGATTTTACGAAATTTATCGGCATTAGTACAGATTCTAATGTGTGTCCTTAGTTTTCTCTGGAAATGTGACCATACACTGACTAAACATACAAGAGTCCCCACGGGATTGGCGGGGACAGGGGGACAGCAGGGTAAAGTGTATCCCTGGGCCACTACTATTAGGAAGCTCATCCAGGCATAGGTTTTTATTCAAACAGTAAACCATACATTTCAAAACACAGGTTAAAACAGCACTGGGCTCCCCATCTTCTCCCTTGGCTTTAGTTTCCTCATCTGTAACAAGAAGGACATGGATTCTATCCTAAAAATCTGCTTGACCCTAACAGCTTTTGATTTTTAGAAATAAAACAGAGAAAGGCTATACTGTCTAGAAACATTGCTTGTAAAATGAATGCTCTTTCCTGGGCCATTTTAAAGCTTTTTCTTTAGGGGACCTACAGTCTGACAGTTAACCTTTAGAAAACAATATTGGAGAAGTCCTAATCCATGGCTATTACAATGTGTAAGTTTTACATCATCTTTTGCAACCATGATGACATAGCACAGCTCTCTATGTCAGGAACACTTACTTGGCTTAACAGAAATGTGTTGGTTGCCCTTAATCTGCACCTTCATACAGTGTGTTACCACAATCTTGTGAAATAGTCTATATTTTCTCCAAAACTGTCTTTTCAAAGGCTTAGTCAATTTAGAAACTTAGGTCGGATTGATCAAGTAATTCAGACAAAACTACCAATTTAGTAGCTTCAGTAGCAAACATCACTGAAATGTTTTTTCTGATAATTTACCTCTCAATGATTGGTAAATAAAAGGAATAAACAGCAAAATGGGCTTCCAAGAAAGAATACATTCATCACTTTTTTCTCTATCTTCTCTATCAAACAAAGCAAGATTAATATAAGTTATTTCCCAGAGGCAGTCATCTGCCATTGAACTCCAGCAGATCCATGTTAATGTTTTCATGAATCAGGGGCTCTACTGGAGTGGCCTTAGGTATCTGGATATACTCGCATGGTCCCTCTTTTTCTTATACACTTGTTCTCATATGAAAGCTATTACAATGCAAGCATGCAAGTTATAACAGAATACCTTGATAATTCAAAAGTAAAATGAACTCCAAGAAAGAGCAAGCAGCACCTATGTTGGTAAGTACATTCTTGTGAAATTAATTTCAGTTCACTTCTATTTGCTTTCCTTTTTGCTTTTTATCTCACCTCTCTTACTGTTTACTATTGACAACACTGGACACCAACAGGCTTCCACAGAAGTAAGGTCTTCCATGCATGATGTGAAATCAGCTCAAAGAAATTTAGCTTGTGCGTGAACGGGGTAGGGGCAGAACGAGAGGGAAAGAGAAAGAGAGAAAATCTTTAGCAGGCTCCAGACTCAGTGTGGAGCCCAAGGTGGCTTGATCTCACGACCCTGGGATCATGACCTGAGCCGAAATCAAGAGCGGAGGCTCAACCAATTGAGCCACCAGGTGCCCCTAGCTCAAGGAAAATTTAAACAACATGGCCATTAAAAGAAAATAGGAAAGGCAAATCCTAAGAGAATCTCATGTAGATGGACTAAAATTGTGTACAGCTGGCAGAAGTCTGACAAAACTTGTGTTTGGTCGGGAGAGTTCATAAGGAAGGAAATATTAAAGACTGTTCTTATTTCCCTTTTCACATTAGCTGCCAAGAAGTAAACCCAAACGTTCTGTGGACCTGAATACTATGTGATAGATGGTACACACAGTTAACATTTCTTTTTCCTTTGTCTTGGTTTTCAACTTCAACTTATATTTTCTTTTTGCACAACTCTCTTATTTTTTTTTTCTGATTACTGCTTTTGTTGTTATTTTAGAGATCAACATAAACCCATATTTACTAGATAATACAGTATATATGTTACAATACTGGATCTACACAGTATCAACTACATATTTACACAAAAGAGAGTAAGCTTTGAAGTACCCAAATTAACAGGATACATACAAATGATTTATCTTCACATGTCTAGAACTTGAGTGTTCAAAAGTGTATGTGAAAGAAATTAATTAATTGGGATTTATTTATTCTAGGCATGTCTTCCAATTATGTATCACGCATGCACTTCATAACAGGCCTGGGACAGAACACTGCTCTTCCTTTATGGGGAGGTGGAGAGGAGCGTAACATCAAATTTTTCAAACCTTTGAAACCTCCCATTTCAAAAAATCTCGCATACTGTTAAAGAAAATTATGGGTAAAAATTACCATGACCTAAGTGGAGGATCTTTACAAGGTATTAAATGATGATTTGACAAACCACATTCTTTTTGTACCTGCATTTCTAAAAGGAGAAAGCAGAAATTCCTTTTGAAAAGAAATAGTATTCAGTATCTTTAAAAATTAATCATAGATTCACTAAGAACACACTGCCTATCAGAAGGCTGGCCCTATCTCAAAACACATTTACTGAATTAAAATACCAAAAATACACATTAAATATTTTTATACGACAGCTAAATCACTGGAAAAGACCAAACAGAAAAAGAATGCCTCCTTTACTTCTCATCTGGTTAAAATTTGAAATGCTGATGTGTACCACTGGGGACACATGATGCTGAGTGCATTGCCAGGTCTGCTGCGGAATGCCCCAGAAAGGATAACCATCAAAGAGGGTCTAGGAAGACAGAAAGTCACAGCTCATGTTTATCCTTACCTTTTCACACATAGACAGGCATAGACATGATATGAAAATAAATGCCAAGAATGATATGAAAATAAAAAGCCAAGGAAGGGACGCCTGGGTGGCTTAGTCGGTTAAGTGTGTGACTTTGGCTCAGGTCATGATCTTGCGGTTCTTGAGTTCGAGCCCCGGCAGGCTCTGTGCTGACAGCTCAGAGCCTGGAGCCTCCTTCCGATTCTATGTCTCCTCTCTCTCTCTGTCTCACCCTTGTTTGCACTCTCTCTCAAAATAAACAAACATTAAATAAAAATTAACCAAAAAAAAAAAAAAGCTGAGAGGGAGGTTATACATGTTTTTAATACAATCTTCGTCAGAATCTGAATATTCTCTTACCCCATTTACCCAATCCACTCAGTGGCTAAATACAGGTAATCAAGAGATCCATCTGCCTTTTACGTTCTCTCTCCTTCCTCCGCTGACCTACGTGAAGATGCTCCTCACCCCACAACTACAATTGTCTTCAGTGACCACCTGTCATGCTCACCTTATTCTCCTGTTTGTAAAAAGTGTGACTTGTCTGTGCTTGACACAAAGGATTTATAGAGGTTCATACCATCTCATCAGAAAAGATTATTTTAAATTTTTGAGAGTCGGTTGTTAGAGCCATTATTAAAAGTTAAATTATATAAACTTACAATTAAGTAAATTATATTAAAAACAAAGAAGACAAATTCCCAAGACACTTCACTTACCAAATATTTTACATTTTATCATCTACCTACGCTCCTGACGCACTTACTGCACCTGCGTGGTGGAAATGCGCTATAATGCTGTGCTACAGAGCATCTCTCATGGGCTCGGCATGCAGCGACGTGACATGACTAAGAGTATTTACACCAGGGAAATGGACAAACGCCACAAAGCCACATCTGTTTTTGGTCTTCAGAGATTCAGTTGTGAAACATTTACCAGCACACCAGCGGTATAACCAGACAAGCTCCCCAGGCCCCTGGACTCACCAAAAGTACGAGGCACGACAGGTCCAAACAGCAAACATACGGAATCAGGAAAGACCTATCAGAGAAACTGTTACTTCAGCAGCGTTGTGAAGGAGAAGCTGAGGTTAGCCAGCTGGGCAACAAGGACAGAGAAGAAGCTTTACCACACCAGGAGAAAACAGGGTGCTTAGAGTTCAGCAGGCCTGTTCCCAAACAAGAAACTCCAAGGGAGCTAGTTACAGGGTCAAAAGAGATAAGGTTGAAAAGTCAGACACAAAACACCTCTCACAAACCTTAACAAAACACACTAACATTCTGAACTGTGTTAAAAAGTATCGAGAAGCTTTTGAAAGTTTTAAAGGCATTGGGGCAGAAGAGAGAGATGTGGATCTTTCAGCAAGCTGAATGGACAGAAGGGCTGCCCAAGAGAGAATGCAGACAGGTCACCCAGGAGACAGGTCTCATAGCTCCACTCTTTCCTGACAGTATAGCACAGTTAGCAAAAACTGTGTGAGCATGCAGCACAAGAGTGGTTTTATTTATGTACCATTTAAATGCATGCTCAACTCCACTAATATAAACATTATCACACACATACAAGAAATGATAACTTTTCAATTATGAGATAATAAACTCAAAGTGTACACAAAGCTCTAATATTATTTCCACACTTCCACGATTACACATCCTGCTTCAGACACGAAGTGATGCCAACCTTGTTAGATGAAATGTAGAATGTAAGATCACTAGGACGTAGTGGAGACCATGGGAGCCACAGCCATATACTACTCTCAGGGATGAGCAAGTTTACACTAAGACACACGAGGCTAGGGAAAACCTCTCCAAAACTCAGCAACCCAGGCCATGATCAAATTTCCTCAAACCATGCCTACTAAGGACATCGCAACAGTTTGGCACAATTTTCTTGCCACACCATTTCATCAGGGACAAATATAAATGTTAAGCTCATTAACTGAGATGTCGTTTCTTCTTCACTACTTGAACAAAAAAACTAAGCAAGCAAACAAACAAAATCTTAAAACACTGGCTACCAGTCATTATAAAAATGTCCTACAAATACCAGCACTGCGGTAGGTCTGTGTTCTGGCATCCCACTGAAGGCCAAGCAGAACCACCCATCAATGATTCTGACACCTGCCAAGTGAGACCTCATCAAGTGCACAGCCATAAGTGCCCAAGGGAACATTAGTCTTACACTTACTAAAATGTTCATCACAATCCCAATAAAGGAAAATTGGAATTGGCATGGAGAATGCATGTTGATTGCTTAGTGCCCTTAAAAAGATTCATCTCTCTCCAGTTGTGGAATGAATGAGTCACAAGGATAAAAGGCACAGCATAGGGAATACAGTCAATGCTATAGTAATACTGTTATATGGTGACAGATCGTAGCTACACTTGTGGTGAGCACAGCAAAATGTATACACTTTTCCAATCACTGTTAGGCACCTGAAACTAATGTAACATTGTGTACCAACATTGTGTAACACTGTGTACAATACTTCAATTTAAAAAAAAAAAAAAAAGGAAGCAGCAACATACGCAAAAATTAAAAACCTCAGGGAGGGGGACTTAGAGGAAGGTGGTCAAAAGTCCCCAACTTCCAATGATAACATAAATAAGTACGAGGCATGTAATGTAGGACGCAATGACTATTGCTAACTGCTGTGTGATATACAGGAAGGTTTGCAAGAGAGTAAATTCTAATAGTTTTCATCACAGGGGGAATTTTTCCTTTTTCCTTTTCTTCTTTCTTTAACTTTTATTACACCTATATGAAAAAATGAATGTTAGCTAAACCTATTGCAGTAACCGTTCTGTTACCTATGTAAACAAAACAGCACATCGTACGTCTTAAACTTACACAGTGACGTGTGTCAATTATTTCTCAACAAATCTGGAGAGAAAAAATCAAAAGGAAAAAATCTGAACTCTCAACTAATCACTACACTTTCAGACATCACTTTGAATACTGAAATTAGACCAGGATGCTCTTGATTTTAACTTACTTTTAAGCTTACCAAAATAAAAGGAATATACATACACAGTGATTTCTGAATACCCTTTCCTATTAACAAGACAAGAATGCTTAAGTAAGGGGCACCTGGGTGGCTCAGTCGGTTGAGCATCTCTTGATTTTGACTCAGGTCACGATCTCATGAACCGTAAGATTAAGCCCCACTCTGGGCTCTGTGCTGACAGTGTGGAGCCTGCTTGGGATTCTCAGTCTCCCTCTCTCTCTCTGCCGCTCCCCTGCTCATACCCTCTCTCTTTCTCTCTCTCAAAATAGACATTTTTTTTAAACTTTCTAAAAAAAGAATTTCTTAAAGAAATAACTGATTCCAGGTATGGGGCAGAAAGTATGTAAGATGAATACATTGCCATTGCAGAAAGCAAGCATGCTCTTATCAAAAGCATTCAGGGGCCAATCTAAATAACTGTCACTATTACAAATATGGCAATAGGAGCACCAGTAAGAACATTAATGCAATAGACTGAAACAATAACTATGTTAATGTTCATAAGTTTTTAATGACACATTTTTTTCAAGAGGGAAGAAAAAGGAAAGAGAGGGGCGACTGAGTGTCTCAGTCTGTTAAATATCCTACTCTTTATTTTGGTTCATGTCATGATCCTGCATTTCGTGAGATGGCGCCCTAAGTCAGGCTCTATGCTGACAGTGTGAAGCCTGCTTGGGATTCTCTCTCCCTCTCTCTCTGCCCCTTCCTTGCTCATGCTCTCTAGGAAAGAAAGCAGGAAAGAGGAAAGAGGAAAGAGGAAAGAGGAAAGAGGAAAGAGGAAAGAGGAAAGAGGAAAGAGGAAAGAGGAAAGAGGAAAGAGGAAAGAGGAAAGAGGAAAGAGGAAAGAGGAAAGAGGAAAGAGGAGAGGAGAGGAGAGGAGAGGAGAGGAGAGGAGAGGAGAGGAGAGGAAAGGAAAGGAAAGGAAAGGAAAGGAAAGGAAAGGAAAGGAAAGGAAAGGAAAGGAAAGGAAGAAAAAGAAAGGAAGGAAGAAAGAAAGGGGGGAGGGAGGGGAAAGAAAGAAAAGAGAAAGGGAGGAAGGGAGGAAGGAAGGGGAGAAAGAGAGAAAGAGGGAAGGAAGGAAGGAGGGAAGGAGGGAAGGAGGGAAGGAAGGAAGGAAGGAAGGAAGGAAGGAAGGAAGGAAGGAAGGAAGGAAGGAAGGAGAAACAAGGAGGATTTTAGCCAAGAAAACAAACTCATTATTCTGAAAACTGATAAAGAAAGAAATGGAATTAAGCACTTTGTCTCTCTTCCCTGTGCAAAAGCTACCACAGGGTAACAAACTCGATGACAACACAAAAGTTCTCTTTATAGGAATATTTTAGCTAATAAGTGGAAGACAATTAGAATATCAACATGTTGCCAACATTAAAAAAAAAAAAAGGCCATCCAAACAAAAATCACCAGTGCTGCTAATACTGCAAAATGAGAAACCACCAGACTTTATGCATCTCCTGATAGAACCATACAACAGGACCTAGAGATTCCACTGTTGGAAAATCAAAACCAGAATCAAATCAAGACTTTGTACCTAATACGGGGGACACAGGAACACAGTTGATACCACAGGAATGGATTCAGCAAAGTCCAGACAGAGAAAAACCACAGGAAGAAAAACAATTAATTTCAATAAATAAATCATTGTGTGTGTGTGTGTGTGTGTGTGTGTGTGTGTGTGTGAAATTCAATGTGTAAATTTTCTTTGGATACTGATTTAAACAAGCCAAATATGAAACCACGTTAATGAAACAGAGTAATTTTAATAATATTACATTGCATTAAGAAAATACTATCATTTCTAAAACAGTATGGGATTATGCAAAAAGTTTGCATCTTTTAGAAATATATACTGAAGCATTTTCAGAACAAAATATTGTGTAAGGTATGGAATTTCCTTTGAAATCATCCCATTTGATATACTAAACATGAAGCAAGATTGGGCATAAATTGATCCCTGTTAGACTGAGAGGTGAGGATGTATGTCATTATACTGCTCTCTTTAGTCTTATATATGTTTCAAATCTTCTGTAATAAAAAAATTAGCAAAAGAGAAATCATCTTGCAACATAGAAAACTATAAAGACAAGCGAGAAATATGCAATGTAACAATACTGAACAATAGCCTTTTTTCCCACCTAGGGTTAATTTTTTTAAAAAAGGAAAGCTGACTAAAGTTACATATTCATTGTAATGATTTCCATGATATTTACTCTGCTACAGCTGAATGAATCTCTTTACAAGAGACTGCGCTGACTTCACAGAACATGCATTTGGAAGAGGCTCTGTTTCACTGAAAAGACTTCCTAAGTCAATCCCCCTAAAATGCTGTTTCGCAAAATTTAAACAACTTTTAAGATGCAACAAGAAATTACTTCAATTATTTCAACAACACGATTAGTGGGTCTACATGTGGCCTAAACCTCATTTAAATTAGGTGTGTCTTAACTCTGAAAATGCAAGTAACAAACACTACTGTAATCAGATTTCTGACACTTTTCAGAAAAATAAAGCACATTTGAGCATAATCCAGTTACAGAGACAAAAGGACTGTACCACACCCACACATACTTAGTAGATCTTGTCAGGGAACAGTGGAGTGATACATGGGAACTAACGATTAAGAAAGGTGAAAAATATTCTCATGTTTTTAAACTATGTTACCAGAAGATCCTCAAAGAGACAGTACTTACCAATAAGATTAGCAGAGGAGTAGACAAAATTTTCAAATGTGAGGAGCATAAAAATTAGAAGCTTGCAACCCATAGGAATTAAAAGGAAATTATAAAAAGCAGTGAGACGTACACAGAAAGACATCACTATTTACGAGTTTCATCAGATTAAGAACTTTAGAAGTCTCTGTGTGTGTCATGTGTGTGGCGTGCATTTATTTCAAGGACAGATTGTATGAGAAATAAATCAAGAAGGAAAAACTAGGTTAAAAAAAAACTAGGAAATAAAACATTTCATTTATTAGAAAAAACATTGAATTAATCATATAGAAAAAAAGTCCCATTAGATAAACAATATCTTGATCTTATATAGTATTCTTTAACGTTAGCATTATATCCTTTAATATAAATATTTACTTTTTCAAGTAAAAAAAAAGCCTACATAAAAACTCAGGTTTAAGTCAATAAAAAGGAGTAATACTTGTGAATATACAAAAATAAAGACAAAGAATCACTGCAACACACACACACACACACACACACACACACACCCCTTTTCCAGACACTTTTAGTACACCACTGTAATGGCAGTCCCGACTCTTGCATAAGATTACACACCTCGACATTTTCCATTACCTATGATGGTGAAGCATCATTTACTGTACATAAGTAAAGCAGAAACAAGGTCTGTAATACTCAAGCTCCAGAGATTAAAGCTATGCTGTGGTTGTTCCTGAATTTGTTAAGTTCAAAAATGTTATTTTTATTTTTTTCTCTCTCTCTATATATATACTCTGTCTTTAAAATTGGTAAGGGAGGGAGGGCATCTGGGTGGTTCAGTCAGTTAAGCATCTTGCTCAGGTCATGATCTCAGGGTTTGTGAGACTGAGCCCTGCATCAGGCTCCACACTGACAGCACAGAGCCTGTTTGAGAGTCTCGCCTCTCTCTCTGCCCCTCCCCTGCTCGCATTCTCCCTCTCAAAATAAATAAATAAACTTAAAAGAAAATAAAGTTGGTAAGGGAAAATAACCACAACTATAAAATGGTCTATAGCTAGCCCAAATGTCTCCCCTGAAGCAAACAAGGCTTGTACTTCACAAAAGCCTTGATCTTCACAAAAATGCAGCAATTGAGTTGGCCTTCATACTAAAGGAAGTGAATAAAGATGGATGATGTAACTACAAAGCAGAGAGCAATCATTTTAGCTGTGTTTTCAGTAGACATTTCTTCTAATTAAGGATCTCGATTTCTACTCTAATAGAGCACTGGCCACTAATCATGCATACCCAATTGAGGATATAGATGTAGGAGATTATTTGTGATGTTTCCATATAAATTTACAATATTGGGGAATGTATATTCAATAGAAAATATTATAAAACACTTCTTCAGCGTAAAAAAACATTTCTCATTTCTATTAAAGGAATGCTAGCACCACTGTGAATAAAATTAAAAGACCAAGGATACATTTGGACTTGGATCTGTAGAAATTATATTCAAAGATATGAAAAGTCTTTCATCACATTAGATTATTTAGAACTTGTGTTGAATAGACTGTCCACCCCTCCAAACCATCTGTGACCAAGTCCATGATTTATGTCCTCCCTCGTGACGCCATTGCCGGTCTCATGGGACTGAAAGGAAATGGGAGTATATTTCTTGAATGCAAAACATGGTGCCAGTTGCTGCATAGGGATGGAAATAAAGATATGATTCTTTGCCTTATCACAATTTACAAGCTAGAGAGGTACACAGTAGCCACAAAATAAGCAAAATATAAAGAAACAAAAAACAGAACAGGGTGGTAGGTTTAAGAAAACTTAGTTCTTTATAAGATTGGTAAATGCCCAAGAATCTACTTCTTTATGATCAAAATACGAAAACAAGGTGAAGTAATACAAAAAGGGGGGGGGGCCTTTAGGTGAATATGCTTAAGAACAATCATTAGAACTAGTCTTCAGTCACTTTAAAGCCTCTGTTCACAACAGAATTATTAGCAACTTCTAAAATGGCTCAAGAATGGAATCTGATATGGAGGTTAAAGAATGAAAATTACATCTGATATTTACAAGTACCATCAATGTCTGTAATAATCCTCAAAGTCATTCTTCAGATCCTTTCAGGAAGGTCTAGAACATAACTAAAATAAACATCTACATAACTTTTGAGACTTAAAAAAAAAAAAAACATAAGAAAGGGAAGAGGGAGAGCTTCAGCAGGTTAAGGGAGAGTACGTGTCAGACAAGGACATTGCCCACAGTCTCCAGTATTCACAAATTGTACATTTCTAATCGAAATTTCACACTTCCAGCATGTCAATAATTTTATGAAAAATTATTTTAATTATACAAAAGACATATTAAGCAAATTTGTTACTACAGATTATTTTTATCAAGCAAACAGAAGTACATAACATTGGCTAGAGTTATTATTTTTATAAATATTGCTCCATTTGGCCCAACCAAATAAAAAATGGCCTCAAAAATACTTCTAATGAGGTGGTTGCCCCACAGTTCATTATTTTCCTTCCCTATGTACTTAAAGCAAAATGCCATCCCATGAATATTTTTAGGTCAGATGCTCATTGTTCAGAGAATAACCTGATCAGGAAAGATAATGCTTTCATACTGAAACCAACAGAAGTAGTATTTTTTTTCACACTACTCTACAATATTTAAGTATATGCATATTGTGGTAGGCAGAATAATGGCCCCGAAAGATGTCCACATCCTAATCTTATCAACTTACATGGCAAAAGTGCCTCTGTCTGTGTAACAAAGGTCAAGGCTTTGACATGAGGAGATTATCATGCATTATCCAAGGGAGCCTAATGTAATACATGAGTCCTTAAAAAGGGAAGAGAATGGCAGAAGAAAAGAGAGGAAGATCTGACTGTAGAAGAAGTCAAAGAGATACAAGGTTATTGATGCTGAAGATGGTATAAGGGGCCACGAGCCAAGGAAAGCAGGCAGCCTTCAGATGCTGGAAAAATTCAAGAAAATGGATTCTCCCCTAGACCTTCCGAAGAGAGCACAGCCCGCCAACCCCTGGGTTTTCATTCAGTGAGATCCCCATAGCACCCTGACTTTCAGTACTGTAATGAAGTTTGTGTTGTGTTAAACCACTAAGTTTGTGGGAATTTGTTGTAGCAGGAATAGAAAACAAATCCATATGTATAAACAGTCACATACATATACACAGAATTACATACACACTGCTCTTCAAACATGGGGGAGACAGATTATGTATTAATTCCATTTAAGCCAATATTCCAGAGATGGCAAATGTTAGATGAGGAAGAGAAATGAAGAAGGTGGACTGGTAACGTTTGTGCCTGGAGCAGAGACACAGACAGCAGGCCCATACATACCCCTGGCCACCTGGCTCTCCCTTTCCCCCTTGGAATAGATGCATGATCTCTCCAGCTTTCACTATACATCACAGACCTGTATTCAGAATTCAGTGCAGTTTTTTCCTAGGATTCTTCATTCACCAGCGACTTTGTTTATGCATCCTATTCCCAACCCCCTTATTCTGGTTACAAGAGAATGGGTATTATCAAATCTTAGTGTGTACTCATATTACTTATGCAAGCTGATCACCAGCTGGTTTTTGTTGTACTAAGCCATAAATCTTTGGGCTGTAACATCCCTGCCAAGCAATGGAATACTCTTTTCCAACTCATTAACACAAGTTCTATATTTAAAATAAATACTTCTCAAGCTGCTTAAATAACAAATTAACTAATGGATCAGGCATGGCACAAACCACATTTTAATTAAATTGATGATAGGTTGAGTAAACCTAGTAGTACTCTTTTGAAATACCCTTTGGTTACTGCTTTTTCCATCTTATGGTTGTTCTGAGGCTTCCTAGAACTGATCCTATGGCAATTTTCATCTTTAAACCTAGAGATCATCTTTGTAAAATGATTTATTTTCGCGAAGTTACTCTTGCACTCCTTCCATACATAAGTTCACTAACTATCAGCTATGTATACATATACATATACTCATACAGACGTATGTGTATTTTTTTCTAATTATTACCAGGGTACCATTCTATGAACCAGAAGATGCTGCTGTATAATGTGTTGGGAACACAACTGCAGCACAGGCCACAAGCTGGTGTAATTTTCCCATTTATCCTTTACTCTGTAAGAAAGAGCTGAAAATAGTGGTTGCTCTACACACAGGATAGACAGAAAATGTAGGCTACAGAAAATGTTCTACAACTTTTGGAAAGGACATAAATAAAAAGGCGATCCATGCCGGGAACACACAGTGGGACAGTCTTTAAGGTGAGGCAAGGTCAACAGCTTGGACTTGTGAGACAAGAAGGAGAAATCCTAGGTGAGGGAATGGAAGCATAATCCCCTTTATGGAGTTATGAAAATTCTGAATTTGTTTACATGCAATCAAATACGAATATGAGGGAAATAATTAAAGGAAGCATCAAACATAAGACACGAAAGAGCTGAATAAAAAAGATCTCTTTGAGAGAAGGCACTATCAGTCCTTTCTCAAATGTGTTCCTCGAGCACAAATATGCCCACATGCACTTACACATCATGAGTCATACTACGTGCACACACTGTAACAACCAGATTCTTTATGAAGGAGAAAACCTATTTGCTAAAATGTAGGGAATGAACCGATACATGAAAATTAATATACTATTAATTTATAAATCAATATAAGTGAATATAGTAAATGCAAAATAGCATCAAGAATTAATATACTGATTTACACTTAATTTTTTTTTCTTTAAAACTTGGCCCTCCACATGTACCCCAATGTTTATAAAGCTGCACTTTCGACAATGGCCAAATCATGGAGAGATCCAAAATGTCCATCGACTGACGAATGGATAAAGAAGATGTGGTTTATATATACAATGGAATACCACTTGGCAATGAGAAAGAATGAAAACATGCCATCTGCAGCAATGTGGGTGGAACTGGAGGGTATTATGCTGAGTGAAATAAGTCAGTCAGAGAAAGACAGATATCATATGTTTTCACTCATATGTGGATCTTGAGAAACTTAACAGAAGACCATGGGGGAAAGGAGGGGGAAAGATAGATACAAACAGAGAGGGAGGGAGGCAAACCCCAAAGACTCTTAAAGACAGAGAACACACTGAGGGTGAACGGAGTGAGGGGGAGGGGAAAAATGGGTGATGGACATTGAGGAGGGCACTCATTGGGATGAGCACTGGGTGTTGTATGTAAGCCAATTTGACAATAATTTTTTTTTTTTAAAGGGTCCCTCATAGAGACTACAGCCTGTGCATTCCAAGAACAAATCAGAAGGGGTTAAAATACCAAGCACCTTGTGTCTTTTGTGTGGCTTCCTTACAGTCCTTCACTATGTGGGACTGACAAAATGATTCGGAGATATGGAACCCATCTCCAGCTGGTACAGAAGCAAACACAACTGGGATGCAAAGCCATTTCTGACACTAAAAGCAATGAAAAAATAAATAAGCAAACACAGTCTGAAGAAGCAAATAAGAGATCTATATCAAGTGCAGCAAGAAGAGAAGGATTTTATCTGCCAGGCTTTCATGGTGACAAAAATCACCCACAATATGGGTCTCTCTGTGGCATGCGCTAATAGAAAAAAGAACGTACATACCTGGTTAGAATGGGAAAATGAAAAAGAAACCTTGCTTACAACCTAATCTTGTAATATAATATGTTCATAAAATTATTTTCTCTGTGCATTACTACCTCTAATTGCCCTTTGGAAATGGGCTTCCTTGCTTTGACTTAAAATGTACCTTCTTAATATATCCATAGCTACATTACCTTTACAAGTTTTCCAGTGTCAGTAACTATTTCTGCAGCTTATAAACAGACCATATAATTGGGTAGGTAAGGTATATTCCAATACAAAAGCAATGGTACAAGACCTCAGGGTCAAGTACAAGATACTAGCCAAAGACAAAAAGAAGGGAGAAGGGAAGAAGTATTCAGGCAGTGGGGAAGAAGTGGGGGGGGGGGGGGGCGCAAGTCAGTAAGAAGTGTTCTTCTCTCAGATTTCAGCAGGTTTTTGACAGATACAGAGAGTTTCATGCACAAGGGGTCCAGTTCCACAGAGTTTGGGTCTAATTTCAAAGGCAATTTCTGGTGGAGCCTATAACTCACCCCCTCCTAAAGTGCCACACAGAAAGGTGTGGAGGTCCTGCCTAGGCAGAACTGTGGGCCCCCCACAGGCAAAGCTTTTCAGATGAAAACACTGTCCAAGGATCACCTGCTAACTGTAGGCTAAAAGTCCTACTGATGACATGGGGCAGAGAATTTCTAAAAAATAATACTCCTCTGCCTAATGGACTAACAGTCATTAAGTGTAAAATATTATATTCCATATGTGTTGAGATTTGCCAAAAATTAACCACACAGATGTGGTTAAATAATGTAAGGAGCAAATGTTTACTCTGCTTAAAGATAACTCAGAAATACTGTTGCCTGATAGGAAGCACAAAGATGCTTTGACTCTAAGTGAGGTGTTGGAGATGCCACAAAGAAACCAACAAAGGGATCTTGAGGGAACAGTAAGGGTTCATACATTTTTGGCAGTAACTCAGCTTGTCTTGAACATGAAGCTCCAGCAATGGCTATGCCATAAGCACAGACGATGTTAGTTTACATAGACTAAGGTTCCCAATGGTAAAAAATAGGGGAGGTGGGCCTGGATGTTCTCTAGGGGACTGCTACAATTCTATAAAGATATGAAAATCTTTTTCAAATGTCCCTTACACAATATACAGTAATATACTGGCAGTCTCAATGGAGGAGAAGCCATGCACATGTCTAAATGTTCATATGCTCAATGGAAGGTAAGGATTCTTTTGTAAAGTAAGCAGATAATAAATAACACAGTACATTGAAAAGACTACAAAGTTACTTTGGAGTGTTGCAACATAAAGACCACAGATGAAATGTTTCAGTCCAATGAAGCAAGTGATCACTTATCTTTTATTAGTGTATTTTAAAACCTACTATTACTTGTGTTCTGATGTGTGGAAAATGTATTTTGTTCCTTTTTTATGAGTGACGCATTTCACAAGTTTGAAAATAATTTCACAACCAAAATCACCATATGTTGATTGCTGGTTATTTAATTGGAAAATTGACGGATAAAAATAGGCACCTTTGTGATACCAAATATCAATGAAAAAAAAAAAAAGATTTTATTTATGGTATTTAAATGTGGTCCTCTGGAACAAACAAGCAGGTTCGCAGACAGTGTGCCTGCTGCTGAACTGCTGTCGCCTGACAGCCCATCTTATCTGCCAAATTGCTCATTAGGTTTGGCAATTTTCACCTGCGCCTCCAGTTTATATTTCAGCAGGGAATAAACATCAGCCTGCTTCTACCATCTTCTGCAGTGAGCTTCCAACACCCCTCAGTAGCACAGTCCCCGCCCAGCTGCAGTCCTCCAAACACCCACCTTGTGTACACACCATTATTTTCAAAATGTCAATTTGGCTTCCAGCTCTGGAAGCTAGCTTACCTTAAATAAGGCAAAAATAGGAGAGAGAATATGTAAAATAAGCCCCACATTACAATACAAAGTGGGCTAATAATTCACTTCCTTTTTTAAAATAAAAAAAGAACACATAAACAATCTGAATTTAATTTCAAAAATGCTCATTTCAGGGACTGCTTCTGAGTGTGGCACAGGTGACAAGAGAGCAGTGAAGTAGATTCTTCTTCCAGTTGGTCCTGACCCATCCAACCTTTATTATAGATCTGAAAGGAGAATACTCCAATTTATAAATAAACAATAGAGGTAACGTGGCAACCAGAACAAAGAGGGAGCTGAGAGTACTACCCAGCTCTCTGTCTGTGCCTGCTTCCACTGATCCCTTCCAATGAGCACTCTGACATTCAGAGGCAGATCAATACACAAAAAATACAAAAGAGATACTTTGTGGGCAAAAAGCAACAAAGATATCAAACAAAATGTCTGAAACCCCATAAAACAACTTCTGATGGAATACTGTTTTTCATTTTGCAGAAGTAAAATATTCACCACCAACCCTGCAATTAGCTAGAAAATTACAATAATTACAGCAATTTTGTATCCCATCTCCAATCCAATTAATAGATATATGACCTTGTCAACATGTAATAATCAGATTGCATCTACAACAAAACTGGATGAGTTTTATATGCTGAATAGAACTTGCACAGTAAGAAGTTAATTATTTGAAATACCGAGAATACCATTTGTATGCCATGCTCCACTTCACAAGTTAAAAGGAAATACAATAGGAATATTATTTCTATTTTTCAATATATATTTAAATCAAATCCGGAAAATAGTATTCTAATACCAGTTCATGTTAAGAGAATAGATTTCTAAAGCAAAGATCTTGGCTCTCTTGGCAAGGCAAAATCAATGTGCATATGCTTGGGCAAGAAAAAAAGTGAGATCAAGAAAGAAAAGGAAAGAGGTGCTAATTTTAGGATACAATCCTTCTGTAATAATTATCAACATTTCTTTAAGTTCTAAAAGTTAGGAAACTAGTAAAATCTTAGTAATTAATCAAACAGCACTATTTAAATAAAATTTTGCCAGTAATGGATAAAAACTAACTGTAAAATTGACACAGCTTAGGGCACTTTCACAACATTTCTATAGCAATACCATTTCCAGAAATTTTACAATTATTAGGGCATGGGCCAGTTCCAAAGGAACCTTGAATCTTCAGTCTGAATTTTCCAGAGTTAATACAAAAAATTTAGCATTCTGGGGTGAAAAGGAACCTGGCATGATTCTAAGATCGGACTTCCCTGGAACATCTGACCTCCACAAAAAGTCTTCAAGAATGAGAGGGGAGGGGAGGCGAGGGGAGAGGGGAAAAGAAATTACTAGACTTGAACTCAATTATCTATTTGCACAGGAAATGTGTGCCCCTAAACACATTAGGTCTCTCTAAGCCTGGATTTGTAACACTGACAATAGATACAGTTAAACATGTATCACGGAATTGTGAGGTTAACAGAAAACAGTCCCAATCTGACTGTGTACTGAATAGAGGCATTGTGACCTAGTAAAGAATATATGTCCTATAGAGGTTCCTGGATGGCTCAGTTGGCGGAGCATGTGACTTTTGATCTCAGGGTTCTGATTTCAAGCCCAACATTGGATAATAGAGATTAGAGATTACTTAAAAATCTTTACACACACACACACACTTAGGGTCTATAACTTCTCAACCCTTTTAAACATCCATAAAGTCTGCACTCAAGAGACAACATTATCATCATCACTACCATACACTCTTCTGTTATCTAGTGCTTATCATGTGCCCTGCACTGTATTAGGACTTTAAAGACCTGATTTACTACTCACATCAATCCTGAGGCCAGTACTCGCAGATTAAGGAATTGAGACTGAGAGATTACTAATCTTGCCCAAATGTTCAAACTGCTGGGACATTGCCTGTAGTCTTTCTAAACCATGAATCTACTACTCTGTACTACTGCTTAGAAAGGAGTTTTTGCATAGGAAGTTCATGTTAAAAGGATAAAGTAAAACAGACTCCCTCCCCCTCAAACTTACCAAAAGTCTGGTTGGGGGAAAAAAAAAGACCACTTACACAGGGTCTGGTATTTGGTTATCTCTAAATCGAAGTATGTACTTTTGCCTGAGAGGATGCAAACATCATCCCAGAAGTACAAGTACACCAAAAGCTCCAGGGACTTGATGTCAAGATCTTCAAATTCCATTTGCATCTTTCCCTAAAATGGCTTATTGTCCTTAAAACAAAGGTTCAAGGTGAAATGCTGGCTCTTCCTACCCATTCTCCCTTGTCAACAGCCCTAAGAGCTGATATATCCAGGATGCCTGAGGCCCAGGACTCACAGGACTTTTAGAGGCCCAAATGTTTTAATTTCTTCTAAAGTCAGAAGGAAAACCAAATGAACTTTTAGAATTAAAGAAAATGTCTTAAGTTTTTCTCACATCATATGAAAATACTTGGAGATCATGAAAATTATTAAATTTTACATGACAGAAAAAATAAAATACTGAAATATTTAAAGTTATATGAAATATAAAGTTTATTATTGATATTATCACGGTGAGAAGTGTCCACGAAAGCAAAGCAGCAAGTCTAGGAAAGTCATAATGATTCTCTGAACAGCTCTTCTACTTCACAGGATTAAAAAACATGCACACATGCACACACATTTAAAAAATAACAAAATAAAAAAATGTGTGTCACTTATCCTGAATCTTACAATTGACGAGATATATATACCACTGCACACAGAAACTTCCAGGATGCTAAACAAAGGTACGTTCTGATACAGTGGCCTTGATGTTGAGAAAGTAAGTGACTCAGGGTAACAAATCCTTCTGCCACTCAACTAATTTCTAGTTCATTCCTTTCCAAAAAAATGAAAGGAAGAAATGAGCCAGTTGTCTTTCCACTGATACATCAAAAAAATAAGTTTTGATGAATAATTACTAATTGATGTTGGGTGCTTAATCTGGGAGAAGTAGAAGAACGGGTAACAGTGCCTTAGCAAACTCTATCTATGCCCTTCCACTCACTTCTGTGAACAAGACTTCTCAGATAACAATTTCCTATTCTAGAAAAATTTAATATTTTTCAACAAGTGTACTAATTGGGTATACTATGCATTTATAATAAAAATAACTTCTATAATCTATGAGATGACAAATACCCATTTGGCCAGACTATACGTAAAACTGAAAATCTACGGGTGCCTGGGTGGCTCAGTCAGTTGAGCATCTGACTCTTGATTTAGGTTCAAGTCATGATCTCATAGTTCATGGGTTCAAGCCCCACATTGGGCTCTGTGCCAGCAGTGAGGAATCTGCTTGGGATTCTCTCTGCCCCTCCCCTGCCCTTGAGTGCACGCACTCTCTCCCTCTCTCTGTCCCTCTCTTTCTCTTGCTCTCTCTCCCTCCCTCCCTCAAAAATAAATAAAGTTAAAAACAATGAAAATCTACCCTACAGTCTGCAGAAACCAGCCTTACAAGCCATTCTACTATCTAGAGTAACGAGTCCAGGAAATTAGACTACGATCTGCAGCAACCAGTTCAGGAAGCTGAGCAATAATCCATGTAACAGCCCAAAATAACCAGGACTTCATTAATAACTGACAGCTTCCCTAATTCTTAACTCTGCTTTCAACTTAAGAACCAACAGAGGAAGCCAAATATGTCCTCTTAATCAATCACATAGGGTACTCTGCTTCTGGGTAGCTGCCTTACAGATTCTCTGTGCCAACAGCTTCCAGTCAGGGCACATCTAGACCCTCCCCTTTGTTTTACTATAAAGCTTCCTCACTTCCCTGCCTGTCTTGGAGCCCCAGACGCAAGTGATGGTGGGGGAGTCTCTTGCCACAGCAGGCTCTAAATAGTTTGTTCTTATTTCGATGTTCTCATTTATTTCCACATTAATAACCAAAATATTTTATACATTGCATATTTATGCTATGTTCATCACTATGTAGCAATAACAATCAGTATATCTGCATTTTATGAAAAATTTAAGAGTTAAAATTTGGATATATTTTCTTAGTTTCAGAGAAATTTGAAAAGATGACTAACCAAAGATATTCAAGCCTAAAAATATATTGGGTTAAAATTCAGAGTTACATTAAATGAAACAAAGCTGAAGAAAAACTGAAATTAAGTAAACTGTGAAACTGTTAAATAAGAGCACTATGCATGTGTTTCCTTGAAAAAAGTACACACACGTTTATTAAGAATAATTATAAACACATATGAAAACAGAACAGTATACTGAATCCCCATATAGCCACTCAGCTACCCATTCCTCACTTACCCAGCCTGTTTATTTTGAAGCAAATTCCAGATATATCATTTCCAACAACCTAACTCAGTATGTATTACAAAAAGATAAAGACTTTTTGGAAAATAATTTCAATAACATAGCACACGTAAAAGGAAATAAATACTTTCTTAATATCAAATGCTCAATCAGTGCTCAACTCACCAATTAGCCTACGACTGGTATTCGTTTGTTGTACTGTTTCATTTAAATCAGGCATTAAACACGATTCATACATTATGACTGGATGTTGTGTCTCTTAGGTGTCTATTAATCTGTGTTCCTTTCTCCATCTCTTTCTCCTACCTTGCACTTGACCTATGGAAGAACCTGGGTCACTGGACTTCTATAATTTCCCACAGTCTTGACTTGACTGATTGCATCCCTATGGTGTTGCCATGCTTCCAGGTGTCTGGTATTTTCTAGAAAATTGGCAGTTGGATCTAGATGTTTGATCGGATTGAAATTTAATTTCTTTTGTCAAGACCACTTCATAGTATTATATTCTTCCATCAGGAGGCACATGATACTTAGTCCACTCTCCTTAATTTATTATCTTTTTTATATTAGCAAGTAATTGATGATAAGTACATAGATTCATTATTTCATCAGGAATGGCAAATTAGTAATATTCTAATTCTATTATTACTTTGTCACTTATTGGCTATGATACTTCTATACAAAGAAACTTCCCTTTCATCTACTACTTAGTTACCCAATAATACTATTCATACAGGAAAGAGAGGAGAGATACCTAATTCTTTAATTCTTTTATCAGTTTCCCAAATAATAAGTTGATCCATTAGTATCCTTCACCTTGCTTGTTTACTTATTTTTTTAATCTTTTAATGTTTATTTATTTTTGAAAGAGAGAGAGAGACAGAGCACAAGCAGGGGAGGGGCAGAGAGGGAGGGAGACACAGAATCCCAAGCAACTCCAGGCTCTGTGCTGACAGCACAGAGCCTGATGTGGGGCTGAAACCCATGGACTGCAAGATCATGACCTGAACCGAAGTCACATACTTAACTGACTGAGCCACCCAGGCACCCCATCCTAGCTTATTTACTTATCGTCATTATGAATTCAAGAATACATTGCTATTTACTAACCTTATTAATGTTCTAATAGTCTCTCCTGTGCCAGTGGGAACTTCCATATGACTCCTGGGCCCTGCTGACACAACTCTAGTAATCTTTCATAGCTTCGTTATTTTCTTATGTGGCAGGATGATCCAGAATCATCTCCTACATTTCTTCCCTGAACCAGAATTCAGCCACTTCTCCATGAATTTCCAAAAGGACAGTTCTGGTCCTTTTGAATGGAAAATGCAATTCCCAAAGTACAGTCTAGATATCAGGGAATGTTCAGTTATTGGGCTGGGGCATTAATTCTAGACATATTCAGTAAATGCATATAGAATCTTCCCTTCCTTCCTCCTTCTTTATTTTTATTTATTTTTGTATGTGTGTGAAATGAAACATACCATAGATTCATTATATGTCCTATTCAAATTGAGAATCATGGGGTTTTTATGTATTCTACTCTAAGTTGTATCTGTATTCCTTTTCCTCTATACTCTGAATCCTGAATCCTCAATGGCACAAGAAATAGAATTAGAATATTATTATAATTCTTCATTTCCTCCATCTCATAATATCCACCCAACAATCTAAGACTAATGGTACCAATGTTACCAACAACAAACTGTTGCAAGGTTCGTTTGTTTCATGTTTTTTTTTCCATCTTCCCTTGGTGGTACAAATTACTAATATTTATAGTTACCTGAAATAGTTACTCTTGGATGACTGAGCAACCAACTGGACATATAATTTATGTTTACTTATGTCAAATGATTTTTAAGAATTACTATTAAATTATTAATAGTATTAAAATTTGATTATTAACTACATAAAATATAACATGCTTTGAATGCAAACTATACAAAACAAGAGGTTTTAAGTCAGCCTTGCTTCTATTCCATTTCGTTCATCTTATTCTCTCCATTCCCTGCAGGTGCCTATTCTTTATGGTTATCCTTTTATTACTTTATTTCTTCAACCTAAGAAGATTTTTATATGGTCTTTCACTATGTGGTCTATTTTATTTACTTTTTCATTTTTTAAAGCACATTTTTTGGAATTAAAAAAACTTATTTTAGTGTTAATATTTATATTTGCACTGTTTGTGTAATACTGCCCATAATTCCCTCTATTGATTACCTTCTATGAGGAATATCATTATTAGCTAGTCATCACTTTTTGTCCTTCAGTTTAAGGGTATTATTCAGAACACTGTTCAATATACTAGGCTCAAGAAAATTTTTATCAAGTGTTAGTTTTAATTTCTCTTAGATAACTGCTATTTTGACCATAAAGACGATGATTCATTAATTCAGGGTTTCTCTACCTCAGCACTATTGACATTTTGGGCAGGATAGTTGATGTGAGGAACTGTCCTATGCCTTGTAGGATGTTTGGCAACATCCTTGGCCTTAATCAGATGCTCATAGTATACCCCATCTTTACCAGTTGTGACAACCAAAAATATCTCCATATATTTTCAATTATCCCTTGTGGGAAAATATCACTCATACCTGAGAACCACTAATTTAACTAACTCAAGGTTCTTGCTTTATATGTATTACAAGGACAAACTAGTGTCAACTTATAAAAAAGCATAAAAAGACCTGAATATGAGAATTCTGTGTATTAAATCCACCTAAGCTTTATCTTAATTCGCAAACTTAATGTTCCCTGTTTTACTCAGAAAAAAAAAATTGTATACATCAATTCTTCATGCAAAGAAGTAGAGGAATGAATTCATTCATAGCAAAACTTGGAAAACATATAGAGTTATCACTTTCTTTCTCTAAGTTTAAGTATTAGGAGTTTATTTATCTGAAACCTTATATTAACCATGCACTTAATTAGATTTGATTATTCCCAAATTCCACAAATTTCTATATATCATTAGATTCTTTATTTCCATATTTGGAAATCAGGAAGACCACTAAACATAAATTCCTTGTTGACAAGGATGAGGCCTTATTAACTCAACTCTGGACTCATCACCTATCACAATGCCTGGCCCATCATAGTCCAACTCTTGTACTATGTTTGAGTGAGTGGTATTAATACAGTATGACCAATCATCTTAATAGACAGGGGATTCGTATATAATGGGTAACTTTTACATAGTCACTAAACCTTGTGTTTAGTAGATGCTTACCAAACACTTGCCCAGGGGCTGCCCAAACAATAAAATCTAAATAAACTTAGCATATAAAATTCAGAACTGAAAAGTAATATTTACATATTCTCCCACTGATGGCTATAAGACATTTCAAATGGTTCAAATAAAAGTTCCTTTTCTCAATAAAGACAAGGTAAAAGAGAGATTTTGTGTTGAAAACAGCATTTAAATTTTAACACAACAGGACCAGCCAAATGTGGGTGGTGGTGGTTAAGAAATGTTGCTGAGCGAAGAACAGTCAAAAGACAAAACTTGATGGAAAGTATGCCATTCAAATTCTTCTTAACATAAAGACAGCATTTACCTTTCCTCCAACACTTTTTTAAGGAGCAGCTACATTAAAGGCATATCCGGCTTTATAAAACACATGAATAAAAAACTACAACAACAACATAAGAAAAAGCTCTATATTTAATTATGTATATTAGGGTACAATTATTCACATAAAGACACTATTTTCCAAATATCAGGCACCTGAATACCTATAGTATTATTTAATTAAAAATTTACTTTAAAGTTTACTTATTTTGAGAGAGAGACAGTGTGTGCGTGCATGAGCAAGGGAGGAGCAAAGAGAGAGGGAGACAGAATCCCAAGCAGGCTCAGCACTGACAGCCTTAAAATTTACTTTAAATCACATTTGGGCAATCTACTTTTTATAAATGGATTTAGGGGCACCTGGGTGGCTCAATCGGTTAAGTGTCTGACTGTTGATTTCTGCTCAGGTCATGATCTCATGGTTCGTGAGATCGAGGCCCATGTAGGGCTCTGCACTGACAGCGTGGAGCCTGCTTGGGATTCTCTCTCTGCCCCTCCCTCCCTCACTCGCAGTCTCTCTCTCTCTAAATAAATAAATAAACATTAAAAAATATAATAAGTGAGTTTATTCCAAGCAATCACTAAAAACACGGACTTAATGAGCTGCTATACAACAGAAAAAGTAACTAGTGTACCACTTACATATTTCCTTGCATACCATGCCATGCATGGCACATACCTCACATTTTGAGGAATGTTGCCTGAAGTAAATCCAACAAGGTTTTTAAAATAGCATATTCATGTAGTAATCAAATGTTACTTCCACAAAATTAGTTTAAAAATATGTTTATACATGCATACAAACCTAAATTTTATAAGAATAAACCATATATTCTAAATACTATCTAACTATATTCTATTTAGGATTCTGTGTATTATTATAAAGATATTATAATATAATATATATAATTATAATTATATATAATTACATATAATATATTATATATTAATATATAATATAAATTATATATATAATATAATATTATATATAATTACATAATTATATATAATATATAATTATATATAAAATATATAATATAATATTATATATTATTACCTATTATACACGAAGATGTACTAAAGACTATTGGCAGAATCACACAGCACTTGAAAAACTGCAATGTTTCTACATAAATGTGACTAAAAGATAACAATTTTTAACTTATAAATTTATTGAAATGGACCTTCTTAACAACTGCTCAATTATAAGATTAGATAATTACAAACACTGAATTTATTTTTAGCAAAAGTTCTCCACTTTTCTGAGTAAATCTGTAGGAATGGCAGACAGAATTATTCAGGCAAATATTCTAGAACTTGAGCACTCTATGACCCCAGATTCCTAATATAAACTCAAGAAGCCCTGTATTTTCCTTCCTGCGGAATGTATTCTAACAGCCACTCTTCCAAATCTCTGAAGATAACTCTATCCCTGCGGTCACTTCATCACCTGCTCTTTAGATAGAGTTCAAGTAATGGCTGTATCCAAGTTGATTATCAATCAGAGATGCTATGCTCTGATTCACTGTGAGGCCTTTGACTATTTCCTATTTGATCTAACATTCAGAAGAAATACACGGAAAGAAAAATTCAGGTAATATAACTTTACAGTTATCCTTACTTACCTTGAGCAAGCGATTAAAAGTCTACCAGTCTAAAGTAACATAAGCCTAATATATTAATGTGTGAAGAATCTTGACTACCTCTCCAGCAAAAGACATTTGCCCAGGTCCTAAACTTAATCAACAGATAACGAACTCCATTTACAGGAGCATGGCTGGATAACAAGAGTTGGCATCCCTGCAAATTACGATGAAACATGCAGAGAAGAAAGAGCCTTCACTTACTTGCACGAAGGACTGAAGGTGTCACTTCAATCTCGCTTGTCGCTTGGTAAGGCTGAAAGGCGGAGACACTGCTGGTGCCCAGCTCACTGCCAAATACCTCTGGACTCTGGGTGCCCGTGGAGCTGGCACTGGTGCCATCACCTCCATGATGTGGATCTTGCTCATCAAACACTGCCACCAGCTAGAAATGGAAGGTAAATTTGCATTTATAAACAAAGGCATTTATAATTGCTACCAAAAACTTATACCACATCGGACATAAATCGATAGAGAGAAATACTGCTATCTAAGCACCAAGAAATGTTGTGTCTTAGGAAGCCAAACTTCAAAGAAACAGTCTTTCCCTGAGTTTTGATGGTTTACTTTTTTATTTCTCAGTTGTGCATTTCAAATCCAAAACTCTAAGGATGAAAAATAATAAAATGGTTTTATATCACAGAATGCTAAAGGAAATAGGGTCGATTTAAATCTTTTTGTAAATGATATACTAAGAGGAAAAGAAAATGGATTTTTATATGTAATGCATATGTATGATATATAGTACTGTACATACAGCAAAAGGTAGAAGGTACCTTTCACTCAGTAGGAAAGAGTATTAAAAATTATACATGTGTCTGCCCATGTCTGCATAAGAAATATAGGAAGGATAAAAGACAGTTATCGCCCAGAAGTTACTAAGAACAGGGTTGAAAGAAAGAAAATAGGAACAATGAAGGAGGTAGGAGAAAAAAGAATTAAGTAATTTTAGAAAACTATTTTCACTGCTTAATCTAAGGTTAGAGAAAAAAACAACTTTCACATAAATTTGTTTCTCACAAGTGCATGGCTTACAAATTCTCACACTATTGGGGCGCCTGGGTGGCGCAGTCGGTTAAGCGTCCGACTTCGGCCAGGTCACAATCTCGCGGTCCGTGAGTTCGAGCCCCGCGTCGGGCTCTGGGCTGATGGCTCAGAGTCTGGAGCCTGCTTCCGATTCTGTGTCTCCCTCTCTCTCTGCCCCTCCCCCGTTCATGCTCTGTCTCTCTCTGTCCCCAAAATAAATAAACGTTGAAAAAAAAAAATTCTCACACTATTAGACAGACACACACACACAAGTAATGAATAAGAAAGAAAAATATTTTGACTAATGAAAGTCAAAATTCTCACTGTCAGAAACAGAAATTACAAATAAGGAAATAAATTCTGTGATGTTAGATTGAAATTACAGGCATCAATATAAATATGTGGTTTTGTAAGCGGGCAGGTAGACTGACAAGATAGGGATGGATGAATGTTAATGCATGTGTGGTTCTTAGCCCTGCCCACTGAGAGGTCCTAGAAGCGATCACACCGTGTGAAGGAACACAAGTGCCTGAATCTTGGCCTCTGATACCATTTTCCAATAAATGAACAAGGGCTCCCTAGAAAAATAGCTGATTCCAGGGTTGGGGCAGAGAAAATGATAGATGGGCCTGGAACACCTTGGCAATGCTAAAAAGTAAAGCAGTACTCAAAAGTGAAGGAGGCACATCAAAGGGAATCAGGTGTGGGACGTCTGGGTGGCTCAGTCGGTTAAACGTCTGACTCTTGGTTTTGGCTCAGGTCTAAATCTCATGATTCTGTGCATTTGAGACCCGCACTGGCCTCTGTGCTGACAGCATGAAGCCTGCCTGGGATTCTCTTTCTCTCTCCCTCTCTCTCTGCCCCTCCCTCGTTGACACTCTCTCTCTCAAAACAAATAAATAAACGTAAAAAAAGAAAGGGATGGTGTCTGGGTGGCTCAGTAGATTGAGTGTTCAACTTCGGCTCAAGTCGTGATCTCAGAGTTCATGAGTTCGAGCCCCACGTCGGGCTCTGTGCTGACAGCTCAGAGCCTGGAACCTGCTTAGGTTTCTGTGTCCCCCGCTCTCTCTGCCCCTCCCCTACTCACACTCTGTCTCTCTGACTCTAAGAAATAAAAAAACATAGTTTAAAAAAAAAAAATCAGGTGCCAACCAGAAAGAAGTCCCAATGGCCAAAGCTGAGACAACCTGTAAACAAGTAAATAATAATACAGTTAGATTTTAGCTCCAAAATAAACTAAATATGTGTGAATCCATGATGATATAAGTAAATCTTTGAAGAAATCATTAATGGTGGAAAATAGCTCTTCCACACCATAGCATTGCAATTAATAGTTATAGAAGAAATGATGGAAATAGAAGAAATCACCAAGCAATCTCCGCAGCAATAGTTGTTGCAGGCGAGATCACCAATGGAAGCTAAAACTACTGGGTGAGAATATGATGAGAAACAGGATATTTGCAGATCTCAAAGTATCTCCCCACAAAATACTTTTTAATTAAAAAGAGAAAAATAGTATCTTTGCAGGGGAGAAACTTGCAGAAACCACTTTACCAAGGTTAACATCACCAGTAATAAGTCATATCACCCTCTGATAAAATGCAGAGAAGGATATAAAATTACTTCTGTGTGATTCCTGCTGAAAATGTGTATCTTTGATCTAATCATCAGAAAACATCAGATATATCCAACTCAAGGGGCCTTGTATAAAATAACTCTTTAAAAATATTAAAGTCATGAAAGTCAACGAAAAGCTTATGAAATTGTGGAAGTTGGAAGAGACAGAGCAGTGTGCGGTCCTTGTCTGGATCCTGGGCTACAAAAAGGACATTAGTAGAAAAGAGACAAGAGGTGCATGGATGGCTCAGTCGGTTGAGTGTCCTACTTCAGCTCAGGTCATGATCTCAAGGTTTGTGAGTTTGAGCCCCTCAATGGGCTTGCTGCTGTCAGCATGGAGTCTGCTTTGGATCTTCTGTCCCCCTCCCCCTCTCTCTCTGCCCCTCCCCTGTTTGTGCTCTCTCTCTCTCTCAAAAATAAAAAAACATTAAAAAAAAAAAGTCATACATGTATAAATCATACATTTATATATCATACATTTATAAAATCATACATTTATAAATCATACATTTATAAAAAAAAAAAAAGACAAAATTCAGATGAGGGCTACAGACAGTATTGACTCAATGTTACTAGTTTCCTACCTTTGGTAATTGTCCTACAGTTATGTCCACTATTACATTAGAGGCGAATGAAGGGTATGTGGAAACAGTCTATACTATTTTTGCAATTTTTCTCAAATATAAAATTATTTCAAAACTACAATATCATAATACAGCATTACAAAGTACCATGAAAATTAAAATTCAATCTATTTCTTTTTATCACGAAACAGTGGCAGTCCTTGAAAATCTCAGAGTAATGAAGATCTAAAGACCAGTCGTACCTTGTTGGTCATTCACACTGCAATTCTATGCTTGCAAACTAACCTTGGCTTCCAAGGAAAGTGGAACCATGACTGACCCCCAAAATCCCCACTCCTTCTACCTCCAATTCAAGCTTTTCCAATGTGAATAGTCCTATCAGTTAAAGGAAAGTAAGAGGAATTTACAGACCATGGTAAATACTTAATCATTCCAATCTTTATTTCTGAGAGACTATTGTCATTTTGAGCAAATGCTATTTCCATGAACATTTATATACCATCAATTAATTGATAAGACAAAAAAAGAAAACCTAAGGTCACAGAGACATGTAAACAAACATGAAGCTCAGAACCCTGCTGTGGCATCATATATAATTAGCTGATTAAACAACGTGGAGGGAGGTTAAGTGGTAAGAAGAAATTAAAGTAGGACAAATAGTTGGACCACTCAACCTTACAATAAGCAATATAAATGGGAAAAGAAATCCTTAGCAGTTAAAAAAATGGAAAGGTGTTTGTATGTATACACTGAAGTTTCCATATACAGAAACAAAATCAGCCTATTTATCTGACACTGACTGGCAAGAATCTCCCAGGATTAGTAACACACACATTCTACTAGATCAGGGGTCAGTAAACTATTGAAAGATCTAGATAGTAAGTATTTTTGGAGCTGTGCAATCCATGCAGCCTCCCTCACAACTATTCTACTTTGCCTTTGTAGCATAAAAACAGCCACTGGCAATACATAAATAAATGAGCATGGTTTAAATAAAATAGGTTAAAATAAAACTTTGTTTACAAAGCAGGTGGTGGACCAAATTTGGCCCACAGGCCATAATTTGATAACCCTGCACTAGAATGCTCATCCATCCAGTAACAACCAATTTATAATTTTGAACTTGCAAAATAAAGCTAAAAGTCAAGGTACCTCAGTAACCCTGATAAACTAATGATATCCATTTTAAGCTCTTCACTGAGATTCTGAATTTTCATCCTTGATTTTAATATCATAAGACTTCTCACAAGGTGTGTGGCTTAATATGCATTTTGAAGATATTAAACTCTGACATTTGGTGTTTAATTGGAAGCAAATGAAATTCAAGTTTTGTTATTAACTTTTTACAATGGTGTGTTCTCTGAAGAATCAAGTCCTTTCTGCAAACTGAAAATGGAGATTGCAAATTACAAAGAACGAGTCTTTAAATGCCACACATGGAAGAACTTATACATGTATATTAGTTTCAATAATTATCTCCCGCATTTTTAGAAAACACAAGTATTATGAAATCTGGACTGTGTCACGAACAAATGCTGTTTGAATTTCAGTGGCAGAATCACAGTTGGTGATTTGCAATATGCCAATAACATACAATTTCCACAGCTTTCTTTTAAACCAAAATTTAAGTGCCAGGTGCGGATATGAAGTAATTTTGTGTTAAATTGGGAAGGGTATATAATTTTAGAAAATCTACTCTGCAAGAATGCATATAGTAGCAGAGCAAAAGAAAACGAGACCTTCACAAAACATCACATATTAAAAATCTCTATCATGCCCTTCAAAAAATTAAGGAAATGTCTGCTTTTAAATTTGTGAAACATGACTCATACCCATATTTTAACAGATGGAATCTTTGCTGCTGTCCATGAAGTAAATCAGTTTTGAAAGTTCATTTTTACTTTCAATAGTTATGGCTTAATCTTTCTTCTGATCCATTCATCAGTCAAGTCTCCATAAAAACAGACATGCTGAATTTAGGGTAACACCCACACTTCAGGATAAACCCACAGACAAATAAACTCCAAACTTGGCCATACATTCCTCACCTACCTCAGGACAAATCATTTTAACTCAGAAACATTAGAATCCTCCAAACTGTTTTTAAAACTGCACAGGCAAACACTTATAAGCCCCCTTTAATGTTAAGGTACAATCATGTGCTGAGAGCCCAGAACTGCATGTAACAAAGAGGCTAAGAGCACAGGATTCAGAATCAAAGAGACTTCCATTCCAAACTAGCTCTGATCTTACTTTGTCGGTGGGTGTTGGTAAATCCACTGGCCTCAACTATCTCTAAGCCTTATGGTCCTCATATTGAAAAAGAGAATGGTGGTTGTGGTAGACAGAATAATGCCCCTTGTTGCCCATGCCCCAAACTCAAGAACCAGTGGATGTTAACCTTCCATGGCAAAAGGGACTTTAAAATATGATTCAGGGGCACCTGGGTGGCTCTGTCGGTTAAGCATTCAAGTCTTGATTTCAGCTCAGGTCATGTTCTCCTGGATTGAGACCACATCCGGTCCATGCTAACAACACGAAGCCTGCCTGGGATTTTCTCTCTCTCCCTCTCTCTCTCTCTGCCCCTCTGTCAATTGCTCTCTCATTCTCTCAAAGTAAATAAAGAGAATAAAATATGATTCAGATGAAGGACCTTAAACTGGAGAGATTATCCTGGATTATCCTGAGAAGGGGGTAATCACACAAATCTAGTAAAGTAGAAAAACTTTCCCAACTGTGGTCAGAGAGAGATGTGACAATGGTTAGACGCTACATTGCTGGCTTTTAAAATGAAGAAAGGGGGGCGCCTGGGTGGCTCAGTCGGTTAAGCGGCCAACTTCGGCTCAGGTCATGATCTCGCGGTCCGTGAGTTCGAGCCCTCGCGTCGAGGGCCTGCAGCCTGTTTCAGATTCTGTGTCTCCCTCTCTCTGACCCTCCCCCATTCATGCTCTGTCTCTCTCGGTCTCAAAAATAAATAAACGTTAAAAAAAATTTTTTTTTTTTTAATGAAAAAAGGAAGCCATAAGCTAAGGAATGTAAGAAAGAAGCCTCTGGAAAGCAAAAAAATGGATTCTCTCCTAGGACCTCTGGAAAGGATCAGAGCTCTGCTCACACCTTGATTTTAGCCCAGTGAGATCCATGTCAGACTTCTACCCTACAGAACTGTGAGTTGGTCAATTTGTGATGTTTTAAGCCACGAGTTTCTAGTAATTTGTCACAGCAGCAATAGGAAATTAGTACAGTGCCCTTGCCTATCCTCCTAGATGTGTTACGACAAATAAAGAGATAAGGTATATCCACTGTCAGAACACAAGCACACATTCACCACTAGCTATTATTAAGTTACACTGTGTTGGTTGATAAATACATACTTTTGTAAATTTGAGGATCATTTTTTTAAATTTTTTTAATGTTTATTTATTTTTTAGAGAGAGAGAGAATGCTCATGCACGTGGGGGAGGGGCAGAGAGAGAGGGAGACACAGAATCCAAAGCAGGCTCCAGGCTCTGAGCTGTCAGCACAAAGCCCAACGCAGGGCCCAAACTCATGAAGCACGAGATCATGACCTGAGCCGAAGTTGGACACTTTACCGACTGAGCCACCCAGGCGCCCCACTCTGTGTAGAACTTTCTCTTCTTTGGGGTACCTGGTTAGCTCAGTCGGTTAAGCCTCTGACTTGGGCTCAGGTCATGATCTCACAGTTCGTGAGTTCAAGCCCCACATCAGGCTCTGTGCTAACAGCTCAGAGCCAGGAGCCTGCTTCGGATTCTGTGTCTTCTTCTCTCTGCCCCTCCCATGATCATGCTCTGTCTGTCTGTCTGTCTCTCTCTCTCTCTCTCTCTCTCTCAAAAATAAATAAACATTAAAAAAAATTAAAAAAATAAAAAATAAATAAATAAAAGTTCTTTTTTTTTTAACTTTTTTAATCTTTATTTATTTTTGAGAGGGAGACAGAGTGTGAGCAGGGGAGGGGCAGAGAGAGAGGGAGACACAGAATTCAAAAAAGGCTCCAGGCCTTGAGCTGTCAGCACAGAGCCCGACGTGGGGCCCGAACCCATGAACCATGAGATCATGACCTGAGCCGAAGTTGGATGCTTAACCAACTGAGCCACCCAGGCGCCCCTGAGGATCAGTTTCAAGAGTCACTGAAGACTGAGGCAAAGCTCTACCACACACCAACAATAAGAGGAGGGAAAACACCCACACATACCAAAAAAACAAAAACCAAAACAAACAAGCAAACAAAAAACAAGAAAAGGAAAGGAGAATCCTTGCTAGAACAATTCAACATCACAACATCACAATAACCACACAATGCATTTCTTTGCAGGTGCCCTACATCCTCCCCTCAACTCCTCACACAAAAATGGGGCCGCTTTTAGACTTCATTCCACAGAAAAGAAACCTAGGATTCAGAGAGATTAATATGACCAGAATTTAACTATAAATAAGTACAGAATGAATCTGAGAACTGGAAATAAAATCTATCCAACTTCAAAGATCCTTTTTTTCTCACAAACCTCCGGCCCCTGGAACATATAACATATTGACAGCACACCCACTGGGAAGCTGCAGACTAGAATCATGTATGAGTCTTTGAATAGGATTCTGTTCATTCTTGATTCACCAAAGGTAATAACCCAACTTACCAAATTAACATAATTTTGATACCACTACCTAAAACTGTCTGAACATATCTGAGGGAAAGCAAGATAATTTTAAACCATTCCATGCTGGTGATATCATCTCAGTTTTAATCAGACAAGCTTTTTTAAAAGAATCCAAAGATCTTACAGGTTCTGTCTTCCTACAGGAAAATGGCAGGTGACTTAAGTCAAGTAGCTGTCTACGTGAGGTCTCAAAACCCTCTAAGTTCAGACCCCACACAGCCTCAGAAGCCATTTCACCGCCACAGCCTTTGAATTATCTCTCCTTCTGCCTCTGTTGGTTTCTTTCACATACAGGCTGAACATACCCAGAGGGAGTTGATTGTGATGGGGCTCACTAATGTCCTTTGTATACTCAACATTAATACAACAATACAATAATACACCAAACTATTTGGCTTTGAAATAAAGACTTGTAATTCCTCAGAAAGGCATCACATTTTTAGCCCTGGAGAAAATCCAAAGCATGTGGAAAAATACTAAAACCACAATGAACTTGAAGATGTCTATAAGACTCTCTCTTCACCTATGGAACATGAGTGGCTTCAGTGAGTAAGCCAGACTCCATGGAATCCTTTGGTTTATAGTATCAAAACAAAATCAGCTGGGGACTTGGGTGGCCCACTCGGTTAAGCATCAGACTCTTGATTTCAGATCAGGTCATGACTTGATTTCGGCTCAGGTCATGATCTCACTACTATGAGATAGAACCCTGCATGAGGTCTGCACAGGGCGTGGAGCCTGCTTAAGATTCTCTCTCTCCCTCTCCCTCTGCCCCTCCCTTGCTCTTTCTCTCCTTCCCTCAAAAAAAAAAAAAAAAAATCAGCAAGAAACACAAAAGAGGAAATGCACTTGATTGTGCCTCTGGTGGGGAATTATCCACGTTTCCCACATTTTTCAATATTTTTCCTGACACAGTACTTTGGTGATGATGATGATGATGATGCCCCAAAATAATGAGGTAACACATAACTCTGAACAATGGCAGGGAGGTTTCATCGGCAAATCTGGCTAAAATAATAAATGTAACAGAAACAAAATGCAGTGCAAATGTGAGAGCTATAGCACAATGCAGTAAATTTCTAAAAATTAATAATAAAAATCAAGTGATTAAAGACACATGTATTTTCTAACTGAAGTAATAGTGTTTCAAAATATACAATTCTAAGCTCCCCTATTCCAAAAACGACTTTTCTTTCCTGCAGGTCAACCTGTGAATTTCTATAATTAGGGTGACACATATCAATAATTCCAATTTCCCCACCCCCTTTAACTCAGGCATGTACTTTTTTAAAACATGGTAAAAATAGATCAAGTACTTGGGTTCCTGAATTCCCCTTTATCCATGCCTTTAAAAATGAAACAAATAAACAAAAACCTTCATTTACAGTTGTTTCCCATAAAGCACATTTAAATAACCTATAACACATATATAAAAGAAGAACAGATACTAGCATGAGTATACAGATTAGCACTGTATGTAATCTACACATTAGAAGGTAATCTACTTAGATAAATATTTAATAGTGCTGTTTTAAACAATGTATCACATAGAGGAGGGCAACACATTCCCATTGCTACCTGAACAATCAAGAAGACCAACACCATCACACACCCCTACCTGTCCGCGCTGAAAGGTTACCTGTCCCACAAGAGCTAATAGCATCCTTTAAGAAAGTCACAGATACCTAAAAAGGCACTATGCTTCATCTGGAAATCTCAGTGAAACATTCAGCTATGATACTCCCCAGCTTACATTTCAGAGCTGGGATTTAATTCTGCTGTCCCTCAGGATGATACACTCTATCACCCACTGAGCCTTCAGAGTAATTAGATTCCCAATTTAAGAGTAATGTTCAACTAATAGCCTTGAGTATGTCAACCACAAACCACAATGAAAATATGCAAATACTGTAGCCATAAGCTCGCTGACCCACTTGTCAAATATAATGTAAACACCTCTCCCTCCCATCCCCATCACCAAGTGCCACTGCTCTGTTTGTACCCGTCCATGAAGTTACAACTACATTACACTACTGTTTAAGTGTTAATAAAAAGTAAGATTGCACAGTAAGATAGAAGAAAATAACTCTGAAATTGGTTAATCACATGTAGATAGGTTGATTCCAAACTGGAGGAGGTGGCATTTGTTGTGACTTTATCATGAACACATGCAGCTTTCGCTCAAAGAGATGATGGTGGGTAAAACTGGGAAAGAAGCCATATGAACCTCAGAATTAAATGTAATGATGTAATAACTAATTATTATGTAGACATGAAGGAAAAACTATTAAATCAATTTGTAAACTTTCTCATGACTTAACTTACTTTAATGACATAGAGACAATACTAAATCCTTAGTCATTCTCTGAGCCTTACTTGCTTACTTCATTAAAAGCTCATTTAAATAGAGCTACTGTTTTACTGGTTGAGTAAGCAGAACAATAGTAAAAGAATATATTTGAGCCAATGATGTTTTATAATAGTAGTAATACAAACTATACCAATGAAAACTAACTCACTGCAGGATAATCTCAAGCTCGCCATTGAAAAACTTTAAATGCTATATTCGCAAGATTAATTCCGTGCCTCATCAGCATTTCAAGAATTAAGTATATTTTATCTGATGGAAAAAAAAAAAAAAAAGACTTACAGCTTTGAAAGGAATGCTAAAATGACATGTGCATGCTGAAAGCTAGCCACTTTTCTTCTGGCTAAGCTAAGAATGGCAAAGAGCCAGGGGTCCTTGCCCCACACGGCACCATGAGAAGAAGAGACCTCAAATCCACCCAAACTTCCAGCTCCACAGCTTGAGATTTTAGAGGCAGCTCATCTATTGAGCCTTCCCCACAGTGCCCCTCTCCCAGTCTTCCAACCTATATGGAAAGTAAGATGTGGAAATAAGATTCAACAACAAGGTGTTTTAATCTGTACACAATTTAATGCTTAACTACTAATATGTGTTACATATTGATTCAAAAATAGCTATTCAGGAATAATACTCAGGAACAGCTGCATTAATGAACAGGAAATGACAGACTTCCTCAAGAGTAATGTCTACTATAAATGCCATGATCTGGGATGTGGGGATCTAAATTTTAAAAAATAAAGGTTTTATTAAACAAAGTCAAACATGGAGGAAATGCGGCATAAGGAGACAAGCCAAAACCATACACACATAGCCTTTCAATGTCTTGCTCTGAACTGTAATCAAAAGATACATTACCATAAGCCACAGCACCAATCGTGATGTTATTTGAGCTTTAATGAGAACATGATACGTCCAATCCTGGTCCCACAAAGATGTGCCATTGCCTCCTTCACTCCCAAGTCTATTGTGGGGAATAAGCTTAGGAATTCCCTGAACTTGCACAGATGGGTTAACAAGGCATAAAGAATTAGAAAGCCACAGGATGAACACACCCAAGTTTGGGTAAACAAGATTAGGTAAACAGGGCAAAGGCCCCCAGGTATAGGAATAGGAAATCTCAGGATGAAAACATCTAAGATTAGGTAAACAAGATTTAAGGGCGGAAGCACCTTCCAATTTAGTACAATAGTAGAGAGCTGCTTTCACTAGAAGGAAAGACAAAAAACAGGTAAACAGGGCTATAGACAGGAGCAGGGCAAAGTTGCCCAGAGCTGAGCTAATCAGCAAAAGAAAGGTGCCTTGTTGACCCTGAGGTAGCACACTCGGATCTTTCTTGTCCCCTAGACCAGTTTAGGTAAACAAAGGTGGGACCTCATGTCTGCTGTAAACAACCTTCCACCCAGCACCAGAATTGTGTTTTGTATTGACCCAAAACCCTAACACCACATATCTTCAAAACCCCCTTTCCCCCACGGCCATGAGTTAATGTTCAAGGTTTCATTGTCTCTTTGTGCATGTCCATCATGCTTGTAAGCCTTCTGATCCTAATAAAAACAGAGCAAGGACCCTAATTGGGGCTCTTGTCTCCTCCCGGACATTAGCCTCTCTTGCATTTCAATCCTGCCTCTTCTCTCTTGCTGGACAAGAGAGAACTCCAGACCCAGAGTCTATGACAGTCTATGTCACCATCCTCAACTCCCCCCCAATTCCTGACCCAGACGCCTAATGGATAAGAAGCTGCCGATGTGATTCCTCGGCCCAGAAACACAGCACCATAATTACACTGCGTAGGATCACAGAGTCTTAAAAAGTAAGAGCTTATGCCCTACTCTCTTGTGCATCTGTATTTCTGCCTCCATTTGGTGAGTCCACCAAAGCACGGTTGGGCCCTCTGGTTACGAAGGTGCCTTTTAGTTTTACCTCCTCAGCCAGCCAGGTACATTAAGCCAGGGCCTATTCTGCTGACCTGAAAACCTTGTCTCAATGTGCCCAAACCACTCCCAGCTCCTCCTTCCACCATACAACTAACAAAATACAAATGTTGACATCAGAGAAAAGGAGTAGTCCTGTGGAAGCCTCCAGTTGTTACTGCATTCTCCTAGCAACTCGCACCATACAGCTCTGTGCTGGAGTTTGTACCAGGTACTTTCTGGCACACAGGAGCCATCAGCCAGTCAGTCTTTCATCAAGTAACACCATCTCACAGAACTTACACAATCACATCCTTTCCCTAATCAACCCATCACTGATTCTATTGCTGAACATATGACAAATGACTCATCACTAAAATTTTTTGCCACTCAAATCTTGTGAACTATATATAACACTTCATTATTATTATTATATTATTATTATTATTATTATTTTTGGCAATCAGTAGTGGAAAACTTCCCATCCTAAAATAGAAATTTGAAGGATCACTTCCTCAGTTCTAAATTTTGCAAATCATGTTTAAAATTAAAAGCACAAGAAAAGAAAATTTGGCTGTGGCTCCAGTCAAGTGACGCAGAAAACATCTCAACACAGTTTTCCACCTGGAGAAGGTGCAACAGAGGCAGGTAAGTCATCCTCTCTGGCATTTAAAGACAAGATAATGTTCCTACTCAAATAACCGGCCTTGTTTCCAAGGCAACTTGCCATTTGTATAGGGAACTCATGGGGGGGGGGGGGGGGGTCAGTAATCCCTTACCTGCTGACTTCACAATTTGAAGGAGACCCCCACTGATGTCTCAGCTTCCATCTAAAAGCATCATCAGAAAAAAGTGACTCTAACTGAAGTAAAGGAAGAAAGGAATTCAGATGACTCTATTAAGACTTTGGGGAGCTGGGGATCTAGGGAGAAAAACAGTGCCCTAGGAAAAACAAGCTAGAAGAAATGGGAGTTGCTGTTTAACAGTGATTTATTTTCCAGTGAAGGTGCATAAAATCCCACTACTTCTGTTCCCTCAAAGTTCTGAATGAAAGTTCAGTTTACACTGATACATAATAAGAAGTCACTATTCATTCTGACAACCACAAGCGAATATTAGCAAAAGATCAAAGTTCAATAAATTTGTTTTGTAAAATATAACGTTAATGTTACATTACAAAATGCCTTTCAGTTTAATTTGCATGCAAAAAGGATAAGTGTGATTTTTAAATATCCACCCAGAGGCAGAGATGAAAAACTTCAAACATTTTCTGACTCCTTTTTGCTACACTCATTATTTCAATACCTTCTACAAAGGAGAGATAAAGGTGTCCTTGACATTAGCCTAAATTATCTTCAGTATGCAACACAATGCTGATTAAATTAGGCTCATTTTAATGAGTTGGTTTTAATAAACCAACTGGCAGGTTTATTCAAAAAGTAACTAAATAATGAAATTCTTTATAACAACTCTTCATTAGTATAACCTGTTTCAGCAATTTTTTTTAAGTGAACACAGAATAAATACTAATTGTATGTCAATCCCTTCTCCCTCAGATTTGACAGACAAAAGAAATAGCAAGTTAGACATTTTCCCAATTCACACAGCAGTTTAATACTGAAACTTAATGCAAATCCTTTGAAATCTAGTACCATCTGACAGATGTAGGTAGTCAAGGCCAAAGAGCTTGGAAACCTTCGTTTTTGTGGAAAACCTATTCTGAGGAATGCCAAAGCCTCTGCTTTCCTTTAGCTTACTGCTCACACACAGAAAACGACATCATCCGTGCCCCGGAACAGTGGAAGTGGAGTCCTGTTTAAGCTGTTGTTTGCAGTGCTCTCCACTCGTTTCATTACCATAAGGCTGTGAATTTTGAATTGGCTCCCCAAAATTAATAAGGCTCAGAGAGGTGATTCACCAGTTGTATGATCCTGGGGAGATCCTTTTTTATTTTTATTTTTTTGTTTATTTATTTTGAGAGAGAGAGAGAGAGAGAGCACACACATGAGTGTACATGTGCACATGCTGGTGAGGGGCAGAGAGAAAGAGAGTGAGAGAGAGAGAGAGACAGAGAGAGAGAGAGAGAATCTCAAGGAGGCTCCACCCTGTCAGCACAGAGCCCCACGCAGGGCTCCATCCCACAAACTGTGAGATAATGACCTGAGCCTAAATCAAGAGGGGCATTTAACCAACTGAGCCACCCAGGAGCCCCGACCTTGGGCAGTGTGAACATTCTGGGTCTCAGCACTGATAGGGTTGTTACATACCCTATTTAATTCTGACAAACTGCACAGAACAGTTTGCAAATAGCAAGTACTCAAGAAATGTTACGTATTATTATTATTTGAGAGAGTTTCAAGAGACTGAGGCTATCAACAGAGGAAGATGAAGGGCACTGGGATGAAGTTAAACCACATGAACTGTACCCTGAAAACTGTGGGGCATCCTTACATGCACACCAGTTTAATTTGCATTCATTCTGCAGGTTTCAAGGACTATGAAGAAAGGACGAGAAGGTAAACAAAGCTCCTTGGTCCGACAATGAAGAAGTCATGACGGGTAGACTAACAGAAAGGTGGTGGAGTGACAAGAGAAATAAAAAGTGTAATTATTAAAATGCAGAATTGAGGGGCGACTGGGTGGCTCAGTCCGTTAAGCGTCCGACTTCGGCTCAGATCATAATCTCACAGACTGTGGGTTTGAGCCCCGCATCGGGCTCTGTGCTGACAGCTCAGAGCCTGGAGCCTGCTTCAGATTCTGTGTCTCCCTCTCTCTCTGCCCCTCCCCTGCTTATGCTCTCTGTCTCTCAAAAATAATAAATAAAAACGTTAAAAAAAAATTTTTTTAATGCAGAATTGAGACTTACTTAAAATGATTTGGTACATGCTGGGGCTGGTACTATGAAAGAGGGGATCAATCTGAAATGTTTAGGTTTGTGGCTTGGGTGACTGGACAGAGAGCAAGGACAAGGACAAAGAAGTCTGGGATGAAAAGTGATGCATTCACTTAGAGGTGAAACTATCCTAGCTCCAGTATCCACTTCCCAGAAGACAAATAGAAACGGGAGTCTGTGGTGCCAAGGGGAGTTCTTGGCTAAAAAAATATAAATGGGCAATGCCAGCACGTAGTGGTAGCTGACGCCATGAGTTTAGTTAAGGATCCCAATCTGAACATGGAGCATGTGCAGAAGTCAGGACCAAAGCCTGAATAAAGCTGAGACTGCAGGTTTCTCTTCCCTCCCTCCAATTCCACCTTTGAAGAAATCTGGGAAGACCAAAAAAAAAAAAGAAAGAAAGAAAGAAAAGAAAAAAGAAGTAAACCAAAGGCAACAAGCTTTCATAGAAACTGGGAGGGTAAAAGCATGATGGAGTAGGAACCAGTAGTAGCTAAATATTATCAAGGAGGTATATTAAAATATTCTCAGGAAGGTTAGATCAATGCATATTTTCAACGTGGGACCTAAAGTTATTTCACACCAATACTAAAAATAATTTCAACAATAGGAGATATTTTAAAATAGGAAGAAACTTAAGTTTTAGTCCACTGACGAGGTGAATAGACAATCAAATATTTGTTCAAATAACACTGAGCAGATTAATTCATCTTTACAACAATAAGCTTAACAGATGAAGATTCTGTAACCAGTTCTTGGGTTTCTTGTGAAAGGGTCAATTTCATTAATCTTTTGCTCCTGCCTAAAAGGTGCCCCAATAAACACATGTTGAACTAATATCACTTATTCTATATCTTTTGCAATCCCTCTAAAGAGTGTAGGCATGTTACTACAAGTAGCTAGTGTATTACAAGCCCTCTGGGCATCATCACCTAACCTCACACTTTTGCTTATATCCAGAAAATCAAGCTCTTTTCACAGCCTACAAAAAGAGAGAGAGATTGTGGCTTGTACATTAGTTCAAGGAATACCAATTCCCCATGCCAGAGTCCTCCTACTTTTCAATCCTCTATGATCCAGATGTAATTGTTCTGTGAAGCCAAATGTATGTTTGAAAGAGGCTGAGCCTAGAATTTCAGGAAACAGTAGATTAATGCAAAATAAGAGCCAACTCCTGTTGTTATAACCCCTGACCCCTCTGGTCTCTGGTTTCTACCTGTCTTATGGTACCATTTCTGATAAAGAACTTTGCACCTGCTTAGAAGGCTACCATTCATCACCTGTTTCATTTACACTTATTCTTTCACACCCTGTTGCCTAGTATGTGCCAAGAATTGTGTGACACACAAAGCCATGAACCTTCTCCACAGAAAAAAATGCATAGAGGCACCGAAGTCTGGATATAGTTTCAGCAGATTCACAAACCCCTGCTTTAAGATAATAAAAGAGACTATTAAAAACATATTTTCTGATATTCAATTAAATAGCAACACACATTTCTTAAATTCTATTACATCACTCTGACACCACAAAGTTACATATTAGCAGAGTATAAATCTCTTCTAAATATTCTCAAATTCTCTTTATTTTTACCTTGCAGTATTCCAGTTTGTTTTTCTGCTCTGTCTTCCCATTTTGCTACATAAGTGTTCAAAGTTAAAACCTAGAAACAAGGAATCCCTTTACATCGATTAGAAGAAAAATAAGAGTCATAACACAAAATCCCTGGGTATTAAAAAATGTGATTATGATAATAGCAGCAGCAATAGCAATGGAGTGATATTAATGGCAGTAGCTACCATTTGTTACCACTACTGTGTTTAGACCTATTACCCATTATTTTATTTAATCCTCAAAATACACACAGTACTACTATCATATCCACTTAATACCCAGGGAAACTGGAAACCCACAGGGTTAAGTTCTACCACCACTTCTAATGGTAGAACTGCCCAAGTGTACTTGAAGCCAATGGCTTTACCTGGAATCACTACATGACACTGTCCACCATACAACTTCCACCATGGCCAAGAACCAGAGGGCCCAAGGATGGCCACATCAAGGAAAAGGAGAGCCACAAGTCTTCATGTAAAGGGAGACCTAAAAGATAAGTGCCAAGAGACACAATCTGTGTGTCACTTTTCGCATAAACTCAGCCTTCCCTAAACATTTACATCTAACAGAATAACAAAATAGCCATCTGCAATGCTACCTTTCAGTACAAATGCTCAGCTTCAGAAGGTACTCAGCAGGCTGCCATGAGATGGTAAACACCCCAATTTCCATGAGGAACTGCATTACAATTTCAACCACACCACACAAGTTAGCTTTTAGGAGATGATCTTAGACAGCAACAACTGCCAGTGTTAGGAGGTGTCGAAATACACAAGGGAACGCTGAGAGCCTACAGAAAGAAGTCAGTGCAGGTGAACTGGCATAAAAGAGCTGAGGGACAGAACAAGGTGCAGCCCTCAAGGACAAGTGGGCTTTTTCAAATGAAGGGTGGCAGAAGAAAGCTAAGATGACAGTATCTGAAGTCTGCAAGATGTTGGCTCAAATCAAAGCTCTACCACTAACTAGCTGGGTGGCACCGGGCCAGTTACCTCTCTACGCCTCAGTTTCTCTTCACCCAGAAAATGGAGGTGATAGTGATGCCAACTTTTGTGAAGCTGTGATAAAACTCGTGAGGCTCTTATGAGCATACCTGACTGAGCCTGTAGGTGTAAATGCTGAGCAAGAGAACAGGCCCAAAGCCAGTGAGCACAAGAGCCAGTGGTGGCTGATGTTACCGTCTTCATTGGAAGCCTCATGTTCTGTTTATTCTGAAGACTAAGTGTATTACTGGGCAGACTAAGTGTATTACAGAGCTTAAAATAATATTAAGTTCAGCAAAAATACCACTTAGCAATTTAGAAAAACTCTATGTGACTAACTAGCTGCTTTAAATACATTCCTACATTTCTTCTCCGTAGGTCTTGGAGAAGTCTAACGGTATGAGAAGAAACAGGTAAAGATGGGTAAGATTACAGCTTGTAACACAGAAACAAGACACAAAAAGTGCTAAGGGCTGGGAACTGGACCAAGGGGCTTATCAGAGAATGCTATCTCTGTGCACGCCAAACCCAGAGCCTGTGGGACACAGAGCACTAGCTACTTCCTGTAACAGGGCTACAGAAAAGGCTCTGAGACAGGCCATGCAATGGAAGGAGTTTCTTCCGGTGTCTTATGTGACTAAGGACAGCAACAGATATTAAAAAGGAGCAGTGTTAAAGAAAAACAATTTTAAAAACTAATATCCAATTTGTGGTATCCTGAAAATATATTTAGGTTTTAAAAAGCCAAATCTGAGCACACTTAACTCAAAATGCTCAATAGTTTGTTGGTATTGGCACAAAAACACTTTTCATTCACAGATACTAAACCTGCTGGGCAATTACCCTAACCAGTTTTAGGTACACGAATTACATCAGTGTTTTGTTGGTGTTTAAAAACAATATGACAGTGAAAGTATAGGGCATTCTGTAGACAAAAGGACAATGAAATGTTCCAAAAATACTCCATCCCAGGTTCTTCAAAACGAATTCACTATGGTGCCAGTTACACCATTCAGTTCAATCCCCAAGTTAAAACCTACATTTCCATAAATTGGAGCCAATAAATAGATCGTCAGCATAGCATAAAAACATTTAAAATATTCAGGGAGTTTTCACTGCTCTCCTCAAATACAGAAGTATATATTAAAAAGTATTTAAATCACTGAGTGTTATGTCTTCAAATCTACAGAGACTCAAAAATTTACAAAACAAGAAAATCTGGAGAAAAGCTAAGGCTACATTAATAATCACCCCCACAATCTAGGGAAGGAGTAATGGAGTGGAACAGTACTTCTTCTCTATACCAATATGTCTCAAATACCATCAACCTACGAAGCAGTCATGAGGAATAAGGACTTAGCTCATTAGATCATTAAGCATTCAATATTCTAAAGATATTATTAGAAAAACTATTGTGAGACATTATAAGGAAATATAGCACGGATCCATTATTTCCCGTTGATCATCACATTTCCTTGTTTAAGGTCCTGAAAAGCTCCCATAATCTTTTAGAAGAGTGTCTGCACCAGAATACCAACCACCACTGGGGAATCCTAAATTCCAGATTCCACTGTTCATGACTGAACCTCTGCAGTGACACTCTGGTACCTCTGGGAGGGCACCGTGGTCTCAGAACATCACCCTGCTCTCCTCTGAGGAAGTCAATATAGTCAATACCTTGGACAGGAGACAGTAGATTTAAAACATAATATGAATAACCAAAGGAATGAAAGAAAATGTAAAAAGTAATAACAGTACCAGAAGAGCTACCATAGGAAACTGTAAGCCAAGACAAGACGACACTGGGTATTCACAGACTGGAGAGCAGACCAATCTAGACTGTGAGCACTGTAGGGTCCACATTCCTCATCAATAGTTTTATCTCTGAAATCATAGAACATGCTGAAAAAGTCTTAATGACCCATACGCTAGAAACTGCTCAAACAATAAAAATCACTCTCACACAAAAGACACCCCACAGACCACATACTACTGAAGAGGCATAAGAGCAAATACACAAGAGGCTATTGCTGAGACATTTAAAAACAGGTCTTACATTTCTACACACTAACCTAAAAGAGAGGGAAATAGAGGCTCAAAAACTGGTCAAATTAGTGTTTATTTTAAAACACAAATCTGATTAGACAATTAACAACAAAGTTGCCAGAAATAAAAACAGACTTCAAGTAAACAAATCATTAATAGGCTGTTGTTTTTTCTATGGAAAAAGAACATTATATATAAAATGCCATCACCTAAAAACTGACCTGATTCAGTCCTGTCAGACAGTGAAACACACTTAGGCAAGTGGTAATTTATGAGGGGAAAAAAGTCACTTCACAAACTGTGACGTGTTTCCAAGTGTAATAAATGAACAAAATGGAATATTGCACAAGATTGAAATCTTTAATACTATTCATGCAGAAAGGCTGAAATTAACTTCTATATAATATTGTTAAAGTATAAGTTAAATTCACTCAGTAGTTTCCCCTCATAAAAAGGTAATATTAATGGAAAAATCCCTGAAATTAGTGATTCAGAGCTCCTGGTGTCAAATATTCCCAGTGGAACCTTAAAAACTGGTAGAGAGTCAGGAAATCTGTGTGTCCAGCATGTGCGTGCACTCTGGGAAGACTGGCTCAATGCCTCCCGTTCCCTAAATGGCTTCATTTCCGGATGCTAGCACTAGCTGAAGTCCCTCAGATATATGCTCACTGATAAAAAAAAAAAAAAAGACACAAGATGCAAGAGGTGCGCAAAGAAATGGGTGATGACTGACTGATAAGAGTACACGTGAAGTACTGGAAAGAAAAGAAGCTTTGCAAAGACACAAACATCAATATCCAAAGTCCTGTGTGGACATGCATTTCTACTGCTGGAAATCGCTATTCAGAGGTAGCTGTCAGTTTCATTCCATTTCCTGGGGTATGAGCTCATAGGGCTGGACTTGAAAACTTGTGGCCTCTGTACCATCATTGCATGGCAGGCTACAGCAAGCACAGAGTAAAAAGAGCAGCAATAGAAGGCTGTGCAGAAAAGGGAAGAATCAGGATCTGCTGGGATGAAACACCGGGAGAGGTGGGGCCAAAAAGCTGGGTGGGAAGAAGGAAGCACAGGATGAGTCTGTAAGGGGGGAGGGAGTCACAAGGCAAGAGGCTTCTGGAAAGAAGAGCCACCACACAAATGCAGGAGCCATGTGACTCTCCTGTAGGGCAGTCATGATCCCAGTAGGATAACATGCTGAGTTTATTCTCTTTCATATGGAGAAAGCAAACACACAGGCTCTTGCAGACATGAAGTAACAAATCTTGATTTGCAAACAAGTAATACAGCCTCACAATGCCTTTTCCACAATTCCAAAATCAAATGGCTCCAGAAACAAACCTTTTCTTCATAAGTTAGTAAGAAAGTACATTTGCCGGCAAAAGCTAACCTGAACTGATGTAAAATTGTGAATAGTAAATAGGTGAATACTCACATGTCTAAATCAGATTCTAAAATCAGAAAAAACTCTGGATTCTAATGCCTCGCCATAGGGATTTCAGGCAAGGTATTGTGGTACTCTCAGTGCTGTGCTGGAGTGGTTCTGGCTCTCAAGAACTGATTGTTAAGTTTTCAGGACTTCTGTGAGTACACTGCCAGCAGAGTCATTATTAAAAATTAAATTGTACAAATTTACAATGAAATGAACTAAATTAAAGTAAAATGTAGCAAATACTTAAGACTCATCATCACTTCTTAATTACTCTCTTTTACCTCATGTATGGTCTAAAAGTTATTTATGTCCACTGCTTCTGTACAGGAGAAACACTCTAGAATGGTATATGACTGTGTTTCCCAGCTCCACACTCAGTGACATCACACTGGCTTCCTGAACTAGGCCATGGCAGAGTACTTACATCACAGAAATTGGCAAACACTACATTAACAGTGGGTTGTTAAGCATTTGCAAATCCACCAGTGCTGGAGGCTCTCTTGAAACTATGAAGACAAAGATGAATTCATGACTACCTTGAGAATCTTACATTTAGAAATGTATAATAGATCAATAGAGGCCAAAATTTGGAAGCCAGAGTCCAGGAAGCAGAAGTTTTAAGAACCACAGCACCCCCTCCCTGCTGTTTGGTTTGCCATTAGGTGACAAGCCCTATAGGCAGGCTTCTTCATGCTGGTCTTCTACCCCAGTCCCAGTGCATTAAATTAGAAGTTAAGCTCCCAACCTCTAGCATGCACTCAAGCAGGGATTGTTGTCCATTTTATTCAATGCTACATCCCAAGGGCCTAGCCCAGTGCCTTGTACACAGTAGGTACAGAGTAAATATTTACAGAAGGAAGGAAGGAATTTTCCAAAGCACCATGTGGTTCAAGACGCACTGTATTTCAGTCCCATAAGGTAAGAGAAATTGCCAGTCAAAGAGACCATCTGTTAAACCTCTTCTAGTATGAGAATTCACTTGGGGGGGGGGGGGGGGGTAGGAGGTGGGGGTAGGTAAGGAGGATGAGTACTCCATTATATTCATAAAGACAGAAGTATATAATATTTCCTTTACTTTCTGGTTTAAATAAGTTTTTGATTGAGTCTGAAATTTATTATTTGCAATATTATTTCTATGAAAAAATAACAACGTTCCAAATAGTTTATTTTAAAATGAAGTGTTAGAACACAAACCCATTCCTAAGTTGGAGACATCAACCCTGTATTTACAGTCACCATAGCAACTTTTTCATCAAGCTCTCAGAGTCTTAATCTTACATAGAGGTAAAATCTTAAAAAAAAAAAAAAAAAAAAACACAAAACAAGACACCAAAAAACCAAAAACACTACCATTCAAAACAATTAAATAATCAAAAAATCCATAAATACATATTCAAAATAATATAGAAAATGCAGAAGCTGATTTTCAGAAGATAATATTTCTTTTCAATCTTAACACATTATTTATAAGGCACTTGGAAGATTTCATATTTATTGCAAAAGAAACCTTCATCCTGCACATAACTGCAGTATAATTGATATTTCACACATGGTATTTGCATAAGAAATACAAATGCAAAGAGAAGGGAAGGATTTCCAACACTTAAGCACCTAACATTATAAGTGCTTCCTGGACAGAAATGAAAATTTAAATCTCTCGAATCTGTAGTATGAGACTCAGAAAGACTTCCACCCCAAGATCCAAGCTATATTCCTAAAGGATAACAAAATTGTCTTGTTCTCTGAATCCTCTTCAGATGAATTCTAAAATTACAGGAAACTTTCAATTTGAGCCTTATACAAACAGCTATAACCCAAGTTGGCACAACCCTGTCATGCAGTCAGCATAACGTTTGTCTCCTGAACAAAGGCGGCCATAAGTTTAGACCACACCACTGAGGATCTGTGTTGCGTGTCAGCTGCCACATAACTGGGACGAGGGCCAGTAAGCAGTTCTGGTGCCTCGACCCCAGCTATTTTTCAGAATCATCGCTACATATAACATGCAGTGGAAGCCTGTCTAAACAACCTCAACCTTAGTGTGCCTCACTTTAAGAAAACCCACATAAATGAAAACAGCAAATCTTTATCCCACCTATAGTTTTAAGTGACTACTAAGTGCCATAGGGACATAATCCACCCAGAAAAATGTCTTTACTATGTTTTTAAAACAAAATGGTATAGGGGTGCCTGGGTGGCTCAGTTGGTTAAGCATCCAACTTTGGCTCAGATCATGACCTCATGGTTTGTGAGTTCAAGCCCCACATCAGGCTCTGTGCTGACAGCTCAGAGCCTGGAGCCTGCTTCAGATTCTGTCTGTCTGTCTGTCTGTCTCTCTCTCTCTCTGCCCCTCCCCTGCTTGCAGTCCGTCTTGAAAATAAACATTAAAAAAAATTGTTTCTTAAATCTTACAACATAAGATGATAAGTGAGGAGGGGAAGACCAGGAAGAAAAAAATAAAGAAGGAAAAAGACCAAACCAGGAAAACACGAGCAGAAACTGCTATTCACCATGCATGCTTTTCAAACCACAAAGCAACACGGAGTTTTCTTATTGGATGCTGCTAAGCGTGCCACCTGCAAACTGTTCGCAGACAGAGGCCTTAACAGGAAACGTCAGACTGGTGAAGGACAGGGCACAGACAAGCTGCTATTTGCTTTTCACACTGCTGAGGAAGAGAGACCACACAATACAACAACAAACTGTAAAGTTCTAAGTTAAGGATTTTGTTAAAAAAATTTTTTTAAATCACAGGTTGATAAATGTTAGTCATTATATTTAAGAGAATCGTAATTACATTCAAACCAAAAGTTGCTTGCTGTCACTAATGAGATCTCAGAGCGTGCGAATTATTTCAGAAGCAGCGGCTAGTATCCTAGGATGCATTTTTTTTCATCATGTGCATTAAGCAGAAATTTTATCAGAAGGCCAATTAATAGTCAATGTAATAGCTTTGTGGAAGGAGTACTAAATTAAGTGTGTCAACACCATGTATTTGGTGCCTGCCCCTGTCTCACACTCATCAAGAAAATTACATGAGTGACGCTCCATTCCCAGAGATGATTCTCAGATCACTGGCAACTCACAACAATACTGGGTTGACAATTCCAGTTGTTTTAAACATCTGGTAGAAATAATGCCATTAAAAGCTTAGTTCCTGCAGATCTTTCATGAGTAAGCTAACACAGAAATTAACTAAAACTCTCAGCCTAACATTATTTAAAATTATGTATTTTAAAATTCCAAAAATATACATACATATATAATATTCTGAAAACAAATCCATTCTCAAATGAACTTGATCCATTATAAACACATACAGAGAGTCCACATCAAAGGAAAACAACTTTTATTAAGTAGCTTTCATTAAAATTAAGCCAATATTATATGCATATACTAAAATGTTATCAAACTCCTCAAAAATCTAGATCACTCTAGCCCTAAAATAACTAGTTAATTCCAGCATTAAATTTCTGTAATAATCCAAAGCAAATAAAATTTGACTAGAGAAATGGGACTAGGTGATAATAAGTTTTTCCCAGAAATGATCTAAATGTTGTCCATGCAGGTGGTTAAAAAGAAAGGGTTATATAAATTTCCTGGTTCCAAATAACACCTGCCCTTATAGTATCCTAACCCAGAGGTTCTCAAAGTGTGGTCCCTACCGCTAGCATCATCTCCTGGGAATTTGTTAGAAATACAAATATTCAGGCACCTCCTCAAACCTAAGATGTCAGAAACTCTGGGGCTGAGGCCTAGAAATCTGTGTTCCTGCAAACTTTCCAGGCAATTCTAACACAAACTCAGGTTTGAGAAACACTGCCCTAACATCCTAGAGACAGTAAGATGAGACCAAAGGACGAGAGCAGAGACTAACTGGAGTGTTTAATAACACATATTGTACTAAGCAACACCCATGATTTAGCTTATTTACTCTTATAATAATTTTATGATATAAAATTATTCTCACTTACAGTGGAACAACACTGGCTTGCTGACATTAAGTAACTAAACCAAAACTCTGAGAGGCAACGTAAAGCCAAAGTTTACTGTTAATCACTAATATTTGCCCATAGGCAAGGAGTATTTCTCTCCCTCTCTGCCCTCAGACTAGTGAGTTCACCCACTCAATAAATTACGTAAGATTTTAGGAAATGAATAGGTTCTGTTCATTTCAGTCTTCTATCACATGTGCTTCAAAACCACACATGTGTTGATGCCATTCCACTCCTCAAAAACTAGGCAGGGCATTCACTTCAGATGGCCATTTGGTTTCTCTTTTATCAGTTCAAATTTGTATTTAATGGCTTCACTAAAGAATAACTTACACATAGCCCACCTCACCATCCTTGCAATTTGATCACTTCTTCCTGAATCCAGGCAAAGGGTCCATAGCTGGTCCATCCCTAAGCAAAACCAATTTCCCCCATCTAAAGGGACTAGTCGGGGAGACAGAACATAACAGGCACTCTGGGAGTACAGCCTCTACCCCACACCCTCTCAGACCTCTGGGAATGAGCAATGTGAAGGCCCAAACACCACTGCTGGCACTTGTCGACACAGAAAAACACACGGACAAGACATCAGTAAGGATCTATCCACATGGATGTTAAAAGGAAAAATATTTATAATGGGTCTATTAGAAAGCTGGCAAAATACTCTTAACTGTATACAGTAGGAGACATGTTAAATCACTGTACATCCACTGCATTTAAAACCTATATAACTATTAAAATACATATCAATAGGCATGGAAAGAAAACCAAACAGTATACACCAGAATATTAACATATTCTATTAAATATTTAATATTGCAGAATTACAGGGATATATTTTCTATTTTATGCTCTTTTGTTTTTCACCTCCTTACAATATTAGCGAGTTTGTAATGCAGAAATATATGATACATTTAAATTAGAAATTAATACAATATATATACGTTCTGTCTTTTTAGAAGCTAGAAAATTATCAGCATATATGTTAATATTAAAGTAATAATGAAAAGCAATCTTAAAGTTTGAAGTTAACAATTTATATTAACAGCCAAAATGTGGCACGTTTTAATGAAACTCACTATTACAAAACTCTGAATATATTAGATGAATACATTTTTGTACAAAGAGGAAAATTAAATACTTTGCAGATTATAGCAATTACCAATAGCCATCTCATCAACAAGTTTCAGGGTTCCACTGGGAATAAATACATAGCTTTTATTTTCACTAGAATTAACTGAGCTGCTTTCCTCTTCTTTCATATTGTTTTAGATATTTAATTTATTCTTGCTGTTCAACATAATGAATGAATAATACATTAGAATTCAAGACCATCCTAGAAGGACCCCTGACAGCCAGATAAAACATGGTTATTACTGTCAGAACACAAATGAAATAATCTGAAAAGACAAAGAATTATTAGCCCACTGTCTAGTTTTCAAACACACAAAAGAAACAGTTTTTTTTTATTTTAAACTTACTCTAAAAAGTTATTTTAACTCAATTTAGTTATTCAATATTTGATAAATTTCCTAGTCTAGAATGGCTAATGAAACTTTGAAACCGTCATGCAAATTTACGCAATAGGTGACATTATTGAACAGTTCATCAAAAAGTTAGGGGGATATTCCCATTGTCCACCCATTCAATTCAATGAACATAAGCAATTTCTAGTAATTTACAACAGGAAATATATTTAGAAACAAGACTACTTAATCTGCTTAGTTTCTGTATTTTCATACAACCATTTAAAAATAGAACAGTGGGGATTTCAAAGTCAGAGATACACAGCATTTTTTACCATACATTTTAAGCATAAACAACATAAATAATCTGCCAGAATCACACCACATCATTTTCCCCCTTGGGAAGATTATAAATGTTACACATACCATATGTATTAAATAATTATGACTGGAGATAATCACAGCACACATAAAACGTATGCATCACTGCCAAGAATTTGTCTAGAGATTTATTACATTGAGACATACAGCTTTTAAACTCTGTAAGGAAATCACATGTTTAGCTCTTAATATCCCACAGAAATGATAACCAAGATTGGGGGAGGGGACAGTACGCACTTGGGTGAGTCTGCAATCACACGGGTATGACTGAGAACTTTCTTCTTACAGCATAATCTGACATCTGTTGCTCAAGTGGAGGCTCAAATTAATGACGAGAAAAAAAAACACAGTGTGCAGAGGAAAAAACATATTGCAGGCAATGACTATGCTTAAAAATGGCTAATTAACCAGTAAATTTTGACCATCAGTTCTAGTAACTACTGAAAAATTACCCTACATTAAATAAAAAATTTCCCATGACTTCATAAATGTTGTACTTCTATGGGTTCTAAAGCTAATGACATGGTGACAGACAAGTTATAGAAAAGGGTTGCCGTCCTCAGGCAACTCAATTTCTATTGATCAAGCACACAGTCCTTCCATTTGATGTTTAGGTTATATCAGGTAACCAGCCTATAGTTTAAAAACTTATTTGAAAAAGCAGTAACATTTATGAACCTTCGATACTCAATGTTTGTAAGTCAAAACTCTAACTCTATTTTTATAACTCATTTCCTACAGAAGTCTGTCCTCTATTTAAAGTAGCATGAAATTCATTACAAAGATAGAACGATAAGTGATGGGATGAGTTTTGTTGGTGGTGGTGTTGTTGTGTTAAGGTGGTTTTCTGCATTACGTCGAAAGCTAGCCAAACCTTGAAATCCACTGATGCAATTTTGCCTTTTCATTACATTGGCTGCTATTTTAGCAACAAAATATTTATACCTCCTAAAATACATTGAACTTCAGCACTTGTTAGAGTTGTATTTAGAAGGTTTTATTATTTTTTTGTAATTGTCATCCTAGTATCCTCAAACAGGAATACATTTCATTGAAATACTATAGACAGAAATTTTATTTAAAAAGGTGAAATCACGGGGCACCTGGGTGGCTCAGTTGGTTGGGCGTCCAACTTTGGCTCAGGTCATGATTTCACGGTTCATGAGTTTGAGTCCCACGTAGGGCTCTTTGCCTGGAGCCTGCTTCGGATTTTGCGCCCCCCCCACCTCTCAAAAATAAATAAACATTAAAAAAATTTTTTTTAAGTGAAATCACTATGCATTCATCTTTTGATGGATGATGTTCTTTCACTCACTCCTTCTATTGGAAAGGTAGCCTGCAGTACTCTGACCTCTCTAGAAGAAGGTTCTAGTGACAAAGACTAGACAGAACAAGTATCTGAGCCAGTCAACACTTCTGCTTCCTCTGGGTGACCATGCCCAGACAGTTCAACAAGTAGATACCATCTCACAAAGAAGAGTGCACTCTGTCAACAAAAATCACGCTATCTTCAATCAATGTTGCCAAGGATCTAGTAATAAGGCAAGAATTTTTGCTGGACCCTCTCACAGTTAAGCCAACTTAGTGAAAAGAAAATCCCACAAGCTCTGTGAAATCAGCCATGGTTCATTTGTTGATTCCTTAAAAAGGCAGTTGAAGTACCTGTCTGTGCTATGGCTGGATGCACTGACATACACTGAGGAAGACACAGTCCCTGTGTGTCACCATATAATATGCAGATCATTGCAGAGACTCTCTGTCTCTAATGTGTTGGAACTTATACCACATATAGAAACTGAATCTTTCCCTTACATTATGGTGAAACATAAAAAATCTCAAGGAAATCATGTCCACAGAGGCTTAAAGAAAAAAAATGTCCCTCCTCAGGGCTTATATATTTTAAAATCACTCCGTATTTGGAGATAATTAGCATTTTTTTCCAATGCAGAAAAAAAGAAATCTTTGTTGTGTTCTTTTAACTATAATTATTTAAAAATAAAACGGCAGGAGTACGAAAAATTAAATTTTTTCACCTCAAAAACAGAATGTTTTTCATCAAATAATCCATTCATTTGTACCTAGTCACTACTCTTACAATGTTTCTGGACAACTGCAATCTAAAACATCATAAGGACAATGTATTGTATTACATAGGCCCTTCACTTTAGAACAAGAGCTCTACTCATGTATGTCAACTTAATGCCATGAGTACTAGAGAGATTCTCTCACCATTATTGAGCCCTCCAGAGCCCCAGCTATAAAAATATGTTAGAATTGAATATCTTCTTCAAAATGCATGCAAAAAAGACTGGCCCTAAATCAACTGAAGATATATTAAAAAAAAAAAAGTCCCATATAAATTATGTTAACACACATTGAAATTTCATAGCCCAGTATTTATAGCCAAGCCAAATCACAGAAATTTGCATAAATAGACCTCAAATGAGGGTGAGAAATGTTCACATTCTGATGTACACAGCTGACCAGTTTGGTTTCTCTGGGAAGCAAGGTAGGATGACATGGCCACCAACAACAACAGCCGACCCTGGGAACTGTTTTTAACTAACTTAGCAACCACACAATCAAAATATCTTAAAAGTGACACATATCCTACACAAATAACAGTTTTCTAATCCACTGAGTACATTCACTTACTCAAATATACACAGGTAACAGAATCTAACAGTTTGCTTTAGTATGAAAGAGGCCGGGACTTCTGCCCCTACATCTAGCTCTAGGCTTAAGGTATATCAAGAGAGCTGAGAAATTTGAACCAGTTACATCTACACACTAAAAATACTAGGGGCGCCATTTTAAGCAAAATACTAGGGGCACCAGGGTGGCTCAGTCGGTTAAGCATGTGACTCTTGATTTAGGCTCAGGCCATGATCTCATGGTTTTGTGAATTCAAGCCCCATGTCGGGCTCTGCACAGCTGGCAGTGTGGAGCCTGCTTGGGATTCTCTCCCTCTGCCCCTCCCACACTCATGCTGAGTCTGCCTCTCTTAAGCAAGGAAGGGAGGGAGGGAGGGAGGGAAATATTAAGGAGGAGTACTAGAAGTAAGGCCCAGTGAAGTGTAAGTCCCCAGCCACCCAGCTCTGGACCAAGACCCAGACACCAAGCAAGGATCAGTCAAGGCAGGAGGAGCCATAACAGTTCAGGTGGGCACAGAAACTTCTCCACAAATAAGCAAATATTATAGCTTTGGTTTTGGTCACATAAGGATGATAGGCATCAGAAACATCAGCCATAAATGGGGAGAGAGGCCAAACCAGTCTGTTCCTAAAGGCCTTTCCAAGGCAAAGGAAGGACACCACAGGCAGAAGGAACTGTGACTTCACCAGGATTGTTTGATGCATTTGGGAGAGACAAAAATCTCTTAGAACAGCAGAGCAGCAATGTTATTTTAATGTCACCCCAAACTTTGCTCTTTTTTTCTTTTCTTTGGCCGTGCTACAAAAAAGAACTGCTCATTGAGACCTGAGGTAAGAGAAAGACACCATATAACTGTGCATATTCAAAATTGTGTCTTGGGCAACAGTGTCTCTAAAAACACCTATAATCACACTTTGGACTCAGTGCTTCACAAAATAAATTAAAAAAAATTCTCAAGCAAATTATCATTTAAATCTTAGTATTCAGGAATCAAATATTACATTGAACTGACTTTAAGCTTTAAGGAGCTTTAGGAAATGGACTGAGAAAGCACTTAAAATGTCAAGATAACTATCATTAGAATAAAACAGTAAAACCTGCTGAAACTTTATATCAATGATCCCTTGAAAGGACTCTTTGCCCTCAGATAAAGCAGCAAACACTCAAACATGCTATAAAACAACGCTACATGATACAACGAAACAAATGCACTATGTGACTGTTCTTTAAAACAGACTGACGTACACGCTGGGTGATATTCTGGTGAGAACTGAAGACAAGGGTGGGAAATCATGATGAATCAACCTTTCAGCTCTTATCTGCAGCCAGGTTCAGAGCCGGGAAATGACAAACCACATGCTGCACTGGTTGCCAACAGGGTTCCTGGGTTCAAGCCACCAAAGGGGCATATGGACGGGAAGCTCCCAGGTCTCCTCTCCAGTCCACTGAATCCGAGTTCCCAGAGTGGGACTCCAAAGGAGCCATACAAAAAAATGGCCTGGGGCCGTGATTCCCAGACAGGTTTTACAGTCGGAGAAAATAAGGCCTTTGAAGGTCTTTGAACAACAACAGAATAATTGCAAAAAATGGTATATTGAATAAATGAGCAGTCTCCGATGAACTACAAAGAGGTAAAGAAAGATAAACGGGTGAATGTAAAGGAGGTCTGGCTCAGTGGAACACGCTCAATGTGCCCAATGCATGTTTTCTATGGAACATTCTAATGACAGCAAATTACCATGAAAGAAAATTTGGGAAGAAAAAAAAGCACAGAACAATAAGCAAGAGACAGAAAAGCTTATATTAATCAAGTATCTGCGTTTTGGAAGAGAAGTCTTGTTTTTGTTTTTGTTTTTTGTTAACCCCACTGGACCAAATGAACTGTAGCACATAAACAGGCAATGTTTTGTTCCAAAGAGGAGTAAGACCCTCACCATAACATTTACAATACTACAAAAGACTATCAAATTCTGGAAGGCAGACCCAGTGGCTGGCATCCTGAGGCTCTGGTGAGGTAAATACTAAAACTGCCTACACTGTTTTATGTATTTTACTGCGAGACTATTGATGCATTTAATGCACAAATGCCAGCCATTCCAGGCCAAGATACAGAAACTTCGTGTGGATGTGCTTTACGGTAATGTTGATTCCAACATTTACCAACCGTCAGCTATTCTAGTGCCAATTAGCACCTTAAAAATCATGTGTAAATATTTGAAAAACATGTTAGCAATTAAAGGGAGGAAATATTCCACATTAAAATCAGGAAGAGGTTTTAGGTTAAATACTAAAAGGTAACTGCATTCTCAGAAAACCCAAGTTTCGCAACACAACACAAAATGCTATGAGCACTCTCAACCAAAAATACAACATGTAGATCCTATTTAAAACTCAGTAAATGCCAATTATTATTTACTGCTTCCAAAGCTAATAGGTCCTCTAATTGAACATAAGAGGTTTTAAACTTTGTGCGTCATTAACTTATACTCCATGTTAGTAATAAAGTGTTAACAAATGCTCTCAGTGAACTAAGAATGTGAACAATTCTGAATAAATACAGCCTAGGATCTTTCCTTCCCCTAACTTTTTGCCTTTTCTAAACAATAGGAAAAGGTAGAGTGTCCAGTTTGACTTAAATTCAAGCTTCTAAAAAGAAGAACATAAATCTCTCATAATGTAAAGACTTCACATTTTAAGCAGAATACTAACAGTTCAAAAAGAATCTTAATATAAACTGAAAGAAACTTAATATACCAAGTTACAGTTAAAGCCAATGACAATAGCTCTTCATTAGGAATCAGAATCTCACACTATTAGGGCCATCTTTTAAATTATTGAGACTTAAAACTGGAACAGAGGCTATTAATAGCAGGAATTGATATATTCTTATTAAAGCCACACCAACTGTTCAGAATGAGAAAATTAAGCAAAAGCATTCATTCATGGGGAAAGTCTAGGAAACTAATAGTAAGATACTTAGATGGCACTGAGTAAAGGATTTGACAATGTATTAATTGACAGAAAATGGATAGTCTTTTGAGAACAGTTACTGGAACATTACCTTTCAAGACATGGACGATGTGGTCCCAATCCGTTCAAACAGAACAGTGCCACTGTTCTATTTAAAGAAAATATTGTGAAGTTTTAGTTCTATTTTAAAATTCAATTAGAAAACAAAACCTTGTACTTTGCATGTATGGGAAAATGATCTCCCAGGAAAATTTTAAATCAGAAATAACTAAGAAACAAAGAAAACTTTAGGATCACAGAATAAGAAATACTTCAATTTTTGCTTTAACTATTAGAAAGCCTTGAACAGGGGAGCCTGGGTGGCTCAGTCGGTTGAGCATCTGACTTCTGCTCAGGTCATGATCTCACGGTTCATGACTTGAGCCCCATGTCAGGCTCTGTGCTGACAGTTCGGAGCCTGGAGCCTGCTTCGAATTCTATGTCTCCCTCTCTCTCTTCCCATCCCTTGCTTGCACTCGGTCTCTATCTCTCTCAAAAATAAATAAACATTAAAAAAAATTTTTTTTAAAGAAAGCCTTGAACAAAGGAAGTGAATTACGTAACCTCCATGCCTGAATGTGTATCTTACTATCCTTACTTTTCCTAATGCTCTTAATATGTTTTAGTCTTTTGTAATCATAAGGCATCTTTATAAGGCCAATTCATCCAAGTTCAGGTGCCATCCCATTCCCTGAGGAATACTCATCTGCACACCTACCTACATACCACCCATCCAAAGGGGCAGGCCCCTGGCAGACATAGGTTTTCCTCATGACTGTTTCATGACCCCCAGCCACTGCCAGGATATCATCGTTGTCACCACCCTGCACCATACCCTTCTAGCCGAAACTGATGACATCAGGGTGGGACCTTTGATCTAAACTGGTACAACTGCATTATCTCTCTAGAGATAATGCAAGTGGGACTGAGAGACTGCAGGAGGCTAGAACTATGATACTGAAAAATTAGTGATGTGAGGCCGACAAATTAGAAACATGGAAATGGGGCAAAGAATGCTGCTCTCAGGAAGGAAGAATGAAGAATTCCAGAAGCAAGCAAGAAATCAGGGACCCAGAGAGGTACTTTTGTGGTTCCTAATATAACACCTTTTTAGTTCTTGTTCCCATTGATTTCCTATGCCAGTGAGGTATGAAGAACAATTTCATTCTTTTCTTCTTAAGCTAACGTGATTTCACTATTGTCGTGTGGAACATCAAGAAACTAAATCGAATATACTCTAACATCCTACATGCGACAAAGATTTAACATCTACAACTGTGCTACCACACTTCAATTCCTTGGCTTACGATAATTTAGATCAACAAAATTATAGGGTTTGTTTGTTTTCTGTCCATACCTGTTCCAATCATGAGCTTCAAGGGTTATTGACTAACCCTCCCCATACACTCTTTTCCTTCCAATTAGCCCACTGTCTTTACGGTGCTAAGTTCAACTTCTTCAATATCTACAAAAGGATACTGCTGGCTCCCAGACTGTCTCTATTCCATACAAAATCTCTCTAGACACACACTTACACCTGATCACATCCCACCACCAAGCATGGAAGGTCAAGGAAGGTATAGCGTTGCTTTGATTTTCTCTCTCAGCCACTTGCACAGCAATGACCAATGGATGCAGCAGTTCCACCTGCACAGAGGAAGATCCATCACCAAACAACAGTCACTCTATGGTCTCCTTTTCTCCACCCTTTCCAAAGTGTTCTTATTAGAGCGTGTTTTTATCAGAGTGGATTGGGGCAGAAAAACAAGTTAGAATCTACTAAGTTACTTGAAAAAGAGGGATTATGTTTTGTTCAGTTTTGTAGCCTCAGTGCCCAAAACATCATATAGGGTATAGTACACGCATAGAAAATAATTAGCAACCAGAATTACCAGAAAATATAAAAGGTATGATGAAAGTATTATTATTATCTTGCCAGGACTGTTTTACAATTAAAGAAGAAAATGACTGTGGTGTTACTCACTGTATATAATAGATATAGATAAACCAAGACCTTTCAAATGTGCATCCTTTATAAGATAGATGCTCAACATTTCTTATCTCCTACTTAATTTTGCATGTGGATTGCACATCTCCTTGCTCAAAAATATTAAGTAAATCATTATATCTCTCATTGCTATATCCCAAATCCCTCTGCCATTGCAGAGGCTCATTAATACTTGCCCATTTCAAAACCAATCTGAGTGATGCTGTTACAAACTTTTTGGTAGCGATTGGTCTTAATAAAGATTCTGCTTCATTGTATTCGCCATATGAATTATAAGCAAGAACCATGTAGTAAACTCTCAAAATTGCATTGTTCTTTAGAACAACTGAGAAAATAGTTATTGTTCCTATTAACTCATTTCCTTGAGAATGGGTTCTATCTCCTTTCTGACAGTCCCCTTGACTCTGTAACACTACACTGCAAGGGGGTAAAGCTGACCTACTACAAAGAAAGGGTCTGCCTCAGCTTCCATTACACAATGCCCTCCCCCCAAAATGTGAAAGACTATCTTTTATTCCAATTAGGCTGAACTGATGATTAATTACATAAAGGCAGGCTGCTTCTAAACCCACACAGTTGCTATTTCCTCTGCCTGGGATAAAATCCTCCCTTAGAATTAAAAGCCTCTCTCTCTCTCTCTCTCTCTCTCTCTCTCTCTCTCTCTCTCTCTCATATTCCTGCACCCCTATGCCAAATCTCTCCCTCTTTTTAATTCCTCTGTCCTTCTTCATGTCTTTTTAGTGTCAGTACCATACTCTGCCTTCTATTTCAATTACTCATACACATCTTACCAGAGCTCAGTTTGATTGAATTGATTTTATTGGAAAAGTAGTATCTTTCATTGATCCAAGATAAAAAGACTTGTAGGCTAGCTAATACAAACTTGTTACTGTTTCAATAACCATTCCTTGGTTGGAATGCCTTGACCAATGACTTGTAACAGCTAATACCTGGAATCACTCACGCATTTTTAGGCAAGGGTTACAAACTCCAGAGAATTACCCGGGCACATTTCTTAAGTCCAATTTTACTTTAAACTGTAAGCTTCTAGAGCTTCCACAAGACTGTCTAAAAGGAAAGTGAAACACTGAGATGTGAATTCTGCCCGAGTTGCATTCATCATCAGTTAGAAGAACAGACATATCAACCAAAGAGAAAACCCAATTGCTACCTTTTTAACATCCCAGCAAATCAAGATTCCTTAAGTGAATACCACTCGTCAACGCCACAATTTCCTCTACAAATGATCATTCCGAAGTTTAATAAATGGAGTTACTCACCCAACAGAAAGACACACAATAACTGATGAAAAGGATCACTCCCAGGACAGCAATGAAATCTGACCTTCCTTACTCGATGAGAATAGAAGTGACTATAACAACAAAAATGCACTTCAGAGGCTTCTTCAGCTCCCACTTGTCAAAGTGAAGAAGAGCACAATAGATGTCGTTTTAAATGATCCTGGGAGCAGAACTCAGATTGTTTATGTTATATGGAACCAGGCATTTAACATGAGTCTGTGAAGAGAGAAGTTTTCTTTCTTAACAAAGTCTCTTTTATTAAGTAAAGGATTCTGCAAATTTGAATTAGAAGCTGATATTTGTCGTGTGCCTTAATTATCAGCATCATAAAATCCAGTTCATTCTACCAAGCACACAGTGTCAGAGTCATTCAAAATACTGGTAAATGTCTGGCTTCCCAAGAAAAATTACTTAAGACCTAACATAGGAAAAACCATAGCTAATCATGACTCCTGAAAAAAGAATCAGAGCCTAGAAACAGCATTTGGGGAGACTCTCCTGGACTGTAGAACACAGATTTTATCATGCTCGGAATATGTTTTCCAGTAGGCTCCGTACTGGGGTATTGGTACATATGATATTTCTCAAACCCAGAGCATCCACTTTTCAAGAGTAGGCCATTCAGAGAAAGTTAGATGCCACAGAAACCTGTCAAAAAGCAAATATTTTTATATATGTTCTCATTCTAATGCTTAAAGAGTTTTACAGGTTTTTGTTTTATTTGTTTTTGTTTTAAGTTTAAGGGGTTGTTATGTGCTTAGGACTTGATTAATGAAAAAAGGGCATAAGCCTAGTATAGAGGATGTCACAGAAAACTAAAACCATCTACTAATGAAACTATGTCTGTTTTTTGGTTTCCTCTATGTTATATACATCTTCACAATTTTACTTTGATAATGAATGCAATTCCTCTCTTTGAGAAAGTTGGTGTCAACAGATGCAAGATCTTTATTTTAAAATTTTCAGGAGGGCACCTGGGTGGCTCATTTGGTTAAGCATCCGACTTCGGCTCAGGTCATGATCTTGTGATTTGTGAGTTCGAGCCCTGCGTCGGGCTCTGTGCTGACAGCTCAGAGCCTGGAGCCTGCTTCAAATTCTGTGTCTCTCCCTCTCTCTGCCTCCCCCATGCCTATGCTCTGTCTCTCTCTGACTCTCAATAATAAATAAACGTTAAAAAAAAAGTTTTCAGTGAGACAGAAGCCTTCAAGAAGGACTTACATCCTAAAATCTGGTTGAGGAGAGGGAGCGTTAAGGTAACAACAGAAAGCACAACATGTCCACTAACTTCATATTAAGGCTTTTTCTTTTGAGATGATGGTGCTAAATTATGATCACGTTTTCATGAGTTGCAAGGAGAGCTAAGGGAATTAACTGTCAGCACTTCATTTTGATCTGTTGAGGTATTTGGAACTCATACAGCATTTTCATGCCAAAATAACAGAATTCTAGATCAAATTAGTCTCTGTCCTTTCCCTCTGGGCATGTACTCAGGCGAGGGCTCCCTCAAACCACTGTGTGGGCTAAGATTTTAAAGCAAAAAAAGTCTTAGTGTAATTTTCCTGTAAACAGTAAAAACAGGTTTTCCAGTAAAAACAGGTGTCACTGCCACTCAGCACCAAGTGTGCAGCAGTTGAAGGAACCGGGACGGGGGGCGGGGGGAATACTATCTTGGTTACTCCAAATGTCTGGTGCAAACTACACCCTTTCAGAAATACCCAGGGTGGTGAGGTAAGGAGGAATGATAGCAAAAAATCCCCTTTACCACCATCCCAAATATTACGTGGTAGGAATAAATTACTCCAGCTTTACACTGTCTTCACCATGGCAATCACAAAGGTGAAATGCTAGGGATCCTACCTTGCTGAGGGTTGACCAACTGCTTTGCATTTGTCCTTGAATCCCAAACCAGTATTTCATGTGTGGTGCACATTGCAGAAGCCATGCTAAAATGTCATTTTGCTCACCAGACGTTCTAGTCATCAGTGAAGTGCATTTAAGACCATCAATTGGCAGTCTTAATACAGACATTAAGGGCCCCACACACCTTCCCCATGGCATCAGAAGCACCAAGCTCACACAGATGTTTACTCTGCAGGTCTATTCTGTTTTCTGTCTTCCAAGTCTCTTGTCAGAAATTCTATGGGAAGATTACCATTTTAATTTTTTAAAAATCTATCATTCCCATAAACGTTAATAGCACTTTTTAAAAACTTTTTTATCTTTATTTATTTTGAGAAAGACAGAGAGAGCATGGGGAGGGGCAGAGAGAGAGGAGAAAGAATCCCAAGCAGGCTCCGCACCGTCGTCAATGCAGAGCCTGACACAGGGCTCAAACCTAGGAACCGTGAGATCATGACCTGAGCCAAAGTCAAGAGTCAGATGCTTAACTGATTGAGCCACCCAGGCGCCCCAAGACCACTTTTTTAAATCAAGCAGAACATAAATAATTTCAAACAAATGAATCATCGCCTTCTGGAGGAAGAAGAGGCGCAAAGAGGAATATGGTCTTTTAAGCTACTTAATGATTTTTATTTAATTTTTAAAAAGTCCATCTTTCCATGAACACCAGTTAATTCTATCCTGTACTAACTGTGACACTACAACCATTCATCCTTCTAAATACAACCATATTTTGTACCACCGTCCTCCCAGTTACCCAGTCTAAAAGCTTAGTAATATATGAAGTTTAGACAAAAATGAACTTTTGGGGTTTTTATCATCTTGAAAATTAGAGTTTAAACATTTGTTTTAGAAGGAGTTGATAGAGTCACAGGGCTAAACAAAAGTATTTATATATTACTGCACAGGATATTATGAAGCATCTCACAAATTCTATATCCAACTTATATTTAACAAAAGTGAATTCACTGTGAAAAATTTTGCTAATATGAGAATACAAAACACTATGTTTTAGGTATAGAATCTGTACCTAAAATTCATACCTGTCTTAAAAATAACTAAAGTAAGTCAGTGTTACAATAAAGATTAAGAACATCTAATATCTTGGTGCCTGGTGGGAATAAGAAATTGCATGTTATAATGGAAAGAGCTTAAATTTTGGAGGATCACAAATCTGTCAGCAATTACTGGTTCTATCACCTTGGACTACTGACCTTTTCCATTCATGAAATGAAGTTAATGATTTCTACTTCAAAGGGTTTTTTTTTTTTGAGGAGATATTATATATATCAATTAATTCATCCTCTTGTAGGTAAATTATATATACCGAATACCCAAATAAAAGGCTTTTTATTCATACATAACTAAATGCTATTTTCTATTTAAAAGCATAAATGCTACAACAGAAAATGTCCCTTAACTCAATATCTTTTCCATCCTCCATCGTCACTACCAGAACCTCAATTTTTTTCAGGGAACTATTTTTCTCTGCCTGGCTATGTGACATTGTAATTTCATTTCATTTTCAGGATTTGCTTAAGAAAGGGCAAAAGACTCAATTATAGCCCACAAGTCATCAGGTGAAGTCTTCTGTGGGCCTGGGGAGTAGGTTTCCAACTCACACAGCTGGAATGTGTAGGAAAGAAAGGCTGTAAATCCGTGAGCAAGCCCACATGCTGAGAATGACAAAAGGAATCTGGTCCTTGAGAACACTACCGAATTACCTAATAAAACCCCACCCCTCATTCTGGAATATGTAATAATGCAAAGTACACATTCTCTGTCGTTTGAAGTGAATTTTCTATTATGCATATATATTGATTGAGTAGACATATTTTGTAAGAATATGAAAGTACGTTTTATTATTACAGTCTATAATTGTAAGTTATCAATATAATTTTCATATATTTATGGAATAAAAATAACCAACACTTTTCAAATGCTTACTATAATTCATTTCTTACAACAAACTTCTGAAGTAGAGACCTCTCTTATCCCCATTTTAGAGACAGGTTAACTGAGGTCCAGAAACACCAAGTAACATGCCCACACACATAAAACTATTAACAGGAAGCCAAGACTAAGCTCTGGCAAACTGGCTCTCAAGCCCACTCTCATAATGTTAAGCAATACGGTCTATCAAATAAATAACCCTAAAATAAATTTAGACCATTAGTAATATTAATTGTTGGCCAGAAACCTAAGATAATTTATTGTCCAATTATACCCAATTATGGGAGGTAGTTTAATTATATCAAGACAGTTCTTCATCTGGTCACTACTAAAGACCATATGGCCAGATAAAAGACATAATAATAAAAAAAAAATCATATTTTTCTTAACTCAGTAAACAGCTTGCTCTTTAACAACTTTATGTTTTAGATCATTCTTAAAATCTCCGTTTTTAAAGAATGACTTCGATGGATAGTATGCCTGGGAACCTCTGCTTTAGGTAATTATCTATATGGCATTCAAAGGAGGGGACTGAGGCCCTTCAAGATCACATGAAAGCTTACAACAAAGGCTCATCGCTGGGGGTGGGGCTGGGGAAGAAAAGCAGATAACAATCTCCAAAAAGGGTAGGATTCAAATTGTCATGATTACATTTTCATAATTTGTCCTATTTTCTAAACAGTAAAAACAAAAACAAAATGTCATGATTCTTACCAAAGAAAAATTCAATACTGATTTTCAATGATTAAACATAGTCCAATTAACTGACAATTGATACTCCAACTCCATACAGTCCACTGATCCTGGGGTCACCCCAAGGAGAAAGCAGGGAGCAGGAAGGGGGTTCTTCTTAGGACACAGGATCCAAGGCTCAGTCAACAGCCCTTGCAAGGGGAGGGGTGGAGGGCAACAGATGGGGGGTGGGGGTAGGGAGGGTGTAGGAATAATGCCCAGCCCTATCAACACCATAGCACATAATGAAATTTGCTATCTTGCAAAACGTTTTGAACTTTTTCTTCCCAGAGACTAAAACAGCACATGCATTTCTGAAAGTGATATGAACACAAAGCACCTCTGTGCACCATTTCTACACAGTTCATTAAAAGCATCTGCAGGGGCACCTGAGTGGCTCAGTTGGTTAAGTGTCCAACTTTAGCTCAGGTCATGATCTCGCAGTCCGTGAGTTCAAGCCCTGTGTCGGGCTCTGTGCTGACAGCTCAGAGCCTGGAGCCTGTTTCAGATTCTGTGTCTCCCTCTCTCTCTGACCCTCCCCCGTTCATACTCTGTCTCTCTCTGTCTCAAAAATAAATAAACGTTAAGAAAAAAAAAATTGAAAACAAAACGTATTGAAAAAAAAAGTATCTGCAAAGTGGGGCACCTGGGTGGCTCAGTGGGTTAAGCGTCCCACTTCAGCTCAGGTCATGACCTCACGGTTTGTGAGTTCGAGCCCCACATTGGGCTGTGTGCTGACAGCTCGCAGCCTGGAGCCTGCTTCGGATTCTGTGTCTCCTTCTCTCTCTGACCCTCCCCAACTTGTGCTGTCTCTCTGTGTCTCTCAAAAAAATAAATAAATGTAAAAAAAATTTTTTTGAAAAAAATAGAAATATAAAAAAAAAAAGCATCTGCAAAGAGGAAAAACATGTATCCTTTCAGAGGCTTAATCCTACAGCAAAACACAGATTCTCTAACTCCAAAAACAGATCAAAATCCTTAAAAAGTAGGTCATGGTCATGACTTGGCCCTTTCTGACTGGCAAGTGCAAAGACATCCTGGGGGTAAGGGGTCAGGGGGTAGAGACTCAGAGGTGTGACGAATAAAATGTATGGTACATATATTACTCAGGGAATGTAATGAGAACATCTGACAAAAAGTTGTGGAGAAAGTGGTATAAAAATGATCATAATGCAGAATTCACCTGTGTTATCAAAACAGGAAAAAGCAGGTTTTAAATGAATTGCATATTTCCCTTTTCTAAATGCATCTTTGCTTTTACGCTGGAAAAAATCTCCTAAAAGTTCCACAGTAGTTCGTTTATAGTATCCTATCTAGATACTACCTGAACAAATTAATCCAAGCGTTTCTACAGTTGTCACTATCTGTTCCTGCAGCAGGCCAAACAAAGCACAAGATGCTGATCTGATTGCTGTTAAGGCCAATATTGCTGTAAGACAAGAACATATCTTTAAATGTTATTATTAAAACTCTTTTTCGAATGTACTATTTTATGGGATAAAAATAAATAAAATATTTCTAAAACTGTTCAGATACTTCCAGGATTTTTTAAAATGTATTTTAGGATACAATTTAACTTTTCCTACTATTAATAATCACTTCCTCTATAAAGACTTGGAAATAAAGAACAGTATTAACTAGTTCAGAATGATCCCTACACAGGAAACTAATAACAGCACAATAGCTGTTAGTATAGTACATCGCTCAAAGAAAACACGAGGTTAACGGGATCTTGTGGAGCTGGAGAGGACTGCTAGGTAATATGCAGGAGAGGAAAAAAGTATCAATAAAGTGTAAGTATCAACATCTGTAACGTTTCTGCTACACTGTGTACTGAATTACTATGTGTTCTGAAAATGAAATACTCATCTACTAATGTCTTAATAAAAACTATATTAATATAGACAAACACTAAGTTTAAAAATAATGATAAAGAAAATGGGAGATGGGTATTAAGGAGGGCATTTGTTGTGATGAGCACTGGGTGTTGTATGTGACCATGAATCACTAAATTGTACACCTGAAACTAACATGACACTATGTTACCCAACTAGAATTTAAATAAAAACTTGACACATAAAAATATATATTTAATTAAATAATGATAAAGAATTGAGACTTTTAAATTAAAATATTAAATAACGCTGTGTATATATTATAGATAGACATATAAATATGAATGTTTGCTTGGGTGTATATATATTATCGCTATTACAAAATTTTAAATCACGAAGTCATTTCTGAAATACTTTAAAATGTTGAGAAAACAGTGTCCTTTGGCAGCATTTTCTTCCTACACTGATATGCCTTGACATTAAACAAGTGGTCTGGTCAGAATTTCAAATATTCAGAGGTTAAATTTATCCATACAGCACTTCTCACAAATCATTAATTAACACAAGTACAGAGAGATGGAAACATTAGTTATGCACTTTGACAATTTAATCTGATTTAAAATTTTCCAGTGGCCTTTAAAGTAGTACTAGCATTATTCATTTAAACAATAAGAGTAAAATAGGAAGACCAGAAACCAGCAGTTACAGCTGGACACTAAGCTATCAATATTTTACCAAGAAGCCTTGTACAATAGACTTGACATTACCATTTCCAGATTTATGCTCCAGCCATCTGTCCTCAGGATTGTGTGATGTGTGTGACTGTTGTAGTCTCTAGCTGGCAAGCATGATTAGTTTACTAAAGACACATGTTACAGAGTTCTATATTCAACAAAATATAATGGAGTTCTGTCCAATGGAGAATTACTGATAGCTGGTTGAGGAGGAAAACCAACTGTTTTCCATCCGCTTTGCATTTTTCTTTCTGTGGGGTAATCAAATACGCCTGCTCTCTCACCTTTCCCTTCCACACTCCATCTGTGACCACCCTGAGCAAAACTCAGGTCAGTTATCTATGGTTCCTAGAGAACAGAGGAGTTTTCGTAGACAGTAACTGTCTTCAAGAAATTCACCAGGCAGGACAAAATCCACCCTTCAGAAGTTAGTATTACAAATGTGAATAATGTTCTCCACCATGATGATCACATTTTTATATTCAACCAGTCTTAATGTTCCCATTACTGGCAAATGAGACAGCCTTTGAAGAGGCTTTAATTCATTATGATTTTAAACACTTTTGTTATGAATCAAAACCTTATTCATTTGAGAGTGTCTGTGCAATAAAGAAGAAATTTGGTCTCTCCGATAATTACAACCAAAAAACCACAAATCTTATTTAAAGGATTTTAAAGAAGTAAAAGATAAAAATAAAAGGTTTTTTTTTAAACTTTAGAGATTATTTCATAAATAACAAAACTCTGAGGTCTGAGAATAAGACCATTATAACAATTAACACTTTAATAGCAGTCTCAAAAGTAAGGGTGGCAGGGCCAGGGGCTGACTCACTCTGTTCTCAGACTCAGCAATTTGCAAGTTAAAGAACACAGGAGCCAGACAGGAGAGCTAAACTGGATCTCCAGAACTCGCTCTCCGTCTGACTTCAGGCAAATTAACCTCTCTGAACTTCAATTCCCTCAGCTGTTAAAAGGATGCACTCAAATGTCAATTGCCCAATTCCCTTTCCTAACTTTTCTTGTCTAATAGTAGTGAATATAAAATGAGTCAACTGACATAGACTTAATTACATCTGCAGTGTGTATTATTACCTCCAAATAAAAATGTGAATAAAGCATCCAAAAAAAAAAACCGTAGTGTGATTAATAATTAATAGGTGTTAATATTCAAACCTAAACTCACCACACTATTCCAAAGTTCTCTTCATACTACCTAAAATACATATATAAGACTTTCTAATGCCAGATAAACAGTATTTTATAAGTAATATATAAGGAATAACTACATTTTCCTTCAAAAAAAATCATTTGCAGAATTCTCCTAAGCAAAGACAGTAACACAATATTAGCCAAATGCAAAATAAGAAAAACTTTATTGCATGAAGGTTTTAAACCTTCATAGAGAAACTGTAGAGAAATGCAAAACTGGTCTATATAAAAACAGGGGTTTGGGGAGGAGTTGATCTCATTACCGCAAGAAAATTTACAGAAGACATTTAATTTGGCTTTCATTTTTAAGTATTTTTAAATTATGAGGGGAAAAATGACTCAAAATAAATTTGCAATACTTAAATAAAATACTGTTATAGTGAGTTATTTTTAAAAGGTCAACACAAGATCACTAAATGCTACCAAAACTTTTGAAAAACCTGCTATCAGAAAAAAAAATGTGAAACTAAGGTCATCCACAGCTGTTTAAATAAGGATTAACCTACCATTGGTTAAATAAGCCTTTCCTTCCTACTCGAAAACTAGTAACAATAGGTGAGATTATACATATTTTCCACATCATTACTAAAGATCTTGCTAAAACAAAAATAGTAATAGGTGATGTCAATGCTACAAATAGACTTTTTACTTCCCTCAAGCAGGAACAAATTAAATTTTCTAAAAACAGGAAAACAAAATAAAATGCATGAATCTAATCCTGTTATAATTAAAGAATTCTCAGTTTTGAATTCCAAAAGCTGCTCACTTTCCCGGTTATAGCCAAAATAGTCAAAACTATATTAAAATGTCTACCTGTTTGAGTTATTTCATAAACACAGTGCCGCAAACTGTGCCGGGTCACAACACTGCTTAGCAATGTTCTTCTTCTTCTCAGTGGTGAGGACGGGATACAAAGAAAGATTCAGGAAAATTTAAGATAGGACCTTCTGTTTCTTTTTCTATTCAAAACTCCCAACAGCTGGTTAAGTCCTAGATTGTGAGGGGGCATAGAAATTTATCCTTACAGCTAGATAAATGTGAATTAAAATTGGCACTCCTCTTTAGATATGCAAGTGTTCAAATCTGGGAATCCAATGATGGGTAACAACTCAAAAATAGGTTTTTGAACTTTTTATCCTAATGCCTCAATGGTGTAAAGCTCAGCCTGTCACATGAGGCATGGGAGTTGTGGTTTGCTCCTCACCAGATCAGACTCAAGTTTAAATGCTTCGATAATATTGATGTCCTTAAAAATTACTGAAAATTCCATGGAACTTTTGTCTGTATGCATTATCTCCATCAATATTGCCCATTTTAGAAATTAAAACCTAGAAAATTTTAGAACAAAACTCACAAACACACTGAGAGCAATGATGCCAAGACACCCTTGTTAGCTTCTAGAAAAATGCACTGCACGCTCTAGAGAGAACACGGGTGGAAACACAAATAACGCCTTATTATTATGAAAAGAGCTGTGACCCAAAGCACCTCTAAGACAGTTCTGAGGACCCCAGATGTGCCCAGACCACACTAAGAACCACAGTGCCTTGTTGCCATAAAGCCACATAAAATCACCCTCCTGCACAGCATAGACAGATGAAGCATCTATAGTCCTACAAATAGGAAACTTTAAAAAATAATAATAATAATATTTTAATTGATTAAAAATTTGACAAAGATTTATTGAGAATATTACATTTCTTCTTGAGTAGCTAGAAGGATAATAATGATTAATACAGATGATGATATTAACAGATTAATGATGGTGATGATATGAATAGCGAACATTTATATTGCACTTAGTACAGGCCAAACATTGTTCCAAGTCTTTTATGTATATAATTCATTTGGTCTTTACAACTCTTTGAGGTAGCATTAAGCACTGTAAATCAGTTACCATAAAACAAACAGTCACAAGGCTTCCTGTTCAGCATGAGGTAGCAACACTAGCAATAATTTCAAATGACAAAAGCAAAATTCTCATATATTTAGGAAATAAAGCAAACTACACACCAAAGAATAATAAACCAAAAGAACAGATGGAATTGAAACTTTTGTTGAAGAAAGCAGTGATTGATTCAATTAAGAATGCTAATGTCCCTAGTATAATTGAGCCATCAATTCAACTTTTTGGAACACTGGGTTGTGAAATTACTCTCTTGTTTAACGTAGGAATTCAGCTCTGGACCGATTTGATGTGCATCATTTACACAAGGTTAGCTATTTAGGTAAACAACAATATTTGTTTTGGGTTTTTTTAGTTACCTAATAGGAAAAATAAGACTCCAGGTTGAGTGAGGCAATGCAAACAAATATCACTATGTTCTATCCAGTAGGAAATTATTTGTCCTTGCATTAACCCAAGCAAACATGAATTTATACAAAGAAAAAACAATTCTCAAACTGTGATAAATATAAATATATGGAACTCTGAATTACTAGAGCAAACAGCTATTAACTCTAAATGCATTCCATAAATTTTGACACCTTGAAAATATTAGATTCTCTAAGAAAAAGATTCATTTTAATAATAAAACTAATTGATACAGGGATTCTTCAAAGAAAGAATATGATTTCAAAAATTTACAAAACGGTAAAATGGATTATTAGGTAGTAAATGAATTAATCTCAAACTGATTAGCATCAAATCTCATTGTGATTTTGTTACCCTCCTGTTTGTTATCTGTTATGCAAGACCTTAAGAAATTGTTGTCTTTCTTTAGAGAGTGAGAGAAAGAGAGAGAGAGAGAGAATCTAACTACTAGTTGTTGTATTAATAGTAAGTGATAGGGGCACCTGGGTGGCTCAGTCGGTTGAGTACCCAATTCTTAATGTTGGCTCAGGTCCTGATCTCGTAGTTGTGGAATCGAGCCCCAGGCTGGGTGGGCTGCACATAGAATGTAGAACCCGCTTGGGATTCTCTCTCTCCCTTTGTCTCTGCCCCTCCACCGCGTGGGCGCGCGCGCTCTCTCTTTCTCTCTCTCTCTCAAAATAAATAAGTACACTTTTTTTTTAAGTGATAGTGAATTTGTCTAAGCTAATGATGCAATGTAATATTTATTTGGGTGGAAGAATTTTTTAAATAATAGTTTACCTTATAACCTACCTATATCCCAAAGAAGTCACTTAAAGTTTTCTACCTTATTTAACATGTTTTGTAAGGGCACATCATATCATATACTGGTATTAAGATTTCAGAGGTTTAAAGTAGCCCTTATAGTTAAAATCAGGAATTTCAAGGATCTGTTATAGCTGTGGCTTGGAAGGAATTCACAAAGTCAGGCTCCACGTAGTTTCTGAATTGTATTTGTTTCATGCATACACTTTTCCTAAAATGTCATCAGGGAATATAACTTTAAACAACGAGTTCTTCAGGAGGAGCTATGTCACCTCCTGAGGAGGCTATGACATCATGAAGGCATTTGCTTTCCAGGTAGGTCATGCTTGAAATTTATATTATGGAATGATATTTTTATTATAAGTTACTTCCTTTGTACTTAACTTATATTTTGATAGGTCACCAATTAGCCTATAATATACATCCTATACATGTTAACATTACAGATTAATATAATATATAAGAATTTTGGGACTTAATTTTTCTATTATTTATTACATTTATAATTAAGTTCTATTCTCTGCGAAGTTGATCTAATGATACCAAAAAGATAAGTCACAAAATATTTATTATTAAAGGGGGATATTGGGTCTAAGGATTAAAAACTACTATTCTAAATACTAAAAAGTATGTATTCTTAAAGATCTCAATTATGTCAAACCTTCCTAGATTCCTCCCTCAAATTCACTGTTACATTAATAGACACACTGTTCTTCAAGATCGTGACCTGATCATCATCAGATCAAGATGTCTGTCCATGATTCCTATGTGTCCTCTGGGTCCTTGAGAACACAATACAGCATGATCCACTACAGAGGAGACAGAAAGTCCTCTCCGCATTTTCCAAAAATCAAACACTCATTCATGCAAAATTCAACATTATATAACCCAAAATAGGGATCTACCCTAGTGAAAAAATAGGGTACTGTGGCTGTAAGCTCATTAAAATAGCCTTTCAGACTTTGTTTCCTCAAATGAGAAGTGAGAGAGTTAAGCCCAATTAGCTACAAGACTTTTCATGACTCCATGGATAAAGTATCTGTGCCAGTGCTACCTTTAGACAAGGAATAAGAGAACCAAGACTTGGATGCTCCCTCTTCCTTTCCATAAGGACAAATATTCTCTTAAGACAGAAACGTGATAAACCTACAGGACTGCTATGAATTCTGGAATAAAACATTTTCAAAGATTGCCAGCAACCAAGAGCCAAGTCCCTAGACAACCCATTCAGAGCCATCAGCCATTTGGGTACCACTGACACTAATAATTTTATCCAGAACAGTTTCTACAAGACTCCTTATATATGAACATGTTCATAAAATTAAAAAAAAGATAACTTCAATGTGTTTTAAAAGAAATAAAATTCTGGGGCGCCTGGGTGGTTCATTCAGTTAACCATTCAACTTCGCCTCAGGTCATGATCTCACGGTTTGTGAGTTCGAGCCCTGCATCCGGCTCTATGCTGACAGCTCGGAGCCTGGAGCCTGCTTCTGATTCTGTCTCCCTCTCTCTCTGCTCCTCCCCCTGCTCACACGCTGTCTCTCTCTCAAAACTAAACAAAGATTTAAAAAAAAATTTTTTTTAAAGAAACAAAATTCTGAGAATGCACAACTTTTTAACAAATCATATTTCACATCCCAGAGTATTTGTTATGAGATCTTGTATATACTCTCCAATAGACTTTAAACTCTTAGAACATAGTAAAGCAATAGACTTTTTCTTGTTCCCTTAAAATCGGCTTTAATGAAAAGCTTTGTTACACAGAGATGTGATTTTGGATTCCATCTTCTACTCTTATACACAAAGGGCAGACTCCATGTAATTTTGTGCAATCTGAAACCCCAGACTCAAGAACTCATAACTTAAGACCTCCTAACTTAAAGGAGTAATGCTGGGGGCGCCTGGGTGGCTCAGTTGGTTGAACGTCCGACTTCAGTCAGGTCATGATCTCACAGCTCGTGGGTTCAAGCCCCGCATCTGGCTCTGTGCTGACAGCTCAGACCCTGGAACCTCTTTGGATTCTGTGCCTCTCTTTCTCTCTGTCCCTCCCTGCTTGTGCTCTGTCTCTGTCTCTCAAAAATGAATAAATGTAAAAAAAAAAAAAAATTTTAAGGAGCAATGCTTTTCAATCATGGCTGAGCATCATGGCACTTGTAAAAATTCAGGTATCTGGGTCATTCCCAGTAGGTTCTGAATCAGTATAGGCCTAGGAAAGCTGAGGTGGCTTCCTTTTCACTAAATCAGAATCTGTAAAGAGCAAACGAGGGAATGAGCATTGCTTTTTCAAGCTCTGCAGTTGATTTTCACGTGTCGTCTTGAATAAGAACCAGTACTAAAGATGTTTGACCAGAGTAAAAGGTAAGGTCTCCCCCTCAATCTCGATCCATTAATTTCAACTGATAATTAATAAAATATATTATAGCAAAAGACATTATACATACACAAGCTGGCTTAAGTGCTATCAAGGACCAGAGCTACAGATCCCAAGCAAAAGGTACTGCTTCTTGCCTGTGGCCTCTCTTCCTTACCCCAATTCTACCCATTCCTACCTCAGGGAGGTATTTTGTTTGTTTGCCTGTCTAGCTTTCTCTCACCAGCAGTGTTCTCATTTGTTTCAGCTTTTAAGAACTCATAACAGTTAAATCAGAGTATCTCTAAAAATGAATTCAAGTCAGATGAAATCATCCACGAACAAACATTGCATTCATTACATTTTAGGGCAAGACATTTTTGAAGACAGCTATCTGACAAGAAGCTGGGTGGGTGGGTGGCAAGGGGGGGGGGGGGGAGAAACAGACAAAAGCGTCTTTTGGACCATATAAAATAGGAGGTGACCAGATGGTGCTGATTTCCATTTTACCCCTCTATCTATCCCCAACTTCGTGTCTCCCCCTGACTGCACTAATCAGAACTCTATTGAAGGAGATGGCTGTATGCATTTATTGGAAACCAAAGAAATCACTACAGAAACAGTCTCCAAAACCCCAAGATAATCCTGTAAGCTGACCAGTGTCAAGATCTGAATACTAAAACATACAAATCCAAAATTAGATACCTCTATGATAATTTTAGTTACAGTGGAATGTGTTAGTATATAGTTTCTCTGTATCTAATACATAAAAATGAAAGGAAATCTAGTTTTCAACATCATACTCCCACTAAAACAACCTGCAATCAATTAATGTTGTCAGCAGCAAAACTCAATTTTCTCCCCTGCATGTGGAGGTGAACGTACAGAACAGATTGATAATCCCCGTTGCGAGTGTGGCTAAATGTTCCTAAGCAACCTTGCTCCATCATCTTCTCTGACAAAAACAAGGGAAAGAGTTTGAACTGCAGGCTGATGGAGCTCTGAATACTAATGACGAGGCAAGGAGGAATGCTTCATTCCTGACTTTGGAGAGAAAAACAGAAGCAGTTTCTAGTTGTAAATAAATTCTAATTAAACTTAGTGCTCAGCTCATGCAGCTGAACCCATGCCTGCAGAGGAAGTTCCTTCAGTGACTGGCCGTTCATTCATGTGAGCTGGGCTCATTAATACACCTGTATTTTTAGTTTAGCAAATGATTCGTTGTGTGTTTTCTGGAAATGACTTGGGGGAGAAAACCTTCCAAACATGCCCATCTATTTCCTGTGGAATTTGTTTAATCCTCTTCGGAGCATTTAGACTGACAACATTCTTAAATTAGCATCTTTGCCCAAGAGACCTTTCTAGTCACATGCACTGAACTATATATGACAACCCAGAATCAAAATCAAAAACGTCTCAATGGCTGGCCATGCTGCTGAACACCACAGCACACAGGAGAATGAACCCAATTTGAGTGAGAATCAAGGATAAGTTTTTCTCCTCACACCCTTTTCTTTCTTTGCCCAAATCCATCACTCTTTTATAAGATGAGTATCATTACTTATCTTCCCTGCCTGTAAAACAAGAATGAGAAGTAATTTTTCCCAATAAAAACTCCATAGAACTACCAGAAAAATTACATGTATTTTTAAAGTTTTTTAAATCAGAGTGTTATGCTGTTCAGGGATATAAATCATTTATTTATTGTGTCAATTGACACCAGAATAAACTTTTTTGTTAAGTTTATTTATTTATTTTGAGAGTGGGGGAGGGGCAAAGAGACAGGGAGAGAATCCCAAGCAGGCTCACACTTGTCAGTGCGTAGCCAACATGTGACTTGAACTCACCAACTGTGAGGTCATGACCTGAGTTGAAATCAAGAGTCAGGCACTTAACTGACTGAGCCACTCAGGCACCCCCAGAATAAACTTTTTGAAAAATTTAACACTACTTCAGAATACTCCAACTATTGTGCAATAAAAAAATCACAGAAATTCGTGAAAAAAATTTTTAAACGAAAAAGCTTTTAAATAATCATATTCTGGGCACACCAAAACAAATTCTATTGAGAGGAATTTGACAGATTTTTTGTAATAGTCAAGCTATGAAATATTCCCAGTATTGGTAAATCTTTATTTCTTATTTAAAAATTCTAAAGGGTACCTGTGTATCTCCATTGGGTAAGCCTCCAACTCTTGGTTTCAACTCAGGTCATGATCCCAGGGTCATGGGATCGAGCCCCATGTTGGGCTCTGAGCTACGCATGGAGCCTGCTTGGGATCTCTCTTTCCCTCTCCCTCTCTCTCCCTCTGCTCCTCTCCCCCACCGGCTTGCATGTGCACATATGCACTCTGTCTCCTCCCCTCCCCCTCCCGTTCCCTGGCTTGTATGTATTCTCTCTCTTTCTCAAGAAGTTAAATATAAAAAGTCTTAAAACATGCCATTTGTCTTAAATCAAATGAGAAGGTATTCCCATGGCAAAGAACAATAAAATCACCAAAGAATACGTTTTAATAAACAAGAGCAACTAAACTTTCCCAAGTGCTATGCTTGTCATTCAGATCCATGATCACATTTTGACCCGACAACTCCAAGATGAGTTCTATTAGCCCATTTAACATGTAAAGTAACCAAGACTCTGGGGCTCACGTATCAAATACTTGGTGGAGCCAGGATTCAAACCCAGATTCCTGTGTACAAAGCCTGTGTCTTTACCCACTCACACTCAACGTTTCCAACTTTTCAAATGCATTCAGTCCCTGAGGTAACATACATACCTTACATTCTAAGAGTATTGGTATGTACTGAATTACATACACTAATCAGACTTTATATGGACACAGTTTTTATTTTCTGATTTTTCATTATCACTTCAGGCTGAATTTATACTATTCATAGGGAGAGGTACTGAGGTAGAAGGAAAGGGGAAAATGTGCTAAGCATATACAATTTCAAGAGATCTAAGCAAGAAAGCAAATTATTAAACCACTTTAGTAACATCCCTTTCAGTAAGCCCTGACACCCCTGAGCACCCTCTCAGAAAAGCAGGAGTCAAACTAGCTGTGGTATCCCAGGAGCCTGCAGACCACTTGGCCTTCCCACAACCTACCCTGGATGGCCCTGGTCTCCTCACCTGTGAAATGGGTGTTCTGCTTCACAGTTTTTGTAAAGAGTAAATGGAAAAAAAAAAAAAAAAAAAGTAAAGAGGCTAATTAACTGCCAGACAGTAGGCACTAAATTGTAGTTACCATTTTCACTAAAGAAGTTCATTTTAAATCTCCTAGTCACACATTCTTGATGAAATCTCAAACAATGCTTCAATATGTTTACTAAAAATTATAAAATGAAATTTCTTTTTAAAAAGTTGTCTCTAGGGGCACCTGGATGGCTCAGTTGGTTAAGCATCTGACTCTTGGTCTTGGCTCTGGTCATGATCTCATGGTTCCTGAGATAGAGCCCACATTGGGTTCTGTGCTAACAACATGGAGCCTGCTTGGGATTCCTCTCACTCACTCTCTCTCTCTCACTCTCTCTCTCTCAAATATAAATAAACTGTAAACATAAAATAAAAAGTTGTATCTATTCTTCTTCCTTTTTCTAACCCTGGCTATTCTCCTTAAAGACTATTTGAGAAAACTCGGAATCTGTCATTCTTAAATCTTTAAGCTTGAAGTCATGGTCAAGCGTGGGCACACATTTATACCACAGTTCAAAAAGTAAACAAAGATTACAGTAGTAAAGTCACTTACAGATACAATGTGTTCAGGACACTTTCCATAACTTCAGAACAATGACAGCTGCAATAAAATGATACATACAGGGGTGCCTGGGTAGTTCAGTTGGTTGTGTTCGACTCTTGATTTCAGCTCAGGTCATGATCTTGCAGTTCGTGGGATTGAGCCCCACGTTGGGCTCTGTGTTGACAGCATGTGGAGCCTGTTTGGGATATTCTCTCTCTCTCTCTCTCTCTCTCTCTCTCTCTCTCTCTCTCTGTCCCTCCCTCCCTCATGCTCTCTCTCACTCTCAAAATTAATAAACCTCAAGACATGATACACATACTATTTGAATATTAATAAAATTGAATGTTATCGAGGAAATTGATATGATTATTTTCTGACCCATAAGGTAACTCCTCTACCTTTTCTTTTCTGACTCACATGATCTAACACATTTATCATTTAATTTCTAAAAGAAAATATACAACATGGTTAGAGTGTAAAAGTACATTTTTCTGTTTCAGCTTTTTCCCCCACAGAATCTAGGTATCATGTTAAAAATTAGCTTATGTACTTGAACTCCTAATATATCCTTAGTATCAAATATTTCTTGATTTAGATTCCTTTTAAAAAGCTAATAATCATTGCATTTCTTAAATATGATATCCTTAAATATACATTAACATTTATGTGGGATTCTTGGGGAAATATGTTCTAGAATTTTTTCTAGCTTATTTTTTTTAAAAAGCCATTGCACAGAGGCTTAGAATTTCAGAAATAGAAGAAAACAGTATTTTAACTCAACCTCTTATTTTAAATGGAAAGATACTGGAGGACTGATAAGACACATCAATTTGTCTGATTTTACACATTGTACTTGATAATAGGAAATCTAGAATGAAGACCCAGGTCTTTGAGAAAACAGGACTTGCTCTCTCCTGATGCAGAGCCGAACCTGATAAAAGCAGATTGTGGGAACGAACCAGAAATGCTAGTGGTAAGAGGCAGTGGTGGAAAGGAGGGATTTTGCTGGTTATGGATGAGAAATAGAATCTCGCAATAACATTATGGGCAATCCCTCAAGTTAAAAACTACTATTTAGCATTCCTGACAACCGAAACAAGCACGGGTTGATTCATTGGCTACGTAGAAGGCACTCTTTGTAACACAGCAAGCTGTTTTCACATTAGCTCTACAACTAAAGGAATATAAAGAATAAAATGCTGATATTAACTATTTAAAAATTTACACCAACAACCAAGGAATTCCCCAGTAGAAATATAAAGACTTGCTAGAAGTTTCATTATGTGAATTTACTGCCAATTCAGTTGTCTTAAAAGTTGTGCTATAAAACATATTGTCCTTTGCTGTTCCAGATCACATTCAAAAGAAATAATAACTTTCCTAACAGTGTTTCTGGAATTTTCTTCTATTCTCTAAAGCCAAATCTTAGGCTCTTAAAAAAAAAAAAAAAAAAAATGGTGAGCTGGCATTTTTCCCATTGTTCTCCAGGCAATTTTTAGTTCCATTAAAGAATAAAGCGGGAAAAATCGTATATGCTATGCTAGCATCAAGTTGCTTACATTTCCTCCTGAAGACTGGAAATAATGTGGAAGTCAGAAGCAGTACAGAAAGCTAGTGTTAGGGTACTGGTTAGAACATGACTTGTGAGAACAACTATACTCTTCAATATCCTCTTTTATCCATTTGTTTAAATAATGTGATTGTTCTAATATAAAGGCATCTATACATGAAGAGTAGTCAGTCACAAAATCTTAATCATTATAAACCAACTGATACTGCCCAAAACAAAGGAACTGATTGCACTGAAGCATCCTCACTGCTAACCTGTCGTGTTATACGCATCTGTGACTGAGACGTGCTTACACCAACATCCGTTCTCCTCTCCCTCCTCCCTAAGGAAACCCTGATTTTTAGCTGAGCGGTCATGCACTTGCCTTGCAACAAGCTGTTTTCACATTAGCCCTACAACTAGAACATGATACAAGCAAGAAAGCTATGTGGCACTTCATAAAACCATCCTAAAAGGAAAACCAGGTGTCCTTTTTCTTCCTTACTTTCTGCTGTCTGGAATGTGAACCTGATGGCTGATGCTCAGGCAGCCCCCTTGGACCATCAGGACATGTGCTAAGGATGACACCAAAGTGAGGCAGGTATTTGGTTCTCTGACACTGGTTCTCATACATACCAGCACTGGACTGCTGGCTGCTCGATTTCTTTTACGTAAGAGAGCAATAAACTTTTAGCCTGTTTAAACATCATCTTAGTAAGGTAAAAGATTTACCAAAAAATATTTATAACAAGAGATTTTGGGTTTTCCCTTAATGTTATTCAATTTAAATCAAGTTTCAGCATATGCCGGTAAAACAACAAAACTAAGAATAAAATACAAAGTTGTCCTTGTGAAAGAGATATCCAAAGTATTCTATTCTCAAAAGTTAGACAGTCAAGAAAGCTGCTCTTAAGTGACAGAACTGGAGACACACACGCCCCCTGCTTTCATTGTTATGTGGGGGTTTTGTTCTGTTTTCAGCCTTTTGAAAAATGACTGGGATTGCTACTCAAATCATTTCAGGAGGAGCTTTTATTATTTAGAATCCTTGTTACTTCTTTTCCTCTGAGTTCCTGAATGTTCCACCGAACAGTTAACCAGCCAAACCTTCTAAATTGAGGCAACAGAGCTCAATCAATCTGCTCTTAGAGTTAGGAAATAAACCTTAAAAAGCATAATTAGGAAACCTTCTCTTCCAGAGGTCATGCAGAGAAGAAATATGAGAATATATGTGAATCCACTTTGTAAACACTAAAGTACAATACAAAATATATTAGTGTTGATTCTCTGTTAAAATAATCAAGAAGGGAAAAGAACATTTTCCCTACTAGGAGAATGTACTTTGCAATTTCTTATCACTTTAATTTTCCAAAAGCTTCTATAAAATTAATGTTTTTTTTAAATCCATGTAAATTAGGGGCTAATTTTAATTCCTTCATCTCCACTTCTTTAATTCATATCAATAACACAACCATTTCCAGATCTTTTATTTGAGCCTTTAATATACATAAATCATACAGTATGACAAATTCTTAGTATCATTCAGGTCCTAAAACCTATGCTTGATAAACAACTTTAAAGACATGAAGGTGCCTGGCATGCTCACTCATTTTTTAAATTATTTTTCAAATTATTAGTTCTGCTTGGTCCAAAGTAAACATTCATTTGTGGATGTGAGGCTCTTTAAGTCAAAAAGGCAACCCATCATTTCTTTAGAGACTTGAAATTGTACCCTCCTCTTTGCTCCTGTAGACACAATATCCCTGACTGCTTCCTAAAATGAAGAATGAAGTGACATCTCAGAATACTCCAATGCAAAGTTTTTTCCAGTGTAGACGAAGAGCTTTGTGCTTAGAACAAAGACCCATGGGTTTCAATTCCATCTCAGACACTTACTATCTTGAACACATTTGATAAGACATTGCAACTTCTCTACTTACTATCTTGAACACATTTGATAAGACATTGCAACTTCTCTAAGCTTAAGCCTAAAGGTGTAAAATAGAGACAGCATCTATGTACGTGCATTCAGATGCTAGTTCTTTGGCCCCACTTCATCTCTTCTCAGCATCTGTGTTCAGTACTTAAGAAAGAGAGCTACATAGTGCCGAATCAAAAAGTTGAATATCCTAAAACTTCACATGAAAACAAATGCCATCTAGCTCAACAAATTTTCATGTGTGTCTCTACAATGTAAGTCTAATTTTTCTTTATTTTCTGTTTATTTTCTCCTTCATTTTGCAGTACAAGTTCTTGATTTGCTCAGTCACAATGCCATCTAATGACAGATAGATAACTAAGCTGACAGAATATATAATAGTATTCCGAGATTACTACTTCATTTTTTATCATATACACTAAAAAACTTAGGTCAATTGCACTTCAAGATCATATCTAATTCACATAACAGTCAATGCTTGGGATTGTCATTCTACCACCTATCTCCTAATATAGTCCTCTGGTCACTAGGTTTTCTCCCCTATTAATACCACAGATTTGATGAATTCTTTCCAGATACAGTAGATAGCTTTGTGCAAAGTAGTCCATTTCACCTTTTGCTTTTATACTAAACTTGCATGTTTGACGTTAGAGCTTCATTTGCATGAGCACTCATAAACAAACAAACAAAAAAGATACCCGATTCTCTATTATCTGTAGATTTCATTAATATACTGCTTAGCTAATTCTTCCAAATCATTAACAAATATATACACATTATCTTGAGATTCTCTTCAATTTGATATGTTTTCAATAATCATTACCTCTCTGGACAGTTTAATAAACATTTACAATTTCTTTACCCAATTCAGTTAATTTGGTATGTGAGAATTCCAAAAAATTGCTTTCTCAAAATCATGATATTTAACATCTATAGTCTTGTTTTTAATCAAGTAATTCTATAAAGCTATCAAGGAAGGCAATCAGGTTTTTGTATGATGGTTACTACTTTAAAGTCTTTGTTTCCATTATCTTATAGATATTTACACATCCTTGATAATGTTATTTCATCAGTCTATTAGGAATTGAAATTAAACGAACTGGATGCTAATTTTTCTTTTTAAAACAATCTGCTAAATTTCCCCTGCTAATTCTTTATTGTTTCTAGTACTAAAACACACCATTTTTTCCTAATATTTCTTTTTTTGACAAAACTCTGAAAGCTGATAGACTACAGATAGCACCAACTCTGTGGGAAGTTAAGAGAAGATGACCATGGCGTATGAGTATGATTTCAGATCACTGACCACACATACCTCCTATCATTCACATTGTTCTGCCTTCATTGCTTACAGCCCTGAAGGTTTTTGCCTTTTGTAAAATCCCACATTATATAATTTTTTATAAGGTGTTTAACAGTGAAAACAGTTTGTTGTTTGTATGAAATGAGGGGAGGGTTGCTTGCTTTTGTTCATTTAAGCCTAAACTAACTCTAGGAGATGGATGGATCACCATACAGGCACACGCACATGCACACGCACACACATACAACCACACACACACACCTGAGTCCCTCTAAAGAAAGGAACTGAATGGCTTGGAGACGGTGGTGTTACTTACAACTTTTAAATTTTGAGATGTGTTAATATATCACTTATTTAAAAATTCCAAACTGAGAATATCAGAATTTTAAAGCACACACACACACACACACACACACACACACACACACACACCTTTCCTAAAATCCCATGATATTCAAATATTCATGAGAGGAAAATAGATTATTACTATCAAGTAACAATTACTACTTGAATACAGATTCATTTTCAGCCCCAACTGAAGGATACAGAAATAGGACACCTGGAAATGAAAATATGAGAAATAAGGTAGATGGAACCAAGAATATAAAAGAAATAATGACCCTATGGAAACCTGATAATTTTCTTTGAAATAGTTACTTGATTAAAGGAACTCAGTATCAAGGATTTGGAAAAGCACCAAGAGGCAATCTAGTAGGATGAGTAGGAATAGACCTCAGACCATTTTCATCATACCTCAAATTTCTCCTTGGGCTAATCTTAAATGAAAACCATTTCCTTGGCTTCCAGAATTATATGCCTCCCAGTTCCCCTAAGGTAAGAGAAGGGAGGGAGGAAAGAAGCAGGAAAACAGGGATACAAGCCCAAAGATGTATGACTCAGCACATCAGTGTGCATGTTTTCTATACAGAAGAAATTGACAAATCCATGTGGTATGTTTAACCCAAGCATTTTAAAATCCATGTCTGTATTATTATGATAATGATCTTCACTTCAGAAAAATGAAATCAATTTTGCTTCCAGAGTTAAATACTACCATTAAAAAGCAAGCACAGTGTTATCTCAAGGACAAGAAGAATCATCATCATTTGGCAGAGGAATTCATGTGTCACAGCCTAGATTCCTTTAAAACTTTCCAAAGGAAGGACAAGTTATATATAATAACCACTGTGGTGTGGCTGGTAATATTCTGTTTTATACACAAAGATAATTAGAGTGACAGGACCAACTTGCTTTATTTATAGCTCCTGCATGCTAATACTTCCCCATGTTCTGAGAGGAAGCTTTGTGCAAACACTGTGTAAAACCATGATTAGTTAGAAGTATAAGGATTTTATCACTGGCCCATAAAAGTAATCATTTTACAAACGAGTGTGAATAAGTACCCTGAGATTATTTCCATTAGAACTCTGACACCAGCTCAGGACTGGCTCTATGGGCTTGCCACTGGTATATCCCAACCTGTTCTGTGCTCCACTGTGTAGTAAAAATTCTTAATCATTTTTGAGCAAGAGCCCCATATTTTCATTCTGCACTAGGACCTGCAAATCGTGCAGCCATCCTGGTCCCCTTCTGCAAGTGTAGTGTGAGGTCAGAAGCATCAGTACAACCTGGAGAATTTGTTGGATGCTGGTGCCAGGCTCCATGCAAAACTTATTGAATTGAAATATGTATTTCAACAAGATCCCTACGATATCAATATGCATGTTAGAGTCAGAGGAATACTGCTCTATTGCAAGTAATCCTATATTAAAGTACAAAGAATTTCAAAATTTCAAATTTCAAAATTTCCATGCTATGCAGGGTACATGACAAATGGTTCAAAAATACTGTGAGCTTAAATAGTAACTATTGAAGTATTTTGTTTTACAGAAATCAATATAAGAAGTTTGGTCTATCCTTCCCTTAAATTTATTTAATAAGACTTTTAAATCACTTAAAAAAAAAAAAGGCAGTACTGTTACAGGTTATTTGTTTTCCCCACCAAATTCATTATGTTGAAGTCTTAACTTCTAGGACTTCTGAATATGATGTATTTGGAGGAGGGTATCTTAAAGAGGAAATTAAGTTAACATAGGTTGTTAGGATGAACCCTAATCTTCTATTACTGGTGTCCTTTTAAGAAGAGGAGACTGGGACACAGAGACCCACAGAGGGAAGACCGTGTAAAGACAAGACGGCCATGTACAAGCCAGGGAGAGAGGCCTCAGAGGCAACAACTCTACCAACACCTTGATCTTAGACTTCCAGTCTCCAGAACTGTGAGGAAGTAGACATCTGTGGTTTATGTCACCTGGTCTGTGGAACTTTATTGTAGCCACCCTAGCAAACAGATACAAGTACATTTCAAAAAGAGCCAAAGCAAATCAAAATATAGTTTCTTTCTCTTTCTGGCAATATCTATGAACTGTTTGGCAACTTTCAATTCACAATTCCATTAAGGGGGAAATTGTATCAAGTATGTTTTTTTAAAATTCTCCAACTGGCCTGACATCAGAATCCCCAAATGATTCTATGCACAGGAGTAATATGTCAGTACAGCAACATAGATTATTTCCTCATAATTCCTATGGTAAGCACCTAGGAAAGACACAGGAAAATGACACGAAGTCATCTTAAGGTGGCCTAATACTAACATCTATTTCCACTATTTAGACAAATCGTAAACATCACTCAACCAGAATAACTTCATTCACTTACAAAATGTATTCATCAACTTATGAAATTTCATACACTACTTTTCCATGAAAAGCCAACTGCCATTCTCACTCTGGGTTGTACTAACACAGATATAATTATAGCTTATATGAAAAACAATCTCAGCAGAACACCATTCTCAAGTCTTCTGTTAATCTCTTCCCTCTCACTGCAGATGGGCAGTGGGTAACATTAGCCAGAGGGGTTCATATGCTCATGGCAACTGGGACTACTCATCAACCATTTTCCAAATCTAATTTACAATTAGTGCTAAAGGAGGAATAAGGCTCAGAACGTCCACTCAAAGAGTCCTAGAAATTGTAAGAAATCAAATGTGTTTGTTTTTGTATCTATTTTTGTTTTAGAATACATGAGGTGCTGCCTGGGTGACTTCTCTGTTTCCCCCTAGTTTCCAATTTTCTCCTTGGGGAACAGCAGAAAGAAAAGACACAATCATTTATTTGAAAATTATGATCATGAATAACCCATTATGACTGTATTTTCATTGACTCATAGTATAATTGTTACTTATAATTTTAACATTGAGGGGGAGGCATGTTGTAGCTGGAAACTCAACTAAAGAAGAGCAAGGAAAACTCTACCTTTGATTTTTTCTGTTAGCCAAAAAAGAGGTCGTCATCAAGAACACCACTAAGCATCCCTGTCCAACAAGGATCAAGTTTAGACTTTTCCTGGTTTGCAGAGAAAAATCATTCCTAAAATGGTTCCTGAAAGGAGAAACTGTAAATGGGAATGTCCACAGAGGACAATGGGAATTGTCCACAGGGAATGTATCCCATCCGGTCTCCTACAGAAATCCAGTCTCTGTAAAATGTACTTGAGCTAATCTTTAAACCCTATGTCTAGGAGTAACTGGATTAGGGCAAGACACTTCAGGCAGAGTACCCAGGTGTCTAAAAGCAACTCTTTCTCTCATTACTGTGTTCATGTATTAAATCTCCCCCATTCCTCCCTCCCTCTGCTGCTGACCTCACAGCCACCCGAAACTACTGCTACTGGCCCAGAAATTGGTGTGTATGGCAGGATAGCTGCAAAACAGGGACAGGAAGGAGAAGAAAATAGCCCACACACTATTCTCATGTCCTGACCCAGGGGCCCCCTGGTCGTCATGAGGACGAGCTGGTCTCCAAGCCCCTTACCACACTCCACTTCTTTCATCCACCTCCAGTAATGAAATACCCATTTTCGAGCCTGGACCTTCTTTCAAAGAATAAATAAATCTTACTTTATCTCCATATGTGCCCAAAGGCTCCCTATTACCTAACATTCAGCAAAAGTTTATGATTAATAAATGTGATCTTTCTGGGGTTTTTTTAAATTAAATATAAATGGGATGAAGTAGGGGAAGGAGACACAGAAAATTAAGTGTAAATGTCTTCATTCACTCTCTCATCGAACCAACATTTGAGTATCTACCATATGTCAAACACCATTCTATACACAGGGGATGTCACAGTGAGCCAAATAAAGATGTTACTCGCATGAGCTCACATGACACTAATAACTTGGTATCAGTAAAGTAAGAACTTAAAAAGGATAAAGTGATAGATAATTACTTGTTGATCAGGAAAGATGTCTCTGAGTGTCAAGACTGAAGTCAAGCCCCAAGACAAGGAGGAGCCCATGGTTCTAAAGTTGAGGAAATAGAATTCTTAGCAGCAAGACAAGCTAGAGCAAAGTCCTACTCTAGAAACAAACTTGGTAGGCTCAAAGAGCTAAAAGAAATCCCCTGTGGCTAAGGTGTAGGTGAGTAAGGTAATATAAGGAAGTTTGGGCTAGGGTTAAGAATTTCTCAACTCAGTGTGGCCAAGCTTAAAATCTGAATGTGTCTGCTTCAAGGACAAGACAATATAGTCACAATTACAAGAAACTGTACTCTATGTTACAGTGGGCACAAGATGAAGTGGATGGTAACAGGACCAGAAACACTGTGCCAAGGGAAAGATTAGCAATGACCTGGGACACACAGGGACAAGATACCCAATATACTCCAGTTAGCAACATCATAATTAAGTTATTCACTCCCAGATTCCAAACTTTCTCTTTCTAGCTTTTAGTCCTTTTAGTACAGACCCAACCTTTAGGAACCCCAGACTATCCACCAAGAAGAAAAACTCTTATCCTCAATTCAAGGCTCTTCATGACAACCCAACTTATTCTTCCAGATTCATAAGGCCCAGTGAAGCATTATACACTCACTCTTTGTTCATACTAGCTGGAATATGCCTGTATTCTATTACCTTGAATAGAACTGCCGTGACAAATTCCATGACAACAAGAGGTGAACCCTCCCTACTCTAAATCACCTGGGACATCAATTTTATCTCGCTGGATGGCAACTAAGACAAGGATAAAAGTTACAACATGGATTGAGTAACTAATGTATCCCTTTGACCAAAATATAATACTAGGATGCATTCTGTTCCATTAGCTTTCTATTAAAATGTTCCACAGAACATTCAATAGAGCCTCTATGCAAGTCTACCATGTTCTAGGCAACACATATGTAATCATATTTAACTCTCTCAACTCAATGACAGAAGTATAAAAATACATATTTTGCAAATAATGAACTAAGTCTCAAGAGATGAAGCTGGCCCAAAGTAACACAAAAAAGACAGTGTCCGAATCAGATTTCCCTAGGATCTTGGGACACTGCTTCTTCCTTCTTCTCATTTCCATTATACTCATTCAATAAATGGCAACTGAATACTTACCCCGAGGCTAGAAACTGCCCTGCTCCTATAGATGCAAAGGTGAATAAAATGAAAAACAAATTGAAGTTGCATCCTACTGTAACTTTTTGAAAGAAACGGGGAGTGAGAAAGATGTGATTATGTTATTAATGTGGATTTGAGGCAAAATGCTATGGGGCAGAGAGTAGGGGTTAGAAGATAATAAAAGAGCAGTAAAAGAGGAAAATGATAGATGGCAAAAGTAATGTGTGCATGACAGAGGTTCATAGCCTAAGTAATCAAATTAGAATAAATTCTGAACTTGCTGGAAAATAAAATTAGGTGCATATACACATATACATACATATGCATATATACACATATGTGCATATATATTTAAAGATTTTTAAAAATTCAATAAATAGTTCTTAATCGATCACTACCTTTTATAGGATATGTAAAACAAGAAATGTTACAATGACAGACGCAAATAAACCATACTGATATTTACCATAGCATTAATACACACTGTTATGATACAGAATGTGTATCATTTATAATCACATCTTTAGATTAACTAGTATGTGCACACACACATACACCTTCCGGCACTGGAACCTATAAATCACTGAATACCTCAGAGCTATTAGAAAACATTAATTCAATTCCTCAAGCTAAATTACATTTCACAATTTCCATCAATGGACTTGAATAGAACCTTGAGATGATTAATGTTTTATCAGCGATTACCCAGACAGGGGAACAGAGAGCCTGCCATTTCGAATTTAGAATGTTAGTTCAGTACCACTGACGAAGTAAAGACCCGAGCTATCATTTGTAAGAGCATTATTATTTAAATTTAGTAAAAACTTGAAAAAGTTTAACTTATTTAGGAATTCATTTCTGTCATCTAAGACTTGATACTATTTTTTTGCTAGAAGCCAAGAGACAGATTTTAAGAAGCCTTAGAAATCTCAGGGCTAAAAAAGATGGATAATTCTTCTATGATCTGAGCTCCAGAAAGGAATATTGGAGCACGGTTTTACAAGCTTCTGCTACTCAGCTGTTTGAAGCTAAACCATTCTTCATGGATTTACATTTATTATAGCCTACAATTATGACTCATGTCTCTTCCCAAGCACTCAGACTATACCTTCCTTTTCCACCTCACAGAGAGCAAAGAAAAGGTTTATTGCTTTAATAGTCAATCGTGTGCCCTAAGGACAATACAGAGCACAGAGACGTGTTCTGTTAGTAAAGACTTTCTGTTCAATCAAAGCATGCTATTTGAAGGCGCTAATATGTGTGTAATCAATTTGTAAAAACAATGTCTTTGAAATGACCCACACTTAATTTAATGACTATTACATTTAAACTCCAGCTTCCAACTATTTCCAACTTCTAGAAAGTCTTAATAATATTGTATGCAGTCACTTCAGTTATACAAAAATGAACTTAGATGGGCTTCTCCAAGATTTGTCCAAACTCTGTGACCCATTTACACAATTATACATATCACTATAGCCTGTATTGAATAAAGTTCTTCACTCTCAGGCTTTGCAAGAGACCAGAAAAACTCAAGAATGCAGACTAAGTAATCTCAGGCATGATAAAGATAAGATTAGCCTCTCCAAGAAGTCCTTCTGAAGGCATATGAGGACAGTAAAAGGACAATGGGCTTTAAAACAAGTCAGATCTAGGCTTTTATCCTAATACTGGCACTTCAGATATGGGGCATCTTGGTAAGGGGACTCTCTAGGTTTTAGTTTCCTTATAACTGAACCAGTGTGGGCTGTCTGCCTTTAAAGTGAGCAGTGTTTAAAATACCTAGGGCAGAGTTTTGCAAATAGTGGACACATAGTAAAGGATACTCTCATTATTAATTTGCATCAAAAACACTAAACTTGAGGTTGGAGTTCTACAGTTGAGGATATATAAAGAATTTCTGAGGCTTAAAAATATTCTTAGGCTTAAAATATTCCCAGGGCGCCTGGGTGGCTCAGTCAGTTAAGTGTCCAACTTTGGCTCAGGTCATGATCTCCCATTTCACAAGTCTGAGCCCCATGTGGGGCTCTGTCATGACATCTCGGAGCCTGGAGCCTGCTTCAGCTTCTGTGTCTCCCTCTGTCTCTGCTCCCTTGCGCTCACGTGTGCACGTGCACACACGCACACTCTCTCTCTCTCTCTCTCAAAATAATAAATAAATAAGTGAATATTTCTTTAAAAAATCAAAATATTCCTTAAAAATAGCAGGATGTCAGACGCAGACCACAGTTTGTGAAATTCTATTTTCATTCTTCTGTTCTAGCTTTAAAGAAAGCAAAACAGCCACTGATTAAATTTTAAATAGTCATTCTTGAGGGATGGGGGAGAGGGTAAGAGATTTACTTTTCCCTCAGCATGGCAAAGATTAATAAGTTGAAAATACTAAATAGTACACTACAATACAAATTTCTATTGCAAAATATTGGCATAAGTATTTACTAAATGTTCATTCAGAGTTTTAAAGAAATCTTCTGGAAACCTAAAAATAAAAGATATTTTGCTTGAAAGTAGATGTTTAAAATCTACTACAAAGTACTACAAAATATGACTACATTCCATAAAATACCCCACAAAGCACAATGTCTCCAGTTTGGTTAAATTTCAAGTTGATTTCACTACATTTTCTTATTTACATTCATGTGTATGCAATGGCATTCCAAATACCAATTACAGTGATGTTTTTCAGTCTTATCAATCTAAACTATTTTAAGAAAGGAGGGTGGTTGATACTAATAACTTAACACCTTTTAGGACCAAAAATAATTTATGTATGCTGTAGTATAATAAATTGATCTTTTCCAGTGAAATGAACACAAAATAGAATTTCATTTTTCACTTAGTTATCTCAATTAGAGAGTTCATTATTTAGGTTAAAATATTCTGTCTCATTTTGTGCATCAGAATTATCTTGGTTTTCTTTTTCCTTCTCTTGTTCAAATGTCAAATAAATGATGAGGATAAAAACTTTATTTTATCCTTATGTTAAATACCAATTCTTTCCATAAAAAACAAAATTTTGTTTCAATTATTGCTTTTGTTCCCAATGTCTAAGACACGTTAAATACTATGGAGTCACTATAGATGAGGTGAGATTTGGCACATCAGAGCAGATAACCTCAAGGCACTCAAATTTTCAAGCAACATTCATCTAACCCTAGTTCTTACCCCTTTTTTGAAAAATGTGCTTATTTGAACATTGCTGCATAAGAACTTTCCTTCTCTTACATATACACAAATTTACAAAGCCCTTAGAAAATGTGAACTCACACCACAGATGCCTAACCCAATTCCAGAGTTAGGAAAATAACAGAGTAAAGGGGAAGGTAAGAGCACGTGCATCCTTTAGTGCAGCAATCTCAAAGAGCAGCAGAGGCTTGCACTGGCAATTTTTAAAATATTATCTCAATCTTAAATCTAGAGAGAGATTGCTAAAGAGAGTAGGGACTTAACTAGCTTTAGGCACATAAATAAGAAAACGCTCCCAGCTGTAGAGTTTTAAATATAGAGAGGGTAAATTTTACACCCCCAGAGCCAAAGAAATTCTAAGGATGTGGTTTTTCAGAGAAATACTGAAAACCCCAAAAGTCTCTAGGTTCCTAACAGAATGGTCAAGGAAAAAGTCCTGGGTTGTTAAGCTGGAGGAAGGAATAAGTTAGTAGCTGATAGGCATTCCAGATTGTACTAGAATAAGAACAGTTGAGAAGGATTTGCTCTTCTCAGCAGCACTGCACGTGTGGTCATAGCAGAACAGGGCAGCAAAGGCTGCTACAAGAACCCGAGGTCCTCAGAGGTATTGCAAATGGACCTCCTCCTCTTTGTTTAGAACTTCTTAATCATCTTTTGGTTTTGCTTATATTTATATAACATATACTTCTGCTATATATTATATACTGTAACATCATATATTTGTACGCTATTTTTTTTTTTTTTTGGTCCAAAATTATCCCAAAGTTTTACTGGGACAAACAACTTGTTTAGAAAAACAATTTGCACTATACTGTGACTCAAAACATTGCTTCTGAGGGAAAATAAGAAATAATCTCATTTTTTGTGTGTGGGGAAGATACAGTTGTGGTAAGCTGCGGTACAGGTACACATGTGGAGAACAGAGAAGGATAAAATGAAGTCTCTGGGCATCGAGACCAGGAAAGGCACTTTCACCAGTCACCCTGGCCCCTTTTTGATTCTCTGGTGAGCTAAGGTGGGGAATCACTGTCTACGTAGGCATGAAAGCTTCATGCCTTCGTACCTTCAGTAAGCAATTAATCTTAAATAATTGCTCTTGAATGAACACGTGATTCCAATTTTTGCCATTTGGGGGTCAATTACTATTTGTTTAGTTATGATTCTAAAGCAGTGACTCTCTTACAGACCCTACACCCATCTAAGAACCTATCAAACCATAACCCATGAACTCCAAAATCACTTTTTTCAGCTTCAAAGACCTTTATCTACTTTAACAACGAACTTAGAAGTAACAACTATTACCCACAAATGTCTGTCTACAAGAGTTGAAAAGAAATCCTTAGCCAAGAACTGCAAGATGTATTTAATTATGCACATATTTATATCATCCACTCAAAACATTGAAAAAGAGAATAACTTCTAGTATGTTCTGAAGAGCAAGAAGGAAATCTCGGAAATTCCTGCAGAAAGAAGGTGAGCCTTAATAAATAATGCCTATTGAAAGGAAGAACACAAAAATACAATTATGAAAACACACATGACAAATATAGGTAAATTGGAATTTTAAATACAAATCAAATACCAGAACATGAAATTGGCACCAGATATCAGATTGAAAATAAACTTTCAGCCGTATTACAAGGAACTGTCCACCTTGGAATAATATGTTTTAGTATTTGAAAGTAAAAAACAGAACATTAAATTCATGTAACATTGTAAGTTTCTAAATCATTTTCTTGATAATATGAGAGTTGAAAAAATTAAGTAAGGATAGAAAGAATGTTCATATGTGAGGTTCTTTTTCCAAAGTATGTATTAAACTGAACTGTTATCAGGCATGTTTCAGTCTACAACAGGACTTCAAGAGTAAACTGGGTTGTACCCCAGCACCCCAATACATTTGGAAAGAAAAAAAAACACAAACAAACCAGGGCGGAGATCTCAAGCCATCAGTAAGCCCTGGGGTTACCAAGAGTAAAGAATTATGAACAACTTCCAATATAGGGCACAATGCTGTTGCCATGGTGAGCTAAAATTGCAAATCTGAACACTCCCCAGTGTGCCCAACATGAAGGCCTAAGATCCTCAGACAGCTTAGAAGGCAGGTTTTCAGGATCCAGACGCAGCCCCACTGCTCCAGCCAGCACATCTACATCCAGAACCGCACACTGACTCCAAGAGTTACTGACACAGGGGCACCTGGGTGGCTAGGTCAGTCGAGGAAGCTGACTCTTGATTTCGGCTCATGTCATAGTTTTCATGAGTTTGGGTCCCTAGTGGGGCTCTTTGCTGACAGTGTGGAGCCTGCTTGGGATTCTCTCTCTCCTCCCCTCTCTGTCTGTGCCCCCCCTCTCAAAATTAAAATATAATAATAATAATAATAATAATAATAATAATAATAATAATAATTAATAATAATAATAATAATAAATTTTAAAAGCTTTAAAAAAAAAACAAAGGAGTTACTATCACAAAACCACGTCACAGCCTCTGCCAGTGTAAAATACTACTCCCTCCACCAGGAAGATCCTTGCCCCTCCTTCTGTGGCAAAACTGAGTCAACATTCAGGGGTCAAGTTCAAAGTCTTCCTCATGCACCTGGCTGGCTTGGTGGGTACAGCATGTGACTCTGGATCTCAGGATTGTGAGTTTGAGCCCCACATTATGTGTTCAGATTAGTTAAAAAAATAATAATAAAAATAAAAAAGTCTTCCTCATTCACCATCATCCTCTCTCTCTCTTGCTTCCACATACTCCCAAACAAAATAAGTCCCAGACACAACAGGATTAAATATTCCTTTACTGTTACCATCACTATACTCTGTGAGCATGACTCCATCCTAATTCCTAGCATAAGTATGGCTTAGAATGATGACAGCTATAACCTAATTCCCCACTAAATGCTAAAACTCTGTCTTAGACTCCACTATATACCCAGGTCTGAATACAATGTCTGACACATTAGGAGTAAACAAATGATAGCTAATTTCATTCAGGCCAGACCTGATTCCATGGCTCACTCCATGATCCAAACTTCCAGTTATCACTCAGCTTCTATTACTTATTAACTCATCATAGACATAAGTCAATATAATGTATATTAACACTTGCACTCAGTGGCAGGTTATGCCAGAACAGTCATTTATAACTAAAATATAAACTGCCAGGCTGGTACTGAAAACCCTAACTCCCACCAAATCTCAAGAGATACCTCATACTAGGAATACTGTTGTCTTCAAGTATTTATATAAACCAAGTCTACTTAAAATTAAACTTGGACAATAGCTTTATGACCCTCTTCAAATTAATGTCAAGAACAAACAGCCAATGACTGAAGGGCACAGAATATTTACTGAATGCACAGTTGAACCACAGTACTAGGCACTGTGCAGAGATCATCTAATTTTACATCAATAATTTTAATAATCTTATGTAATATTACTTTTCTAATTTTTGGGTCCTGAAATTAATATCACAAACAGTAAGGCCAGAACTCAAGCTGAGGTCTGCAAGATTTCAAAGTCCATTCTCTTTCCACTATTACATGTTCGTGAAAACACATAAAACCGTGTTTTAACTTATTTAACCGTGTAATAAACTTTTTTCAAAGGTCTTCATGGAACTTCCTTAATCTGATAAATGGTATCTACAAAAAAAACCTAATTTTTAATGGGAAACTAGACACTTTCCCCAGGATTCATGGGCAAAACAAAGTGTGTTCAACATTGTGCTGAGGTTCTAATGAGTGGAAGAAAACATGAACAAGAAATAAAAGGTGTAAGGATTGGAAAGAAAGAGTAAAACTAATATTTACAGAAAAAAATGTGTAATGTTTAAAATGAAAAAAACAGTATCAAGTTTATGTTATTGTAAGTTATCAAAATATATCCACTGGTAGACATGTGTAAGAATGTTCACAGGAGATGTATTCAGAATAGTGAGAACTGGGCTCAGGTGAGGATGAGGAAGATGGTCTGCCCCAGGTACAGGCAATTAGGAGTAGATACAGAGAATTTTAAAACAATTTGGGGGGGGTGGGGTGCTGAGTGGCTCAGTTGGCTAAACATCCAACTCTTGATTTTGGCTCAGGTCATGATCTTACAGTTTGTGAAACTGAGTCCTGCATCAGGCTGTATGCTGACAGCATGGAGCCTCTTGGGATATTCCCTCTCTGCCCCTCCCCTGCTCTGATCACGCTATTTCTCTCTTTAAAAATAAATAAACACTTAAAAAAATTTTTTTAAGTTGGCTCCATGCCCAACATGGAGCTTGAGCTCACGACCCTGAGATTAAGAGTCACACACTCGGAGCACCTGGGTAGCTCAGTCAGTTTAGCATCTGACTCTTGATTTCAGCTCAGGTCATGATCTCACAGTTCATGAGCTTGAGCCCCACATCAGGCTCTGTGCTGACAGTGCAGCCTGTGTGGGATTCTCTGCCTCTCCCTCTCTCTCTGCCCATCCCTGCTCACTCTCTCTCAAAAATAAACAAACATTTAAAAAAATAAAAATAAAGTTGCACACTCTACTGACTGAACCAGACAGCACCCCAAAACAATTTCTTTTTCAAAAACACTAAAAGTTGGGCTCCTTTTTAATATCACCAGTTACGAGCAATTTCAAACCATACCGATGATAAAACCTGTCCCAAAGAATCCTTTTATTGGTCAAAATTCTAAATAATTGTTACAGTTACTATTAAGGTATTTTTCTTATTCAAATTAGTATATATTTTTTGCTTATGCCTTAGTAAACACTGTTTTTCACCTGGAGGTTAATTCGGAGAGTTCCAGTTACAGAGGTGGCCCACATCCTCCCGTGGCTCACCTCCACACACACTCTATAAGTTCCTCCCAGTGTGAAATCATTCAAGCTTGCACCAGGCACACTGTTTCTCCAGTCCCTCTGGCATTACATGGATTTGAATTTTTAAAATAATGGCAGAGTTGTTGGAAGAGTAAAGAATTATGGCCTAAGTTATTTCAGTTCTGTCATTCTATGTGGGCCCTTGGACTTTTCCTTGGTGATTAACATTTTCCAACTGTGGGGACAGCATTTGAAACTTGCTAGAATGATTCCTAAAGAAACAAAGACATTCTTGGAACTTATGAAATGGGTTTTTTATGATGCTCTGCCAAACTTATATCTATGTTCAAGTCTCTTCCTAAATACTTACTTATATAGAGGTCGTTGTTTTATGTGAAGGAAAATTTTCAAAACTAAAGTTATGAAAAAGAAGTGCTCCTTGTTGAACCACATACAAAGACAGATTAACAAATCTGACTGTGCTGTCTACCGAACATGAATATAGAACATAAATTCTGACAAAGTAATTGATCAAATGGGAGAAGACCCAAGGACAGAAACAGCGATGATGTTGTTCCTCATTTGCTGTGACTGAACAATACAGTCTTCGCTTTCCAGGAAAAACTGAAATGTTACTAAAAACTACTCATCCGTTTCTTTTTCTTGTAGTGTAGTCTTTTTAATTGACATGATTAAACATTGGAAATTCACGAAAGGAAAACTTTCACTGCATTTCTTTTCCGGCAGTTATTATTATGTGTTTCATGTCATAAATATTAATGAAAATTATTTGGTTGTATAGTAAGGAGGTATAAAAACGGCCTGTGCTGGAGTCAGATACTGTAGGCACACCACTGGTTTGAAGTAACAACCCCAAGATGGAAATAATCCAAATGTCAAAAAAAGTGGCATAATCATAAAGAATGCGACACAAAAGCAGTTGCTGCTGTACCCAACAACCTGGATAAACCTTACAGACATAATAATGAGCAACTGCCGTCAGAAACAAGAGCATGCAAAACATATTATTCCATTTCTGTGAAGTTCAAGAACAAGAAAAAACTAATCCACAGTGATGAATCAGAACACTGGGCAGAGGTATTATTCTATACCTGGGCACAGGAAATATTCTGTATCTTAACGGGGGGGGGGGGGCAGTTGCATGGGTTTATTACATAAAAACTGTTCAATCTTTCAGCATATGTACACTGGATTTTTTAAAGATCTTCCCCACTGTCCACATATGCCTACAATTAACAAAAGAAACACTGAGGTCCAAAAATGTAAAACATGTATCCAAGATCATTAGTACTTGAAAAAATTTAGATACAGTTAAAAGGAGTTGACAAACAATAGTGCTGTGGTTTTTAAATTTCAAAATATTGTACCCTTTAATGTGACAGATAGCTTGGTAGAGAGAGGTTAATGCAAACAGAGTTAAGTAGTTAAATACCAGAGCAGCAAATGGCTATCAAAATTAAGTAGAGTTAGGGGCACCTGAGTGGCCTAGTCGGTTGAGCATCCGACTTTGGCTCAGGTCATGATCTCATGGTTCGTGGGTTCAGGCCCCGTGTCAGGCTCTGTGCTACCAGCTCAGAGCCTGGAGCCTGCTTCAGATTTGTGTCTCCCTCTCTCTCTACCCCTCCCCTGCTCACATTCCGTCTCTCTCTCTCTCTCTCTCTAAAAAATAAATGATCACTTAAAAAAAACATTTTTAATTAAGCAGAGTTATATAGGACTTGAGAGAGTATATCAGAAAAATAAATGTTGTGTTTTGAAAATTATTCTTTGTTGGCAGCTTGACAAAGTGTCCCAGAGTGAAGCCTTGGGACAATGGTGCCTTGGTGGGCTGCAAGTTCAAATTAGAAAGGACCACCTATCTAGAATTTTGCAGCTCTGGTGTTAATAAAGTTGCTGCCTTGTCTCCCTTAAGAGCTCATCTTTGTCCGTGATGGCACTGTGCCCTTGGCAGAGAAAACCCGACACATTCCACGAGCCCCAGGGGTTAGTACTCTTTGCCCAATGACAAATCTGCAAAGATTGTCCCTTCTGCCTAGTTCCCTCCAAAATAATGCAAAAAGGAATACAAACAATAAAGGAACACGTTGAAAAGTGGATACTCAGTTCAGGAAGGGGCATTTTCCCCGGTGTTTAGGGAAAGGATCTCCCCAGTCTATCAGAGTTCAGAACTCAGAACAGAGCCACAATTATCAAAGCAATCAGCAGAGAGGAAGAATTCCAACAACTCATTTATTTGCCAAAGACTTCATGACCAGAAGCCATGTGAAGCCATAATGTACATCCCAGCAGAGAAGGTAGAGAAGGGGAAAGTAGAAGGAAGAGAAGGGGAAGTGAGGATGAGATGCAAATAGGAAAACATAAAATATACATGCAGCAGTCATGGGGAAAAGAGAGGTGGACAGATGCTAAGCTGGTTTAGGCCATTGCTCTGAGTTCAATGAAAGGCAACGACCAAAGGCATGTTCACAGAGAAAACTGTCCAAGTGCCCTTGTCCCCTTCAACACCCAAATCCTGGAAGAGTGTGGTAACAGTGAAAGGTATCTTTAGTCCAGGACACTTCCAAGAACAAGAAATTCAAAAACTGTCTCATATCCCCCCACAAAACTGCTACCTTGAAGTCTTACCAAAGGGGCTGATTCCCTCATTTCACACAAAAAAAGGGCCCCAAGAGCAAAGGACAAATGCCCAAATGAAAGGCACCTGTGGGGGTTATGATACTGTAACCACTCAATCAATAAATGCAAGTAATTTCTTGTCAGTCTTGCTAGTTTTCAGAGGAGATTATATATGGAGAGGCATGTGGGTGGGCATCTAAAGGTATGTGTTGGGGTGGGAAGGGAAGACGATAAGGAGCATGGGTCCTCAGACCCTGGCAGAGGAACCAAGAGAAAGGAAGAGCAGGACAAAGATGAGGCTGGAGTAGAAAACATGCCTGAGACAATTTCCTTCATCGAGGTAGCAGGCTGTGGAGCAGGATTTCCCACCATTTCTTTTGGCTAACTGGTTTTTCATGGGCCTAAGGGGTAAAGAAGCTACATTTCTATAAATGTTAACATTATCAATAGGACAGCCCTGACACAGCTGGGACATGTAAGGAGTCGTCCAGATTCGTAGATAGATGCGTTATTTTTGTGGCAAAAGACAAACTTGAAAAATGTACTTCGGCACAAATCTTAATCTTTGGGGGCCAATCTAAGTTCCTCAAAAGGCAGTACCAAGTTTTCTCCATTAAACAGATTTTGAGACTGACAGACCTTTGCCCTATCCCACCCACAAAGCCATTACTCCAGATACATTAAAATCATAAAAAAAAAAAAAAACCTCCATCATTTTTCAGATAAATTCACAACACATGCAATCCCAATTTGCAAACAACCCTCTAGGGTACACATAAATGTGCTAAAAACCACAACGCTTCATAGCTGTATCAGAAATAATAGATGAGAGCGTTCCCAAGATGAGGCTTAAGTGATGGGTTTTGTGCCAACAATAGGAATTCTTAATGTGTAACAGCTAGAAGAACAGTTGAATAATTAAGTAACTTCCTGGGATATTGAGAGAAAAAAAAAGTATAAATGGAAAATAAACAGATTAAAACAAAGGATACTCCGTGTGGTACACAAATTATAATAATTATACAAATTCTGAATGGCATTTACCCTAGGTGATACCTGTTTCTACAATCCTTTTTCTGTTCCAAATGTGTTGAGAACAGGGAGGAAGATAAGTTCATCTTTTGGCACCTATCAGACATTTCTGTTTGTGTCCTTTGGTACCCCTGGGAGTTCATTCTATAGTCCGTGGGAGGGCCGGGGGTTAACCAGCAAGGAAAAATCCAATTCAGAGACTTAGAACGGACAAAAGCTAGGTCAGTCCTGCCCTGCTCTGCTCTCCACTATTAGAACCAAGAGAGCACTGGGAGAGTAAGAGCAAGGCAGGCTTCATGGGAGAAACCCACTTGTGCATTAGCACAGAGCCTCACACTTGACTGAATCTCAGTTGTTAATGTCTTGAGATTCTTAATCCTTTTTTTTTTTTTTTAACAAAGTGCCCTGCACATTCATTTTGTACTGTGCCTCGCAAATTATGCAGCCAGTCCTGAGTAAGAGTCTGGTTTGTTCTTAGGTGCTTCCTTGTATTAGAGGCTACTATCCAGATTCTTCCCTCCACTAACGTGCTGTGTAGGTTAGATTGAGTCTCTGTTCAGAAAAGAGAGGACAGGGGGAGGAAGGGGAGGGAGAGGAAGGGGGAAGGGGAGGGGAGGGGAGGGGAGGGGAGAGGAGGGGAGGGGAGGGGAGGGGAGGGGAGGGGAGGGGAGGGGAAGGGAGGGGAGGGGAGGGGAGGGGAGGGGAGGGGAGGGGAGGGGAGGGGGAGGGCAGTAACTGTCCAAAAACTGGCTGGACATAGCAGGAACAGGACACTCTGCAAACAACTAAATCTTTATGCAGACAGTATTAACAGAAATCTACCCTTAGAGGACAGCTAGGAATATCCCCAAATAAGCCAAAGGGTCACATACAGACTTGTATTAATCATCAAAGGGAAAAAAGCATGTCTGTACAAAGATAAATATGAGGAAAACTCTAAGGAACTATTATGCTCATGGTTGAACTACATTCATTCACTAAATATTTATGGAGTTCCTAGAACACACTAGACATGTTAGAAATTGCTTTGTTATGTGACAGTGTTGGTAGTGGTGGCATTTTTTTTTGTTTCAGTCCATAATCTGTATTCATTCTGAGTAAAATAAAATTGCTAAACACTGTATATGATTGACTGTGGGTTTTATAAAATGTGGTACCCAACAGAACAATTTAAAAAATTCTCACAGCTTATGATTACTGAAACTATATACAAGGCTTACTTATATGGCAAGTTCAGTTGACTAAGCTGTGTGTGTGTGTGTGTCTGTGTGTTGAAAGCAAACTTGGAAATTTTCAATTCTTCCATGATTTTAGTAAGTAAGCAGCACCCACAGAAATATATTCAGGCAATGACAGAAATGTCAATGGCTTTCTTTTTTTTTTTTTTGAGAGAGAGAGAGCACACATAAGTGGGAGCAGAGCGGGTGGACGGTGGGCGGGGAGTGGGGGGGGGGGGGGGGGACCAGAGGATCTGAAGCAGGCTCCGTGCTGAGGGCAGACAGCCTGATGCGGGGCTCAAACTCAACAAAGGCTGACACTTAACCAACCGACTGTGCCACCCAGGCGTCTCTTTTCTTTTTCTTTTTTTTTTTTTTTTTTTTTTAAAAAAAGGTCTCAATGCTAAAAACATTCCAGTCCCTGAACAGCTTGAGAGAGTTGAAAATAGTCTATTTTCATGATGCTTGCCAAACTCGGTCTTAAAATGGAAGAAAATCGTGCATCTAGAATTAGGCAAAATAAAGACCAGTTTATTCTTACATTCATTAATGCTTAAATGCCTGCAGAAAGTAAAATTCTGAGGTTGCTGGGAAAATTAATAATAGCTTTCAGAGGTATTCAGTATTTGCTAGTTACTTATAAAACACAAGGTAATACAAATATGTGTTTTCCATCCCAGTTGTGCACATGATAATAGACATTTTGGTCACATAACTTTGTCTAACAGCGGAGTTACTTCACAGTAGATGACTGTAGTCTTCAAACTAAAAAATGGAAATAAAAGAAGCTAGTAAAAATGTGAAAAGTTTCTGGAAATACAAAACATTTTACAGAAAGCACAACTCTTACAGAGACATTATCTAACCCAAGCATTAACTGAACCAAACCAAAAGGCAGAGCAGATTAAATACAAAGACCACAGTACAGAAAGGGGCACGGAGCCCTCAAGCATGGAGGAAAGCTAGGGAAACCAGCATGAGGGAGTAATTTTAGGTTTTACTAATGCCTTTTCAATTTAATTTCAAACATGGCCAGAAAAATTAACTTGGCAAATCACAAAATTAATACCATTTTGCAAATTCCTTCTTTACAAACTTCTAATAGGGCAAGTCAGAATAAAATTATAGGCAATCCAGAGAAAAATCTGGATCTTGGGCCAACCACAAGAATTCTGCCACTCCTGAGGTCCTAAGGTCCAACACACTTTCATAATGAAACTGTGGGGGGAGGGGGCTAAAAATTGATAAATTCATTTTAATCCATGTGCATGAAGATGGAATATAGATTTAAAGCCTGAAATTTAGAATATAGAGTCTCAAATATAGTATGCATCTACAGAGTGTATAAGCTGTACCTAAACATAGGTATAAGCTAGAAATGTGTTTATAATTATACATATATACCCAAATATTTCAAAGCTACGTTTAAAATGCATTAAAAATACAAAAATTGAAAACAATGTAACATAAAAAGTCCTTTTTCAAATATACCCCCAAATCCTGAAATAAATACACATTCTTCCTATCAGGCAGAGAGAAATTATCCCTTAGGAAGAAGACAACCGTGATTTTACAACAAACCAAAAAACAACCCTGAGACAATGAAATGTTTAAGAAAACAACTTTAAGCACTTTATGCACTTCTTCCAAATGATCATTATGGATCCAGAACAATGACAACAGCGAAAGAGGTATGCATGGTCCTACCTCAACTTTCTAGTAACTGTTTCCCTTGCGCCAGCCATGGGACACTCTTATGATTCATTTCCTTATCGGGAAACGTGGGGCAAGCATTCCTACCCCAAAGGGCAGTAGAGACGTTTAATGAGATAATAGATGCAGAAAGCTTTTTAATTCCAGTGTCCAGTACTGGATGTGAGGAATGGAACAGTTATTGCTAATCATCAGAGCAACGGAGCAAGAAGAATTTCATCCTAATTCTGGGAGAAATAAGAGTAAGTAAGGTTTGCCTGTGAAATGACCAAACAATGGTCAGCTGGAGGACAGCTGAAGGGGAGATGATAAAGTACTTGGCCAGCCAATCAAATAAACTACACTAATTCATCTTAAATAAAAATTAAATTAAGCTTTTAAGGTAATGTACAAATTCTCCAAACAGCTATACAAAACCTAAGCCCACACAGGTGACAATAAATCAACCAAGGCTACTTACTGTACAAATATTAATAAATATGTATGTATACTCCAAGTCCAAAACACAAAATAATCTTTTTTTCTAAATTTAAAGACATGCTCAGATCCAACCCACAACTGCTCAATCACTGCAAGCATTTTAAATATATAATATATATATAAATATATATTATAAATTTTTGCACTTTTATAAAAAAGTATAAAAGCATAGGAGAGTGAACAATACACAGGAAAGCAAAAGTGCATCCTGATTAATGTGTGTGCGCACATGTGTGCTACTGACCCCCTGCTTTCTTTCTGATTCAGCTCTTAGTTCTCCCCTTTCTTGGGTCTAATTTGTGAAATGCAAAGATACATAAAACCTTATTCTCATTAAAAAGCAGTCCCAAAACTTTTATGGCTTGAAATTTGAGTTCAACAGCATCTGTACGATTACAAAGTATATCTTGTAGTAACAGAGCAACGAATCACAAATACATACCAGTAGCACAATGTTAAAATCATTAAGTTTTATTTCATTACAATCCACTTTCTGAAATGCACGTGGGCCAGCATACAATTAATCATAATTATTCAACCCACAGCGTAGCACCACACAGCATCAAGAGGATTAGCAAATGTGTGGCCTTACTTTTTCTGCCTGTTGTAAGACAGAAAGAAAATTCAGACAATATGGCACCACAGGAAAAGGGCAAACAGATTCATTTCCTGTAGAATAAAGGTTTAAAAACAGTTTTCTGTCCAATAGTCTATGGACTCAGCTTTCAAGTTTCTGAGTTTATGGAGTAAGCCATTTCAGGTTAATGTGCAAAAACCATTTTGCATCTTCTTTTAAAGCTCTGTTAAGTTTTATTTTAAATTTGCTTTTTAAAATTATGTAGCATCAGAAGCTGTGGGTTTATAATGTCAGGCAGACCCGCTCATGAACCAATTTATACAAGTTACTAAAACTACGGCAATCACCAAAAACATACTGCGAGGCCATCCTTACAGGAAAAGTTTATAAACACAGAAACATGAAGAATGCACACTCACACACACATACTCATACGTGTGTATTTGCAAGCCGGATCTAGGTCTCAAAGGCAAATAGCTAAATTAGGAGAAGGGAAAAAAAACAAAAAACATTTGTCCTCCTTTAAAAATTGTTTCTTCTTGGAAACAGTGCTACTGATATTTTTAAGTCAACCAACATAAAAGTCATTTGAGTCTATGACCTCTCTCCTTTTGCTCCACTGCCTGGGACAGAAGGACTAATTCTCTCCCAGGAAGGGGCAGGAACCTCTGGGAAATTATTTCAGAACCAGCTCTGAAGAAGAGTTAATAAGAGCTGAATCTCTGGAGATTGCAAATTTGAGAATATCAAGAAGTTCTCGGTGAGTAGTCAGAAGACTAAGAGAAAAAGAAATAAAAAAGTGTAAAGTTCAAAGAAAATCAGGGTGAGACAAAAAAAAAAGAAAGAAAAGTATATAGTTCAAGAGTAACAAAGAATGATAGAGTTTATTAACAAATTATCTAAATGTCTCACAAATATTTAAAACATTTTTAATTCTGGTTGATATTTTCACTTAACTTTTTAAAAAGGAAACTGTTTTAAGTATATTTCAATTTGTCTATAAATAAACTAGTAATATGGCCTGTAAGACCAAATTTTTCCCAAACTGAAAAAGCACAAAACACGAGTGGCGGGAATAGTTTTCATAAGATGGGTTTTGTAAATTTAAATTCACAAAACTGACAGCCACCTTCAAAGATTAAAGGACTATATTCCAGGGACTCAGAGAGCCTGCAGAGATCAAAATTATATCTTTAAATTATTATTTTTAAGCAGTTTAACTTCTTAGTTTAGATGCAATCGTGAGGGATAAAATGTACAAGAAACATGATTTAGTTTAAAATTTTTGGGGGGCGCCTGGGTGGCTCAGTCAGTTGGGCGACTGAGTTTGGCTCAGGTCATGATCTCGCAGTTTGTGAGTTCGAGCCCTGCATCGGGCTCTGTGCTGACAGCACAGGCTCCTGTGCTGACAGGAGCCTGGAGCCCGCTTTGGATTCTGCGTCTCCCCCCTCTCTCTAACCCCTCCCCTGCTCACGGTCTGTGTCTCTCTGTCTCTCAATAATAAATAAATATTAAAAAATTTTAAACATTTTTTAATAAGAAAACATTTTAGGGGCACTTGGCTGCCTCAGTCAGTAGAGCATACAACTCTCGATCACAGGGTCATGAGTTCAAGCTCCACGTGTAGCTCAGAGTTTTATTGAAAATTTAAAAATAATAATTAAAAATAAATAAAAAAGGAAAACATTGTAAAGTATTAACTATGCCCTCTCTATAAATATTGGTACTCAACTATATTTTTTGGTGTAAAAATTATATTATTACAACAGAGGACCCTCAAAATTATGACCTTGCTAAAACATAACCCTGGAGCAATCAATCATCAATCAACTCCTCTTGTACCTCTTAAAATTCAGGCTTCCTAATCTTTATTTTAAAATGTTATGAAGTTAGCACACAATTTTATTTGTTTGGTAAGGGCTCAATGATGTTCCACTAATAATGACCTATAAACAAAGAACAGAATAAAATCCAAAGCCGTTTAACCTACAAACTCCCAACATTACAGAATGCACAAATGTCCAAGTTCTTTAGAAATCCTTAGTTTGTCTGAAAATTCAGTGAGTCCTTTAAAACCCAAAATTTTCCACCTCACTTAAAATAGCTTTTCACAACTCTTGGTGACATGAAGTGACATCTTGCACCAGTGAAGCTGGCATGTAAGAACACTTCCGTAACAGTGACAAAGTAGTCACAATTCATGTAGAAATGGGAAAGTGACATCATAGAAAAGGAAGAACAGTGCTCTGGTAAATGCCTGTGAATCTATTTTAAAAGAAAATGGACCCAGGAAAGAACAGACCCAAAATGAACTAAATGTATGTTTAAATCAGCAAATAGATGAGCCATTTCAAAACAGATGACATTTCAAAACTTCAAATGTCTTTTTAGGTGTGGTATGTCCATGACTGGTTATTTCCAGTTGGATCTCCGAAATATTAAACACTCCATGCCTAAGATCACATCATTTTTCACCTACTCCACATTTCTGTCTGACAGAGGCGTTCACTTTCAAACCCACTTAAGCCATGCACACCTCACCCTCCGTATTCAATCACATGTTTCACACCTCACTGCTAGACTAATATTGCAGACCAACCACAATATGGCTCCAGCCTCCCTTCTGGAGGCTGCTACTTGCTACCACTCTCCCAAAGTCTGCTATTGCCTCCCAGAATGCCTCACCAGTCCTGTAACCCAGTTCTTCCTACTCCACACCCCTCACTGCCTGTCTACAAACACTTTAGGATCTGACTCAACTCCAACCCTACCTGGGTTTTGCTGTTCTGTCCAGCTACAAAGAAGATGCTGGCACCTACAATGTTTATTGGCACTCAAATACTCATTGAATGAATGAATGAATGAATGAACAGTTTAAGAATTCTGAATTTCATTATCTATTTATAGTCTGTTATTTTCTAAATTTTATTTTTTGATTTATATTTTACCACCACAGTGGGATTGGGAATACCCAAGCATATGTAGGTATCTCAACTGTTTAAAAAAAAGAGGTGGGTTGCCTGGGTGGCTCAGTGGTTACGCTTCCGACTTCAGCTCAGGTCATGATCTTGTGGTTCGGGGGCTTGAGCCCCACGTCAGGCTCTGTGCTGACAGCTTGGAGTCTGGGGCCTGCTTTGGATTCTCTGTCTCCCCCTTTCTCTGACCCTCCCCTGCTCATGCTCTGTCTGCCTGTCTTTCTGTCTCCCCCTCTCTCTCTCAAAAATAAATAAACATTAAAAAAATTTTGTAAAGAGAGGCAACAGGCCCAAAATGGACTCACTTGTACTAAGACCACATCACCAAACCAGGACTTAATATCTTACTTAATTACAGTTTCTCTCGTCTGAATGGGATACTGCCCAATTCATGAATCATTGAATAAAGCCAGTAAGATACTTAAAATTTATTCAGTTGAATTTTTTTAAGTTTATTTATTTATTTTGAAAGAGAGAGAGAGAGCACATGAGAGAGGGGCAGAGAGAGAATCTCAAGCAGGCTCCACGCCATCAGTGCAGAGCCTGACACAGGGCTCAAACCCACAAACCCCAAGATCATGACCTGAGCTGAAATCAAGAGTCAGACGCTTAACTGACTGAGCCACCCAGGTGTCCCTACTCAGTTGAATTTTGTTTTTGTTCTTTTAATCATGTTCACATTCCTGAATCTCCCCCCACTATACATCGCCCTGTGACTCACACATTGTTACAGGAACAGTAGATGTTCAAATATTTAATGGAGTCTCAGAATCTAAATAGCATTTCAAATCATCTAGTTTAACTACCCATTGAAAATCTTAGAGTGCCCTCTACGATATTCACCACGCCCTCTGCTTGAACTCCCTCCCTCCCCTGGCTTGCTCCAGTAATCTTTGACAGCTCTGACTGTAGGAAGCTCTTCCTGACACAGAATCCTTGCCTCTTCCTTGCCACTGTACTGCACAAGCTTATCTCTGCTTCTGCATGACAGAATGAACTCCTGGGTTTATCCCTTCATCTATTCATTCAGCAAATACTTCCTGAATGCCTCCTTACGACTGTCTGTATGCCAGGCACCAGGAATCTTCCGTACATACACACAGCCACTGTTACCACCTCGGCAACCACTACCATGGTCCTTGCTCGCATGGGATTACAAAGCAGAAATATATGGACGCTGTTCAGCAAACTACCGACGAAATACATCCCCGGTTCATCAACCACTGGCACACAGTATGATCCTACCCTCCTTCAATCATCTCGGCTTCTTACTCTCAAATGCCACCAATTTATTAACAAAAAAAAATTTTTTTTCCAAGAAATCACTGCCTGCATCCCTAATAACCACGATATGACTCTTACTCCATCAGCAACCCAAGCAGCTAAACTCATGCTCATGATGTCAGATTCCATTCATATTTTCATGCTTCTTTCCCATTTACTTTATTCTGAATTCCCTGTCACTGGAAAGCAAGAGGTTTTGGAGAACAGAAGTTCCTGCTCCTCCCTCCTCCATTCAGCCTGAACCAGGAGAACCCACTGGACAGACAAAACCTTTCATAGATCCTCCATACATAAACTAAAATCAATATTAGCATAAATGTATCATTACATTCCAGAATATATGTCATTTCTTATTTAAAAAAACAACTGAAGAAAACAGTGAGGATTAAAACAGTTAAGTCGAAATTGGGATAGAGCATTACACCAACCTCGAACCCAATTTGTTTCTGCATTTCTATTCTGCTTACACATTATCAGCTTAAAACTCCCACAGATAAACAGATGAAAGCTCACTTTACAATTTCAGGACACTCTTTAATTAAAGCAATTCAAAAGCTTGAGAGAGAAGTGAGAAATTTCTGATTCAAAGTTGAATCACTAACAATGAACCAGCTCTCATTCCTTACTAAAACTCTCTCTCTCTCTCTCTCTCTCTCTCTCTCTCTCTCTCTCTCTCACCATATTGCCAAGTATCACACAACTGAATCACCTGAAACATTTCTGACATTAAGTGAGCCTGGGGGACAAGTGCTACCACAGGACAGGGAATGGTACACATTCGCCGGAGAAAGCCAAGGCACAATCTCAGCCTTCCCTCAGCAATGATGCATTCAGAAAAACCTTTGAACAGAAACCTTCTAAGGTTTGCACAGAAAGATCTAACCCAGCAGGTCACTTCCAGCATGGAACACTGGGGCATGCATATCCGTGTACTCATTGGAAGTTAAGAACACCCTCAGAAACTCCCACGACAGAACCCAAACCCCTGGGTTCACAGGATGATCTGAAACAAGTAGCACCTTTACCTTCACACCCTTTCACAGGTCTCATTACATTGGTTTTTCATTTAAATACTGTACTTTCTAAAGAGGCACACATAATGGGTCTCTATACTCTAGAAGTCTTTATGGCGGGCTATTCTGAGCTGGACAAATGTAATCATATTGTTCACAGATTAAAAAAAAATTAATGTCAGGTTTTTCTATTAACCCTACCCCAGTACCAAAATTGAATAAAGATTGTGTACCTAAATACACTCTCATTTAAAATGCATGCAGAGGGTGCCAGGGTGGCTGAGTCAGTTAAGCGACCGACTTCAGCTCAGGTCATGATCTTGTGGTTTGTGGGTTTGAGCCCCCTGTCAGGCTCTGTGCTGACAGCTTGGAACCTGGAGCCTGCTTCAGATTCTTGTCTCCCTCTGTCTCTGCCCCTCCTCTGCTTGCTCTCTATCTCTCTCTCTCTCTCAAAAATAAACATTAAAATAAAAAAAATTTTTTTCAATTAAAACAAAATAAAATGCATGCTGAAGGGTGTCTGGGTGGCTCAGTTGGTTAAGAGTCCAACTTCAGCTCAGGTCATGATCTCGCAGTTCCAGAGTTCGAGACCCGCATCGGGCTCTGCTGACAGCTCAGAGCCTGGAGCCTGCTTTGGATTCTGTGTGTGTGTGTGTCTTTCTCTCTCTTTCTGCCCCTCCCTGCCTTGTGCTCTTTCTCAGTCCCTCAAAAATGAATAAATGTTAAACAAAACTTTTTTAACAAAATAAAATAAAATGTATGCTGATAGGGGCACCTGGGTGGCTCAATCTGTTGAGCATCCAGCTTCAGCTCAGGTCATGATCTCATGGTTCATGAGTTCCAGCCCTGCTGCAGGCTCTCTGCTGTCAGTGGAGAGCCTGCTTCGGATCCCCTCTCTCTCCCCCTCTCCTTGCCCCTCCCCCGGTCACTCTCACTCTCTGACTCTCTCTCTCTCAAAAATAAATTAATTAATTGGGAATGCAAGGTGGTGCAGCCACTCTGGAAAACAGTATGGAGGTTCCTCAGAAAACTAAAAATAGAACTACCTTACAACCCAGCAATTGCACTACTAGGCATTTATCCAAGGGATACAGGTGTGCTGTTTTGAAGGGACAAATGCACCCCCATGTTTATAGCAGCACTATTAGCAATAGCCAAAGTATGGAAAAAGCCCAAATGTCCATTGGTGGGTGAATGAATAAAGAAGGTGTGTGTGTGTGTGTGTGTGTGTGTGTGTGTGTGTGTGTGTGTATACATACACAATGGAGTATTACTCGACAATCACAAAGAATGAAATCTTGCCATTTACAACTACGTGGATGGAACTGGAGGGTATTATGCTAAGTGAAACTAGTCAGTCAGAGAAAGACAAAAATCATATGACTTCACTCATATGAGGACTTTAAGAGACAAAACAGATGACCATAAGGGAAAGGAAACAAAAATAATATAAAAACAGGGAGGGGGACAAAACAGAAGACACTCATAAATATGGAGAACAAACTGACGGTTACTGGAGGGGTTGTGGGAGGGGGGATGGGCTAAATGGGTAAGGGGCACTAAGGAATCTACTCCTGAAACCATTGTTGCACTATATGCTAACTAATTTGGATGTAAATTTTTAAAAATAAATTAAAAAAATAAAATTAATTAATTAAAAAATAATTTAAAAAATAAAATGCATGCTGATACAATAAGTATCCATCCCATAGCGCTCAGGTTTACCTAACATTCTGTGCCCATTGAAGAAAAAGAGTTCTCAACACACCTCAAGCATTAATTTGCTCATTATTTTTCATACACTGCTTCAAATTCACTAGAAGAGTCAGATACTCCTAAACGTGGCCACTTCTCTACTTGTTTTCAACTACAGAATCTTACCTAACCCAAATCAAGCCTGTATTACAGAGGACCACATTCCTTGCTGAAAGCAAAGCATAGAAATTCTCTAAACAAGGCAGCATTATACATCTATTAGAAACAGATATAAAGAAAAATACACTATGGAACTTAATTTGGAAAACACTCAAACAGAAATCCAAGATACCCATTTACTCTGAAGAACTTCATTTTTTCTGATTTATACATTTTGTAAAACTTGTATATAAGTATAAATTTTGGATTTGCAGATCAACACTGTTTTAAATTAAAACCCAGAGCTCCAGATACCATGAATTAACATATAAAAAGGGTAGCAAATAAGAAAACTATACGTTTGGGGCACCTGGGTGGCTCAGTCGGTTGAGCATCTGACTTCGGCTCAGGTCATGATCTCACGGTCCGTGAGTTCGAGCCCCGCGTCAGGCTCTGTGCTGACAGCTCAGAGCCTGGAGCCTGCTTCAGATTCTGTGTCTCCCTCTCTCTATGACCCTTCCCCGTTCATGCTCTGTCTCTCTCTGTCTCAAAAATAAATAAACATTAAAAAAAAAAAAGAAAAGAAAATTTTACATTTGAAGGGAAATTTCTGAAATATGTTTGAAATTTCTGAAATAATTCTACATTATAACTTTCACCTAGAAACCTAGCCATTTCAATTTGTTTTTAAAGATGAATTAGAGAATATCCATTACAAGGAACATTTTTTTTCTCCTTGTATGGTAGAGAAGAAAAAGTCACATCAGAGATAAAAATGAGTTTGTATCTGTAAGCAAACTATTAATTACAATCAGCCCCATCGGCCTACATAAAAACACTGAATAAATGACGGTTACGCGAATATACTGGATAAACTTCAGTCAGTTGGTTTTAGTTTGTTTTACAAAAACAAGAAGCCTTTGGAAAAGAAGATTGTTTTGCTAGAACAGAATGCGTGACAGGACTTGTACTGTGTGGTTGTGCTTGTTTTGGTTTGGTTTTTGTTTTCTTAGCGCACAGGACATTTTCATATTAATATCACGTCTCATAGTCCTCCTGAGATGATCACTGGTGAAGAGTGTGAACCCTGCTTTTTCAGGAGCTGCTTCATTGATTTTTATCTATTTTTCCCCCTGACAAACGGACAGTGGTGTTGCCCGTCTTCGGCCCTCCAGCCGTGTGCAAGAGGCTGCGGAGTCTGCGGGTCACATGAGAAGCGCCAATGCTCCCGGCCCCTGAAGGCAGACTAAGTAAAGTGATGACACAGGAAAACTCTCCCCCAAGAGTGCTCTACAAAGACACACATGAGCATATGGAAATAGAAGCTGGGCTTCGACAGCCTGCGAGTGAAAACCGATACTTGCACGCAGCTGTGTTGTTAACACACGCAGTAGAAGCCGCAGAACACCACCCAAGGCTGTTCCCACAAGTGAAGGAACTGCATTTCACCACCGTCTGACAACATCTACTTATAGCAGACCTGATTTCTCCAGACACGTGATTATTTATGCACATTAGATATGCATTATTTAACAGTGCTACGAAACCGAAACAGGACTCTTCCATGCATGTTTTAATAGGCTATCAAACTTTTCCCCCCAGATAATTATGTTCTGTTTTAAATAACTTAAGCCTTCAACTTTAATCAAAAACAAGGCATTTGAATTTAAAAACTCTGGGACAAGAGTGCTTTACCATCTTAACGAAACAGGTGGTTGAAAGGGGAACTAGAGGACTATGCTTCCCACAGTTGACCCAAAGGAGCCAGAAGACATTTTTTTTAAGTTTATTTATTTATTTTGAAAGACAGCACAAGTGGAGGAGGGGAAGAGAGAGAGAGAAGGAGAGAGAATCTCAAGCAGGCTCCATGCTGCCAGCACAGAGCCTGACGTGGGGCTTGAAGTCATGAAACCACGAGATCATGACCTGAGCTGAAATCAAGAGTCAGATGGACACTTAACCAACTGAGCCACCCAGGCACCCCCAGAAGACATTTCAAGTGGACACAACTCAGCAATCCATTCTTCACCCCCCAACTCCAGGCCCGGCCTCCTCCACACAGGTCTGTGGCACAAGCTTGGCCCACACTCACCCATCCTTCTCGCACTGGCGACCACACGCTGTCTGGCCCACAGAAGCTGCATACAACCGTGCACCCACTGCCATTTGTGCATTACCTTCTGTCAGTGTCTTACACCAGCGCCCAGGGCCCACCATCGTGCAGTGACAAATTATCTCAAGACTGCCTGTATCCTCCACTATAATGTGTGTACCCCCATTGGTATAGGCAGGAAAATGTATGAAGAAAGGTAAAAGACCCTTTCAGTTGGAAAAGTAGCCTTTGGAACATAAGCCACAGCTTTTATATAATAAGAATCATATTTTGACCCCTGCCCCACAACTGTGAGGCAACAAGAACTCTTTGAAAAGGAACCTGGGTAGAAACCACAAAGAAGAGCATCTGTGGTGACTAAGGGCAGAGTCTCCTCAGACAGACTTATTTCTGCTCAAAGCCACAAAATGGGAATAAACAGCCCCACTTTGTATACTGAAAACAGAAAAAGAGTAAGCCATGTCACCCCAGGCCAGGTGAGACTTCTGGGGTGCCACAGGTGCAGCCAGAGGCCAACACAGTCAGCCAGACCCACACTGCGATGGTGGGCCTGTGCCCAGAAGGGAGCACCCTCCCCCTCCCCACCCCAGAGGGAGACCCAGGATACCCAGAAGGACAGGTCTTCATTACAGCTCCCCTCTGGGGCTGCCTGCAGACAGGAGGAGGATGGTCAACAGGCTGGAAAGCTGACACCCCACCCTATGCAGGCCCCGCTAGGAAGCAGGCTCCCAGAGAGACCTCATGACGGCAGCTGCTCACCTTGCTCCATTGCACAAGGTGAGGGGCCATCAAGGCACCCCGTTTTCTAGGACACCACACCCCCACTACAGTGCAGAACTGGGCCTCCCACCTGATATTACCTCAAATGCAACCCAGGCAGAGGCTCAGGGCACACTGTGGGGGGATGTCAGCTTCTCGGGGCTCAGGCCAGGGGTGTGGGTCATCAGCCTTCAATGAACATGTATCAACAGCTCTCAGCTCTGGGCTGCAGAGTCATACAGGAGCTATGAAGGGTGACCTCTTATGGAGTCCACAGCCCTTTTGCCGTGCTTAGCCATTACGATTCCATGGAGACTTTACTACGTATTTCTGAATTTGGGGAGTGATTCATATGCATCTGATATTTTACCATTCTCATGAAGGCTCCTGGTATTTCTTATGAGTAGGGCAAGTGGGAATTATTTTTCTCACATAACAAGATTAGGTCACTGGAGATCAGGAAAGAGCCTACATAACATATTTACCAAGCACCATCTACATACCTGGCACACTTCTTGGTGCAAGCCTTGCTTACTAGTAAAACACAAGTCTGTACCCTTTCCAGGTACAGATCCACAGCCAAGTGCCTGGGCTTGAAGAATCTGGCAGAAGATTCACACACCTATGGCTTTGGTCTCATACCCAAGCCGACATGATGTATCTGGAGAAATCCACATTTAGTTAAATCTCATTAATGAGACCTGAATGGGAGGCTAAGTTAACTTCAAATTCTGAAAACAATGAAATTGAGGAGATTCCAAGTAAAATTAAAAATCAACCTTACCAGGGCCATATCTTAATTTGGGGTAAGTTCTTAAGCCTAAAACAGAACAGATGACTAAGATCTTGTCTATTCAATACCATCTTTCAAAATCTCTTCAAAGTATCCAGCAGTGGGACAGATTGCTTTTGGTTTGATTGCCTACAACATGCATGTGTTGAAGGGTCATAATAGACCACTCCCTCCTCCCCAAAGAAAAGGAATAAGGATGTATAAATATTGGAATTACATTCAGTGCAGCAAGATGCACACTGGGGCAGCCTGAAGGAGCTGGGACTCACAAAAGCAGACTCACAGCTCCACTAAATGCTCATTTTCAGATGTGTTCACTGAGTGAAATGGCAGGTGCACTGGCAGCCCCTTTAAAATCACTTTCTCTTTGTGTGTTGCTTCCTTTCTCTCTCTTCCTCCTCTCTCTGTGTGGGGAAGTGTTCTCTCTGTCTGTTTATCCGTCTCTAATTCTCATGCTCTCTCTCTCTTTGCGGGAATAAAACTTTCCTTGGTAATCTCTCTTTCTAAGGAGGATAAAGGAAGGAAACAGAAACAAAGAAAACACACAAAACAATTGGACATTATTCCATGATTCACTCATAACTCTACATTTTGGCAGTGCACAGTCTCAGAAACCACTCACAGAACATGCATTACATACGTTACAACTGAAATGTATTAAAGGGGCGCCTGGGTGGTGCAGTCGGTTAAACGTACAACTTCGACTCAGATCATCATATCATGGCTCGTGAGTTCAAGCCCCACATTGGGCTCTGTGCTGACCTGCTTCGGATTCTGTGTCTCCCTCTCTCTGCTCCTCCCCGACTTGTGCTCCATCTCTCTCTCTCTCTGTCTCTCTCTCTCTCTCTCTAATAAATAAACATTTAAAAAAGGTTTTTTAATGTAAAATTAAGAAGAAAATGTTTACTGTCTGAGGGCCTTAAGACATATTTGTATACAAACATCTGAAAATTACCAAGGAAATGACAAACACATGAGAAGAACACAGCCACGACCCTCACATCTAACGTATGCAGATGTCCTATAATTTCAGGACAAGTTTGTATCAATAGTTCCTTCTTTCTCACTCCATCTAAAAATATAAGTGACAAAAAGTATATATCCAAAAAAGCCAATGTCACAACTAATATAATCAACACTTACACCCATTTATGAAGCCTAAACTATCATGTGCAAGACTTCCTAGGCTCAGATAATGACATGATACCTGACCTTGGCCATTATATTTTATACGACTTCATTTTTTAAGCCAAGCATCCTTCTGAATTATATTGATCTGAGATGCCCATCTATTATGTATTGAATTGTGTCCCTCCAAAAAAGACATTCAAGTCCCAGACCCCAGTACCTCAGAAAGTGACCTTATCTGGAGATAGAATCTAAGTTAAAATGAGGTCGCTAAAGTTGGCCCTAATCTAACATAACTGGTATCCTCATAAGGAGGGAATATTTGAACACGCAAACTGAGGGGAGAGGGCATGAAGGGGGAACACCCTGTGTCATTGGAAGACTGGACAGACACAACTCAAGCCAAGGAACACCTGGGGCTCCCAGAAGCTGGTCAGAGGTGAGGAATAATCCTTCCCCAGAGCCTTCAGAGGGAAGTTGGCCCTGCTGACACTGATTTCAGATTCCTGGCCTCCAGAACTGCGAGATGATAAATTTTTGTTGTCTTAAGTCATCCAGTTCTTGGTCTTTTGTTACAGCATCCCAACAAAACTATCCGACCATCCAGAAGCACTTTGACTAAAACAGGTTTTCAAGTTTCATATGGGAAATGAGACAACTGATTTCAGGAGGAAATGAGGGGCACAAGTGGGCACACACAGGTTGCTGGGTCAGGCTTTCAAAACAATCTGAAGCTATCAGCATACACACTAGCTGGCTCTCTGTGGCAAGGGTGAGGGGGGGCCTGCCTTCTGATCTGAAGCCCACACAGAAAGGGGTGCAGTTCACATGCTCTGCCCTCATCCGCCCCACTCTCCTGGGACCTGCATAGCCAAGATTCAGGTACTAATTCTTAATGAACATGGGGTCTTCATCCATGCTATTTGGTTACATTTTCCAAAGCCTGGCAACTTTTTCCCCAATCCTTCCCCTTTCCTATGGAGAGGTACTGCACAGAAGCTTACACAGCATTTGCTTTTACTAATGACATGACAGAAAGATATATCCGATGGTCTAAACTCAAGCTAATCTTCTGATGCATCTTTACTCCAGGGTGTACAAGTAGCTCAGGCAGCAGAGACCAGTGGTTTTGTTTCTATATTAAGTAAAACCTGGGTGGGACACCTTTAATATGTTAATTCATTCAACATCTATCGAATACCCATTATGATTTGGGGCAGGGGTCGGCAAACTTGTCTTGTAAAAGGCCAGAGAGTAGGTTTCTTAGGTTTTGTGAACCATGCAGCCTCTGTCACACTACTGGACAATAGCCACTGCTATGGCAGTGAAGGGCACGGACAGACAGTACATACGGGGATGGGAGTGGCTGTGTTCCAACAAAAGCCAGATGTGGCACAAGGGCCGTAGTTTGTCAAGTCGACTTAGATGTTGGGGGTACAAGGCAGATCTGCCCTTAGGAGGCTCTATCTAGCCTGAGATACAGAGACTGACAAGCAAAGGGCTTTGACAGTCATGCTACCCAACACTAATGGGCATCATCGATGAGAGAGAAGGGGCCACACCTGTGTCCTTACCATATAATTTTCGTAAGGGGGACAGTAGAAAAATTGGAGGCCAATCAAAAGGAAAAACAAAACGGAAAGGAGGGGATAAAATGAAGAGCTAGAACGAAAAAATGCTTCACAGATGGAAGGGGGTCACGGGATAGCATTCAGTGTCACAGGTAACATTAATATTATTTGCCTGTATATTTCAAATATGCTTTTTAAAAATCCCCATGAAGAGTTAAGTGACCTACAAATGGGTAAAAGAATAGGTCTTTAAACCCTCTCCCAAAAAGGGAAAAACAGCGTGTTAAATCCCTCCTTCACCACAATCCCTACCAGCCATCGAACATGGTGGAGTTATGAGGTGAGAGTAATGTACTTGATTGGCGCTGTAATGAAAAGTCCCCAGGCAGAAACACACATTCCCCATACCCGTGCACTGCGGACATCTATTTTAACAAGGCTGTGTGTGATTTACTGCCCCTGATTCTCATATTAAACATTTTCAATATCTTTTAGCAGTTTGATAAAACCTGTTAAAATTAAATTCCAACCACAATGCACTCATCCACACCTTAGGAAGCAAAGGTTATACTAATGTGATCTCTCTTTATAGCCCTTGCCAAAAAAAAAGAGGAAATCTTTTAGACTACATGTACCAAAGTAGTAATATGAAAGCACAAAGAGGGATTTCCTCCTTAATTTACACACACACACACACACACACACACACACACACACTAAGGTCAATGAACACAGATTTGGGAATCCTCTCCATTGCTCAGAACTACTTACTGCAACCCCAGAAAGAAAATCACCTCTAATCTGCTACAGGAAAATGTCACAGAGAGGCCCTCAGCTGGACACATTTCATACACAGATTGATCAAAATTAATATTGCATTGCATTATTTGAGATCCATTAAAAAGAGACCACCCAGTAGCTCAAATGTTTGAGATAAAACACCTCATATGGTTGTCATAACCTTCTGTCTAGTGACTTATTTAAAACTACAAGTACCAAAATATTTAAGACCCTTGGCTTTCATTAGGAGATTTTAAATATTTTTTGAAAAACTTGTTTTCCTGAGGTCCACAGTCCCAAGTATGTATTCACCAAATACTACAGACTGAGGATATTTAGATGTCGATATGTAGATACTTAGGTAAATACCTAATGCATGAGAGAATTAAAAACAGATCCACGCAAGAGCGTCCACTTGGCCAGCCTCACTTGGTTTCTATGCCCCACGTAAATGAGCAACTGCTGCTGAGGTTCCCCAAGTGCAGAGCCCATCAGACTGGAAGAGGGTGGGAAGGAGGGAGGGAGGGGATGAGGCAGGAGAGCTACAATGGCAGACACAGCAATGATAATCCAGGATTTTAGAAATTAAAATTATTTCAACTCTCTGTGGACCCTGAGCTTAGTCAACATGGAACTGGTTCCCTGAGCACCAAAACTAGAAAAACAGATTTCCTTCTGCCATGCTCTAGACCTTGATTGATTCCATGGAGGGTTATGCCACAGTCACAGCACCCTGCCCGATGCCTGGGCCCTGGCTGCAACAAGGCACAGCTCTCAGATCCAGTTCCCAACCTCCAAACACATGGCCAACCACAGCCACAAGCCCAGGCCTGAGCATCCCAGTCCACACTCTGCCTCCCTCTGTATGGACACACTACAAGGAACAAACAAAGATCCTGACTTTTCAATATTCTAATATTCCAATATTCCAATAACTGGCTGAAACAATCTGTGAGACAAAATGTCTTTGTGATCAACTTTCTAAATGTACCACTCAGCCTCACCCCTGCTGCCCTCCAATCACCAATCCAGCACTTTTCTTCTAAATTTCACCTGTGTGGCCTGAAAAGGCAAATGATGTCAAGGCAAGTATATGGATCAGGCTATGGTGAGTGACAAGGGACAACTGCAGAGAAAATATTCTGGGGACAAGCAGTCAGCCTGACCCTTAGGAGGGGACAGCGGACGAGGGGGTTGGAGAGCTCCGTTTTCTATCATGCAGAGTCAGTGAGGGACTGACATCATTTGTCCACCCACAGCTTGCCCGGGGAACGGACACTGACAGCATCATACGAATGGCCAAACAGGCAGAGACCACATGCTGCTGTTTGGGCTCCATGTGACACACAGCTGGTATACATCTGGGAATACTGGGCCCTTCTACTTAAAATTTTTTTAATGTTTATTTATTATTGAGAGAGAAAGACAGAGTGTGAGTGGGGGAGGGGCAGAGAGAAAGGGAGACACAGAATCCGAAGCAGGTTCCAGGCTCCGAGCTGTCAGCACAGAGCCCAACGCAGGGCTCGAACTCACAAACTGTGAGATCATTACCTGAGCCAAAGTTGGACGTTCAACTGACTGAGCCACCCAGGTGACTGGGCACTTCTATTTAAACATCAGCATGAGAGACTTAAACATTCACGATGCTATCAGTTAAAACAACAACAACAAAAACAAAAAACAAAAAAGAAAAAATAATCCAGTAAGACCTCAGCAACTGGTTCCTTGCTGACTTTACCTATCCCATATCCTGGTCTCCTCCTGTCCCCGCTCACCTGTGCCCAGCCTCAAACCCCACAATCATGCCACAGGAGCCAGTGCACACTGTACACCAGTTAGGAGACTGACGGGGCACTTGCCCCCAAGTGCTCACGGCTGACTCAGAAAGAGGGAACTAACTTCAGTTTCAAGGGGCTCATACAAGACGTACCAGAGAACAAAATTAAAAGGGGGAAGGGTATAAATAGTCTGACACAGACAATTGTAGATAAATGCTGCCAACACTAGCTGCTCTGGCATGGACACCAGGTGGATAAAACTCAGAAATGCTGCTTTTTAGACAAATTAAAAATGGGTTGGCTAAAAATGTATGTTTTCAAAATGAGAATCTTAAGCAGTTAAAAGCTAATTATACTGATTACACACAAATACAAATTGTTGGGAGCATATAGTTCTAGAAAACAGACCTAGCAAGCTATAACGTCGTAGAAACATTTAGAATATTGACACTAACTCAAATATAAGGAGCCAGGGGCATTTGGGTGGCTCACTCGGATGAGCAGCCAACTCTTGATTTCAGCTCAGGTCATGATCTCGTGGTTCATGAATCCAGCCCCACATTGGGCTCTGCACTGACATCATGGAGCCTGCTTGGGATTCTCTCCCTCTCCCTCTCTTTCTGTTTCTCTTCCTCTCCTGCACGCGCATGCGCGTGCTATAGATAGATAGATAGATAGATAGATAGATAGATAGATAGATAAGATATATAGATAAAGGGGGGCAGGGGAAGGGAGGGAGCCAATTATAATTTTTGCAAATTTTCTAATGCATTGTTTGAGTGCCTTTTTGCTTCCTATACCATCCCAATTGTGAATAGATGCCTGTGGCTAATAGAGGCTTTAGGGAAGGCAACTCAAAGCAGCAGGGTGGAGGTCTAAGAGGGGAGCCTGAGTTGGTGACCAAATAACTGGGCTGTGCTCTGATGCTCAGAAGTCTGGAGTTGGAGGTTCCAGCTTTAAGATTCTGAATAAAAGGTTATTATTGTATACCTGGGGCACCCGGCTGGCTCAGTCAGTGAAGCACGCAACCTTGGAGTCATGAGCCTGAGCTCCACGTTGGGTGTTGAGATTACTTAAAAAAATTAATAGAAAATAAATAAAGTTACTACTGTAGATCCTCATCCCCAATTCCAAATTGAATTGCATTTGCCTCTCTCGTTCCAGCTCAAGTTCTGTGGCCTCCCCCTTTCTCATTAGAAGAGTAATTGGTAACACACATAGGCAACTGAAAGCTAGAAAACGTTATAAGGGGATGATGTTAGCAAATGAAACTCTTTCCCTAATGGAAACAGGACTGGGAGAGCACTGAAAAGAGGAAGTGGCATGGGAAGAACCACAGGAATACATCCAAAGCATCTTTTCTTGTGACCAAGAAAATAGGGGAGTTGTAAGAAATTATCCCCTAATTACTAAGGAACTGTTAACAGATGAAGTCAATCTATATTTGCTGATGCAGAAACATATCCAAGATATATTGGCAGAATATTATGTATAGCAGGAAACCATTTGTGTGTGTGGGTGTGTTTAAAATGCTCATATATGTACAGAAAAACTCTGGAAGAATGCAAGCAAAAAAAAAAAAAAGATATTGTGTTTTCCCTCCAGGGGAAGAAAAGGGTGTGGTATTCAGGGCATTTTTATTTATTTTTCCACTTTACACATGTGTCTACTTTCTTTTTCCAGGAGTATGTACTACTTTTCTGATTTAAAAAAAAAAGGAACAGATTTGAGAGTAGGGCAGGTGCAAGGTTTTTCAGAACTGTTCCGTCTAATAAGAAGAAACAAAAACATGGCTAAAAGTCTCTTCACATGCACAATAACTAACTGAAAACAAAAGCATCTCCAAATGAAACATGGAGACAGTGTCATTGTTTGCAGAGACCCTAAAGTTGGTGCTTTCAAATACATTACGGATTGAATGAAAGCTGCAAAAATACCATTTCAGGATTGGGAGCCTTTTCAATTTGTTGGGTGATTTCTCGTTAAGATTGAAGCTGTAGGCCTGGGAACAAAAGCCATCAAAAAGTAAGGAGGGGACATCCTGAATATGAATGAGGTGAGGGCAAAGCTGGCCTTGCTGAAGGCAGCAGTCTGCACCCAGGAGCACAAAGGTGCTTTAACGTCTAACGCCCAGCTTGAAGAATGGGTCCTTCCTCTGGGGCCCAAGTCGTAACTCCTAATTGGAGCACCAGAGCACACTCAGAAACTTCCACAATGCCCCTATTGAAAACACGGCTCCAAACACAAGAGGGAGAACTGAGGCCCGTGGAAGGGAAGGGATTTGCTACAGCCTGAGTGTCACAGACTGGATAAAGGTTTCTCCCCACTGGATGCTTGCTCTCCACCACACTGCTTATACTCTGTATTAATTACACAATGTGAAAGGCATGGAATTTCAAGTTGTGATAGCCAGAAAGTATTAGTCTATTTTTGCTGAGGGCAGCTCCGGGTACCTTTCTGGGCAAGAGGCACTGGCAGGACTGATGAGGCTAGGGAACCTAGGGCCACACAGTGGACACTTGAGTCCTGACTCCTCCTTTGCCAACATGGGAAAATTTCTAAACTTTTCTGTATGGCCTGAGTGACCTCAGGGTGAACTGAGGACAACAGCCATAAGGAGGCCCAACTCAAGGGAGTTGTCAAAGGCCTAAGCGAGACACTTAGAACATGACCTGGGTCAGAGTCAAGACTCAAAAGTAGAGTGCCTATCATCTGAACACATCGGTTGAGTCTGCTGCTGATTCCTTGAGGTCAACTAGCATGAAACAGAAAATACTGTCTTAATTCTTCCTTTTTTCTATTATCTTCAGGGATGATGTAGAAAAGGACACAAAGAAGTGAGCACCTGCTGCTATGTACCACATACTCTGCTGCACCTTCACAAATCAACAGAACAATCTTCACATGAGCCCCATGGGTGGCTCTTCTACAGACTAGTAGATGAAACCCGGAGGGTTCTGGAACTACCCAAGGTCACATCAGCGATGGCATGGCAAGCCCAGGCCTGATGGGTACAGAGCCTGTACGCTCCCCGCCAGATTGCATTCTAACAGTGGGTGTTTGCTTCAAATGATGAGGAGAATGGCTTTTCTCAATTTACTGTTCTCAAAACACACACACACACGCACACACTGTCTGCCTCTCTCCCTCTCTGTCTCTTGGTCTCTCTCTAATTCTCTCTCCGACAGTTGTTCTTATTCTGCCTGAAGGAAAAACTTATGCCTTTGCACGTGCTGAAGGCCTTCGTCAGTTGAAGCCAAAGCAACAATGAGCCCTAAGTCCCAGGACATCAGCACACACACTCTCCCATCCTCTCCAGCAAGACTTGGCATCTCCACACTTGTTTATCCTACTCTGCCCTCATCTCTACATCACTTTAGTTGTCCCAGTCCATGTTGGCCTGCACACCATGCCACATGAGTGCCACCTTGTCCACCAGGGCCTGTGGCAGGCACCTCCTTTCTTGCTGACCCTCCATGGGGATACCCTTCCTCTGACACTTACACACCACCCGCTCCTTGCCTGACCTCACCATCCAGCTCGTGAGAAGCTCTGAAAGCAGAAGACAAATAACTGAGATGGTTTCTGCCAGGCAGAAGGGAAAAGAAAACTCAAACAGGACCTCAAGTAATTTCACCAAGAGTCAGACTAATAGTGATGCTGAAGATAATATGCCAGTTCCCATCAAGCCTGATGCTGTCAACCAGTTAGGAGAATAAATTAATTTCTTTCAAAACGGGCTATGTTTGTGCGTTAATTTGCCTGCATGCTGGAGTAGAGAATTAGCACATAAAGAAAACAAAGGTAGGGCGGGGTGGCAGGGCTGGTTCAGAAGGTCCTGATTGCTGTGACAGAGGAGCAGGAAGATCGGTGCCAGAATGTCAGTGCATGGTTTGGGAAAAATATGTTAAACAGGAAAACTAAGGAGGGTGGAAGAATTCTGCAGTTGCTCACACTGTACAAATCTATCAGACAAATGTCTGTCAAGCCTTATCACATTCAAATCCCTAAGTTACGCAATAAAAAGTTGAAAAAAGGCACGAAGCCCAAAAGAAAGGAATCTAAAATCGAGATGGCAGTCTAAGACACAAGTAACACAAATGATATAAAAACAAATCTAATACTATAAATGACACTCCTTTGCACGAATATAATAGCTAAATGCTCTGATTTTGTGTCTGCTTTATTTGCAGAAATCAGTAAAGTAAACCTGTTAACAAGGACTCAATCAGGTACTATGAGCACAGTTTCTTGTAAGATGGATAAAGTAATCAATATGCCTTTATTTGCAAGTAGTTTTCATTCTATTCAAAACAAAGATGAAGCCAGAGAGCAAGCTTTTTTCCAACTATTATTTTTATGCCTCAAAACTATTCAGGGAATTTTTACAAAGCTTGCTATCAAAGGCCTGACACTGAATTTGAAGGTTCTACAATGAGGCATCCATTAACATTATAGCTTACCCCATCCACAAGTGTTAGTCTTATACAAGTGATCGAGTGTAGCAGGCCTTGCCGTGGAGACCAATCACCAGGACTCCAGAATTTCCCGGATCGTGTATTTGAATTCACTACAATGCTTTGTCACTGGGGGTTTCTGTGTTCAGTAATAATGTGCTTTGTTCTCACAAGTGCCCCTCGCACCTGCCAACTGAAAAGAAAGCCGCAGAGACGTTTGCTGGAGAGTGTGCAGTCGTGCTGCCCTCTAGTGGATGCTGTTGGCACAGTATTTCTAAAGAAGGACCGAGAAAGCTGGTAGAACAGTACAGGAAATAGAGAAAAAGCCTGACCCAACACGGATAAAAGAAAAATGGATACAGAAGCTAACCTCAGAAAATACACAGTGATCTCCCTTAAAAATTCAGTGGTATTTTATGGGCATCAAATAATCAAGTTTGCAGCCATGAGATGTACTCGAACTCAGAAATGTATAGATACATTCCTTTAAAATTTTACATACTGAAAAACTTATACAAAAGTGTGTCTGTATCTATACACGTACATATATACACAACACACACACATACATGTACCACACCCTGCCAATCATATACTAAAGAAAAGAGGGGCAATTCGAAGTCCACAGAATATAATGGCTGTGTTAGTCTGGTAGACAAAGAATACAGAAAGATAATTCAAATGCTGTGGGAAGAAGGGAAGGTGGAGGGTAGACTTAACTAGGCTGTGTGATTCTCCATTTCAGTATAATCATTTGCCAGGATTCAGAGTAGGAAAAGAAATAATTAAAATGTAACAACAATTATAATCTCAACAGGAAGTCATGAAGCCACCAGTAAAAAGAGGGGCTTTCTTTTTTGCTATATATTAAAATCACACCAAAATTAAATTTGATTCAATTCATAGTAAGATTTCCTTTATAAAAGTCAAATCAAATGGGGGAAGGGGCAAAGTGAGAATCAAGCCACATTTTAGTAATCGTCCCCATAATATGTTAAACTACTCTAAGTAACTAACTGTAAAATATTCAGTACATCTAGGTAGCAGGAAACTGTTATATCTTCTGAGATACCTTAAAAATGCTATTATGACACCTATAATAATTTTCATGACAACATTCTAAAATAAAATCTAACTATTTTCACGTCGCACTCAGACCTATTTCCTCTGGGAAGCACTGCAGGCTCAGCTGCCAGCAAGAACATTCAATCACAAACTGGCAGTGCCCTCTGCTGGAAAGTCTGTGAATCACACTCTAAATACGAAAGTCTACTTTCATTTCTGGGTTATTTTGAAATAAAAATATCACAAAACAGCTCAACTATTTAATCTTAGAATAGTCAAAGCACTTTAAACACTTATACTTTCATAGGGTGTGCTTTGATTCAGAAATCAGTTATAAATTGAGTTCAATCATCCACAAACATCTTTGTCTTTGTTAGTATTTATGATTTATAGTTCGCCCTCTAGGGAAAATTAAATTAAATTCTTTCACAATTCGTCGAAGAGAAATACAAAATATGAAATATGCCTATGCGAGGTTATATCAAAGAATATTTCTTACTAGGCCTAAAGTTCTCTTGCCATTAGCATAATACTTAAAATTTTCTCCAGTTTCAAATGCATTGTAATCTTTGAAAACAATATACGATTAGGCATGAAGGTAGACAGGTAAAAATGATACAAAATCTCGTTTTGAAAAAGCGTGCATGGGAAAACACGGTGTATATTATGACCACTGCTCTTTTTAGTACACACAGGAAAATACAAGAAAAAAAGAGAAGACATCCTTTTAAAAACAGGACTGGAGCAGGCCCTGCAGCAGCCCTCCCATCGGTGCAGTGGAGGGAAACAGAGTGGGAGCCAGACCTCAGCTCTACCGTGGAGTAGGCAAGGGGTCTGGAGCCTCGACTTCCAACCAGCCAACCTAGCAAGGTTCTGATGAGAATCCACATTAAGTACAGTGCCTAGCGCAACCACTCGACAAACACTAGATTTTATATGAACATACAGAGAAGACAGATGTTCCCTCCTCTTCCCTCCCAAAACCGTGCAAGGTTCTATAGCAAGGGCAGAAGTAAACCCCATCTCCTTGGATTGCCATCTCCTCCCTCTCACTCAGTTTAGGAAAGGCCACGGAAGGCCACACAATCAGCACTGAGGATGCCCCAAGAAGCAAAGCAGCACCCTTGCACCATCTTGATCACGGTCCTTTGGAAGATGTCAATACTCTGTGAAGCTAGAACTTAACATCACCTTTGAAAAGGCATTTTTACCTATCCAAATTTTAAATTCACACTCCCTTTGACCTAGCAATCCCACTGCCAGTCAGTATTCTCTGCAATATATTCAAACATATCACTGAAGTGTTGTTAATTATGGAAAAGAGGGAGGAAGGAGGAAACAGAAATTGTGATATATTAATAAACAAGGAATACTTTGGGACCATCAAAAAGAATAGAATGTGTCTAACATGTACTTTTCAAGAAAGACGTCCAAATGACACATTATATTTAAAAAGGAAAACTGTAGGGGCGCCTGGGTAGTTCAGTCAGTTCAGCGTCCAACTTCAGCTCAGGTCATGGTTCGTGGGTTCAAGCCCTGCATCAGGCTCTGTGCTGACAGCCTGGAGCCTGCTTCAGATTCTGTCTACCTAGCTCTCTGCCCCTGCCCCCATTCATGCTCTGTCTCTCTCTCTCAAAAATAAATAAACATTAAAAAAAATTTTTTTAAGGAAAACTACATTAGACTATATAGGTTGTAGGCTTATCTGTACATTTAAAATCTCTGGAGGTATCTTCCCAGATAACCCCCCAGAAAAATTGTTATTCATGACTAATTCTGGGGAAATATGGGTAGAGATTGTAGGGTACCTCTAGTTTCATCCTTTCAGTATTCTGTGAGCTAAGGCTTCCTTACGACGAGTATACTATATTTTATAATTAAATGAACTCCGATATTGAATTCTTACTTATGTTAAACACACATCTGAGGCCAATGAGGAAACCACAGAGGCCAGAGCTGCAAAGCAATTCAATCAACTGGGTCTTTCTGCAGGCACCTGCCAGCACTTGGAAAACAGGAAGAAATCCTGAAAAGCCTGTCTGAGGGGTTGGTTTTGGCCTATTTGGCTTCTTCGGCAAGAAGTCATGGTCCTGGGCTCACTTCTGCAAAGGTGGAATCTAAGAGTATTTGAGTTCTGAGTCATGGGGCCTCTGGGCTATCCTTAGAGGTTATATCCTGGAGACACTGGTAACAGTGGTAACATACCTGGTAACAGTGAAGGAAGACACCGGAGGGCTTCATTTAGAACGAGTCCCTGCCCTCTTCCCTGCCTCCCCACACACACACCCTATGCTCCGAAGGGCCCTGGGCCCGGCAAGTTCATGGGCACATGGCCAGGAGGAGCTGGGCAACCACCCCCCACACAGCTCTTCCCCTCTGGGTCTGCCCCTCATCTGGGAAATGTGCTCACCAGTTGGTACTAGGTGCCTCATGAGAACAGCTCAGCAGCTGATTGCTGACCGCGATAGTCAGCAACATAACGTTACCTGTATGTGCATGGTTTGTCAGGAAGGGAGAGAAGGAGGGAGACATGCCCCTGGAGTGCTTCAAGGGGAAGAGAAGATGCACTGAGGTCACACTTCCAGCTGCCCCTGAGTGGACACCTCCAAGAGCAACAGCTTCAAGCTGTCAAGCATATAATTTCTTTCTTTTTTGAGAGAGAGTGAGTGAGCAGGGGAGGGAGGGACAGAGTGAGAAAGTGAAAATATTAAGTAGGCTCCACTCTCAGAGTGGAGCCTGATGCAGGGCTCAATCTCACGGCCCTGAGATCATGACCTGAGCGGAAATGAACTGAGCCACCCAGGCTCAGTTACATTTACATGTCCTGTCAAGTGTGTGTGTGTGTGTGTACACATATACATGCTCTAATAGCATGACTTCAGCTCTATAACAGCAAGATTCAGTTGTGCAATGATCACAGTGTGAACTCTGTTGTGGCAAGTATCCTTTGCACTGGTGTTTGCCTAGTTGCATATATAGATGTTAGAAGCTCAAAGCAATTAGTCAAAAAAAAGAAATAAAAGGCATCCTACTTGGAAAGGAAAAAACTGTCTCTTTTTAAAGATTTAATTTTATATACAGAAAGCCCTAAAGACTACACACACACACACACACACACACACACACACACAACCAGAATAAACAAATTCAGTAAAGTTTCAGAATACAAAATCAACATACAAAAATTAGTTGTGTTTCTATACACTAACAACAAACTATATGGAAAAAAATAAAGATAACAATGTCATTTACAGTGGCATAACAAAATAAAATAAAATAAAATACTTAGGAATAAACTTAACCAAAGAGGTGAAAGATCTGTACACTAAAAACTGTAAGACACTGATGAAAGAAATTGATGACAACAAAATAACTTGGAAGATATCCCATGTTCACGGATCAGAAGAATCAATATTTTTTACATGCCCATTGTACCAAACCTCATCTATAGAGTCAATGCAATCCCTACCAAAATTCCAATGATGTTTTTTCACAGAAACAGAAAAAAACAATCCTAAAGTTCATATGGAACCACACACACACACACACACACCAGAATAAGCAAGTAATCTTGAGAAAGAACAAAGCTGGAGGAATCACACATCCTGATTCAAACTATACTACAAAGCAATAGTAATCAAAACAGTATGATACCAGCATAAAAACAGACACACAGAAAAATGAAATAAAACTGAAAGCCCAGAAATAAACCCTCATGTACACAGTCAACTAATATTTGACAAGCGGGCCAAGAATACTGAATGGGGCAAGAATAGTCTCTTCAATAAACGGTGCTGGGAAAACTGGATATTCATATGCAAAAGAATGAAACTTGACCCTTATCTTACACCATTCACAAAAATTCACTTGTAATAGACTTAAGACTTAAATGTAAGGCCTGAAACGATAAAAATCCTAGAAGAAAACATAAGGGAAAAGTTCTTTGATACTGATCTTGGCAATGATTTTTTGGATATAATACTATAAGCACAAGCAACAAGATACGATATCAACAAGTGGGACTATATCAAACTAAAATTCTTCTGCACAGCTAAACCCATAATCAACAAAATGAAAATGCAACCTACAGAATTTGAGAAAATATTTACAAACCATATATATGATAAGGAATTAATATCAAACACACATAAAGAGTTCCTACAATCAAAACAACAATGCCTAAACAAACATTTTTCCAAAAAAGATATAACAAATGGTCAACAGGTTATATTAAAAGGTGCTCAACAACAGTAATCATCAGGAAAATGCAAATCAAAACCATAGTGAGATATCACCACACACCTGTCAGAATGGCTATCATCAAAGGGACAAGAAATAACAAATGCTGGCAAGAATGTGGAGAAAAGGGAACCCTTGTGCCCCACTGATGAGAATGTAAACTGGTGCAGTCATTACAAAAAACAATATGGAGGTTCCTCAAAAAATTAAAAATTGAACTACCAAATAATCCAACATTCCCATTCTTGGGTATCTATCCAAAGGAAATAAAATCACTATCTCAAAGAGATCACTACAGTCCCATTCCAGCATTATTCACAACAGCCAAGATACGGAAACAACCTGATTGTCCACTAACAGATGAATAAAGAAAATATGGTATACATGTGCAATGAAATGTTAGTCAACCATGTGAAAGGAAATCCTGCCATTTACAAAAACATAGACAAACCCTGAGAATATTATACTAAATGAAGTCAGAGAAAGATGCATACTGTATAACCTCACCTATACGTGGGAATCTAAAAAAGCAAAACTCATTGAAACAGGTAGCTGATTGGTGGTTCTCAGGGGCTACAGAGTGGGGGAAATGGGTGAAGGTAGCCAAAGAGTACAAACTTCCAGTTATAAGATGAATATGTTCTGGGGACCTAATATACAGCATGAGGACTACAGTTAACAACACCATATTGAATATTTGACAGTTGGTAAGTGTGGAGATCTTAAATGTTCTCACCACACACACATTTTAAAAAAGTTACTCTGTGAGGTGATGGATTTGTTAACTAACCTTAGTGTAATTATTACACAGTATGTAAGAATATCAAATCATCATGCTGTACACCTTAAACTCACACAATGTTATATGTCAATTATATCTCAATACAGCTGAAAACAAAGAGTTCAAGGGACATCTGTACAGTGAGTGCATAAGATAGTCTATGCACACAATAGTTCTACAGAGTCTAACTCTGTGAAAATGCCCATCACTAACTGAAATACAAATAAGTAAAATGGGCAAAAAAGCCTTCTCTCCTTGCGTTAGTTTGTGCTTTGACATTTATAAATATGGTACCCCCTCATTTTCCTTAATTTAGGGCTGCACACTTTAATTTGTTTTCATTTTATTTGTTTTTGAGAGAGAGAGAGAGAGCAAGCAGGGGAGAGAGAGAGAGAGAGAGAGAATCTCAAGCAGGCTCTACACTCAGCACGGAGTCTGACACAGGACTTGATTCCATGACACTGGGATCATGACCTGAGCTGAAATCAAGAGTCAGATGCTTACCTGACTGCAGGCCTACCCGTTTTAAAAGAACGTCATTTCTCATGTAAATGTAAAACAGAATTATAAAACACAAAAAAGTATAAGACTCCACAAAGATGAGAAACATACATGATGTGTGTGTGTGTGTGCGTGCGTGTGTGTGTGCGCGCACCAGATTTTTGTTCTATTTACTGCCTGCGTAATTTTTTTAGGCTGCAAGACACTGCAAAGCTGTCCACAGTGACTGGATTTTGAACTCTGTGACAAACAAAATTCAAAACCATTTCTCTGTGCCTTTGGGGGCTTCCAGAGTCAAAGCTGCCAGCTACGCAGCCTAGTGCCTAAGACGTCAGCCCAGGAGAGACACCTGCCGTGCAGCCGGAAACTGATAAAACATGCGGAAAGACCCAAAGGGCACAAAGTCTTTGCCCAGCTCAGTGGGAGCTTTCCAAGCCTAATATTTTAAAACTGCTTCACACAAGCGGCGGCTGAGTCCCGAGGGCCTTGCTGTGCGCTACGACAATTTTCTGATTGCTGTGACATGAGTGTGGGACTATCTTCTGGCACCGGCTGACACGGCCACGGGCAGCTGAAGAAGTGAGTCATCTTCACAGGTCCAGGCGCACGGAGTGCTTCACATCACCAGAGCCCTCGGAATCCTGGAATTCTTCCTGGCAGCTTATTTCCAGAACAAAACTACAGAATAAGGATAAAAGATGTACCCCTTGACAATCTGACCACACTTCCCGAAGGAGGATGTTTTGGGGGCACAAAACCCCCATGCAGCCTTTGCGTGCGGCCACATGACATCTTCCCTGACAGGGATCAGACGTTCATTTAGGGTGTGGAGATCCACGAGGACAACGGCATTCTCGGTGACAAGGAAACTGGATTTCAATTTCTTACATAGTTTATGAATTTTAAGAAATTCATTTGCTGAATAGGTGAGGTTAAAAATACACGCTGTGAATGAGTAAAATAAAATACGTGTCCTTGCGGTGCTGGGATACTCACCTAATTTTCTAAGAGCGGCATCTGTTAGGATCAGACCGGCAGGGAGTCTGGTTCAAAGAAAAGGGCACTAAATGAAGAGCCAAAATAACAGGATTCTAGACTCAGTGCTGCTACTAAGAGCAACTAGGGATTTTTTTGTAGGTGTGTGTTTTCACTGGGACATAAAGAAAGCAGGTGTCTGAAAGTAGAAATAGTGGCCCTGGTAACGGGCCTGCCTTGGGCTCCTGGTCTCTGTCCGCAGAGCTCAGAGGAGCCTCTGCCCAGCCCCACGGCATCACCATGAGCCCAGCACCACTCAGCTCTCTCTGCCAGCCAGCTTCCTCAGCCCCTGCAAGGCACCCAGGATGGGGGGGGGAGCAAGACAACCGGTTGGAGTCCCCGTGTTCCCCGAGGGCCTGATGCCAAGGCCCAGCTCCGCCTCTGGAGCTCCAGCCACAAACCTTGCCCCATGACCTCTGCCAGATGGCTTTGAAGGTGATCCAACAGTCCCTTTATCTGTACATACTGAGGGGGTGGGGACAGCTGGCAGGCCTGGCACTGCCTCTCTGCACTGAGCACAGCCTGAGCGCCCCAGCCCTGTAAACACTGGATCAATGAATGCATAGAAACTTCCCTAAGAAATGACAAAGAAAAGATGGGGAAGGTTACCAGCTAACAGGTTTGTTGAGCAAACTACAAAAATGTATTACTTACATCTGACATGTTCTAATTCATTCCTGTTATATTGTTAGGATATATTTTGCTATTAAGAATAAAACTGTAGGCTAAAATCTGAAATGGAAAAGATAATCTCTTTAATTGGTTAGCCTTCTGGAAGATCTCTAGGATAATCCCAACACCCTGATAAAAGTATACAGTATAGCAACTAAGTCATAACACCCCAAAACACAGTAATGGGGAAACAAAGAATTTTTCATGAAAGAAGCAAGAATATGGTTATAACTTCTAAATCTTTACAGCCAAAGATAAATTATGTTTTTCTTAAATAACTACCATCAAAGACCTGTCATTTTGTTCTTAGATTAGTACAGATGAGTGACTATAAGTAGCCAAACTTTTTCTTTTTCGGTAATCATAATTAAGTCCAGGTACATGAACAACAGATTCTCCTCCTTTGCGAATAGTTTAAAAAATAATGTACTTTTTTATTGAAATTTTGCCCTAAAGCTTTCTCTGCTATCCAAATAATTTCCCAACTGCATTTCAAATTAAAGTTTTCATCTCTCTCCCCTAGGGTGTTCTGCATTACAACATATTTTAATATGTTTAAATGATAGCACCGTTATAAAGTGTTATTTCCCATTGAAAATGGTCATTAATATCACTTCATACCTCAGAGAGCATAATAGTAATCTGCCAATAAAACAAAGTAGGATCATCATCCACTAATAACCTGAGAGGGAAGTCCTGCTAAGATTTTATGTTTACCACAGAATATTCTTCACATAAGCACACTCTGGTCATTACTTGAATGGGAATATTTCCTGTGTCCCATCTCTAATTCAACAATTGCATGTTCTTTTATATAATTACTGTCCCCCTCTCCAAAGTTCCACACACCTGTCAGGGTCCTCTTTGACATCAGAGCCATATGTTTTCCACTTAGGTATTCAGTTTTTTTTGGAAATGTGCAAGTATTTGTTTTTATTTCGGCAAAGAGCTTTATTAATTACTCATTCACCTTGTTCAGCAGCACACACTTTAAGAAAAGGAAGAGAGGCTAAGTTGCTATAAATAAAGAAAGCTTTTTACATGTGGAACCTTGGGTTGTCTATACCCAACCTGAATCTTTTTTTTTTAAGTAGGCTCCACTCCCAACATGGGACTCGAACTCACGACCCTGAGATGAAGAGTCACGTGCTCTACCGCCTGAACCAGCCAGCCGCACCAACCCGAATCATATTCTGAACAATCCATTACTCATCCCTTCCTGTGTATACCCTCCCATTCTCCACTACTAATTGTGAGCAACAAGCCCAAGCATAAGCTCCTAAGGGGAGGGGCTCTGTCTTCACTCAGTGCCACACCCCAGCATCAGTCAGAGCACTTTGGAAGTATTCAATATACATTTACAGGGGTGCCTGGGGGGGTTCAGTTGGTTAAATGAGAGACTCTTGATTTCGGCTCAGGTCCTGATCTAGCGGTTTGCGAGCTTGAGCCCAAGAGTTGGGCTCTGTGCTGACAGTGCAAAGCCTGCTTGGGATTCTCTCTCTCCCTCCCTCTCCCTCCCTCCCTCTCTGCCCCTCCCCCACTCATGCTGTGTCTCTCCCTCTCTCAAAATAAATAAACTTAAAAAATACATGCACAAGGGGCACCTGGGTGGCTCAGTCGGTTAAGTGTCCGACTTTCGCTCAGGTGATGATCTCATGGTTTGTAAGTTCGAACCCCGTGTCAGGCTGTGTGCAGACAGCTCAGAGTCTGGAACCAGCTTCAGATTCTGTGTCTCCCTCTCTCTCTGCCCACCCCCCCCCCCCACACTCTGTCTTTCTCCTTCAAAAATAAATACACATTTAAAAAATGTTTTGGGGTTTTTTTTATTTTTTTTTTAATTTTTTTTTTAATTTTTTTTTCAACGTTTATTTATCTTTGGGACAGAGAGAGACAGAGCATGAACGGGGGAGGGGCAGAGAGAGAGGGAGACACAGAATCGGAAACAGGCTCCAGGCTCTGAGCCATCAGCCCAGAGCCCGACGCGGGGCTCGAACTCACGGACCACGAGATCGTGACCTGGCTGAAGTCGGACGCTTAACCGACTGCGCCACCCAGGCGCCCCTAAAAAATGTTTTTAAAAATACACACACACACACACACACACAGATGGAAGAGTAAATGAATTAAATAAAGAAGGCCACTTCAAAGTTTCTGCCAGGCAAAACTTTCACAAGGTCAGCAGTCCTATCCATACTATTCCACAGATTTCACGTTGTTTTATACTCTTAAACATAAACAGTATCAGGGCAGTAAACACAGAAACCTTAAAGATGTCAGATTCTCTTCAAGCTCACAGGAATAGATCGATGCCCAATAGAAAACCCAAAAGATCTGAAAAGTCCTCTTTTCTTGACACAGCATACTAGACTGACTTGGAGCATTAATTTCCTGGTTACATTTCAGCTAAAACGCAAGCAAGCACCACACAGTTGTGGTTGCTAGCACCTCTGAGGGAAATCCTAGGGTGTGTCAACTCTTGAAAATATTCAATCAAGAAATGATAAACACATTTGGACACCTAGCTTTGTGCATTCTGGAACTGGCAGCCAGGGGTGAGGCATGTAAGTGCTGCTTCAGGGGCTCCAACTGAAACACCAATGAACAGGGTCAGAGGACAGGGCCATGAGACGTCCAGTGTTCCAGTACTCCTCTCTGTGCACAGAAGATGTACCAATTCCAGATAGAAACCCAACATGCAAATCACATTTAAAATACTCACGAATATAGAAAAACTTTCTTCATCCTAATTTTGCCATGTGGCATGCACATGGATCTGAGGGCTGCATTTGATTTTTATAAACAGACCAAAACTGCATGTAATGCTATATCATCTTAAAACACACATGTGAACCCAAGATTAAAAACCTATAAAGCCAAGCTGAACTACAGAGCGACTGTAATAAATGCAACAAAGTTAAGTCCGCTTCAAAGGAATTCATAAAAGGAACTCCAAAAACTTTCATGAATGTTTTATAGTTTATTTTTAATATTGATGTATTTCATCTTAAAACAAATGCCAAGAGCTGTTGTGAACACTCCTCTTTTCATGTTGGTGATGCCGTGAGGAATCTTTGAAAAGACCAAGAACACCGTGTGATACTGTGAGATCTAAAGAATACTAGGCAGGCCGAGAAATATACATCCCCACAAGTGATAGTCTTAAAAGGGCCCAGCTATCTCAGATGGCTGCTGACCACTTCTACATGGGCTGAGATTCCTTCCTCCCTTTGGGAAATGGTCAGAATAAACTTACTGCAGTCACTGACAAATGAGTCCCCCAGAATAGGAAACTAGGATCACCAGTTTTAAATCTGGCTGCAGAGCTATGTTCGCTAAGCAGTAAACAGACCAAGGTCAGCAGCTTCCTGACCCTCAGGGTTTACCGTTCCCAACCAGTGGCATCTGATAGAAAACTGCACAAGGAGTGTGCAAAGGCATCACGTGAGCTTTTGTGTTTGCACATAAGTTGTAAAGCCCAGAAGACCAAATGTATCTTGTGGGTGATGAGTTCAAGTGCAAGGGGAGCTGAGTGTCTGGGCAGGGAGGGAACCCTAGAGATGAAATGGAATTTTTTTTTTAAGTTGCTGAAATATCAGAGAAAGCCTAGCAAACACTAAGAGTCTTTATTTAGGGTTTGCTGTTAGAGACTGTCTTCATAGTCATTTCACTCATTAACATAGGTGTTACCAGCACTCAGGTCAGAAAGCACAAAGGAACACTAAAAAGAAAAAGTAAAAATTGGCACACTTGATCACACCTTGTCTATTCAACCTTATGTTGGCCAAGTAACCTGAGTCACACGCAGTGTGTGTGTGAGGAACTGTGTCTATCAGTGTGCAAGGAGCCATGGATACCAATAACACGTGCCTGGCATCACTTGCACAAAAATGAGTTTTTTGCCCTAAATGACAAAAATCAATACAGTGAAAGACTTCCCATGTATTTTGCTGGTCTGAGTAGAGAATGGCACACACTTTCTCTCAACATCAGAATCTTTCCCTTATATACTGAGCATAACAAACTCTTGATCCTTCTAAAAGGGCATGTTACCAGCTACTCTCTGTTCCAAGAACTTCCTCTCACAAAACAGTCCCCCACCCCCCACACACACATCAGGAACTGCAAAGACAGAAGTAGCCTGCACATACAGACAAAAAGGACTACACGAGGAACCAGGAAGTTCACTGCCTGGAGCCAGGCGTCAGACACAGAGGTGCCTCGCCAAGCTGAGGATGGGGCACATCCTGAGACTCCATCCTGCCTGAGCCTTGAGCTCCCCTCAGGGATAGCCTTCAAGGAACCCTGGAGAACACTTCAGGTACGGCTGATGGAACAGTCCCTTCTTGAGCATGGGTCCTTTCTACAAAGCCTACATACGAGCTGGAATACCTCCAACTCCCCCGATTCTGAGGCTGGCACAACACTGAGATCACCCTCTGGCAGAGACATGTGAAAGGATGAAGCCAACAGCTGTATCTTCTAAAGCCAAGTGATCTCCCATGACTAAGACCATAAACACTGCTGCGGGGTCACTAAAGGCAAAGCCAGGGAGGTTGATTCCATGAGCAATTTTAATACTGTATGCTTGTAAGAGACATGGATCTTAGTAAATGTGTGTTATATTAATTACTTTAGACCCTTTCATTCTGGAAAAAACAAGATGGAGGCCTGGGGAGCACCCAGAACACAGTGGGCTGACCAATCACTTATCTCCCGAACACAATTTAGATTTCAACACACCCAATCTTACTCCTGGCAAACTTTACACTTCAAAGCGTGATCACTTGATTAATGGCTGGCCCCTACATAGAAGTTCTATGGAGCGGATGCAGTATCTATTCTTGCTTGACAAATAATCCCCTGGTCTATGTACCTCACCCATGCCAGCAGCATTTTTTTCCTCTAGGTTCTCACTGAGTTCCCAAGCAAGCTGGCTGTAATTTGTGTGGACACATGCATGATTTAGGACACACAGGCCACTTTGCTAGTCCACCACTAGCCATCAAGGAGCACGTCAGTATACGTCAATGATCTGGGCTGATGGCTAAGAAGAGTGAAATGGTGGCCCAAGGAGCTTTTATGCCTTTTTTTTTTTTTTAAATCCTGTTTCCTTAGGGGATTTGAGGAAAAGATCTCTCCTCACTTTCCTCCAAAGCCAAGCACTGGATCCCAGAAAACAGGGAATGCACCCAGTTTAAAAAGTCCTGCTGAATTACCAGGGGTAAAGACCTGACAGAAATACCAAGACTCCGAAATGGCCCAAATCCTTCAAGTTGTAGATAAAAGCAGAGATATGGAAGGAGCTAGTAGACAACCTGGCATAATGACCCCACACTTACAGGGGTGTGCTGTGTCGGGGAAAGATTATGTCTCACTTGACTAGCACAGAGATGTACCCCTCTCACCGAGCCTATGGCTTCACTGGGAGATCCCACTGGAAAAGACATACATAAATTCTAGAGAATGAAACATTTTCATGTCCAAGGCAACTATGCAGATTCTTTAGTTGTAACTGGAAGCTTCTGGATAAAGTAAACAACCATGTGAGTGGGCTCTACTTTGGCTTGTTACATAGAGATTTGTATTTCAAATAAAAAGTCAGTAACTAAACCAAATGGCATGAAGAGCTGGGGGGAACATTAAAACAGAGGTGCTCATTTAAGTGACAAACCTTACAGCTCTGAAGCTGGACAGGGCATGGCAAAAAGCAAAAGCAAAAACAAAACACACACATTTAAGAGGGGAAAAAAATGTGTTAGCCTTCGTCACTTTTATATAAGCACTCATAATCAGAAAAATTATATTTGGGGTTAAATTACAAGGACTGCATTCTTAGGAGGAAACAAATTATGTTCAAACATTAAAAGGGAGACAATATTTGGAAGTTAGAACCACTTAAGCAAAAAAGCCTCAGTTTCTGATCCCACTTGGTGGTCTCCTGGTCAGCACAGATCCCACTGGCCCTTTCCTTCCCACATTCCCTAACAGCGTTTCCTCAGACCCCTAAAGAAATATGTTAATCATGTTTAAGACCTGACAAATCATATCTTTTCATCTTTTCCCCTGTTTTGACAAACTTTCCTTCCTCTGGGGGGAAAAAAAATGCTCCCACAAAGGAACATAAAAATAGCATGTGTGACCTGAGACCATGAACCGAAGTTTGGGAGGACTGAGGAAGACATTCAGACCAACAGCACACCACTTTGTAAAATGGATATGAAGGCTGAATTTCTGACCTTTACAATCCCAGAGGACCTTGAGATACCCCTCACTGTGTCCACAGGGGTACCTGGTCTGTGAAGGAAGAGTCTGCTCTCTATGACGTACCGCTTGGAGACACAGGGCAGAAAGAAGCGAAGAAAGGCATTTATGCCTCTGTATACTCAATTACGGTAGAATTCTTATAAATTGCTTCATGTTAACACAGAGGAATGAGTTAACAGAACAATTCACACCTTGTCATTATTAATTGCTCTAATATTAAACTGACAACCTTTATAAAAATATGAATGTGATGACATGGCTCTAATAGGGATTATGTGAAAATAAACACATTTGGTGCCAGTAAAATTGTGAAAAACAGTTCAAAGAAGAATCATAAAGATAAACTTCACTAGTGGCTTCTGGGAAAGGATATGCAAATCCAAAAAACACTGTCAATGATAATAGTAACATGTACAAGGTGCTATCATCCACCAGGCACTGTCTTCACCCTCACAACAACCCCCTTCTGATATGGATACTGTTACCGCCACTCTGCACTTGTACTGAAAAGCTCATCAACTTGCCCAAAGTCACACAGCCAATAAGGAGCCGGGCTGATTTTGAAACCAAGCCATTTGAATCCAGACTGTGCTCTAGAATCCAAGATGCAGAGCCTGCCTTTCTATGGGAAAATACCTGTGACCCTCAATGGAAAAGGAAATGTACCACGGATGAAAAACAAAAACGGAGCTCCATGGTTCCACAAGAAGCCTATATTGCTAAATCATATCAAAATGCAAACCAATCCAATCACAAAACCTGTTTACTTCTTCTTTCTCCATTTCTCTAGTCTTATCCACCTTACTAGCACATGGTACTCCAAAACTCAACTCTGATGTCTGGCTTCCAAGATCTTCCATTTTATGCCTGTCCCCAGGCTATTCTCTAACCCAGACACTCTGCTGTTACAAGGATAAAATGCACATCTCCACATCTATGCTTTCCTTCATGCTGATGTGCAAAACATGTGCTGACCCTCACCTCCTTTCTAAAATCACAATCTGTCTCTGATTGCTTATGACGGTATCCATTTCCCTCCTACTACACAGCAACTGCCTTACAGTGAGAATCATAAAATTAAGTGATTAAAAATTACTTTGTATTCTTTCCTATTATGAAACTAACAGAAGAGAACATGACAAATTTTTTTTCTGAGCCCAACACTCTAACCAGCATTTGTTGAGAACATTTGCAATTCAAACCTGTTGTTAAGAACACAGCCAATTGTCTTATACAAACACGGGATTTTTGTGTGCTTTAACACACTCACTCTGCAGTCTTACCTGTGTTATACTGTTCAAAAGAAAAGAAAATTCAGCCTCTTATCAACCCATTACAAATTCCTAAAACATGGAATTTGAATTGTACATAACATAAAGACTTTATATAAATCTCTGTTCTAGAGCCACCTGCTTAACTTTTTCACACTGCACAGTGTTTGTCATAAGTATTTCTAACATAATAGTTCACATCAATTTCTTTGTGTGTTTTATCTGTAAAAGACAATAGGCATTGCCCTAGCGTGGAGCAGGGGTCATGTGCAGGATATCACCAAAAAATCTGCAAAAGAGAGCAGAATGCATAACAAATAAGGGAATGAGAACTCGGAAGAATATAGTCCTTCTCACTTTTTAAAGATAGTAATGAAGCTGCATTACATGTTATTCTACCAAAAGCCCCGGGAAGGACAATACAGGGAGTAGACACAAGGGGGAGCCAGTGAGTCCATCATAAAGCTAACTGGAGACTAGGAAATTTGCTTTAAAAACCAAAATGTTCACTGAACAGAAACTTTAAATTCTATGAAGATAAACCACAAGAACAGGAATGAGCAAAGATTAACAAGAGAAGCAGTAAAAGAGAGGAGTAAAGAGTAAGAGATACACAGATTCCCTATGCTCCTCAGAGGTGAATTCAAATACCAAAAGGGTTTTTTCATGTAATCTTCAACATGAGCTCAAAAACAAACATTCAGAATGATGGCTTGAAAACAGCTCTCTCACACAGTAATAAAATGTCAAAAATGTTCATGACATATACATTGGAACTTGAACAAAAAATTAAAAACAAGAGTATTTTCTTTAAAATTCCCTTCCTTTGTCAGAATTATTTACCACTTCATATGCCACAAGAAGTATTTTTGGGTGGGTTTTTTTTTCTTTTAACCTTCAAAAAAAAATTTTTAAAACCATGTGGAGCATATTTCTGTTGAATATTTTCTTGATGTTCCAGATAACTGACCTTAATTCTGGGGACTGTTCTATGATAAATATATTGTCAGTAAAGATTTAAATATTGGTACTAAAGATGTAATTATAGATGCTCAAGTTTTCATACTATTGAAGCACATTAATTAAAACTTGGCACAGTTGAAGGAAATCAGGGAACAAATGAAAAGAGAGATGACGTGTATTTCATATTGAGTGTAGCGTAATTATTACCTCTTTTTGATAAAGATGTTCCAGAGAAGGCACTAGGGCTGTGCCTGTAATCACTTTAATCATCATTCAATACAAAAGAACCAATCCGTCAAAATCCAAGGGGATTTGCTTATTGTTAGGCTTTTAGAAAACTCACCAGGTATTTCCAAATGCTTCCTAATGACAATAATTAAACATCTGGTAATGGTGACCTACTTGTGGCTGCTGAACTTCCTTGGATACTCTTTGCCATTAATTATGTACATGCTGGGAACTGAGAGAGAATTTACATTATGAATAATAACTCAAGACCACAGGAGAAGTCAGAAACCGACAGGAGCAACTCCCTGCTGTCCTGACTGCTATCTGTATTAAGGCCTTGTTAGCGCTTTCAGATTTGGGAACAGATGCTACATAAAAATTGCAAAAGCACCAAGCTAAGGCATGCACTCAAGCTGGATGTAAACATGTTGTGAGGAAACAGCCTTTTATTAAACATTCAAAACTGTGCCCAAGGTGGAGAATAGCCAAGCTGTCACATTTCTACATTTCACTCTGTAAGGAATTATGTTCTGATGCAAACTTTGACCCTAAACTTTTGCAAATGATGACCAGGTCTTTTAGATCTTTGGCAACAGCGCAAGTAAGAAACGCCAGAGCAAGAAACTACACGCATTTTTAAGCAACATGTCTTCGTTCCTTAAATCTAGGGGTAAAGAGAAAGGGAGAGAAAGACAGTAATAATTAAGACAAAGAGGTTTGTGGCAGTTTGAAATTCATTTCATAATAGAACTTTTGTCCAGAATAATTAACAAATAAGCCATTTACATCTCATTAAAATCGGCTGACATCTATTATTCTAATTACATCAGCATCTTTCCCAAAAGCCACAAGACTTCAGGAACTGACATATCATGGCTGCCTCCTACTTTGAGCTTCATTTAGCTCTTCTGGAGACCAATAAAGAAAGTGGCATCATTCCGTTTTTTTAAATAGATTGTTTAGGTTTTACACCTTTTAGTAAATATGTGAAAATACACACTAGAACCAACTAATCAATAACTAGATATTAGTTAAAATTAGAGTATTCCTTAGAATAAATTTACGAAAATTATTTTATCATTTAATTTACTGAATCCTGAATATCATTTAGTACACAAAATACAGTGAGGATCCAGGAAGGCAAACAGAAATCATGATAGAGAATTTAATATAAGGAATCGGGCAAACAAGCAAACCGCAGGAGGCACCTACACCGTGAAGCTGGAGGGCCAAGAGAGGAGAGCAGGGTGAGCAGGACCTAGAAGGTTGGGGAGGGGTCCTCAGAGGAGAGGTGCTGCACTCGGGCTGGGATGTGGGGAGCTCAGCAGAAGGACCCCATGGAGCTGGGGCACTGCCCCTGAAGAGGGCACTGCCAGGCTCTGCTGGTCCCCTCAGTGCTCGCGGGAGGGGCTGAGCAGAGCGGGTACCGGGACCTCTGAGCAGGGAGTGCTCAGCTGGTGTCCACATCTCCTAGCAGGCCTGATGAAGCTGCTGTGAGGGCTGCCAGAACAAGAGCTGAAACCCCACGACCAGTGCTGGGCAGTGCTGACAGAACAGCAAGCAAACCAGAAAAACAACCAATGCCGCCCCCCCCCCCCCCCCCCCCGCAACAGTGCTTGCTGATACGGAGCAACTGACAAGGCCAAGCGCAGAGCAGAGCGGAAGGAGCAGAGTCAGACTTGAGAAATATAACAGCTGAAACCTGGCATGTTAGCAAGGTGCCTCGATCTCCTCTTCCATGGGACGGAGAAAACACCAGAACCCGTTCACGGGGCAGGTATCGTCCAGGTTGTTACAAGGCACAAGGCATTTATAATTGTGCCTGGCAGAAAATAAGCACTCAAGTTATACATGATATTATTCTCCAAGAATTTATTTAATTTCTACAACTTCATTGGTTAGAATTTATCCACAAGATGCACTTCAATAGTAAATATTAGTGCAATACAAGAGCACACATAAGCATCGGCTTGGTCTACACTCTAAGGAACCTCGGGAATCCTAAAAAGTAGACAGACATTAAAGAGTGAGGAGTCAGGAGACCTGTACCCCACAGAAGGCTCTGTCTCCTAAGCAAATCGACCAATGCCATCTGGGCCTGTGTTTCTTCCATCAAAAGAGGGAGCCAGATAAAAATTATTTCTGCAGTTCCCTCCAGTATTTAAAGTTTTTACAATTATAAAAGCTCTTTTAAGTTTAATCTCAAATGTAAAACTAATTTCTAAAAGTCCTTGATTTTAATTAAGGTTTATCAGAGGACAGAAACTTGGATGAACCAGACACGACATCTACATAAATGCCTACATGATTTTTCTCTAAACATGGACAGTTAAAGCTTAGAATAAAATTTTAGAACATAAAGTACATTTTAAACATGGGCTTACACAGATGTAAAATACTATGCACAAGGCTTCCGGCCGCACCGCAGCCTGGTTTACGGGGGGGCTCCTGCGGAGGTGTACAGGGCGGGCCTGCATGGCCACATGCAGCAACCCCAAACGTACAGCTGAAGTGCATAGCTAAACTGGGCAAAATGAAGATGCACGTGAAAATAGAGTGTATCCGTCATTCCCTCGCAGAGTCAAGGACACACCAATGAACATAATGACAGAGATCCTCAGGGTTATAAAGTAGAGGGCCAGCAACCGTAAGGCATCCCTTGACTGACACTGCCAACACCAGACCCAATCAGTATGAAGTACGATGGCAATTCTTGTTCAGCAAGAATGCAGAGAGCTAAGCCACTCAACAGAAGCTATGCTCGGATATTTCCAGACTGGAAAATTAGTTTAAAACATGACAGAGAAGTATTATGTTCTATTACATTTTTAAAGCATTTCTTTATGTTGTTGTATCCAAATTTGCCCCTCATGTTTGATGCTGGCACTGAAGAATGGAATCTGTTGATCTAATGAACTGGCAATTTAAATAAATGTAACTTTTAAAATTGAATTGACAATAGATATTCTTTCACACATTACATCACCTGCCAAAAGTCACCTTTCACAGGTAGCAGAAGGGCTACGATTATGACTGACTGAACTGGTAGAAATAACAGGCCTGTGTATAACAAAGATGTTTTCATCTTTTTACATAACATAGTCCTGAAGGACTATCTTGAAAGATACTGGAAACCTCAAGTGAACACCCTACTTCTTAACTGAAGCTATAGTTACTCTACGTGAGAAACAAGAGACCAAAAGACATATTTCATAAACCCAACATGCTGACAAAGCTAATTCATCTGGAACTAATGGAGGCACAGTTTATTCTGAAGTAAAACCTACTTTCAAATATCCTAAAACAAATGCACAAATAAAGCAACCTTGGGACAGAATACATTGAAAATGTCAACATTTTTTATCGAAAAATCTGATGAAGGTCCTGTATTTTTTCCTAAAACTGCTGATAATTGAGGGAAGGAAAATGAACTGGCTCAACCACCCCTGAGGAGAAAAGTCATGGTAGAGAAAAGTGGGGTAACCTATTTTCTCTGGGGGTTAGAAACAGGAAGTACATTATTAACGCATATTCCCTGCAGAGAATAACGGGGAAAGAAAAGACAAGGAACACGATTTCTTTATCTCCATCCAGAACGGGGCCCGGATTGTGGTGCACAGGCCTTTCTCGAGGTTCAGTGACTGAGAACGAAGCCATCTAGGATGACAGTTTCCACAGCTCGGACACACGGCTCAACCACTCCATCAAGGGAGGGGCTCTTCTGACAGTGAAAGGTGACAACATAGACAAGAGGCTTTGGCCTTCAGATACACACTCCAGAGTGGAAGGTGGAGTATTTTCTGCAATTGGAGGTGCCTGAGGGTCCTAAACATAGAGCAGTACAAAGAGAGAGGCATATGTGATCCTTGCAGTCCTGCTTGTGAGGTCCCCATCCCCTGGGGAGAGTCAGACTCCGTCCCTTTGCCCACAGCGTGTGTCAGTGTGCCCAGGCTGCTGCGGGCAGAGCACCACCTCCCTCGCTGTACTAGAGACACATCTGACAGGCGAATGAGGTTTCTACCTTGTCTGTGCTCAGACAGCCCTCAGCTGACATCTCTGAGTGGCAGAAAGGAACCGCTGGCCCTCTTTCTCTCCACTATGTTTTCCTCATTCTCAAAATGCTTCCTCTACTTCCAAACACCTGGTTGTGGTGGGCAAATACTGATCCAACAAACAGGCACCCTGAACACAGGGCATCAGCTCCCAATTTATGAGCTGCCCACCACACCTGAGAAGCTCCAGGTGTGTGGGACATTTTTAAGAACTTGCATCATTTTTCTACTTATACACAAAACTTCTCATTTCCCATCTTTCCAAAAAGAATTCTTTCAATATATTTAGTTATGTCAATGTCTGTATCAATAGTAAATGCAATGAAAACTTTTTTCATAGTCAAATTAGTGGTTATTAGAGTCTGTCATTCCAGACAAAGCCATGAAGAGGTACATCCCAAACAAGTCTTTCTGCGCGAAACATTGAATACCTTTTTCTAAATCACTGCTGAGTTTTTAAGCACACACTGACCTACTCTTCTGTGATGCCTTACAAAGAATTTGCAGACAGTACAGAACTTCTTCATGAATTATACAGTTTATGTGCATGATATGTAGATGTATACGGGTGGAGACAGAGACAGACAGACAGAATGTCCAAAAGAGAAAATGGGTACCTTTCAAGAAAGGCATCCTACTGCAGAGGGAGCCACATAAATAAAACCACAATTACCAGAAAAAAAAGATTTTTTAAGTAAAAAGAAACTATTTCATAAAAAGAAAACCTGGAAATGTTTCCTGTACTTAATATAATTATGAAAGATTTCTAGAATGTATTTATCAAAATTAAGTATACCAAGTCAAATGAACCAGAGGACAATACACTAAAGAACAAATTCTCAGGGCGCCTGGGTGGCTCAGTCGGTTGAGCGTCCAGCTTCGGCTCACGTCATGATCTCACAGTCTGTGGGTTCAAGCCCCACATTGGGCTCTGTGCTGATGGTTCAGAGCCTGGAGCCTGCTTCAGATTCTGTGTCTCCCTCTCTCTCTGCTCCTCCCCTGCTCATGCTCTGTCTCTCTCTCTCCTTCAAAAATAAATGAAAATATTTTTTAAAAATTTTTTAAAAAAGAAATTCTCATGCACCACATAATTTATTTATCGCTGAATAAAAAGCCCACCCTCAAAAAAAAAAAAAAAAGAATTATGTATAGAAGGTACATTACTAAGGCGTTAATGGTTTTTAAACTCTCATATGTGTATTCATGCAATATATACCACTGACTCCAGTTACTGTAGATTCCTAATACGACACCAAGTGTCTAATAATATCCATTTCTCTATGCTATTTGTCAAAACTCAAAAGTTAGTTCAGTATTACTATTAGACTCTAGATGGCACTAAAGGAATAAGTCAACAAGACTGAATCCACTAATAGACACGAATGGCTTGTTCTACTACTGTCCACTGGAGGGTGCCTCTCCTGTTGTACTTCTGCCTCTGGGCTTGCTCACCCTTCCCTCATCCTTCAAGGCAGGAAGCCATGGGGGGGGGGGGGGGAGGGGAGGGCGGTTGGAGAACAAGACATGACACAAAATATGGAATTGATGGTTCCAAAAACAAAGATGAAAGTTCTGAATCAGACCTCACTTGAACCAAATTTGAAGCCAGACTTTGATTTGGATACCAAACTCTTCACCCTCAATAATAACCAATATATTCCAGATCTTTCAGAAACATTCTAAACTTAATTATAAATAGCTAGTCCTTAATACGATTATTGACACAGACTGAGAAATTGGTTTGGAAATTCAAGAACAAAACCTAAACATTAAGATGAACACATATCAAGGGTAAACCAGGCTGGAAGAAGCAATCTTCCTGTTAATACTAATAGGACAGAAACAAGAATTCCATTTCTAAGCAAGAGTGACTATGCTCCAAGTATCACTGCAGAGTTTCATAAAACACATTTATCAACAGCCAAAGTACCACCACTGTGGAGGCTAGTGGTGAGACCAATGGTGCCTCACTCTGCAATGGCACTCACTATGGCTACTTCAAAAGCAGTACAATAATTTGAAGATACCTTGTTGTCATCTGATTCATTGTTGAGCCATGAGAACATTATGCAAAAAAAAAAAAAAACCAGACAGAGAAATTCTTAGGTGACACTCTTTGCCATTAAAAAATGCAAAGTGATTTAAGAACCATTAAAGGACTCATATATACATGGAATGGGGCAGACCTAGGGTATTCATCTTTCCAGTCCAGGCCAACTGGACAAACTCAAAGACTGACAGCCCAACCTCCAGCCTCGGTGGACATGGTCTCGATAAATGAAACAGAATGTTAGCTACCGTAGCTGATGTTCATTCTTAAATTCCATAGGAAATACTAATTATATTGTGATGATTTTGTTAAAAGTCATACATCATAATAAGCTTTATTCTCATTTGTGGGGCCTGAAAGGAAAAAAAAAAAAAAAAAACCTCCTGTTTTAATGTTCTAAGTCATCTAAAAGGGAGTGAGAAGCAGAGATGTTCTGAAAACCAAGGAAAGAAGGAGGTGCAGAACATTAACACTGCCACGTCTTCTTCTTTATCCTTTAATTTCCTGGATGGATTGATGATGGATACAGATTTTCCTCAGGCAGCCTGGGATGGCTAAGATGGAAAGATGTGTCAAAGAGTAATTGCTACTTGTCCATAGAGCAAAAGCAATAACACAGCTGAGCAAGATACAAGTGTTTAAGTCCTCAGCTATAAGTGCAAGTGAAAACAATGAAGGCTGGAGGACAGAAACCACATCTCAGGCAAACTTCTTGGCCATATGAAAAAAGTTCAGTTTCTACCAGCATAAAAACACCCTGTAATGGGTGTAACAGGATTTTGTAGGTGCTCTCTACCTGATACGACCTGCTCAGCGTAGGTAACTGTTCCACAGCCAACACATTCCTGCTACATTCCAGGGAAGACATGAACTAGAAAGTATCCTTCACAGTTCACATCTCTCTGAGTAACCACAAAACCATAGAAGAGCAAAGAGAGAGAGAAAAAGAGGAAATTCTCTTCCTCCAAACCTGGCTTTACAGAATTTTCATCACTGTGACTAACACAGTATAGAACTTCTGTCCATTTCATTCATTCATTCAACAAACACTGAGTGCTTCCTATGGGTCAGGCAGCCTGTCCTAGCTGTCACAGACACAGTAGTGGACACAGCAGATAAACCAGTGGAACAAAAAAAGGCAGAGAAAAAAACATGTGCATCTATTAACAAAACTGCATGGTAAGAACAAAAAGGTGATGACTGACTTGGAATTAATGAAAAGAAATAGGATCTTTGGCAAGAGACCTGTTTTCCCATATTTTGATGATTTGAATATTCAAAGCATCAGCATCAAAATGTGAGTTTTTAAAAATATTTTACTTGAGGTATGTGAACTTTTCAGATGGTCTTCAAAATACAGGTACAAAAACATGTTCCGAAGTTATTTATTAAAAATTTGGCAGGGCGCCTGAGTGGCTCAGTCAGTTATGCATCCAATTTTGACTCAGGTCATGATCTCACAGCTTGTGAGTTCAAGCCCCACATCAGGCTCTGTGCTGACAGTTCAGAGCCTACAGCCTACTTCAGATTCTGTGTCTCCCCTTCTCTGCCCCCCCACCCCCACCACTCACACTCTGTCTCTCTCTCAAAAAATAAATAATAAAACTTTTTTTTTTTAATTTTGGCTTTTGGGCACCTGGGTGGCTCAGTCAGTTAAGCATCAGACTTTGCTCAGGTCATGAACTCATAGTTTGAGAGTTTGAGCCCCACAGAACTAAAGCACAGAGCCCACTTGGGATCCTCTCTCGCTCTCCAGCTCTCTCTTCTCTAAGAATAAAACATTTTTATTTTTTTTTTAAGTTTATTTATTTTGAGAGGGACAGAGACAGCATGAGTGGGGGAGGGACAAAGAGAAAGAAGGAAAAAGGGAGGATCCCAAGCAGGCTCCTTACTGTCAGCGCAGAGCCTGATGCGGGGCTCAATCTCAAGAACTGTGAGATCATGACCTGAACGGAAGAGTTGGACGCTTAACCGACTGAGCCACCCAGGCGCCCCAAATAAAACATTTTTTTAAAAAGTTTTTTAAAAATTTACCTTTCAATCCTATGGGGAAATAAAATTCTATGAAGAATTAAAATGTATACTATATGACAAAGCTACTTATATATCCTACCAAAAGATTATACTAAAAGGCTATCCAAAGTTAGACAACTAAAGAATAACTGTTTTGTGTCATGCTTTGTGTTGGGGGCTAAAAGATTCCTTTTTTCACTGTTTTTTTAAGTATAACTGACATACAATATTATATTAGTTTCAGGTGTACAGTGTATTGATTTGAAATTCTATACATTACACTATGCTCACCATGGTAATAAGCATAGTCGCCATCTGTCACCATACATTATTACAATATTATCGACTATATTCCCTATGCTGTACTTTTCATCTCCAAGACTTATTTATGTTACAGCTGATAGTTTGTAAGAGAGTTAAGTAGTAACCAGGTTAGAAATTTTGATCTTGATTTTTAAGTTCTGAACCAAAGAAAGGTAGCTTACCATGCTGTTATTGCTGATAAAGACTATCTTTGGCATGAGAATCTGGACAGCAGTTAGTGGCTACACTCCCATCTCCTACCTACCTCGCTAGCTACAGAGGCTCCTTCAGAGCATGGTGGATACCTTCACAAAGACTAACACATAAAGACCAGCCAACACAAGCATGCTGGCTCTCCAAACTGCCAGCCACTCACGGTCTCTGAGTCACTGTGCTTCTACTCCTACTGGAGTGACCTCATATAATATGCTCAATTGCCATCTTCATAAGTCCCTTCACTTTTCCAGAATCTAAGTTTCTCCACCTGGCAAGGTTCAGTGGTTCAGGTCAGACTCACCTGGGGAACTCTGCAGGAGAGACCCACAGGCTCCCAGAAGTGGAGATTCTGATTCAGCAAGTCCTGAGGGGTGAGGGGGCGGGGAGATGGAGGCCGCATGTGTGTTTTACAGTGTAAGTATCTTGTTCATCCCATGGTGAAGAAGTCCTCAATTAAATGACATCAAAATCAAATCAAACTGTAAAAATTCTGAGGCCAACTCAACAGCACCTGATCCAAGAGGAACTTTGTTGCTTGTTTTGTTGAAGCTTTCAACTTAGCTTTTAAGAGATAGCCAAATGCACTGAAGGAATGGAGATCATTAGCAATCTAAAGTTTTGTGTAACTGGGCCTCACAGAAAATACACAAATGCATTTTGTCTCCTCATTTTTCATATGGTTACTTTAACAATATTAAAGCTTACAAAAGTGAGACCAGAACGACTCATCAAATAACAGGCACCTGGCTGGATGAATTGAGTGCACCTGTCAATGGCTACTCTTTCAGAAGCTACCGACACCCGCAGTAAGAATCACCATCTTCAAATCAAAAGCACTAAGTGTTTAGGCTGCATCACATGTAAGACAGTTGTTACTGGGTGGGTCTATATATATTATTTCAGTTACAAAGTCATAGGTTCAATCAAAGGGAAAAATGCATGCTATAGAATAGGTTACAGATTTTTGCTTTTAAGAAGTAGTGTTAAGGAGCTCAAATGTATAAATAGATATTTGAATAATGTAAAAATGCCAATTTCAGTAAAGAAAAATAAGTACAACGTAATACACACAAGTCAAACTTTCAATTAAAAGAGAATGATTTAAAAACCTACGGCGTGCCTGAGTGGCTCAGCGGGTTAAGTGTATGACTCTTGATTTCAGCTCAGGTCATGATTTCATGGCTCATAAGTTGGAGCCTCGATGGGACCCACAGTGACTTGGGATTCTCTCTCGCTCTCGCTCTCGCTCTCCCTCTCGCTCTCCCTCTCGCTCTCTCACTCGCGCTCTCTCTCTCTCTCTCTGCCCCTCCCCCCCAACACCGAACGTGTGCATTCTCTCTCAAAATAAATAATCTTAAAGAAACCTACTTCCTCAAGTAATACACTTGTGTCTTCCGCAATGTTCAAACAATTAAAAAAGTTTTAAGTTGCTTGGTGCTTGATATTTTAAATATAATGGGGAAAAATTAATTTTTTACCATATATGTCATAATAATATGTATTTCCAAACTCCATATTAACATTAAAATCAAGAAAGTAAAAACGCTTAGGGACTGATGTTACCATATAATGCTGCAAGATACATTTAAACATGGGGCTTGGTAGAAATAGAAAAGGGTAAAATGCTTGCCAAAATATGATTATATGTATTTCCAAATCAAAAAGAATTGATTGTTTAAGCATGAAGTCAATTTTTCCAATCATTATAAAGATCGGCATTAGCCACACAAGCTATAACTGCTGTAAGAATCCAGAAGTTGCCTTCCTAAGGGGAAAGAGAAGTAGGTCATAAATTTCAAAAACACGTTTTATGGTTTTAGAGATACAACTCTAAAATCAACATATTGCTGGAAAAAAATCCTGGGTTTAGTTACATATGGCTTTTATTCAAAAGGTTAACCACTCTCCTTTTCACCACTTACACTATTATTTATACATACTTTTTTCCCCTCTTTCTCACCCACTCTTATGATCAAGAACAAAACTGAAGATTTTTAAAGCACAAATCAACATAAATTACAGTGCACTTAATTCACAACCGAAAACGATAAACAAAAAATTTACCACCAGCTGAGCACCCCCTCTAACCAAGCAGCTCCATGCTCCCATGTGGCATACACACAATCTTCTTTTCTGATTTTACAGACAGTTCCTCACTGTGATCGTGTATAACCATTAGGACATAATATACATTATATTCCCTCACTGATCAACTGCATCGTATCTGCTCTGTTTTAATCCACTCCCTGTGGAAGAACTGTTGCCTTTCAAAATATATATACTGATCCTCCAACTACCTAAGTTTTTTTATTCAAAATGAGAAATGTTTCACACTGGTCCTTCCAAAATTTGGTAGCCGATGCCTGTCTTGGTCAGTATTATGATGTGGTGAGATGACCATCTGAAGTAAGGGATATAGAGAAAGGATAAAGCTACAGACCCTGGCCTCACTTGATTCTTTCTAGAAAACTGTATTTAACAGTCTTTTTTTTAAATACCTTTAAGATAACAAATTCCATGACAGGAATTCATCACCTTCGTGTATTTCACCTACATGCACTTCCCTGTAATATTTAGGTCTTAGATGCTCTGAATTACTCAATTTTTAAATCCACAATTATCGCAGCAGCCTACTTTAAACCTGGCTGTCATTTCAGAACAAATTCTCTTATTAAAGAAATGTCAATGGAGAATTGACATTGGAGAACTACAATTAACACCTAATGGCCGACACAACGTGCCCCCCCCCAAAAAAAAATAACTAAGGAGAGCCTGCTTCCATGCAAATCAGAAATTTCTCAAACTAGGATACCATGTTTTGAGAAGAAAATTTATCTGACCTCAGATAATCTGAGGGTAGCAAATAATTAACGTTTGTATTTTTTAAACTACTATTTTGAGTACTATGATCAGCACATTTTCACCTAATTACATGGGGTAAAGCTAAAGTTAATATTTAAAAAGTTACAGGCTACTCTTGAAAATATGATTTTAAGCTTAGGAATTTCACATTAATTGAGGTGGGAAAATGCAAGAATAAACAACTTTTGTAACATAAGAGTAATAACAGATCAAATTCCATAATATTTTAATATCTACACAACAATGTCCCAGAACTTATCAAGAACACATTTCCTTCCATAGGGTTAGGGGGATGGGCAAAATGGGTGAAGGGAAATGACAGATAATAGGCTCTCATTTATGGAGTAAGTCACGGAGATGAAAGGTACGGCACAGGGAATGTAGTCAGTGATACTGTAATAGTGTTGTATGGTGACAGGGGTACCTGGGTGGCTCAGTCGGTTAAGTGGCCAACTTTGGCTCAGGTCATGATCTCGCTGTTCATGAGTTCGGGTCCTGTGTCGGGCTCTGTGCTGACAGCTCGGAGTCTGGATTCTGCTTAGGATTCTGTGTCTCCCTCTCTCTCTGCCTCTCTCTCTACCTCTCTCTCTCTCTCTCTCTCTCTCGAATAAACATTAAAAAATAGTATTGTATGGTGACAGGTGGTAGCCACACTTGTGGTGAGAATGGAATAAAGAACAGAGCTGCTAAATCACTATGCTGTACACCTGAAAATAATGTAACATTGTGTGTCAACTATACCTCGATTAAAAAAACAAAACACATTTCTCCTTTACATCTGGATGACATTAGTAGCCAAAACTATTTTTCCAGCTATGATTAGGAAACTATGCTGATAAGGAAGGGGGGAAAAAACAACTCTTCCAAGTTGTCCATACACACTCAATCACTCTCTCTCAAAAGAACAACCTGTATTATGACCACTTTATAAAAAAGGAGAAGTGTTATATATTCCCAAGTTGTTAAATACTCAAGCAGTTTTCTACTGGCATTTAACAAGAACATATGTTTTAATGTTTTATGACCAACAGTGTCGTACTTAGAATTATACCAGACATATTTGCATCTTCTCATGGAAAAGAAGGGCCACATCTATAATGAAGAGAATAGGGGCGCCTGGGTGGCTCAGTCAGTTAAGCGTCCGACTTTGGCTCAGGTCATGATCTCGCAGTCTGTGAGTTCGAGCCCCGCGTCGGGCTCTGTGCTGACAGCTCAAAGCCTCAAGCCTGCTTCGGATTCTGTGTCTCCCTCTCTCTCTTCCCCTCCCCCGCTCATGCTCTGTCTCTCTGTCAAAAATAAATAAACATTATAATGAAGAGAATAACTAGCATAAAAACACAACTGTGTGTGTACAGAGCTAGACTCCAATTAACATTCTTCCACGTGGCTCTTAACAGAACATGGAAAATTATAAGAGAAAACACGTTAGTACGTTATCTTCACACACACACACACACACACACACACACACACACACACTAGGTAGTACAAATTCTAGAATGTTTAATAGAAACCCCACCAAATTTCTTTTGTTTACCTGGGGATAATTATCAAGAGGGTTCAAAATAACTACCTTTAGGCCCTAAAGTATCAAGACAGCATTATTTTGAATTCTGTGTATTTTACTTATAAAGGAAAGGCTTTTTGATAAACTGTAAACTGTATATCTAACTTAAGCTTTCTTTTTGAATTTCAAAAAGTCATCTAACTTTGAGTTAGTTTTTCCACCATTAAGCAACTTTGTCAGAATGCATCATTCTGCTGACTTCTACATCTAGATTGTAATTCTCTATAAAATCAAGATCTAGAAGGCAGCATACACAGATCGATAGATAAATAATCACACATTAGTGTTGAAGTAAATGAGTAATCCACACACTGACTCATGCACACATCCTGATGCATGAATTTCTGCCATTTACTTCAAAAACCAAGTTGTGTTTTTGCTGGCACAGATTTTTCAATCATACATGCTTTAAAGTCAAATCCCTTGCCTTTTAAGCCCAGATAAGTGCCCAATATATGGCATTTCAGCTTCTCTTAGCTTTCTTTTCCATTTAATACGTGATCTCGATTCTCCTCACAACTCTCAGAGTATATAACCCCACCCCTCAAAAAATATACAAAACAATGATTCTGAAGCTTATATTTTCTACAGAAACCTTTGCTCAAGCAAAGTGACATACAAAACTGAAATTGTATATGGCTGCTTAAATGTCACACACTGACATCTACAAAAGAAATGTTCTAAGAAGGAGATGTATCTTGCTTGAGGGGGAAAAAAAAGTGTCTTTCTTTTTCATTAGTGTCACGTACTGTCACACACAAAATGACCCAGACGCTTTGTGCAGAAGGTCTAAGCAAGCTCTTCAACTACACAGCCAATGTCCCCATGCACCCTCCAAAAGACTGCATGTCATCTTTAAGATGAACAAGTAATATCATTTTACCAGACAGGGTGGAACTTAATCATTTAAAAGCATGTTTACGAGAGCAAAATACCATGACTACTATTACTACCCCTGGAACTACAAGCAATTAGAAGCAGTTTAGGGCAGGAAGTTAGAAATGCTCAGCAAAATTTAATTAAACAAATTGGATTTTGGCAGAGAACTACACCCTGCTTCTATAAACAGTGCCATGGAATCCTTAATGACAATACAAGGCACTCATGCTGAAATTCTCAAGTATCGAATGCCAACACATAGGCCTCCTCCCTCAAGTTCAAGCAGAGTTTTAAATTCGATGCTTCTTCAAGAGGGAAGAGAAAGGATTTTGCCAACTGAATCAGTACCTTTAATTTCCTCATTCCTTTCTGGTATTATTTTCTGTACACTCTACATAGAAGATCTAATTTCTTAAAAACAGGTTTTACTCTGTGTTCTTAACACAAACTATATTGATCTGAACATAAACAATGTCACACTGAAATGGTTCAGGATTGTTCAGAATTCTTAACCAACAAACATCTATTATGGCTGTGATTTCTGCTGGAGGAAATACATTAGAGATTTGGAATGTCCCAGGACTTGATTTCTTTCTGATATGTCAGTATTCTCCATAACAATAAAGAAAAGCAGAGTAAAAGATGAAACTAAAAGTACTTAAGATTTAGCAGATATTTGAGGAACAAAGTAAGTGTAGAATGGATGATATAAAACAATGTCCAGTATCCACTTCTATAAACCCTTGAGAGATGTTCCAAAACACCATCATTCATAAACTCACCAGATAAATATTGGGCTACATTTGAGCTATTAGAATGAATTAGTTCTGAGCATTTAACTGTAATGCTGAAAACACAATTATTCACCCCAGAGCGACATGGATATCATTTAATGGAGCTCAAAAAGAAACATTCTACCAAAAGACCACTGGGGGGCACACAACCCATGGCACTTGTCCAAATATAAAGGAAAAAAAATATCATATTTTATGTGATTCCTTACACATTTTATGTGTAATTTTTTACCAATTGTTGCTGATAATTGAAAAATAGCCTCAAAAACAATAACATTTAAAAAGGAATCTTTTCATGTCTAATACTTTCAAAAGACACATAATGCATTATCTGGACAACCTAAAGTTATATACTCAGCACAAAAATAGTAAAACAAAACATCAAGAAAGCACACAGAGTCTGTTCCCATCATTTATATTTCCATTCAGTAGCCTCAAAGTATTTTTTAGGAAAAATAAATTTACTTCCGAACAAACAGTCTTCTGGAACACTATTTCTATGAAATTATATAAACATTAATTCACTTTTACTCTAATATTTTGTTTATGCACAAAAGACAACTAATCCTTTCAGTGAGATGTTAGGTAACATGCGTGTCCTCCTAAAACCATATTTTGGTAGAAGATTTCATTTTGGTAATCAGAATCTTCTGATAACATTACAACTTTGTGCTGTAACACCCAACAAGTAATTTGAACCCATGTAATAGATCAATAAACACACACACAAATAATAAATACCACAAACAGATTGATGGCACAGAAAACAGCAATATGATTTTGTAGCTATAAAAGAATGTTCAAAGTAATCAAGGAAATTTTTCAAAAGAATATTAAGGAATAAACACAAGGAATGTTACTTTCAACTCCACAGAAGATTTAAAAGGACCAGAAATCTCTATACCAACCTGCCTTTTGCTGATTTCTGAAGTAGCTCTTTTGAGGTTTAAAGACCTTGGAAACCTCAGTGCCTTCAGTGAATCCTTCCGAGAGGTACCAGAAAAAGAGTAATACTTCTTCGTGTGTTTCCTCTTCAATTTGTCCGCCATCTCAATCCATTAAGAAGGCAAACTCCACAGTGACGTAGATTCCAAAACTAACTACAGAATAAAATGATGCCCAAACACATAGCCCCCAAAATCCAAATATAGGACCTGTGTTTTACTCAGTCCTCTAGAAAGGGTAAGAAATTGAAAATAAGTGGACAATATAGGCCAGAATCCTTTCCACATATGTGACCCTCAATGGAGGCACAAACTTTGCATATGGCAGCATTGATTCCTGGTTCACCAGGGAGTCCAGAGACAGGTTCCACCACACCAAATGAAAACAACCTTCACCAGTTAAACAGGCCAGGGATAGTGTGTCAGGAGTAAAACAGGGTGTAGCAACTCACCTTGGAGTCAGCAGGGTGTGAGTAAACACACCAGGTTCAAAAGAAGTCTCCTTAACTCATTCCTTGCCAAAACAGACAGAAGGCTAAGGGATACTATCAAATCACAACTCCTACTTCAAAACAGGAGCCCTCTTAGCACAACTATTTTTCAATCTCCTTGAACATCTTCTTTTTCCAATGAAGGAGAAATGAAGTTATCAAGTCTCACATATCCAACTTTTTTGGGGTGCCTCAGTGGCTCAGTCAGTTGGGTGTCCAACTCTTGATTTCCACTCAGGTCATGATCTCACAGTTCTTGAGATCAAGCCCTGCATTGGGCTCTGTGCTGGCAACATGGAGCCTGCTTGGGATTCCCTCTCTCCCTCTCTGCTCCTCCCCTGCTCTCACTCCCTAACTAAATAAATAAATAATTTTTGAAAATATATAGGACAAAATATTCACAGGAAAAATGAATTAGGAGTCTGGAATACCTCTCCTCTGTCCCAGAAAGGACAGAAAAAGTGTTTTTATGTCCCTTCAAAAGACAACAAGAGCATCTTTCCCTCACTTTATCTCAGGTCTAACAGAGGTGAGGCTGAGTGTGAGAAGAGATCATGAAAATAAGATACACAAGAAAATGGAGAACTGGGCTTCCAGTGAGTACTGAACACTATGAATATTTGCAACACAATTAATACTTGTATCACTATTAATACTAGAGTGTCACAAAACTCAATGCATTAGGACACACACAAGCCTAATCCAATGATTGACAACTTAGTACATTCAATGCAATATTTTTTAATTTAACTAATAATATTAAGAGTTTCCTGTATTTTTAATAAGCATACATTATTTTTAAAACATATATACATACCAAATATTAAAGAAACTACATGACCGAACATTAGCCTATACCAGAATATCTCAGCGATAAATAATGCAAATACAGGAATTTTAATGGTGAAATTAAAATTCACCATATTCAAATCACAATATTGGGGGCACCTGGGTGGCTCAGCCGGTTAAGCGTCTGACTCTCGGTCTCAGCTTAGGTCATGATCTCATGGTTTCATGAGTTTGAGCCCCACATTGGGCTCTGTGCTGACAGTGTGGAGCCTGCTTGGGATTCATTCATTCATTCATTCATTCATTCATTCATTCTCTCTCTCTCTCTGTGTCTCTCCCTCCCTCCCTCCCTCCCTCTCTCTCTGCCTCTCCCCTACTCATGCTGTCTCTGTATCTCTCAAAATAAATAAACTTTAAAACTAAAAATTAAAAAAAATAAAGGCAACAATATTTAACAAAGACTTATACATTGCAGTGCTGTTGGAAGTGTCATCCCAGTCTCCAGTGAAAAACAGAAATAGAGTATGCTTTTGGAAACTCTTAAACAATTTGAGAGAATTATTTTATATCTGTTAACTCTGAAAATAGATAAAAGCAAGCAAAACACAAGCCAATTCTTTCTTATAATTAATTTCCATTGCATTTTACATTGTATTGGTCCACCACAGAATGAAAAACAAAACAAATCTAGTCCTTCACCAAAGCAGTTTGAGGAGCAGAGATCTATTGTGTTAACAGGTAGGAGGGAGACTATCGGAACTTAAGAGAGGGAAAATCAAAACCAGCACTAGGGATTCAGAAAGCATTTCTGGTCTGGAGACTGACCTGAACATCCCTCCCACCTTAACTGCCTGAATATTCCCACCTACATATGAACTATCTCCTGCTGTGAAAGTACTTGGAATTATTTTAATTTATCCTAGAAAAAAAGATACAACCAAATTATAGAAAACTTTTAGCTGAAAAGTATTTTGTTAGCATTAAAATCTCTTCCTGTTTTACAATGGATCCCTGAAGGTAACCATTCTGTATTCATTTCAGTATCTCAAATTCTGTCTGGAATGGAAGAGATGCTCAATAAACATATCTGGACTAAATTAAAGAAAATGATGCTGTTACAGAAAACATTAAATGCAGCTTTTAGTCTCGAGTTCCTACAACAGAAATCTCTACAATTCTTGCTAATAACAAAATGCCCGAGAAAAGTCATCATTTGACTGTCCCCTTAAAAAGAAGTGGTTGTTGGGGTGCCTGGCTGGCTCAGTCGGTTAAGCATCTGACTCTTGATTTCTGCTCAGACCATGATCTCACTTTCTGAGTTTGAGCCCCACATCCAGCCCAACAGGGACTCTGCACTGACTCACTCTCTCACTCTCACTCTCTCTCTCTCTCTCTCTCTCTCTCTCTCTCTCTCTCTGCCCCTCTTCTGCTCACACTTTCTCTCTCAAAATAAACATTTTAAAAAGTGTTGCTTATCAATTTTTCGTAAGTAAACAAGTCAAGTAATATATGAGACATTCCAATGCAAGGAATATCAGAATTCTGAAATACAGGATAGAGATTCTAGAATCCCCTCACTCCAGGTAAATTTCTGATTTTATACTATGTGCTTTTATTATATTAACTAAGCTCTTCTTGGGGTGGCAGTCAAGTGAATGCCATCCAACAATAATGGTTGGTTATGAAACTCACAAATTTCTAGTGGCTTTTGGAGTGTGATTTTCTGTACCTATATTAGAAATAATGCTACCACTATCTTGTGTCTGAGAAGCAATCTCTCTGCACTGTCTCTTTATAACCGTTGACACTCAGTTGTCTTTCTCAAAAACAACCTAAATCTAATTTTATCTTACTTTCATTCAATGGTGTTGATTCAGGAGAACTTGAGTTCCTTTTCCACTTTTATATTAATTTTCCAGTTAAAATTTATTAGTATTTTCCATCATAATCAAGGCAAGTGTTAACTCATGGGTGTGTACCACAGGAAAAAAAAAACCAACAAAGATTATGAGGTTAGAATTATTGCAAATTTTTGCAACCTGGAAATGCTATTTGTCACATGCCTTTGAACTCCATCCATTCTATACAGTGGTGATTTCCAAATTCTTATCTCCAACTCTGATCTTTCCCTTGAGCTTCGGACCTACACATCCAATCACCTACTGGACAGCTCTATTTGGAAGTCTCAAAGGCACTGCAAAATCAGTTAAATGTCCCAACAGGAAGGAGACTTGACTGCCCCCAATCCTGTATCCTCATTCCACTCCTAAGTCTTCTACTTCTTCTATTTAAATGAACCTCCCCCAGTAAGTGGAACCTCCATACCCCTTACCCCACTTGCTCTAGTTACAACTCTAAAAGTCACCCTTAATACTTTGTTTGCTTTCATTCCTCACAGCCTGAAATCCTAGAAATTCTAACTCCAAACATATCTCAACTCCATTCATATTTCCCCAACTCTACTTGAGGTTCAGCCACCATCATCTCTTCACTGGATGCCAGTCTTCTCACTGGTCTTTCTCCCCTTTCTTGCCCACCCACAACACAGTCTTCCCAAAGTAATCTACAAATATATATCTAAATATATCACTCCACAGTTTGACAGTTCAAAGGCTTTTTCTTATTTTTAGTATCAAGTCTCAAATTGCTTAACATAGCTTTAATATCCTCCCTTTGTCTCTAACTCCACCTATTTTCCCTCTCCCAATCGCCCCCTGCATCCAAGCCGCACTAATTCCCTCTGGATCCATGAACACCTCAACCTTTTTCCAGTTCAGGCTGCTGTACATGCTGCTCTTTCTGCCTAGAGTCCTCTGCCTGTAGCTGTTCTCATCGATTGAAATCCAGCCCACCTGACTCCTCCTGAGGGCTGGCTTTACCAACGTAGGTTAAAGAACCACTCCCACCTCACCTATTCTCTATCACACCCGAAACTCACTCCCCTTAGTCTATTTCCTCATTACAAGGAGAGCTCTGCAAGATCAGAGACCCCTCCCCCATACATCCTCAGCACATCCAGCTGTTTGTCAAATATATTAGGGACTGAAAGGTATTTATTGAATAAATGTAAGAAAGATAAAATGAATGAATCAGTGAATCTGTAAGATCTTCTTAACCTTTGCTCAAACAAAAGTTATCATGGTAGTTTGATATATGAACAAGGGGCATCAATACACATGAATTGTGGTACAATTATACATGACACTAAGCTCTTGACATTTTAATAAAATTTCACATAAGAAGGCTTAGTAATCTAACATAATTAAAATATAGTTAAAATCCACATATTTACTAGCCAAACTAACTTCTTTCTCCAATATCAACTGAGAATTAAAAATGTTTACTATTTGGAAACAAGCAGCAGCCCAAAGAAGTGAAAGAAATCTTTAAGTATAGGAAACATATTTGGTCTTCCCAGTTTAAAAGTGGCACGGGACCATATCTATCTTGCAGCCTTTATATGAGATGTAACCATATCCCGCTATAGTGTGTACTATAGTGAGGTTGAATTATGTTTAATTTTCTTATTTACGCCTGGGTGGCTCAGGTGGTTAAGTGTCCAACTTTGGCTCAGGTCCTGATCTCATGGATCATGGGTTCGAGCTCTGCATCAGGCTCTGTGCTGACAGCTCAGAGCCTGGAACCTGCTTCAGATTCTCATTCTCACTCATTCATTCTCTCTCTCTCTGTCTCTCTATCTCTCTCTCTCCCCCTCCCCCACTCATGCTCTGTGTCTCTGTCTCTGTCTCTTTGTCTCTCTCTCTCAAAAAAGTAAATAAACATTTAAAAAATTTAAACTAAAAACAAAAATTCACCCATTTCTCACTGCCCTCCTTGTACCCATCAATCTATTCTCTATGTCTGTAAGTTGAGGGTAGGGAGATGTTCTCTATTTTAGATTCCACATATAATAGAGATCATATGGTATTTGCCTTTTCCTTATCTATTTTACTTAGCAGAATGCCTTTGAGGCCCACCTATATTGTCACAAATGGCAAGATTTCATTTCTTTATTCATTCATCCATCAGTGGACAGTTAGGTTGTTTCCATGTCTTGGCTACTGTAAATAATGCTGCAATGAACATGCCAAATATATGTTTTTGAATTAGTGTTTTTGCTTTCTTCAGATAAATGCCCAGAAGTAAAATGGCTGAATCATATGGTAGTTCTATTTTTAATTTTTTGAGGAACCCTCATATGTTTTCCATAGTGCACCAATTTACATGCCCACAATGAGTGCACGGGGGTTCCCTTTTCTCCACATCCTCACCAACACTGTTATTTCTTATCTTTTTTTATAATTGTCCTTCTAACAAGTGTGAAGGGACATCTTATTATGGCTTTGTATTTCCCTGATGATTAATAAGACTGAGCATCTTTTCATATATCTGTTGGCCATCTTCTATCTTTTTAGGAAAAAAGTCAATTTAGGGCTTCTGCCGCTTTTTTAATTAGATTGTTTCAGGGGTTTTTTTGTTTTTGCTGCTGAGTTGTATGAGTTCTTTATATATTTTGGATATTAGACTTATCACATATATGATTTGCAATTATTTTCTCACATTTGGTAGGTTGCCTTTTCATTTTGTTCATGGTTTCCTTTGCTGTGCAGAAGCTTTTTAGCTTGAAATAGCTCCAAAATATTTTTAGTTTTATTAGTAGATTTATTCTGGAATTATACAAGGATCTAAGAGTACAAAGCCCTGCCAATTTTCTTCTTCCCCCAATATAAAATCCAGGCGGAAAACAAATCTGGTACTTTTTATATAATCTGTATCCTTATGAATACTTGTGTGAATGAATAAATGAATGGATGATCTTCTGTATCATATATAATTATTTCTTTGAAATTATTCAGATAATATTAATGAAAAAGAAGAAACTAAGCTATCCATCGTCCTCCTTTTTTTCCTTTGCATGATAATGTTTTATTACATACACAAAAAGTTGAATTTTACATATTTCACTCAAGATACAAAAGGGAAATTTTAAATAAATATTTTTAAAGACACAAATTGTTATAAATCACTTTTGGTAGCATTTACTCTGGAGTGCTTGTTTTGAGATGTGCTATTTTTCTGGAGAATTGTCACTGTAGACCAGGTAATATTTTAAAACTGAAAATAAGGTCTGCCTCCCCACCCTCTACCCCCACAGCTGTATTGAGATATAGTTGACATACAACATCGTATAAGTTTGAGGTGTAGAACGTGTTGATTTGATACACCTATCTATTGCAAAATGATTACTACCTTAGTGTTAGCTAATACCTGCATCACATCACATAATTAACATTTCTTCTTTGTGGTAAGAATGTTTAAGATCTATTCTTAGCAACTTTTAGCATTTAATATAGTATTATTAACTATAATCACTATGCCGTACATTAGATTCATCTTAAATTTGTACCCTTTAACAGACATCACCTCTTTTCTCCCAGCTCCAAGACTCTGGTAACCACAATTCTAGGCTCTGTTTCTGTGAGTTCAGCTTTTTAAAATTCCATATGTAAGTGAGATCACATAGCATGTGTCTTTCTCTGACTTATTTCACTTAACATAATGCCCTCAAAGAGTTCCATTCGTGTTATCGTAAATGGCAAGGTACCCTTCTTTTTTATGGCTGAATAATATTCCACACATAGAGAGATGTGAGATCTTCCATATCCATTCATCTGTTGATGTACACTTAGGCTGCTTCCATACCTTAGCTATTGTGAATAACACTGCAATGAACATGGGAGTGGAGCTACCTCCACGAGATAATGACTTCCTTTAGATATATACCCACAAGTGGGATTGCTGGATCATATGGTAGTCTATTTTTAGACTATTGTTTTCCATAGTGGCAGTGCCAGTTCACTTTCCCCCCAACAGTGCATGAGGGTTCTCTTTTTTCCTACATCCTCACCAACACTTGTTATCTCTGCTCTTTTGACGATAGTCATTCTAACAGGTATGAGGTGATAGCTTATTGTGATTTTATCTGGCATTTCCCTGATGATTAGTGATGTTGAGCAACTCTTTATCTTATATCTGGTTGGCCACTTGTAAGAGTTCTTTAGAAAAATGTCTATTTAGTTCTTCTGCCCATTTTTTAATTTGGATTTTTTGTGTTTTTGCTATTGAATGCTATGAGTTCTTTATACATTTTGGATGTTAACCCCTTATCAAATATATTTTTTGCAAGCATTTTCTCCCACTCCATTGGTTACTTTTCCACTTTTTTTTGATGGTTTCCTTTGGTGAGCAGAAGCTTTTTTACTTGATGTAGTCCTACTTGCTTATTTTTGCTTTTGTTGACTCTGCTTTTGATGTCAAGTCTATTTGTGTTTTGTTTTGTTTTTTAACAATACAGTCCTTGTTGGCTTTCAAACACTAAAAATTGAAACTGGGATCTTCACTGTTTTTCTGTTCAGAAAAATATGCATATTGATAGTATCCTGGAAATCCTCAAATGCCAAGGATTCGGAAAATAAATAATGTATTTCCTCCAACAACCATTACTGAGTACATATTACCAACCTCTTTTCAAATTGATAGAAATGTTAAATTAAAAAAAGGCAAATGAATATAAGTATGATAGAAATTTTTTACAAAAAACATCTAAGATAGTGTGACTTGTTTTTAAATCATTAGAAACTAGTACTAAAAGAATGAATGCTAACTAAATTTAACGATGGTGGTGGTAGTGATGTGACCATGATGATGACAATTACCACTTACTGGGGCCTTATTTTGCCGAAGAGCACTGAAACCTTAACACAAATTCCCAGATTTAAACTTAAATCTGGTACACAACCTTATAGGTAGGTACAATCATTACCCACTATTTAGAGATGAGAAAACTGACATTAGAGAGATTAAGTAATTTGCTGAAGCTCATAAAGTAAAAAAAGTCATGGAGCCGGGATTCAAACACAGGCAGTGTGGCTTCTTACCCACCAAACAATATGTCCATCTTTGATGAAGTAACATAAAAACAAAGTGCACCAAACCAAGGAACCAAGCCTGGCCTACAACTAATATGATAACTGAAAGAGTGTGAGACTCTTTCCCCTACTTTTTCTGACTCTGGGTGCCCCTACTCAAGCAAAGTCTTGGCTGCTTTCCCTAGGAAAGCTCATGACCAGCCAATATTGTGCAGGCTGTCCCCAATTTCAAAACTAATGCTTGCGAAGAGCCTTTCCAATAGAGTGCTCATGCAGAAGGCTGAGCCCCCTTCTCTGTTCCTTCTACAAGCACTCCATATCACCACCACCTCTGCTACACCTGGCCCTGCACTCCCCAACCCATCCACCCACAAATCAATGAGCTGTGGGCAAACCAGTACCCATAAAATATTTAACTGTTGGGAAACAATCTCTCTGAATTAATTAATTAGCATTTGGTGCTCTACTCAGCATTTAATTTAAATATTTTCTTCTTTAAAGCCTAACTAAAATAACTCCATTTAGGAGGAAATTAATCAAGTCATCTAGTTACTGAAGTCTATTTATACAAATCACTTCAATTCCAAGTTACCAAACTCTTTAAATCAGTCCTTCCCTATGCCAATTCACATTAAAGTTTAAAAAGATGATCCTATTCTAAATCATATTTAGCAATGCCTAATGCTTCATTGGAATAGGAAGACACATATTGGAATTAGGGAGACACAGAATTAAGGAGACATTACAAAACAGAACATCAGAAAACCCCCAGTTAATCACATACTCCACTCTCAGTGATAACTACTGATACTTTTCAGTGTGTCCCTTCAAGCTTTTTCTGACACACATAATTATTTCTACTAAAATTAGATGGTATTTCATATGTTGGCTTGGACTGATTGTCGACAAATTTGTATCTGATTCATGAGTTTATCAGCACTTCAATTCCAAACACCAACCCACCTCCAAAGCAATCAAAGTCACTAAATCAAGTCTGAATCCCTCATCTCCCACCCTGTCCCAAAGCTGGCCTCCTTGCAGCATTCCCTGCCTTGCTGAATAGCCCACCTCCAGGCTTTACCGAGTCAATCTCTCTCAGATCCACCTCCTCCCCACCATCTGCACCTGGTCCAGCCTCCATCAATCCAACACCTCCTATGGCAAAATGTGCTAACTGGTAACCCTGCATCCACTCGGCCTCCCATGCACACATCCTCATATTGCAGCCAGGGAGACACTTCTCAAACGTAAATCTGATCACCTAACACCCGATTTTCATTCACCTGCTCTTCAGATTCAGCTTGATCGTATTTTTTAGGCAAGTCTTGCTTCACCCTGACTTGGTTGGGGTACTTTATTCCACCTTCCATTGGCACCTTTCCTTTTCTTCAGACCATTATTTGTTGGTAACTCTACACTTCATTTCTGAGATTAATTCCAACTCTCACAATACACCATGAGGCCCCAGAAAGGAGGAACCACGTTTATTTTTGTTTCACACTACATAACACTGAGCATGATGCCTGGCACATAATAGGTGCTCAGTAAGTTGGTTAGACTAACTAAAATTAGGACTAATAGTGTTTTTATCTTTCAAAGGAAATTATTACATGTGCTACATTATGGTGATGATGATGAGATCCCAGTTCACAAAAATTCCCACACGTTTAGTAATAAGTAAAGGAATGTATTCGTAGACCAAGTCTTCAGCAAGAAATTAAGTGGGGAAGGGAGGGGAGGATGAAAAGAAAGTTATCCTAGGAACTCCTCAGCCCACTCCTATCTCCAGGACATGGACATTCTAAAAATAACTGACCTCATGCTGAAAGTTAGTGTTTTGGTCTTGACAACAAAGGAATAAAAATCTCAAAACTTTCTCTTATCAGACACTTGTTTGGCTATGATTTAAATAAGGAGAAAAATCAAGTCTTTAAAGAAATTAAAATTAGATTTGTTGTTATTATGAGCTGTGAGCTCTCACTGTAATTTAAGCAGCAAGCCATTTCTTCACAGAGCAAAGTTTATTAATGCTTTAAAAACTCACTTTGGTATCACCAGATAAATTCATTTTAACAGTTCTTATTCCAGATCCAAAAATATGTTCTCCATTCTCATCTGAAGACTGTACAGACTGTGACTGCCTTCAGTATAAAAACAACAGACTGCTTCTCTCCACATTATCAATAACGAGGGCACAGAATGTATAAACGCCCTTTTTAAAGTACAAATGTACATGTTTCCCACAGATAACCAGGATACGCTTGTACCATCACCTCATTGGACACTGATTTTTTTATGGCTTGATGCCAAAACAAGTAAAATAATGATTTACACATAGTTAGCAAAAAATAACACCTAAAACAGTAGAAAATAATGCACTTTTAAAATTAAAGCATGTTCCTGGAGCGCCTGGGTGGTTCAGTTGGTTAAGTGTCCAACTTTGGCTCAGGTCATGGTTTCACGGTTCGTGGGTTCGAGCCCCACACTGGGCTCTGTGCCGACATCTCAGAGCCTGGAGCCTGTTTCAGATTCTGTGTCTCCCTCTCTCTCTCTCTCCCCTCCCCTACTCATGCTCGCTTGCTCGCTTTCTCTCTCTCCCTCAAAAATAAACATTAAAAATTAATTAATTAATTAGTTAGTTAATTAATTAAAGCATGTTCCTTACCTGAAAGTTGTGCCATGCATATATTTCAAAAACAAGATTTACTACAACACGTTTTGGCAATACTAATAGAAAATATCTAACGGGGCAGTAATATGAACATAAGAGCCACAAAAATGACATCAGTTTATAAGTTAGAAGCTATCTATCAATGAAGAGAATGAAAATGTGTGGTATGTGCCTCTGTACTAGCTTTATTCTACATGCAGAAATTAGTGCTTGCCCATGATTCCAATAAATTTTTCAAGTCTCCTTTTCTCAACAGGCTGAGACACTAGCCAGACTCCCCCCAGAAAATATTGGGTTCTTCCCAACCAGCAGCAGTCCCCACAACAATCCTCCGTAGTGTCTGGCACCCAGTGTCCACTGCTCAAGCTTGTACAAACTTTCAGAAAGAGTTTAAATTGCTATTCCATTCAACCCTTCCTCCACAAAGAGCAAGGAACAGATAATGGAAGATATTTCCCAAGGTCAGAACCAAAATAGCACACACATGACATCATTCTTGATCAAAACAAAATGACACCCAAGTGTGACAAAGAAGATGCTTGCTACCACATCTTATGTCACCTTCAGCACCAAAGATACAAGAAGGAAGACAGTGACGTGTAGAAGAAAAAGACATTCTTCCTGCTGCTCACGCACACAAGAGTGCCCTTCTCCCCAACTCTAAGCCTTTCACCAGTCTGCCTGAAATCTCTGTTAACATTCTCACAGTTAGTCTCAAGCAACTGCCATGCAAAGGGAAGTGAATACAAAACATTTTTATTCTGTAATCTATTTGGAAATTTCAAGTTTTACTGTAGTACATGGAGGAATGACAGGAGGGACCTAGACCAATTTGAAGAGAACTGCGAGAAGGTTCACTAAAGTAATAAACAACGAAGACCACACTGGAAGGAAATTCAGACAACAAATGGCTTGGCACTTGGGAAAGCTCATAGAGACAAATGCATTACAGCTGTTCTAATAGGTGCTCTAGATAATATAAAAACCATTTCAGGTTTTCATTCTTTGGCAAAATGTCAGTTGAGAAAACAGAGAATTAGATACTAAGAGTAAATAAAACACCATGACAGCATACACACTCTGATTCTCTGTTCCCTTTTACTGGGAAGCAGCAATGAAGTGATAAACAAATCAGGGCATATTTACATGCCCAAAGTAGATCTAGAATATTGTAGGTCTTAGAAAATCAAACCTACTCCAAGAAGCCAAAACAACCCATGCGGATACCATTTTGAATAAACTTGGGTAAAATCCTAGTCATTGGAACCATATAGGCACTAAAAGAAAACTTCTTCAGTGCTGTGCATTAAACTCTAATAATTAAAGGATAATGAGCAAAATCAGGTACTAATTAGGTACTTCAATTTCTTTTGCTAGCATTTGAATTATTGCCTCTTAATCTAGTATCCCTCTATAAAAAATAATTTTTCATAATTTCACAAACTCACAGTGAGCAGGTATATCATTTACAGTTTTGAAAGAAACTTCCCCACTACAGAGACTGATGGCAGGGCCACTGAAGCACAGTCTCAAAGTTTAGTGAGCCTGAATACCATCTGGAGGGTTTATAAAACACAGATGCCCAAGCCTGGCTACCAAAGATCCTGCCTGCCTAGGCTAGGTATCTGCATTTTAAATATGCACCAGCACATTTTCATTAAGCAGGGCACTTTTAGGGGAATTTTATTGTTTAAAAGAACTGCAATGCCTGTTTTAACCTAAAAGCAAAACAGGTGTCAAAATCCTTACTCAGAGTAGCTGCCAAAAATAGTTGAAAACACTCCAGGATGATTAAATCAGAGTCAAATTTCAGAGCCATGGAAAGGAGCCATACAACTGACTACATGCAACCCTTCAATCTGAATAATGCATCTGTCAATACCATAAATGTAAGTGCTGAGATTCTGGATTATTAATTATATTTTTTATAGTTACAACTTCAAATGGGTCCTTTAAGAAGCTCATTCTTAAGGGCATCTCATGGTTTGTGAGTTCGAGCCCCGTGTCAGGCTCTGTGCTGACAGCTCAGAGCTTGGAGCCTGCTTTGGATTCTGTGTCTCCCTCTCTCTGCCCCACCCCCACTTGCACTCAAAAATGAAAATGTTAAAAAATATAAAACATTCTTCTTCAGGTTAAAGGATCTTTTAACTTGAATAGGAAATACAATAAAAGATTCTAGAAAAATGTAGATTTGGGGGCGCCTGGTGGCTCAGTGAGTTGAGCATCTGACTTTGGCTCAGGTCATGATCTCACAGTTCGAGCCCTGTGTCAGGCTCTGTACTGACAACTCGGAGCCTGGAGCCTACTTCAGATTCTGTCTCTATCTCTCTCCCCCTCTCTGTCTCTGTCTCTCTCTCGCTCTCTCTCAAAAATAAGTCAATAAACTTAAAAAATGTAGATTTGTCATCATCAAATTCACATAATATAAATATAAAAATTAAACACAGTTTATTAAGTATCCTCTGATTTTAATATGCAACTATTTTAGAAGATCATTCAGTTTGTCTCTTCTTCCATTCTTTTGTGTGACCTAATAGTTAATTGTGTTGAAAGAAGAGTATTATTTTCCGTTCCTGAGTAACAAATTACCCCAAAGACCTAAACAACAGTATCAACCACCTTAACCTAAGTGATTTCTATAGAACACTCACTCCAACTGCAGAACGCACTTTTCAAGGACACACGGATCATCCACCAAAATGCCACATACTAACCCTAAGATAATAGCACATTTCAAAAGATTTTTTTTTAATCATACTGCTGAACATCTACATCTCAATACTCTACCTATTCAAAATGGGAATACTGTGGAGAAGGTATTTGCTGGTTAAGGTGCCGAGAGGAAGGGTGAGAAACTGTAATGTGTCATAAAGCATGACTGCAGGTGCTGAGCGTACATGAGTCTACTGAGCTCGGTGTTCTCAGGAGCACTGACACAGCCCCCTTCCCACTGACACAGCCCCCTTCCCACTCATACAACAAGCCAAAGTCCACGGAGGGTTACTCCAAGCAACACGCCAGAGCGAGGCACACCACAGAAGCATCTTATAAACTAATTTTTATTCACTCCATTCAAAGGCCTAAAGTCAAAGCATGAAGCAGGTTCTGCCTCAAGTTGGTATCATCCTCAGTCTGTACACAATCAAAAAGGAAACACAGGAGGATAAATACAGGCGTTCTTAGAATGCAAGAATGCCAAAGACAAAAGTACGCAGATGACCACCTCAGCTTTCTCCACAGTAACTAACTAACCAACCAAAACAAGTACCATACCAGAGTCCATAAATTCGTAACATGAAATACCATGTGCAGCTATGTTGGCATAGCCATGGTTAATGAGCATGGAAATATATTTACAATCAACTCAAAGAGAAAAGGCAGGCTACTATGCAATCCTTTTTATTTAAAAGAAAAAGAGCTGTGTCTGTATCTAAACAAAAAGAAGAGTCAGGATGCAAAGCCCACTCAAATAACAACAGGGATGAGCTTTGGGCAGCAATGGGATCACAAGTGATTACTTCCTTCTTTATAGGTTCCTTTTCTTCACAAGAAGCTATATGATTTTTATATCAAGGAAGGAAGGAAGGAAGGAAGGAAGGAAGGAAGGAAGGAAGGAAGGAAGGAAGGAAGGAAGGGGACAAGGAAAATATTGAAAGATTAATACAACCTAGTACATCTCTTTGTAATATTGTGGCTGGCCAAGGGCACCTGTTTGAATTCTTTATAAACCTTGACCGTTGCTTCAAGCTTTGAAGTGCAACCACATAATAAATTGACTATAATTTAACTCTCTAGATAAGTGAACTGCAGGAAAAGGATTTGAGAGTCACCTTATCCCTGGCTCACTGAAAAGCCCAAAACAGAGAAGTGACACCAAGAGAAATAGCAGCAAATCATAAATGGGCAGAAAGTTCTGCATTTTTGACACAGTGTGTTCCTGGACCACAGGAGCTACAGGGACAAATCCTGCAATGGCAGGTGCTAGTAAATCAAATATCCTTGAATTTGCACACCATTTGATACATGAAATTTTTCATCTTCCTTAAGATTTCAAGAAAAAATAGAAGACATCCACCAGTTCTGAACCAGGCACTATGCTGTGAGAAAGGAGGAGTAGAGAAGACATGATAGCTGCATTTAGCCAGCTCCCAGCCAAGTCCTCCAAGAGGGAGGATGAGGCAAAGGGTCAATGGGGGGGGGGGGGGGGGCAAAGGGGGAGGGGAGGAAGAAGGGGGGGAGAGAGAGAGAGAGAGAGAGAGAGAGAGAGAGAGAGAGAGAAGAAGAAGAAGAAGGAGGAGGAGGAGGAAGGGAGAGAAAGGGAGGGTAAGAGAGGAAGGAGGAAAAAGAAGGGGAGGAAGAGGGCAGGCAGAGGGAAGAAGGGAGAGAAATCTGTCCAGGAAAAACCAGAGAGAGTACTAGATAACTTTGCCAGCTTCCAACCCCATGATGATACATTCTATGTACAGCTGGCAGCCCTTCCCTAAAGTGTGGCCAAAGGCTGCTCAAGCCCTGTCACCTCGTGACTTCTACGTGCAGAGCCAAATACCCTGTCACAAATTCTTAAAATACTGAATGTTACTTCTTTTCCTCCTCCTCCTCCTCATTCCCTCAAAGAGCACAGACAAAAGGGTGGGTGCAAGGAGGACACTAAAGTGCCACGTTCACAATGCCAAAGTCACATACTACACTGAGGATGGCATTGCGGTGTGAAAGCCCACCAAGAGCAACACTGAGGAAAGTATGGCTTTCTGAAACAGAGCACACACCGGGAGGAGGCCTGGGATGCACCTGCCCCCTCTGCAGCTAGTGTGCTGCACAGGCCAGCTTTTTGGGATAGGCCAGCGCTCGGATAGAACTCAGAGACCTTGCGTTATCACACACTGAAATGGACCTCTGTTGTCAAGAAAGATGTCAGGTTTGGTTAAAACAAAAGGAAAAAACTGGCACAGGAACTTCTTAAAGATACTTCTATTTAAAAAGCTACAATTTTAAAATTCCAAGACATAGTAAACCTAATAATGTCCAGGTGTCAAGAAAAGCATTACACCCTACAGTTCAGGGTAACGAAGTCTCACAATACATCATGAGTGGCCCTAAGGTTCTTTAAACCTGTGTCTCAACAGGAAAGGAAGTACTCCCATCTACCCGCTCCCTCTCCAATCTTCACTAAATGCATCCAGAGTGCCTTCCCTGGACGTGAACTCACTCTGTCTTTATCATCTGCTACATCACAGAGGGTGTCATCAAGGTCTAGTATTCCTCCATCTCCATGTTCAAGTCTGTGCACCTGTATCCAGTAGTTTGGATCCTGTAGAGAAGAACAGAAACACCAAATACAGCAAGTTAGCATCACCAAAGGAAATGCAACAAGCTAAACTGTGATAATTTCTTGCCCATAAAAGGGAATCAACAATATTGCAATTGATTGAAAATTCAGGTAGTCTCCTGTCTCTGCTGTTGTCAATTTCTCTTTTATGATGGACTTAAGCAGACTCTTTCCTTTGGCTGAGCTGCTGAGACATTGTTATAACAGGAACTACAGAAACTAGCACAAGTCATTGCATAAAAAATATTGGTTTCTTAAAGTATACTCGGTTTCCCATTGTCCACCACAAAATAATTTTTAATCCTCTCAACCCAATCCACACAGATATTCTAATAAGCAAGCAACATCTATCACATGTCTGAAAAACTCATGTCACAGCCTATCTGGGGGAAAAAAAGGAGGTTGCTCAAAGTAAGCCCTACAAACAGGTGTAAATATATTAACACAGAATAATGCTGACAATGCCATTAGTGAGCAAAGCAAGCTCAGAACAATGTGTGTGATTGGAGTCTATTTTTGTAAAAACAAAGCTAGATACAACTGTATACATACATATAAAAATATCCCCAAAAACACACACCAAAATGTTCAGTGGTTATATCTAGGGAGTGGGATTGAGAGAAAAGGAAGATAGAGGACTCCATTTTAAATTTTGCACACTTCTTCACTGGGTGTGTGCACACCTGAATATGTATACACACACATATAAACACACACATATGCAAACACCCACACATACATATCCATACACATGATAATATAAAACCATACTTTAAAATAATACTTGAGGGGCACCTGGGTGGCTCAGTTGGTTAAGCACCAGACTTCAGCTCATGTCATGATCTCACTGTTTGTGGGTTCAAGTCCCACATTGGGCTCTATGCTGATAGAATAGAGCCTGGAGCCTGTTTCAGATTCTGTCTCCCTCTCTCTCTCTGCCCCCTCCCCAGGGTTCCTGAACCCCAGCCTATATTGACTGACTCACACCTTGAGGCCAAGGAATTCATGTCCATAGGAAGCCCTCCAAGAGAATGTCTAACACCTAAGGATCACTAAAACAAACACTTCTAAAAAATATGGAATTGTCAATCCTTGTCACTTTTTCACCAGCACAGAAAGCAGCTCAGACCCTAATTCTCAGTTATTAAACATTACCATAAAAACTACTAGTGCAAATAGCCTATAGTTACTCTGCACCCTCATTTGTCTGGATTTCTTTCAAAGGAGTCAGTACTCAAATTGGTTGTTCATCTAGAACACAGAGAGACTAAATTTGTAAAACACACAGCACACATCTCTCCCTCCTCTCTCTCTCTCTCTCTCTCTCTCTCTCTCTCGCTAACACACACACACACACACACACACACACACACACACACACACACACTGTGGCATCCAGCTTCATTCTTGAGCCTTGCTCTGCATGATTCCCTGACTACAATGTCCTCCAGAGAGTCCTTAGGGACACCTGTTGCTATGAATCCAGTAGTGCTCCAAAATGTGTCATTTCTACATTTGTTGAGCCATCAAAGAAAAAAGTCCCAAAACGAACTATATCCCTACTCTTCCTTACCAAATGGCATTAACCCTCCATGGGAAACTAGGAATAATCAATATCCTGCAGGTGAATAAAGAAAGCTGTACCTTAACCATCATTCCATAGCCACTTAGAACAGGGCCATCCTGCCTTCCTCTTCCCAAGGAAGCTGTAGGATGACCTAATCAATTTAAATATCAACATTCATTTCTAAAAAACTTGCATACACAAAGAAGCAGACTGACCTCCAAAATGTGACTTATAAAACCTGCTCTTTAAGCTTCCCAATCCTCCACACTCGCTCCATATAAGGTCATAATCTACAGCCTTTCCAGAATATTTTTAGCCACTCCTTCGAAATAAGTTCCCTCCTAGCAATTTCTCAACCTCTTAACTTTTGTATTTTAGAACTTGCTGTGGTCCAGCCTTTCTCCATCAGTTAGTTCCCCTTTCACAGCCTGTATTAAGTCCTGCATCACTGTCTCCCTGCCCCCCATGGAGGCCTCCACTCCTCGGAGCCCCACCTTATTGTTCAGGCTAACCCTTCTGACCCATCACGACACCCCAGTCATCATCTCCTAGAGCCTTTCCTGACCAGAAAGCCCCCAAGACAGGTTAGAAGTCTATCTCTAGCCTCACCATTAATGTTTCTGAAAACCATAGCAGTATGGAAAATAGTACTCAGTGTAAACGCTGAGCCTTTAAAAGCTGTTAATATATCTTATACAAACTAAAATAATAGTACAAAACCTTCTACTGACCCTACTTTACACTCCAGTCACTCTACCAATTCTCTGATTCTCTTTACAGTGTAAGTTTTTTAAGATTTGATGTCTAAGATTCTTCTTCTCTCATAATCCTGTTCCAGTGAAGCTTCCTCCCCACCACACTCCCAAAAATATCCATCAAGGTTACCAACTGCCTCCATGTTGCTTAATGCAATGGTCCATTCTTGAGACTCATTGTCCTTGGTCTATCAGCAGAATGTCATACCACTAATTATTCCCTCCCCCTTCAAATACTCTATAAACCTGGCTTATAATCTTTCAACTATCTGATCAAGGCTTGTCTAATTTTGAGATCCAGCTTTGTCTCCTGCCTCCAGAAGGGTCCTGATTCAATGGTCAGCTATGCCAAGCAGCCATGACAACACCATGTCAAAACACTTATCAGGCCAGCATTTATTAAATGCCACTCCATAATACGTGAATAGAAACTATCTGGAGAGAAAACACTGAGTAGGAAATCAGCACTAATCCCAACAGAGCATACTATAAAAAAAAAAAAAAAATCAAATCTAAGCAGGGCACATAAAAACAACCTCTTCCCACAAGAGTATAAAATACAGGAAGGATATGTTTGCCACTGAGAAATACAATTCCCTGCAACAGTAGTCTCTCAGGAGATTTTAACTGGCTTTCATCAACACAATCCTCTATCAATAAACAGAGGATTTGCTGTATTTTCAACAGAATAGTGAAGAACCCATAGGGAAAACTTTTCTTAAAAAGAGCATATTTGTTGACTCTACTTTGGTAGTTTACACTAAAAAGTTTGAAATATTAATAGCAGAAATCATTGTTGTCCCAGCTACAGAAACTTAGAAATGTAATTGAACAAAGAGTTGTGATAAGACACTTAAAAATACCCATAAACACTAATTCTACAATAAGTATACCTGTCATTAGGTTAAAAAGCAAACGTGACACAACACTCAATTAAAAAAAAATAAGAAGAATCTGTCTCACACAGGGTGTGTATTTTAAAAATAACCAAAGATTTAAACACTAACAACAATAGTACCATGACAACCAAAGATCCATTACACATGAGCAAGAAACGAGGAATGAAGTTCATCTATCAAGTGGATGAGCAAATGCCCTGGCCAGGCAAGGCTCCCCAAGGATGGGGCCAACCACAGAGAAGAAATCTGGGGACAAAACCACATGAAGAATCACTGCTTCTCACCCAGACTGAGAACAGGGGCAGAGACCTGGCCTAAGTCTGGAAGGAAAGAAGTGGAGGGAACATTTCTAAGATAGGCCGAGAATGAAAGCACAGGCATAATTTGATAAAATGCCCATTGCAATGGATGCTGGTGCCCACTGTATTCCAGGACACAGTAAGAGAAAACAGTACCAGGAAAGTTCTAATGAAACACAGGCTCCATAAAGAAATATCTCTAGCCCTTTAGAGAGAGCATCATCACATTGTGCCAAAGAGCCATGAGCTTCTGTGAGTTATGACCTGGTGGAATACACACCTGCTGCCTGTTTCTCACCCATACAAGTCTCAAGAAAAGTATCTGCAATTAGCAACAGCAATACCCTACTCTTGCAATAACTGTGCAAGTGGTGATGGTCTGTATCCTGTCATGTTTTCAAATGAGAATATATATATGTACATATAAGACCATGAAAAGATAACGGAAAAATTATGTTGACTTAAAAATTAATTATTTACTATTTGCAAAGCACTGGATCAGGGCAAAGCAACAATCGTTGCTGTCAGAAATTAAAACTTATCAGGTAAGACATAAACAAGTTAAAAAGAGGTAGACCATGTGTCATAAGAAAAAGAGACATAAAAATGCACTGAGTTCAGAGGAAGGCAAGATTAATTTTGCTTGGAAAGATTCAGGAAAGGTTTACAATGAGCAGGCTGGAGGAAGGAAGAACATGAACTCATTCTCAGCAGAAGGACAGGTAGGAAGGGGGGGGGGGCAAATGTGGGCAGCAGAGTTTATTCATTACATTGTGAACATAAAATTGGCTCCACAACAAAAATGGCAGGTAAAAACCTCCTATCAAAGAGACGTATTCTGCCTCCATCCTGAAAGCCCACTGAAACTGCAGTACATACATATTCATCAAGGTATAGCCCCACAAAAAAAACAAAGAGAACAGAGGGAGACCAGGGAACACAAGTGCCGGAGGCAGGCCAGAGAAAGCGAGCCCCAAGCTGACCATGTGGAAACCAGGCAGCAATGTGACTTCCTCGGTAGGGCCCTACACAGCTCTGGAACTGGGGAAACCAAGTGCCTCGGGAGACAGGAATGAACATGGGTGGAAATACACCAGGATCAGCCTAAAGTCTCTTTCAGAAGCAAAGTCCCAGTTTTCCCTCCTGACTCCACACAGCACCGTGACGGCCCCAGCAGCATCCTGGAGACTTCCTCTCCAGAGAGGGTATGACGAGAGGTGTGAACTGGGGGACCGAGGCAGAACACCTGCAGAGGTACTTGAAAATGGGAGGAGATGAGTGAACATATACATACTGAATGCTAAGAAATCCAGCTCTCTGCTTCCACTTTTTCCCAGAATGCTGGCAGCTGGGTTTAGGCCACCTAGACAAAAGGCTGGAAGATCTCTCCCTGGGCATCTGACCACCTGAAGACAAAAGACCAGGTGACCCTCCTGTGCAGCTCCAGCTTTCAAGCCCTTGCCCATACCCTGTGGTCTCTGTTATAGTCAGCACTTCTTACTCAGCCAATAACAGAGGTACAGACCCTGAGGAAAAAAGCTCGAAGGATGGACTATAGGCCAAAAAATAGAAAACACACATTGAGAAAAACAGGTTGTATAAAAAGAAGACGGTCACAAAAAATTCAACATTGATACCCTAAGAGTTCATGTTACAGCCAGATGGCAAAGGAAGATGAAAAGGGAGGGAAAGAGAAAAGGAAAGAAATTGAGGAAAACAAAACAAAACGCTCCTAGAAAAGTTGAAACCACTGCAAGTAGAAAGTCATTAGAAGAGCTAAGAAGAGTTGAAGAAATCTCCCCAAAAAGTAATGGAAAAAAGAAGATTATAAAAATGGGTAATAAAATAGAAGACCAGTCAAGTCAAGCAGCTGAATAAAAGAAGTTCTAGAAAAAGAGAACTGAGAAAACAGAAAAACAACAGAAAACCATTCAAGTTAGTTCCCCAGGATGACAAGAGTTTCCATTTTTAAAAGGCCCTTTGAGAACCCAACACAAATTATGAAATCAGGCATACAACAAGGCATATGAGAACAGAACAAAAAAGACAAACAGAAGATAAAACAAAAAACATCCAGAAAGTAAAATACAAGTACCACAATGAATGGGTAAGGAATCAAAACAAGTTTGGCCTTCTCAAGAGCAACACAGGAATCCAGAGGACAGTGGTGTTAATACTGTCTTCAAAATTCCTAAGAGAAATGGTCCCCAACCAAAAATACTACACCTCATCCAACAACTATCAGTAAAGTGGAAAAGTAGAAAAAAATTTTTTTAGAAATGCAACTTCTCCAAAAATTACTCTCTCTGCACCTTTCTCAGGAAAGTACTGGAAGATGTGTTCCACAGAAATAAACCATGAATGAGGATGGCATGGCATATGAAAATAGGAGACAAAACACAGAAGAGAACTCCCAGGATAATGGTGAGGCTGATCCAGGATGTCAGCTGGGCACCGGGTGTGGAAGGTAACCAGTCCACATGGGAGCAGCCCAGAAGCTCCAAATGAAAGGTCTTCAAGACGAAGCTGAAAGAGTATTCACTGTAAATACTAAGATGTTACTTTATTTAAAAAAATTTTTTTTTAATGTTTATTTATTTTTGAGACAATGTGAGAGACAGAGTGCAATCAGCGGAGGGGCAGACAGAGGGAGACACAGAATCTGAAGCAGCCTCCAGACTCTTGAGCTGTCAGCCCAGAGCCTGACGTGGGGCTCAAACTCACCGTGAGATCATGACCTGAGCCCAAGTCGGATGCTTAACTGACTGAGCCACTCAGGCGCCCCCCAAGATGTTACTTTAACAACTGGCCAACCTGGAATAGAACTGGTTGTAAATTTATAGAAGACCAAACAAAGGAAAAAGCATTGTTTATTTCAACAGAAACACAAAAGTTGTAAGGAAAATGTCATCAATGTATCTCTCATACACAGTTCAGCTCTGAGAAGCTTTTAATAATGAAAATAATGTGAACATCAAATATTTAATCAAATTTATAACTAATTTCAAGGGAAGGAGGTCCAAAAAGTGTGTGTGTGTGTGTGTGTGTGTGTGTGTGTGTGAGAGAGAGAGAGAGAGAGAGAGAGAGAGAGAGAGATCTCAGACAGAAACACAGCCAAGTAATGGCTGTGACAGAATGGAGGCAAAGCACACGTGGAGCAGTGAAACAGGGTTAAACCTTTCATGTTATGTCAGAAGATGACAACAACAAAAAAAGAAGTAACATAAGAAGTCTACACAGAAATATGGAGGTAATATCGAAAGAATCAAGTGCAGGAGCTGGAAAAGTCCACCTCTCAGGGAGCAGGTGCTACTCTTTTCCTAAAAATCCTAGCAGTACTCTCTGACTATGCACATCCAGGATGTTAGGAAATGAAAACACTGGAGAGAAACAGTTTGAAAAATTCCTGAAAATAACAGGGCACACAACCTGAAGTGGGCATTCATCACTCCTATCAGATAGTTAGCTGGGCAAGACAAATGCAGTTAATGACATAACAAACAGAAAACATTTCATTTTTGAAGTCAATAGAAGACTACAAGCAATAGAAATTCTAGATTCCCCTGATAAGTATCTAATTTACTTAAGCCCAAAATATTTTAATATTTATTTATTTTTGAGAGAGAAAGGGTGTGAGCTGGGGAGGTGCAGAAAGAGAGGGGGACAGAGGATCCAAAGCAGGGTCCCTACTGACAGCAAAGAGCCCAGTGTGGGGTTCAAATTCACAAACCATGAGACGTGAACCAAAGTCAGATGCTCAACCGACTGAGCCACCCAGATGCCCCCAAAACAAAACATTTTTAAAAACTGTTCTATAGTTCTTAAAAAAAAAAAAAAATGGAGGCGCCTGGGTGGCTCAGTCAGTTGGGCATCCAACTCTTGAATTCGGCTCATGATCTCCCAGTTCATGGGATCAAGCCCTGCATCAGGCCCTGCACTGACAGTGCAGAGCCTGCTTGGGACTCCCTCTCTGTTCCTCTACTGCTCACTCGCTCTCTCTCTCAAAATAAATAAACATTTTTAAAAATGAGTCATCGGTATTTCAAAATAGTCATGATACATGCAGTTTTGACTTTACCTACCTTAGCTCCATTTCAAAAACGCTTAACCTTCCGTATAAATTCAAACCATAGGACCCATTTTCAATTTTGTTATAATAACACTGTTGACATTAAACAGATTTTTTCTGTAGAAAACACAGATGGTCAGAAATCATAGCTGATGCTGAACAATAAAATAGCGACCTCTATCACAATGAGGGATTATCTACTATTTAATGGCAAGTGCATTCCTCTGCCTCCCACTTTTCCATCCAAACCACACCCCACACCCATACCACCAACCTCACCTCCACAACATAACACAGAGCAAACCACAAACTTGATGCCTTCCTTGAAGAATGACTGGCTTCATTTAATATGTCAATCAAAAAAGAAAACAGCAGCATGAAACCAAAGGTGAATTCCAACCTCATGGAAAGAACTTTCTGGCATTTTGTTTGATGAGAATACATAATCTGTCAGAGTCACACATTAGCCTAGAAATGTGGGAAATTGGCCCATTATTGACCTCTACTTCTGACACAACTTCCACAGCAACACAGAGGTCACTTTAATCATGGCTGCTGCCCCAGTCCCTGCACCCCTCCATAGAAACAGAGGAAGTGTGGAAGGTAGCGGGGACTGTCTTGGGACAGAGCCAGGGCCAGAATGAGAACCACAGTAAACACCAGCTATATTTGCATTATGTTCCACAATTTTAAAAATGTACTCGTGCATTACCCAATGTGGTAAGAGGGTTTACAATCTTCGCTTTCAATGAGAAAATTGAGACACAGAGGGAATAAGCTAATAAAAGGTCACAATTAATAAATGCTGTTGGCCAGGACTCCAGCCTAGGTCTGCTAATTCATGTCCCTGCCCTTCTCACACCCACATGGATGCTTCTCAAACAAAAGCTGTCTTCTTGGTATAGCCCCTCCTCCCAATCTCTTTGTATTTTGCACACTGTAGAGGTATGAAACATATTCCTTTCAATAAAAACTTTTCTACTGTTAAAAAAAGTTTGAAAAACCACTCACCTTAATGTTACATTACACGTTCTAATCTCATCCATGATTTAAAGCAGTGGTTCTCAAAGTAGAAGTCCATTCCAGCATTATCACCTGGGAACTAGTCAGAAATGCTAATGTTCGGGCCCCTTCGGCCCTACTAAATCAAAATTTCTCAAGGCAGGCCCAGCAACCTAGGCAGGCCCACGAGTCCTCCACGTGACCCAAAAGCACAAATTCTGAGAACACAAAATTTGTGATTTAGAATTGGGGGTAGCATAGGGGCTGAAATACTTCGAATTTCTTCTACATGATTACATATCACGTTTTGCTCATAAATTCATGGGTTTAAGCTTTTGCCCACACTTCTTAAATCAAACAGATATTAGTTACTACATCTTAAAAGTGGTTACCCACACACACACAGTTCCTGTGATAACCATATAGACGAATTTCTTCCCTTCGTCTCTTGTTCCCAATAATTACCTCCCAACTCATCTCACTGCTTCTAGACTCCTATCTTTTTAGTCCTGCCCTGCATCTAGCTACCCTATCTTTCTTCACAAAATACCCATTTCCTCATGTCCCTGTTCCGTGACAGCAGTCATTTGTAGTGACTCATCACATTCTGAAAGGTTAAAATCCAACATCTCTGTCCAAACACAACTCTCCCCAAGCCTGTGTTTCCTGGCTTCCCTTGGCTCCAGTCTCTATCCTTCAGTCCTCCCAGGCAGGCCTCAGTGCTGCCTCACCACATCCAGGTCTTCAACTGTTGTACTCACTGAGAAACCCCAAGGACCAGGAAAAGTGCCTGAGACAGAATAGATGTTCAGGAAATATCGGTTTTGCGAATTAATCCTTGTCTTTGTTCACTCTATTCCACACATCTGGAACACTTTCACCCCCTCAGCTCCAAATATGCAAATTGTATATACCTTCCCAAATCTAGGTCAAAAACCACCTCCGCTGTGAAATGCACTCCAACCTCCAAGTATTTATCTAGACCATATATTTGTCACTGTTTACCTCTAGATAAGTTCCCTGAAGGCAGCAACCATCACCTTTTTTTTTTTAGCATAGAACAGAAAACAATGTACCATATTGTATAAATAATTTGTAAAAAATAAAAGTAATAACCCCATTAGATAAAAACTACACAAGAGTTTCTCAGAGAATACAGTCAACAAACACAGGCCTGTGCTCTCCTAACTGCCATGGGCATGCTGCGCCATGTCGGGATCAACAGCCACCATTCACACCTTATCTTCTGACTCCCAGAGCTGGCTCAGGAACGGCTGGATGGTTGTTCTAGCTGATATCCCAGACAACATCTCAGATGTGGGGAAAGAAGACTTCCAGGTACTTTTCCCCTGCAGTAAAAACAAGCCCAAATTCCAGCATAAACACCTTCATCCTCACCCACACAGGTGAGTTTCCAGCATCACTGGCCTGAAATGCCAAGCAGAAGTGAGCTGAAGCCTGGATAAGCCTGCCTATAATGTAGGGAAAGGAGGGCAAGACGAAAGCTCACCTCTGTTCAACTTGGCCAACCAAGTTCTCACCTCTCTAGTCCTGGTGAATGTAAGAACACGCAAGGCCACGGTGGGGTGGGAGTGCTGTTACCTGTTGAACTGGAAGTCAGTGAACCAAAGGCTTTTCTAAAGGGCAGGGAAATGTGAACTATTGTAAATGCATTAGCTCCCAGCCTAAGTCCCTGAAAGACAACACAGCTCTATAGGATATTTGCCCTGGGACTGAACACCTCCATTTACAAGCCCTGCAACCATGAATGCTATGAAAGCAGACACCTGGCCCTTGGCCCTCCTCTAGATCCACTCCATTCCTCCACCCTTACTCTCCAAAGGGCAGGTGAGGGGCCACCAGGTACTGAGCACTTCCTGTGTGCCAGTCATTCACAAGCCTGTGAGGTCAATGTTTTCAGCTCCATTTGTAGATGAGAGGTCTAAAGGACTACACAGGAAACTTGTTTAAGACCATCACACATGTAATTCAAGTTGCAGGGGAAAGGAAGCTCAGATATCACTCAAACTTCTAAAGTCCTGATTTGCCCTTTTTGACACATTTGTCTCATGCAGGAATATCAAACAGGCTTGTGAGGGGTACAAATTTGGAAGGAGAAAAACAGACCAAGATAAAGTCTTCTTTTCTTTTTTTCTTAGAATGGAAAAAATGATGAAAAATATATCACCCACCAATTAATACACTCGACTAACTTCAGTATGAGGAAGTAGTGCTTCATACCACGTTATCTACCAAAAACACACAGATTTAAGATGCACTTCATTCCAGTCATGCACCAGGCGATGCTGGATTAAAAACTGTAGGAAAAAAAAAAACCAATCCATACACATTAAAATAGGGCCTAGGATACCTCAAGGTAGAGACCCACCGTGTGGCCACAGTGGCCCTGAACACATGTGCCGTTAAGACAATAACTACAATATTGTGTGAGATCTTTTAAAGATAATGAAAATGTTAATTTTTTTTAATGCTTACAAAAGAAGTAACCAACCTAAAAAATCCTTAAGGTTACTCACCCAGCCCAACACAAGAAAAACCTACCCTCGCATATTTACTCTCCAACCAGCAAACAAGAGAGGCTGACTCAGACCAGAAAGAATTCCTCTGACCTGGAAAGAAAACCTCACTGCAATATGATAACTCTAAATAGCTCAGAATTCTAAAACAAACCAACAAAAACTTGACCCCAAAGCAGCTCTCAACTACCCCCTCATATTACTTAATCCAAAAACCACTTCCCAATTTTTCTTAAACTATCTCAAATCACTTTAAGGTACACGACTAATTCCTCACACCTGGCAGCACCAAACACGACTGAATCAGAAGAAATATTCCTAAACATACAGGAGAGGAGACCACAAGGAGTGAATTTTGACAGAGGGCTTGCACCTACCTCCAATCTCCTTCGGGGGCCTGGCAAACAGTTATCCAGCTGTACCCTGGGACCCCTATACTCAAGGCCAGCACACCCCACACTGCATGGGGTCTGGGTCAGAGTTGCACAGCACCACAACATCCCAACACAAGTATGGCTCCAAGGCCATGGACACCAGACCACAGTGCTCAGAGTGGGGATCAGACCACAGCCACTCAGGAGGGTGGAGGGGCCTGTTCCCAATGTCTCCTCAGGACTACTGATGCCAGAGGTGGGGCTTCCTTCTCCTCCCAGAATACTCCTATCATCAGTCAAAGGAGGCATCTATGATGATATCTTCAAAAGATTTGCCCAAGACAGTGCTCCTGAGTCTTATTACCATGAGCATCCCTGCAGACAGGAATGTGTGTCAGCTTTTGGAAAAGATTTTCAGCAGGGAAGGGAGCAATATAGACAAAGGCTGTTTACACACACGCGCGCGCACGCACACACAAACACCAAGCTATAAGCTAGTCAGTCCATGGGATCTCCTCGTCACTCAAACTTGTTATAGCTTGTTTGTACCCTCCTGGAAAGCCATCTCTATCTCTTCATTTGTGAAACCCTTACTCAACTTTCAATCCCTGGCTAATCTCTCTTTGCAATGTCAGTCCTTAATCTCACTTCATCTTTTGCTCCTATCTCTCCACAGTACTCACAACAATGTCTTGAAGATGCGCATGTTATATAAATTTATCACTGTACTGAATCTGTGGACATTATCCATTCATTCAAATATTTATGGAGCATCTATCATATGGCAGGCCCTGAACTAGGTACAAGAGCTACAGCAGTAAAGTTCCCTATCCTCTTAGGATCTATAGTCTAGCATAGGAAACAACAGAGACTCTCTCTTAAACACAATCCTCACACCCAAGAACATCCAGTGATATATATTACTGGTTATCTCAAACCAAAGATCAATTTGTATTCCATTATTAACATATTTGTTTAAAAAATTTTTGGCACTTAGATTTTTCCTGGAAATCCCTAATGTGACTCAAGACTTTATGTGGGCCCATCTGGTCAATTTCAAATACATTTGAAATGGGGGAGTTTTTAAATAACAGCTCCAAGATACCTTATGAAATATATGTAAAGATTATAGTAATGCCGTACGATTTCTTCATTCCTTAAATGCACAATTAGTTCTCTGTCCTTATACAGTTTATAAAGTTTTCCTTTATAAGGTATTTGAAATTTAGGTACCTGTGCCTCCAATTTGTTCCTTCTAAAAAATTATGGTACATGTGATACATACCATCTAAGGAAAAAAAAATTAAGCAGCACAATCCGAGCACTAAATTAGAAAACAGCAAGCACAAATATAGTACTACCCCTGTGCTTTCCCTTTCCATAGTTTCAGTTACCAGCCACCAACCACAATCCAAAAAGAGATGATCCTCCTGACGTACTGTCAGAAGGTTAGGATTAGCCTAATGCTACATCACAGTGCCTACATCATTTACCTCCCTTCATCTCGACACACACGTTCTCACCTCACATCATCACAAGAAGGGCGAGGACGGTACAATAAGATATTTGAGAAAAAGGGAGGCCACATCCACATAATTTTTAGCACAGAATATTTTTATACTTGTTCTATTCTATTATTGGTTATTGCTATGAACTCCTACTATGCCTAGCTTACAAATTAAACTTTATCAGAAGTATGCCTGGACAGGAAAAAACCTAGTGTGTCCAGGGTGTGGTGCTGTCTGAGGGTCCAGGCATCTCCTGGAGGAGGCCTTGGATCCTGCCCCTCGAGGAGAAGTGGGGAGTGTCATCCAGCTAATCTGTACTATCACTATTCTGTAGCATACTTGAAAGTAGAGTTTCTGATAAAAATCCTGCAAGGAAGCAAAGAAGCAAATTAGTTCTAAGGAAGCTCAGGCAAAATATAATTACACAAGTAGTAATTAAAGTGTGAAATGGACTACCTCAAACAATGAGAGTTGTTAAGTGTAAACTTATCCGACTGGGGTGAGGGGAAGAAAAAACAGGAACAAAGCCAGTTTGTGAAACTTTAAAGATGCACAGATAGAGTGGCCGCAACAAGGAACCAGGACTTTGATGACAAAGGCATCTAGCGGGCACATATCCTGTCTATCAGTGGCCACAAAGAAGGGCAATAAAATGGCTCTACGAGCTAAGTGGCCGGACATCGCACAAGTCATTTCCTCCTTGTGGGCACCCGAGGCCTTGTGTGTAAAAATGAAAGGACGAATCATCCCTGAGGTTCATGTGTTGCTCAACCTGTCTGTGATGCTGTATCAGGAAAATTCAACACACCCAGGCAGGTTTCCTTTCCTTAGTGGAAAGGAGACAACCATTCCCATGACCACCATAACCTGGTCTTGAAAACTCATAAAATTAAAACCAGCTAATCTTCCCTACGACATTCTCCATCAAACATGTTTATAAAACACATGTCCCTGCAGTAGTAGAGTATGAAGCTCTATAGACCCCAACCCCCTGAAACAGCTTCCCAAAGTGGAGAGCCCAGGGACAGCGTGGGAACCAGAGCTCCGCAGGTAGCAGAGCCATGACCCCATGCAGACTGCTGGAAGGGTCCTGCCAGCAGGACTTGTCAGGGATATGAGAGAACATCCACATGGAGGCCTCTAATGATGGAAATCATTTCTGCACTCACTACACACTTGAACAACTGAAGACAGCAAGATGGCATGTCACAAACTACCAGTCAGTTAAGAACTTAACACTCTGTCTGAAAATGGTTGTATTTTAGAATAAAGGGGGGTCAGCCAAGTCTGAAAATGCCCCTGTTCTCCAAGACTTTCATGTCAATTTGGGGAGGCAAGTCATAGGTACGTGTAAAGTTCACTGACAATACCCAATTATCAACATTAAATGCCACCCAAGTTGTACAGGAATTACAAAAATTCAGAAAACCCTGAAGACAAAGAACACTTCATGAAGGAATTATTTCATTACAATTGGGGTAAATCTTAGGACAAAGGCAGGAAAGCCAAAACACACATGGCATGTTTGAACAACAGGGGATGAAGCCTGGACATGACACCGATGTTCAGCACTTGTCTTTTTACTTTATTCATTCTTTTCCTCCAGGGCAGTGAAATGCTGAGCTGAGCTGGCCACACAACATCCCTGCCAGGGCTGGGCCACAGCAGAGACTTTCAGACCTGCACAGAGATCGCTAGCTCAAGGCCCAACCTTAATGGCATCTCAAGTGCCGTGTACTAAACAACTATTAAAACGAGGTAATATGGGGGCACCTGGGTGGCTCAGTTGTGATCTCGCGGTTCGTGAGTTGGAGCCCCACATAAGGCTCGGTGCTGTCAGCGCAGAGCCTGCTTTGGATCCTCTGTCCCCATCTCTCTCTGCCTCTCCCTGACTCACTCTCTCAAAAATAAAAATAAACATTAAAAAAAAAAAAACAAGGTAATATGTCACCAACAGAAGCAGCAAATGTGAACTTACAATTTGAGATTTGAAGAGAAAAATGTAGTCTAAAAGACCCCAATCAAATTTTTTTAATTCTAAAATTTTAAGGATTATGTGATTATCTTGGAACTATATTCTCCCCCAACCTTTTTTTTTTTTTTTTTCCCTCAAGTTAAATACTTTCTGGATAAAATTCTCATTTCTCACATTTGTTTAAATGTTCCTTAAAACATTCCCTCCAACTACTGGAGCAGATCTTCCTGTTTATCAAAAGACTAAAATAAATAGCAGGTCAACAAGACCAGACAAGGAAAACATAAAACTTGTTTGACAGCTGAAGCCACCACTGTGTTCATATTAACACAAGAGAGAGAAACAACCCACCCTTTTGGTTAGCCCTGTTCAATGTCATGCAGTTATCAAGCCCTTCTTACCTTCTCACCACTAAGACATTTCAGGCCAATCTGAAATTTAGACAAAGAATCTAACATCAAGTTCAATCACAGCTGAGTAATGAATATTACATATATGATTTAATTACCATAAATTTAGCACATCCATTTTATGTGAAATATAATACCAGAGCCCATATTTACTGAAACTTTATGATGCCAAAAGAAAAGCAAAGCCCATATGGTCTAAGTGAGTATTTGTTTTAATGCAAAGCCTCCGGTTTCATTCTTGTTTGGGTCTGTCCCACAGTCACCTGACATTCCTGCAAAAACTTACCTCTGTTTTGGATGGACGTGCAAACAAGGGCTGACACCCAAATTTCACCAAATTTCAGTTCACGGTGCAAGGTGACTTAGAAAACAACTTCTCCTTCAAATAAATAAATATAGTGTGGATCATGGACACTTTTTTTTCTTACTTTGGATTTAAAAAAAACTGCCTTGGAGATAATACCTTTTCGTACCATGTCAAGAATTCTTCTCAACTCATCTGAAATAAAACTATACAAGTATACACCACAAGTCAGAGAAATGTTGCGAATTATTTAGTAAGGTGAAATCTATCATAACTTAAATAACTTGCCCTTAAACTGTCACTCTCATTTAATGAGAAGCCACAATGTTATGAAGCAAAAGAAAACACTTTTCAGACTAATTAGAGGGCATTTATTAAAACTCTGTAAAACCCTGTATGACATAATACCAGAAAGGGAAAATAAACATTTCAAGATGGACAACTGCTTTATTCTAAATTTACACCAAATAGTTTAAGTACCCTTGAAAAAGTTTACTAAGTGAATACAATATTGAAGCAAAATTGTACATAAATCCTAAGCAATGTCACACCCTTTACAAAGACCAACGGCAACCAAAAGAAATCAATTCCAAAGCTAAGGAGATTGCACTGTAAAAATAGCAGAATTCTAATCTTCAAATTAAGTTATTTTCCTATATCTCCATGCTGTCTTTGAAAATAGTCAAATGACTAGAATCAAGTATAAAGTAAACCATGTGAGAAAAATAATAGAGGCTAATACCGCAGGAATGCTTAAACGGCATACCAGATCTGCCAGGACAGGGAGTGAGGACAGTTAAGGAATCTGACCCTTTTCCCCCATCCCCATTGCAGCTGGCAGGCCCCTACCCCTGTGAACATTCTGAGCTGGACTGAAGAGGAGACTGTGAGGAGGGGCCTGTCCCAGAGAGTGCCCGGTGCCCACAGTGATGGGCTCAGTGACCAGGGTGCACAACTACTCCCAGGGACACCAAGGGAGCAAGGCATTGCCGTTCCACACTTCAGATCACAAGCACTGCAGCAGAGGCAACTCCTGGAGTTGTCAGATTCCAACCTTTTACCAGTTAGGACAAAATTAAAGAAGACAGTGAGAGATCTCAAAAGGAGGATGATTCAGTATCAGATGGAAGGAAGATATAAATAAAGCATTAAATGTCACTGCTAATCTGAGTTATACCAAAAAATGTATATTTGGGTTATACCAATACTTCCAATCAAGCACATACTAAATTGCAAATATAGAAATTCTAACACTAGAAAAACATCAGCTTTATTATTTTCTAGATAGCAATAAGTAAGATCTCAGCCACCACCATCCTATCATCCAGTCTTGCCCTTTCCACTGGATGTCATCTGTACAGAAAACAAATTACAGTTTACCTACTCTCAGTTTTAATATAAATTAGCTCAGTGCTTTTGCACAGGGCCGGTCACTGTAAGCTACACTCATAGGAAACCTCCATGGAAGTGTTATGACTAATAAGGACTGAAGAATAGGCCTGGCTGCTTAATATCAGGAGGAAGCAGGTTAACTTAGATTTAATATTCAACACGGTGCCCCCTGAGATCATTCCATCTCCCTCCTCACATCAGGGCACACAGTGGGCCTCACACTTCCTGTGCACACTTACCGCACAAGTTTCTCACCCAAGCTCTCAACAGTGCTTAAGACCTCAGTCTCAAAACCTTTTAACTTCATATTGCTTGCCTCCATATTTAGGATATCACAAAGCATTTTTAAAACCCCCTTCCAAAACAGATAATTGTCTTTACAAAGCATGGCTAAGAGCAGTGTGTTAATATTCCCATTTGCCAAATGCATATATTGACTTGAAGAGGTAGGGGATGCCCTTGATTCACATGAATCCAGTAAAACCTTAAGGTGAAAAGCAATCAATTATAGCTGAAACACACACACGCATGCACACACGCACAGAGATACACACTCCAGCAAAGTCATTATGCCTATTCTGGGGGATATGTACCTTAATGAATCCCCAAATTTTAAAGTCAGTGTCTGTCACAGATAAGATGGTAAAATCCATCAACTTAGATGACTATATATTTCAAGCAATCTTTCAAAAAACAAAAGGTATCAGGTATTAATCAGATCACAGTAATTAATCTTAGGTTTACTACATCAGAAAACTTTTTAAACTTCCTATTTCCCACAGCTAGTTCCCCACTTGGGGGGGGGGGGGACTCAACTACCTCATAAATTTTGCATTATCATAGCACACTGTGTTTTAAAATATGCTCAAGTATCGATCACAGTGATGCAGCAGAGGCACCAAAGGCCCTTGAGTTTGGCAGCTCAGCAGGGACGCAGAACAGGGACCAGCTTCCTCCACAGGGGCTGTCTTACATTCTAGGCCCCACAGCAAAGGGGTGCCCAGCTGGAAGCCAGGCTTTAGAGTTTCTCTGACTCTCAAGTTCACCCTTCCCACTTCTGTACTTACACAGTGATGGTCTGTGACTACTATTAAAACCCAAAGCCACCAGCAGAGAGCACTCTATGAGCACAGAGGTTCCCTATTCTCCGTGGAAGGAAACAGTCCATCCCATCAAGGCAAAATGCATCTTAATTGAAACTTCACAGTCAGCGTGGGGATGGTTTAATCAGAAATTAGAACAAACTCATGTTCATGAGAAAATACGCAGGCAGTTTGAGAATGTTGCAAAACTAATGCTATGTTGCTTAAAATATTCCTCTCTATAAAACAATCTGGGGTGGGGGGGGGGGACACAATACAGTATAATTGGAAGCTGCATCATGATCTCTGGCTTTCTCCATGCAATTAAAATGGCCTTCCAAATCATGCCCATTTTTAGAAGCTTGTGCAAGCATCCACTCTCTTGTAATGGTGAGCACAGTATTGTTGTTTATTCCCCTTCATTTCTCCTTCATGACTAGTTTTCTTCCAAAAGCTCACATATTTCTATATTTGCTAGTAAAATAGTTCTATTTGTTAGCAACTCTCTAAGTTTGCTAGTAAAAAAAAAAAAATTAAAATATAATAAACTGACCTGTTCCTGATCTCAAAAAAATATTTGAAATAATTTGATTATCACCGCAATAAACATAGCACATAGGACCACAGGACATACTAGTAAAAATATTAAATTGTCCATAAATCAGAAAGCTGACCAGACTTGAGATATTTTTGTTTTTCTCTTCACTGCCATGCTATTGATCCTGAAGACAAAATACCAAAAGGTGGGTGGTAAGGGTGGGGAGAGCTCTGGGGATATGTCAGCCTTGCCATGAGCCATGGTAGCAGAGGTTTCCATGAGAACTCCCACACATCACACAGTCTGCTGAATGCCATAATCCAAGGGACAAAGATGGGCAGTAGAGCAAATGCCCAAGCTGTAGAAATGCCAACACCATTAAAATCATTTTCTTGAGGTATAATGGCTTGTTAATCATAAATATGAAGGAAACACAAGCCCATTCAGCAAAAAGCAAGAAGCTTGGAGCTGAGGAGAAGAACCTAACCCCACCGGGGCAAATTACTTAACCTCTCTGTGCCTTAGTTTCTCCAGTGGAGAAATCTGAGTCACAAGAGAACCCAAGTCATAGAGGTTAAAAGGATTACAGGAGTCAAAACCTTCTAAGCAGTTAAAATAGCTCAAGACATTTAGTCATTGCCCAGTATTAGTTACTATTATTATTAGCCAGAATTTTCAAAAAAAAAAAAAATCCCTTCCTCAACCATGTAGGTTAATATTGCACACCGTAAAATCTACTCTTTTAGTGGCATAAATATCTAGTGTCAATCTATCTCAAAAGGGAATGGGGGTAAACACCAGTGGCTCTCAATCCTGATTCATCAGAAAAAAAGCTGGACAGCTTTACTTACTAACTACCACCCACCCACCCTAACCCAGAACCAGAAAAACCAATTGAGAAATCAAAGCGACACTAATGTGCAACCAGCATTGGGAACACCATCATTTCACACCAGGATTATAATTCAGTATCAAGTTACTGCAAATGGGCAAATTCTCCAGCATAGCTCAAACATAATTTGCTTGATGTGGACTGATTCTGCTATGTTGAGTGAGTATGCTTGTGGTTATAAAAAATAATAATAATAATAAAATAAAAAATCCTTTGTTCTCAGCCATGTGGCATCTAAATGCACTATGTGAGCATAAATTTCTCTGGATGGAAATTTGGTCAAAGTTTTTCCCAGCTTTAAGTGTCAGTATAGATAATAAATTAGCACCTCATGGATTTCTGCCTAAAAATATAAATATCAAATGTCTCTGAGCCAGATGTAGTATAACTTCCTAAAACTTCCTATAGCTCTCAGCTACCACTATTTTCATACTTAGGAGTTAGTGGCTTCCTAAAACAAAAGCTTTTGTCTCTCATATGTATAGGAAAGGGTAGCATTATGTCTTTACACTCCCCTCCCCGAGCACAGACCTAAGAGGGGCTTCTACAACCACACAGTGTCTCAGAGCCCTCAGTGGCAGGCATCTGTCCACTAGTTTCTGCAGACTCAGTGGGAATCACCCCTAATCCCTGCTTTGCCAATAACTAGATATGTGAGCTCAGACAAGTAAAAGCTCTGGTCATTTCACCATCTGTAATAATAAAGGGGATCTAAGGTCCCACCACCCTTCACTTTATACTATCCTTTGAGCCCACAAAAACCAGACCATCCATTCCCACTTCTCATTCCAAGAAGTCAAGTTTTAAATACTTCGGCACACAAGTCCCAGGCTCACATGCCTACGGGAAATGAGAGAGTAAATGAAAGGGGCGGGATGGGTGGGTTCCTGCAGAGTGGAGAGCAAAAACCACATCTAAAGGAGCAGTTGCTCCAGGCATGCAAGAGTGTGAGCTCACTCCTGCCCGGAAGCTCCAGGTCTTGGGAAAAGCTGCACGCTCTGATGTTTTATGTGGCATCTTCTCATTTGCTCAGGCTGGTTATGATGGACAATATCTGTCTGCTGTCCAAACTACCTCTCTCTGCAGGCAGGGTAAGCCACACGGGACCCGAAGCAGGTCCTTCCTCCCAGATGGCTTAAGCCTCAAAGCTCAAAGAGCTACCACCTTGTACTTTATAAAGAGGAGGAAATTTACTTAACCAGAGCAAATCTGAACAAAGCAATAATCTATAACTATACAAGTTTCTAAACATGATGATTCATGGGCACTTTGAAGCTTTTCAGATTTTCCTTCTGTCCCTGATCTTTCCTTTCTCCATTCCAGGTCCTACACACTGCTGCCAGAATAAAATTCTTCCAGCCCTGTTATTAAACACTCTCTTGTTTGAGAATTAAAAGCAAATTTCCCTATTGTGTATGACAAAAGTATTCAACCCAGCCCCCCACGCACATGCCACTCCATCCACTCCCTCCACCCTCTTCACTACCATTTATTGGACACAGCCTGTGGGCGCCTGACATCTAATAAGAGATGTTCAGCAATGTTAACACAGACAACACAAGATTCTTGCAATGCATTCTGGATCAAAGATCAAGTTTACTAAATCTATTTTATTAGATTCTAAGTGTTTAGGTCTGTATGATGGATCTGTAAGGGAGCAATACAGAACAAAAGCCCTTCATTCTCCATTATCCTTGGTCTAGTTAAAAATCTACCATAATAAAAGTTTTTAGAAAAACTTCAGGTCTCAAATAATTAACAAAATTATTAAATACATTCACATATGCTTTAGGAAACCTATGCATTAAAACACAACAAATAAAATTTCTAAAAGACTCTGACACTGAGTAAGTGTCATTTCTGAATGTTTTCACAGATTAGAAAAAGCCACATTTAGTAGCCAACTGGCCCCCAATCTTAAGTATTTCCGCAGATAATAACAGCATAGAGCACTTCACAAATAAAAGTAGCAAAATTATCTTCAAACCTGAAACATAACCTAAAAGGTAAGTATTAAAAGAAGGAAAATATGCACCTAAAGATGCCTCTCCACTTTAACATACAATGTTATATTAGTTTCAGGTGTACAGTATATTGATTGAACACTTCCATACAGCACCTGGTGCTCATCACAAGTGTACTCCTTAATCCCCATCACCTATTTCACCCATCCTCCCATCCCCCTCCCCTCTGGAAACCATCAGTTTGTTCTCTATACTTAAGAGTCTGTTTCTTGATTTGTCTTTTTTTTTTCCTTTGCTCATTTGTTTTTTTTCTTAAATTCCACATACAAGTGAAATCATAGGGGATTTCTCTCTCTCTGACTTAAGTTGCTTACCATTATACTCTCTAGCTCCATCCACGTCCTTGCAAATGGCAAGACTTTATTCTTTTTTATGGTTGAGTAATATTCTGTTGTACATATATACCTCATCTTTATCCCTTTATCAACCGATAGACACTTGGACTGTTTCCCTAATTTGGCTATTGTACCTAATGCTGCTACAAACATAGGAGTACATGTGTCCCTTTGAATTAGTGATTTTTGTCTTGTTTGGGTAAATTCAAACATAATAATCCTGGATTAGAGGGTAGCTCTATTTTTCAATTTTTGAGGAACCTCCCTACTGTTTTCCAGAATGGCTGCACCATTTTTCATTCCCACCAACAGTGCACAAGGGTCCCTTTTTCTCCACATGCTCTCCAACTTGTTATTTCTTGTTTTGTTGATTTTAGCCATTCTGGCAGGTGTGAGGTGATATCTCATTAGAGCTTTAATTTGTATTTCCCTGATAGTGATGAACATCTTTTCATGTGTCTGTTGGCCATCTGGATGTCTTCTTGGGAGAAATGTCTGTTCATGTTTTCTGCCCTTTTTTTAAATGGATTATTTGTTTTGGGGGTGAGTTTTATAAATTCTGTATATATTTTGGATACTAACCCTCATCAGATATGCCATTTGCAAATGTCTTCTCCCATTCCATAGATTGCCTTTTAGTTCTGTTGATTGTTTCCTTTGCTGTGCAGAACCTTTTTATTCTGATCTAGTCCCAACAGCTTATTTTTGCTTTTGTTTCCCCTGACTCAAGAGACATCTAGAAAAAAAAAAAGTTGCTATGGTCAATAACAAAAAAATTACTGCTTGTATTTTCTCTTCTAGGATTTTTATGGTTTCAGGTTGCACTCTAGGTCTTTAATCCATTTTTAAAATGGATTTTTATGTACGATGTAAGGAAGTGGTCCAGTTTCATTCTTTCCACGTTGCTGTCCAGTTTTCCCAACACCATTTGGTGAAGAGAATTTCTTTCCATTGGATATTCTTTCCTGGTTTGTCGAAGATTAATTAACCATATAGTTGTGGGTTTATTTCTGGGTTTTCTATTGTTACATTGATCTATGTGCCTATTTTTGTGCCAAGTACCATACTGCTTATATTACTACAGTTTTGTAACATGACTTGAAGTCTGGAATTGTGATGCCTCCAGCTTTGTTTTTCTTTTCCAAGATTGGCTTATTGAGGTCTTTTGTGGTTCCATACAAATTTTAGGATTGTTTGTTCTAGCTCTTGAAAAATGCTGTTGGTATTTTGATAGGGATTGCATTAAATCTGTAGACTGCATTGGGTAGTATAGACATTTCCACACTATTTATTCTTCCAATACATAAGCAAGGAATGTCTTTCCATTTCTTTGTGTACACCAATTTTTTTCATCAGTGTTTTATAGTGTTCAGAGTACAGGTCTGTCACCTCTTTGGTTAGGTTTATTCCCAGGTATCTTGTGGTGTTTTGAGCAACTGTAAATGGGATTGTTCTCTTAATTTCTCTTTCTGCTGCCTCATTATCAGTATATAGAAATGTGACAGATTTCTGCACATTGAATTTGTATCCTGTGACTTTACTGAATTCATTTATCAGTTCTAGTAGTTTTTTGGTAGAATTTTTTAGGATTTTCTACATATGGTATCAGGTCATCTGCAAACAGTGAATGTTTTACTTCTTCCTTACAATCTATTTTCCTTTTATTTCTTTTTGTTGCTAAACTGCTGTGACTAGTACTTCCAGTATTATGCTGAATAAAAGTGGTAAGTGGACATCCTTGTCTTGTTTCTGACCTCAGTGGAAAAGCTCTCAGTTTTTCCCCAATAAGGATGATGTTAGCTGCAGGTTTTTCAAATATGAACTATATTATGTTGAGGCATATTCCCTCTAAACCTACTTTATTGAGGGTTTTTTTTAATCATGAATGGATGTTGTACATTTTCAAATGCTTTTTCTGTGTCTACTGAAATGCTTATACGGTTCTTATCCTTTCTCTTTATCAGTGTGATGTATCATGTTAATTGATCTGCAAATACTGACCACCTTGCAACCCAGGAAAAAATCCCATTTGATCATGGTGAAGGATTTTTTTAATGTATTGTTGGATTCAGTTTGCTGTATTTTGTTGAGGATTTTTGCACCTATGTTCATGAGAGATATTGGCCTGTAGTTAGTTCTCTTTTTTAGTGGTGTCTTTATCGGGTTTTGATATTAGGCTAATGCTGGCCTCACAGAATGAATTTAGAAGTATTCCTTCCTCTTATTTTTTGGAATGGTTTGAGAAGACTAGGTATGAACTCTTCTTCTGGACTTGGCCTTTTAATTTTTGGGAGTTTTTTGAATACTGACTCAATTTTTTGATGGTTAATGGTCTGCTCAAGCTTCCTATCCTTCTAGGTTATCCAATTTGTTAGCATATACTTTCTCATAATATTCTCTTATAACTGTTAGAATTTCTGTGGTGTTGACTGTTATTTCTCCTTTCTCATTTGTGACTTTCAGTCCTTTCTCCTTTTTTAATTGCTAAGTATGTCTAGAGATTTATGAATTTCATGGATTTTTTTCAAAGATCCAGCTCCTGGTTTCGTTGATCTGTTCTATTGGGTTTTAGTTTCCAAATCATCTATTTCTGCTTTAATCTTTATTTCCTTCCTTCTGCTGGTTTGCATTTTGTTTGTTCTTTTTCTAGCTCTATTTGGTGTAGGTTAGGTTTTTTGGAATTTTTCTTGCTTCTTGGAGCACCTGAGTGGATGAGTTGATTAAGAGTCTGACTTTGGCTCAGGTATGATTTTACAGTTCATGAGTTGGGATCCTGCATCAGGCTCTGGGCTGACAGCTCAGAGCCTAGAATCTGCTTTGGATTCTAGGTCTCCCTCTCTCTCTATCCCTCCCCTGCTCACACTCTGTCTCTGTCTCAAAAATAAACATTACAAAAAAAAAAAAAATGTCTTGCTTCTTGAGGTAGGCTTGTATTGCTATAAACTTCCCTCTTAGAACTGCTCTTCCTGTGTCCCAAAGGTTTTGGACCATGTGTTTTCATTTTCATTTGTTTCCATGCACTTTTTTATTTCTTCTTTGATTTCCTAGTTGACCCATTCATTCCTTAGTAGCATCTTAACTAACCTCCATATATGTCTGGTCTTTTCAGATTTTTTCTTGTGGTTGACTTCTAGTTTCATACCATTGTGGTCAGAAAAGATGCATGGTATGACTTCAACCATCCTGAATTTGTTGAGGATTGTTTTGTAGGCTAATATGTGATCTATTCTGGAGAAAATTCTGTGTGCACTTAAAAAACAATGTGTATTGTGCTGTTTTAGGATGGAATGTTTTTAATATATGTTAAATCCATCTCTTCCACTGTATCACTCCAAGCCATTGTTCCCTTGTTGATTTTCTGTTTAGATGATCTTTCCATTGATGTACTTGGGGTGTTAAAGTCCCTTGCTATTATTGTATTATTATCAATTAGCTCCTTTATGTTTATTAACTGTTTGATATATTCTGGTGCTTCAATGTTAGGTGCATAAATATTTACAATTGTTATATTTTCTTGTTGAATTATCCCTTTATTATAATACAATGTCCTTCTTGTCTCATTCCCATCTTTGTTTTACAGTCCACTTTGTCTGACAGAAGCATTGCTACTTTGGCTTTCTTCTGACACTGCATGATGGATGTTTCTCCATCCCCTCACTTTCAAGAAGTAGGTGTCTTATCTAAAATGAGTCTCTTATAGGCAGCTTATAGATGGGTCTTGTTTTTTTATCCATTCTGTCACACCATGTCTACTGATTAGAGCAGCTAGTCCATTTACATTCAAAGTAATACTTGATAGATATGTATTTATTGTCATTTTATTATTTGTTTAGTGGTTGTTTCTGAAGATTTTCTCTGATCCTTTCCTGTTTTTCTCCCTTTCATGGTTTCCTGATTTTCCTTACTGATAATATTTGTATTTCTTTCTCTTTATTCTTTGTATATTTATTAGTGGTTTTGATATATGCTTACCATTAGGTTTATGTACAACCCCTTCTGCATATAACAGTCCATATTAAGTTGATGATCACTTAAGTTTGAACCCAGTCTTTACTCCTCTCCTCCCCATGTTTTAAGCACATGTTGTCTTAATGGAAATTGTTTTATTTTGTGAGTTCCTTGACTGATTTTTTACAGATATATCCATTTTTACTGCTTCTGTTTTTCCTACCATCATATTATCACTTTTGGTCTCTCCTTTCCACTCAAAAAGTCCTGTTTAATATTTCTTGCAGGGCTAGTGTAATAGTCATGAGCTCCTTTAGTTTTTGTTTATCTGACAAACTCTTTTTATCTCTCCTTCTATTCTGAATGATAGCCTTGCTGGTGAGAGAATTCTTAGCTGCAAGTTTTTTCCCCTTCAGCACGTTGAATAGATCATGCCACTCTCTTCTGGCTTGTAAAGTTTCTGCTGAAAAATCCCCTGTTAGACTTTTGGGGTTTCCTTTGTATGCTACTATCTTCTTTTCTCTTGCTGCTTTTAATTTTTTTTACTTTATTTTGCCACTATATTTTGCCAGCTTAATTATAATATGTCCTGGTGTGGATATGCTTTTGTTGATTTTGTTGGGGGTCCTCTGTGGCACCTGGATCTGGATATCTGTTTCCTTCCCCAGATTAGGGAAGTTTTCAGCTATTATGTCTTTAAATAAATTCTCTGCCCCTTTTCTTCTCTTCTTGGACTCCTATATTACAAATGTATGTTATTATGTTTGATGGAGTCACTGAGTTCCCTAAGTCTAGTCTTGTTTTGCATAATTCTTTTTTCTCTCTTTTGCTCAGCTTTATTACTTTGTATTACTCTGTCCTCTAGGTCATTAATTTGTTCCTCTGCTTCTTCCAGCCTGCTGTTCATTCCATCAAGTGTTTCTCATTTCATTTATTGAGCCCTTTATCTCTGCTATGTTATTCTTTACCTCTGCGTTAAGGGTCCCACTCACATCTTCCATGCTTTTCTCAAATCCAGTGTGTATTCTTATGATCACTGCCTTAAATACTCCATCAGGCATATTACTTATATCTGTTTTGCTTAGATCTCTGGTATGGCCTTTTCCTGTTCTTTCATTTCAGATAAATTTCTCAGTCTTTTCATTTTGTCTAAGTCTCTGTGTCTGTTTTTGTGAGTTAGGAAAGTCAACTACATCTCCTTATGAAGAAGAGGTCCTACAATGCCCTGCTGTGTAGTGTCCCCTGTTCCCCTGGGCCTGGCATTTACAGCAGTGTCTCCAGTATGTCCTGCATGTGCTCTGCTGTTTTGTTCTGGCTGCCTTATCCTTCAGGCCAGTCCTTTGCAGAGGATCTCTTTACCTGTTGTGAGGGCAGTGTTTGGTCCCTGGCCTGAAGGTGGCACATTTTAACTACGTGTGCTCTGGTCTGCTTGTGAAAAGAGACCTCTTGCCACTGCTACCAGACTGAGGCTCTGCAAAAGTGTCAAGTGGGGTGATGCAGTATGAACTGGGGTTTGGGCCAGTCTTCTGGAGGAGGGGTCCCACTGCACTGGGACAGAGGCAAGTGAGACTGGAAGGGTTGTTCCACCAGAGCGCAGGGGGTAGGGGAGCAAGGTTTGGCGTAAGCAAGTTAGGTAGTGAATGTCAGTGCTACGCTGGTTCCCACAGGTGGCCCTGCATTTATGCTGAGGGGCAGGAGAAGGAAATGGCACCAGCTAGTTCCTTTGTTCCCAGAGAGGTCTCTCTGTGAATGCTGCTTCTCTGGGACATGCTCCAAAATGAGCAAATAACCTCCCTACTGTGCACCCTACACACTCTTCAGATCACCGCTTCCATGCTATATACCCACAAGTTATTTGTCTGCCTTTTTTCCAAGAGTAGTGTAATGCCCTCCAGGCTCTATCCCAGCCTAGCCCACTGGCCTTTAAAACTCCAGGCTTTAAATTAGGCCCACTGGTTGCCAGAAGTCACAAAAATCAGCCCATCACACTTTCCAAGCCAGTTGCTATACAGATTCATTTTCCGTGCATACTCCCCTGTGTGCTAATCTGTCTTTTGCCCTTCACAACCATGGCTCCCTCCCCATTGCAGTGACCACAATCAGTTTCTTTCTCAAACTCTGTCTCTGCACTTCCTACCTTCTTTAATGTAGCCTCTTCTCTACCTTTAGTTGTGGAGTTTGTTCTGCCAGTCTTCAAGTCAATTTCTAGAGTACTTAGGATGATTTCACAGTTATCTAGTTGTATTTGTAGGATGAGACAAGCCTCCAGTCCACCTACTCCATCACCATCTTCCAACTGAAAACTGGGGCCTCTCCACTTTAAAATGATTCACTTTCATTTTTGCTAATGCTTAACTAATGAGTTAACAGTACATGTGTCACACTGTTGCCTATTTTTAAGTACTCCTCAATCATATGATGTCACTGTAGGCTACAGTAACATATCTTTACTGCCAAGTAAAATACAATCACTCATATACTTACCCTTTCTTTTTTTACTACCTAGAAGCAGTAAAGATTCCAAGTTTTTAAGGTACATTAATGCTTAAAATAGTTTGTCTTATTTAGTGTAATATTCTGGATTTTCACATTAGGCAAATCATCAAATAATCTACATATATAAATCCTTAAAATGGGATTTATAATCCTTATAATATTATGAATAAAAAACCCTTATGAGAATTTAAAGTATTCACATGTAAAATGGAAGCTAAACATCTTCAAATAGCATAACTTGATTTAATACAGAAGAATCTGCTACAAAAAGCGAATCTGACAATTGTATGTACAAAATAATTCCCACTTAATTAAAAATACACTAGGGAAGGGGCACCTGGGTGGCTCAGTCACCTAAGCATCGGACTTTGGCTCAGGTCATAAACTCACAGTTCGTGAGTTCAAGTCCCACCTCAGGCAAGCAGAGCCCTGCTTCAGGTGAGCCCCAACTCCCTGCCTCCCTCTCTCTCTCTCTCTCTCTCTCTCTCTCTCTCTCTCTGCCTCTCATGGGATTTGCGCTCTCTCTCTGTCCCTCGCTCACTTGAGCCCTCTGGAGGAGGGGGGGGACACTATGAGAGTTACACACAATAAATTAACTTCATTATGCAATGAATTGTCTCCTCAAGGAAACTAAAAGTAATGTGACAGCAGCCCAAGTAGATCACTGTGCTTTGCTCCTGGCTGTTATGTACTCATCTGTGTTCCATCCCCAGGGAGAGATTAAATTTAGAAGGATGGGGGAAAAGAAGAAAAGATGTTCTGATAAAACCCACATTCAACATTCCCCCTTGCCTCCCTTTTGTCAAAATCAGGAGCTCTTCCATATGTGTTTTAGACAATTTGAATAGGTTTTCTAATCTGAGTCAGAAATAAAGAGCAACTCATAAAGAATTTTTAGTGTGTTTCTTAAAATGCTCGATAAAATAATTTCTCAGGGCTATCTCCTGACCTAAGTGTTGTCATTCATGAAGCATCTTATAAAGACAAACCATGCTTTATCTTATGAGATGTGCAATACTTAGACACCTGTCAGCTCTAATCTCTTAGTTCATCTTTCAGAAATTTTGTACTCCTAGACAAATAAATGCACAGATGCAGGAATGCCAGACTGTTGAAAGTGAGAATTTCTGAGCCTGGAAATTACATTAACCTATGTCCAAAAAAAAAAAAAAGAAAGAAAGAAAAGAAAATTTGAAGTTAGCAAGTTTTCCAAAAAATATGGTAAATATTTCAAAACATTCAACTACTTAATAAATCAATGGATGACATCCATATTCTACCTCACTCCAGCTAAAAAATTCTAAGTTAAGACAGAAAAGGCTCAAGGCATCACATTTTCATATTTAACAGGAAAATCGTCATTCCACAAAAGAGTCTTTCACCCACTTATGAAATTATCATCCTTAAAATATGTATACATATTACATAAAAGACCTACTGCTAAAAAAAGAAATTTCAGTAAGACAAATCATATTTCTATTATTTTTTGAATTGCCAAAAAAATGAAAGTGATTTTGTAATTTGAGGAAGGAGGCACTTAAGTAATCTGCCTTCAATAGACTAAAATTGCCTCCTATTTCATTACAGCTTTGCAGTCAATCAAACATGGGAGGGATCTCCCAGACCCCCTCCCATACAAAATACTCCAGCAAAGTCACTGTGAACACATCAGCCTGCATTACTCCCACATCTCAGCCTCAAGTGAGGTGCCATTTCATTCTTAGTCCAATTTGTCTTTCCTTTTCTGGCTAGAATAAGAAACAAAAAGGGTTTCAAGTACACATGGAAAACTTACTCTGATAACTATAAGCTGAGTCATAAAGGAAATCTCAATAAATTTCAAAGAACTGAAATAATACAGCCATATGTTCCCTAGCCACAAAATTAAATTATAAATCAATAATAAACATATTTGGAAAATCTCCAAATGGCTGGACATTAGAAAATTAAGGAGTATACTTCTAAATAACTCATGTAAAATAACTCACAAGGGAAATTAGAAATTATTTTAACTGGGGCACCTGGGTGGCTCAGTCAGTTAAGCGTCTGACTATGAGTTTCAGCTCAGGTGATGATCTCATGGTTTGTGAGTTCGAGCCCATATCAGGATCTGTGCTGACAGTGCGGAGCCTGCTTGGGATTCTTTCTCTCCCTCTGTCTCTGCCCCTCCCCTGGCTCACTCTCTCTCTTTCTCAAAAATAAAAAAATAAACATTTAAAAAATATTTTAACTGCATAATAATAAAAATTCAACATACCACAATCTGTTAATTGAGGCTAAAAGTCTGATGGGGAATTTATAGCCCTAAATGCTTACATAAGAAAATTAAAAAAGGCTTAGAAACAATTATCTAAGTTTCTGCCTTAAGAAGCCTGAAAAAAGACAAGCAAAATAAACCAAAGAAAGAAGAAAGGGAATAAAGTGCGAAATCAATGAACTAGAAAATGGACAAATATAGAATATGAAACAAGCCAAAACTTAGATCCTTGAAAATCAATAAAGCTGATAAATCCCTAGCAATATCAATCAAGGATAAAGAGAAATCACAAATTATAATACCAGGAATGAAACAAGGATATCACTACAAATCATACAGATATTAAAAGGATAATAATGGAATATTATGAGCAACTTTATACTGATAAATTTGACAAGATGAAATGGCCAATTCCTGGAAAGATGCTAATTAACAAAACTAATGCAAGAAGATTTAGAATTGAATAACCCTATATCTGTTTTTAAATATAGATTCAAAATTTAAAAAAAGAAAACTCCAAGTTAAGAAGGCTTCATTGTTGAATTCTCTTATAAACACTTAAGGAAGAATTAATGCCAATTTGATATAAACTCTTTCAAGAACCAGGAGCGAACATTTCTCAACTCATTTTGAAAGGCCAGCATACACCTATTTAAAAATCATGGTTTCTTGTGTTTTTTTAATGTTTATTTTATATTGAGAGAGACACACAGACAGACAGACAATGTGCTGTGTGCGTGAGCAGGGGAGAGACAGAGAGAGAGGGTTAAAGAGAATCCTCCAACTCTTGATCTCAGCTCAGGTCATGATCTTGTGGTTCATTAATTTGAGCCCCGCCATCAGTAAATCTGCCCTTACAGTGCTTGATTTTACCAACTGTGAGAGAAGATCATGACCCCAGCCAAAATCAAGAGTTCTACTCCTAACCAACTGAGCCACCCAGGTATCCCAATAATCAGGTTCAAAAATCAGATAAACGGGGCACCTGGGTAGTTCACTCAGCTGAGAACGTCCAACTCTTGATTTTGGCTCAGGTCATGATCCTAGGGTCATGGGACCAGGCCCTGCATGGGGCTCCCACAATGAGCATGGAGCCTGCTTGAGATTCTCTCCCTCTCCCTCCCTTCCTCTCTCTCTCTCTTTTACTCCCCCTCCCCCACTTGTGTGCTCTGTAAAATAAATAAAAATAAAACCAGATGAAGACATTAAAATATACATATTATCTCCCTCATAAACACACAGAATTTTTTTTTTTAAGTTTTATTTATTTTGAGAGAGAGAGAAACAGAGAGAGTGTGCACAGAGGAGGAGCAGAGAGACAGGGTGAGAGAATCCCAAGCAGGATCTGCACCATTAGCGCAGAGCCTGATGTGGGGCTCAAACTCAAACAAACCATGAGATCATGACCTAAGTCGAGATCAAGAGTTGGACACTTAACTACTGACTGCACCACCCAGGCACCCCAGACATAGGACTTTTTAACAGAATATTAGCAAATTACATCTAGCAATATATAAAAAGGAGCAGTCAAGGACACCATGCCATTCTGTCCACTGCCACATTTTAAAGCCTCTCCCTCTCTCTTCCCAAAATCCAAATCTTTTGTTTTTTAAAGGATAAATGAACTGAGTCTGGAAATTAAATGAATTAATGTGTTTCCAGATTGAAAACTTCACTAACATTATATTGTACTCTACAGTTACAAATTTGCATAATGCAGGACTATTTTTGGATAATAATCCAAAGTTAAGAGCAGAAAAGTTTAGAAAAATAAGATGAAGTCAAGAGCAATATTCAAAATGCACTCCATGAGGTTTCCAGATTGGCTGTGAGAAATCTGGCAGTGTAAGCAAGGAGGGAATGCCCTTCTCTGATTACTGTAATCACTCCTGATTCATAGGACATATGTCCCATCCAAGTCGATGCCTCAAATCATAGATATATATATGCTATGTTTTTTCCTATACATGCATATATCTATGTTAAAGTTTAACTTATAAATTAGGCACAGTAAGAAACTAAAAATAATAATAAAATGGAGCAAATATAACAATGCACTGTAATACAAGTTATGTGAATGTGTGTCTCTCTCTCAAAATATCTTACTGTATTCACCCTTTGTCTTGTGATGATGCGAAATGATAAAATGCCCCTGTGATGAGATGAAGTCAGGTGAATGCCAGAGGCACTGTGACGTAGCTATTAAGCTACTAATGACCTTCTGACAATGCATTAGGAGGAGGATCATATGCTTCCAAACTGCAGTTGACCATGAGTAACTGAAACCATGGAAAGCGAAACCAGGGATAAGGGGGGACCACTGTGCATACATTTAAGAAGAGAACCACAACTGTATCTATTACCAGGAAGAAATTTCTTTTGTGGTTCTCAAAGAGAATGCCGTGTTAAACACAGTAAACCATGTCCTCAAAATCCTTTAATAAATCCAGCACTAAGTCTCATATATACACTTATTTTAACATTTCCCAATTAAAAAGAGATGCCCTAATGCCAAAAGCAGTGGGGGAGGGGAAACAGCTATAATTTGATCTGGTTACACAGCCCTATTACTGTAAACTACAAAACTCTGTTCTCCAAACTTAAGAATTTTGCAGCCATGAATTTCCATAGGCAGGGACTCTGTATTATAAAGATACTTGCATCTCCAAGAATGTATACATGATTAAGTGGTCATTATAAACATCTATAGAATATGCTTTGAGCTATTTCTTTTAACTTTTTTCTCTCTGCTTTGTCATGGCCTTCTGATTTTAAAAAAAATGTAAAAATTTAAAAAAAATTTTTTTAAATGTTAAAAAAATATAAAATTATGACCATCTTCTTTCAGGAATTCTTCTGTCAAGCAAGTCTGAATTTTGTGTTTTATGCACAGAAAATGTATTCTTATATTCTTATTCCCCAGTTACCTGATAAATTTCACTGTTCTTACCTGGAAAGCTGTTCTTTCACATAGTCTTTTACCTTAGACTTTTACACTCACCCTTTATACTAATTGCTGACATTGATAGTTATAAAAGTTACACTTAGGCGCTAGTGCTGTCTAGATATCACAGTACCTGAACTACTGCCCCAAGTTTATTCAGAAGCAACATAAAAGCCTATAGATATATGTTCTATGAAATTAATGTCCTTCATAAACCACTTTTTAAGCCATACAGAATATAAAACAATTACTTGCCATTAAAATCACAGAACCTTAAGTGAATACAAAGACGTTGGAGGTGGTAAATAACAACAGAAAAGTTAAGGCTCAAGATCAAATAACAACTGGCTAGCAAGAGCTAACCCTGCCATCTCCTAACTACTAGTTCAGTATTCTTCAGCATGCCACTGTTTTGCCAAAATCTTTATTTTTAAGTTAAACCACAGGGAAAGTAAATACTGTAATGAATCTGCAAATATTTATAAGAGGGGAGGCAAAGAAGTAAACCTACTATAAATCCAATGAGACAAGTATCATGGGAAATAATCCCGTGGCTCGCTTTTCTCAGCTTCTCAGAAGTGATAGATTAAAAATAAAAGGAAGGAAAAAAATGTGCAAGACTAAATCTCAAAAATAGCTTTTTGCAAAATTAATCATAGCTATTACTCTTTCCTTGAAAACTAGACAGCAGGGTATTTTCCCTGTCTCTAATTCTAAAAGACCCCACAACAGAGCTACTAGACAAAAACAGTATTCTGTGCCACCACTGAGATCTGCAAGCTTATGAATATGTTAAACCACAGAATAGTCACAAACTACGTTAAGTATATAGTCAAGCCTGCAAAAGATTTCACATTTTCCTTCTCAAGGAAATATAAAAGCTATAAAAGAGAGGACATTCTATGGTTGAAGGTCTGCACAACCTTGTTCTCCCCTTATGTCAATACAGAATGTCTTTGAAGGCTCTTTTGGAGTATCTTGATTTTATCTTTAAAATGCATATAAAATTTGCCACTCACTACACAATATCTATATTTGTCCTAATAAAATAAGCCTGAGCCTTCCAATAAATGGGCAACCATCCCTGACAAAACCATACCTTTCCCCCTCGCCCCACAGTGTTCATAGCCAATGTGAGACAGGCCACCAGGGCCAGTACAACAGCCCAAGGTACCTGAGGGAGAACCATCCATCTTTCAGCACCAGGCAGACAAAAGATTCCAAGGAGGAGTCCTCTGGGAAGACCCTGGTCTAGGGTCTCTTCCCCAGTTCCCATCCATTCTTTGGCACTCCCTCTCCCCTGCCCTCTGGAGGAAATAAGGTAACACTTCAAGAAAGGAGTTAACTGGGAACAATCAATGAAACACAGGTTCTCAGGAAAAACACAGGTGCTGGGCAATACATCTCTATCAACTACAAACATAAGAGGCTCACTATTACAATGAAACATTTGCTTCCCTCTTAGACTTTATATCAAAGTGCAAAAATAACACCATTAATCATGCACAAAGCATGACTAACCAAGTCATTGCTAACCAGTCATTTCCTGATTGCATATAGAAGGTGAACTCCCCCAGAATCACTGCCGGCAACTAACTAGTAGTATCAGAAATCCCATTTAATCACCCTCCAAAGGGTTCTTTCTCTTCAAGATAAAATTTTAGAACAAGAAAAATTTTCTTTAGTACTAGTTGTCTAAGATTTTAATGCAAACATACTTATTTCCATGTATTCAGCTTAAAAAAAAAAGACCAAACAACTAGTGAGAAGCAAGATCATAGTTTTTATCAGCTCTCTGTTCCGGTAAGCAGATTCAAACTGAATAGAAATGATCTTTCTCAAAATCCCTACTATCACACTAACTACAATCAACAAAAAGAGTAAATTATGTTTCTGTAAAGGTAAAATTAAAGTTGTTTTCCACTTAACTTCCCATTGACTAAATGAATCCCATAAATCGCAAACCATCACTTATTCAGAAAAAAATAGTATAGAGAGTATGTAAGCAAACCATGTGCTCTTAAAAATCATAAAGAATGAATTGCAAAGTATATACTAATCTCAATTTATAATTTAGTAAGTTTATTTCTTGGTGCAAAAAATAATACCCTTTAAAAACTTTTATCATAATGCAACAGTACTATCCAACCCAAAAAAGTAAATACATGACATGTCAACAAAGTACTTCACAAAAGCACTCAGATAATATGCTTTTGCATTTAAAGAGCAAATTCCCATCAGTGAAGATTTGCCCTGAATGTACACAGAAATATATGGGCACTTTAGGCTAAACATATGAAAAGATGCTCAACATCACTCATGATCAGGGAAATACAAATCAAAACTACAATCAGATAATACCTCACATCTGTTAGAATGGCTAAAATTAACAACACAGGAAACAACAGATGTTGGTGAGGATGTGGAGAAACAAGAACCCTCCTACATTACTGGTGGGAATGTAAATTGGTGCAGCCACTCTAGAAAACATTATAGAGGTTCCTCAAAAAGTTAAAAATAGAACTACGCTACAACCCAGCAATCACACTAGTAGGTACTTGCCCAAAGGATACAAAACTACTGATTTGCAGGGTCACCTGCACCCCATTGTTTATGGCAGCATTATCAACAATAGCCAAATTATGGAAAGAACCCAAATCCCAAATGTCAATTGACTGATGAATGGGTAAAGAAGATGTGGTCTATATATACAATAGAATATTACTCAGCCATATAAAAGAATAAAATCTTGCCATTTGCAACAATGTGGATGGAGCTAGAGTATACTATGCGATGCAAAATAAGTCAGTGAGAGAACAAATACCATATGATTTCACTCATATGTGGAGTTTAAGAAACAAAACAGATGAACGTGTGGTGGGGCAGGAGGGAAGTCAACCATGAGAGAGGCTTTTAACTATAGAGAACAAACTGAGGGTTCCTGGAAGGAGGTGTGGGCAGGGGATGGGCTATTAAGGAGGGCATTTGTTGTGATGACCACTGGGTGTTATATGTAAGTGATGAATCACTAAATTCTACTCCTGAAACGAACGAACAAAAGAGAGAGAGAGAAAAAAAGAGAGAGAAAGGGAGACAGGGAGGGAGGAAAAAAGGAAGGAAGGAAGATATATATGGGCACTTTAAAAACAAAACAGATACAGGGGCACCTGGGTGGCTCAGTCGGTTGGGCGTCCAACTTTGGCTCAGGTCATGATCTCACCATCTGTGAGTTCAAGCTCCGTGTCGGGCTCGGTGTTGACAGCTCTGAACCTACAGCTTGCTTTGGATTCTGTGTGTGTCTCTCTCTGTCCCTCCCCCACTCGTGCTCTGTCTCTCTCAAAAATTAAAAACATTAAAAAAAATTAAAAACAAAACAAAACAGACACAAGACAAAAACTTTAGAAATTGGCTCTCCACCTGGGGGGCAGGGGTGAGGCAGGGAAGAATTTAGATAGCTTCCTCCCCAACATAAAATCAATTCCAGATTAACCCAAGATTAGATTCTAAATGTTTTGCTTTATTATTTTTTAAGTATTAAATTTTAAAATATAGAATATATTTGCAGTTAGGACGAGTAAGGTCTTTTTAGCAAGACTCTAGATATAAAACCACAAAGCCAGAAACCTAAAAATTTCTATAGAGTATGGAATGGTATATATCATTAAAAAAAGTTAAATAACAGAAAAAAGACAAAGTATATTTTCAATATGTATCACAAAAAGTTACTATTATAAAGGGCTCAAAAGAAAACCCAAAATTAAAAGGGATAAAAATAGAAAATTCTGAAGAAAAGATATAAACTAAGAGAAATTAAAATAATGATGATATACATATTTTTTACTCTCAAAATTTTAAAAATCAATAGATAATTTGGTATTCACAAGAGGCAGAATATACAAGTTATCTTTTTTAGTGCAATTTGTCAATATCTAAAAAATAAGATGTGTACTTCTTTTGCTCAAAGCAACTCATTTACATTCTGTAGGAAAAATTCCCAAAGAATGGATCTGTAAAGATAGTGTAGCAACAGTTATTTATAGCAGAATATTAGAGAAAATATTAATCACTATGTTTAAAGAAACATTTACAGGGTGCCTAGGTGGTTCAGTCAGTTAAGCATCCAGTTAAGCTCAGGTCATGATCTCATGTTTGTGGGTTTGAGCCTTGCATGGAGCTCTCTGCTAACAGCTCAGAGCCTGAATTCTGCTTCAGATTCTCTGTCTCCCTCCCTCTCTCTCCCCCCCCCCACTCATGTTCTGTCTCTCTCTCTCAAAAATAAAACACACACACACAAAAGAAATGATTACATAAGTTATGGTTCCTCCATACTGTGAGATACTATGAGCTTTGCAGTGATGATTGAGTCCCAATGTAACCAACAACAATCTTAAGTCTCTGCCTTACCTCCCCCACTCCTCCTCCTCCTCCTCAAATGATCGGTTCCAACTTGACCAATCCTCTTGCCAGCCCCCAAATTTGGCTTATACTTCAAGCATTCCATCTCCCTGATTTAATCATCAATGTCTATCAAATTCTACCTAACCTTATCAAATAAGCCTCAAAGATTTTGCCTAATAAAGTACACATATGCAATTATTTATTCAGAAAGATTCTCACCAGATCCTTTATAATAGGGAAAAAAAAGATTCCAGTTTTTTTAAGTTTATTTATTTATTATGATAGAGAAAGAGAGTGCAGGAGGGGACAGAGGGAGGGAGGGAGGGAGAGAATCCCAAGCAGGCTCTGCACTGTCAGCACAGAGCCCAATGAAGGGCTCCAACTAAGGAACCGTGAGATCATGACCTGAGCACAAACCAAGAGTCAGACCCTTAACCAACTGAGCCACCCAGGCCCCCAACAATCCAATTTTGTTTACTCATTTCAAAGTAAGTGGCAAATGTCAATATACTTTGCCTAATCACTTCAGCAAGGCAATACATGTAGTATAACCCTGATTTTTAAGTAAGATATTTTTATATGGTGTTTATATAAATATACATGTTATTTATATATTTTATGTGCCATTTCTGTAGTAAACATTTTTCTTGGAGTGATAAAATTATAGATTTTTTTCTTACGTGTTTTTCCCCAAATATTTTACACAAGCAACTTTTTAAAAATCATACCCAGAATGAATGTTTGAGAGGAGCGAAGTCCTAAAGAATAAATAATCCAAGAATTGCTTTCATTTTCTTTTCGTCTCTTCCCTTAAAACAGTACATTGTGCAAAGAAAATGCAATATTTGCAACTGAATACATATCCATTCATGTTTTTGACCCATCAGTTAAAGCTTTCCCTTTCTTTTGCTTAAAACTGAAAACAGAACAAGACAAAAAATAGCCTGTGCTGATGGTATTATCTAATTATTATTCTAAATTCTTCAATAACATTAAACCCTTGAACAAAAATTCATTGTTAAGTTAGACACATTGGATCTCATTTATTCATTCCAGCTTTCCCTTGACTACCTACAAGTGGAGAGTTGCAGAATGTAGTCATCTCTCCAGGGCCTCATACTACCACCGCATTCTTTATTACAAAGAAAGTGCCTGAGGCCAGTGTTTTCAAACACTATATAAATTTTATATATATATTTATTTTTTTTTACAACAAAACCCTGCATTACACACATTCACAAACAAACAAAAAAAAAACCCCTATCAGTCTTACTACTTGTGCACACAAATATTTTTAATTGTTATTTAATGCTAGTTTTATCCACTAATGAAACACATTCCATTTACTTTGGAACAGTTTTCTCCCACTATTGTATTATGAAACTATCCAAACACAAAAAGTTGAAAGAATTATACTACGAACACCTGTCCACCCTTACATTCTACAATTAACCATTTGCCACGTTTGCTAGATCACAAACCTATCCATCCATCCATCCCTCTACTCACCTACACTTCCATCTTACTTTGTGATGCATTTTAATGTAAGCTGCAGACACCAGTACACCTTTCTCCAGTCACTTCTGCATGCATATCAATAACTAGCGATCAACATTTGAAATACTTTTTATTTCAAGCATGTTTTCTTCCTTTTAGTAAGGCCATAACAGGAGTTAAAATTTTATGTAGAAACAAAAGTCCCTGGGCCCCATAACAGTCCCCTCCACTGAGAGGATGTACTCTCCATGGGGAAAACCAAAATAGACTGCAGGTTTAGAGATCTAGAGCCAACCATGCACACTTAAGGGTTGCTCCCCAGAGACCAGTTCAGCCCTGGCCTCCCATCCAGCGACATCAAGCTGCGGGCAAGCAATCAGTCCTCTGGAACCCAGCCAAGGCATGGCATATGAAGAAGTTAGATGGACCAGACATAGCTCAGAGCTAGCTGAAATCATGCCCATGATAGGCATGTACTTTCTGACACTGTAATTCTCTGTGCATTTCTTCTCAAATATTTTATTGTCTTCTAAAATGAAGGCACCCTCTCTACAGCATTTAATAAATACAAAGCATTGTTTTAATTCACATATGTGGTATAAGACCTAAAACTAAGACCCAAAATTATGTGCTGCCTTGACATCTGGAAAACCAGGAAAGTCTCAGATGGCCTAACTGCAAGCTCCCCTCCTCAGTCTGATTGCACGGTCAAAGTCTCCTACCCAAACAACCCTCCTGACCACAGGACCAAGCGCAGGTCCTACTTATCTCTAAGGAGCAGGCTTCAGTTCCCGGCCACCCCACAGAACAATTCTCACAAGCTACTCATATCCTCTTGTGGGAACCAGAGGTCACCCTACCCTCTTGATACTGCAAAGTCTGTCCCCCATAGCCCCTGCTAGTTTAGTCTGTTCCCAAGCACAACCCCCTGATTGACATGAAGCATTCTCCTTCATGGGCTGGCAGTATATGTGATATACAGTTGCACATAATAAACTGTCATCAAGCATATCTGTCTAATGTCAGGTGTCACGAGTTTGGTCATCCCCGTAACCCTAGGGCAGGAATCCCTCCCCTCACCAATGGAAGGGAAGAGGAAATGATTAAAACAAAATATTCATTTTTAATGAATGCATCCTGGGATGCATTTAATGATGACTGGGAAGAAAGACAACTATTATAATTTCAACAAAACATCAAATTTTTAAAAGTTATAAAAATAGAAAATTAGGATGTAATAGTAAATGGATACCAAATTTTGGCCTTTATGGAAACAAAAATATATCGCTGGTATCCAAAACTCAGCGTGGCTAAATGCAGCTCTCTACAATCCCTCCAAACCCGCTCCTCCCTAGACTTCCCTAATCTCAGTGACAGACACCACCATCCACACAACTAAGCATGTAAGCCAACTGCATGAGACAGTGTTTCCTATTCACTTCCGTAGCCAACACCGAAAATGGGGAGTACGTGCTTTATGAATGTTTGTGGAGGGGTGCCTGGGGGGCTCAGTCGGTTGAGCCTCTGACTACATCTAAGTTCAGGTCATGATGGCATGGTTCCTGAGATCAAGCCCCACGTCAGACTCTTCACTGACAGCACAGAGCCTGCTTGATATTTGTGCCCGCTCTCTCTTGCGCGCATGTGCTCTCTCTCATGCGCGCTCTCTCTCTCTCTCTCTCTCTCTCTATATATATATATATATATATATATATACACATACATATTTGTAGAATGATGGGTGACTGAACAGGAAAATTGTTTCCTCTGAAAGCCTTACCTTTCATGCGCCCCTAAGTGCTTATAACATGTGCTTGGTTAAACTCAATTTATAGTTGATTTTTCTCATTGATAGAGTGCTAAAAGAAGATGGAAATGAATTGCTTAAATAAGTAATTCTGCACTATTGTCTATACTCGTTAAAAAGTGACAACTACAGACAAGAAAGTTTAAGGATTATTTTGAATTGTAAATAGGTTACTTTAGACATTACAGGAGGTTGGAATCAACAAGACTTGTAGCCATTGAGACTGTCCACTATACCAACTGAGAACATCAAGATCAAGATCTAGTCATGGAAATGTGGCTGGTGAAAGACACAGAAAGAAGCAGGGGTGCATGGTGTTGATCTGATCCCAAGAATTCATTCTACACTGTGTTTATTTTATGTAGGTGATTGAGCTAACAGTTGTTAGGTCAAAGATATCTCACTCATACAATCTGCCTTTCACTTTATAACAGAAGCCAAAGTTTATTCTGTGATTATGTGAACAGGCAAAGAGGATTTCCTATTTCTATGCTCACAATAGTCAAAAGCAGAAAGCTCTTCTCAAGGTACTTCATTCCATTTGCCTTCAAGGACTGTCAAACCTTCAACCCTGGCCCCACCAGGGACTGAAAAGATGTTTGTCACAAACATCACTGAATAGCACTTACACCAAGGCCAGAGAAGTGAAAGTCATATCCTCTTCCTCAACAAGCTTATATGTGGACAGGCAAAATCATAGCAAGGCAGCCTGGATACACACTTAAGCAAATAGGAAGTCTGGGACAGGCTGCAGGGTGGTTCACAGCACAGTGACCCAGGCAGAGCATTTGCAATACAGGATGCACCTTGGCAAAGGGCCAGGAGGAAGGCAAAATCAGATGTGGACGACTTGTTAAAGAAGCTGAGACTGTGAACATCATCCTAAAGCCTAAACATACAACGTTCTCAAATATTTTCTATTTTATTCTTTTGAATGTCAGATTTAACACATTAAGAAACACAACCCCCCTTCATAAGCATGGACACGTGCACAGGCATGCACACATGCATGCACATGCATGCGCACACACACACACACACACACACACACACACACAGGACTAGTCATCCTACATGACACACATCTATAATTTTAAGGAAAATACTTTTATTAGATAGCTAGAAGGAGTGATTAGGCTTTTACAAGTACCATTGGTCCTGGGAAAGCTGGTACTAGACCCATCTGGTCATACAAGTACAATCCCATCTTTAATCAGCTCCATGGCACATCGAAACTATGTATTCAAAACTTCATTAAAATGGAAGGAAGACTATTGCCACTTCTTACAAAGTACTGCTAATTTTATTTGTACATACAAAGCATTTAAAGAACACATTACTACAAAACATGAAACCAGAACAAGTACAAATGGGGATATTCAGTAAATGGTTATGATTGATATGTCTGAATGAAATATTTACAAATGGAAGGAGACACTACAGCTAGCAGAAGGTCACTCTCCCTTCCATCCCCTTAAAATTACCAATCACTGATACATACATAAGTTTATATTAGAATACAGTGGACCACTAAATGTAACATAATACCCTGGATTGGATCCTGAAATAAAAAGAGAAGATTAGTGGGAAAGCTGGTGAAAACCAAATTAAGTCTGGAGTTTAGGTAAGAAAAAATACCGTTGTTGGTTTCTTACTTTGGCAAATGAACCATGGTAAGATGTTAGCAAGGAGGACTGGGTAAGGGGTATAAAGGAACCCTTATCTTTGCAACTTGCCTATAAAATCTAAAACTGTTTCAAAACTAAACGTTTATTTTTAAAATGCAGTTAATAGTGGACCAAAGGCTGTTCAAGAAAAGAGAAAGTAATGAACCATTTCAAGTACTGCTGAGGGTCTAATAAGATAAGTGTCCAATGGCCTTATGTTAATTAAATGCTGAAATCCCATAGGTGCTGTGAGAGAGGGCATGGGAGGCTGTAAAAGGCCTCAGAAGCTCTGTCCCAGAACTCCAGTTTCTGTAACAACCTCTCCTCCTGTGCTTACAAGGATCACCTTCCACTATTACCAATCACCAAGTCTAACTGCAGCGATGTTCCAGAAGTTTCTAGAGTGAATCAGAAGATCCTGACAGCTTGTCCTGAACTTAGGAATGCATCCTAAATTATTTATTTTACTGGTACTAGGATGTTTAATAACGTGAGAGCAGAAAACCAAAAGTCTACTATACATTGTTCTCTCTTTTTATATATACGTTGTTCTCTTAACGTGAATCCTATAACCAAACACAAATTCTACACATATAAGATCTCTGTACATATAATGGAAGATATTTATAAGACCCTTAGTGGGAAATATTAGAAATTAGGAAATGATAAGTCACATAAGACCTCAGAATGAGCAAATGGCAAGCAACGGAAGAACAGGGGGCATTGACCACCACCAGGGTTCACACTCCCACACACTGGCACTGCGTGCACACTCAGAGAGAAGCTAGAGGGAGGGAGGAAAAAAGTCAGATGACTTGAGCTAAAGAGAGAGAGAACACAAAGATGGCAGCTAGGGAGAGCAGCCCCCTCCCCCTGCCCACCCAAAGAGGTGAAAAGAAGGAAATATGAAACCACTGCCAGAGGAAAGAGAGGCCCGCTGCCTCTTCCAAGATTACCACCAGTGCAAGTCAGGGCTGGGAGGCAGATGCATCATATGGGGAAAAGCTCCAAGCGGGGTGGCAGGAGAGAACTGTAAGAGCTCCCCTAGATCCTACGACAGCAGTTAATTCAAGGAGACACAGATGCTCTGAATGCAAAATGATAAGAAATGTATCAGTGGATCTGGCCTCCCTGTAAACAAATTTACCATTGGGGCTCAGCTTCTTTCATGACCCAAGTATCTCAAAGTCACCAGCTCCTTTTGAATCATCAGCACTAGACAACTTCCTTTGTCAATTATAACAAAATGGAGATTTCTCATTGTTCCTGACACAACTGTAAAAAGTGTGTTCAGAGCTGAATTGTTCTCTCGGCCCGCCCCCCTTCCCTCCTACTCCCTCCACCTGTCATCTCCCCAGGTCTCCTCCACTCTCATGTCAATCTGTACTGAAGCTTCAAAATGTCCCCCTCACCAGCCTCTTTTATACTGTAAGAACAACAAAGGATGTTCCCTCCCCTCTCCTCCTAATGATTCAAAGCCTGAATCTTTATTCTGAGCCAAAAAATAATAATAAATTGACATCTTCCTTTTTCTTAGATCCAGACTTCACAGAAAATCAATTAAATCAACCAATTATACGAAATATAATAGGTAAACGGTACTTTAAAATATTTAAAATATGAAACTTGACTTTTGAAGTCACATTTCTCTAGAAACATCACTATGTCAATAATCTGGTGGGCACATACTACTGTAGATGTCTCCAATCGCAGACTCTTGAGTTCAATTTTTAATAAAATACAAGGAAGTACAAATGAAAAGAACTTATTTACACAAACTTTTTTTCCAAAAAATGAATAAATATATGGCTTAATGGAACTGGCCTTTTTACAGATGGGCAGAACAGACTAATGGCCTACTCAATATATAGGCTCAATAATGGCCTATCTCCAAACAATAAAATGTCAAACTTAGAAATAAAGTTACTGCTGTTTTCATAGGGCAGATATTAACTTTTATTTTAAGAGAAAACTTTTCATGAACAAATAGAATAGCTAATTCCCATCTGTGTCATTTTTTGGACACCAAAAATTCTCATAGTTTTGAATGGCCCCAAACATGCCTCCGAATCTGTGCAGAAGTGACAGTCCCTGTTCAGATGAGTACAGCCATCTGCAAACAGCCCAGAAACTAAGCAGAACCAACTGTCAGCACAGAAACTCTTCCCACGCTGGTCAGTGCCATCATGGTACTCATGACGCTGGGGTGAAAGAGTCTTAGATCATATTATCCCGTATCATGTTGGAAATCAGTATGCTATATGTTTCGTTAAGAAGTCTCTTAGTTTCACAGAAGCCAATGAAACACATACAATACAGGGAAGCTAACAAAAGTTGACTAAAATGCTTTAATCCAAAAAATAATAACTGTTTTTTTGTCTTAAAACTCAGAAGACACTTCTTAAGAAGTCTAAATCATTAGAAATATAAAAGCTGGAGTGCATGGGTGGCTCAGTCGGTTAAGTGTCTGATTCTCGATTTTGGCTCAGGTCATGATCTCGTGGTCCGTGAGTTCGAGCCCCATGTTGGGCTCTGCACTGACAGTGTGGAGCCTGATTGGGATATTCTCTCTCTCACGCACTCTCTCTCTCTCTCTCTCTGCCCCTCCCCTACTCATGCTCTCTCTCAAAAAAAAGTAAACTTAAATAAAAGAAATATAAAAGTTTACAAAATTTATGAAAGCACATAACACTATGGCAATTTCCTAACAATCCGGTTCAGTGACAATACTTAGTAGCAATAAAACATTTCCACCACACCATCCAGCACAAGAACTGCCTTTTTAGTTTTCAAGAGGTTTTTACCTCCATTGTCTCAACCTCCCCTTAACAACCTGGGGAGGAAGAAAATGCACATGATCCCCAGTGTCACGGATGTGCAGAGTGAGGAACCACAAGATTAGCTGTACCTACCACCACACTAGATCTCCTGCTTCCCAGCTCTTGGCTTGACTGTCCCTAAACAACATCACCTCCATGTGTGGTCTTCATCTCACAAATCCTACAGCCCAAATTCTTTACTCCTTTTCGGTTTCCTTGTCCTTACAATGTCTTGGCAGGTTATGAGTACACTGTATCACAAGATCAAGGGTCATTACCTTGACCTGAAAATCACAGAGAAGTTCATAGATGATCTGCTGAACCACTTCCCACCAGACCACACCTCTCCCTCACTGTGTGAACAGTGAACATGATAGAGCACAGGGAACATCCAGGCCTGTAACACTCACCACCAAGGAGTGACATTGGTGAGAACAGAGTGCATTCCTTACTCACTTTCAATTTTTAAAAAATATGTATTTTTAAAACTAATTTTTTTTTTTTTGCAAGAAGAAAGCAAACAATACAGGCAGGTCTCCCTGTGTCCATAGTGAAGAGTCTATAACCAACAACAGGGAATGGCAACTTGCAACCACCAGAGACTGTGGACCACGCAGTCCTGCCACAGGCTCTTCACTGAAAGCTAAAGCTTTGGAGTCACACAGTCTCAGACTCCAAGCCCCTCTCAGCCACTTATTATATCACCAAGTGGAAACGTCCCCTTGTATGAAATGAAGATATCACCGAATTCAATGGGCCATAAATCCACACGCTGACAGCCTAATGCATTGGATTTAGTAGATATTCAGTTAAATTTTATTATCTTCTCTTCATTGTTATTTTTTGATCATATCTTTCTCCCAGCCAGAAAGCCACTGGGAACTTCTGAGTTCCATGGCCACATGCACAGAAGGCAGCCAGTCCTGGCAGAATCCTATAGCAGGCCACAATGTGCCTCTACTGCAGTCCCCACGAAAGGCAACAGTTTTCTAGGGAAACAGACACCACAACTTGTTGATAGCTCTAGTCCTCTTGACTGCACTGCTCAGACCAATGACCCATCACAGCTTTGTCATCTTGGAAGAGACAGTGGTGACACAACTCCAGACAGGCCTCCCTGAGAGCCCTGATGAACATACAACTGGATGTCGGATAAATCTACCCTAACAGGACCCCAACTCAATCAGCACCTGCCACACACGGGGACACACCTCACGCTTGCCTGTCAAAACAGATAGAAATCTACACTAAATTTCAGATCTTGAACTCTCAGGCCAACTCATGCAGAGCACAGAACCACAGAGACCAGTAGCCAATTCCCCCCCTATCTAAATCTCCTCTCTCTGAACCACACAGACATCCCAACTAGTCTTGACAGATTTTACATTCACCACTGACTGACATAAATGAGTATCTGAAGTTGAAGTGACTTGTTCCATTTCACATGAAGATTCAACCTGCATATCAGCTGTCAAAAATCAATGCCAAGGTCGGAGGAGGGAAGAGGAAAACAGAGCTGATCTGACAGTGCTGGTAAGACACGTGAATGTGTGTGATTACCCTGCACCCTGCTAGGGGCATGGTGGGCCCTCCCACTGCTGCCCTTTCCCTGCCATATATAGCTGCGCCAGGCATCTGGCACAGACACCCGCAGCGCTCACGGCCGCCTGTAAAATTGCTCAGAGTAAAAGCATGTCTCTGCTAGTCAGAGAGATCCCCAGATACTCCGAGCCTGTGGAAGAAGCAACTAACAGCCAGGCCTGGGCCAGTCCAGAAATCTCAGCTGCTCAGACTAGTCAACACGAGCCCCACTCTTGCATCTCACTCTGGTCCAATGGCTCTCTGTGCTGTCGCTTAGAAATAATAATAAACGCAGTGCAGTAATTTTACAGTTAAAAGGCAACTGGCCAGACAGCTCTATTTCTCCTAACATAACTCATGTTAAGGGGAGATTTGCATATTCCCTGCAAATCTAGTAATATTTACTATGAGAAATCCTAGTTTTTAAACATGCTCACTAGTAAGAGGAATTCACTAACAAGGACAGTTCATTAAGCATCTCAAAAGTAATAGAGATTTTTAAAAGTTACCCTAACATTGGGCTGTTTATAATTACCTACCAGGATTGAAAGAGTAACAGGCTTCTTTCACCCTGAGAGAAGACACTGGTGGCTCCATCACAGCCTGCCCTACAGCTGCTCTGTTTTTATGTCGGGTTGTTACAGCTGCTATTGCCCAGCCGGTAAGCTGGCACAAACAGGCAGCTGCCTACCAGCAAATCATTGGGATCTCTTGATTAAACCTTCAAATTGCTTCGCTTTGATAACCACTTTTAAGGACAAATGACAACGAATTATAGTCTTTCCAGTCAATGATCAGAACAAGGCTGGGTTGGGGATGAGGCGAGGGGTAGCTGCCTCTGAGGCAAAATTTAAAGGGGTGCCAAAATCTCACTAGTCATGACAAGTGTTTTAATGTGACATTTTTTTAAATCAAAGTTAACGCCCCAAATCCATGATAAACACAATGTCAACATTTTAAATAAAAAGAGGATCACTTAAAGGTTCTGACTCATAAGAGGGGAATTTAGAAAACTGTTCACCAAGAGTTCATCATAATCACAGGTCGCCCTGCTCCCCTCCAGGGATCAGAAGAGAGTCAGTCGGCTTCAGGGAAATAAGTGTAACCCGCCAGAAGACCCAGCCACTTTCCAGAGCTTGCCTCTTCGCGGCAACCTTCTGCTAAGGGCTACTGCCCCCCTCAATCCTCCACTCCAGACAATGAGAGACTAGACAGCAGGAAGAAGCTGAGAGAAGCTGAGGTGGGAAGGACCCTTCCTGTCCTCCCAGAGGCACCCAGTGTCTGTCCTGATCCCAGAAAATAAACAATAACCACAAGACCAAACTTGTCATTACACAAATGAGAAAAAAATGGGACTAAACTTCAGAAATGAATACATACATGCACTCTGGGCCCATCAATTATTAGTGTAAAGGCCTCTGAGTCCCACCCAGGGCAGTCAGTGCACCCACCAATCCTGGAATGAAATGTGTCATCCAAGGGGACTCAGCAATCATGGACATGCCTTCTACTTCCACATCTTCAAAAATTTTTAATATGTAATTGTGAGACAGTTATTAACCTTTAAATTTTTCTATATAAAAAGTTCTCATTTATCCTTCCATGATTATTATTCTTCAAAAATAAAAACCAGAGGAGTAACAAATTGGTAGTCTCTAATATAATAAAATTTCCAACAGATTTGCCCTGATTTAGTAGGAACAGCCTTGGGAATTTATATATGCCACTTCATAAAATTTAACTTTTTTCAAATATATCTAATATTTTAACCCACCGGAAGACATGCTTAACCATCATTCCATATTATACTTTCAGTTCGAAAACCAGAGAACTAAAACTTCACATCTTTTTAAAAGGCAGATCAAAGTTTTACATTATGTCTAAAGTCAGTCTAACAGTTTGCAAACATCAGAGATCTAGCACAAAAACCCACAAATGTTCTCTATCCCAAAATGACCATAAAGTGACCAAAACATTTTTCTTCAAGTACCAAAGTTTCTCCCTTTCTGTTTCCCATTATAAGAAATAACTATAAAATGCATTTTTAGGGGGGTTTTTTAAATCACTTTGGAGTTAGCAATTGATATGCACATTTTACAAAGATTTGCAAGTTCCAACACAGAAGTCTTTGCTAAAGTTGTCTTTTATAGCACAGGCTGAATGATCATGTGTGGTCTATAATTCCTCTAATAAGCTCCCATAAATGTTACCTTTAGCATGCAGCATCTCATTTGAGGAGACAAGTAATAGAACCTTGAGTTTTCAGATGAGAGAGAACTCCCAGGCTCCTCCCCCCTCAATGCTAGTGATCCCCATAGAAACGTGCTTGCCAATAAGTGGTCCCATCACAACAGCCCAGAGACATGAATTCCTGCCACCTAGCCAAGAACTCCAGAGTCACACATTTTTAAGTTGAATCCTGCCTCTCTCACCTAAAGCCTCTGTGAGATTGTGCAAATTACTTGACCTCACCAGGCCTCATTTTATTCTTCTATCAAAATCAGGATAACACTGCCTACCATCATAGAATCAATGGATAATAAAAATGCATACAAAGCCCCTAAACTGTGATAAAATTAGACAATAAATACCTGTGTTCATCTCCTAACAACTTATCAAAAGTCTGTCCATTAAAGGTACTTCTCTAAGCAGCTCTGTGCTAATAATTCACACAGAAATGCTGTTATAGGCACATGCACGTGAGTATTTTACAAACACTAAAAGATTAAGGATTCTAAAAGCCACCCTGTACCAAATTAACCAAATTAATAAACTTCATGTTAAAACATACAATTCCTTTAATAGTTTCTTCTGACTGAGAAGGAATACTGAAGCGAGGCTTCTTTTTTCTCTGGCACAGATAAAATAATCTTCCACGTAATTGCTATCGGCGAACTTAGTGACCTTGTGTTTTGCAAAGGAAATAGCACAGGAGGCTCTAAGAATAACTCTATTATCTAAAACATTTTCTGAATACTATTTTTAAAATTGACAAAATTACTGACAACGTAACTTGCCTTTAAAACCATGGAAGTCAAATGTCTCAAATTTAAATTGGTTTCTAAAAACTTGCAAATATGCCCAAAAGTAGCCCAACATTTTAGCCAGCTTTATATAAACTGGTGAAAAATAATTATAAACATCTGCAATAAAAACTGCAAACTTCACTGACTTGACTATTAAAAAAGTATGAAAAAAACTCAGAAAAACAGTTATCTAGGTGCCCAAATTTCCTTTCTATGTTAAGTTTTAGGTCTCCAGGATTCTCCCCTGAAAAACAGGAATTTATTTACTTCTATTAATGAGTCAATGGAAATTAACTTATGAAACATTAATAAGTTTCTGTGACATTTTTACTAAATGGGAACCATATCCTCCTGATAAAAGGAGAATAATCCTTAGTTTTCACTAGTATCATAAAGGTCAAAAATCTATTCATCGGAAATCAATGTTTCCATTGTTTACATTCTCTGACTAGTTTGCTATGGGTTTTTTTTGTTTGGTTTTTTTTTTTTTCCTTAGCTTTAAAAAAAAAAAAAAAAAACAGGAAAACAGAGTTAACAGAGAACAGAGAGAACTCCAGAGAAAGGCACTATCTCTGGGTGCCAATCTCTTTCCCACATGGACATTTTTCTTAAGGATCTATCACTAGTCCAAAGCTTGCAGGATTTTGTATTTTAATAAGGGAGGCATTTCCTCCTTTAAGGAAAAAAAAAAAAAAGCTAAACATTGGTATGAAGGCACAGTCAGATCTTCTAGCAGTAACTTTCACTGCCACCTATATCACTCAACTAATCATGAAAACATTCCTATGATCATTCCTGCTTGCTAAGATTCTCACTGAGCTTTCAGGGGGCTTCCATGATACCTGGCCAACTCCCTCAAACTGAGTCCCAGAGAGATGGCATCGTGGTAAGGAGTCTGGGGCTCAAACAGGTGGCCCTGGCTCTTCTCAGAACACCTTCTTTCCCAGACCCAAAGCAGCTATTTTCATCATATGTCCATCACACCAGCCTTTCCCCATAGGAACTCACTTAACCAAAGGTTCCATGACCAACAATGACTGAAAAGCCACCTGGAAAGATGTTGAAACACGTTCATAATACAGCATGTGAAAGAACATGAGTTACAAAAATAGCTTTTATAGGATGGTTCTGCAGCAGACACAGCAATTAACTGCCTCAACTCTTATTCCTAAATCCCTCCATCCCTTGCTATCTTCGCCTACGGTGACTGGAAAAGCTAACATCTCATAGGCACAGTTTCAAAATCCCGTGAAGCTGGGTGTGGCCATGTGATACAGTTCTCTAACCTAAACTGGATTTGGTAGAAGAGCGGGGGAGGAGGGCAGAAACGGATGTAGGGGTACCACCTTGACAATGCATTTTCCTGTCCTGCACATCATGGAAAACAGAATATATGAGAGAGTCGTCTAAGCCAGCCAGCCACACAAAAGTTGCAATCCACATCTCAGCCACCAGAACCCCTCCATACTGCACAGATTTGACACTCTGCTCTCTGCCACAGCTGTACGCTGTCCTCAAAAATTCCCTCCCTCCTCTGCATATACTCTATACCTCAATCAGAACAGACCTGCCCTGCACCCTGCTTATAATAGTTCACTTGTATAAAACTCTTCCATCTTCAAGTAGCAGCCTCTCTTTTCCTCCCCCTCTACCAGAAAACCTAGCTCAACTCCACAACACTAGGCAAAACCACAGTGAGCAGGGACTTTGTTCATCCCTTAATATACACCTGAGCACCTGCTCTGGGCCAGGCACTATTCCAGATACAGGGAATGCAGCAGTGAAGGTAGACCAAGTAGACTTCTTCTAAATCCTATGACAGTTTGTGCCTCTATGACACACTGCTAACAGGCAGCCTGTACTGCACTAATCACTATGAGTCTTTTCCACAAGCATTTACAGAGAACCCCCAATGTCACAGGCACATCATGAAAGAATGTTATCTCCCTTGTCTTCATCATGTCTGCCAGATAGAACACTGGGCCTGATATACAAATGATTATTGAACACTCACTGAGGAGCACCTGAGTGGTTGAGCGTCCAACTCTTGATTTCAGCTCAGGTCAGGATCTCATGGTCATGAGATCAAGCCCTGCATCAGGCTCCACACTGGGATGGAGCCTGCTTAAGATTCTCTCTCGCTCTCGCTCTCGCTCTCTCACTCTCCCTCTCCTGCTCATCTCATTACTCTCTCAAGAAAAAAAGAAAGAAAGAAAGAAAGAAAAAGAAAACGGAATTAAAAAAAAAAAAAAACCTAATTGAATCAACACATAACACCACAGTATTGCAGGCAGCCCCTCAACCTGGACTTTAATTTTCTTCCATTAAATTTCCCCAGGACTTATCCTCACAAACTCTAGTCCTATTCTCTTATTCTCCCCATGTACTTTTGTTTTTAATTTATTTTCTCTTTGTCTGTTTCCAAAATTAGAACAGTTACATGTTTTTTGTGGTAGACCTTGATATCCTTATTCCAAAAACATTATTATGTAGTCTAGCATTCCATTAGCTGGATTCTAATTAACACCACTATTATTTAACATTTTTCTGGAAGTGCCAGCCAGTGCAACTAAGCAGACAAGTATTTGCCATAAATACAGAAAGGAGACAAAATTATCATTATTTGCATTTGATAAAATTGCATAGCTGGCAAACCCGAGAGAATAACTTGAATTATCATGAAACTTAAGATAATTCATGAAGGCATTAAAAATTAATTTAATATAATAAATTAATTTAATAAAATAATTATTTTCCTACATATAAAGTATAGCCAGTTTAAAAACAATGAGAAAAACCTAACAATAGCAATCAAAAAAGGAAACGCTTAATAAATGTGTTGAACTTACATGATCATGATGTTTAAACTTTAAAATTCAAAAATGAAGACGTAAGTAAAAGGGAAGCTGCTTATATCCTTGAATATTTTTCCCCCTCGGTTAGAATTCACTATTTTAAAGATGTCAATTCCCCCATTTATAATTACAATGCATTCCCAATTAAAATATTAACAGGATTACTATTTGTTTTGCTTTTGTGAAATGGGTCAGCTTTGGAAAAATGAGTCTGAACTTATAATTTTTAAAAATAAACATGGAAAATTAAGGAAACTTACAAAAGCAAAAAGCAATGTGGAGATGCCTTATCAGGTTTAAAAACAGTTTGGGACTAAGAAAAGAATAAAAAAATAAATGAAATAATACATAGAACAGAGAAAGAGTCAAACATACCTTCATCTATGGAACATATGACATTTCAAGCAAAAGCAAAAAGAAATGATTTTTAAAAGAAAAATGGTCTAGTAATTCCATTTTACAAAGCTATAGTCATACTTGTAGTATCACCAAAATTGGAATTCTCTCTCAATCTCTCTCTCTCTCTCTCTCTCTCTCTCTCTCTCTCACACACACACACACACACACACACACACCCACATAAAAGCCTAGAAGGAATGCGATGCAGAAGACAATTACCATGTTTACACTTGGAGGAGAGGAGGTAGGGGCAGGAGCCTTTATGTCCTCTCTGTACTGATTAAGTTGTCTAAATGTTTATAATTTCTATGTCACTTTGGATTATTCTTGAGAGTGACATAAGAATCATTTTTCTTATTTACAATCATTGTACTGTAGATTAGAGGTGGAAGTCACATACAGAAGCATGGGCTTTGTCATCAGACACAAACAGGCTCAAAACCCATCGTTTCCATGCACTGTTGACCTGATCTTGGAGAAGCTGTTTATCTTCCATAAGTCCATCCCTTCATGTGCAACATGAGGACAATACTTTCACAGAGTTGTTATAAGTATTAACTGCAAGAAAAATACTCGGCTTCATACCTGGCACATAATCTCCTAATAAATGGAAGTGGTTGCTGTGCTGATGCCTACAGTTAAAATAGCAATACCACCCCGATTTCACGTGTATAAGACATGAAGATAAAGTTGGTTACACATCTGAGACACGTGATTCTCCTAATTTGTTAATCTAATACTTTTCCCAGTACACTACATTTTAGTCATATTTTCTTAGAGAATGACAATGTATTTTTGTGGAAAATTTTTCTGTAGGACAAGAGAAATCCAACTTGTAAGGTGTCTGTAAACTCTAAAGTACTAGTGGGAATGAGCTTACCAGGAGAGAACAACTCAATCTCCTAATCACAGTTAGCAGACTCATATGATAAAGGCCATCTCCCTTCCAGCCCAAGTTCAACTAACACCACTCGAAAATAACTGATTCAAGTCAGTGTGTTGTCCACATTCCCAGTTTGGCCGTAAGCATGGGGTATAACATAAATGAACCCTGTATTTAATTTTTTTTATTTTTCTTTTATTTTTATTTTTTTTTTTTTTTTAAGGTAGACAGAGTGTGAGCAGGGGAGGGGCAGAGGGAGAGGGAGATGCAGAATCTGAAGCAGGCTCCAGGCTCTGAGCTGTCAGCGCAGATACCGATGCAGGGCTCAAACCCATGAACCACGAGATCATGACCTGAGCCAAAGTCAGATGCTTAACTAACTGGGCCACCCAGGTGCCCCTAAATGAGCCCTTTATATTACATATGTGGTAGACTTTTAGGAAAAGTCATTTATTTGCCCCTGAAACCATAGCAAAAGCTAATAAACTCTTTCAAATACACACATTAACTTAAAATTAATATATATGTACATACACAAACACATGCATGTATGTGTGTATGTGTATATATATATCTGAAGCTAAGGCAGAGCTGACTGACAGAAAGACCAGTTCTGGCAACTGAGAGTGTGTTGTGTGATCCAGTGTAATCACCTACAACAAATACCTCAGTGCAGTGGAATCTCTTTACAAAAGAGTAAACAAAACGCAAGAGTCAGACCATGCATACAATGACTTACAACGGACAGCTGCCCTTAATCAGAAGGGAGATGTCACTATCTGTCACACAACTTAAACTACAGAGACTGGCATTCAGTAATTGTCAAAAGACAGTGGTTACTCTCTCCATTTGCAGAGAGCCAGAGGCTGTCTGAGAACACCTCAGCTAAAAGCTTCTGTTTTAAGGAAGCCCGTCTTTACACTACACCAAAACAGTAACAGGGATTGGTCTCAAAGTCAGAGTAGAAATTCTTTCTTCTTCTACCACTACCCATTTTTGCAAATGGTCCACTGTGGGAGGTTTCTGAATGGAAGAAGACAGCCAGAGCAGCATGCAAGCCCCTCCTTGACACACTGGGCCAGCCCACTGGGGTCTCCAACATCGGGGTTCATCCTCAGGACCAGCCCTCACAGAATCCAGCCGGCCTCCAGTAGCCATAGCCATGTGTGCAAACGAAGCTTCTCCTCTTCACACACACACCCAACTGAGGAGTTGAACCGGATGATACACAACCCAAGGGCACTTGGACTAACAAATGGAAAAACAAACTAAGAGCCCAGGACACCCTTGGAGAAGCTGGCAGCCAAGCTCCAGGCAAACCTCAAAGAATAGCTGAATTGGTGCCAACCTTGAACCCACGGGGTGCCACATCTGACTGAACACACCAATTAGTTTTACCTTTAAAATCCTCCAATATAAAACCAGATGACCACAAGTAGAGCATTGGAATATAGCCATTTAAAATGTCAAAGTCAAAGATCTAAGTCAAAGATCTAAGTCTAAGATCTTACCACATGGAGTGGTAAGTAACATAGAAGGTAACTCCATTAAATAATACAATTATTACTAACTCTGGTTAAATAATGCAATTTTTTTTTAATATTTGTTTTGAAAGAGAGAGAGACACAGAGTACAAGTAGGGGAGGGGCAGAAAGAGAGAGAGACCCAGAATCTGAAGCAGGCTCCAGGCTCCGAGCTGTCAGCACAGAGGCCAACCTGGGGCTCAAACTCACAAATGGCGAGATCATGACCAAAGTTGGAGCTTAACCAACTTAACCACCAGGCGCCCCTAAATAATACAATTTTATATTTTACCACTGCGTGTCAAAATACCAAATGTGATAAAAGCTATTTGCAATAGTTGTAATAGGATACCAGTCAGAGCATGATGAATTTTTAGCAGACGACTGGAAGTTTTAGATCAAGATGGAAAGGCTAAAAAGAAATTTTTTAATTCTCATTAAGTGGTAGTAAGTTTGCTTCTCCTCCCTTCTCCCTTAAACTTAACCCAACTGAATGATATTTATACAGCAGTTATTTCACACCATAAAATGCAAGCTTTCCTGAATATGGTTAAAACATTCTTTTAGAGCATGTGGATTTCCCTGAATGGGCATTTTTAGTTTCCAACCTACAAAATCTTCTGCTAATCACTGTGATCTGGGCTGAATTACTTGGTGGAACCCTTCATCCAAACACAAGACTATTTAACCCATCCCTCCTCAATGTCCCTACTTGTTTCCCGCAACTACTGTCTTAGACTTATTCCCAATACTCCTGACACCTACCTGAGAGGAGACAATGCCCTACCAGTGTATGGGAGACAGTCGTGTGCACTCTGGGCATTCAAATGCTTGATTAATAAACTATAAGAGGACATTTGCTCCAAATCTTTGTCTATATCTAGACCAGCAAATCTAGCACCAACAGAAGCAGAGAATCACAGGAGAGCATGCTGTGGAAAAGCAAGACCACAAAAGGGATCTCAAAGTGGAGAGAGAAGGGGCTGGGGGGGGAGGGCAGAGTACAAGGGAGAAAAAACAAACTTTAAAAAGAAGCAGATATTTCTAATCTAGGATACATTAGAAAATATCTGAAAATAGGAGTGCTTAGGTTTATTGCATCTTAACAAAACAAAAATGGTCACATTTATAATGAAAACCTTCAAAGGGGGCTTCCTCTGAATAACACAGTGTAAGGGGTTTTTATGATACTGTGGTAAAAAACAAAAAATAGTTGTTGTAGGAATGACAACAAATAGGTTTTTGTTTTTGTTTTTTAACGTTGCTGGATCATCAATTTATTGAGAAATAACAAGCATCTGTTCGGAGCACTAATGAAAACTCTTCCAAGGTATAATGGCTATTTCTACAACCCCTGCCTTAGATGACCTATCTTCTATCTTGTTCTTTACCTCCAAAAATAATCCAAATTCCCTAAAAGCAAGGACCATATTTTATATTTACCTATTTTCTATGCATCCACATGGCTACACATGACATACTCAAATACTTTTTTGTAATAAAGCATATTTTGTTGCAATGAATCTGTCCTTTTCATACTATTTATACCCTTGTTAAAAGTCACTGATTTCAAAATCAGGCAAACTTTCTTTTTTCATTTCCTGCTAACATCTATAAAGTCTGGACTTCTCTGAACAAATGACACAAGCTAAACTTAAGCCATGCCAACTTCAGGGGCACCTGGGTGGCTGAGTCGGCTAAGCAAGCATCCAACTTCAGCTCAGGTCATGATCTCACCAGGTCATGATCTCAGTTCATGGTTTTAAGCCCCACATCAGGCTCTGTGCTGACAGCTCAGAGCCTGGAACCTGCTTGGGATTGTGTGTCTCCAGCTGTCTCTGCCCCTTGCCCGCCACCCCCTCACTCTCAAAAACAAACAAACAAGAAAACAAAAAGCATGCTAACTTCCAAAAGTCAGACTGTTAGCTTATAGACAGTTTCCTTTCTTAAACTACACACAAACATCTTCTCACAAATATTCATAGAAATAACCCACTTCCTTTTAATAAATGACATTTATGAGGAGCTAAGAGCAGGAAGACACACTTTAAATAAGCCACAGATGTCAACAGTAATGAGAACGTGGGTCATGCTTATTAGCAAACACCCCTGCCACTGACTGCAAAGATGCAGGACGACGTGCAAGAAATCCCCCAAGCTCTGGAACAAATGAAGGATTTCCATCAAGGACCTTTCAATCAAGGTCCTTAAAACAAGCATAGTGGGCCAAAAGCAAAAGGTTTCAGAGGCAAAGGAGGGAATAACAGCTTCAATAATAACTGCTGGGCCTTTCCTGCACCCGACACAGGAAATCCTCCCTTCAAGAGCCATAATTGGGAAATTGGGACTCATTGCCACTGCAACCTAGACCTGCATCTTTGGTGATAACAGATAACCTAAAATGACCTCTGAGGTCAGCATCTGTGAATATTTCTCAGCAATTTTCTAAACAAATGATTCCCAAGAATAGTCTCTCCCCAAGAATAAGAATAGTCTTATCCCCAATGTGGGTAAGAATTGGCATTAAAATGAAAATGGAGATGAAGGATGAGAAAAAACAAACATCCCACCCTAAACATGTACAGCATGCTTTTTTCCATCTTTTCCTTTCTGTCCTGGTCAACTAATTACAGAACTGAAAAAATGGTGACAACACCTAAAGGGATCAGATAGTCATTAATCTCAAGACTCGAGACTGGCTGTGTTCAAATGCCTCAAAGAGAATGGCGGGAATTATACTCACTGGCTCCTCTTGCTCTATCTAGTCCTGGGGACTGATAGCTTTCCACATTCAAGGAGATGGTCAAGGTCAGTCATCAGGGCTCAGAGAGGTACACCTCACTCACAATAAGTAAAACCAGCAGAGGGACAAGGCTCCTAACCTGGACTGACAGCCCTGTATGCATAGACAATACTCCTCACTCTACTTATCGCCCCCACTCAACACCACCAAAGTCACTTTTTTTAAAAAACGTGTATTTATTTTGAAAGAGAATGAGTGTGCACACACGTACAACTGGGGGAGGGGCAGAGACAGGACAGACAGAATCCCAAGCAGTGTCCACAGTGTCAGCGTAGAGCCCAACACAAGGCTCAAACTCATAAACTGTGAGATCATGACCTGAACCAAAATCAAGAGTCAAATGCTTAACCAACTGAGCCGCCCAGGCATCCCAATTTCTTTTTTTTAATTTTTTTTTTAACGTTTATTTATTTTTGAGACAGGGATTGACAGAGTATGAATGGGGGAGGATCAGAGAGAGAGGGAGACACAGAATCTGAAACAGGCTCCAGGCTCTGAGCTGTCAGCACAGAGCCTGACGTGGGGCTCGAACTCACAGACTGCAAGATCATGACCTGAGCTGAAGTCGGATGCTTAACCGACTGAGCCACCCAGGCACCCCCCAGTTTCTTTTTTTTTAATGTTTTTTTAACATTTATTTATTTTTGAAAGACAGAGACAGAGTACGAGCAAGGGTGGGGCAGAGAGAGAGGGAGACAGAATCCTCAGCAGCCTCCAGGTTCCAAGCTGTCAGTGCAGGGCCCGATATGGGGGCTCAAACTCACAAACCACAAGATCATGACCAAGTCGGAAGCCTAACCAACTGAGCCACCCAGGCGCCCAGGAGCCCCAATTTCTTTAATATTTATGAAAGAAAATATCTCTTTGACTCTTTTAGTAGGTATAATTTCTTTTTTTTTTTCTTTTGGACCAAAGCCATTTTTTTAAGTCCGTGATGTCATTTTAAATCCTTTACTTTTAAGCTTGCATTTGTATTAAAACTTCCTCACTTCTAAAATACATATTTCCAGCTTATCCGCATGATCAATTCAAATACAGTAATCACAGTAACAACTGAAAAAAAATTAAAGTCTGCACCCTCACCTAACACAGTATCTAGTCAATGAAACTCACAAAAACAGTGAACTCAAGCTCAGCTTGGAAATGTTTGCATTACAGTTTTAAAATCAATCACACGGGGCGCCTGGGTGGCTCAGTCGGTTAAGCGTCCAACTTTGGCTCGGGTCATGATCTCGCGGTCCGTGAGTTCAAGCCCCGCGTCGAGCTCTGTGCTGACCGCTCAGAGCCTGGAGCCTGTTTCAGATTCTGTATCTCCCTCTCTCTGACCCTCCCCCGTTCATGGTCTGTCTCCCTCTGTCTCAAAAATAAATAAACGTTAAAAAAAAAAATTAAAATCAATCACACAAATTTTTCTGAGTGCCGACCAATGACCCCACCCTAAGCTAGATGTTATGGTACAACCTGCCCTTCATCTATCTACATGTCTCCTCATCCACTCACTGAGACTCTGAAATGATCTCTAAGAAAACAGTATCTCCTGAAAACCACTACAAATTCCACCCCCCAGACAAATCAGGACCATGCCCAAGATCCTCATCCCCAGTTAACCTTTTAAGGGACACATTTTTCTGACCACTGTTATAAAATGACAAATAAATGATGACTCATTTTGCCCTTCCATTGGAAAAACTTCACTGTCGGTGCTTCACGATGTTGTTCTAAAATACTCCCTTTGAAGATAAAGCTGCCTATTGAGACATAAAAATTTTAGGCATGAAATTTAATTTCCTAAACCAATCTCCTTATAGGCAACTCAGTTATGAGCCCACTTTTGACCTTTACTTCTAAACTGCATCTCTCCTGGGCCACCTGGGTGGCTCAGTCGGTTAAGCATCAGACTCTGGCTCAGGGCATGAGATCGCAGTTCATGGGTTCGAGCCCTGTGTCAGGCTCTGTGCTGACACCTGGGAGCCTGGAGCCTGCTTCGGATTCTGTGTCTCCCTCTCCCTCTGCCCCTCCCCTGTTCACGCTCTGACTCTTTCAATAATAAATAGATGTTTAAAAAAATTAGACTGCATCTCTCCTGACCCCCTTCATAAGCACTGTTTTTCTATTGACTAATACCTACCTAAACTATGAAATGCTAGAAAACGTTATAATTATCTACATGGGCCACTTTAACAAAACCTCACACCATCAGGTCTCAGCATGGACATGGGTAAAGCTCAGCTTGGAAACGTCTGCAAAACAGTTTTAAAATCAATCACACCAATTTTTCTGAGTGCCGACCAATTACCCCACCCTAAGCTAGATGTTATTTCATGCATTTTTATTAACCTTCAGCAAATCTCTTTAAGAAAAGTGGTACTCTCCCCCATCTTACAGGGCAGAAAGCCCAGGCTCAGAGAGATGAAGTAATTTTTCCAAGTAATGCAACTAGAAAGTGGCACAGCATCATTCTGAACCCTCTCCACCACACTGTACTACATGTCATGATGAATTGCAGGTGAGTAGCTTTGAAATAAAAGACATTAGGGGAGCCAAGTGACACCGTCATTGTTTCACCTGCCATTTGCTTTTTCCTCTATCATGTCATTCTCTCTACAGAACTACACCTAATGATGAATCATGTTCTAGCTGTGGCAGTCAAGCACCATGAACCTTCAATAATCCCGGGAGCATTGAGTTTGGATTAATTTCACTGTTACTCATTCACAGAAGGAAAAAAAATCCCTAAGAACAGCTTCTACCTACAATGCAAGAACTGGAGAGTCCAGCCCTACCCCCTAGAAGGGCACACCTTGAACCTTGGTAACTGTAAGCTGGTGCTGGGTGATAAAGAAGACTTAACAATGCTGGAAATCCCCTACTGTACAAATTGTAATGGGTGTGATCGAAACAGCTAAATAGTCATGATAGAAGGTTGTGTCAGACAGAATAAGTTATGCAAACAAAAGATAAACAGAAGATGATTTTTGATAGTTACTGCTGCCCAAGAGGAGCTGAAAGGGGGGGGGGGGGGGGAAAGGAAAGAAAAGCTACAGAATCATAGGCACTGGACATAAATGAGAACTACAATAAATGAGAAGGAAATACTACTGCTTCCATTAATCAAAACTCAATACAGAAAATAGAAATAATTTAATGACCACTGAATATTAAAAATTTAACCATTATTTTTTTCATACGAAACCAAAGAAATATACTTCTGCATTGAAAGGAACTACAGCATAGGCTTGGCAAAGGATTTTAGTCACATTTTTTTTAATTTTTTTTAAAGTTTATTTTTGAGAGACAGAGAGAGACAGAGCATGAGCAGGGAAGGGGCAGAGAGAGGGAGACACAGAATCGGAAGCAGGCTCCAGTCTCCACACTGTCAGCAGAGAGTCAGACGTGGGGCTCAAACCCACAAACCATGAGATCATCACTTGAGCCGAAGTCGCACGCTTAACCAACTGAGCCACCCAGGCACCCCCTTTAGTCACACTTTTTAATCTCTAAATTTAGGACATAATTGGTCTATCACCTTCAAAGAAACACTATGTATAAATTTAATCAATAAATGTTTAGTGTCAACTGGACACAATGTACTGCAGAACTGTTTCACAAGCTGCCCTGCTTAAAAATATCATATCACTGGCTAGAATTGTCCAGGTTATTTCCACAAGCAATTGTCATCTGTCAGCATCTCTGCAAAAAGGGAAAATAAACTTCTAGAAAATTCTGCCTCAAACATTCCATTTAAGGATGATACACTTAGCAATCAAACATTCAATTGAAAGCAAGTGAAAACCATGCAAAGAAAAATTATCAGTATAAAAAAAGAACTGAGAGAGTTGACTTAGGGGCAGACAATTAACACTCCTTACCCAAGACTAAAGCAAAACTCTTCAGAGCAAACAACATGTTAAGCACAAGAATGTCAGCCAGCATAATAATGTTGAGGTAAGAACTAATATTAAAGAGGATTATGGCATGAAGGTGCAGCCTCAGTGGCAATTCACAAGTCACTTATGCATATAAGAAATAAAAGAGAGGGGCACCTGGGTGGCTCAGTCAGTTAAGCATCTGACCTTGGCTCAGGTCATGACCTCACCATCCGTGGATTCAAGCCACTCATCAGGTTCTGTGCTGACAGGTCGGAGCCTGAAGCCCATTTCGGATTCTGTGTCTCCCTCTCTCTCTCTGCCCCTCCCCCGCTCACTCTCTATCAAAAATAAATAAAACGTTAAAAAAAAAAGAAATAAAAGAGAGAATAGTCTTATGGTTTAATGTTCTAATGTAGTGAGAAGCTCTGCATAAACCACTGAGCTTTCTGCTTTCTCTCTACTTGAAAGTTCAGCTCAGAACATTGATGAATTAAAAAAATACTTCATTTTCCTTACAGTGAGAATTCTTTATTCAGTTTCACAAACATAACTTTACCCAGCAAAATCTTGTACACTGCCATGAGGTATTCAGGATTCAACTGGTTTTACTGTAATTGCAAGTTTTAGCAAACTATATAAGTTAACTGAATGTGCTAGGCAGCCTTTAAACCACCCCCCATGATCTCCATCTTCTGGTTTTAATGCCCCTGTGTAATCCCCTCCCCTCATCTACTTCTAATGAATATTATATAGCAAAAGTGATGAGATGTCACTTCCAAATTGGGTTAAAGAAAGTATAAGGTTTCTGTTTTGGGGGTTCAGTGGCTCTCTCAGATTATGGTGAGGAACGGAGGCCTTCTGCCAACAGCCACATACGTGAATTTGAAAGCAGATTCTCCAGCCCCACGTGAGCCTTCAGATGACTGCAAATTCATGAGAGTGAACCAGAGACACCCAGCCAAGGCACACCTGAACTCCTGGCCCACGAAAACTGTGGGTTAAGAAGTGCCTGGGCTTATGAGCCAGCAAGTTTTGGAATAGCTCCTATTATGTAATAAATAAATTACATAATTAGATAAACAATATACTTATTTTTACGTAATAGTTTGTCACAGAAGATATAACATTATTTGGGCATAAGGTTCAACCAAAAAAGACACAGGGGCATGTGGGTGGCTCAGTAGGTTAAGTGTCCTACTCTTGATTTCGGCTCAGGTCACGATCTCAGTTTGTGAGATTACACCCCACGTAGGGCTCTGCACTGACAGCATGGAACCTCTTTTGGACTTTCTCCCCCCTCTCCGGCCCCTCCCAACTCTCACACACATGCATGCTCTCTCTTGCTCTCTCTCAGAACAAATATGTTTAAAATAAATAAATAAATAAATAAATAAATAAATAAATAAATAAATAAATAAGACACAAATGCATTCAACTACCTAGTCTGAAAACAAAAAGAACCCAAATTTAAAACAAAAAAAAATCCCATACATATTCTGGTATAGGGTAGTTTAAAACCAAGCAATTTGCAGTTATTATTTTTCTACTCTTAAAAATGATCAGTGAAACATTTTAGAAATATAGCCAAATTATAAAATCCTAGGAGATTTCCTGAGGTAAATAATGGCACAGTTCATCTACTAATTCACATGAAAAGATTCCAGCATTCTTCCCATGACACTTAAATGAGGATATTTCCCTAGAGAATCAATGTTAAGCAAAGACAAATGCCTTCCTTCTATGATATCTTTGTAGGATTTTATGTTCTGCCGTGCACTGTTCTTCTCCAAAGAAAGGGCTATTGCTTTCTATTTAAGAAAAAGATGAGTCCTAAAGGAACCAAGTGCTGCCACCAAAAGAACTATGTTTGTCATGATAAAGGAACCAGGAAGGAAGATGTCTCAAGGACGGCATTTGAAAAAGTGCTTTCACACATATAAGAAGCTTGATATATGCTGCTTGAGAACCCACGAAATGCATTCACATAACATATACATGTATATGTACACACTCCACAAAAGAGGATTCAGTTTTACTTAACAAGGCTATTTTGAGGGTGTCTGGTGGCTCAGTCAGTTGAGCATCCAACTTGGCTCAGGTCATTATCTCACGGTTTGTGAGTTTGAGCCCCACATAGGGCTTGCTGCCGTCAGTGCGGAGCCAGCTCCAAATCCTCTCCTCTCTCTCTGCCCCTTCCCCAAAGTGCTCCCTCTCTCTCTCAAAAATAAACATTTAAATTAAAAAAAAAAAAACTTTTTTAAAGAAAGGCTATTTTGATGTCTTAATTTAGACTCCTACTTTAATGACACTGAAACAAGTTCATCTTCAAAAATGAATATAATAAAAATAGAAACCTCAAATTCTGCTTCCAACCCTGATAGTTATCAGTTCAGCCCTCTAACAGACTCAGGGGTCAAAACCCTATAACAATTAGCAAATGATTTCACTAAACATTTTGCAATTGTCTAAAGTTTCTTTCTATCTATATGAGTTTAAATACTCAAAAAAAAAAAACCTCTTAGGTTTCACAAAGTAACTTTGATATATTAGAGACTGGCAGCAGGAAAAAATGATTTTGTTGCTGGTGAGGAAACCCTAGCTATTCATCCTGGGACTGTCAGGGCTCAACACTCACAGAGAAGAAAGCCAAAAAGAGGACTTCTAGAGCTCTTACATCTACTAAGTAGCAAATCTGCCAGCTACCACTCAAAGCACTCAATCTGTTTCCTTGCAAAAAACAACATACATCTAGGGTATGTTATGTTTTCAAGAAAAGGAAAACACTGCTCATCAAATCGATATTATCATATTGGTTCAAACCAACACTCTACACACTGAGAATTTTCTCTCCAACATGGAGAGAACTAAAGAACAGATTCCATCATGAGGTGTGTGTCCCCCATCTTGGTAGTTGGAGGGGTGGTACTACTCTCTGGGAGGCACTTTGGAAATTTTGTGTGCACAGTGGTTGCAGGGTACTACTATCACTTAGTGGTAGAGGTCAAGGAATACTAGACAACCTGCAACATGTGGACAGTCTCCCATAAAATAATAACTTGTCTTCAACTTCTGAGGTCTGAAGATCCCACCAGACACTCAAGTAAGTAACCAGTTGTTTATAAATTTCCACGCCTTGAGCTTAAATCTGTTTTACACACAAAGTATTTTTGTCCAGTTTTAACAGCACTCACTATTTCAGGAATGAAGTTACCATGCCAATTGAGGGAAAACTGCCTAGAGCTTTCTAAGAGCTGGTCACCATTTTGGAAAAGCCTATGACTACAGCAGTGCTGTTTGTGATACTGAGTGGCCAATGTCCACACACGTTCATCAGCTGGCCATTGCATTCCTTGTGACCACTGGGGAAGGCTTGGTGAAGGAACAAGGGCACTCTCTGGGCTATTAATGTGACTTCCTGTGAATCTATCATTATTTCAAAATTAAAAGCAAAAAGTAAAAAGAGAGATGTTGAGCCATATAGGGTTGAGATCCATCACTCCAAACCCATCTGCTATAGGATAGGGCACTCCATCCACTCCACTCCACCAAGGCCAAAAGCAATCTTCACCTCATTTAAAGCCCATTCCTAACCCATCTGCTACAAATGAGGAAATGGAAACCTAATGCTGTGTCTAGCCAAAGGCCAATGATATATTCAGGAGATAAGACATGGGTACTCCAACCCATGTCTCCTAGTTCCCAATTCAATGCTTATGCTAGAACAGACTGTGTGCTTCTCTGCCACCATATTTACTGTGCAGAATGACTCCCAAACTCTAGTTTTCAGGTACAGCTTTTTTTTTTTGCAAAGTTTAAATAAAGTCCATTGACTTTATCCCCTTCTGACACATATTTACAAATTTTTTTTAAAAATACAAACAGAGTAATCTCCCTGGATTTTCACTTTCAGTTCATGCAGCTATCACCAATTGGCTGTGGTTCCCAACCCTTTCCAATCCATTTTCTCCAACACAATGAGGCTACTCCTATCTGCCTTCTTGAGGACTGAGAAGCATCACCATCCTATACTCTGGGAAGCCCTGGGCTACCCCAGGCCTTGGTTATATATCATCACAGGTTTAGAATTCTCAAGAGATCTAATAGAAATTTCTTTATCAATAGGGGTCTGTCCACAAGACCTTCAGGAGAATGAACAACCTAGGATTCCTTTGAAACTTCTGAAAGAATATCACCTAAACCTGGGTTGCTCAGTAAAGACAAGATCTCCTCATTTATAATCACTTGACACGTTACAGCCAGCCTATCTACTTTAGCTGGTGAATGCAATCTCCATGAATGAAAAACAATGATCGGAAAAAATAGTTTAAAATAAAAACTTTGTAACGGTCCTTATCTTTGAGTGATGCATAGATTAGAACTTATGGAAAGAAAGGATAAATTTTCTGGGATTTACTCTGAAATAGTCTGGCAAGGGCAGGGGAAGGTGGGGAAGGTAGTTGCAAATAAAATAAAATGGGCATTGATATGGATACCTGAGGGCTCATTACTCTCTACTTATGTTCAAAAATGTCCATAATGAAAAGTTACCCCCCCTGCCCACACACACACACACACACACACACACACACACACACACACACACACAAATAGCTTGAGGCATGCTGAGCACAGGATGGAAAGAAGTAAATGGTGGGAGCTGCAAGAAAGGGAATGACAGCAACACTGAGTGGGGGCAGGGCAAGTCTTGCTGCTCAGTGCTGGCTCCATGCCACATTTTTCTGAGATAGGACACTTCTAGATGAGCACCTTGCTGTCTTGAAATTTTATTATATTGAGTGCACACTGCACTCAATCGAGGCACTATCGGATAAAAACGAATTTATTGTCATAAATACACTACACTGGCAGTAACACCCTTCCCCTTCCAATCAAGTTGAAGAGTCTGAGAGGGTGAGATGAGCATTCACCATTCTTAGTACACCGCGGCATGAAAAACACCTATTTTCCAATTATTAGAATGACCCATTCTCCCCGTGTTTGGTATCATACAGACAAAAAGCAGTACCTAGAATTGAGAAAAGAAACGTATTTGCCCAAAGAAAGTACGGTTCAATTTCAACACATTGGTTTTCTAATACCTTTATTAAACATCTCTATCCCACATGTATGTATGTGTGTGTGTATATATGATATATATATCATATATACATATATGTGTATGTGTCAAATATATATATATATAGGCTCAAACCTAAACAAGATGTCCAAAAACCTGCACTTTCAAGCTAAAGCTGTGCCTAGACATCACATGCCTCCCAGAAAACAGCTAGCTCAAGTAACACCACAGAAGGAGAAGCAAAGCCGAATCAGGTGGACCACCATAGGTTTCCGCAGAGCACTTCCTATTAAGATCTGGCACTTCTTCCAGCCTTTGTTCTTTGTACTTGGGCAGTGAGAGCCCTTATATCCCAGATGATGATGATACATTAACATCTCTGTAGTGGTTAGGAGCGGGAGGCATTCTCCGCACTTCTCATCTATCCTCACTCAATCCTAAAAGTAAGTACTATTATTACACACCCTCCCCCACTCCCATTTTACAAATGAGGAAATGGAAGCACAACAATGCTAAGTCATTTGCCTAATAGTTACACTGGTCTTAAGCGACAGAACTGAGTTTCAAACCCAGGCAAGCTCACAGGCAGTCCATGCTTTAACCATGGACACCACCACTCAACAGTCTAAAGAATGCAACTATATTTAACTGAAATTACAGCTTTCAGTACTATAATCAATAGGTCATGTTAACTGTTTTTATTAATGAATCACTGATTACCTAGGCAATCAAGACATTGTAATTGCATTGGAATAAGCATGTGGGTTAACCAATATTGAGTTATTCACATTTTATTAGCAACATTTTATCAGACTTCTTTGTAAGAATCTATGTAGCCCCTTAGTAAGGGAAAATCACCCAAAGCTGAAACAAGCAGGTCAGACGTATTTGCCAAGGGAAACACTTCAAGGTACAGGAGCAGATTAAAATGCTCTGATTCAACAGAGACATCTGTTCTGCCATAAGCGACCATCTGCTTCATATCCCAGACAGCAAAACATTTCAATAGGAAGTGTCAAATCTGACTCCTAATCAGGAAACAATTATCTGCATTTGCTACTGGCCCCAAAGCTAATTTAAAATTCCTGAGGCAAAAGTTAATGGGGAAACCACAGTACAGGTACATCTTCTAATGAGACTAGATACTGGCCAAGATTCCTACCAGCTCTAACATTTTAAGTATTTAACTGACCAACAAAATATACAACTTAAGATGTCAGATGAGAGATGTAGAAAAAATTTTCAGAGGAAAAAATGGAGTATGGGAAACAAAGACATTTGAGTGAAAGACTCAGTGGCCTCAGAGTAAGGAGTTGGGGCCTGGAGCTGTGGGTGAGCTAAACGTCCCTGACCCAAAGGGTCACAGACAACTGCCCACACCATTACAAGGTATTTTTAGGATAACTAAAATGACTTTCAGAAGTTGACAAAGTGAGCACTAGAGCCGGTTAGGATGTTAGGTAAGGTTTGATGGAGGACTTAGGCAAAAAACTGAGTTGCGTCCTAAAGGCTCAACATTTCCTCAGACCAAGACTGCAGGCGAAAGGAAGCCTTCCTGGAAAGGAGCAGCGGCTCACCAACGCAGGTGGGGGCACCTGGGGTGTGAGGAAGCGGAACTCCGTGCAGACAGTCTGGGAAAGCAGCTTAGGGTGAATCGGATGGAGGGATGAATGTCTGCACTTGTTTCCAAGGCAATAGAAAGCGTCTGGAGGTCATTCAGTGAACATATATTCAGCACCTATTATGGGCTGGAGCCCAGGGATTTAGTGTGAACTAGAAAAACCGAGGGCTTGTTATATCACAGAGCTTGGATTCTACGGAACAAGACAGAATCAAAGATGTAAGATAATTTCAGTTGGTAGGAAGTGCATTAAAAAAAGTAAAAAGAGGGACGGACAGGCTGAGTGCTACCTTAGCTAGCACAGCAGATGGCTAATGCCCCACTCTGCTTCTCTGAAAGGTGCTTTCTGGGCACAGGGAAGAGAGGAAGAAATGCTGCTCTGGAGGCAGAAGGGATACCAACAGGCTCCAGAGCAGGTGCGCAGCCTGAGAAGACTTAGCTCTGTGTCTTTATGATTCAACCTCATTAAATGAGCTACTAAGAGGCTACTTCAATAATGGCTTCATGTTGGGGCACCTGGGGGGGGGGGGGGGCTCAGTCAGTTAAGTGGCTGACTTCAGCTCAGGTCATGATCTCACAGTTCGAGAGTTCGAGCCCCGTGTCAAGCTCTGTGCGGACCGCTCAGAGCCCAGAGCCTGCTTCGGATTCTGTGTCTCCCTCCCTCTCATGCTCTGTCTCCCCCTCAAAAATAAATAAACATTTTAATAAATAATGGCTTCTTGTTAATACAAGGAGAAGCAGCATTTTGAAAAATGGCATCAAGCTGTCTTTGGGGTTTTGGTTGACAAACTGTTCCAATCCTGTTGCTGTTGAAATCCAAAACACTGCTCAATACAAGGTCAGCAGGGGACACCCTCCATCAGGAAAAGTTTCAGAAAGCAGAGAGCAGCACGATACTTTTTTTTTTTTTTTTTTTTTTTTTAATGTGTGCTTATCTTTGAGGTAGAGAGAGACAGAGCATGAGCTCTGGGGAGGGGCAGAGAGAGAGGGAGACACAGAATCCGAAGCAGCTTCCAGGCTCTAAGCTGTTAGCATAGAGACTGACTCGGGACTCGTACTCATGAACCATGAGATCATGACCTGAGCCTAAGATGGCACTCAACCGACTGAGCCACCCAGGCACTCCATAATATATTTTTAAAAACAGGAAATGATCGTACTTAATGTGACTTCCAAATTCATGAGAAGGAGAAAAAAAAAAGATGAAAATACAAAATGTTATCCAATCTCTCCATAAGAAGCATGAATTTTTCCTTCTTTTAATTCTTCATCAACTTAGCCTCTTTATGCTGTGGGTTCCATCACTTAACTGCACATATGTGCTCTAAGGACTTTCTGAGGTCCAAGTTTCCCATATATAGCCCTAGCACTGTTACTCTGAGAGTATCATAGACAGAATGAAAAAGAGAATGGAGACCTGACTTGGCCCTGGCCCACTTTTTCTCTCTGAAACGGAACAGTGGAGCCAATGACTGGGTCCCTGGCTCCCAGCCCTGGCTGAAGCCCTACACACATGCCACCACCTGCTGAGCATAATCAGGGTGTGGCTCCACCCCAGGCACAGTGACAGAGCTCTGATGGGTGCGATTACCCTAGGTATAAACAGGTAAATATCTAGTTCCCAGAACCTGAATTCTAGTTCTTTGCCAATCTCAGTGCACATGCTTTACTGCTCAACACATGCAGGAATACTCATATTCATCACCTCCCTTGCAAGGTTTCCATCAACAAATCCCCTTGACTTCTGCCTCCTGCCAAAGCTGAATGAATTCCCTCACCCACAATATCTCAACCTCACATTGATGTCACTGTCCATAAATCTTCCTCTCCATATAACCACACCTCTGGCCCACATTCTGCTCCATAGGTGCAGCATAGCACCTATGCTACCTGCATAGGTGTGGAGGGCACAGTGGAATCTCAGGACTTCAGTACGCTGGACTTCCACTGTCACCACATACCACAGCTCTCAGACCATCACTCTGACCAAATGTGTCACCCCTATACCAAGTTGTCCCTTAAAACACTGCCTTCAACTGGTTTCACCAAAAGCCTCTGAAAACCAAACGCCAGATTTAGCATCAACAAAGAATGCAGTCAGCCCCACATTCATCTGCCTGCCCCCTATGCTCACGTTCACAGCCTCCATTCTGTAGGAGCCTCTCCTCTTTAAAATGGTGAACAAGAAGGGCACCTGGGTGGCTCAGCCAGTTAAGTATCCAACCTCGGCTCAGGTCGTGATCTCAAAGTTCGTGAGTTAGAGCCCCGTGTCGGGCTCTGTGCCAACAGGTCAGAGCCTGGAGCCCGCTTTGGATTCTGTCTCCCTCTCTTTCTGCCCCTCCCCACTCACACTCTGTCTCTCTCTCTCTCAAAAATAAATAAACATTAAAAAAAACTTTTTTTTTTTAATGGTGAACAAGAACTAGGTCCACTTTTTTCCCACCCTCCAAAATTTCTTCAACAACTTTTCAGTTAGACTCTGCCTCAACCATGGACACATTCTTATAATTATTATGAGTTCTGCATTTGGGTATCTGCTATGATTTCAACAGAAGCTGTTGGGTCCAGCACATGACTAATCTTTATCATGTACCTTCAAATGTCTAGTGCACTGGATACTCTAGGAGTGCTTTCAAATAATCTATCTGAAGGCTTTTTTGCAAGTATTAATGCATGAAAATAAATAGGCCATCAGACCCCTTTCCATAGTCCTCTGCCATTTTCTGGGTGATGTGGGTTACTTTACAGCTCTAAGCCTCACATTTCTAATCTGTAAAATGGGACAGGGGTACAACAACAGTATCCACCTCCTTCAAAGGTTGGCTGTTCTGCCATATAAAACAGTAATCACAACAGTTTTCATTTTACTCCCCAAAGCCCACCCCAACTTCACTATCCACTCATTTGACATCTGTTCATCCACTCATTTGACATCTGTTGAGCACATACACAGTGGGGTGCAAGATGAACAGGAAGTTGGCTCTCAAGGAGTTTAGGGTCTAAAAGGATGTACATGGGTAAAAATATGTATAACATGTTATAGTATAAGCACACTGGAGATGCTATGGGACCACTAGAGAATAGCAGGGCTGGGTGAATGATGGCGGGGGAGGGAAAGGGGCTCTTAGAAAGGGTCGGTTAAGTCAAAAAAGACTTCCTAACCAAGCAATCATGGAAACTAATGGGCAAGAGAGCAATAACAGAATACAGAATTGATCTCTTTTCCATTAACTATTTCAACTCTAAAAGAATTACACAAATGAACTGGCCTCAATTTTTCTCAGTTCTCTCATTTTAAAAACAGAACAGTACTTTCAGCACTTTGCATACCAAGAAAAAAATCAACCAAAATGCTCCAAGTATTCAAAGGTCTTTAAAAAAAAAAAATAGGTTATACACCAGAATAGTCATTAAACTTGACAGACTGATTACTGATAATTTTAAAGAATTACATTGAACAAATATCTTTAGTGTAAATTTTTTCTTTGCATAAAACCACATCTAGTGTTCTTAAGTTATACACTTTTATGAAATTCACACACACACCCATAACCATTCCATACTTATGAGAATGATAATTTCCTTTAATGTGCCTTCTAATTAACTTGGTAGATGCTAGCTTGAGCAGTCACAATTGCTATCATTTATGTTCAAAGAGCACTAGTTTTGCCCCAGTATATCCACTTCTAGATTGACAACATCCATTTGTGTCTGAAATTGGTTATGAGCCCTAAGTGCCTCTCTACCTAAACCTCCAGCTGCTGAGTTTCTGAGGCTCTTTTCCTAAATGACATTAATTCAGGATGGGGGGAGGGGGAATCCCCTGCTCTAGTCCACCCCTACCACCAAAGCCAGCTTTATCTTGTTAAAATACAGCCCCTGTCACTTAATTCCCATGCTCAATAATGTCAATGGTTCCCAGTTACTTCCTAAATTAAGCATCAGCTGATGGTACTATATTCAAGACCCTCTACTACATGATCCAGTCACTTTCCAGCCTTGTCTTCTACTCGCACCTATATTATCCAGTCAAATCTTTCCTTCACCTCAAACACAGGCCATCCCTTCATTTCTGTGGTTCGCCTTGGTATCCCAGCCAACACGCCCACACATCTGTGCTTCTATTAAGATCTGTTCAGTGCCGTCTCCCTCCAAAGCTTTCCCTGGTTGTGACCAACCAATGATCATCTCTCATGCCTTCAAACTTCAAAAGTACTATCTCTGATTAAAAGTATCATTTCCTGATATTCAAAGTACTATATTCCTGAACTAATATTATACCTTTAGTCTTTAGCTAGTTCATAAACACCTTGAGGCACAGCTTTGAAATCTGACTTATCCCATCAACCCCTACTAAATACCCTGCACGCAGAGGTAATCTGAATTTGATAAAGTAACTTTCACCCCCAACTTTTCATTATAGTGGCCCTGAGTGTCATGAGGAACAGTCTGTAGGTAAAAGAGAGCCATGGGTATTTTTGAACAGGTGAATCATGTGATTGCAGCTGCATTTTCAGACGATCAAGGTGGCTACCAGAGTGGAAAGCATCAGACCTAGAGTCAAAACTCACTTGCTATCTGGGGCACCTGGGTGGCTCAGTCCGTTAAGCCTCCAACTTCAGCTCAGGTCATGATCTTGCTATCCATGAGTTCAAACCCCCACATCAGGCTCTGTGCTGACAGCTGAGAGCCTGGAGCCTGCTTCAGATTCTCTGTCTCCTTCTCTCTACACTTCCCCTGCTCTCTTTCTCTCTCTCAAAAATAAACATTAAAAAAAAACTTTTTTTAAACTGAATAAGCATGTAACTTTGGACACACGGCTCACACACACCCCACATCACATACCCCACCCTCTACCACAGGAACCTTATCTAGAATTTTTGCTCTGAGAATAAACTTGAGAGGGCAAATAAATCATCTCTCAAGTTCCAGTTCCAATCTCCTGTTGGTGACTGTCTGCGAAGATACAAGGTTACACAGAGACTCCAGGCAGAGATTATATTGTCAATCCTCAGTATCCACCACAGACCCGGAAAGCTGGGTAGCAACATGAGGGCTTGCATTTGCCATCCCCAGACCCTATGATCTTTAAGGTCTAGTATCATTGGATTTGGGGAGGTTTTATGATATTCTCCTGAGAACTCAAACCCTAAAGGTTTATGATGTTATTCTGGAATAAAGTTGGCATGAGCCTCTGGGAGATGAGAAAGGAGGGAAGAGGGAAGGAAGAGAGAAAAGAAATGGAAGGAAAGGAGAAAGGTATGAAGGGGACGGAAGGGAAGTAAAGGGGAAGTAACAAGGGAAGTGAAGGGAGGGACGGAAAGGGAACACTGGAAGTGAGGAGGACCGGCTATTGAAATTTGTCATTTTACATATCTGATAAAGGGTTAGTATCCACAATCTATAAAGAACTTACCAAACTCAACACCCAAAAAGCAAATAATCCAGTGAAGAAATGGGCAGAAGACGTGAATATACACTTTTCCAAAGAAGACATCCAGATGGCCAACAAACACATGAAAAGATGCTCAACATCACTCATCACCAGGGAAAAACAAACCAAAACCACGCTGAGATACCACCTCACACTGGTCAGAGTGGCTAAAATTAACAACTCAGGAAACAACAGATGCAGACGAGGATGTGGAGAAACGGGAACCCTCTTGCACTGTTGGTGGGAATGCAAACTGGTGCAGCCGCTCTGGAAAACAGTGTGGAGGTTCCTCAGAAAATTAAAAATAGAACTACCCCACAACCCAGCAATAGCTCTACTAGGAATTTATCCAGAAATACAGGAGTGCTGATGCACAGGGGACATGTGCCCCAATGTTTATAGCAGCTCTTTCAACAACAGCCAAATTATGGAAAGAGCCTAAATGTCCATCAACTGATGAATGGATAAAGAAGATGTGGCTTATATATACAATGGAATACTACTTGGCAATGAGAACGAATGAAATCTTGCCATTTGCAGCAACATGGATGGAACTGGAAGGTATTATGCTGAGTGAAATAAGTCAGTCAGAGAAAGACAAATATCATATGTTTTCACTCATGTGTGGAAGTTGAGAAACTTAACAGAAGACTATGGGGGAAGGGATGGGGGGAAAAATAGTTACAGAGAGGGAGGGAGGCAAACCATAAGAGACTCTTAAATACACAGAACAAACTGAGGGTTGATGGGAGGGTAGGGGAGAGGGGAAAATGGGTGATGAGCACCGAGGAGGGCACTTGTTGGGATGAGCACTGGGTGTTGTATGTAAGCGATGAACCACAGGAATCCACCCCAAAAACCAAGAGCACACTTTACACGCTGTATGTCAGCCAGTTTGACAATAAATTATATTTTTAAAATAATAATAAATAAATAAAATTTGTCATTTTAAAATATGTAAGCATTTGTGATTTTAATCAGTAAACTAAGGAAAAGTAAATTCATAATATGTTTAGAAGTTTATGTTCCCTTGATCAAATGTTCTGACCCTTTCAAAGCAAACATGAATTAGAAGTGCAGATGCTGTGGGCGCCTGGGTGGCTCAGTCGGTTAAGCATCCAACTTCAGCTCAGGTCATGATCTCACAGTCTGTGAGTTCGAGCCCCACGTCAGGCTCCGTGCTGACAGCTCAGAGCCTGGAGCCTGTTTCAGATTCTGTGTCTCCCTCTCTCTCTGACGCTCCCCCATTCATGATCTGTCTGTCTCGGTCTTAAAAATAAATAAACGTTAAAAAAACAAATTTTTTTTTTTTGAAAGAAGTGCAGATGCTGAAGCCATTCCCAAGGCAATTGTAACACAGGGGTAGACCTGGCACAGCTCAGCTCACCCTAGTTTTTCGACTTGACATCGCTCAGCCTCCTGGGTTCATTTTAGAGGGAAAGAGCAATCATCACACCCACAGACAGGATAGCAGTGAGTTTAAGGGGGTCCCATGTAACACAGTCCCTGGCACATAGGGCGTGCACAATTAACGTGTGCTACTACTGCAATCACCATTATGAAGATCATGACTGTGCAATCAGGATATTTCTGTCCATGTGTTGGTGACACAAGACAATTTTTTAAAACAAAAAATATGCAAGACTGAGAAAGAAAAATAATGTCAGCTAGTCCTAGCCATGTAAGTCTTACAAACAATCGCTGGCTTTTCTTTGGTGTCTGGTTTCGATGCCAGCCAAGGAGCAGCTTTCACTCCCTCTTTTCAATTTTGTGGTGTATTTTATGAAGCAACAGGTACTTAGGCAAAGACACACACATGTCCAGGCTGGCATATTTAAAAGAACTGATCTGATAGAATGAACACCCTGTCCTTTTAGGTGGAAACAAAGGAATTTTTCCCCAGAGTGAGCTCATACTCTGTTTAATGGAGCTTCACAGAAATACAGCAAATTAAAAATGACACTCTTACCTAACGGCCCATGGGATAAGCCTACGAAGGTCAGTCACACCTGCAAACATCTTCAGGTCAGCCCTTGGCAGTTTGTTAGGGAGGCATGAATCTCTTCCCAAGGAGGAAATACCAAGAAAGTTCTTCGGTCTGGAAGGCAGGACTGCCTACTTTCAACCTGACTAGCAGAGTTCAAGGATGTGCATTTAAGGGTTTCTGCTTTTTCTAACAACTCCATGATGCCTGGGTCAGTTCTACAGCAGAAGTACATTAAAGCCCAAGTTCAACTCACATTGGATTATAATGCCTGCAACAAGATAGACACTCAAGCCTATTTGAGTTTAATTAATAGACTAAGTGAATACGGTTGGATACAAACAGGATCAAATGATCTATCAGGTTTGCAGCCCATCCTCACAAGGCAGCCAGTCTCTCTGGAACCCTCTGTGTTGGGGCAACATTTCCCACATTTGCTATTGAAGCAGTTGCTAAAGCAGCTGGCAGGCAGTCTGGCCAATCAGCAGCTGTCAGTGCTAACAGAACCAGGGTGCAAGGAGTATGTTCACTGCATTAAACAATTGGCTCCACATGTATACATATGGTTTGGTTGTTGCCACTAAGAATGGATGACACTAATAACCTGAGTGTGTAACTCTTCACAATAGCCAGAATTTCATGTTTGAATGAAGGAAATTACAGTAAAGTTGCCAAAAATTGAATTGTTCCTTGATTCAATTATACTAAAAATGTAAATGAAAAATAATTCAAGTGTTTATTTTACCAGAACTTAAAAACATTTAATATTCGGAAGATGGACCCACAACTGCACATGTCAAAGACACAGTTCAAATTCGGCATACTTATTTTTTTAATATTTATTTATTTTTGAGAGAGAGAGAGAGAGAGAGAGAGAGAGAGAGAGAGAGAGAGCGCGAGCAGGGGTGGGGCAGGGAGAGAGGGAAACGGGAGACAGAATCCCAAGCAGGCTCCACGCTGTCAGCACAGAGCCTGTCTCAGGTCAGGGCTCAATCTCACAAACCATGAGATCATGACCTGAGCCAAGATCAAGAGTTTGACACTTAACAGACCCAGGCCCCCCATATACATTTTAAGAACTCTTAATAAAAAGCAGAAATCAATTTAATTAGGTCAGCCTTTTTAACGCACACTACCAATAAATTAAAAGTATATAAAGTACCTTAAATATAAATGACAAAGCAATAAATAGAGTAAATTTTTCCAAAAAGCTCAAGGAACTTCAGTGAAAATGGATGTGGAAAGCTGGACTAATTTTAAGGCTTTCTTGACTTCTTTTTAAAATCAATTTCTCTATATTTCCCTTCCTTTATTTAAAATGCCTATTTATAGATAGTTCTCTAAAGAGATGTAATCAGGAGCCAACCTCTCAAACAAAGAAAAATTCATTCTGTACCCATGATTACTTTCTTAAGCAGCTACAATCACTTTGCTTCAAATCATTTGGCACCAAAATATGACAGACACACACTGACGTTTTAAAATTCACTAATCTAATTCCAGTATTTTTACAGGATATTTCATTCCTGTGAAATATCTTATTCTATTTGAAATAAAAGAAACTATCTGAAGCTAATAAAATAAACCCTAATTTTTTCCTTGGGTCTGCTCTGAATTGCAGCTTGCCAAGAATCATTTGGAAACATACTGTCTTTTGCAGCTATTATGAAGCAATGCTGGTTTCTTAAATTCTGGAAAGTTTAACTATGCAAATGTCAAGTTTATTTTCATTGGTAAAACTTTACTAAGTATTCATATTTCTATAGTGCAAGCTCAAAAAAGTGGGGAAGCGGGGCGCCTGGGTGGCTCAGTCGGTTGGGCGGCCGACTTCGGCTCAGGTCATGATCTCGCGGTCCGTGAGTTCGAGCCCCGCGTGTGCTGACAGCTGAGAGCCTGGAGCCTGTTTCAGATTCTGTGTCTCCCTCTCGCTGACCCTCCCCTGTTCATGCTCTGTCTCTCTCTGTCTCAAAAATAAATAAAACGTTACCAAAAAAAAATTTTTTTTAAATAAATAAAAAATTTTAAAAAAGTGGGGAAGGTATTCTTTTTGATGTTTCAGCAATAAGGACAGCACAGAACAAACAAAATCTGCCTTCACAGCAATATTAAAATAACACTAAAAACCTGGAGCAATGATGTTCCTTTCAGCCATCAAAAAGTGAATTTTCAAAGTGTGTAATTTAAGTAGAAGCAAACTTTCTGCATAGCTTTACTGCTCCTGATCACTGAAGGTCCAGTGGCATCAGCATCACCTGGGAACCTGTTTGAAATGGAGACTCCCAGTCCCCACCCCAGATCTGCTGAATTAAAATCTGCATTTTGATAAGATTCTGCAGTATACACATTAAAGTTTAAGAAGAACAGCTCTAGAAAAGTATGGCATTAAAAAGTTTTTAAAAATCTTTAAATGAAATGTCAACTGAGAAGCAGTAACTCATGAAAGCAGGCCTCCACATGTGGCAGGAATAAAACCCCCTAAGTCTATATTACCTATATTATCCAGTTGACAAAACTTGCACACCAAAAATAAGGATTTACAGGGCCTAAAATTATCCTCAGACTTCAAGTCAGGGCTGTCCTCAAAAAATAACACACGTAATTATCACAAAAGTGGATTATCATAACATCAAGTTTAAGGGAACCTGCAGGCTAATTTTGTGGTTTATAGATAAGCAAATTGATATGCAAGGTTACAGAAATGATTCCTGACATGAAATTGAATTATTGAATAATTCTTTCTCTCTCTCTCTCTCTCTCTCTCAGCCTCAACTCTATATGGCATCTTTGCCTCCTTCCTCCCACATCATATCAGAAGCACCCATGTGTCTTGCATTAGCCCTTTCTAGTATTCCCACTGGCATCTTCCTACATATTCTCACTACTTCCTTCACTACCTAATGTAACAACACTTACCATAGGTCTTCTGCCTACTCCCTCTCCATAGGAAATCCATCCAACAGGTCCCTGCCAGCACAGTCTGCCTAAAATATCTTCAAGAATCTCACCCCTCCAAACCTTCACTAAAATAAAGAACCCATATGATTCACAGCAAAAGACAATCTGATTACAAAATGGGCAGAGGATCTAAATAGACATTTTTTCCAAAGATGACATACAGATGGACACAGGTTTATGAAAAGTTACCCAACATCACTAATCATAGGGAAATGCAAATCAAAACCACAAAGAGATACCACCTCACACTTGTTAGAATGGCTATTATCAAAAAGATACGAAATAACAAATGTTAGTGAGGATGTAGAGAAAAGGGAACCCTCATACACTTTGGGTGGGAATGTAAATTGGTGCAGACACTACGGAAAACCATTTGGAGATTCCTCAAAAAATTAAAAATAGAACTACCCTATGATTCAGCCATTTCACCGGAATTCCCCCAGGTTCACTGCAGCGTTATTTACAGCAGCCAAGAATGGGAATAACCTGAGTGTCCACTGATGGATGAACGGATAAAGAAAATGAGGTGCATATATAAAATAGAACATTACTCAGCCATTTAAAAAGGAAAACAAATGCTGCCTTTTGTGATAACATGGGTGGACCTTGAGGACGTTACTCTAAGTGAGATAAATCAGACATAAAAAGATACTGTATGATCTCACTTATATGTGGAAAGGAAGGAAGGAAGGAAGGAAGGAAGGAAGGAAGGAAGGAAGGAAACGAACTTCTAAGAAACAGAACGGATTGGTGATTGCAATGGCAGAAATTGGGGTGTAGGCAAATGGGTGGAAGGTGGTCACAAGGTACAAACTTCCAGTTATAATGAAGTCCTGGAGATGTAACATTCAGCAGGCTGACTACAGTTAGTAATGCTATAGGGTATATTTGAAAGTTGCTAAGAAAATAGATCTTAAAAGTTCTCATCACAAGGAAAAAATTGTAACCATGTGGGATGAATGTTAACTAAACTTACCATGGTGATCATTTCATAATATACACAAATACACAAATACCGAATTATGATGTTGTATACCTGAAACTAATTTTATATGGCAATTACATCTCAATTAAAATAACAAAAACTTCACTGGACCCCCTCTTCTTACAGAAGACAGGAGAAATTTCCAAGTCTGTATGTGAGATCTGCCACATGCTTCCCTACTCTACCTTCCAAGACCACCGACAACTGCCCCCTGTTGCCTCTGGTCTGAAAGCTGAGGCTCACCCCACCTTACAGATTCCAACTGCTCAGACTTGTCTCCTGACCTGAAATTCACTCAAATACTGCCTTATCTTCAGGGCCAAGTCCCACTTCCTCCATGAAGCCAAAGCTACAGAGCTGTGTCCTTTTTCTTAAGTTTGTTTGTTTGTTTGTTTGTTTGTTTGTTTGTTTTAAGGAGGTGAGGAAGGGGCAGAGAGAGAAAGAGAAAGAGAGAGAAAATACCAAGCTGTCAGCACAAAGCCCAATGCAGGGTTTGAACCCACGAACCATGAGATCATGGCCTGAACCAAAGTCGGATGTTTAACCAACTGAACCACCCAGGAGCTCCAGAGAGTGTGTGTCCTAAAATAGTCCTGAGAGAATTTACTTTCATGGACATTCACTTCACCCTCTTCTCTGGTACTGTTAAAGAGCTACCATAAGATCCATCAGGGTAATGACTATATCTTAAATCCTTTTAAAAGAGAAGCCCACTAGGGGATCAATAAATATACTGGGCAGTATAAGTAATGACTGGTTAAGCCTGCAACAAAATTAATTTCTTCTAAATTGATAACAAGACCCTACCTAGTCAGTAAAAATTGGTAAACTGCTTCTTTTCTAGAAAGGAAAAAGAGAATCCCTCATTGAGTTTTTAATATCAAATGTTATATTCATAAAAGTAGTGTGTCCCTCACTAATTTTTAAACCTTAGGTTGTACAATACACCAATTACTACATTCTAGAAGCCGAGCTTGCCTTATTCTCTAAAATACACTAGAGCCAGCACACCATGTATCTCTAAGCACCTCTCAAAGTGCCAGATACCTAAGTGCTCAACAAATACTTGCTGAATCAACAGATGGGGGTTTCCCGTTTTCATTTATCAGGCAAAGAGACTACAGTAAGTAAAGAACCAAATGAGCAAAATAAAAAAAGGAAAGCTGAAGAAATGTGGGGAAAGAATCTACCCTAAGCGGGACTCAGCTCCTCATTCCTTCTTCTCCCCCTCTCCCAAAAAGTAAATTTCATTAAGTGATGAGATCCTTTAGTAGATGTCAATTTAAATGTCACTACACCATGAATGACCAGTATGCCTGCTGTCGCAAGTAACCCTTGCACTAAAATACACACATCAAACACAAACAGAAATGCAGAAAATGCTCTACTAATGCTTTGTACATACACTGGTTCCTAACTAAAGAAAAACAAAAACAAACACAGCTATCAAAAGCTTCCATATAGTTTTATCAAAGTCATACTTTCCCTATCAAGTCATTTTAACTCTCTTCTAGAACAATAAGGAAAATATGTACAAATAAAAAATGTAAGTGGGAGGGGCACCTGGGTGGCTCAGTCAGTTGAGCAGCTTTGGCTCAGGTCATGATCTCGCAGTCCGTGAGTTTGAGCCCCACGTCGGGCTCTGTGCTGACAGCTGGGAGCCTGGAACCTGTTTCAGATTCTGTGTCTCCCTCTCTCTGACCCTCCCCCGTTCATGCTCTGTCTCTCTCTGTCTCAAAAATAAATAAACATTAAAAAAAAAATGTAAGTGGGAGGTCACTAGTGTATGGAGTAAATATGCCCCCTTTATTAGCTAAAATCCACCTGTATTGCATAAATAAGCATTTCTGCCAATGTCAACCTTCATCCATAAATGTGTGATCTTAATATTTAATGAGGATTGGTTATCTTTGAGAAATGTGTACTATAGAAAAAGGGAGTAAATACTGTATATTCCCTAAAAGCACGAGCCATTGATATGTCGATTACAAATACTTTTTCACATGTTGATATCAAATGACAATATCAAAAGCAGGACAGTACCTTTGCAGATAAAGTAAATAAAAATGATCCAAAGCCTTAAAATAAGGAGTAAGAGTCAAAAACATCCGATGATCCAAAGACTTACTCTAAAACACTTAGGGGAAAATGTCTATTTCTACATGGTTCCATAGCTTATATTCTCATTAGAGTAAGCAAGCTGCAATAAATACCTTTGCAAATACAGACACACTCAGCAGATGGAATTTGGGCTTTAAAATGTGACCTTAACATGTTCATTTAACGACCAAAATTACTTCTCATTCATACCAAGGCACCTAGGAAAGCCATAACCATTTACACAGCAAACGAACTACTCACAGAACTAGGCAGCACACCAAAAGAGGCTGACACATTACCTTGGATTAAGAATAAAGTCATGCCAGCATCTTATTTTCATCCTACCATAGCCTTATATAATTCTTTAATGTTCTCTTTACCTTGATGGAGATTTTAATTATAAACAAAAAAAAATAGAAAAAACACTTCTAAACCCTCCACCCCTCAACAAATAATATTTGGGCATTACCTTAGCTATAGCATGTTTAACACTGTTGAAATTATAGTGTTCATTTAACTTTGTACCTTTTCTCACTTAACCTCGCCTAGCATAACCTTTTATCACGTTGTTATATAGTTGTTAAATCCATTTAATGGCTACATATTATTTCTTCTAAAACATAAGGTGTGGCTTATATACCATTTGCCTATTACTGGACCTTTGAAGTTACTCTGTTTTCGGATTTTAAATAATGCTGGCAAATATCCTCACCCATAATTTCAATTTCCAAGGGATAAACAATATCCCAGAGGACAGTATTCCAGAGGACTGGTTGAAAGTGTATGAACACGTTTGTAGATATTGATAATCCTTCCTAATTGCTTTCCGAAAGAGATGTACACTTTTGCACAGCACCAGCAGTGTCCAAATGCAACAGATCGCTGTGCCTTCACAGCATCACGTGTATTAACATTTTTTGTTTTTCCGATTTAAAAAAAAAAAGGGTAACATTTTAATTTGGTGGTCTTTGAATACGAGGCTTATTCAATGTTTTTCCATGGCTTTTTACTGGTTAATTCCCTCCTTTGTGAAATGCCCATTTGGGTCCTTTGGCCAAGCATCCACTGGGCTCTTAACGTTCTTCTCATTAGTCTGATGGAATAAAAGTGCCCCATAAGTGCCTTGCATTTTCAATTAGAAGCTTTCATATTAGAAGAAGAATAATAGAGACTTAATTTCATCACTGATCAGTTGGGTAAATGTTCAGAAGTAAACAACATGTTTCTACTCCCAAGGACTCCCACTTCTAGGAAATAAAATGTGCTTTAAACCAGTGGCTCTTTATTTAACACAGCTCACATCTCTCAACTGCTATTATTTTCTAATAGAAAACAAACTCAGTGACAAAAAAAAGAACTGTCACTGTATAAACAAATTAATGAAAAATATACAGCTACTTAAAAATAGGTCATGGGTGATTCATATTTGAATATCAAAGCTTACCTGGCATAAGTTCCCATTATTAGAAAATTACAACCCCCAAATACTACCATTAGAGTTTGCTACTTCCTGTGCATAAAGTGCATCACTACACCCTGGAGATCTGCCCAAAGAATTCACAACCAACTGCATGGAGTCACCTTTCATGAAAGGCCTGGCTTCTAAAATCAAGCCAAGAGTAAGACAAAATTATCCTTGAAAATCATTTAAATAGACCACACAGAACAGCACAGTGCTTTTCTGAGTACTGCTTTCTCAGGAAGCCCAATACTGCCAGTTTTTCCTGTCATGTTAGAACAGATTGCTGTTTCTTTAGTTGAAATCCAGAAAAAAAAAATGGGTCTGGCTTATATTTAAGGAAATATTGAATGAAGAAAAAAGATCTAATTATTTTTAAGCAACACTTATAGTTGAATTAGCGTAAGTTAAATGCACATGATAGAATGCCACTGTAAAGTGATAATTACGAAACCAAATGAATTTATAATTTAGAAGCAAAACAAAAGCAGCAATTGAAAACCATGACCAACTCAAGACCACACTGAAATAATACTGATAAAACAGCCTTCTCAAAATTTACTTAAATTAAAACTATGTGCACAGTGTCACTGTTTTGCAACCTTGCCAAGTACTAGAGGACATCCAGACTTAAGAATACTGAACTCATGGGAATGCAAACTGGTGCAGCCACTCTGGAAAACAGTGTGGAGGTTCCTCCAAAAATTAAAAATAGATCTACCCTATGGCCCAGGAATAGCACTGCTAGGAATTTACCCAAGAGATACAGGAGTGCTGGTGCATAGGGGCACTTGTACCCCCATGTTTATAGCAGCATTTTCAACAATAGCCAAATTATGGAAAGAGCCTAAATGTCCATCAACTGATGAATGGATAGAGAAGTTGTGGTTTATATATACAATGGAATAGTACTTGGCAATGAGAAAGAATGAAATCTGGCCTTTTGTGGCAACATGGATGGAACTGGAGAGTGTGATGCTAAGTGAAATAAGCCAGTCAGAGAAAGACAGATACTATATGTTTTCACTCATAAGTGAATCCTGAGAAACTCAACGGAAGACCAGGAGGGAGGAGAAGGGGTGGGGGGGGGAAGTTACAGAGAGGGAAGGAGGCAAATCATAACAGACTCTTAAATACTGAGAATAAACTGAGGGTTGATGGGGGCTGGGGGGGAGGGGAGGGTGGGTGATGGGCATTGAGGAGGGCACCTGTTGAGATGAGCACTGGGTGTTGTATGGAAACCAATTTGACAATAAAGTTCATATTTTTAGAACAGAATACTGAACTCAAATCTCACACAACTTTTTATTTACAGATACAAATTTCAAGTAACTCTTGAAAACAAATTGTAAATAACTCAACATTTTATTTAGATTTTTAAAAATGAAAGTATGGTTGTATGAAATGGAAGAACCCAAGAGAGGTTCTGCATTGACATTTAAGGCCTGTTGGTAATTATGCTTTGAAAATCACTGCTTTGAAGACAAAGGCCAGCCAGAAAAGGGAAATGTAATTTGAGGGAAAAGTGATGGAATTTTTTAAACTCCAAAATCTTTTATTTCTGGAAAGTTGTACAATACAGAAAGAAGTAGCATAGTACCCAGTCATTCAAGGTTAATGTGACAGAGAAGCTGCTCAAACACAACAGTTCTGTAGCTTCTCTGTGCCATTAGACCAAGACCAACCATCAAAAAGAACAAATGTCTTTGTAAGACCAAGACCGGACAGGGAAGCGGAAAGCAAGGATGCCAACTAAAGTTACTCTATGTTCAAAAACTATATTGCAAGAGGGGGTGCCTGGGTGGCTCAGGCAGTTAAGCCTCCGACTCTGGCTCAAGTCATGATCTCACAGTTCATGAGTTCGAGTCCCATGTCAGACTCTGTGCTGACAGCTCACAGCCTGCTTCAAATTCTGGGTCTCCCTCTAACTGCCCTTCCCCCATTCACACTCGCTCGCGCTCTCTCTCTCAAAAATAGACACTGGAAAAAAATGTATTACAAGAGGACATGCTTTATGTACTTGTGGGAGCATGAAATTTGGGTACCAATAAGAGGGAAGCAAATGGACAAAGCACTGCCATTAGAGGTTGCCCCTTACTGTCCAGAGAAAACAAAGACACATACATTACTTTGTTAACCACAAATTTGTACAGAATCAAGTTGTAAGAGGAAACCTCTAGGTATCATTCTAAAATTTTAAAAGCATAAGAATTCTTGACTTGCCTCTGAAGAAGCAATAAAAAAAGCTCTCATCCTCAGTTTCATTCTTCTTAATTAATAATACTTTACTTTTTCACAAAATATAGGCTCATTGGAGAAATTTTGGAAAAGTATGAATAAAATCAAATTCATCCATAATTCTGTCCAAAAAAGAAGTAGGCAGTCAAGTAATAAAGAACCGTGGAAGAAAGTGAGAACACAACTTTGAAACTAATAACAAGACAAGGGAATGATAAACACAGCAGACACCATCTCTACACTGCAGAGAACTAATTTTGAGAAGTCTGAAAAATATTTATTACACTCTTAAAAGAGATTGCTGCTTTTGTGGCCCCGGAGACACTAAAATATGACAATCTGAGAAAGACAAGACAGCATCACCCAAAGCAATTAATCTAACTGGGTAGCTCAGTTTTTAAAACAATATATCTAAAACTTGGAGAGGTAGGCACATGGCCACGGAGGAAACAAAAAATGTATGAACCACAAAGAACTTTGTCAGGAAGATAAACCTCAGAATTAGCTGAAGCGCATGAGCATTTTTTTTTATTAGTAAGTAAAGGAAAGTGAGGTTCTAAGCTATATTTGGAAGAAGGAAAAGATAAACTGCAGTGTGGAGAATAGAGGCTATTATTAACCAATCATATTTTCTCTTGGTCTTTTATAACAGAAGAACTTGAAACTAGAAAAGGAATAACAGTGTGAACAGAAAATTAGTAGCCTCTCTGTCCCTCAAAAAAAAAAAAATTAAGGAGAAAATTTCCAAGGCATTTTAGTGATCTTGTGTCATTCCCCTACTTTAGAGCCTTCAAAGACTCCCCACTGCTCATGAAAGCAGGGACAAATTGCTCTGCTTGACAATAAGACCCTCCTCCAAGCTGCTCCCTCCACCCCTGGGGTCTCCTCCAAATCCCCCTCCAACGTCAACCTCTCTGGATGGTCTCTTCCTCAACTCCAGGCTGGAAAAAGTTAAGAAGGTCTTCCCTGTGTCCCCATGACATATTGTACATGTGTCCCCTATATCATTTTCCACATTTACTGTGATTGTTTCCCCATGGACTGGGGCTGGAGGTATCTTCACATCACTAGCAGCAGGAACACAGTAGGAGATGTTCATTTGTTAATCAACTAATGACTGATTCCCTGAGGAATAATCATGCGACTAGACAAGAGATCAGAAAATCAAGAGGAGCAGTGAACTGCCTCTCACAAGGATGTGCGAGACCTCTACCATGCTACCACCACATGCGTGGCTCCAAGTTAGAGCTTTATTCTCCAACATCCCTCAGAGGTAAGCAGTACCAGGCCTTTAAAAAAGAAAAGAGGGGCGCCTGGGTGGCTCAGTCGGTTGAGCGTCCGACTTCGGCTCAGCTCATCTCTCAGTCCGTGAGTTCGAGCCCCGCGTCAGGCTCTGTGCTGACAGCTCGGAGCCCGGAGCCTGTTTCAGATTCTGTGTCTCCCTCTCTCTCTGACCCTCCCCCATTCATGCTCTCTCTCTGTCTCAAAAATAAATAAACATTAAAAAAAATATAAAAGAAAAAAGAAAAAAGGAAGGGGAGGGGAAGGGGAGGGAAGGAATAAAATTGCCACTCAGTGCTTGAGTAACTTGACTGAGGTCCCACAGGTGCCAAACCCTATGTCCATAAGCCTCCAAAATTTATTCCAGAAGCAGATTCTAGTGAACTCTGTGAGCATTAGCAATGAGTGAGGACACTGTCCCCAACCTAGGATCATTAGGGCCAGGTTCATGAAACTAGCCTCCTCTTTTGTACAATATGGTTGACAAATGTCACAAAGTACTTTTTTACAATTTCCCAAGTTACTATGACCATATCAAGTGGTGACATTGAATGAATCATAAGTATACTTGGGCATTCAACCAGGTCAAAACCGTATGTACAAACAAGAACTAGCAACTTTTTAACTGGGAGATCAAAGTACCTTTTCATTACTGAATCCAGAGCTGAAACAAAACTCACTAAACTCAAAGCTAGCATGTATGGCTTTGGGCAATACATTTAAGCTTGGGGATCTCAAGGTGTTCACCTGTAAATGGGCAAGGGAGTGGGGAGGTGGCCAGGTAATCTCTAGGTCTGCTTCTCCTCTAATTTTAAAACCCTTGAGCCAAGGACAGACATAAGACAACAGCTGGTTCAAATCCACTTGTCTGCCAAGTTGTCAGCAGTAACACTGTGTCGCCCCAATCTCATCATGGGTCCTTGGCTTCGAGAACTGGTGGTAATCATGATGGAAAGGGGAGAGACTAGATCTGTATTGCCAAGTGGCAAACCACATGAATTAGCAAGGGTATATGAAGCAAATATCAGGCCAACACAGCATTTTCCAATAAGAACTGTTGACTCCTATAACTGGCTGCTTTCAATGGTACTCAGCGCATCAGCACAAGCATTATCTCCCAGCAAAGTCACGGTGGAGAAAATATATCTACACTGTTCACAAGATCTACGTAATTAGAAGCAACCTCTTAGGTTCCTTACTACTCTAAATTCTATTTTATGAACTATATGGGGAGTTGTATGGATGCTGAACCAATATAAATGACAAATTAAATTTTTAATGAAGAGTTTGTTCTTTTTTAAAAGACCTAATCTGATTTTCCTCTTTTTCTTTTCTTCTCCTTCGTCTTTTTTTTGAAAACCCATCTCCAGGGGCGCCTGGGTGGCTGAGTCAGTTAAGGTCAGATTCCTGGTTTTGGCTCAGGTCATAATCTCATGCTTTATGAGTTTAAGCACCACATGGGGCTCCATGCTGATGGTGCAGAGCCGGCTTGGGATTCTCTCCCTCTCCCTCTCTCCCCCACTCTCTGCCCCTCCCCTGCTTGTTCGTTCTCTCTCTCTCTCAAAATAAATAAAGTTAAAAACATTTTAAAAACCTATCTCCATTTCATCAAGTTTCCTCAAAATGAGGTAAACCAGTATATTTGTTCACAGAGAAGAGCCAAACAACAGCTAAGTGACAAAGTTGTCAGATTCTGACTTAGAAAAAACTAGCATCCTATAGCATACACAGCATATGTAATCAATCAACATTACTATGTGTAAAGTTACAGTTACCATCCAAATAACATAAAGCAACTCTGCAGAAAACAGTTTCTCAACTTGCTACTAGGAAGTCACTGGATTAACAACTTCTATGAGTGAGGCACAGACAGTTCAAGCAGAAGACACTCATTTGCTATAAAATTTCAATTATGTCTAAGATAAAACTGCAACTACTTTCCCAATGAGATTCATGAATTAAAAAAGAAAAACAACATGGCTCTCTCACTATTGGCACTTTCAGGAAGATACTCCCATTTCAGAGAAATTCCCAAACACAGGCAAATTCTTGTGTGGTTTTCTTGGGTCCCTGTCTTCTTTGGATCCCTTCTAGCTGAGGACCCAGATGCTCAGAAATGAACAGTGACATTAATGACACTGAGCGACATGTGAAATTAACATTCCCCTACTTCTCTCCGTCATCTTCTTGCCACAACAGATGCCTTATGCCTGTTGGTGACCCCCACTGAAACACTGGGAAGTTCATTTTAATTCTATATCTTTTATGTGAATGGTTTTAAATTTGTTTTAATGTTTCTTCATTTTGAGAGACAGAGCGGGGGTGGGGGGGGGGGCGGGAAGGGGGAGGGGGGAGGGGCAGAGAAAGAGGGGAACACAGAATCCCAAGCAGGCTCCAGGCTCTGAGCTGTCAGCACAGGGCCCAATGCAGGGCTCGAACTCACGAGCTGTGAGATCATGACCTGAGCTGAAGTAGAATGTTTAACCCACTGAACCACCCAGGTACCCCTTATGTGAATGGTTTTAAAGTTTTCAATACATATTTATAAAATATTTATTTTGCCCTTGACCTAACCTAACCTCAAAAACTGATCACCAAATCTTCACCTGGCTCTCTATTTCTTCGCCCAAGACCTTTTCAAAAACAGAAGTGTGGGTACAATTTGTTAGGTGCTTTGTGAGTATTCTCTGTAAGTCCAAGTATTACTTTATGATAGAACTCTTGGGGATTTAGCTCAATAGCTTGCTTAAAACATTTTGGGAACAATGTAGACTATAAAATAACAATGTACGTAATAAGGTGCACAAGCACTTCCCTCACACTATTAATAAATTTTTATGGCAATTTTTTCTGGGGATAAACATCTAATTATTACAAGCCTGTAATCAGAAATATGTCGTATGAGTCCTATCCTAAGGAATTATTTCTTGGAGGTTATCGAGAATCACAATAGGAGGAAATCCTGCTCTGCTGTTAAAACTCTACTGGGATTCATTAATAAAATCATTGCTAAGTACAAATTTAGTCGTCTTTGGTCTCATGCCTATTTTATCCCCAGGGACAACACTATGCCCCTTCTTTTCTCCTGTCACAGTTTTTACAGAAGCCGTATTTTGTAAAATAAAAAGGGGGAGAGCTGCAGTTCAAAATTGCTATTATTTTCCTGTACTGTTTCTCTGAGTAAAACAAGACTTCTAAACTAACAAAGAACAATAATCAGTGCAGATGCAAGATACAATACACCGTAATAAGGAAATACTGAACACTAACATTCACAAGGCCACACATAAAAGGAGCTGAAACTCAATGTTAAGGCTAAATTGCAAGATAATATTTCACACAGCTGTGAGCGGAACATAAAAGCAACTTGAGATTTCCTATATTTGAAGAGATGTCCTTCCGCCACTTGTTTACTTTGTACTTTTCTAGAACTTGGGGCACCCTCCAGCCCACGCTTCTCAGTTCCAGCTCATCATCCAAGTAAAGGTCTGCACCACTGGGGCATCCCTCCCCACTAGCCCTGTGGGAGTGCTCCCATCTGAGCCCCCACAGAGAGGCTCACAGGAGCATTAATCTGGAATCTGGATGACCCCAAGCATTTCTAAGGGCCTACAACAGCTGCAGATGCCGCTAGCTGGGCAGGAGAGACACCCTCTGCAGAAGGCAGCTGTGGGACTCTCCTCACCCCTCTGACCAGGACGGCAGTCCCTGGATGAGCTGTGGTGCTTGGCCAGGGGAAATGGTATTTCCTGTCTGTTCTTCAGTCACTTCCCATTCTTATTTATTGGTTTCTAGTGGTTTCCACAGTCAGGGAAAAAAAGGGCAGAATCAAGAGGACCGCCAGATTTCGGCTTTCTTTCATAGCTTGCCCTTGATTCAAAAGGGCAGTTAACAAGAGAAAACTTCCAAAACCAAGAGTCTGACCTCACAAAAGGTTAGTATTATTTCATAATACAATGTTAAAACCAGGTTGGATCTGATTCTCTAAATATCCCATGCCTTTTCCTATAAGACTTTACCTACAATTATTTGTTCTTGAGTAAAAAAGGGCTTCTGGGAGGAAAAGTTGGGGGAGGGGAGTAGAACAGAAATTGACATTTCAACTGTACAGTGTTCAGCACTATAATCTAAACAGAGTGTAAAAGATACAAAATATCACTACTGACCCAGTCTAACCAGTTCTATAGAGTAAAAAAAGCAACACGAACTAATGAGAGAACCCTGAGCTGTACTAGATAATCCAGAACTGAACTATATGGATTGAGCAATCACACAGTTAACTGTAGGTTCTGAACTTTTTAGAAAAAAAAAAAAAAAAAACAACTATATAATTAATGGAATTTTCTCTTCACAGTGCTTAAGCATTCTAAAAGGTGACACCTAATCTGGCACCTATTGAGAAATTATGACACAGTTGCTATAACTTTTAGATATTTTTAACTCGTGAAGAGATCAGAGTAAGGGAATATACCTTAACTCACTGCTACCACATAATGTTCCTTCAAATATCATCCTAGCTAGCTTCTGGATCCAACTACATCTAAGCAAAAGAAGGCACCAACAAATTATGGAGGCCTGATTTAACGACAGAATGTAACCCAAACACATTTGATCAAGCAGTGTGAGATGCCCTTGTACTCATTAAAGATTTGGAGAAGCTGGAGGAGAGCAGAGACAGCACCCAGTCTCCTCCACTGAGTGCTGGAGTCAAGTTCTAGAAAGGCTGCCCATGGAACCCTGAAGGAGGACCACAATACCCCCACGGGGAACCAGGCGTGCTCAATCAACCCCGGAACACACAGAAGAATCTTCAGTGAGAATCCCTCCATGTTTCATAATCTCAAATGTTAGGATTAGCTCTACGCCTGTTCTGTTTAAATAACCACAATTTTCAGTATGACATGGAAACATTTGAAGAGTTGACCACTCCACTTCTGGCTGATCTGAAGACAAGCAATGCCAAGAATCACTTCCCTTACACGTGTTCTGTTGCCACACTCACCCAAAACTTGATGAAGTTTCATTCATTTTCCCCCTATATGCCAACTTTATTCCAAGAAGGACTTTACGTGAGCATTTAAACCTCATTTAGTTTAAAACGTTTTTAGGAATACCCTCTTTGTCAGTGTGATAAAACTTGAGATTTGGTTGAATCAAGTTGAATTTATTTTAATCCAAGGGACAGTAGGTAAAAAGCATTAATTTGAGAGTTTAACGTTGAATGACAGAAATACCATGTAGAAGTTTTATTTTCTAAATATTCGCTTCAAAATGCATTTAAACTTTTAAATATTTCTCACTGACTAATTTTAATTTGGATAATTGCCTCAGGATGTGGGTGTTATTATTTAAGATTATAGCAAGTTCTTTAGCACATTTAAAATAAAAGCAAGAGATGATGCAGTCTGAATTTATCACAAAAATACACCCAATCACATTATTAAAAAAACTTTAGAAACAAAAAGGAGGAGCCACCATATTCTATCACTCTAAAATAAGCATTATTATTGGCTTAGTATGTTTCCAAATCACTTAATGCATTCTTTTAACTATTTGAAAGCATACTATATATACAAAATGTGAATCCTGGGGCACCTGGATGGCTCAGTAGGTTAAGCATCAGACTTCAGCTCGGGTCATGATCTCACAGTTAGTGAGTTCAAGCTCCCTGTCAGGCTCTGTGCTGACAGCTCAGAGCCTGGAGCCTGCTTCAGATTCTGTGCCTCCCTCGCTCTGCTCCTCCTCTGCTTGCTCATTCTCTCACGCTCTCTCTCTCTCTCTCTCTCCCTCCCTCTCCCTCTCTCTCTCTCTCTCTCTCTCTCTCTCTCTCGCTCATATGTGTGCACATGCATGCACTCTCTCTCAAAAATCAATAAATGTTAAAAAAAATCTTTAAAATGTGCATATTCTTAAGTTTATTTATCTTGAGAGATAGAGAAAGCAGGGGAGGGGCAGAGAGAGAGAGAAAGAGAATCCAAAGCTGGCTTTGTATCAGCAGCACGGAGCCCGACATGGGGCTCCAACTCACCAACTGTGAAATCATGATCTGAGCCGAAATCAAGAGTCAGATGCTTAACCAACTGAGCCACCCAGGAGCCCCTACAAAATGTGCATCTTACAAGTTATGTAGGAAGCTGCCAGTTTTATAACCATCATTCGAATATTTAAAGTATTCTAAAAAGTTAATAATAGTCATCTAAGTCATATAAAATAAACAGCAACACATAAAATTGAAGAAAGAAAATTCTAGCCCCTTGTGAGATGGTAGGAGAAAAAGGACCCACATGTTTTAAGATGTTTTACCCTACCTAATGAAGATCTGGATATTAACAAAAGGGTGAGTCTAAGTGGAGATAAGCTTTCTCCTGGTATTTGCAAGTATACTTTTTAAAACACTTTCTTCCCTTTTCCATTCCCGTCTCTTCTATATAATCTTGTGGAACTTTGGGAAAGTATCTTAAACCCCTACCACACTGCACTGTCAAGTGTGGACACCACTGTTTGTGGGCATGAAAACACTCTTACGTGCATCACAATAATAATGTGACTAGTATTCGTCTCAATCGTCACCTCTAAATGTCCTCTTTGAAAAGTTAGTAGCAGAAATCTAATCACCAACTAAGTTCCCTCACTGCCTCCAAACTGCTGGAAATGGTTAAACTGGATATTGGAAATTTATTTAATTTATAGGAATAAATATTAAACTTCCTCATTTGAGACAGAAAGTTCTAAGGACTTTTGTGGGGAAAATAATTGCTAATGCCTGGTAGGAATACTGTTACTCTTTCAGTCCACATAGTGAAGCTATGGGACGAGATGTTAAGTTTCATTTTTACTGACACAAATGAGAAATTATTTGATCCTTTTAAAAATGAATGGTTCTTAGGGATTCTGGGTGGCTTGGTCAGTTAAACGTCCGGCTCTTGACTTCAGCTCAGGTCATGCTCTCACAGTTCATGAGTTTGAGCCCCACATCAGGCTCTGCACTGACAGCACAGAGCCTGCTTGGAAGTCTCTCTTTTGCCCCCCACCCCCCCGCCCCTCTTCTGCTCAAGTGCTCTGTTTCTCTCTCTCTCAAAATAAATAAATAAACTTTAAAAAAAAATTTTTTTTAATGAATGGTTCTTCAAATCTCCAATGACCTCAATCACCAAAAACTTGCACAAGTATCACATAATTATGCTTTTGAAACCCCAGAAATCTAAATTCATGATTTCAAGTTTTGTCCTTATTTCCTTAATTTTGCACTTTGAAACCCATACCCTGTAGAAGGTTAGGATAACCCAAATGACAGTCAACTATTTTCTGTTCTGGTCAAAGCTCTGACCCATAATCATTGACTAAAAGACCAAATGACGGCATAACATTCAATGCCGGAGTAGCCCAAATGAACAAACAATACCCTCAATGGATATGAAAATATCTTTTCCAGAAGCATGGGCCTTATAAGGGAAATGGCAAGTGGTCTATTAGGAAATGGCAGAAGTCCTCTGACATTCTGAAAGGCATTGTAAATACCACTGCCACCTGAGAAGACTGACCAACAATTTATGAATGGCAATTGAAAGTAACTAGTCAGAGGCATCTCCTTACTTCTGGGGATTAGAAAGGAATGGAGAGGCCTGCCAGTGTATGACTAGGAACAGCATATGAGATCCACACGCTGATCCAATTAATGTGTCTATTTAAATAACATGCTCTAAAGATCCACTTAAAATTGATCCATTTCTGATGCTTACTGCTTATTTCAGATATTTTTAAAACTTAAAACTGAGTTTGATGACTATATTTCTTCTCCAATATGTGTGTACAGCTCTGTTTTTAGAAGGCAGAAAATGTCATGTGGATGACAAAGAAAAAGCAACTAGGATGCATCAGCAGTTGAGGTGGAGCAGACACCAAAAACTGGTACACAGCTGTAACGCCTTTACGAAGTTCTCTGAAACAATTAGCCTCAAAATTGTCAAGTAACTGAAAAACCTCTAGGTCTTTTATATCTTTTCTCAATCCTTGGGAGCCGTCACAAAAATCCCAGTAAATCTATTACGTACCTCAAGAATACAAGGTGAAACCCAGTCCATATGAATAGTACTAAACAAGTACATACTAACCCAAATATAATAGATAATAAGGACAAATTCCTCCCATATACTGGGGGACAGTGCCACAGACACAAAAGGACAAGATAATGATTCCAAAATGGCAGAATCTTAACAAAAGACAGGTGTTGTTCAGACAACCAGATGAAGTTATTTGCCTCAGTCAGAAAGTGAGTGGCCACACAGATGTGGCATGGAAACTGCTAAGAGTAGATGCACTTTACACCTGGTCTGAACAAGGTTTGGGAGCATGCTACATAAACGTAATGCCATTACTTAGCATTTTTGTGTCTCGTTAAAGATGAAAAGAATCCCTGAAGACCAAAAAGGCAAAGGAAATGTATGTCTTTTTTTTTTTTTTTTTTTTTGAGAGGGAGGGGAGGGGCAGAGAGAGAGGATCCGAAGCAGGCTCTGTGCTGAGAGCGGCAAGCCCAGTGTGGGGCTGGAACTCACAAACCACGAGATCATGACCCGAGCCGAAGTCAGAGGCTCAACCAACTGAGCCACCCAGGTGCCCCAGAAATGTATGTCTTAAAGCGGACAGAAGATAGACTTCATAGCCATAATCCAGTCAATTAGCAACAAAGTTGTGAAAAATGTCATCCCATAGCCAAAACACACAGCAAACAGGCACCTGACATACACTGACAAAGCACCAACAGGCCAGTCTCATCCCCGTGTCTGGAAAGACAGAAGTGGGCCATGTGGAAACATGGGAAATTATCTAGACACTAGCAAACCTCTGAATTCCTCTCTGCATAACATTCTCAGGAAAGGGGTTTTGAGCTATTTTATACAGAATCCCATCCAAGGAAGCACTTTGTGTCTCCCTGAAAGTACAGAACACATTGATGTAGTTACCTTTTATCTCCCACTTCATCACTCTGCTCCATTAACATGGAAGGATCTAGACGTTGGACATAAGATCACCCACCACCACCATGGCACCAGCTGCCAACCGTGGGCCAAACTCTAGGTCAGGCCCTTTACGTATGTACCTCTCATTTAACCTTCAAAGAGAAAATACAGGAATGACAGCCTAGCCAACAGATGATCAAAATGAGGCTGGAGCCCTCATTCCTGGCCCCAGAGACTCACAGCTACGACACTGTCATCGACTGACCCACAAGGCATCCCCAGCAGAGGCAGGAAGCAACTTCCCATGCCAGCCAGGTGTATGCTGGTGCAACTTTTCCGGAAAGCAAACTGGCAAAATATATAAACTGAGAGCCTTTAACATGTCCATGACTTCCCACCCAATAATTGTACACTTAAATATCCAAACTGTGGACCACATCTTAAGCACTGAGATCACTATGATATTTTTATATGGTAAAAAATATGGAAGCATATTTCCAATAGGCAAATAATTAAATATGTATATATCTGTAAAACAAAATACTATACAGTCTTTGAGTGTATTATGACAGTTTGTAAGGACATGGGAAAATGCACATATATCAAGTAAAATAAGTAGGAACAATTGTATATGAATCTTCACTTCCACTGTTTAAAAAAGTACCTGTGTTTATACAAACACAGACCAAAAAAAAAAAAAAAGAATGAAAATACTAACATTTTAGATTACTCTGGATGGTGACATTATGGGTGAGACTGTCTTCTATAAAATCATCAATGCATCCCAAACTTTCTATGTGTTCTACTATAAACGATTAATGCTTAACATTTTTCAAGAAAATGTTCATCAGGCTCACCCAAACCAGTGCCTCCTGTGCTCTGGGTGCTGACTCATGAACTACAGAGAGAGTTCATCTGCAGGAGCAGATTGTCTGAAACACTGTGCAGCTTTGGGTTGGGATAAAACTTGTCATATTCTTGGTTAATTATTGATGAATCGGAAATTGCCTCATTTCTTAAAGACTTATGTGCTTTCAAAGGCAACAGCAACACTCTGAAGCCTGTAATCTGATGTGAGCAAGCAGTTTCTAGACTGTAATAGGATTACTTGTGGTGTTCTCATTCAAAGGATAAAATCCAATAAAATAAATTGTAGAATGTATTTGTTTAAATGAAACACTTGCATATTGTCTTCCACTTCCTCCACCAGCACTAATTTACCAATCAGTCAGATCCCCAAGGAGGCTTGCAACAGTAATGATGCTGATGCATAAACAACTGGGAGGGAGCGGGGGAGGAAAATTATTTTGCTGGCAATAGCACAGAGAAGCCATGACAGATTAGCTGAAAGTGACAGAAAAAGGAAATGTAGAGCCTTTGCCCTCCCCCATAATAAGAGGGGGACAGGAGGGTAGGCAAGATCTTCATTGCCCTGATCTACCCCCTACCCCACTGGAGCACTCACTTCTCTCCTAGTCACTACTGCTGAAGAACCAGCATTCGTGCAATACAGTGGTTATAAGAGAAATGAGAGAAGATAAGAAAAAGGGGGAGAAAATTAGAAAATGAGAAAAGAAATGAGAAAAGAAAAGGGGGAGGGGGGAAATAAAGAGTATCCTCTTTAAAATGAACCAGGAAAATTCAAGTTACAGCTGAGTCAATACAAAAAAAAATTAAAAAATAAAAAAAGATGAAAAGTTTTTCCTAAATATTCCAGCAATGAAAACCAATATAAATAGATTTTTTTTAAAGATTTACTGACCCACATAAAAACTGACTGCATGTCTTTAATTCATGGATTTATATAAGAAAATAATTTATTATTTGAAAGACATCCTATGACTATAGAATAAACCCCAAGGCTTCTCCTGGACAACTCTGAAAAATTCCTTCCATCCCAGCCTCCCACATGCACTCACATGCATGGATGTGGTGTATGGATGCACACGGACACATACTCAGATGACCCACACATGGACACACACCACACGGAAACACACACACTTTGCTGATAATGTCAGAGCAACAGAAAACATAAAATAATCCCACTGGAAGAAACAAACACGAGGGAGAGACTAACTCTATTTTAAAGTGCTTCTTCCTCTATTCACTAGGGCAATATAAAATATAATTCTTTTCAGGGCGCCTGGGTGGCTCAGTGGGTTGAGCGTCTCACTCTTGATTTCAGCTCAGGTCAGATCTCACGGTTCATGAGACCCAGCCCCGCACTGGGCTCTGCGCTGACAGTGTGGGGCCTGCTTGGACATGGCCTTGTTATAATGTTCTATGCCACTCAGAGAGGCACAGAAGTCTGTACCTGTCACCACAGAGCAAGAGCTCTGCAAAAGGCCACCAGCCAGTTCAGACCACCTGAAGCTAAGTCTGGGCGGCCCTGACAGTCACAAGCAGAAGCAGCTGGCCTGAGTCTACATGACCCGAGCTGAGCATCCCTCAATGCTCACTGTGCCGCTGGCAACCGCCAAACCAAGGCTTGCAAAGCTGCCAGCCCACTGCCAGTGCAACACCCTGTCAGCAGTGACAGTGCCACAGCGGCCCTAGCCCTGCCCTCTGCAGGCAGCACATCAGCCTGGGCCGGCACTTCTCAGGAAGTTGTGGTCTAAGCCAATGCTGCACTCTTGATTTAAAGGCCAAGTTCTTCAAAAGAACTGCTTCCACCTGCTTGGGAGGAGACGAGAACGAGGGACCTGGTGAGGTGGGAAAGCGGGAGACAGGCCAGTGCCACTTCACACCACTCAGTGAGTCCCCAGGGCGCCTCCTCCGTGAAGGGCCTGGGAACTCAAAGATGCCATCCTTGGGCTGCATGTGGGCGTCCTCTTGTGCTTCCTGCTTTGACAGCTTCATGGGACTTCACCTGAACTCTCCAGACGCCTCCAGGATGGATGGGTCAGTCCCTGCAGAAGGTGCATTCGCCCCACACACTCTGCACGGATCTCTGCCTTTGCCTGACGCTAGGGGTGGAAAGATCCGTGACGACAGAACACAGTCCAAAGGGTCTTCCCAATTCTGAGACAAAAGGTGAGTAGTGACAACGTTGCAAATACCCAGTTCAGGCTGCCACTTCACTTTCCTCACTCAGCTCAAACACGTTTTCGTTAATACAGCTGCACCTGTTCTGCCATTATCTACGTTCCACAGATGCCACTGCTCGGAGTACAGCTAATGCAAAGAAACACACCTTAATATTCATTCAGACCTAACTATGAAAAATAAAAAAAAAAAAACTTTTGGCCCCACACAGCCAAAGGAGGATTTCTTAATCAACTACCGCATTAGTCATAGTTGCCCTGCAGTTGTCAAGGACCCAGTTTTTCCACAAAGGATAGATTTCACCCTCTTTTATCCACTTTATGGACAAGTCGTCCGCCACCTGGAACTTGCACATCCACCATAATCTTTATGGTGACATGTAAGCACAGTAAACCCACCATGTCAAGCCACAGTTGTCAGCAGCGTAAGGCAGAGAACACTATGGATTTTTCATTGGAGACAGGCAGCTAGAATGAGCACCACACTCAGAAGCATTTAAGAAATCCCTCCTGATGGTATCAGCTTACTTTCTCTTAAAAGTTCATCCACTTTTAATTATTTACAAGTAATAAAACATTTAATAACACAGTCAAAATTATTGGGGTAACATCCTTTCAAAAAGCATGTGTTAACGTAATGATTCCTTGTATCCCTTTTAATTTGATTTATCTAACTTTGAATCTCTCTGGACTGTGGGTGGGGAGTCAGGGAAGGCACCACTGGGCCATGCCTAGGGCCGTGGACCAGTGTGGCCCCAAGCAATGGTATGTGGTGCCTAGAGGGAAAGAAGCCCAGGGCCAGGCAGACAGCCCTGAATGCCACCTGCGGAGTGTGGGGGTACTGTAATGGGAAGCCTGCTAAGCATTGGGAAGCAGCAATGGGAAGCCTCCTAAGCATTCTGAGCAAAAGAGCATAGCTCTGGCAGCTGTGAAGAAAGAATGGAAGGACCAAGGTGAGACGGAAAACAAGGGGAGAGACTCCCAGGCCAGCGGACATGTACACAGTCAAAGGAATTGGGAAACTCTGCACAACTTTGGGGAAACAGAGGCGTCAGCTCCATCACTATGGGGCAGACCGAAGAGGGGTGCAGGGAGATAAAGGAGAAGCCAGGCTGGGGTCTGTTTTCAGGCTGACAAATTTGAATTTTACTTAGAAAGCCATGCAGAACCCATGGACTTCTCTGTACTAGAGAGTGCCGTGAGGTTTACCCTGGTGGAAATACATAGGGTAGGTCATTTCACATGGGGCAGATGTTCATGAACCAGGAGCTAGCCATAACAAATTCTGGCTGAAGTGCCTGATGCACACCGATTTTGTGTAAAGTGTCTCATTTTAAGCAAAACTGAATGAATGTAAACAATACCACATTTAGAGCATTACAATGGAGTTGCCTCTTACTCAGAGTTTAGGCTCTAAGTGGCAGGGATGGAACAAACTTGACATACAATTAAATTATCCTTAAAAACGCCATTTAATCACCCATAAGCACAAGGAGGTGCTCCCACGGCTGGTGTGGGGGCGGGGAAAGGGACAGATACCACAGGGTTTCACTAAGGGGGCAGCGCTGTAACTGCCTTCACCCTTTCCACTGTCTGTTTTTGCTGAGCGTGTAGGATTTGATCCATTAAAGGGAAACATGCCTGTGATGCAATACTCATAAGCTTTTACCAAAACAAATAAGCAAAACACATTAGAAAGATAACCAGCACTCCTTTAAACATGGCACTTCTGGGGTGCCTGAGTGGCCCAGTTAAGCATACAACTTCAGCTCAGGCCATGATCTCACAGTCATGGGTTCAAGCTCATGAGACAGCTCATGGGTTCGAGCCCCACATCGGTCTCTGTGCTGACAGCTCGTAGCCTGGAGCCTGCTTCAGATTCTGTGTCTCCCTCTCTGCCCCTCCCTGCTCGTGATCTCTCTCAAAAACAAATGTTAAGGGGCGCCTGGGTGGCGCAGTCGGTTAAGCGTCCGACTTCAGCCAGGTCACGATCTCGCGGTCCGTGAGTTCGAGCCCCGCGTCAGGCTCTGGGCTGATGGCTCAGAGCCTGGAGCCTGTTTCCGATTCTGTGTCTCCCTCTCTCTCTGCCCCTCCCCGTTCATGCTCTGTCTCTCTCTGTCCCAAAAATAAATAAACGTTGAAAAAAAAAAAATTTAAAAAAAAATGTTAAAAAAAAAATTAAACATGGCACTTGTCAAATGGTATATAATTTAAAATATTACTGACAGACAAAAGTCAATCTCCACCATTTTCCGGAATCATATCTAAGGAAGATAAATTCATAATCAAGTTCTAACCAGTACGTGGATTATTAGAAGAATTCCCTCTGAACACTACTCCCTAGCAGGCTGATGAAACTACTTCATTTCCTCATCTGTACATGAACTTGAGGGGTACTCTGGCTTATTTACCTCAGAGGACATTCCAATAAAGGAATCACAAGTGGCACAAACACTTTGAACTTCTTAGAGATGATGCCACATAAATGTAAGGTGTTATTACCATTATCTCTCTCTACTGTAGAGCCTGGGAAAGGTGTCAGATCTTTGAACTCATGAATGATGAACATAAACTACTTCTTAGGTTTGTCAGCTTCAAAAGTTCAGGATATACAGTTTACGACCAGCACCCAGGCCAAGAATAGGACAATTTTAAAACATAACACAAAACAATTTTTTAAAAAAACCTAAATGTTTACTGTTACATGCAACACACACACACACACACACACACACACACACACACGGACGCACGACATTCATACCGCAGAACAAAGATGGCCACAACCCACACTAAGAGCTGACCTCCTTGCATTAATAAGTGAAGTGGACATCCCCTCCCCTGGAATCCAGGCCACTTAATGACTGGTTTGGCATGCAGAAGAGAGGCGTTAATGATGCTGTGCTGGCTTCCAGGCCTAGCACTTAAGAGAATGGCAGTGTCCTCTTCCTCTTAGGACACTCTCCTTACGAGCTCTGAACCACAGCCTGAGAAGTCCAACTACCGCAAGACCTCCATGCTAGAGACACTATGTGCAGGTGCTCTTGTTGTTTTCTTTTTTTGTTTATTTATTTGAGAGACAGCAGGTGACTGTGAGTGGGGGAAGGGCAGAGAGAGAGAATCTCAACAAGGCTCCGCACTTACTGCCACTGCAGAGCCCAACACGAGGGTCAACCCCACAACCCGTGAGATCATGACCTGAGCAGAAATCAAGAGCTAGACAACCGACTGAGCCACCCAGACACCCTTGTTTTCTTCTTTTTTCTTTTTTCCATATACTGTTTAATAACACACCATGGAATATACATAGAGCAATGCTGGCTTCAATGAGTATTAAAGTGGCCTTTATATCAAAACAAGGGCTGAAGGGCATGGGAGGTAAGCTTGGGAAAGAGAGGCCTCATACTTTTTTAGACTGAGATAGAAAATTTGCCTACAGCAATTTACAAAACCAAAGGGCACACAAATCCCTCCCTCAGAGTAACAAACACTCAAACGCATACAATGTTCCTAGGAGCGTGTGCACAGTCTTCGGAGGGGTTGGGGGACCATCCATCATTATACCCTGCCTCTGCTGCTGTGCCCAGTCCCAGCTGAGCCCAGGCTTCCAGCCAACCCCACTGAGTACCACACCTGTGAATGAAGCCATCTAGGACCCTCTGGACCAAGTCATCTGCCAGCTGAATAGCCCCACGTAACCCCAAATGGAGAAGAATCACTCCACTGAGCCCCAATGAATCCAAATTTTTAACCCACAAAATCATGAGACATAATTTAATAGTTGTTGATTTATGCCATTAAGTTTTGGGTAGTTGGTTATGCAATAATACCTAAAAAGACATTAATTTTCAAAAAACATTTTTACTAATCGATTTACAGTTAGGTGCTATTTGATACTGCTAAATAACATAAAAAATTCTTACATGGGCATTGCTCTCAGGGCTACACAATTCAGTGCTAGGAAGTTCTTGTAGTATATATGAAGGCAATGTTTTAAATATTACAAAGAACTGCACTCTGCAACTCTGAAAGCACTTTTGAGGAAATTACTTCCTGTTGTAATCACTTCTCAGCAGTTATGCCACAAACGCTGTACGCACAGTGCTAGGTTCTCAGCTTACTAAATGCACAGCACCTCAGGGACACAGGGGAAGACCTGCAATGGCCTCCAGAGGGTGGCTATGTGAGCCCAACCTGACAGCTCAAGCAGTCCAAAGGATGGCTGGCAAGTTCTGCGTGAAGAATGACAGCTTGGGAGACATCACAATTCTGGACTTCAAATTATACTACAAAGCTGTAATGATCAAGACAGTATGGCACTGGCACAAAAACAGACACATAGATCAATGGAACAGAATAGAAAACCCAGAAATAAACCCACAGTTATATAGCCAACTAATCTTCAACAAAGCAGGAAAGAATATCTAATGGGAAAAAGGCAGTCACTTCAACAAATGGTGCTGGGAAAACTGGACAGCAACTTGCAAAAGAATGAAACTGGACCACTTTCTTACACCATACACAAAAATGAACTCACGATGGATTAAAGACCTAAATGTGACACCTGAAAGTTATGGTTGAATGAAATCCTAGAAGAGAACACAGGCAACAACTTCTCTGACATCAGCTGTAGCAACTTCTTTCTAGACATGGCTCCTGAGGCAAGGAAAACAAGCAAAAATAAACTGCTGGGACTACATCAAAATAAAAAGGTTCTGCACAGCGAAACAAACAACAAAATTCAAAGGCAACCTACAGAATGGGAGAATGACATATTTGCAAATGACATATCTGATAAAGGGTTAGTATCCAAAATATATAAAGAACTTACACAACTCAACATCCAAAAAACAAAGAATTCAATTAAAAATGGGAAGAAGGGATGAACAGACATTTCCCCAGAGGCATTCAGATGGCCAACAGACACCTGAAAAGATGCTCCACATCACTCATCATCAGGGAAATGCAAATTAGAACTACAATGAGCTATCACCTCATATCTGTCTGAATGGCAAAAATCAACAACACATGAAACAACAGGTATTGGCAAGGATGTGGAGAAATAGGAACCCTCTCACACTGTTGGTGGGAATGCAAACTGGTGCAGCCACTCGGGAAAACAAGACAGAGTTTCTTTAAAAAGTTAAAAACAGGGGCGCCTGGGTGGTGCAGTCGGTTAAGCGTCCGACTTCAGCCAGGTCACGATCTCACGGTCCGTGAGTTCGAGCCCCACGTCAGGCTCTGGGCTGATGGCTCAGAGCCTGGAGCCTGTTTCCGATTCTGTGTCTCCCTCTCTCTCTGCCCCTCCCCCATTCATGCTCTGTCTCTCTCTGTCCCAAAAATAAATAAACATTGAAAAAAAAATTAAAAAAAAAAAGTTAAAAACAGAAATACCTTATGATCCAGCGATCTCACTACTGGGTATTTATGCAAAGAATACAAGAACACTCATTCAAAGGAATACATGCACCCCTATGTTTACAGCAGCACTGTTTACAATAACCAGTATGGAAGCAGCCCAAGTGTTCATGGATTGATGAATGAATAAAGAAGATGTGGTCTATACATACCATGAAATATTATTCAACCATAAAAAAGAATGAAATCTTGCCATTTGCAACCATGTGGATGGAGCTAAAGAAGATAATGATAAGTGAAACAAGGCTGGTCAGAGAACGACAAATACCATAAAATTTTATTCATATGTGGAATTTAAAAGACAAAACAAACAAGCAAAGGGGAAAAAATAAGAGACAGAAAGACAAATCAAAAAACAGACTCTTAATTATAAAGAACAAATTGATGGTTACCAGAGAGGAGGGGGGTGGGGCAGGTGAGTGAAACAGATGATGCAGACTAAGGAGTGCACTTGTGATGAGCACCAGGTGATATATGGAAGTGTTGAATCACTATATTGTACATCTGAAACTAATATAACACTGTATGCCAAGTAAATGGAATTAAAATTAAAACTTAAAAAAGGCTTGGTCACCTGTTCACTTTTCCCTACTTCTAGTAATATGCAAAATGTATAAAAACATAGGATATAAGGAGCCATGTTGACAAAAAATAACAATGCCATGTTGAAGATAACAAAACTGATCCATGGGCAAGCAAAGCCTCTGACCCACATTCAAGATGATGAGGCCTCAGACCAGAAGCACATATTTGCCAGCATCAGCCAGGCCACCTTGGCATTCTGGTACGGGGGTAGGAATGGGTCAATGAAAATATTCCAAGAAGCAGAGTACAAAAGTGTGTAAAAGGAATCAACTACTGGCTTTGAAAGTGTGCCTATGGGCACTGTTTACTCTTTCTCATGGAAATGAGACATCCTAAAATGCAAGGACATCAGTTTGTCATAGTGCAGTAATTCACAGTACAGGCCTTGTGGTCAGAGGGGTCTGCCTAAGAAGGCCAAGCCATCATGCATCAGATGTGCAACCTTCTGCAACCTTCTTACCTCTTTAGCCTGAGTGTCGGCACCTATAAACTTGGGATTGCATCCATCCTCCCCCAAACCATTCTATTGGATTAACATATACACACACAAAGCACTGAGCTTAGCATTTAGGGCCTGATACACAAAATGCCCCATAAGTGCTAACCATTACTGTTGACAATAATGGTATTACTACCACTATTTCCTGATACCACTTGTTTCCTGATTTCCTCCTACCCCTCTGAAACTCCTCAATGAATTGGGGCTGAGAAAACACGATGGGTATCACAGTTAAAGGTATTTTCTCATCAACTCCCCAACAAGATAGGCAGGTAAATAGTGCCTCCAATACAGCATGTCTTGTGCAAGAGCTTTCGATCATCAGTGCTGACCTAAAAAGCTTAATAGCATCAAAAGCAAAGACTAAGCTCAAAATACCACTCCCCTGCATCTAGAAAGCAGGGTAGTAAAAGCAGCCCAGGATGCAAAGCTCTTCTGCCTCAACCTAAAGGTCTGAAGTACACCGTCCACCTACCAACACAGACTAAGAGCTAGCTCAAACTTCCCAAGATAGTAAGTCAAATGTTCTTACAAAAGAAAAAAAAAAAAAAGAAAGAAAGATAAATACGTGAGATGAGGGAAGCACTAACTCAATGTATTAAGTCAATGGAAGCTCTTCACGGTGTATATTAAATCATTACATGGTACACTTTAAATGTAATTACATTTTTTGTCAATTATACCTCAGTAAAGCTGGAAGAAAAAAAAATACTCCAGAGTGAGTTTCTCTACAGTTTTGTTATAAAACAGGAAAGTTATTCTGGAAAGTTTTTGAAAGCATTATTCATCACTTTCACTAGCAAAGCACAGAAACAAAGGAAATTGTGAAGGGAAGAGAGATGTATAAATTGCAATTTCCGGTGCTGCTACATCTCTTTTTTGTCCTGCATGAAACAAAAACTCAGAATTTCAAGGGCCCTCATGTGAAACAATGTTTATAAACAAATACTGGAAGGGATCAAAGCCAAAATATGAACGTTGCACAATGAGATAAAGTTTTATTATTTTAATCACTACCTAGCAACTTCCCTAAACACATATGGAGAGACGGAGGAAGCATTATTTTAATAAGATGTTTAAGGTCCTCAAACAGAGAAAAATAACTTTCAATATTGTGATGGGGAAAACAGAAATGAGAGGAGGTGGTCCTCTTGAATACAAAGAGCATTGTTGGTAACCTGGCAAGTCTGACACAATAATACTGCCATGCCCACAACCTGAGCAAGTCTTCAAGGCACCACTCCCTATTTAGTATGATAAATAGGTCAGCTCTTGGGTGAAGTCTTCAGGTGATTGGACTGGGTGCCTTTAGATGAACTAAAGCATTAAAAGTTGCATCAATCTGTCAATCCTTATAACTACCTACCTAAGCAGAAGACATTCTGTGTTCATTTATTGCTGATCTAGTTCCTTAAAATCACCTTCTTAAGATCCAGAGAAGAGTAAAGAAGTAGTAATGGGTGCATGAATTACAGAGAACTGTGTACTAAAGGATTAGAGAGGTCACAAAAAAGTCTACTTTACCACTTTATTTTATAACTCAGATCATCTCTTTGAGCTCCAAGGTATTGTCAGATCTACTGCTAGTTAATAAATGCTAGAGTTCTTCAAAACGTGTCTGCATTTATAAGTATAAATATTACTTATAGTTTTATTCTTTCCAGGGTTCAAAAGATATTTTTAAATGGAAAATGTATAACCAATGTCTTTTAAAAATGAGCACAAATTTTACATAATTTCCTTGGATTCAGCAGTATGGCAGCCACAATTTGAGAAAGTAACAAGGTCTAATAGTAAAAATGAGAAAGTAAAAAGCCAACCAGGCTAAGAAAGTTGGACAAACACATTTCTCCTTGATCTGTAAGAGAATCAGCTTTAACACTAGATGATCAGAACATTTGTTTTTCTCGATTTCCAACTGATTCACTAATAGATACTAATACTGGAATTGCTATCGTACTTTTACAAGAAAAAAAGTGGCCCTTTAACAAATTATCCTGGAAAATGACACCTGGCACCACAAATCAAATAAAAATCAATCACTTTGTGAATCAGCCATTATAATTGTGCCTAGTCTATGTTTAAAACCTGAAGAAAAAGAATAAGATCTAATATTGGCTAAGAGTCTGTTACATGAGAAGTAGTATTTACATTAAGTCACTTAATGTTCATTACTGCCACCAAAAGATAGCATTCCCAAACTACAGATGGGAAAACTGAGGCTCACAGACCTTGTGGGACTTGCCAAAGTTCAAAACTACTGGAAGCCAAAACCGAAAACTGGAAAAGCTATTCCACAATGGACATCTTGGAAAAATCTAAATCAGTGTCACTGGGATTTCATTTCTTAAATCGCAGAAGAATGTTTCCATGATTTTTTAGGGAGAACAGTTTCACCACAAATTCAAGTTCCCACATTCAGCGCGGTTCTAATGAGGATGGGAAGAAACAATTTAGAAGAGCTGATTCAAGTGAGCCTTAATCACTGGCAACCATTCCCAGCAAAAATGAAAGAACAGTTCAGCTAATACCTACTCCATTTTACCCCTACAAGGTTTTTGGTTTTTGGTTTTTTTTGTGTTTTTTTTTTTTACATTCTCTCCTTGAACCCTAACAACCTCATGAAGTAGGTGGCACTAGAAGCCAAAGATCCTGAGCTCACACAGGTTACCCTTCTTACTCTTAGATACACAAATGATGTACTTGCTCTTCTGAATCCTGGTCCAGAATGTGTCACTCTCATGTGCCTGCCTCCTAGGACAAAAAGAAACATCCATAACCAAACTTTCTACCTTCGGTCAATTGCGTTTTTATAAACATTTGTGTTTTAAAAAGATAAAATTGACCGCATCACAGAAAGTTCGGGGTTTTATTAGCTCTCCAAGTTTCCTTGAAAAAAATACATTCCTGAGAGTAGGTGCCTTCAAAATTTTAAATATACTCATTTCATGGTTCTCACTTACAAATGCTGAAATACCACCATCTGCCAGATGTAGTTGTTTAAACAGCTATCAATCCCAGAGATGCACTTTCACTAATAGATCCTCTTGATTTGTCTGAAAGGTTTTTTCCAGATCTCTAACAAAGCAGTAAAAGTACCAAATCCTGCATTCAACTTTAATGGATTCAGTGATTAGTCATATCCTGTGTGGTGGTACATCAGGAACCAATATCCTGTACATTTTACCTCCCTCTTCTGCAGGTGCTACTGGCTGTAATAAGAGAAATTTCAGTTAGAGTATAACCCTGCTGGGCAGAAACCCAGCTAACTATTATTCACATATGACTTTGCACACTAGGTTTCAGAATTATAAATTATGCATCTTAAATGCCTTTGTGATAGAAGAAAGTTTGTTCCCTGAAAAATAGTTTATTTTTTAATTCTAGATGTAATGTTCAACTTAGAAAATTAGAACACAGGCATAAAAAAATTTTCAAATATTTTCTTAAAAGAAACAGAAAAAACCCAGTCTCTTGTCAACCACTTACACAAAAATGGCATCATTTTCATCTTTTTAATCTGTTAATACAACATATTTTCAGTATTTAGTAATTTTAGGTTTTTGAGATATGCAGCAAATTATTTTCTGAAGTGTCAGAGAAGGAAACACTGATTTTATTGTAGGATATCTTAAACAGGCCTTTTCAAAAATATAAACCCTATAGTATAGATTAGTTTTCTAATCTAAAGGGATGTGACACAAATAACAAGAAAAACCATACACCAGAAAAAAAATAAATAAATCTGAGTTCCAAAATATTAAGTCATACAGAATCTGAATTTTGAAAAACATCAAAAGTGGGAAAAATAATATTGACCTGGCTGTCATGTCTAAAACCACTTACATTTATATTGCCATAAAAATAACTTCATGAACACAAACATGTATGCATATGAATACACATATCCTACATTTAGTATTAGGTAATATTATATAGTTATACTTCGCAAAAGGAATAGTGTTATTAAGTCACTTCTGAGCATGTAACTTATCCTAAAAGACACTTATCTTGAGATGGTAAGGAATTCTGAAGGACACTCCAGGCAAAATATATCGTAACTTCCAACAGCATGTGTTTGACCTAGAGTCAAGCCCCATTGTTTCAAAGTTACAGAAGCAAAGTATTTTCACAGAAAGGGTGGGTGGAGTAAGAGATTCTGCACCCTGTCTGCTCCTCTGAAGAGCCACTGCACATCACTCATATCCCACAGTTCCACGAGCACCGTATCGAACAATACAGACTCGATACGACGGTCTCTAGCTCAGGGGACTGGCAGCGGGAGCCCAGCCAGAATATCTCAATACGGGAAGATGAAGACGGGAAAACAGAGCCTCACAAAGCTTGTGAGATTCGCCAAAGCTCAAAATGTCTGAGCACCAAAACCAAAAACTGGTAAGGCTTTTCACTATGGACACCTTTGGAACCTCATGAGCAGCCTTCACTCAACAAAGGCAGCTGGTGAGCTAGGCAGGAAGGAATCTCTGGCTGAGGGAGAACAGGTGAACAGTCAGGGGCCCCTTTAAGGAGGGAGAGAGGGTAACAGAAAGAGCCCAGGGGACCTGGAGGCTCAGCAGTCAAGAACTTACCAGACAGCAACAGGACAGAGTGGGCAGGCCCAAGAACACAGGCCTCACACACCATAAGGGAAACTCCTCAAAATAGACAGTGTTCACTTGAGGTTTCTGAGCACCTCCGACACAGAAATCCATGTTTTACAAGGACTCACAGAACTATAAAACACCTAAAAACTGAGCTGTGTTCATAGTGACTTATGTAGTCTATATTTTAACATCTTTACTGAGATGGAATCACAAACCATAAAATTCACCCATTTAAACTGTACAACTTAAAGGTTTTTAGTATATTCACAGAATCATATGATCATCACCAGTATCTAAATTTAGAATCTTCATTACCCCCAAAACAGACCCATTAGCAGTCACTCTCCATTACCCCCAACCCCCAGCCCTAGACAACCACTACTCCACTGTCTCTACATATAGCCGTGCCTACCCGGGTCATTTTGTATATACAGAATCATACAACATGTGGGCTCTTGTGACCGGCTTCCTTTCACACAGCATAACGTTTTCAAGGTTCATCCATGTTGCAGCATGTGTCAGTATTTCATTCTTTTTTATGGGTGAATAATATTCTAATGTATAGATAAACCGTATTTTGTCCAGTTGATGGACACTGGGATTATTTCCGTTTGGCGGCTATTATGAATAATGCAATGAACACTCACATACATGACTTTTGTGTGGACATGTGATTTTATTTCTACCGCACACATATTTTATAGTCTAGTTTTAAGAGAAAAAATTAAATAATTGACATTTCAAGTCATTTGGCTATGGAGCTTCAAACTTTGTTTCTAAGCTCCAATATCAGTTGACAGAGGAGAAAATAATAAGCAATAGTAATATTTAATGGCATAAATCACCTAAAGATGGCAAGCCAGACATAAGACACAGAGCTATGAAAAAAAAAAGTGATTTATACATACTTCTTCCAAACAAAATTTTAAATGACTAGAAGACAAATATATATATACACATATATATGTACATATATACCAGCTTTATAGTATGTTCACAGAACTCTGCATTTCTTTTCATAAAGCTTTTTCCATTTTCCATGTAAAACAGAAAGACACCAAAAACAGGTAAAATCATATAAATTTACTGATTCCCCTACCTCTACTGCCACTGACCTTGGTCCAAGCTAGGAGTGTTGTATGAGTGGCCAAGTAGGAGGAAAGCACAGTGTGCAGACCTAACCAACCATTTTACCATGAGGAAAAGAACTGTGGAAATCACCTACCTGGACCAGTTTTACACATTTCTTCCCATCTTTGAAAAAATACAGAGGTCTCCAAACACCTCCTGGGTAATCAACATCACTAAGCTGCATCCAACTCTACAGGGAGGTAAAAACCTCCCAGGGCAAATGGAGGACCCGCCTACAGGTTAGTGGTACAAGTGAGACTTGAAATATAACCTCTGTGACCAACGCATCCGGGTTCACCATGAGCCAAGAAGCACTTCACATCAGCCAGACTCTCTCTGTGAATCTCAGATCCTAAGCATTTCTATTTACTGCTGGCACCTACCCAAGGATCCAACTGACAGAATTAGAGGCGCCAGACCCAACATAGGTATGTTTCAGGGCCAGATTCCCACACTGCTCTGGCCACCTGCCTTGAACCAGGCCCAACGCAAACCCTATGACTATCCCTCTGCTTGATCTGAAAACAGACTGGCCTCCTTCAAAAGAGCTGACACAAAAGAATAACTTCCAGGTACTCCAAATCACACTAAATCTTAGCTTCAATTATAATGTTTGTACCAATATGCCAAACACACCAAACCCTAGAGTGCTGGTCATAGTCTTCCAAGAAAAAGTATATTTTTTTGTGTAAGAATGTGTGATGTGTTTATTCTCCACTTTTTATTTACTCCAACTTTAAGATTACTATGCAGAAGATGTTGCTTATTCAAGTAAGACTGAGGCAAGGCCACAGCCCCCAAGCATTCCACCCGGGGTTGGGGGGGAGGGGGCGGCAGAGCTCAGTTCTGTTCCATAGATAAGCACACTAAGTAGAAGTATGAGGTGGAGAACCTCAAACAGCTTGGGAGGCAGGGCCAGCCTCCCAAAGATGGGTCATCTGAGCTGAAGCTCAATAAATGAACAGACGCGGAGGGAGCAAGCATCCCAGACAGAAGAAACAGAAAACACCAGAGCAAAGGCAGGAAAGTGCAAGCAAGCCCAAATGGGTGGAGTATGGGATGGGGAAGTCTGGTGAGGGAGAGTCTGGAGGCAGGAGTCCTGAAAGGGGCAGGCTGGAGGCAGGAGGGGTCCCGCAAGGGACAGGCTGTGCTGAGGTGGCAGGACCTGGCCTCTAGGGAAAGCAGGTGCAGAGGCCCTTACACAGAAGAGTAAAATGAGATTTGCATTTTAGAAAGATCAGCCTTTCAGATACACTGCATTTCTTTTTCACCTTTGAGAAGGTAGAAAATTTTAATAAAACAGTAACATTTACTTCATTTCACTATGTTTATGCTTGCTTCTATTGTCATTCACACTCTGCAACAATATAACTGTTTTCCTAAAAGTTTCAATAAGCTTGTAAATGTGTCAACAGTTATATATGTATTTGCAGGAAAATCTCACAGCAACTGTTAAGATTTTTCATCAAAACCATGAGTTGTATGGTTTCAGTAGTCAACAGTTCCCCGCCCCACCCCTGCCAAATAGAGAAGAGCACATTTTCAAAAGTGTCTGTAAACTCATGTTTGTTTTTTTAATAACAAAATGATTCTAATTACTAGGTTTCCCTGCCTCAGTGACAGAAGCAGTGGCCCCAAAGGCCAGAGGCCACAGAATAAAGCCAATCACACACACACACACACACACACACACACACACACACACACACACACACACTGCTCTTCTGACTGCAGTACTGTTTAGGCAAATATTAACACTTTTACCTAATCTTTAATTGAATTACCACTGCCTTCTTAAGAGGCAAAAAACCAAACAGGAATAATAGGATACTTGGGAAAGCTTCCCAGGAAGTAAAGCTGGTGAGTGAAACAGTAGTGATTCAGATCCAGCCCTGAAGAGTTTCATATTCATCATCTGTCCAGCACTCACATCAACGCTGCAAGGGAGTAGCCCACTTTAGTCATGAGCAAAATAAAGTTCTGTAGGGTTCATTTGCTCAAGGTTAAATGGTAATAAAAAATAGTCATAACAATAATAAATAAACCTATGTCTCTAAACCCAAACCAAAGCTCCTACCACCCCCAAGAGAGGAGGACTATGGGGGAAGCAGTGAGTTAAGGGGTTCCTGCAATTCCCCTCCCTCACTTTACCCTTCTTCCTCTGTTACTCAGCACTCAGCTAGCAGCATTTAGACTGAAGGCAGATCCCATCCAAAGAGCTATTCCAGACATCCTCCCAGAGGACCACTAGTCCCTATTACTACCCTGCCCAAATAACCTAGTCCTTCCTGTACCATCAAACTGGGTAACATCCCACTGGTCAAGCCCTGGCATTCAGAGTTTTCCTCCTGATCCTGACCCACCATCTTGCATGAATGCTCCACAGGAGCCAAACTAGCCCTGAAAGCCTGAATCACCTGGGATCACAGTTTCCCTTCATACCATCCCCTCCTTTCCACCTCTCAGAAACCCAGCAGATGCTCTCCAGATTCTCATGCCTGGACCCCACGGCAGACCTTGAGAACCAAAACATCTTAGCCAGGCAGGTGCTTTTTGAGATTACTCTAGTACCCAACTAGGAAGCACTTGCCCTACAGTAAGGCTAGCTGTCCCACTCACTAAGCCCAATACCAACCCTAGTGACCAAATGGGACCCCCCCCAACCCAATGCCATAATAACCACTCATGTCTCTAAAATCTGGAATCAATTACTGTCTCTAACACCCTGTTGTTAATTAATGCTACCACCTACTATTATTGTTTTATGTACCCATCTTGTCTCCTAGGTTATGTTCTTCTTGAGTGCAAGGATTTTGTCTTATAGTTCTCCATAGAACATAACATTTTGTACACAGCAGCCCTTCAAATACTAACATTTTTTTTAATTTTTTTAATGTTTATTTATATTTGAGAGAGAGAGGAAGAGACAGAGCATGAGCAGGGGAGGGGCAGAGAGAGAGGGAGACACAGAATCTGAAGCAGGCTCCAGGCTCTGAGCTGTCAGCACAGAGCCCGACAGGGGGCTTGAACTCACAAACCATGAGATCATTACCTGAGCTGAAGTCGGATGCTTAACCGCCACCCAGGTGCCCCTAAAATACTAACATTTTTTAAGCAAGCATGAAGACTTTCTCCTAACCAGATTTAGGATGTACAGCAGGAAAAATGGGAAGCCTCGGGGCCAACCTTGATTCACTCAAAATTAAGGAGTGGCCAGCAAAGAAAACTCCAGAAACCAAGGGCACCACACTAACAAGTCACTGCAGTTGGTGCTCTGTAACCTGTGTCCATCAGGATTCAGGGATGAGTCAGGCTGCAGGCACGAGAAGAACGAACAGACACATACACAGCAGCCAGTCCTCCGATTCCAAGCACTCAAGAAGAGTGCCTGCAAGAGAATTCTCAGTGTCTAGCAGAACACCCTCCTTAGATAGGGTCAGGATGAGGATGGGAAGACGGAGATGGAAAAGCCAAAGCATCTTCACTCGTCAGCGATCATAAGCAGAAAAACATTTTTTCACTAGAGGAAAAAAAATGCTATGACTAAGTGTAAGCCTTCAAATATCTGCTTATTGAGGACATTTCTGGTATTAAGTCACACCACTCCACTGCCCAGAAAAATTGATTTGTTTAACCTGAAAACAGCTCAAATATAATGCCAAATATAATAGCCCCACCACACTACAAAACGCTTATAGCAGAGAAAGCTTGGGTGACTTGGGACCTTTATTCTCCCTTTTCCATTCTTTGGCGGGGGGGGGGGGGGGGGGGCAGACTTAGTTGATTTTTATTCAAAGCCACAGGATCTTTCCACATTTTCCCCACCAGACAGGGGTCTGTCATGCCACATGTCACCTAGCAACTCAAAACACCTCTCCACAACTACCCAGCTACCCAATTCTTCATACAAAATTTATCTTATCCTATTAAACAATAAGGGATAAAGAAGAGATAAGAGGATAAAATTTACAGCAAGTCTTAATATGTTTGCTTCATAATCACCTTAAATAAAATGGGAGAAATGAGAAGAAAGACTGAAGTTTAATCTTAACCATTACCTAGCAATTTCAGAAGAAAAAACACAAATGAACCTAGAAGACACTCAGACTCTTGGAACATCTGAGAGTCAACAGTCTTGTGACTCAATGATGAAACTTTGTGTACTACAAAGCCCATCTTAAAATTCACCCACTGAACTGTGGATTGCACTGAAAGAGACTTTAAATAATTTTAGAATGCCCTGACTCATCTCTGACTCCTCCCTCTCATTCATATCCAACTCCAATGCTACCACCACCCTCTGAGAATCATCCTCCCTTCCTTCTCCACCTGGTGATCTCACACTTACCCTCTAAAAACTTAGCTCACATGTCCCTTCTCTTAAGGATGCCTTCCCAGACTCTCATAAGGGAACTGCATTCCCTTTTCCATGGTCCCAGGTCACTATGGAACAACTACCACTAATATTTAAAAACACTAGTCCAAATATATTACCAAGGCTCCTCAGTTACATCTACCCAACATCCCAGATGCTCCTCTCCTCACCGCCCAATCATGTGCCCAGACACACCACTGGTCTCCTTCACTGGAAGGACCATGGAGCCTCTTGTCCTAGACTCTCACATTCCAATTTCCACAAAGCAGCCAATGGGCCCCCTACATGTCCAGCACCCAGAACAATACCTTGGACACAGTAAATGTTTAAGAATTTCTGTGGGAAGGAATGAATGATTCAATCAACCAAATAACTACATTTGTATCTCCCAAACAGCCTTTTTTAACCAAAGTCCATTGTGCGCATAACGAAACAGAACTCATTTTAAGCATGTAAAACAAGTAAAATGAAAGGAAACGTCCCTCACCTCTCCCTATTCAGTAACTCAGGCACACCACAGATTATGTATTATTGTATTTCTCTTTCCGTTCACAACTTATTTTGGTTTCCGAAGTACATATACAATCTGTTTACTGATTTAGAACATTTATATCATAAACTGCCATTCATAAACAGTCTTTTTAAATGCTAAATGTAGATGTGGAGAGCATGTTTCTTTCCCCTTGTCAGCAATGTAAGATAAACGGATGCCAATTTCCACTAATTTTATTTGATTTTCAATAACAGTTCAACCAAGTGTAAGGAACGTTTTAGAGCAGTTAAATAAAGTCAACACCTTCCACCATTGTGTCAGGTTCCTAAATGGCCCCAAGATTATCTTGAAAAGGCCAAATTCATGCTATTCTTTCCAATATATACTAAAAATCAAACAATAGCGTAAAAAAAGTTTTCTCCCCTTAAGTTCAGAGAGAACCGAAGGATGCTGCCCCCAGCACCCTGTATACACCCAGAATGGCAAAGCCACCGTGTACTGCCTCAACGCCCACAGAAGCTAGGGCTACTCCACTACCGGGAACAAATGAGAAAATGCTTAAGTGACCTTGCTGTCTCCACAAAACGTTACTCTACAGCAAAGGAGATATCCTCAGGTGCTTGACAGAAACTTCGGAGGTGTAGGCTGTTGTCAAACACAGACAGCCGATAAAACAATTTAACAAAATGCCTTTTCACTTCTGACACATTGTAGAGGAACGCAGTTGAGTGGAGACAATGTTATCACTCCACGAAGAAAAAGGGAAATCTACTCCACTCCTAAATCAGACCCTGGCTCCGCAGCCCCGGCACCATATGGAACTAGTTCCAGATACGTAAACGCTGAAGTCCTCGCAGGAAAACTTTTAATGCAGTGACTGACTGCAGGGTTGTGCGTTTTCAAGGAGCGCTGCACGCCAGCCTCTCCTGCACCGGGATTCCGTGCCCCGCTAACGTCCGCGAGCCGGCGGAAGCGGGGGTACCCCTGGGGGCAGCCTTCCCGACCGCGAGCCGGCGACTGTCCCCCAGCAGCCGGCCGTGCCCGCGGGCGGCTCCGAGGACAGGGCTGGCGCTCCGGCTCGCTCCCCCGCCCGGGCGAAGGGAGAGTTGGAGCACAAATGCGGCCGCTCTCCGCCGTGTGTGGAATATTTAAACTCTGCTCCAACCTAAAAAGTTCCCTTTCCCCAGCCTCCGCCGCGGGGCCTGGGAGCGGGGAGAGGCCTGAGGCTGGATTTCAACCGCCCGCAGCCGCGGCCGGGAGAGAGGCGTCCGGCCAGGCTTCGCCCGCGCCCCCCGGAGGGCTGGGCTCAGGCTCCGCTCCCAGGGCAGGCTCCGGAGGGGAGCCGGTGGCCGGAGCCCCGAGGGAGAGGAGGGAGGCGCTCGGCCCGGGAGGGGCCGTGGGGTCCGGCGCGCTCACCCGGGGCTGCGCCCGCCCCGCCGGCCCGGCCCGCGCCCACAACTTTGCCGCCCGCGGCCCCGGGGCGGGGGGCGCCCGCGAGGCCGGGCCCGGCCCGGCCGCCGCACTTTCCCTTTCCCCGCCTCCCATCCGTCTCCCTCCTCCCCTTTCCAGGAAGCGCCATATTGATCCCGGCGCCTTCCCCCTCCTCCTCTTCCTCCTCCCTCTCCTCCTCCCTCCCCCTTTCTCCCGCCCCCACCCCCCGCGCCCCTCGCGCCCCCAGCCCCTCACCTTGGCGATGGCCTTCCGGTAGCGGGTCACCGCTTGCTGGATGAGGCTGAAAACTTTCATGTGGCCGTCGCCGCACGGCACGACCACCCGGGTCCTCCCGAAGCACACGGTCACTTTCATGCCGCCGCCGCCGCCGTCGCGGGCCGGCCCGCGCCCCTCGCTGACCGCGGCCGGAGCGGCCCCGGGCCGGGGCGGCTGGACGCTGGGCGCGGCGGGGCCGCTGCACGGGCGCGCGGGAGGCTAGGGGCGCGGGCAAGCGGCGGCGCCGGGGGGCCGCTCGGCTCGCATGCCCGGCCCGGCCGCCCTCGCCTGGCCCGGGGCTCGCCTCACCTCTCCCCGCTGCAGCGCCCGCAGCCTCCGGCCACCTGTTCGGCGTCTCGGCGCGCTCGGCGGCGGCAGCCCGGGGCTGTGTGGCGCTCGCGCTCACTCGGGGCCGCTGGGGGAGGGGACGGCGGCGAGGGGAGGGGAGGAGGAGGAGCAGGGCCGGGCACACAACACCGCGCACATGCGGCAGGGGGAGGCGCGGCCCGGTCCCCGCGCGGGGCGGAGCGCACGGCCGCAGCCCCACGCCCCCGCCGCCTCCGTCCTCGGGGCGCGGGCGGCCGCGGGACCCCGACCGCACTGCCCGCCCCTGCAGGCGGCCCTGCGCCTGGTCCGGCCCTGTCCCCGCGCCGCCGCGGAGGTGGGAGCCCGGAGCGCCCCTCCCCCCGCCCAGCCGACCCCCCGCGCCTGGGCACGACGTCCCCCACCCGCGCCCCTCAAGCGCCCCAGCGCGCTGCGGGGCTGCGCTCGCCTCGCTGAGCCCCTCCTCGAGGGCGCCCGCTCCACACCGCCCCCCCCGCCCGAGGTCTCTCCGGAACCCACCCCCTTTCTTTGTCACTTTTAATCCCCTTCCTCCGGCTAAGGGATTCAGGAGAAATCGTTTCTAGAGAAAACACTTTACTCTTGGCGCCGCGGACTCAACGCGCGGAGACGCTTAGGGAGGGGCCGTCCCCACGTTCCCCCAGGAGGACAGGGACCGGGCTGGGCCGGGGTGTTCCAGCCCAGGTTTCTCCTCCCGCGGGGGCCCTCGCGCGCGGACGTACCCCTCCGGCCCGCAGCTTGGCAGGGTTTATGCACTGGCTCGCTTGTTCGGCTTCAAGGCCGGGCGGAAGTTGTTATGCGTTAAAAACAAAAATTAATCGGCTGCTCTGGGGAGAGGTTGGTGAGGCTTTGACTCGACCCAGCCTTTCTTCGGAGGCCACACTATTTACCTTGAAGTTTCCGGTGACCCCGTGATGACCCACCCGCTTCAACACGTAGACCTTAAACATCCGCAATTCAGATAATTTTATTTCTTAAAATTCTGCAACATACGCAATCCTAACGCAGATTCGTGAACAATAAATATATTCCGAATGCCTTGGGGCAAAGCTGTGGAAGGGGATCCCCACGATGCGCCGGTGCTTAAAGCGGGAGCTTAAATCCCAGGAAAAGAAAGCGACTCCGTAATGAGTTACATGCATGCGGGACGTGAGACATTTTAAAACAAAGTAGACCGAGTCAATAAAAGTCATTGGCGCTTGTCTCTGTCTTAGTTATGAGCTATGATTCCTTAACAACTATGTGTCCTTGTGTTTAAAGAATGGCAAATGTCAGCAAAGAGTCGTTGTTTGCCCATCTTTCCCAAACCATACTAACTTCATTTTTGCCCGTTGTACCTAGCATATGTGAAAGCAATTAACAGCTCCCTTGAACTCGAGTAGAACTTCCTGCATTTGGATCAGAAAGAGCAGGTGATCGTCCATCCCTCCCATTTCATCTCCAATTTTAAAATAAGGAAACAAAGAAATCATCTACTTTCCAGAATCCCAGCAGCTTCCACTGCTCCACACTGCCCCAAGTATAGTTTGTCATAAAAAAACATTGTACATCCACTCATCTACAGCCCTTGACCAACATATCCAATCATCAGTCCTAGCAAACCAGTGCAATAAGTAGGCACTGTGTGTCATCATCACCGTCTTGCAGCAGGATATTGACTGAGTGTTGAAGTTGCTCGCCCAAGGCCACAGAGAAATCTTGAGGCCGGCCCAGAAATAGAGTCCAGGTTTCCTTATACACATTCATGGGAAAGGGTCATTATACTATCTGGCTGCAACGTTCCATATTTCTACCCACTAATTAAGTTTGTGATGGTTTGTGACTATCATAACATCTCATGCAGAGGTGTTCTTGCTTCTTGTACTAATAGTTGGATCCACAACAATTACCCATAATTGTAGATGTTGTTTCTGTTTTAATGCATTGGGGAGGGAGGGATATATTAGTTTAGGGGGGGGGAGGGCTTCCTCAAAATAATTCTGATTGCAAAATAAGTTGAAGAATAGCTAGAGCACATCAGACACAAGTCTCTAGATTCAAATCCTGACTCCACCATTTACTAGTGCCTTAGACTTGGCACTCAATCTCTCTCTAGCCTCAGTTTTATCAGCTGAAAAGTGGGTTGGTGACCTCCATCTGATCAATTATAAGGATTAAATAAAATAAAGCATTGACACTTAGTACATGCTACCACATGAGAATGTGTAGTATAGTCCAGTTGCTGTAACATAGGTGAAAAGTAACAAAGTCAGGACAGGATAGCAAATGATGATATTGGGGAAAGGAAGAACAGGGGCAGAAGAAACCCAGGACTCAGAGAAATTACTGGACTGCTCATAGAGCAGCTCAGTGATTGGACCAGGGCTCCTGACTCCCAGGCCTACAGGTTCATTTTAATTGGATTCCACGTGCAGTTAGAGAAGATCTTCCGTGTGGAAAGTACTGGCTAAGTATTACAGAATTATAAAAGTGAGTAAGAAAAAGATAATATAGAGGTTAAGATAAGACAGCTATTGCAAGAACTGTAATTGAAGATGTTAAACACTATGTGCCAACAAAGTGTTAATGGTAGTCCTGGGATGGGAGGTCTACCTTCATAAAAGAGGCATCAGAATATACGCGTAAAACTTTATTCACATCAATTTTTTCTGTTATTCAATAGTTAAGATTTAGACAATTTTTCAAAAATATGATTCATCGGATTAATAATTAAAATGTTTATTCAACTAACCAGATAAAGCCTTAAAGCTTTATTTAAATCTACCTAGTTTTTTGTAGATATTGTGATTCCCTTTATTTAATAATTGATGAAAAACTAATGCTGTGTTATTTTTGGACACCAGAATCTTGGGTATCTTGAGTCAAATTCATAAAATTGCATCACCAAATAATGAATCTACTCACACCAATGTGCTTACCTAACATCTAACCATGAAGATACTTTGGGGCCAGGCTTCCTTCCCATCTAAAGTGTTCAGCTTGACCATATTGCTTCTGGCCTGAGGAGGCATAAAAGCAAGCCCAGTCCTAATGAGAAGCAAAATCATCAAAGTCAAGGGTGGGATGTTATACAAATATTTTCTAGTGTGTTTACTCTCTTAAATTCAGCATATTTCAGGTAAAAAAAAATTATAACCCTTATCTTATTTGTACTCCTTTACAGTTGATTGGTTCAATTGGTTTTAAAAACCTCGGAGAATTCTGAGAATTAATTGGGATCCATCTGGGCTTTGTGCCTATCTGCAAATGAAAATGAGCAGGGCTGACCACCTGGACTATAATCTCACCATAACCAGCAGCCTGCACATGCACCGTGAAATAGATACACACACCACCTGTGTAGGAACAGTATCCTATTACCCAGTATCTTACCCTTAGAAAGTGAATAATTAGGAATTAACATGATATTTACAAGAGTTTTTAAAATTCAGTCATACACTGAAATTGAGGTTATCTCCGGGATATTTCACACACATATCGAGTGCCTACTCATAGGTAGTATACTTCAGATCATGCTAACAATTTTGTATGCCTAGCCTCACACAGTTCAGTCAAAGAGAAGTGGATCAGTATTCACCAAATAACTGTTGCCCACCTATTTTGATACCAAGCACGGCACTGTACGCTGGATATGTAAGTTCATCCCTCAAAAGGTGTTCAGTCTCATAAAGGTTTCAGATGTGAACAGGCAGCCACTAACGTATGGGGCTGTGGTGTTACCCACAGGAAGTGTTCACTCCCTCTGGGAGGAAAGAGAGAGAGGTGGAAGCAGGCCACCTAGAGTAAAGCAGTCAAGAGAAACATAAAGTGAACTCCATTTGTAACTTTAAAATCTTCAAGGAGCAGCAGATGAAATTAGTTTTAATTATATATTTTTATTTAACCCAATAACACTAAATATTACTCTTTCAACATGTAATCGACTTTGTAAAACTACTAATGATATTTTTCATACATTTTTTCTTATCAATTCCTCATGACCCCATGAGTAGTTTCTAGTACATCTCAATTTGAACCACCCTCCATTTTTATTCACTCATGTATGACTCATTCATCAAACACTGACTAATTTGTATGCATCCAATCTCACGAGAACTCAATGGCTGCATGTGGCTCATGGCTACCATATTGGACAGCACAGCTCTGGAGGATGGGATTGCTGATGGCTGGAAGCCACATGCACAGTCGAGGAACTTACAAATGGAGTGAGCTCTTTGAGGGCAGATCCTGTATATTCACAGCACTTCCCCAGAATTGCTCTGGGAGGGGAAAAAAACAACTTCTTGACATAGATATGATTCACATAATAGTATAACTGTGTTTAAGAAAAACTGCAAAGTTTGGGGGAAATAAGAACTGTGTTTGGGCTCAGTAGAGCCTCCCTGTTGTGCAACATAAACATACGTCTAGTAACAGTGGTTTTTCTAGTGAAACATGAGCTCATATGAATTGTATGGGTGAGAGAAATGGCCAACGAAAGGGGAAAAAACAAGAAAGGAAAAAGAAAAAGAGAGGAGAGGAACCTTAATGATCCTCTAACCTGCTGAAAGCAGTCATCAGACATGAAAAGTACAGGGAGTGGCTTGGTTCACAACAGAAGTAAATTGTACAGGACAGGGCGGGCCCTGCCAGGCTTCCGCAGGCCATCTCCTTTTCCCCCCACATCCAACGCTGTGTCCTCACCCCAGAGGCTAGTATAATCCAAATGGCTCCAAATGGCACCTGACTCACCAGCTTGTGATTACAGGACAGGGTAGTATTTACTTTTGTGCCCTGACCACACATATCCAAGTCGTCACCTTCGAAATATTGCAGGGTCGCCTTCAACCAATCCATCAGCTCCTGTCACTACATTCTTGCTCTCCTATTCCAGTTTCCAGAAACAACAGTGTCAGCACTGCACTGTCGATACAGCCCATCTTGAAAAAGCCAGAGTCCAGGCTGAGATCACCACTTCTAGATGCCCCTGGTGTCACCCAGCCTCAGAGATTCAGAAAAGGCCAAACTTCAGAGACCCAGAAGTGGCTGTGTTCCTTGCCATCCTTTTGACCCTTGTCATGATCCACCACCCAGAGGCCAGGTCCCCAGTCAAACACCTTCCCAGGCTCCGACACCAAAGAACAAGGGAGCTTGTTGATGAAGTCCATGAAGATGAACCCACCAGGGCACAGAGCAGGGTAGAGGCTGGTGCAACTGGTGGTATTAAAACTCAACTCCAGTAAAGACCAATCTGTAGAAAGATCGAGCAAAGCAGTCTAAGCCACTTACTTTCTGGTGGTCCAATTTGACACCAGGCAGGATTCAGAGTATCCAGTGGTGTGGAGAGGGGTTTCCATGAGATGCTTTATAAACACCAGTCCTTTCAGCTGCATCTTTGAAAGCAAAGTTCGGGGTCAATGTCTAGAATACTGACCTTCTAAGTTGCTAGGGAAACCAGAGGTACATGTAGTGAGATTGCTGCTGTTTGTGGAATTTCAGAGTCTGAATCAGGATTCTCTGTTGGGTAAGAGACCATTCTGCCTTCTCTCCAGTGTGGGCATTGTTCTACCAGGAACATAAAGTACTGAACATCTTTGTTTGTTTGTTTGTTTGTTTGTTTTTACTCAAAAAGACTTGGGGAAAATGAGGTACAAATAGGGGCAGATCGAGGGAATGATTTTAAACATTTCTTAAGAAGTAGAATTCTCACTCAGAGGACACTTAATGTTTGACAACTAAAGGAAAAGGGATGAAATGAATTAATAAAAAGCCTCACACCAGTGCTTGGATAAATCTCAGCCTGAGAGACTTCTGCTAATGTGATATGCACCAGCTTTTAAAGACTATTTAACAAATGTGGCTAAGCAGTTTCATTCAGTAAAGAGAAAAAGAAAAGAAAACGCATTGAGATTGGTAATTGGAACAACATGCTTTTTCTTGACCCTGTCAAGATCAAATGGCTGAAATTCTCAAATCCTGAAAGAACGAGGATGAGTAAAGGAAAAACTCCAACTGGAGTCACTGTGGTAAAAATGAAGCAAACCAACAAACCATGTAAGGCCTTCTCAGAGTGTGTACAGGGCCAGGGTTACCTGGGTTACCAACCTGAGACCCTGTCAGGGCCCCACTTCCCCACCATGCCCTGTCTCCAGAAGGAGGAAAGTCCTTTTCCCCTAGAGCCAGACCTGCTCATGTCAAAAGGAGGTGAGCAGAGGTGAGGCTGCTTTCCAATGAAGCCCAGTGCCTAGGGCCCCTGGCATTCTGTGCAATAATTCAGATATGCTGGACCAGTGTGTGTCCAGCCTTGCTGATCCTCTGTACCTGCTTTTGAATGGCTGACTCATCCTTCCCTCCTCTGTCAAGTTCAGTCTGTTAAGCTAGGAGTTCGATTTCAAAAGCTCTCTCTGGTGCTTTGGAATTTCATCTATTCAGTATCTAAGCAAAGGCTACAAGCTTGTTTCAGCTGGGGAGGCTCCTTGGGTGAGCATGACGCAGCGGGCCCCCACCTCGGACCCACAGGTCATGGAAGCAAAACACTTTTTCCAGACGAAACAACAGACTCCCTGCCCTCATCCAGTCCTTCTCTCAAGTGGGTGCTCTTTTGAGCCAGACCATGTCATTTTCCCCTCCAAGTCCCAAAGTGCTCTCTGTCTTTTTCAGAAACAAAACCAAAGTGCTTACAATAGTTTATAAAGGTCTACATGGCCCACCCTCCATCTCCAGATCTTTTCTACTATTTTCCCTGTTCACTCCACCCCAAGGGCCCTGGTCTCACTGCTGATACTTAAACAGGCGAGTAGTCTCCTGCCTCAGGGCCTTTGCACTTGCTCTTCCTTCAGCTTACAATTCTCTTCATCCCCATATCTGCTTGGCTTCCTCCCTCACTTCCCTCAGGCCTCTGTCCAATGTCACTGTTGCATTTCCTGACCACCTAACATAGGGCAACAGCAGTACCTTTTCCCTGACCCTCTCTGTACCCCTCACTTCATTTTTTTCCACAGCACTTATCAACATCTGACATATTATATACTTGTGTGTTAATTAGTTGCCCATCTCTTCCAAAAGAATGTAAGCTCCCTGAGAGTAGAAACCTCTTCTATTTTCTTTGCCACCATGTCCCTGGTGTGGACAATAGTGCTTAGTCCAGCACAGGCGCTCAGTACAGATTTCTTGTTTAAATCTGAACCACTACACATGACCAGCTACACATTTGTCATTTGGGGAAAAATATTTTTTACCTAGTGGATCTTTGGCCCTATCTTCACTTCAGAACACAACCTTGTGAGGTCAATGTCATCATGGTTCCTTATTATTATTTTTTTAAATGGTAAAGGCCAACTGTGTGCCTGGCACTGTGCTGGGCAGATACATCCATGGTGGGTGGGCCTACCCTCTCCATGGTAGAGAAGGGCATGTACTTATGAAGGCGCAGCTGTCCGTCTAGCTCCCAGGCCAAATCTGACCCATCACCTGTTTGTGTATGGCCTGTGCCCTGAGAATGGTTTTTACATTTTTCAATGAGAAAAAAAAAATTAAAACAAGAATAATATTCTGTAACATGTGAAAATCACAAATTTAAATTTTAGTGTTCATGAATAAAAATGTATTGGGACCCAGGCATGCTCACTCATTACATATTATCTATGGCTGCTTTTGTGCTACAATAACAGAGGTGGCAGTTGCAACAGAGACCAGATGGACCACAAAGTGTAAAATACTTACTATCTGTCTATTTACAGGAAAAGTTTGCTGACTGTGGTTTAAAGCAATGCACAGTGATTAGAAGAGAAGAGGCAGTATAGTAGAAACAGACTTTGGCTGGAAGCAAGAAATGAGACTTCTCTTTCCACATTTGCCTCTCATTCTTCTGAGACCTTGACAAGCAAATCTCTTGGAGCTTCCATTTCCTTATCTTTTGTGGCAGATATACGCTAAAGCAAGTCCCAGGGAAGTATACCCTTACATAATCCCCCTTGTGTATGGACACGATCTGTGGCTTGCAAACAGGATGGGATGCCACTCCCCTAGCAGACTAGAGAGATTCCTGATGGCCTTGAAAAACCAAACTGCCATGTTGAGCTGCCTATGGAGAGGGCCATGTGGCAGGAAACTGTGGGTGCCTCCAGAGCACAGCAAGTGAGAAGCTGAGGCCCTCGTCATATGAACTCCAGGAAATAAATTCTGCCAACAATTCCATGAGTTTGGAAACAATTTCTTCCCTACTTGAACCTCCTGATGAGAACGCGGCCCTGTTTACACCTTGATAACAGCCTATGAGGACCTGAGCAAAGGGCCTAGTGAAGCTGTGCCTGGATTCCTACCCACACAGAAACTGTGAAATAGCAAGTGTGTTTGCGTTAAGCCCACTACGTGGGTGGCAATTTGTCACGTAACAATGGAAAACTAACACAGCTATTCAATAAAGTCTTTGAATTGTATTTTGAAATACCTGGAAATTATAAGGTTCCTCTTAACGCTGTGTAGCCTGATGCTGAGAATCATGTAGGCCATTAATTAATATGCAGATTCCCATGGCTTTCCCCCTGAGATTCTGATTCAGTTGGCATAGGGTGGGGCCCTGAAATCTGTATTTTGAATCAGCATCCTGGTCAATTCTTACCATCAATTAAGTTTAGAAAGTACTGACTTCGTTGTCATAAAAAATGAAAGAAGAGTCAGCATGCACTGAAGCAGTCAGAACCGAACTGACTAGGGCCTTCAACAATGGAGGAGGAGTGGAGACATTTGCATGGCAGACACTCCATGCTGTTCTTGCACCTCCATGCTGGCCACTTGCTGTTTCCTCTACTTAGAATACTCATGTCTGACTGAAAATTCCAGTTAATTCTCCAACATTGCCTTCTTCTTGAAGCTGTCATCAAAATCCCTTGGAAGGACACTTCTCCCACTTCTGGGCTCCCGTTAGATTTGCATATAATTCTATCATTCATTCAGCTAGTGTCTATTGAGTGTCTACTAGGTGCCAGGTGCTACTCTAAGCTGTGGGAATATCGCCATGAGCAAACAGAATACAAATCCCTCCCCTTACTCAGCTTATATTTCAGTACCTCAAACTATACTCTTAGAATGAGTGTTAGTTTACAGCAGTGGTTCTCAAAGTGTGGTTCCCTGGACAGCAGCATCAGCACTGCCCAGGAACTTGCTTGAAATGCAGACTTCTAGGTGCCACCTCAGACCCACTGAATCAGAAACTCTGGGCATAGCACCCAGCCATCTGTATTTTTTAAAGCCCTCCTAATGATTCTGATGCATGCTAACATTTGAAAACTGTTAGTTAATAGTTCTGTCTCCCAGTTACACCCAGGCCTTCCAAGGTATTCGAGTATCCTACTCACCATTAGCCTCTAGAAACTCACGGAGAAAATGTATTTAATTCATGTGTTGAATAAATGATACAACTGATGACTAAATTTACAGTCATCCTTAGAGGATATGGGACCCAGCATACTGGAGAACGAACTCAAAATAAATTATATGCCCCCCCTCAGTTTTATGTTATAGAAATCAAGTTAAAACTAATGTCACAAATCATTTGATGCAAAGTATCTCAAAAGCTTCAAAATGAATACTGAATGCAACCTAAGAGGTGGCTGTGGGAAGTGGAGTGTGGACCTCCTTGCCATGGATACACAAGAGGCTGTTATGATCTGTGTGTGCATGTATCTGTGCATGTATGTGCATGTGTGTGCACATGCATGTGTGTGTGCATGTGTGTAGACATGCATATGTACACAACCTCCCTTTGCTGCCCTGGGTCTCACTCAGCCCAGCGAAGTGTGGAGCCTTCTTCCCCGCATCCCAAGGGTGGTTCCCTTTGAGGCAATTCAGGCAGGTGGTCTCATTGAGCAAGAGCAGGAGGCAGGATGGCCCAAACCCTTTTGTGAAGCAGTGATAACCAGACGGGCCTTGTGGAAGTGGAGGATTTTTGGAGGTGAGTGGCTGGTGGTAAAGAACAAAGGTATTTGGGGAGATCCACTAAAGGTATGCCTTTCGTGCAAAAATTTCACATTTGTTCAGTAGCCAGTGAGGAATCTTGGAAGGGCTGGAAGTACAAGGGTGGGCTAGTGAAAGTGTCTGGTGGGGCAAGGACTGGGATCCTCTGAGATCGCCTCCCAGCCTCACTATCAGGCCAAAATGGTAACAAGAGGTGATTTGGGGGGCTCCTCCCTCCCCCACAGCTAGAACTTAGGATAGCACACCCAGCCCAAATGGAAAGTATCTCCCTCCCAGGACTGCACCACCATCAGCTGCATGGGCCTCTGGCTCATTCTGCTGCCCTCCTATGTGTGACCATTGTGGTCACTGCCTCCTGGGTGTGTCCACAATGTGTCCACTGTACCACTTCAGCTCACTCTGCCTGTGCCTCGCTGGGACATCCTGATGCCTCCCAAGCCCTGGCAGGAGCCCGTAGCTTGCTCATACCCCTCACTTGCCACAGCTAGAGGCTGGGATGGCCATGTTTTTTCCTAGGCCCCTCGGAAAACTTGCCCTGGGCCTAAAGCTGGCCAGAAGAGAAAATGGGTGGGGCTATGTAGGCTGTAGCACTTAAGCTAGCTCATTTCCCTCAATGTCTGTACCTCACCAGCCCTGGAATGACACTCACGCTCCCTCTTTTCTTCTGCACTCTCTCAGCATAAGTGGATCACAGCCCTGGGTCCTGCTGCCTGAGCCATCCGCTTCCCTCTCCTGACAGCTAGCATCCCTTTGCTCACTTCTGCACAACCAGACATCACATGCTCCAAAAGCGAACTTGTAGATCTTGAGGCTTTTGCAGGAAAAAATGTTTATTTACTCACTCATCTTTTATTGGGAGATTAGTATTTTTCCAAGCATGATGCTAAATAATGATTATAAAAAGGTAAGATATAATCTCTGCCCTCAAGAATGTCCTTTCCTTGGGAAAGAGGGGACTGGAGAATGATGTGAATAGGCCTTACAACACAATGTGCAGCTTACCATGAGAACACAAAGGCTAGAGACCTCTGTGGTCAGATGTGGTCAGACAAAGCTTCCAGAAAAGGATAATTTTAAAAATGGACGATTGGCAGGAAGCCACTTAAAAAATGACATGTTGCCAAGTGGGGAGGGTCGAATCCATTGAAATGGCTTGTGGATGGATCTGTGAGTTCCTCTAGGAGAGAAGTAAAAAGACCCAGTGTGGAATAAAATGAGAAGGAAAAATCAAAGCCAGCTGAAGTTTGGGACAGCGATGTTGGAGAAAGATGGGGTCATTAGTGGGTGTGGAATTCAGCAAGAATATGAGCCTGAATTCGGGTGGGGGAAAAGATGAGGTGTCAAATACATAGAGATTCCAATGTTCAGAGAGGAAAATGGAATATAGTTCAACAGACTGTTGTCACTGCAGGCTGTATCATGTCGTGTCCACTAGGGCACCAGGTGCAGTCCAGTGGGAGGGGACCAGGAGAATATTTTTGACAGCGAAATATACTTGAAGTACAGCACTCGGTATTGTGAAACGGGAAGAATATGGGACTTAACGCTAAAAGATTTGAATTTGAGCCTTTCCTTTACCAGCACTGTTGTTGGCCAAGCTAAGTAACCAACAATTATGACACTCTGTTTCTACATCTGCACAATGTAAATAATTCAAATGCATAACTCCAGGGTTGCAGTAACAATCAAATGAGATCATTAAAATGAAAATGCTTTGTGAAATGTAATGCATTCTACAAATGTTAGCTATGATGATTGCCATTTCATTTTTCAGCTTGCTCTCTTTCTCACCAATAATATTTTAGCCATGGAGATGATTTTCCCTCTGATATTTTAGATGGGCACATTTATCATAGTGGCTTTTCTGATTACAAAAGTAACCATGCTTTGCTTACATAATTTGAACACAATGGAAATGGATAAGGGAAAAAGTGAGCAGTTCCCTGGTCCCACCCCCAGAGATAACCAGAGTGGGCACCTCCTCTTTTGGGATGGCTCACCTTGTTTATGAAACTACTCTTTCCACAAAGCACAACAAAGAAATGTAAGACAAGCCACCATATTTTTGTTTCCCTCTGTCCCTTTAAAGTTTATTCAGGGCTGAGAGGTTGGCAGGCTCATTTTCTTACTCAGTTTTTAGGGCCCGGCCTGTCATGCAATCACAAAGTATAGGATCCGTGGGAAATTAGGCATCCAAGCAAGATTTTATTCATCCATCCAGCCTTTGTTCCACGGAAAGACTTTTCCCTTCCTGAAGACGGTGGGTCTGGTTTTCTTTTTCTAGTTTCCTCTTCCTTACTTGCTCGCTTGGCAAAGTCAAAGGTTTGGGAAGAGAGGCAAAAGAGATGCACCTCTTTCCTTGGCTGCTGACTAGGGCTCTCTGAGCAAAGGCTTAGGGCCAACACCTTCTCTCCAAGGTGTTTCTGAAACGTCTTGGAAGGTCCCTGCTGGGCCCTCAGGCCTAGGTGATGTTTCCTTCTTCAACTGGCTGGAGCCTACTTCACCCCGCAGGTCTTTGAAGATCCACTCTTCACTCAGGAAGCCCTGGCCCTCCCTGGCACTCCTTTTGGACTCTAAATGGCTTAAGTGGCTGCAGGCTGGCTCCCTTTCCCTCTTAGCCCGAGGGTCTGTGAGAAAAATCACACACATTCCCTGTCCATGAACCTGAATCAATGGGAGCACAGCCTCCACTTTCTCTGCCCTGCCGCAGCCTCGTTAGCTTTCTCAGGTACAAACTGGGCACCGATCCTCAGGGTCCCCTAACTCAGAGAACACAAACCCCAGTGTCTTTGGATGTCCGTCCCCCTGGGGCTTCAGATGAAGGATGTAGCACTTCCCCCACTCCTGGCCTTCAGTAGCAGAATCCTTCAAATAAATTTCCTCACAAAGCCTTCTTTATCTCCACTTGCTTATATTCCCAAAATGACAAAGAGGATCCCAGCACCTGTTTTCAGCACTGACCCTGAAAATTCATTCAAGGCAGCCCGTGTCACACTCCATTTGGTACCTGATGTCTATACCATACCTGGATGATTCAGTTGAGACTTCAGTTGTAATGCCCCCATTCATGTATGAATATATATGGAAAGACAACTTTTAACCAAAATGTTATCATATAGTGGATATAGTTTTGCAACTTTTTCATGTCAGTACAAATACCTCCACCTCATTCTCATAGATTATTATCGTCTAGATAGCCTATGGCCTATAAATGTAAATAAATTCCTTGGTGGTTTAAGACAATGCTTCTGATAGAGAATGGTCATCTAAGCTAGGTTTAGGCTTGGGCGGGGCAATGGGTGGTGATTAGGGTCCTGGGCTGGGCTGGGCTGCCGTGGGTGGGTAGAGTGGCGGGTGGTAAGTGGTGGTGATGGAGGTCACAGGTAGCAAGACAACATTCCCTGAAGGGCTGTCATTAGAGGAGCTGCTCCGCACAACTACACCTGGTCCGGGGAGTGCACTGAGAATTTAACGTACGGAATGGCGACTGAAGGTGCAATCTTCCTACCTTTTCCCAGGTCCTAGATCCATATCATCATTGTTCGATTGTGCAAATGCATCTTAAAAAAACACTTTTATCCTCTAGGCCCTGCCAGTCTCCCTTTCTTTCCCCCCACAATGCTTGGGTTGGGGGAAAGACAAGGTAGATAGGGAATGCTCATAATTGGGGTTGATGTTGAAGCAGGAGGAAGGATGTTACTCAGGAGAAATGGGGAATATCAAGAAATCTGAATGGGGTGAAGTGGGAAAGGAAGCAAGAGCAAATACTTTAAATCATTCTAATTCTTGCCTCTCTTTCCTTTTCTTCCTCTGACCCACTACATCCAACAGGGATAGGTGAAAGTTTTTATCTTAGCTCCAAAATTACAGAGCTTAGAGAAGCAAGCAAACAAAAACTTTACCACTCACAAAGCACCACGCACGACCATGATCACATCTCCTGCATCATGTTCATGTCTCTGTCACCATGCAGCTCATCGAGGGTGTTAGTCATTAACTGATTGTCAGAGGTTGCAAATATCCAATGCGCATGTGCAGAATGAAGGTGCAATCTCTTGAATGGGTGGGTTTTCATGGAAATGATGCTGGAGAACAGCTCTCATCTCAGGCAGAGCTGTTCACCAGGGAGGATCAGCCAGTGTCAGACTTTTGAGATTGAAGAGGGAATCTGCAAGGTGATGCAAGACAGGTGCTTCAGAAGAGAAAGATTTCAACGTCAAAGGATTAAGAAAGGCACTCAGGAAAGCTGATAACCCTAGAGGTGTGTTTTTGTAAAACAGTTCTTTGTCTAATCAGACTGTAAAATCAGCCACGAAGCAAAGCATTCTGTATTATACAATTGTGTCAACAAAGTTCACCCCCACCCACATAAACAATTCATACATTCTTGGCTTATTCTAAGACTTGGTCCATATTATCACATGATATAAGCTAAACCTTCTTTTTTTTTTTTTAAGTTTATTTATTTATCTTTGAAAGAGACACAGAGAGAGTGCATAAGCAGGGGAGGGGCAGGGAGAGAGGGGGACAGAGGATCCAAAGCAGGCTCCAAGCTGTCAGCACAGGGCCTGACACGGGGCTCAAACCCACAAATTGCGAGATCATGACCTGAGGCGAAGTTGGACACTTAACCGACTGAGCCACCCAGTCACCCCTAAATCTAAACCTTCTTAATACAAATTAAGAACTGGAAGGGGGGTTCACATCATCTAGTTTCACTTTTCCATACAAATTCCAAACATTTAAAAATTTACTTAATGTGAAATTTTGTTCTGCATTGGAAATGGATTTCATTTAAGTAGCTCTTTACGCTCAGAGAAGGGCCTCTTATATGGCATATGTGCACAAAGAATAGCATATTTTCAACCTTCAGGAATTGATCATCCCCCAGGTTGGTGTTAAAAATGGAAAGAAGGCTTTTTCAATCAGGGGTCCAATCTAATAAAATTCTCATTCCCTCGAGCTTTTGATGACCTAGATACGAGGAAGCTCAGTATGAGTCTTAGCTTTCCACAAACACTTCCCTTCAACCCGGAAGCAGTTCCACTCCTGAACATCTTTTCTGCACACCAAGCTCCAAGAGAATTATAAAGGAAATGTAAAGTGGTAAGAAAAAAAATACAGTTCTTGTTCTCAAGCAGATTGTGATACAAACTTGAACATTTACTTGTGAACTCCAAATAAAGAGCCTTCAGAAAATATAAACAACCTAAACATAGCTTGCTAGAACTTGTCCTGAGCAGAAACTTATTCCTACAGGACATTTTGTTTTCAGGCAATGGCTGGTATGTGAAAACAACACTTGCATGAGCACGGGTAACCATTTTAGTTGTGGGAGACAAAATGTAATAACTTCAAAAGGGAAAAAAACCAGGTTGCCTCTAAACAAAACAGTGTGACAGGTTCCCAGTATCTTGGCAACCATCATAAACAGCTAAGCCAGGGCATTCTATGGTAGGCACTTAGGGCCTGTGGGGTTTCAGGGACACACAGGACAGAGGGGCACTGGGAGGTGGGGCTTCCCAAACCTGAGTCTGGACATCACCGCACACTTTGCTATCAAATGGTCTGGATCTGGATCTTAGATCTCTCACCTTTCATCACGAATGAATGAAACTCTTTGAGCCTCAACTTCCTCAGTTTTAAAAATGTATAAAAAACAATACATTTTTCTTTTTTTAAATTTTTTTAACATTTTATTTGTTTATTTATTATTGAGAGACAGAGAGAGACAGAGCATGAGCATGGGAGGGGAGGAGAGAGGGGGGGATACAGAATCTGAAGCAGGCTCCAGGGTCTGAGCTGTCAGCACAGAGCCCGACGTGGGACTCGAACTCACAAACCACGAGATCATGACCTGAGCTGAAGTCAGATGCTCAACCAACTGAGCCACCCAGGCGCCCCAAAAAACAATACATTTTTCATCTGGGGGTTGTCCGAGTGATAAACTAAATATAGCAGTCGAGTACCTGATTTACAGAAAGTGCTCAATAAAAATAGTTCTCTTACCATTGTCATTATCATTATTAGGAGTATTTATTTCATAGTCCAGAGTTATGGAAAAACTTTGATATTTTTTCAAATCGAACTTTTAGTAAACTGAATTTACTAAATTGAATCTTCGTATTGTCTTGATAATAACTCAAATTCTATGTTTCTTTTCTCCTCTTGTCTTAAGAACTTTGATCCCCAAACTGCATATCATATTTTCCTTTCTATTAAATCCTTCCCATTGACATACAAACAAGTTCCAGAATTTCATATCTTGAACATAAAGCAAAAACAAGACCCAAACACTTTCCCCATGTGCCTACAGAAAGTGATCCCTCCAGAAAATGCTTCTGTTCCTTTGCTTCTCCTTATAGCATGACTTTGCAAAGGACTGGTTTGGTCCTGACATCTTCACTCTCCCTTCTCATTTTCCCATAAACCTTCTCAAATCATATGCCTGTCTCCACAATTTCACCCGAATTCTTCTTGTCAAGATACATGTAACTTTCTTGTTTCCAAACCCAGTGGTTTCTTTTTTTTTCTTTTTCCCACTTGATCCTTCAGTAGTTTCCTTCATACCGTTTCTTCCTCTTGAAGCATTTATCTTGGCTTCCATGATATCACACACTTTGCTCTTTCTCCTAACTTTCTGGGGGCTCCTTTTCTGCCACCTCGGTTGGACATCTCAAAACTGAAGAGTCACTAAGTTTTGGAGGACCATAAAGATCTATCCCAACATCTTCTCGATCTCCCCTGACTACCCAGATAATCCCATCAGCTCCAGGACTTTGACTCTGATAGATAGATATAAAGGTAGATAGAAGGAAGGGGATAGTTATCTGGTCCTGACATTTCCTCAGATTCTCAGACTCCTATTCCTGTTTACAAGACATTGCCTCCTAGATGTAGAAAAGGCACCTGAAATCTAAACCCTGGATGCCCCACCCCAACCTCATCCCAAATCTGTTCCTTAACCAGGCTTCTGGATTTCAGCACAACAGTGGCATCACTATCTGCTCGGTTGCTCAAGCCGTAAACCCTGAAATCACCCTGATCCCTCGCTTCCCATCACAGTTAGAGTCTGTGGAATCCACTCCTGGTAATTACCCTGACTCTACCCTGTTCACTGTGAGTGCCACCATGCACAGATTATTATCATGCCCACGACCTACTATCAGTCTGCCTGTTTTCACTCACCCTCCCCACCCTGCCCCCCTCCATCCCCCACACAGAAGCCAGATGATCTTTTTAAAAATACGAATCACATTGTGCCAATCCTTTTTTAAACACCTAAATGACTTTCCACCACACTTAGAATAAAAGCCTCATTGGATCCTGTGAGACCCTTTATGATCTGGACACTGACTACCACTGCCCCACATTTATCACCCACCACACCCCAACAGCACTGGCCTCTCTTCTGTTCCTCTGCTCTGCCTTGGGCCTCTGCTTTTCTATTTCCTCCATCCAGAATCTTGATTTTTCTCAAATGCTGGGTCCTCAGACAGGGCTTCCCTGACTGCCCAAAGGGAACCCCATTACTCTCTATCCCATAACCTCTGTAGAGTATTTGCATTGCATGTACATATAACTACTTGATATTTTCCTGTTCATTGTCTCCTCTCACCAGAATGAGGGCCTCACAGGGAATGTCTTATTCACCGTCCCCAGTGGCCAGCACAGACACAGCATTTGATAACTTTTGTGGATGAAAATGTCATCTATCGGACACCTGTATACAGATACAATCATTAGCAATATCAGCTGTAGACTTGTTTTAAATGTTCATTTATTTTTGAGAGAGAGAAAAAAAGAAAGGGAGAGAATGGGAGAGAAAGAGGGGCAGAGAGGGAGGACAGGGGATCTGAAGTGGGGGACAGAGGATCTGAAGCAGGCTCTGCACTGACAGCAGATGCGGGGCTGGAACTCACGAACCATGAGATCACAACCTGAGCCAAAGTGGGACATTTAACTGACTGAGTCACCCAGGTACCCCTTGCTGTAGGATTTTGATCCTATACTTCTTTTAGGAATGGAAATAGGGATGTTGGTAGTGACATGTTCTTTTCATTTAAAGGGAAAATCCACCAAAAAAACGCTAAGTAATTTTTCTGACTTTATTCATTTTGAGAGAGAGAGAGAGAGAGAGAGAGAGGATACATGAGTGGGACAGGGGCAGAGAGAGAGAGAGAGAGAGAGAGAGAGAGAGAATCCCAAGCAGGCTCCATGCTGTTGGCTTGGAGGCTGATGTGGGGCCCAAACTCACGAACCATGAAATCATGACCTGAGCCAAAAGCAAGAGTTGGATGCTTAACCAACTGAGCCACTCAGGTGCCTTAAAGTAATTTTAATATATATGTCCCTCTCTCTCTCCTCCTCAGGGTTTATACAATATTTCAAGGCAAAATTAAATAAGCACAAAAAAAATGAATAACACAGGAGTTTACTCTTTTAGATGATCCTTGTTAGTGTTTCCCAGAACTCCCTTCTCCAGGTATGGTCTGCACTCTTCTAGTGCATGTGACCAACCAGCACCCGTTGAGCCGTCCTGGGTGCCAGATGCTTACCTATGGAGAAGATGCAGATGAATGGTAATCTGCCTGCCTTCAAAGAGCTCTCCAGGGAACAGGAAGAACAAAAACAGAGTGTTCCAATCAAAAGTGCTCCTTGTAACCCTAGAAACAGGGAGAGGGTAACTTTGAAGTCCCAGGCAGGGATACCTAGTCCTGTCTACACAGTTCAAGATGGGCTTTCTGGAGCTGGTACAAGTGAGCCATGAACTGGGAGAGGGGGGTGAGCAAGGAGCAGCCAGGCCAAGGGACAGCAGGAGCAATGCCAGACCCTTGAGACTTTAAGTACATAGCAGGTGCATGAATAGAACTCCACAAATAACAGAAAACAACAACTCAAACTAGTTGTATTAGTTTGATAAGGTTGCCATAATAAAGTACCACAGGCTGGGTGGCTTAAACAACAGAAAGGTATTTACTGTCAATTCTAGAAGCTAGAGATCTGAGATCAAGTTGTGGGCAGAGTGGGGTTTTCCAGAGACTCCCTCTCCTTGGCCTAAATATGGCTGGCTTCTACCGGTGTCTTCACATGGTCTTTTCTCTGTACTGGGTTTATCTAATTCTCCTCTTCATATAGAACACCAGTCAATGTGAACTAGGGTCTACCCTAATTACCTTGTTTTAACTTAATTACATCTTGAAAGAGGTGCAGTCACATTTGGAGATACTGGGGTTTAGGACATCAAAATATGAATATGGTGAGGGGGTGCAAAATTTAGTCCATAACACTAGAAAACAAAGAAGGAAATTTTATTATAGAGGGACCAGGATGTCACACAAGAAGAACGCAGCTGAGCATATGAAGAATGTCTCTCTCCATCCCCCCTCAGTCTTCCATCTCTGCTTCTCTCTCCTTTATGTAACATTTTAAGAAGAATAATAACCATATATGTACCTGTGCCCTAAGAAATGGATACTTCTTAAAAAATTCTGGTTTTCTTTTTCAATGTTTATTTATTTAAGAGATAGAGGGAGAGAGAGTGTGCACACACAAGAGGGGGAGGGCCAGAGAGGGAGAGAATCCCAAGCAGGCTCCACACTCAGTACAGAGAACACAGGGCTTGATCTCATGACTATGAGATCATGACCTGAGCCAAAATCAAGATGCTTAACCTACTGAGCCACCCAGGTGCCCCAGAACACTCTGTTTTAAGCAAGCCCCTTCCTAATGGCTTCCACTCCTTCTCTTGCTTAGATTTCATGTCAACTACAATTTTTCCCTTTTTTTCCCTTTACTTTACTCTCTAAGTACATATCCCTACCTAGAGCAATATATTTAGTTTTGCCTATTTTATACTTCATAGAAATGAAATTGTATAGTGTATAGTATATGACATGTTTTCTTCATTGAATACTATGTTATTAAGATTCAAGCATGTTTAGGGACACCTGGATGGCTCAGTCAGTTAAGTGTCCAACTCTTGGTTTCAGCTGGGGTCATAATCTCACTGTGGGTGATTTCGAGTCTCAAGTGGGGCTCCACGCTGACAGTGTGGAGCCTGCTTGGGATTCTCTCTCTCCCGCATATTCTCTTTGTCTCTCTCTCAAAATAAATAAGTAAATAAACTTTAAAAAAAGATTCAAGGGTATTTATGAATGTCGCCATAGTTTATTTTCATGCTGTGTAATATGTATGACCAACTAACCATTGTATTAGGTGTGGCCATTTGGGTTGTTTCCAGTATTATGCTGTTATGAACTTGACTGCTATCAAAAAAAAAAAGACTGCTATGGATTTCTTGTATAAGTCTCCTGGAGTACATGTGCTAGAAATACTCTGGGACATATTTATTAGGGGTAGAGTTTCCTAAAAAAAATTTCTTAATGTTTTTTTATTCCCAAGAGAGAGGGAGAGAGAGACAGAGAGACAGAGACAGATTGCAAGCAAGGGAGGGACAGAAAGAGAGGAAGACACAGAATCATAAGCAGGCTCCGGGCTCCTGTCAGCAAAGAGCCCATGGCAGGGCTTGAACCCACTAACCCGAAATCATGGCCTAAGCCGAAGTTGGACACTTAACTGATTGAGCCACCCAGGCACCACCTAGGGGAAGAATTTCTTATTTGTAGGTTCTACACACGTTGACCTCATTAGTCACTGAAATTATTTTCCAAAGTGGAAGTTTCTATTTTTTTACATTCTTTCCAAGACTTAGTATTGTCAGACTTTTTAAATTTTTGGTGAGTGTGAAATAGAACCCACTGGTGGTTTTAATTTTCCTTGCCCTGATTGCTCAATGAGATTGTACACCTTTTCATCTATTTATGGACCATTTGTGTTTCTATTTCTGTGTAGTATTTTTTCATGCCTTTGCCCACTTTCTATTTTCTATTGGGTTGTATTGGGCTGTTTGCCTTTTTCCTATTGGTTCACTTAATTAATTTATATAGTATTTTGTCAATGATATGTGTTGTAAATGTCTTCTCAGTTTGTTACTTGTCTTTTTTACCCTCCTAAGTTGTCTTTTGATGAACATTTTTATTTTTAATATATTTAAATTTATTATCATTTTCCTTTATAGTTTGTGCTTTTGAGTCTAGTATTGAAAGTCTATACATACCTCTAATTTTTTAATTTTTTTAATGCTTATTTATTTTTGAGAGAGAGAAAGAGACAGACAGACAGGAGGGGCTCAAACTCACGAACCTCGAGATCATGACCTGAGCTGAAGTCAGACACTTAACCGACTAAGCTACCTAGGTGCCCTTAAAGTCTATACATACCTTAAATTCCTAAATATATTCTATTTGTCTTGTAAATTTTTTCAATTTTGCCTTTTGGTTTGAAGTCTTTAATTCAGGGGCATCTGAGTGGCTCAGTCAGTAAAGCGTCTGACTTCCACTCAGATAATGATCTCACAGCTAATGAGTTCGAGCCCCACATTGGGCTTTGTGCTGACAGCTCGGAGCCCAGAGCCTGCTTCAGATTCTGTGTGTCCCTTTCTCTCTGCCCCTCACCTGCTTGTGCTGTCTGTCTCTGTCAAAAATAAATAATATTTTTTTAATGTGAAGTCTAATTCATTTAGAATAGATTTTTAATGTGTGAGGAAGCAATTCAGCTTGATTTTTTTTCCTTCTGTATGGATAGAAAGTTGGTTCAATAGCACTTTTGAATTTTCCATTCTTTTTTCACTGATCTGCTCAGTCATTAACAGAGTTTCCATATTTGCATTAATCTCTTCCTGGGTTTTCTTTCTCTTCCATTGGTCTGTCTAACCTTGTGCCAATACTGATGGTCTTTATTACCATGCCTTTGTAATAAGTCTTTATATAATAAACCAAGACACTTTTTCAGCAGTCTCTTGACCACTCTTTGCCTTTTGCACTTCTTCATACATTTTAGGATCATTTTCTCAATTTCTAGGCAGGGAGGGATGGGGACCTAGATTTAAAATGAGTTGGTCTGAAGCCCAGGACTATACTGTCAATTAATCTTTGATAAAGGAGGAAAGAATATTCAATGGGAAAAAGACAGTCTCTTCAACAAATGGTGTTGGGAAAACTGGGCAGCAACATGAAAAAGAATGAAATTGGACCACTTTCTTATACCATACACAAAAATAAACTCACAATGGGTTAAAGACCTAAATGTGACACCTGAAACCTTAAAAATCCTAAAAGAGAGCATAGGCAATAATTTGTCTGACATTGGCCATAGCAACATTTTTCTAGATGTGTCTCCTGAGGCAAGGGAAACAAAAGCAAAAATAAACTATTGGATCTATATCAAAATAAAAAGCTTCTTCACAGATAAGGAAATAATTAGCAAAACCAAAAGACAACCTATGGAATGAGAGAAGATATTTGCAAATGATATATCTAATAAAGCATCAGGATCCAAAGTATATAAAGAACTTATATAACTCAACACCAAAAAGGCAAATAATATAATTAAAAAGGGACAGAAGACATGAACAGACATTTCTCCAAAGAGAATATACAAATGGCCAATAGACATATAAAAAGATGCTCAACATCACTCATCATCAGGGAAATTCAAATAAAAACTATAATGAGATATCATCTTACACCTGTTGGAATGGCTAAAATCAACAACACAAGAAACAAGTGTTGACAAAGATGTGGAAAAAAAGAACATTCTTACATTATCAGTGGGAACACAGGTACAACCACTGTGGAAAACAGTATGGAGGTTCCTCAAAACATTAAAAATAGAACTACCATATGATCTGTAATTGCACTATTAGATATTTACCCAAAGAATACAAAAACACTAATTCAAAAAGATATATGTTTATTGTTTATTGCAGCATTATTTACAATAGTCAAATTATAGAAGCAGTCCAAGTGTCCATCAACTGATGAATGGATAAAGAAAAAGTGATATGTATACACAATGGAATATTACTCTGCCATAAAAAGAATGAAACCTTGCCAATTGCAACAGCACGGATGTATCTAGAGAGTATAATGCTAAGCAAAATTAGAGAAAGAGAAATACCATATGATTTCACTCTTTTGTGGAATTTAAGAAACAAAACAAATGAACAAAGAAAAAAGATACAAACCAAAAAATAAAGTCTTTAAGTTTAGAGAACAAACTGGTGGTTACTGAAGGGGAGAAGGGTAGAGAAATAGGTGCAATAGGTGAAGGGGATTAAGAGTACACTTATCATGATGAGCACTGAGTAATGTATACAATTGTTGAATCACTATGTTGTACACCTGAAACTAATATAACACTGTATGTTAACTATACTGTGATTAAAATTTTTTAAATAAACATTAAAACAAAAAAAAATTAATGGTCTGTATAGGAACAACTGATACTGAATCTTGCCATCTATAAACACAATACATCTTTCCACTTATTTAGAACTTCTTTAATGTCAATACACAAAGTCTTAAAATGTTTTCATAAAAAGCTTACTTATTCTGGAAGATTTCTCTCTTGTTCCTTTATACTTTTGCTACTACTATAAATGGCATCTTTTTCAAAATTATATTTTCTAACTACTTCTGATGTATAAAAATGCAATTGGCATTTGTGCATTAATTTTGTATTCAGCAACCTAGCCAAATTCTCCTATTGATTTTCATAATTTTTCTATAGATTATTTTGGGTTTTCTATGTTGACAACTGTATCATCAATAAATAATAAGAGGTGTATTTTTTTTCTTTCTAATCTTCATGTGGGGGACATAGACAAAAAATACTTGGAGTTATAATCAGAAAACCTTGAGATTTGTTGGGTTTAAAGGATGAGAGAAAGGGAAGAATCAAGGATATTTCCTTTCCCAGATTCTATATATAATGGTAGATGGTGTCTCTATCTTGAAGACTACATAAAGAAAAACACTTTAAATGAAATAAAAACAAATTATATACCCAGACCAGTCAGATTTTGTTTTAACCAGTATAGAATTATGAACTTGTATGAAATGGAGTCAATGTTCTTAGTTTTTACCATCACCAGCTTTTGTGAACAATATTGATGGTGTCAACGCTCTATATTATGTGATTGCACAATACAACATCTATAAAATGTAACCATGTCAGTTATTCCAGAATCTTTGGAAAATAAATATATCATCACCATACTACCCACAGGTCTCCCTTTAAAACTTTACTGAATCACTCATGATATAGTAAAAATGTTTGCAGGAGCACCTGGGTGGCTCAGTCAGTTAAGCGTCTGACCTCAGCTCAGGTCATGATCTCGCAGTTTGTGAGTTTGAGCCCCATTTTGGGCTCTGTGCTGACGGCTTGGAACCTGGGGCCTGCTTCGGATTCTGTGTCTCCCTCTCTCTCTGCCCCTCCCCTGCTCATGTTCCGTCTCTCTCTGTCTTTCAAAAATAAATAAATGTTAAAAAAAAAAAAAGCGTGTAATTTATTCACTGTTGATATTATACATACTTGGAGGTATTTAATTTAATTTAATTTAATTTTTTAAGGTTTATTCATTTTTCAGAGACAGAGAGAGACAGAGCATGAGGGGGGAGGGGCAGAGAGAGAAGGAGACACAGAATCCAAAGCAGGCTCCAGGCTCTGAGCTATCAGCACAGAGCCCAAAGTGGGGCTCAAACTCACAGACTATGAGATCATGACCTGAGCTGGAGTCAGATGCTTAACCAACTGAGCCACCCAGGTGCCCCATGAAGGTATTTAATTTTCAACGGTCAAAAATTACTCTCCTAGGGGGCGCCGGGGTGGCTTAGTTGGTTGAGTGTCTGACTTCGGCTCAGGTCATGATCTCACAGTTTGTGAGTTCAAGCCCCGTGTTAGGCTCTGTGCTGACAGCTTGGAGCCTGGAGCCTGCTTTGGATTCTGTCTCCATCTCTCTCTGCTCCTCTCATACTTTCTCTCTCTCTGTCTCTAAAAAAAAAAAAAAAAAAAAAAAAAAAAAAAAAAAAAAAATTAAAAACATTTTTTAAAAATTACCCTTCAAGAAAAGGTGAAAGATTAATGGGGGTCAGGGAAAGGGAGCCAATCTTAGATTAGTGAATATATGTTTTTGGGAGGGAGGGGGGACTGTCCTTGGGAGGATTCTAGGGATGTGGAGGGGAAGAGTTCTCAGCAGTTATTTGGAAATTTCCTTAGAACAGAGCATGATTTCTCTAGTTTATTGGGGAAATGAAGAAGTGGAACATCTAAAAAATTAAAGGTGTGGAGATCTGAAGTAGAAAATTTGAGGTTTGGGCCACCTGACTGGCTCAGTCAGTGGATTATGTGACTCTTGATCCCAGGGTCACCCACATTGAGTGTGGAGATTACTTAAACATAATATAAAAGAAAAAAAAAACGAAAGAAAAAGAAAATCTGAGCTCTGCCTGCCTTTGATATCCTTAGGCCAATCAAAGGAACATAAATAAATCAAAAATCAATACTTTCTGTTTTTAAGAGCAACAAAAAACCTTGACAGAACTAAAACTTTTAAAAATTATCTGGTAAGAAAATAGGTTCTTGGTTTTTTTCAAAATATGTACATTTACAAAGAATCTATCACAATTGCAAAAAGAAAATTGCTGAAGAAGCTCCTATGAAAGTTAGACAAATATTCAACCAAGATCACTGTTCGAAAAATTAAAGTAATTGATCTGCTTCCTCTTGGGAGAGATCTTTCTAAACAGGTTTGCAGGACAGTGATGGGTCTTGGGGATATGACAATCTCATGGTATAGCTTTCCGTACATTAAAATAAGAGTCAGATTTCACATATGCCTTGTCTGAGAACCCTAGTCAAATGGAGCAGTTGTCCAAAAGAAAAGAGGCTTCATCTCATTCCATAAGGATCGGTTCCACTAACGCAGCTTAATTTGAGATAGACACAAATTATACAGCCATAGTTTCCCATGTTAATCATAAAACATTTTCCAATAGGAAAAATAACATTTTTAAAAGAATGTAATTGTAACTTTGGTTTTCTGCTAATATAATTCAGTAATAAGTTAGCAAATACACAATTTCTGAATTACCTGATAGGTTGTATGGGATGATTATTAAGGTCTCTTTAAGAGCGTATGGCTCTAAAACTATGAACTTTTCGTAAGGAATTGGTGTAACTTATAAAAATCACTACTAATAAAGGACTCTGTTTAGTGCTATGTCCTTCTTCACTTGTGCTACTGAATTATAGTCTGAAGACCCCCACCCAGACAAAAAGAAGATGGTCACGCACTCAGCAAAATTTCACCACCTCCTCTTCCCATCCTGTTCCTAAATAAAAAAGGACTGACCAATCTGTGCAAATGGTGATAGGTGGAGCGTGATTTTCATTACTTGGAAGGGCCCAAGGGTTAGGAGATGACAGGAAATCAGATGGAAAAGGTGGATGGTAAAGCTTCATCACATAGGGAGCTTTAATGCTGTAAATCAATGTGTTCAAAACTGAACCAAAAAAATCACTGAAGCAAACCCAACAGAATACAGTGGTGTAACAGAACTTACCCTTGATTTTCCTTTGCCTGAGCAAGAAAACTTAAACATATCCAATTTAAAAGGAGTCTTAAGAAAAAAAAGATAGCTCACCACAGGCTGCAATTTGTAGCTACCTAACATGTTTTTATCTCTTTAGTGGTAAGTCTGTGCCTCTCTAAACACAGTATCATTTACATATATCTGATTACTTTAAAGAGATAAAATTGCCCTGGAGAATTAGGAAGGCTACATAAAAATTAAAGATTAAAAACTTATATTTATTATTTCATGGCCTGGGTAATTCTGCATCATATTACTTACTCCTAAAAAAATTATTTTTATACTGTGCCACAGGAAAAAATGGGGTATAAATACATTTTACTTTAAAAATCATAATAGCACTGTGCGCTGGGGTCAGGGGGGCGTTGGGAATGGGGAGCAAGGTGGGGGCATGGAGGGGGTTGCCTGCATGGGGTCAGCGGCGGTCCGGCAGAGATGGCACTCAAGCAAGGGTGTAGAAGCGAGAGGTGACACCGCGACCATGCTGGGGACACGTGTGGGACACTGTCCCCTGTCTATTCTGAGCACCCAGGTGCCTATGATAAATGACATATCCATCAACCCATAGTCTTCAGACTCTGCCATTTGAAACCAATGAAAGATCTCTGCTAGTAACCAAATGAGACCTGATGAAAAGGAAGGAGGAGATCCAATATGGTGGAGAAGTATGGGGACCTGAAATTCCCTTGTCCCTCAAACACAGCAGTATTGAGGCCAAAGGGCTATGAATTCTAAAAGCCCAGGCTGCAGAGTGACAGAGATATCTCCAGGGACCCACGGGGACAACCTGGCACGCCATAGGTGCTGATTGCAAACTGGGAGAGATAAAACCGGCAGCGTAGGCACAGATGGGAGGGACCCCCTTCTTCAGAGAGACAAAAGGAGAAGAAAGAGAGGCTGGGGAAAGCATAGGACTGTATATGGACAAAAGAAAAACCACGGACGGGGACGGACAAAGATCCAATCTCTAACTGCAGGGCTTCCCCTGGACTGGGTCTGGCTGCCCAGTTCACGCACCTGGGGAGGAGGGGAGCCAGGCCCAGGCTCTGAAACTACTTCAGAGACACAGTCCGCAGCGGGAGAAAGCAATCCCCTCCCTGGAGTGCTGTAGGAAGAAGGTATATAACCATTCAAAGGACAAAGAATCTGAACCAGGGTGCTCAGAGGGGGACCCTTTAAGACATTGGGGTTTAAATCACAGCCGAGCGCCAGGGAGGTGCGGGTGTTGGAGGAGCGGGACAAACTAACTTGTTCACACCCACGACACTGTGAGGACAGCCTGAACAGAGTGGTTTGGGACACCTGGTCCGTGGAGGAGAGACTGTAGTGTCACCATTTTTCTCCCCATCACCACCAAGGTGGGGCTTCAGGGAATGGAGAGCAGGCGGGACCTACCTACACCAAACCACTCCCCTCTGCGCCTGGTAACTGGAGCAGGATTGACACTGACCAACCAGGCAGCCCCTCCCCCAGACCAGTGCTGCCACCGGTTCCAAGGCACACAGAGGTTTTGCATTTCCTGATTTAATTCTTGGCAATTCTTACTATATATGTATATTTTTTCTTCATTTTCTCCTTATTTCTTCCTTCCCCTAGTCTGTTTATTCTGGTTGTTGGTTTTGTTTAAACAGACATATATAATCTATTATCTTTATACCTGTTCTATATCTCCTTTTTTATTTTCTTCTCTCTCTGGATCAAGCCATAGAGTTTCTCGGCCACTCAATTTTCTTTTCTTTTCTTTTCTTTTCTTTTCTTTTCTTTTCTTTTCTTTTCTTTTTTTTCTTTTCTTTTCCCCCACCCTGTTGTTTTGTTGTAGCTGGTGTTTTGGGGTTTTTTTTTTGTTTTTTGTTTTGTTTTGGTTTTGGGTTTTTTTCGGTTTTTGGTTTTGGTTTGTTTGTTTCTTGTTTGTTTTTTTCTTTTCCAGGGCTACTTCAATGAACAAATCAAAGCACACCTGGTGGAGGGTCCAAAACATCACTACAAGTAGGGAGATAAAGCAACCAAAGTTGCAACAACAGAAAGCAAGTAACACGCTGCAAAAAACACCTCCTGAAGGGTCAGGGCCTGGACAGTGTATGACCCGTCCTCACAGGTCCAGGGCACATAACAAGCTTTTAAAACACATAAGGGACAGAAAACTAGCCAAAATGATGAAATGGAAGAATTCTCCTCAAAAGAAATTCCAGGAAGAAATGACAGTTAGAGAATTGCTGAAAACAGATATAAACAATATAGCTGAGCAAGAATTTAGAATAATAGTTACAAGATTCATCACTGGGCTTGAAAAAGCATAAAAGAAAGCAGAGAATTTATTGCTGCAGAGATCAAGGAACTAAAAAATAGTCATGATGAATTAAAGACTGCTGTAAATGAGGTGTAAAATAAACTAGAGACAGTGACAGTGAGGACTGAAGAGGCAGATGGGAAATAAGTAAAATAGAAGATAAAATTATGGAAAGAGATGAAGCCAAGAAAAAGAGAGATAAAAAAAATTCTAGACCACAAGGGGAGAATTGGAGAAGTAAGTGATTCAGTGAAACATAATAATATCTGTATCATAGGAGTTCCAGAAGAAGAGAGAGAGAAAGGGGCAGAAGGTGTACTTGAACAAATCAAGCTGAGAACTTCCCCAATCTGGGGAAGGAATGGACATCCAAATCCAGGAGGCACAGAGAACTCCCTTCAGACATAACTTGAATCTATCTTCTGCACGACATATCATAGTAAAACTGGCAAAACACAAAGATAAAGAGAAATATGAAAGCAGCTAGGGACAAATGAGCCTTAACCTAAAAGGGAAGACACATAAGGGTAGTAGCAGACCTATCTACTGAAACTTGGCAGGCCAGAAGGCAGTGGCAGGAAATATTCAATGTGCTAAACAGGAAAAAATTATGCAGCCAAGAATCCTTTATCCAACAAGGCTGTCATTCAGAATAGAAGGAGAAATAAAGGCTTTCCCAGACAAACAAAAACCGAAGGAATTCATCACCACTAAACCAGCCCTACAAGAGATCCTAAGGGGAACACTGAGTGTTGCAAAGACCACAAAGGACCAGAGGCATCACTACAAGCATGAAACCTACAGATAACACAATGACTCTAAATCCATATCTTTCAATAATAACACTGAATGTGCATGGACTAAATGCTCCTATCAAAAGATATAGCATATCAGAATGGTTAAAAAAACAAGACCCATCTATTTTTTGTTTGCAAGAGACCCATTTTTTTAAATATGAAATTTATTGTCAAATTGGTTTCCATACAAAGTGCTCATCCCAACAGGTGCCCTCCTCAGTATCCCTCACCCACCCTCCCCTCCCTCCCACCCCCCATCAACCCTCAGTTTGCTCTCCAAAGAGACCCATTTTAGACCTGAGGACACCTTTAGGTTGAAAGTGAGGGGATGGAGAACCATCTATCATGCTACTGGAAGTCAAAAGAAAGCTAGAGTAGCCACACTTATATCAGACAAACTAGATTTTAAACTAAAGCTTGTAACAAGAGATGAGGAAGGGCATTATATCATAATTATGGGGTCTATCCATTAAGAAGAGCTAACAATTATAAAGGTTTATGAACCCAATTTGATAGCACCCAAATATATAAAACAAGTAATCACAAACATAAGCAATCTTATTGGTAAGAATGTGGTAAGCAGGGGACTTTAATACTCCACTTACACCAATGGACATATAATCTAGGCAGCATATCAACAGAGAAACAATGGCCCTGAATGATACACTGGACCAGATGGACCTGACAAATATATACAGAACTTTTCATCCAAAGGCAGCAGAATACACGTTCTTCTCAAGTACACAAGGAACCTTCTCCAAGATAGATCACATACTGGGTCACAAAGTAGCCCTTAAGAAATATAAAATAATTGAGATCATACCATGCACATTTTCAGATCAAATGCTATGAAACTTGAAATCAACCACAGGGAAAAGTTTGGAAATCCTCCAAATGCATGGAGGTTAAAGAGTGTCATACTAAAGAATGAATGAGTCAACCAGGCAATTAAAGAAGAAATTAAAAAATATATGGAAACAAATGAAAATGAAAACACCATAGTCCAAACCCTTTGGGATGCAGCAAAGGCAGTCCTAAAAAGGAAAATACATTGCAATCCAGGCTCATCTCAAGGAACAAGAAAAATCCCAAATACAAAATCTAACAGCACATCTAAAGGAACTAGAAGCAGAACAACAAAGAAACCCCAAAGCCAGCAGAAGAAGAGAAACAATAAAGACCAGAGCAGGAATAAACAATACAGAATTAAAAAAAAAAAAATAGTTGATCAATGAAACTAAGAGTTGGTTTTTTGAAAAAATAAACAAAATTGATAAACCCCTAAACAGACCTCTCAAAAAGAAAAGAGAGAGCATCCAAATAGATAAAATCACAAGTGAAGCTGGACTTATCACAACCAATCCTTCAGAAATACAAACAATTATCAGAATACTATGAAAAGTTATATGCCAACAAACTGGACAACCTGGAAGAAATGGACAAATTCCCAGACACCCACATACTAACAAAACTCAAAAGAGAAGAAATAGAAAATTTGAACAGACCTATAACTAGTATAGAAATTGAATCACTTCTCAAAAATTTCCCAACAAATAAGAGTCCTAGGCTTGCTGGCTTTCCAGAAGAATTCTAGCAGGTATTTCAAGCAGAGTTAATACCTATTCTCAAGCTGTTCCAAAAAGTAGAAATGGAAAGAAACCATCGAACTCATTCTAAGAAGTCAGCATTACCTTAATTCCCAAACAAGACAGAGACCCCATGAAAAAGGACAATTACAGGCCAATATCCCTGATGAACATAGAGGCAAAAATTCTCAACAAGATATTAGCAAATCGAATTCAACAGTATATCAAAAGAATTATTCACCATGATCAAGTGAGATTCATTCCTGGGCTGCAGGGCTGGTTCAATATGCACAAATCAATCAATGTGATACATAACATTAATAAAAGAAAGGATAAGAACCATATGATCCTGTCAATAGATGTGAAAAAAGCATTTAACAAAATACAGCATCCTTTCTTTATAAAAACCTTCAAGAAAGTCGGGATAGAAGGAACATACCTAAACATCATAAAAGCCATATTACGAAAAGCCCACAGCTAATATCATCCTCAATGGGGAGAAACTGAGAGCTTTCGCCCTGAGATCAGGAACATGACAGGGATGTCCACTCTCATAACTGTTGTTTAACATAGTGTTGGAAGTCCTAGCCTCAGCAGACAACAGAATGAAATAAAAGGCATCCAAATTGGCAAAGAAGAAGTCAAATTTTCACTTTTCGCAGACGACATGATACTCTACATGGAAAACCCAAAAGACTCCACCAAAAGGCTGCTAGAACTGATACATGAATTCAGCAACGTTGCAGGATACAAAATCAATGTACAGAAACCTGTTGCATTTCTATTCACAAATAATGAAGCAACAGAGAGAAATCAAGAGACTGATCCCATTTACAATTGCACCAAGAACCATAAAATACCTGGGAACAGACCTAACCAAAGATCTGTAAAAGATCTGTATGAAGAAAACTATAGAAAACTTATAAAGGAAATTGAAGAAGATACAAAGAAATGGAAAAAAAATTCCATGCTCATGGATTGGAAGAACAAATATTGTTAAAATGTCAATACTATCCACAGCAATCTACACATTAAATGCAATCCCAATCAAAATTGCACCAGCATTCTTCTCAAAGCTATAACAAACAATCCTAAAATGTGAATGGAACAACAAAAGACCTTGAATAGCCAAAGTAATATTGAAAAAGAAAACCAACGCTGGAGGCACACAATCCCAGACTTTAGCCTCTACTACAAAGCTGTATTAATCAAGACAGTATGGTATTAGCACAAAAACAGACACATAGACCAATGAAATAGTATAGAGACCCGGAATTGGACCCACAAATGTACGGCCAACTAATCTCTGACAAAGCAGGAAAGAGTATCCTATGGGGGGAAAAAAACCAGTCTCTTTAGCAAATGGTGCTGGGAGAATTGGACAGCAACATGCAGAAGAATGAAACTTTCTTACACCATACACAAAAATAAACTCAAAATGGATGAAAGACTTAAATGTGAGACAGGAAACAATCAAAACTCTAGAGGAGAAAGCAAACAACAACCTCTTTGACCTCAGCCACAGCAATTTCTTGCTTGACACATCTCCAAAGGTAAAGAATTAAGAGCAAAAATGAACTATTGGGACCTCATCAAGATAAAAAGCTTCTGCACTGCAAAGGAAACAATCAACAAAACTAAAAGGCAATTGATGGAATGGGAAAAGATATTTGCAAATGACATATCGGATAAAGGGTTAGTATCCAAAATCTATGAAGAACTTACCAAACTCAACACCTGAGAAACAAATAATCCAGTGAAGAAATGGGCAGAAGACATGAATAGATACTTTTCCAAAGAAGCCATCCAGATGGCCAACAGACACATAAAAAGATGCTCAACGTCACTCCTCATCAGGGAAAAACAAATCAAAACCACACTGAGATACCACCTCACACTGGTCAGAGTGGCTAAAATTAACAACTCAGGAAACAACAGATGCTGGCGAGGATGTGGAGAAGTGGGAACCCTCATGCATTGTTGGTGGGAATGCAAACTGGTGCAGCCGCTCTGGAAAACAGTGTGGGGGTTCCTCAAAAAATTAAAAATAGAACTACCCTATGACCCAGCTATAGCTCTACTATGAATTTATCCAGAGGATACAGGAATGCTGATTCATAGGGGCACATGTACCCTAATGTTTATAGAAGGACTTTCAACAATAGCCAAATTATGGGAAGAGCCTAAATGTCCATCAACTGATGAATGGATAAAGAAGATGTGGTTTATGTATACAATGGAATAGTACTTGGCAATGAGAAAGAATGAAATCCTGCCATTTGCAGCAATGTGGATGGAACTGGGAGGTATTATGCTAAGTGAAATAAGTCAGTCAGATATCATATGTTTTCACTCATATGTGGAACTTGATAAACTTAACAGAAGACCATGGGGGAAGGGGAGAGGGGGAAATAGTTACAAACAGAGAGGGAGGGAGGCAAACCATAAGAGACTCTTAAATACACAGAACAAACTGAGGGTTGATGGGAGGCTGGGGGAGAGGGCAAAATGGGTGATGAGCATTGAGGAGGGCACTTGGGATGAGCACTAGATGTTGTATGTAAGCAATGAACCATGAAAATCTACCCCCAAAACCAAGAGCATACTGTACACACTGAATGTTAGCCAATTTGACAGTAATTATTTTAAAAAATGAAAACAAATAAAAATCATAAAAGCTTAATGTTGTCTCTTAAAAGAAAATAGAAATTTAGGATTTTCTTTAAGATAATATTTCATTCTCCAGTCTTAATTTTTTTCTACATCTAAACATATTCAAAGCCTTTTGGCATAAAACAATAAAAATATTGAATAAAAGGGGTGCCTAGGTGCCTCAGTCCGTTAAGGGTCCGACTCCTGATTTCGGCTCAGGTCATGATCTCATAATTCGTGTAGTGCACAAGCCTGCTTGGGATTCTCTCTCTCCTTCTCTCTCTCTGCCCCTCCCTGGCTCACACTCTCTCCCAAAATAAATAAACGTTAAAAAAAAAAAAAAACTCAGAACATTGAATAATGCATATATGCTTTAAAAAAAAAAAACAAAGTAAGAGTTGTCTTTTGCATGTGAAGATGTCTTTGATATAAAATAGGCTGACCTGTTAGAAGAGCACTATAGGAAAGTAAGTGCAGAGAGACTGAGGAAAAAGTAACAGTGAAAATATGAAGCTCGAAGACCAATTGTATTATCACGGAAGAGTGACAGTATGGAGAGGTGGATTTGGAGTCAGACTCCCTGGGTTTGATTCTGCCTGTGCCATGATCTTGCACAAGCTAATTAACTTCTTTGGGACTCTGTTGGCTCATCTGTAAAATAATATATAAGGAATAGTAATAAATGCTTACATCACAGGATTGGGAATAAGATGAAACGAATCAGTAAGGCCCTTAGAATATTGCCTGCCCAAATGAAAGCATATGGCTGTTCATCCACTCATTCATTCATTCACCAAACATTTAATGAGCATGTACTACATGTTGGGCACTACTCTAGGTACTGTAAAGACTTCAGTGAACAGAATAGATGAAAATCCCTGCCCTCATGAAGCTTACATTCAAGTGAGGCCCAGACAAACCCTGATACACTTTGAAGATAGAGAGTTCAGTAAGGGTTAGCTATGATGATAATAAAAGTAATCATCACAGAGTTTTGTACTGACTGAGCTTATGGAACATGATAAAGCATCTGAATTTAACTGAAGAAACATTCTGTTCCCTGTCCCCGCGGTGAACTGAACACACATCAGGAGCAGGTGAAGGTGGCTTGTATCTGAAATGCAGGAAAGCCCGCCACCCTGGGTTTGTGGAATGTTCTCAGGGCTCAGATCAGTCGTGCTCCCTGTTTTTCAAAACAAGACTGCCTGTTCAATCTCTGCTCCCTTGTGTCATTGTGTCATCCTGGGGCTCTTTCCGCTTCGTTACTTCAGATTACATCCAGGCACTTGACTATGTTTTTGTGTTTGGTTGTTTTTCTGCTGCTTCCTGGATTTCTGTCAGCAATCCAGTTTTACAAATCGCTTGGCTGAGATCTGTATTTGTCGTCTTCCTTTGAAACTGTGATTCACAGTGTACACCCTTTAACAGAATCCTCTCAGCCCGCAAGACTAAAAAGCTTGTTTCAAAAACAAATTGCAGAGCAGGCTGCCTCCGCAGGGCTTTCACGCAGCACGCTCAAATGGTCAGATATAATTAAGACAGCACATTCAAGATCTCTATTTTTTAAATTAGCCAAAATGTTTTTAGATGCTGATCAGATGATGATGTCACTTCACACCTCCAGGGTGTTGGAGACAACTCCCGTCAGCTGAGAAAACAGACTTCAGATTAAAGAAGTTGTTGGCCATCTTCAAAGTAGCCTTAGAATTTGTGTATGACATATTCAAATTGGACTTTTTTGATTCAATATGAAAAAAGTGATGATCACAATAGGCTTATAGGATCCTTGGTTCATAAACTTTTAATTCAGGACAGAACCTGGGGACATCTCTTCTTGTCCCATTCTCCCATGTGTAAGATGGACCAATAACAGTATTTACCTCTTGGTTCAATTTTGGGGGGGTAAACGAACACTTATTGCCACACCTGGAGCCGAGTAAATGTACAACGGAGTTGGCTATTATTGTTATTTATCACATACCCTGTGCTCTTTGCTCTTGCCTGAGGGGATGATAGGGTTACAATAACAAAGCACTGTGTCTATGACTCTGACCTCTGGCAGAGTTGTAAGAACCTCCACATTTTGTAGATTATTCTCCAGGGTTCAGAGTCCCTCAGGAGTGTCACGGATCTGTTTGAGAAGTGAACCCTCTTGGCTGCTAGAGAGGAGACGTCATGTTCCTCCCTCTGGCCCCTGAAGCCATCTTGGATGACTGATAAGTCTGAAAACGTTCTGACAAGGCCCACACAACCCAACCCATCCACCCTGTCCTGAGACCACCTTGTTCTAGGGAGTGTCCTAGGGAGACATGTGTGAAACAGGCCTTTCATGTTTCCACCTGCTCTACTCAGTGAGCCAGCACAAGTGCCTGGGGGATGTGGTCCGGCTGTGGAGAGCACATCCTCTCCTGCCGGGGGCCCTTTTCCCTCCAATGAGTTATTTGCCTAGGATTCCTCCATCACTCAAACAAATGGACCCTCATGGATCTGCTCAACTGCTCCTCTGAAATCTGGGAATAATTCAAATTTTCAAACTGAGATTACTTCTCGATATTCAGGGAAGGCAGCAACAGAAGTGAAGAGCAAGGTGGACATGGGTCCCAGACTTAGCTTGGCCATGTACAGTCATATAAACATGGGCAGCTCCTTCACCACCCTGGTTCCCCCTCTCTGAATTGGGGGTGGTCATATCCCCATCACAGGTCTGTGGGAAAGATTGAACGCACTATCCCATGTGAAAGGGTTAGCTCCATGCCAATTGCTGTTTGCAGCAGTTCCGGGCTCCTCGCTTGGATCCCTGCTTCCAACAGATTGTCCAACTCCAACCAGATTTTCCTAGAGCACTATCCTCGGCAAAACTGTTTCTCGTTCATCACCCTCATCCAACATCGCAGGACCCTGCCATTCCCAGTCCAGAAACACCTCCAGATTCTATCTATCCTTCCTCTCTATCTCCACTACTAGTCTTCCTTCAGACCTCAACAAGGAGCCCCAGAAGCACTGCAACAGCATCCTAACTCAACCTGAATTCCTGACCTGGCCCCTTTCCTTCCTAAACGTACTCCACACCGCAAAGGTGCAAAGACAGTCTACCAGTTCACCCTCACTTGCAGGAAATGGCAAAACTCAACACCTTGGAAAGACATAAAACGCACTTCACGATCCCCAAATCTGCATGTCTCTGCCCCCAAAGCCCCTTGTTTACATGTATCTGCATTGTCCTAAGCCCTTTATTTTTATTTTTTTTTAAGTTCATTTATTTTTATTGAAAGAGAGAAAGAGAGAGAGAGAGGAGGGGAGGGCCAGAGAGAGAGGAAGAGAGAGGGAACCCCAAGCAGGCTCTGCACTGTCAGCACACAACCCAATGTAGAGCTTGAGCCCACTGAACATGAGATCATGACCTGAGCCAAAGTCAGAGGTTTAACCGACTGAGCCACCCAAGTGCCCCTGTCCAATGCCCTTTGAAAGAATCTTGCTGGTGGGGTGCCTGGGTGGCTCAGGCAGTTAAGCCTCTGACTTCGGCTCAGGTCATGATTTCATGGTTTGTGAGTTCGAGCCCCACGTTGGACTCTGCTGACAGCTCAGAGCCTGGAGCCTGCTTCGGATTCTGTACCTCCTTCTCTCTCTGTCCCTCCCCTACTTGTGCTCTGTCTCTCAAAAATAAATAAATGTAAAGAATCTTGCTGGCTCCTGCAAGCATCTCCCCTCTGTTTCACCATTCCTTCTGGCTGCACAGAGTTTATGCCATGACCTCTCACTCAGGTGAGTTGTTTCATAAGCTTCTGAGACCTGATCCTTGGTGGTTCCTTTGGAAATGAGTTAGTAGCCTCCCTCTGGGTCTGAGCACCAGGGGTGGAGGTAATCACTACTCTCACCTTCTACTCAGCCCTGAAGAGTATGCCTGGACAGGTGGGCCTACCCAGCTGAAAAGAGAGGACACCATGCCCTGGTCATCCCAAGATCACCACAAGATCATGACCTGAGCTGAAGTTGGATGCTTAACCAACTGAGCCACCCAGGCGCCCCCACAGCACCATATTTGGATGTTCCTACAATAGTTCCTACATATAGTTATATGATGGATGGATAAATGAATGAAAGCTGGAGTTCTATGTTCCCCTTTTGGATAAGTCATAGTTTCAAGACCTAGTATTCAGGGTAAGTAGAAAATAGTTCTTTTCCAAAGGTAAATTCCCAAGGATGTGAAAAAATTTTTCAGATAAATCTCATACTGATAGCCTGAACTTGAGAAAGTTTTCTTTCTTTTCTATTTGGTTTTGTGCATGGGGAGCAGGTCCTTGGGCATCTGACAAGAAGGACCGGCTATTACAGCTTGGAAGGTCACTGTATAATGCAAATCTACACCTCTGGGCCAACTCAATAAAATGCAGAGGTTCCTGCTATTTTAGAATTTTAGTGAAACAAACTGAGGCCTTGAGAACAAATCTCAGGTGGGTGGGAGCGTCTAGACGGTTCAGTGAATTAAGCCTCCGACTTTGGCCCAGGTCATGATCTCACCCATCGTGAGTTGGAGCCCCACGCTGGGCTTGCTGCTGACAGCACAGAGTCTGCTTCGGATCTTCTGTTCCCCTCTCTCTGTCTGCCTCTTCCCCACTTGCTTGCTCTGTCTCTCTCTCTGTCTCTCAAAAATAAATAAACATTAAAAAAAACCCACAAATCTCTGGGGAAATGGAGAATAATTTCTAGCTGTGGCCCTTCCTCAACAAAGTACATAACACACTGCAGAGAAAGAGATTTAAAAAATTTTTTTAATGTTTATTTTTGATAGACAGAACACAAGGGGCAGGGGGAGGGGAAGAGAGAGGAAGACACAGAATCTGAAGCAGGCTCCAGGCTGTCAGCACACAGCCCAATGCAGGGCTAGAACCCGCAGACCATGAGATCATGACTTGAGCTGAAGTCCGTCACTCAACCGACTGAGCCACCCAGACACCCCTCAGAGAAAGAGGTTTTAAACTTGTCAAATAAATGATATAATAGATTAATGTTATTTTTTTAAATGCTTACTAGAAGACAAGCACTGAAAGTGCTTTATTATATGAATTAACTCATGAACTCAGGACAGTCATGATATATGACTTAAATTCTATTATTAACCCCACCTACAGGTGAGCAAACTGAGGTGTTTGGTGCAGCATTTGATTCCAGTCTGATTCTTAGGGGCCTGGCCCTTAACCTTATACAAACAAACAAACAAATAAACACAACAACAAAGAGAGGGAACCATTCTTTATGAGAGAACATTTGAAGACATTTAAAATCAGTCTTAATATTGTCTACCACAGCATCACTCTTTGCTTTGTTTTTATTTACTTTATTTTAATTCCAGTAGAATTAACACACAGTGCTATATTTGTTTATCACTTTTTCCCAAATAGTTTAGATCTTTGGCCCTAGAGTCTGTGGACCTTAAAGCCTCCTGAAACGGACTCCACCTGCCACACACACTGGGAGACAGCATGAGTGCAGGCACAAGGTATCCGAAGACCTGAGGGATGTCCTCCCAGGAACCATAGCAACACAAGCTCATCGGTCAGCAGGATGGAGTGGGAGAGGAAAACCGTAGCCAGCATTTTCGAATTCATCTGTCCAAGGACCACTCTGGGCACTTCCTGGTTCATGATGGAGGGTCTGGACAGACCAGACCCCAGAGTGCCTGCTGCCCAAACCCTATGAAGTTCACCTCATTGCCTCTGTGCATTTCTCTATATTCAGTTCCTTCAGGGAGAAAAAAATTTTTACCTGCTTCTTTGATTCATACCTACTGATCTTCACAAAAAAGAAGAGTCCGTAACTTATAAAAAGAAAAAAGGGAACCATTCCTTTGATTCAGTTCAGTAGACTCAGGGGTGGGCTGCCCCATCACCTCACTGGGAGTCTCACTGGGGAGAAGAAAGACACAAAACTCCAGTGGCCACCAAAGTAGATGAGGGGCCATAGGTGCTAATGGATACAGAAGCTGGAACAATGTTAATGGCAGGATATTCTAGTTTATCTTAAATGCCATGTATTTATCACTATCTAAATACCATGTGTTTAGGGTCTCAGAAAATCCAATTTGCCTGTTGGATTAAAAACCAAATAGGACACAAGGATGTGAAAGACTTCAGAAGCAGACCTCTTATCCAATTTTCAAAATAAAAAGCACCACACTTGACTTGTGGAGGGCAGACATGACTCCGAGCTGCCTCTGAAAGCAGCCAGCTTCTCACGGGTGTGGCAGGGCTTGCCTTCTGTGCTTACATGTCCTGAGAGGCACCAGCCTGCTCCCTGAAACCCAAAGCCACACAATGTCAACACACTACTCCTGTGTCAATATTTGCTCCGGAGAAAATGTCTGAAATGCCTCTACAACCAATTTTCTAGCAGGCGGTAAGATGAAAAGGAGAATTAATGCACATATTAAAAGATTTCTTATAAGAGCCTATCCATCGCTGTGCTGCCTTCATCGAAACACTTAATGGCTTTTTCCTGCCTCCCTCTCCCTTCTGTGATCCTCCCACCCAGCTTTGCTAATAAAAAGCATTGTAAGTCTTCAGCTCTGCTGGCAAGGAGAATTAAATTGCTATTTGCCACCTGGTGTTGTCTTACTTAACATATTTCCAAATTGCTCTTAAATCTCCCTTTGGAATTCTGAGTATAAATACTAGAAAGAAGGAAAGGGAGTTAGAAGAGAGGACAGAAAAGGGAGCGAATTTGCATAATTTGTTAGCTTGTTTTGTAACGGGCTCTCGTCTTTTTTTTCCTCTTTGCTTTTATCTCCTACTCATCTCACTCAGTTGCTCTTAACATTCATCTTTTCCACTCCTTTTCAATCTCCACAGTTTTGTTCAAAGAAGAAACACATGTTTTCCTCCTGACAAAATCATGCTTCAGAATGGGATGGACTGAATGTTTCTAATTGATTTTGATTCCGGAAGCTCTGAGATCCTGCCCACAGTCACTCTTTTACAAATTTCAGGGTTCCTTTTCTCCTTTTCACTCATTTATTCAGCAAATATTTGTTGGAAATGTATTCTTGCCAGATGCTGTGCTCTTTTCTTTTCCCACCTCTTTCTCACTTACTTTCTTTTTAGTTCACTTATCAAAATTGCCAAGGGTGAGTAAAGTAATAAAATTCAAGAACTCCCTTAACAGAGCAAAAGTCCATTCTTTGCAACTCTAAGACACTCTTCCCTCTGCCTCTTTGGGTACTAAAATCAAGAGTTATAATGAGCAAAAAGTCCTACAAGACTTATCAAACTACAAATTCTTAATTTCTATTAAAATGAGTTACTTTTTAGTGGCAGGACAGAGTCATCCTCAACGATTATTTAAAGTGATGTTTGCATTCTAAATGGAGTTTCTATTTGCTCTCAGAGGCCCCGTGGAACTGCATTTCATTCATTATAATAGCAACTTCCTGAACCTTCAATGAACAACAAGGAAAAAAAATCGGTTGACAAACCAATAACTATTGCAGAATCCATTTTAGGGCCCCTTGGGGAATTTATTACCAGAGAAAAATGATAGTAGGACCCACAGATGGAAAACAAACCACAATAAAGTGCCACACTTCACTGATGAATCACCTAGTCATGGGAATGAACCCAGCCATGGACATACACCAGGGAAGTAAACTGTAGGTTCTGAATGAAGAACTGGACAGACTTCAGGTTGGGAAGGAACATTTTGGGCATGTTTGGGCTTATCCTGTTAAAGAGAGGTGTAAGATGTTCAAAATTCAGATTATTCAACTCAGAGGGAGAAGGTCTGAGTTAGCTGAGAATTAAGTGCAACATCATTTCTGTACTTCTCCATAGAGGGCAAATTGGTATCCCTCTAACTAAAGATGATCTGGAGAGAAGAGGCCAGAGTTTTTCTGCTTGTGAAAAGCCAGAGAAAAGGCCTTGGTGTTGAGAAACTAATAGATGCTTGGGGGCATTTGAGGCTTGTAGTAAGGAGCAGGGAAATGTTAAAAACGTAATTAACATCTGTATTCTAAGTAGCAGCGAGTACAGGTTAGAACAGATGGTTTCAGGAACCATAAAAATAGCCTGAGATAGTCTGTAGGTGGAAGAAAGAGCTTTCATACAGGGGAGTGACAAGATACTATAGTAAACAGTTCATTAGCATTTTCTTTTCTCTTAACCTTTGCTATAACTGGGTAGTTTGGACATTAATAAGAAGGTGACTCATGTATTGTTATCTAAATAAATAATTTCTTTGAGAAAATGTACTTGTAAATGTAATGAGTGACATATCTGTGCCTCTCCATTCTCTACATCCAGAAGTAAGTCTAATCTCTGTCAGAAACTATTCATAAAACAGCCCAGCTCCCTGTCCAGAAGCTACATATTGTATAGACTATCTCACAGGACCATTGTGCCATATGAAGTCTTTCACTGTGAAAATCTCACCATACAAAACTGGCAGTTGGTAAAACTGAGAACAGGGATCAGCTCATATATAAAAACCAATTCAAAACGTGTCAGCAAAAATACAACAGGAAAGGGCCCATGCAGTTAAGTAAAACAGTTATGCCAAACCTAGTAGAACCACTTGCTTTCAAAAGACTAAATTAGGAACAGCAAAGAATTCACTGATTCTGTGGACCTTAAAAAAAGCTGAATGTTGGGGCACCTGGATGGTTCAGTGGGTTGAGCATCTGGCTCTTGGTTTCTGCTCAGGTCATGATCTCACAATTCGTGAGTCCAATCCCAGCATCAGGCTCTGCACTGACAATGTGGAGCCTGCTTGGATTCTCTCTCTCTCTCTCTCTCTCTCTCTCTCTCTCTCTGCCCCTCCCCTTCTTTCTTTCTCTCTCTCAAAATAAATAAACTTAAAAAAAAGTTAAATGTTATCTGCTTCAGAAGCACCTTGAATTTTGTAGAGAGAGGAATAGAGAAAGGGCAGAGTGCTGAGAGGAAATATTAATTCAGATCTGCTCTTGTTTTTCTACTTCATAAAGTGGATTTTTCGTCATAAAGGAGGATTTTTGAGTTTGCAGTAAGACAGAATGACATTTCAAATAACAAAACCAAAACCAAAACGAACAAAAAACTTTTTACCGTTTAAGACAGTTATCTAAGTGTGTTCAGCCCTCATTTCAAGTTAAATGTCTAAAGTTGGTTATTTTCCTGTATCAGCATAGATCTTGTCCCAAATGCTTTCTGTCACCATATTCTTTATTTATTGACAATGAAGTTTATAAATACAGGTAATGATAAGGGAAAACTTAATGAATTTGATAACTAGGAGATTTTTGTCTAGAAAATTCCCTAGCATTTTAGCAAACTAATGTGCAATTAAGTTAGAGCAAATTCCCAAACTATATATTGCCATCACTGGGATTTGATCCATTTCTTAACCTGCTAAGACATCTGACAACGTACAGATGTTATTTTATTTTTACCTTTGATTATTCTACAAGTTTTTATTTTTTATTCTTATTTTTATTATTATTTTATCTTACAAGGTTTTTTTTGTTCTTTGTTTTTGTTTTTGAATTTTTAAATCTTTTTAATATTTATTCATTTTTGAAAGAGAGAGAGAGAGAGAGAGACAAAGTGTGAGTGGGGGAGGGGCAGAGAGAGAGGGAGACACAAAATCCTAAACAGGTTCCAGGTTCTGAGCTGTCAGCACAGAGCCCAAAGCTTGAACCCACAATCTGTGAGATCATGACCTGAGCCCAAGGCAGCTGTTCAGTAGACTGAGCCATCCAGGTGCCACTATTTGTGTGTGTGTGTGTGTGTGTGTGTGTGTGTTTGTGCATGCATGCGTGTGTGTGTGTGTGTGTGTGTGTGTGTGTGTGTGTTTTAACTAGGCTCCATACTGAGCCTGAAATCATGACCCTGAGATGGAGACCTGAGATGAGACCCAGAGTCAAGCACTTTAACCAACTGAGCCAGCCAGGAGCCCCTATTCTACAAGTTTTTAAATTTGATTTGCAATGTGATCATGGTAGCAACAGGCAGATGTTAGTTTGGTGTTTGATAGGGGAAAAAATTTCAACTGTAATTAGCAAGTGGTACTTCTTTACCAAGTAATACTGAAAATTTGAGAGTCAAAAAACCCAATATAGTATTTATTATCCCTGATACCACTATCTGTCTTTGTAGTTTTTGAAGAGCCTTCAGAAGAGCTGACACTATTTCTTGAAGTATGACAAGGTGTTTGGAGACTGAAAGCAAGATAGAAAGACTCTAGTGGCCAGTGTAGCATAAGCAGACACACAATCATTGGGACAGACCCTTGAAAGACACTCCTCTCTCTCTGTTGGGGGCACGGGTCTCCTGGGGTGTCCAGTAGCCCCACAAGAGGAAGGAACAATGTTACAACATGAAAAAAGAAATTGGGTTTTGGAGACTTTATGTGATTTGGTCAAGGTCAAAAATTTTCAAGCAATGAAGTGGGATTGGAGAGGGGCACTCAGTGCCCAGCCCCCTCCAAAACCCCACCTCACATGGTGGGGGTTGTGGGTGACTGTCTTTTCTCAGAGGTTGCTTGTGTTCCACATAAGCAAAAACAACAATGAAAGAATATGAAGAGGGGAAAACAAAACTGAGAAGGAAAAAAGATTGTTGTTTTTTTCCTGTCCCAAACCTTTTAAAGCCATGTAAGTTTTATGGTAGCTTGACCCTATCATTTTCTATTCTTTGGCATAAAGGGAAAATGGACTCAGTTTGGTTTGCATCAGGAAATGAGTTTTGTTTTATCTGGATTTTCAAAATGTCCTGATTCTATTCAAGGAACATGCTGAGGTGAAATATAAGGAGTTTCAGAAATTTGATAAAATTTAGTGATATGTGACCAGTTTAATAATTTGTAGAATTATGGTTACCCACACTCAGGGTTGTGGATAGTTTTATGGCCATGCATTACAGTCTGTAGATTTCTTTATTCTGTTTTTAGATATTTAAAAAAATAAGGACACGAAGCACAACAATATATAATGAATGCAGTACAGGAAACAGACCCAAGATGAGGTTGTGTATTCATTGTTAGGGGGGAAAAAGCATTCCTATTACCAAGAACTGTAAGAGAAAACAGCAAAACTATTTGGGCAGGAGCAGTGCTAGACCAATAGCTAAGGATATTTAAAACTACTGAGAACAACATGGCAGGTGGTGTCCTGAGGGACGTGGTCCTGGGAAGGCAGCAGTGTTGATGGATAACATTAAACACTTTCCAGCTCTACCCTCTACCACAGTGTTACATAAACTCCACTAATGTAGCAGATACCATAATTTAGGTTGCCTATTTAGGTCAATGACTTTTTTAAATGCCTGTTTCAAATTTGAACAACTTTTAACAAGTACAACTTTCAGAGAGAATATTTTTGTTTCCTTTTCACATCAAAGCAAATGCATATGTAATGCTAATGAAATCCAAAAAGTGAGAGAGCCAGAGGTGGGACACTGGGAAGCATATCCATATTCCAGCATATCCTAGAAAGCAGGAGCATTGCAGAGGAGTAGGGTCTATGAACTCAAGAAGGAGAGCCAATGTGCCAAAACAACAGTGGCACATAGTGAGCATTCCATACATAGTTGTTGAATGAATAAATGATTGAATCAATACACGAATAATGGCACATAATGGAAATGTATTCCTTATATCATGATCAAGCTGTAGAGATTAAGATAAAGAGAGGATTATAGTAGTAAAAGTGAGTTTAAGTATATAGAATATACTTCACAAAGCATATGTAATATGCAATATTATATATTATATATATATAATTTATGTGTGTATTTTTAAACACAACAAACTGAACAAAGGATTACATCAACAAAGATGAGGATAATGTTTATATTAGGAAGACTAAGTATTTTTTAAAAGCAAATATTTCCTAAAGAAATTATAATATGGTAAAATAGAATAATAAAAAAACACATGTGTTCTGCTAACAGCCCATATTAAAATAGGCTAAAATGCAAAATAACTTTGGGAAGAAACTAAGCCTTTGAGCAGAGATGGGTAAAGCCAACCAGCAACGTTCCTATTTGGCCAGTCCCTCAGAATGCCCATCCCTGGAGGATAGGGCAGCCCCAGCCAAGAAGGACAAAACAGGTATGTGTTTATATAGACAGCCTTGGACAACATTGGCAAATCATAGTAAGAGCCTTTACATAGCTAGCAATTTATGGTTTGAAAAGAACCGTATATAGTGCTTCTCTATATGGTTCTTTGCAAATGTATACCTTTCAAATGAAGAATCGTATACAGCATTTCTTTTGATCCTCAAAGAGATCCTGCGAGGTCTACAAGTATAAAAAACTGGCCTTCGGAGCAAAGACTTGACTTGGGTCACCAGCCATCATCAACCACCAACCTGTGCCATCAGCCTGCACCCCCTGGCTCCCAACTCTGTGCTTTGCCCAAGACTCCTTCCCTCCCTTCCCACAGAAAGATTGCCTTTCCCCAGAGCATCCAGGGCTCTGGGCTTTTGCTCCCCTCCCCTGCCTTGCTAATACTATACACAGTCATTTGCTGGGCACGTTCTTCCACTTCCAGGGACTTTGCTGAGGCCCACAGGTACTATTAGTATCACCACCGACAGATGAGGACACTGAGGTTCAGAGAGATGAAGTAACGTGTTTAGAGTCACTTAGCCAGTAAGCGGCAGAAGTAAGGGACACTGCATGGGCTTGCTTTACTTTGGCAACACCAGACCTCTTCTCTCCCATTACCTGTCTTCCTTCATTCTTTCTGTTAGTATTATTGAGCAACTTCTATTGTTCTAGGCACTATAGATACAGCACAGCATAAAATACTATCCTTGCTGTCATGGAGCTCACATTCTGATGGGGGAGTGGGGAAGAGATGAAACAAATGAAATACATAATAGGTGATAGATGCTGAGAAGAAAACCAAAGCATGATAAGGGCACAGAGAGTCATGGCCAGGGGTGCTATGAGAAGGGTGGTCTGAGAAGGCCTCAGTGAGGATGATATTCCAGCAGACATTTGGTTAAATGAGGGAGGAGGTCATGCAACCACCCAAGGAAGGCAGTTCAGGCAGAGGTCTCTAGATGCAAAAACCTTGAGGGTGTTCTGGAAACATCAGGGGCGGCCATGAGTTTGAAGCCTGAGGAGGGGGATGGAAGAGAATGGCAGGAGGAGATCAAAGAGATAACCAAGAATCTGGTCATGTATGGCCCTATCAGCTAGATAAAGATTCCCTCCACCCCAAGAGGTGCAGGGGAGTTTTGAACAGAGGGGGTTGTCACCTAGCCTGTGCTTCAAAACCTCTCTGGTGGCCAGGCTGAAAATAAATTGCAGGTGGACAACTGCCATTACAGATAGGAGGCCACTGAAAACCTCAGGGCAGGGAGCCGGTGGGCAGTGGGGGAGTGATAACTGGAGGGAGGGTTCTTTCCTTGCAAACTAGAGACAACAGCACTTCTACTGGATTGGGTGTGGGTGTGCAAAGAGGAGAGGTCAAGGAGGTCTTGGCCTGAGCATTCAGCTCAACCTTAGCTGCACATTAGGTCACCTGGGAGAGATTTAGAAATCTGATGTCTAGACCGCACCAAGTACCAAAACTGACTAGGAACTCTGAGGTGAGAGAAGGTGCCAAATTTTTAAAGCTCTCTGGGTGATTCCAATGTGCAACCATGGATGATAACCACTAAAGATGGAGATGCCATAAACTGAGATGGGGAAGCCTGGAAAGGAGAAGGTGGCTTCTCTCCATTTTCTCAGGGACCCTGGTCCTGGTTGCAAAGCTGATGAATACACCTATTATTAGTATGGTAATGACCATTAACTTGTTAACATGTCAGTGTGCTTGGGAAAGCTGCAACTCAGCTTTTTCAGACAGTGCTTTCGTCTAAAGTAACTACTGATTCTTAAAGCTGCAAGTCATTTGATCCTCATTGGATCCATCTCTCATAGAGTCGCACTCACGACATTGTATTATATTTACTGGAATTCAGGACCCATCCCCCCTACTTGTCTATAGGTGCCAGAGGTCCCATGGATGCATTTGGTGAATGGATGAAGGACTCCGGGTCATGTGTATTGGTAGCCCCTTGGGATCAGTTGGCCTGAGAAAGGGGTTCTCAAACGTTCCTCCTAAGGAGGAGACAGGCGTAGGCACAAACTCAGGGGAATTGTGGGAGTGCTGAAGGACTCTAATTTGTACCTGCTCTGGGGTAGGCAATGGATAACCGACCCAGGGTCAAATTACAGCACATGCCTGGTCAGAAAGGAATACATTTTAACAAGGGAAGAAAATATATATTATGAGCAGAACCAGAAGCAGAATATGGCAGTAGAAATTATATGAAGACAGAATTAAAGTCGGCACAAAGAATTTTCTATTAAAGTCTAGCCAAATGTTTGTACACTACCAGTTGCTAGATAACAGCTAGGGATATTTTAGGAAGGTTCCTACTTTGGTTGGAAATAGGGGGACCCAGGGCTCTCCATTTGCCTAAACTGAAGTGGGTGCCAGAATGCAGGGAACTGGGGAAGTCCCAAGCTGGTTTGTCACCTGGGCTGGAAAGTTGAACCAAAGATTTGTACTTAACTAGGTGCTCAATAAATATCTGTCAAGTGAATCAAATTTTATGATTCTAGGAATTTTTTCCATTTGTAATTAGTGAATAAATTTGTTGGGTTTTTATTTGTGGGGAAAGCTTATATTAAGAATTATTTAGTTTAAAGGGGAGTCTGGGTTGCTCAGTTGATTGAATGACTTCAGCTCAGGTCATGATCTTCGGGTTCGTGAGTTCGAGGCCCATGGGGCTCACTGCTGTCAGTGCAGAGCCCAGTTCTAATCTTCTGTCCCCCTCTCTCTCTGCACCTCCTCCACTCTTGCTATCTCTCAAAATATAAATAAATAAAACTTTAAAACAAAAAGAATTATCTAGTTTAAAGTAATAGAACCCATCCAAGTAAAATGGAGCTCATGGGAAGGTTATAAAGGACTCGCACAAATTAAAAGTCAGAAAATCAGGCAGGCCTTAGGGGGGTGGGACAGGGAAGTGGAAAACTATTTGGAAATAAGGTCAAAGTCACTCCCTCTCCACCTCCCTCGTCCTTCCCTTCCACTTCTCCCTCCCCCTCTTTTCTCTGCTACTCTGCCTTTTTAACCCCTTCACTTACACTGGGCTCACCATGGCCTCACCCAAAAGAGTCTAAGCCCTAAATTAGCATAACCTGTCTGTTTTGACCATCACAGCAAATTAGCTCAGGCCCTCCGTTCCACATTCCTGAGAAGCAGTAGCTGATTGGCCCAGGTGTATCAGGGGCAAGATCCTGCTGTGTGTTGTGCTATCCCTTCAAGGACTGTGGAAGTTTCTCTAAGTTTAGAATAATGGTTACCTCTGGTGGGAAGGGAAGGAGGGTGTGGTACACAGGTGGCTTCAACTACTCCAGTTTGTGTGTATTTCTTAAACTCCATGCTGGGTTTCCTGGTGTTTGTTATATTATTATTTTTAATGTTTATTTATTTTGAGAGGGAGAGAGAGCAAGCAAGCCAGCATGGGGGTGGGGAGAGAGAGAGGAGAGAACGAATCCCAAGCAGGCTCCTTGCTGCCAGAACAGAACCCGATGCAGGGCTCAAGCCCATGAACCTCGAGATCACGACCTGAGCCAAAATCAAGAGCCGGCCGCTCAGCTGACTGAGCCACCCAGGCACCCCAGGTATGTAATGTTTTAATACCATTTTGAATGTCTGAAAACTTTCCTCAAAGTTTCAAAATAAAAAGAAGGGGCTCTTCTTTAAATAAAAAAGAAGATGCATAAAACTGCACGGATATAAACGCATACATTATCTACCAATGGTCAGCTCTTAATAAGATTATTAGGTAATTTTCTGTTAATCCTTTGGTTCTCAAATTCTTGCCTTGTTAACTGATAGACACGGCTTTATTCAGGAGCTGGTGATTCATTCATTCATTCATTCATTCAACAAATGTAGATTGAATGCCAACCATAAGCCAGGGGTGGTGGGAATGCCTGGGTTTACAGAAAAAAAAAAAGAGGGCCTGATTCTGAAACAAGGAGACAGATACAGCTAGGCAATGCTTGGAATGCAATTCTATTGTTTTTAAATCTGAAATGAACTTCGATTTGTAAGTTTCCCACAGTTACTATATAGGAAAATTCCAGTTATTCAGGAGACAATTGTCTTTGCATTAGCAAGAATCACTTGAGTGGTCCTTCTTGGTAATGGAAAGGCAAGGAAGTCAAAAAGCACTCGTGTGGGTATGCCAGACAGAGCTGCTTTTCCTAATTCTGCTAGGCATACTGGGGAGGTGGGCAAATTCGAGTGGGGGACATAGAACTTCCTGGGAGGAAAGGGAGGGAAGACTTGGCTGTGGGTACTGTGTTTTAGAAAGTTTCAGATTTTTTTTTTAAGTTTATTCATTCATTTTGAGAGGAAGAGAGAGAGTCAGGGAGGGGCAGAGTGAGAGGGAAAGAGAATCCCTAGCAGGCTCCACACTGTCAGCACAGAGACCTACACAGGACTCGAACTCATGAACTGTGTGAGATCATGACCTGAACCTAAATCAACAGTCGGACTCTTAACCGGCTGAGCCACCCAGGCGCCCCTAGAAACTTTCAGACTGAGGTGCCTTCAAGAGAGCCGCCGGTAGAAAGAACATCAGTATCAGGGTATGAGGGGTGTCTTAGGTCTCCCTCCAGAAACAGACACTGAGGATTCATCAGTAAGTGGTTTCCTGAGCAGGCAGCGCCAGGGGAGAGGGGGAGCAAGGACTGACTGGTGGGGAGGGGGGAGGGATATGCTTCCAGGCAGTGTTCCCAGAGGGTAACTTCAGGGGGATCCCACTGGCAACTCTGTAGTGTAACCTGCCTACCCTCTGAAGTGGGAGGGAGGGATCCTAATGGATCTCAGCAGAACCCTATCATTAAATGCCACAAAAGAGTAATGCTGGCCAGTGAGCAGGGTGTGGTGCTGGGGCTTGTGTGGTCACAGGGTGGGTAGGCAGTTGGGGTCTAGGAGCTAATCTCGTCCCAGCCTGAGGCTAGGCCAAGGAGCCAGGCTGGACATGCCCATTCTGACACACTGAACCCGAGAGTGTAGTCTGGACCTGAAGGCAGTGGACATTGATCTACCACAGTGTGCAGGTCAGTTTATTTCTTCCTTTCCCCCTTCTTTCTTTTCTTAAAAATGTTTGTTTATGAGAGAGAGAGAGTGCTTGTTGGGGAAGAGCAGAAAGAGAGGAGGACAGAGGATCTGAAGCAGGCTCTGTGCTGGCAGCAGAGAGTCCGATGGGGGGCTTGAACTCACAAACCATGAGCTCACGACCTGAGCCGAAGTCAAAGTCGGAAGCTCAACCAACTGAGCCACCCAGGTGCCCCTACAGGGTCAGTGTCTAACAACGGGAAGCAGCAACAGCTAAACAACAACAGAGTGAACTACAAAAGTAATCAGAAGCTCCAGATTATTCTTGTCAAGGTATTTGGGATCAGGACTAGCCTCCTCAACCTGAAGATCCTTGAGGTTATTGGACAATTTGATGGGGGAAGAGCCTCACCACAACCCCAGGCAGGGAATAAGCTTCCTGGAAGTCTGGCAAGTAGAAACTAGAACCAGTGCTGACATGAAGGATGAGGCACCGTGACTTCATTTTCACCCAAGCTGGTGAAGCAGGTCGTACCAGTTACACACCGAAATAGGGAAATAATTTCTCATTATGATAAGTGCTATGGCTATAAAACGCAGGTTAAGATGAGAGAGAATAATGGGAAGTTATGGTTGGACTTGGAAAAGAGGGGGTCAGAAGCCTCTCTAAAATGTGGTATTTCAACAAAGCCTGAAGGAACCAGTAGTGTGTGTTGGAGGGGGAGCTGGTAGAGGAGAACCTTTACAATGAAAAGGTGTGTGCAAAAGGCCATTTACTCTACCTGGGAATCCAAAATAAAGTGAGTATGACCCTGTAATAGTAAGTGAGGCGAAAATGGCTCCAATGAGGCTCAAAAGAATGGCTGGGGCCAGGCCACAAAGAACCCTATGAACAATAGCAAGGTTTGTGTTTTTTGTTTTTGGTCTCCCCGCCCCCGCCCCCCCCCCCCCCCCCCCCCCGCCGCCGCCAAAGGATCATGATCCTCCATCCATTGAAGGAATTATAGCAGAGAACTGACCTAATAAAACCTACCTTTAAAAAAATTGCTCAGGCTGTTGTGTGAATAAGACCATCATTCAAAGATCAGATTACTTGGATTCAAAACCCAGTTCTGCCACCTACTAACTGTATGATGAGGGCTGAACCACTTAACTTCTCTACACCTTGGTTTTATCAACTCCAAAATGCAAATAAAAACGGTACCCATTTTATTGGGTTATTATGAGGATCGAAAGACATAACATTTTATAAGCATTTTCACACATAGTAATCCTGGCACATAGTAAACACCCCATAAATGGTGGCCGATTTATGTTTTTTTATTGTGCTATTGTTATTACTGTTTTCAGTAGGAGGAGAAGGCTATTGGAGTCTTAGGAGACAAATAGCAACCCTATCTTTCCCTTCTGAGTTTGGAACCAATTGAGAAATAAGACACAGAAGGTAACAGAGGGGTATCTATTGTATCTTACTGATACCTACTGTGTACCTACCATATGTATCTCTCACTGATAGTGACAATGAACACAAGCAGAGGAAAGCTTGTATTCTAGCATGGGTAAGGGTAATGAGACATGGGAGCAGAAATAAATAAATGCTTAAATTGGTAAGTTATGTTGTGCTTGAGAAGGTATCTCTCTTATTACTCATATTGAGAAAAGGTGCCTTTGATCAGCAGTCAGACCATCGTCCTCCTGCTTCCCCCTAATGAGACAGATTTACACATCTAATGAGAATACTGAGAGACCACAGCCTCTCCCTACCCCATCATTTCAGGGCTTTGGCTTCCCCTATAGCTTTCCATATAGAAGATAGAAGACCAAAGCTGGTCATCTTTCTTAAATCAACTGTAATGAAATGCACCCATTTAAAGTATGCAGAAAGATGAAGAAGAGGGTTTTGTTGTTTTTTTTTAAGATTTTATTTTTTAGTAACCTCTACACTCCATGTGAGGCTCAAACTTACAACACTGAGATCAAGAGTCGCACATTCTACTGAGTCAGCCAGGCGCCCCACAGATAGATGAGTTTTGACAAATTTCTACATCTGTGTGTCCATCACCACCACAATCAAGATATAGAATACTTCCATTACTCAAAAAAGTTTCCTGAAACCACTTCGCAGAACCCCCAAAATACACCCAGACATATAATTTCTTATAAATGTAATTTATAATTTCTTATAAATTATTTCTTATAAATGTATAAGACCTATAATTTCTTATAATTTATTTATAAGAAATAAATTTTTCTTATAAATGTAACCATATCATATGTACTCTGCATCTTGCTGCTTTTTAAAAATTTTTTAAATGTTTATTTATTTTTGAGAGAGAGAGAGCACGCACGCATATGTGAGCAGGGGAAGGGAAGAGAGAGGGAGACAGAGGATCTGAAGCGGGCTCCACCCTAACAGCAGAGATCCTGATGCGGGGCTCAAACTTACCACTAGATGATGACCTGAGCCAAAGTCACGCTTAACGGACTGAGCCACCCAGGCACCCCAGGATCTTGCTGCTTTTGCTCAGCATATTTTTGAGACTAACCTAAGTAGTTTTTTGTATCTATTGCTGAGGAGTATTACATTGTATGGATATACCACAATTTGTGTATCCATTCATCAGCTCAGGTTTGGGCTATTTGGGAATTGCTTCCAGGTTTGGGCTATTATGAATGAAGCTGCTGAGGCTATTTGTGTAAAAGTCTCTGTGAGCATAAGTTTTTATTTTTCTTGGGTAAGTGCCTAGGACTAGAATTTCTGGGTTATATAATGAGTATATTCTTAACTTCATATGAATTTGTGAGCTTTTTCCCAAAGTGACCATACCATATTTACATTGCCTCCAGCAGTGTGTGAGAGTTCCTGTGTCTGCATGCCCATCAACATTAGATTTGGTCAGTCCTTTTAATTTTAGCCCTTCTGGTGGGTGTGTAGGTCTATTTAATTGTGGTTTAATTTACTTCTCTGATGACCAATGATATTGAGAATCTTCTCATGTACTTATTGACCATTCCTATGCTTTTTTTTTTTTTTTTTTGGTAAAGTGTCAGTTCAAATATTTGCCCATTTTAAAATAAGGCTTTCCCCCTCTTCTCATTATTAACATGTATGAATCTTTTACATGCCCTGGAAACTCATTCTTTGTCAGCTATATGGATTGTAAATATTTTCTCCTCTCTATACACTGCCATTCATTTTTAAATAAATTTTTAAGGAAAGATATTTTTTAATATTAATGAAATACAATTTATCAATTCTTTTCTTTTGTATTATTTGCACAAAATACTATTCCTATCTAAGGAATCTTTATGTACCCCAGCTAAGCATGGATTTTCTTCTAGAAGTTTATTTATTTATTTTTAATTATTTTTAACTTTGTTTATTTATTTTAAGAGAGAGCATGAGTGAGATAGGGGAAGAGAGAGAGGGAGAGAGAACTCTAACCAGGCTCTGCACTATCAGTGCAGAGCCCAAGGTGGGACTCGAATTCATGAACTCTGAGATTACGACCTGAGCCGAGATCATAATTATTGTCAATGAAGTAAAAGAAACATGCTTTCAACAAATGATAATCTTAGCAAACAGAAAATCTCACCAGAGATATAGATACATTAAAACACACACACACAAACACACACACAACTAAATGGAAATTCTAGAACAAAAAAAATGTAATTTCTGAAATAAAATTTCATAGGTAGACATAGCAAAGACTAAATGACATGCAAGATAGGTCAATACAAATTATCCAAAATGAAGAACAGAGAAAACAAAATTTTAAAACATTTAAACACTTAATTCAAGGACCAGTTAAGTGATATCCAATGGTCCAGTGTTTGTATAATTGAAATACCAAAAGAAGAAAAGAGAGGGGGCACCTGGCTGCCTCAGTCATTAGAGCATGTGACTCTTGATCTCAGGGTCATGAGTTCAAACCCCATGTTGGGTGTGGAGGTTACTTAGAAAGAAAGAAAGAAAGAAAGAAAGAAAGAAAGAAAGAAAGAAAGAAAGAGAAAGAAAGAAAGAAAGAGAAAGAAAGAAAGAAAGAAAGAGAGAGAGAGAGAGAGAGAGAGAGAGAGAGAAAGAAAGAAAGAAAGAAAGAAAGAAAGAAAGAAAAAAGAAAGAAGAAAGAAAGAGAGAAAATGGGCAGAAAAAAAAAAGATTTGAAGAAACAAATGCCCAAATTTTCCTAAATTTGATTAAACATATAACTTTCCAGATAGAAACTGATAAACAACCACCACACAGAATAAACACAAAGAAGTCCCTGAGGTGCATCCAAGTCAATATGTCGAAAGCCAAAAATAAAGAGTATTTTGCAAGCAGCAAGAGAAAAACAACATATTACATACCAGAGAATAACAGTCCCATTTCCACTGACTTCTTATCAGAAACCATGGAGGCCAGGAGAAAATGGAAGAACATTTTTACAGTGCTGAAGACAAATTTTGTCAACCAAGAATTTTATACTCAGTGAAAGTATCTTTTAAGAACACAGATGAGATGAACAATTTCCAGATAAAGTAAAATAAAGATGACCCATCACCATAGGACCTGGGCTATGGGAAATCCTAAAAGAAGTTTTTAGACTGAAGAGAAATGAAATGAAGCTGCAATCTTCAAAACAGAATGAAGAGCAGTGGAAATGTTAATTACTGGTTAATACTGGGCTATACACAAAAGCTGGGATTCCAAAATCAGACAAAAACATTATAAGAAAAGAAAACTACAGACTAATATCCTTCATGAATAATGACAGAAATCTTCTCTTTTTTTAACATCTATTTATTTTTGAGAGAGAGGAAAACAGAGAGGAAGAGGCATGAGTGGGGGAGGGGCAAAGAGAGGTGGGGACAGAGGATCCAAAGTGACCAGCAACAAGCCTGATGCAGGGCTCAAACTCACTAATCATGAGATAATGACCTGAGCCAAAATCAAGAGTAGGACATTTAACCGACTTGAGTTAAACATCATACCCTGCTTGGAGTTCACATTTGATTAACACCCCAAAAATTAGTCAATATAAGTGATCATTTTAATAGAATAGAGGATAAAACCACATTACCATTTCGGAAGAGGCAGATAAAGCATTTGATTCACCAAATCTAATTTCCTATTCAGCAAATCAGTAATAGAAAGAAACTTACTTCAACCTGACTAAGGTCCTCTGTGGCAAACCTATAGCTAATATCACACTCAACGGTGAAACCTTTATGGAAAGCTTAATGATTTCTACCTAAGATTGGGAACAAGGCAAGGATGTTCATTCTTACCACTTCTGCGTTATATTGAAGATCCTAACCAGTGCAATAAGTTACAAAAAAGAAAGGAAAGTTATAGAGATTAAAAAGAAAAAAAACTCTAAGAAATCTATAAAAAAATCAACTATATTAATAAGTGAATTTATCAAGGTTGTACGATATAAGGTCACTTTTCAAAAATCAATTGTATTACTATTGATTGACAATGAATAATTAGAACACCAAACCTTTTTAATTAAGTTTTTTATTTTAATGCTAGTGTAATTAACATAGTGTTATATTAGTTTTGGGTGTACAATATAGTGATTCAACACTTCTATACATTACTCAGGGCTCATCATGATAAGTGTATTCTTTAATTCCCATCACCTATTTCACCCATCTCCCACCACCTCCCCTCTGGTAATCATCAGTTTGTTCTCTATAGTTAAGAATCTGTTTTTTTGGTTTGTCTCTTTATTTTTTCTTTGTTCATTTGTTTTGTTTCTCAAATTCCACCTACAAGTGAAATCATATGGTATTTGTCTTTCTCTGACTGACTTATTTCACTTAGCACTGTGCTCTCTAACTCTATCCCTGTTGTTGCAAATGGCAAGATTTCATTCCTTTTTATGGCCAAATAATATTCCATTGTGTGTGTATATATATATATACATACACACACACACACCCCATCTTCCTTATCCATTCATCAATTGAGGGACACTTGGGCTGCTTCTATATTTTGGCTATTGTAAATAATGCTGCAGTAACATAGGGGTGCATGTATCCCTTTGAATTAGTGTTTTTGAATTTTTTTGTTGAACTGTTTGAATTTTTTGTTTTGTTTTGTTTTGTTTGTTTTGTTTTTGTTTGTTTCTAATAGTAGAACAACAAATCTTTTTTTTTTTAATTTTTTAATGTTTATTTATTCTTGACAGAGAGAGTGTGTGTGTGAGCAGGGGAGGGTCAGAGAGAGAGGGAGACACAGAATCTGAAGCAGCCTCCAGGCTCTGAGCTGTCAGCTCATAGCCTGATGCTGGGCTCGAACTCAATAACTATGAAATCATTACCTAAGCTGAAGTCAGATGCTTAACTGACTGCACCACCCAGGTGCCCCAAACACTAAATCTTTATAGTTATAAAATAACATCAGAAACAAGAATAAAATTAAAGAAATGTATAAAAGACATGTATATTGAAAACTTCAAAACACAGCAAAGGGAAATTACTGCAGAGCTACATAAATGGAGAGGTATGACATGTTCATATATTGGAAAACTCAATATTATTACAATGTTAATCCTCCCTAAATTGATTTGTAAATTAAGTGCCATCCCATTTGGAATCCTAATATACTTTTTTGAAGAAATTGACAAGGTGATTTTAAAATTCATATGGAAATGCAAAGGATAAGAACAGCCAAAACAAATTTGAAAAAGAAAAACGCGGGATGAGCACTGGGTGTTGTACGGAACCCAATTTGACAATAAATTTCATATTAAAAAAAATAAAATGAAAAATAAAATGTACATCTATTTGACTTTTATCCTGGTTTGCAATATTTGCAAAAATAAAAGTGGCTCTGATTCTCAAAAAAAAAGAAAAAAAAAAAGAAAAAAGGAAAACAAGGTTAGAGAACTTGTACTGAGGCAATACTTTTTAGATTTCTCAGTGTTCTTGTACAGTCCAAACCTCCTGAACAACAGAAATAGATGTGCTATAAAGATAGAGAATATCGACTCTTATCCCCAAAGTTGTGGGTGTTGAACCTGACAGATTTGTCTCCTTCACGATAGAGCCATCTGCTCCTATTCAAAGAGTAATGAAACTCTTTATTGCTTCTGAAGCTGAATATCTACATTCTGAAGTAAGGAACCCTTCCTTCCTCCCCCAAACAGGGAGAAGATAAGTTCTCTCTTTCTCTCTCTCCCTCTAAGGGGAAAAAGAGGAATGGATATTCGTGCTTCTATTTTGGAGGGCCTTTCCTGTGGTGCAACCTTACTGTCTGTGTTGGACACATCTGGCTGTCCTCACATCATCTGTGAAAGTGATACTATGGCCACTATTAAATAGTGAGTAAATAAAGGTGCAATCATTATCTATATATCTGTGTATCTATCTACCTAAACTATATTTATAAATATAAAGCTTTGAATGTAAGGTAGCATCTCAGACTTACAGTTTCTGGCTTAACACTATCTGCTTTCAAGACTTAGTATAGAGCTAAGTAATCAAGATAGTGTAGTATTGCAGTAAAGGTAGTCATTTAGATAAATGAACCCACATCCCTATAGCCAATTTATTTATTTATTTTTTGTTTTAAATGTTTACTTACTTTTGAGAGAGAGAGAGAGAGAGAGAGATACAGAGCATAAGTGGGGGAAGAGCAGAGAGAGAGAGGGAGACAGAATCTGAAGCAGACTCCAGGCTCTAAGCTGTTAGCACGGGGCTCAAACCTGTGAACTGCAAGATTATGACCTGAGTCAAAGTTGGACTCTTAACCAACTGAGCCATCCAGGCACTCCTATTTTTTGTTTTAATCAATAGGCTTCATTTTTTAGACCACTTTTGGGTTTACAAAAGATTTATTGCAAAGTACAGAGAATTTCCACAAACTCCTTCTCCCCCCAACACATAGTTTCCCCTCTTATTTACATCTTGGACTAGTGTGATACATTTGTTACAATTGATAAACTAGTATTGATACATTATCATTAACTGAAGTCCATAGTTTACATTAGGGTTCATCTTTATGTTCTATATTTTATGGGTTTTAGCAAATATATTGTACATATACATTTCATAGTAATACAGAAAAGCTTCACTGCCCCCCAAATCCCTGGTGCTGACCTATTTGTGCCTCTCTCCCTTCCCCTTGGAACCTACCAGTCTTTTTCCTGTCTCCATAGTTTTGCCCTTTCCAGAATATCATCTAGTTGGAATCACACAGTATGTAGCCTTTTCAGATTGGCTTCTATCTTTTAGTAACTTTCCTCCATGTCTTTTCATGGTTCCATAGCCCATTTATTTTTAGCACTAAATAATACTCCATTTTTCCAGATGGACTGCAGAATATACATTCACCCACTGAAGGACATCTTGATTGCTTCCATGTTTTTGCAATTGTGAATAAAGCTGCTATAAATATCTATGTGTAGGTTTTTGTGTGAACCTAAGTTTTCATCCCTTTTGGGTAAATACAAAGGTGCGTGATTGCTGCCTTCTAGAGTAAAAGTATGTTGTTTTAGAAACTGCCAAACTGTCTTCCAGGCACGGTACCATTTTGCATTCCTATCAGCAATGAAGAGAGTTCCTGTTATTTCACATCCTTGCCAGCATTTGGTGTTGTCAGTGTTTTGGATTTTGGCCATTCTAGTGGGTGTGTGGTGATATATCATTGTTGTTATAATTTACAATTCCCTAGATACATATCATGTCGAGCATCTTTTCATATGCTTGTTTGCCATCCTTACATCTTCTTTGGTGAGGTGTCTGTTCAGACTTTTTGAATCATTTAAATTAGGTTATGTGCTTTCTTATCTAAGTGTTTGTGTGTTTTGGATACTGTTCCCCTGTGATCTGTGTTTTGCAAATATTTTCTCCCAGAGTGTGGCTTGTTTTCTCATTCTCTTAATAGTGTATTTCACAAAACAGATGTTTTTAATTTTAATGAGGTCCAAGTTAATGATTTTTTCTTCCAGGTGTTGTGCTTTTGGTGTTAAATCTTAAACAGTCATGACTAAATCCAAGGTCATCTAAGATTTTCTCCTAAGTTATCGTTTAGGAATTTTAGAGTTTTGTGTTTTAAATTTGGTCTATAATCCATTTTTTATTTAATTTTTGTGAGGGATGTAAACTCTCCACATGGAAGGCTGGAATTGCGTATCTTCCTTCCTCCAGGTTGATTAGGCTCTGGTAAAAATAATTTCCATTGAAGGAGGGTCTTGTTTTTTGTTTTTTTGTTTTGTTTTTTTTTGTTGTTGTTTTTTTAAAGATTAAAAGTATTTTATTTTATGTATTATTATTATTTCAATATATAATTTATTGTCAAATTGGCTAACATACAGTGTGTACAGTGTGCTCTTGGCTTTGGGGGTAGATTCCCTTGGTTCATCGCTTACATACAACACCCAGTGCTCATCCCAACAAGTGCCCCCCACCATGCTCTTCATCCATTTCTCCCCTTTCCAGCCCTCCCCCCATCAATACTCAGTTTTTTTCTCTGTATTTAAGAGTCTCTTATGCTTTGTCTCCCTCTCTGTTTGAAACTATTTTTTCCCTTTCCCTTCCCCCTCCCCCTATGGTCTTCTGTTAACTTTCTCAACTTCCACACATAAGTGAAAACATATGATATCTGTCTTTCTCTGACTGACTTATTTCACTTAGCATAACACTCTCCAGTTCCATCCATGTTGCTACAAATGGCCAGATTTCATTCTTTCTCATTGCCAAGCAGTATTCCATTGTATATATAAACCACATCTTCTTTATCCATTCATCACTTGATGGACATTTGGGCTCTTTCCATAATTTGGCTATTGTGGAAGGCACTGCTATAAACATTGGGGTACATGTGCCCCTATGAATCAGCACTCATGTATCCTTTGGATAAATTCATAGTAGCTCTATTGCTGGGTCATAGGGTCATTCTATTTTTAATTTTTTTGAGGAACCTCTACACTGTTTCCCAGAGTGGCTGCACCAGTTTGCATTCCCACCAACAATGCATGAGGGTTCCCACTTCTCCACATCCTCGCCAGCATCTATTGTTTCCTGAGTTGTTAATTTTAGCCACTCTGACCAGTGTGAGGTGGTATCTCAGTGTGGTTTTGATTTGTTCTTCCCTGATGAGGAGTAACGAGCATTTTTTCATGTGTCTGTTGGCCATCTGGATGGCTTCTTTGGAAAAGCGTCTATTCATTTCTTCTGCCCATTTCTTTACTGGATTATTTGTTTTTAGGTGTTGAGTTTGGACAGTTCTTCATAGATTTTGGATACTAACCCTTTATGTGATATCTCATTTGCAAATAATTTCTCCCATCCTGTCGGTTGCCTTCTAGTTTTGTTGATTGTTTCCTTTGCAGTGCAGAAGCTTTTTATCTTGATGAGGTCCCAATAGTTCATTCTTGTTTCTATTTCCCTTTCCTTCAGAGGGAGACATGTTGAGCAAGAAATTGCTGTGGCTGAGGTCAAAGAGGTTTTTGCCTATTTTCTCTTCTAGGGTTTTGATGGCTTCCTGTCTTATGTTTAGATCTTTCATCCATTTTGAGTTTATTTTTGTAAGATAGTGGTCCAGTTTCATTCTTCTGCATGTTGCTGTCCAGTTCTCCCAGCACCATTTGCTAAAGAGACTTTTTTTTTCATTGGATACTCTTTCCTGCTTTGTCAAAGATTAGTTTGTCATACATTTGTGGGTCCAATTCCGAGTTCTCTATTCTATTCTATTGGTCTATGTGTCTGTTCTTGTGCCAGTACCATACTGTCCTGATGATTATAGCTTTGTAGTAGAGGCTAAAGTCTGGGATTGTGATGCCTCCCTCATTGGTTTTCTTTTTTCAACATAACTTTGGCTATTTGGGGTCTTTTGTGGTTCCATACAAATTTTAGGATTGTTTGTTCAAGCTTTGAGAAGAATGCCAGTATAATTTTGATAGAGATTGCATTGAATGTGTAGATTGCTTTGTGTAGTGTTGACATTTTAACATTATTTGTTCTTTCAATCCATGAGTATGGAATGTTTTTCCACTTCTTTGTGTCTTCTTCAACTTCCTTCATAAGTTTTCTGTAGTTTTCAGCATACAGATCTTTTACATCTTTGGTTGTTTTTATTCCTTGGTATTTTATGGTTCTTAGTGCAATTGTAAATGGGATCAATTTCTCAATTTCTCTTTCTGTTGCTTCATTATTTGTGTATAGAAATGCAACCAATTTCTGTACATTGATTTGTATCCTGCAACTTTGTTGAATTCATATATCAGCTTTTTGGTGGAGTCTTTCTGGTTTTCCATGTAGTGTATCATGTCATCTGTGAAAAGTGAAAGTTTGACTTCTTTGCCGATTTGGATGCCTTTTATTTCATTTTGTGGTCTGATTGCTGAGGCTAGGACTTCCAACACTATGTTAAACAACAGTGGTGAGAGTGGACATCCCTGCCGTGTTCCTGATCTCAGGGGGAAAGCTCTCAGTTTTTTTCTTTTGAGGATATTAGCTGTGGGCTTTTCATATATGGCTTTTATGTTGTTAAGGTATGTTCCTTCTATCCTACATTCTTGAGGCTTTACAGACAGGGTGCTGTATTTTGTCAAATGCTTTTTCTGCATCTATTGACAGAATCATATGGTTCTTATCCTTTCTCTTATTAATGTGATGTATCACATTGATTGATTTGTGAATATTGAGCCAGACCTGCAGCCCGGGAATGAATCCCACTTGATCATGGTGAATAATTCTTTTGATATACTGTTGAATTCGATTTGCTAGTATCTTGTTGAGAATTTTTGAATTCATGTTCATCAGGGATATTGGCCTGTAATTCTCATGTCATGGGGTCTCTGTCTGGTTTGGGAATTAAGGTAATTCTGGCTTCATAGAATGAGTTCAGAAGCTTTCCTTTCATTTGTATTTTTTGGAACAGCTTGAGAAGGATAGGTATTATCTCTGCTTTAAATGTCTGGTAAAATTTCCCTGGGAAGCCATCTGGCCCAGTACTCTTATTTGTTGGGAGATTTTTGATTACTCATTCAATTTGTTTGCTGGTTATTGGTCTGTTCAAATTTTCTATTTCTTCCCATTTGAGTTGTGTTAGTGTGTGGGTGTCTGGGAATTTGTCCATTTCTTCCAGGTTGTCCAGTTTGTTGGCATATAATTTTTCATAGTACTCTGATAATTGTTTGTATTTCTGAGGGATTAGTTGTAATAACTCCATTTTCATTCATGATTTTATCTTTTTGGGTGCTCTCTCTTTTCTTTTTGAGAAATCTGGGTAGGGGGCTATCAATTTTGCTTATTTTTTCAAAAAACCAACTCTTAGATTTGTTGATATGTTCTACTGCTTTTTTGGATTCTATTATGTTTATTTCTTCTCTAATCTTCACTATTTCTCTCCTGCTGGCTTTGGGGATTTGTTTGTTGTCTGTTTCTAGTTCCTTTAGGTGTGCTGTTAGATTTTGTATGTGGGGTTTTCTTGTTTCTTGAGATAGATCTGGATTGCAATGTATTTTCCTCTTAGGACTGCCTTTGCTACATCCCAAAGGGTTTGGACTGCATGTTTTCATTTTCATTTGTTTCCATATATTTTTTAATTTCTTCTTTAATTGCCTGGTTGATTCATTCATTCTTTAGTAGGATGTTCTTTAACCTCCATGCATTTGTAGGCTTTCCAATTTTTTTCTTGTGGTTGATTTCAAGTTTCATAGCATTGTGATCAGAAAATATGCATGGTATGATCTCATTTCTTTTATATATATTGAGGGCTGCTTTGTGACCCAGTATGTGATCTATCTTGGAGAATGTTCCATGTGCACTCAAGAAGACTGTGTGTTCTGCTGCTTTTGGATGAAAAGTTCTGTATATATCTGTCAAGTTCTTCTGGTCCAGTGTATCATTCAAGGCCATTGTTTCTTTACTGATTTTTTGCCTAGATGATCTGTCCATTGTTGTAAGTGGAGTATTAAAGTCCCCTGCAATTACAGTATTCTTATCAATAAGACTGCTTATGTTTGTGATTAATTGATTTATGTATTTTGGTTCGTTCAAGTGGGGAGCATAAACATTTACGATTGTTAGCTCTTCTTCATGGATAGACCCTGTAATTATTATATAATGCCCTTCTTCATCTCTTGTTACAGCTTTTAAAGTCTAGTTTGTCTGATATAAGTATGGCTACTCTAGCTTTCTTTTGACTTCTAGTAGCATGATAGATGGTTCTCCATCCTCTCACTTTCCATCTGAAGTTGTCCTCAGGCCTAAAATGGGTCTCTTGTAGGCAGCATATCTTGTTTTTTTTTTCTCTTTCTTTCTTTCTTTCTTTCTTTCTTTCTTTCTTTCTTTTATCCATTCTGATATGCTATGTCTTTTGATAGGAGCATTTAGTCCATTTATATTCAGAGTTATTATTGGAAGGTATGGATTTAGTGTCATTGTGTTTTCTTCAGGTTTCATGCTTGTGGTGGGGTCTCTGTTTTGTAGTCTTTGCAGAATTCTACTCACAGAGTCCCCCTTAGGATCTTTTAGGCTGGTTTAGTGGTCATGAACCACTGGTCAAAAACCAGTTTTTGTTTGTCTGGGAAAACCTTTATTTCTCCTTTTATTCTGAATGACAGCCTTGCTGGATAAAGGATTCTTGGCTGCATATTTTTTCTATTCAGCACATTGAATATTTCCTGCCACTCCCTTCTGGCCTCCAAGTTCCAGTGGATAGGTCTGCTACTACCCTTATGTGTCCACCCTTGTAGGTTAAGGCCCATTTGCCCCTAGCTGCTTTCAGAATTCTCTCTTTATCTTTGTATTTTGCCAGTTTCACTATGATATGCTATGTAGATCTATTCTCGTTAGATCTGAAGGAAGTTCTCTGTGACTCCTGGATTTGGATGTCCATTTCCTTCCCCAGATTAGGGAAGTTCTCAGCTATGATTTGTTCAAGTAAACCTTCTGCCCCTTTCTCTCTCTCTTCTTCATCCAGAACCTCTATGATACGGATATTTTTATGTTTCATTGAATCACTTAGTTCTCTAATTCTCCCCTCATGGTCTAGTGTTCTCTTATCTCTCTTTTTCTTGACTTCATCATTTTCCATAATTTTATCTTCTATTCATTTATTCTCCCCTCTATTTTCTCCGTTCACTATCACTACATCTCGTTTATTTTGCATCTCAATTACAACATTTCTTAATTCGTTCTGGCTATTTCTTAATTCCTTGATTTCTGTGGCAAGTGATTCTCTGCTGTCTTCTATGCTTTTTTCAAGCCCAGTGATTAATCTTATGACTATTATTCTAAATTATTGTTCAGTTATATTGTTTATGTCTGTGTTGAGCAGTTCTCTAGCTGTCAATTCTTCCTGGAATTTCTTTTGAGGAGAATTCTTCCATTTTGTCATATTGGCTAGTTTTCTGTCCCTTATATAGTTTTCTGTTTTAATAGTTTGTTATGAGTCCTGCACCTGCAAGCACTACTATATTAAGAAGGGTCATACACTGTCCATGGCCTGGCCATTCAGGATATGTTTTTGGAGTATGTTTCGTGCTCTCTGTTGTTGCAACTTTGGTTGCTGTATCTCCCTACTTGTAGTGATGTTTTGGACCCTCCACCATGTGTGCTTTGATTTGTTCATTGAAGTATCCCTGGAATTTTTTTTTAAAAAGGGGAGTTGGTCATGGAAGACACCATATCCCATACAAAGAGAGAAATGACAGGGGTGGGGGAAAGGAAAATAACAAAAATTGACCAGGCAGAGAATCAGAGAACCTATATGGCTTAGTACAGACAGTGAGAGAGGAAAATAAAGAAGAAGGAGACACAAAAGAGGTGCAAAAAGAATAGATTAAAAATGCCTGCTTAAACAAATCAACAACCAGAATAACCAGACTAGAGAAGGAAGAAAATAATAGGAAAAATAGGAAGACAAAAAAAATATATATGGATATAATAAGAATTGATCTAGAATCAAATCAGAGAATGCAGAACCACTGAACTGATATCTGACAGTGCATTGGAACCAGTGGCTGCACTTGTCTGAAGGAAGGACTGTCTGGTTGGTCACTGTCAGTCTTGCTCTGGTAGATATGCAGTTACCAGGTGCTGAGGGGCATGGTTTGGTCTAGGCGGGTCCTGCCTCCACTGTGCCAGCTGTCCATTCCCTGAAACCCCACCTTGTTGGTGATGGGGAGAAAAATGGCGACACCCCAGTCTCTCCTCCCCCAACCAGTGTCCCAAACCACTCTGTTCAAGCTGTCTTCACAGTTTGTGCTGGTGCTAGCAGCATGGTTTTTTTTTTCACTCCACAGTCTCCCAGACACTCGGCTGGGATTCAAATCCCGATGTCTTAAAGGGTCCCTCTCCTTGCACCCCAGTTCTGGGGTAATGTCACTCCACCAGCCAGCTGACAAAGAGCCTCTGGCTGGGTCTTTTGTTCTTGGAATAGTTATTTGCCTTCTTCCCATACCACTCAAGGGAAAGGATTGATCTCTATGACTGTGCCTGGGAGCTAGCTACCTGAGAGCTAGCTACCTAGCCAGGGGCTGGCTCCCCTCCTCCCAGGCACAGGAATAAGGCAGAAAAAGCCCCGTAGTTAGAAATTGGTTCTTTCTCTATTTTTTCTGTTCCCTGATCTGTGTTATTTTCTCTCATCCAAATACAATCCTATGCTTCTCCAGCCTCTCTTTCTCTTCCTTTTGTTTCTCCACAGAAGGGGATCCCTCCCTTCTGTTCCTACACTGCCTGTTTTATACCTCCCAGTTCTCAATCACACATCTATGGCCTGTCACTTTGTCCCCAGGGGCCCCTGGAGATGTTTCTGTCACTCTATATCCTGGATTCCTGGAATTCCAAGTCTTCTGGCCTCAATACTGCTGTGTTTGAGGGATAAGGGAACTTCGGGTCCCCCTACTTCTCTGCCACATTGACTCCTCTCCCCCAGGAGGGTCTTGTTGAGAAGAACAAAATGCTCTAGGCATATTTCTAAAAGGAAATGATTCAGGCTTTCAGGGTACTGTGACCTGTTAAGAAGGACATTTGGTGGGCTAGGAAGCATCTGCTGTCCTTTGTATTACACAGCATGAATGATTTTCTACACCTTTAGCAGGCAGCTTACTGTGTTAGCACTGGGGCTGGGGAATGGGGCCAGGGATCCTGTAGTTTCTGGTATTTCTACTACAGCTTGTTGAGGTAGTTGTAAAATTAGCATATTCCTAGGAGTACCTTGTCTAAATCATGACTGCCTAGTTCTCAGTTCATACTTGACTATCCAGTATTTCAGGGATTTCTCCCCCTTTGCGATGAACCTGCTTGAGTACATGCTTTGAGCACAGGTCTTGGTGCCAAGAGTTATTGGTTAACCCACAGCCCTCTCCCTACCCGCACCTGAATGGAGTGTGTCCCATGGGCCTGACAGGGAACCCAGCGGACAGAACGAGCAGTCACTACCCTTTGGAAGAAACCTCCTCAGGCAGGGTTCCTGTCCCAGGAGGACTTGCTCCTCTATGGTTTGAATTCAGCTGTAAGGGAGTGCCGTCTTCCCAGACTTTCACCTCCTGCCAGGCTTGCATGTGGACAAGTATGAATGTCCAAATACTCACCACCAAAGGATGTTTAGATATGTCGGCTGGTTTGTGCTTAAGTTATTCTGTTCACCTTTCCTCTCACCAGGGCTGTGGGCTCTCAGGCAGCACACAGGCAAAGAGTTACTTCTGTTAAAAGTAAGGAAGGATGGGAGACCCGTGTGACTCAATCAGTTGAGTGTCCCACTTTGGCTTAGGTCATGATCTTGTGGTTCGTGAATTCAAGCCTGCATAAGGCTCTGTCTCCCCCATTTCTGCCCCTCCCCCATTCATGCTCTGTCTCTGTCTCTGTTTCTCTCTCTCTCTCAAAAATAAATAAACATTTTTTTTTTTTTTAAGCAGGGAAGGTTGGAGGTGAGAGCAAGAATGCGGTTTCAGGGAAAATTTTCAAGGGAAAAAATCAGGTTTGTATACAGAAGCAAGTTAGAAAGCAAAGAATTGGGAGCTTTTCATTATAAATAACATTATGAAGAATTGACAGCAACCTCTCCTAGATCCCAGATATACCAGGATTAGAGGAGAGAAGGTACACTTCAATCACTCCGGCCAGGACACAGAATGAAAGCCAGCTTGCAGAGGGCAAGCTCAGACCTGCACAGGCTTTCCCTGGCTTTCCCTTTTACTGGCAGGTTATAGTAGGCTCTGCCACTTTGAGTAGAAGAAAGAAGACATGCAAATTAGAAAAACAAGAGATCATTCTAGAATATCAATATCAAAATCTGGGCTAGACATACATTGGAGATATAGTCTGATCAGAACACGTAAGGTTGTGGCAGGAAACAAATTCCACTTTTAAAACAGCAGGACAGTGCCTTTATTTCTGAGTACTTTGATGGCTCCACCATCTTAACAACAAAATCCAAAGACACTTTAGGATTGGTGGATATGTATCTTAAGCCCTACCATTTTCAACTCATCAACAAACTTGAGATAAAGAAATGTTCACCCAAGTTTAAGCCATAAGAGCAAAGATGAATAAAATTGACTTCATTCCACTGGAATGTCCCAAGTTCAATTCACAAACACAGGGGACACCTGGTTTAAGATAAACTTTGTCCCCAGGAGACACATTCATGGAGAGTCTTGGCATCCTTAGCTGGTGTTAGGACTCCACACTCTGATGGGCTTTGGAGCCTCCCCTGTGACACTGGAGTGATGGCAAAAGCTCCACACCACAACTTGGTCAAGTGCATGAGGCATGTTGATGAGGAGGAGGTTCATATCAGACAAACAACACAGTATAGCTAGTGGCCCAGGGGGAGCCCTCAAAGGCAGACCTCATGTCCCTGGGGCTGAACCAGGCATCTCAGGCATGTTCCTTGTAAGATGTGTGAAATAACAGGGATAGAAACACCCACACTTTCTGTGGAAGTGGAACAGTTAGAGTTCACTGAGCCCATCTTAACAAGGACAGAAATCCTTCCAAAGCAATGTGGAGAAATGTCAACCAGTGTAGCACACACCACTGCTTGGCCAGCCCCCACTACTCGCTGTTTCTTCTTTGCCAAGAGAGTCCTAATTTTGTCATGGTGTCCACATATCTGCTCTGTGACTTGTGGATAAAGTTCATTGTTTTAAGCCAACCCTAATGGTTCTCTTCCCTGTGGCAGTGATTTATCCAGGAGTGTCCCTGTGCCCATTTCTGGCCACATGTGCATTAAGGGGAGGTCTTCTAGGGGAGGAGGAAGGAATTCTAAGGAAATGCTTTGTTTCTAAAAAGGGTGATGAGTGAAGGAGCAATCATTTTCTTCTACCCATGTTGCCATATCTGGATGTGAGGCTGGGACTTACAGCCATTATCTTGTGGACATGAGGTGAACTAGCCAGAATTCACACTGAAATTGGAAGAGTAGAAAGATGGAAAGAATGGGGTCCCCTGAGGACAGTGTTGAGCCACTCTCACAGCCACCCTCCTCTAAACCTCTTGTTATGATGAGTAATGTATTCCCTAATTATTTTAGACAGTGAAGTTAGGGTTTTCTGTTACTTGTATCCAAAAACATTCTAAACTGATAAGAAAGAAAGGAAGAAAAAAGAAAGGAAGAAAAGAAGGGAAAAATCAAGGAAGGAAGAACAGAAGGCTGGGTTCCTAAGCAGAAATGCTTGTTGCACCTTAGGTAATGGTCCAGACTATTTAAGGCAAATATTTCAGTCCAGTAATATAGGAAGTAGAAACCCGGTACCAACCTCACTAAACTTGCACACCTAACTCAAAAGTACATCTCCCTGTTTCTATTTTTTTTCTTTTTAATTAATTAATTTTTAAAATTTAAATCCAAGTTAGTTAACATTTAGTGTAATGATGATTTCAGGAATAGAATTTAGTGATTCATCACTTACATATAATATCCTTTATTCATCCCAACGAGTGCCCTCCTTAATGCCCATCGCCCATTTAGCCCATCCCCCCACCCAACACTCCTCCAGCAACCCTCAGTTTGTTCTCTGTATTTAAGGATCTCTTTTTGTCTCCTTCTATGTTTTTATGTTATTTTTCCTTCCCTTCCCCTATGTTCACATGTTTTGTTTCTTAAATTCCACATATGAGTGAAGTCATACGATCTTTATCTTTCTCTGACTTATTTCGCTTAATATAATACACTCTAATTCAATCTACATTGTTGCAAATGGCAAAGTTTCATTCTTTTTGATTACCATAATGTTCCATTGTATTTATACACCACATCTTCTTTATCATTCATCAGTCAATGGACATTTGAGGTCTTTCCATACTTTGGCTATTGTCAATAGTGCTGCTGTAATCATTGGGGTGCATGTGTCCCTTTGAATCAACATTCTGTATCCTTTGGATAAACACCTAGTAGTGCAATTGCTGGGTCATAGGATAGTTCTATTTTTAATTTTTTGAGGAATCTCCCTACTTTTCCAGAGTGACTGCACCAGTTTGCATTCCCAACAGCAGTACAAAAGTGTTCCTCTTTCTCCATCCTCGCCAACATCTGTCATTGCCTGAGTTGTTAATTTTAGCCATTCTGACAGATGTGAGGTGGTATCTCATTGTGGTTTTGATTTGTATTTCCTACTGATGATGAATGATGTTGAACATCGTTTCATGTGTCTGTTAGCCATCTGGACGTCTTCTTTGGGAAAGTGTCTATTCATGTCTTTTGCCCATTTCTTCACTGGATTATTTGTTTTTTGGGTGTTGAGTTTGATAAATTCTTTATAGCTTTTGGACACTAACCCTTTATCTGATATGTCATTTGCAACTATCTTCTCCCATTCCATCAGTTGCCTTTTAGTTTTGCAGATTGTTTCCTTTGCTGTACAGAAGCTTTTTATTTGGATGAGGTCCCAATAGTTCACTTTTGCTTTTATTTCCCTTTCCTTCAGAGACATGGTGAGCAAGAAATTGCTGAGGCTGAGGTCAAAGAGGTTGTTGCCTGTTTTTGCCTCTAGGGTTTTGATGGCTTCCCGTCTTATGTTTAGGTTTTTCAACCATTTTGAATTTATTTTTGTGTAAGGTGTAAGAAAGCAGTCCAGGTTCATTCTTCAGCATTTCTCTGTCCAGTTTTCCCAACACCATTTGCTGAAGAGACTGCCTTTTTTCCATTGGATATGCTTTCCTGCTTTATTAAAGATTATTTGGCCATACATTTGTGGATCCATTTCTGGGTTCTCTATTCTGTTCCATTGATCTGAGTGTCTGTTTTTGTGCCAGTACCATACAGTCTTGATGATTACAGCTTTGTAATACAGCCCTGAGGTCTGGAATTATGACGCCTCCAGCTTTGGTTTTCTTTTTCAAGATTGCTTTGGCTATTCAGGGTCTTTTCTGGTTCCATACAAATTTTAGGATTGTTTGTTCTATGCTGGTGTTATTTTGATAAGGATTGCATTGACTGTGTATCTTGCTTTGGGTAGTATTGACATTTTAACAATATTTGTTCTTCCAATTCATAAGCATAGCATGTTTTTCCATTTCTTTGTGTCTTCTTCAATTTCTTTCATGAGCTTTCTATAGCTTTTAGTGTATAGATCTTTCACCTCTTTGGTTGTTTTTACTCCTGGGTATTTTATGGGTTTTGGTGCAATTTTAAATTGGATCGATTCCTTGATTTCTCTTTCTGCTGCTTAATTATTGGTGTATAGAAATGTAACTGATAGAAGTACATCTCCTATAGGAACCAGTGTAAATTAATATAAATGAAATTTTTATATTCCCAGAAGATTTTGCTTCTAAATGAATCAGTAGTTGTTCATTGGCCAAATAGTCTGCACATAGCCTGCGGGGAAATATCAAAGGAGATCAAGAATTATTCTCTCTGAAAAACATCAAGAAGCCTCAACCCGTTTCCTTGTAAGAATCAAGGAATCTGAGGTTTATAGTAACCTTGAAGTTCATTTAAGCATTATCTCTCTATTTCTTAGATTATAAAACCCAGGCAGGCAAACTGTTTTAAAATCTCACAGGCCCAGAGAAATGGAAGGCACCTTGAAAGTTACCCCCCAATCCAACTTCCCATGTGAGGTTGGATGATCCTGCAAGTTTACCTATCCCACATCCCAGGCCTTCTGCCTGCCAACCCTGTGTTGTTGTTCACTCTGTTCACTGGAAAGAAAAAACAAAAACAAAAACGTAAAAGCAAGTCTGTATCAAAAGGACACTTTCACAGACCTCCCTACTACATTTTGGACACATTCAGATCTATGTCATTTGAAACAAAGTCACTAATCACGTGTATTAGATGTGAATTGCATTTGCTAATTCAGGTATATAAGAAATTTAACACTTTTTCATTTCTCCCCCTATATTTGAATAGATTACTTGATTAGAGAAATATAATTTCTGATAGGAGCCCCACCTTCATCTTGTATCATCAAGCATTCTCCAGGCTTTGAATCCCTTCGGAGGACTTGCAGCCCCAAAGGCTAAGTTTGAAACTCTGAAGCGGGGCTTTACTTAAACACTTTGAGGGTCTGGTAGGGCCCATTGACCCCCTTCTCAGAAGATGTCTGTAAGTGTAAAACCAAAATGCATACATAGGATTAAAAAATAAGACAAATATATAGGAATACATTTGTCAAAATATTTTAGTTGTTACATAATGCTTCTTTTTAACCCATTAAGTAATCAGATCTAGCAAATGAGTCTAATGACTACCATAATTTCCAATGAGTGTGAATGATAATTAGAGATGTCTGCAACTACTGTCTTGTGATACAAAAACATCTGTGATCTCTATTAGTAACGAAGTAAAGAAGTCATTATTTCTGTGGTTTGTTGCAACACTCATAATTGAAGGAAATGTCAAATTTCAGTTAGAAGCTATTGAAAATACAGATATGATATTTCTCCCATCCAATTTCATGCAATTTTTTAATTCTGTCCACAGAACCCTCCAACTAGTCCATCGTCCCCAGTTTAAGAAAATGTGAGTCTAGGGGCACCTGGGTGGCTTAGTCAGTTGAGTGTCCAGCTCTTGATCTTGGCTCAGGTCATATCTCATGGTTCATGAGATCGAGCCCCATATCAGGCTCTCTCCCCTCTCTCTTGGGATTCTCTCTCTCCCTCTCTCTTTCCACCCCTCCCCCACTTGTGCTCACTCTCTCTCTCTTAAAATAAATAAATAAACTTAAAATATTAAAAAAATGAGAATGTGAATCTAAAGACTTTTCTCTACCTCTCTGCTATATCATCTTTGCCCAAAGCCATGACTGTAGCTGACCAGCTGGGGAAAAACCTAAGAATCAAAGGAAGCTCCCCAAACAAAATTTTGCCCTACTTCAACTGGGAGCATAGCCTAAGCAGCTCACTGGCTGCTGAGCACACACTCAGTATCCCAAAGTGAGGAGGCTCTTCCTCTTCCCTCCTGTTACCAGTGTTAGCAAATCTGCTAATGGACTTTGGGTTCAATGAGATGAATCGGCCACATACATTGATTTCTTTTCCCTTCAGAATAATATATATATTATATATATATATAATATATATATATTATATATATAATATAAATATTATATATATTATATTATATATATATTATATATATAATATAAATATTATATATATTATATTATATATATAAAACGACAAGGACAAAGATTTTGGTAAAGGAGACATCAGAAGAGAAAAGATTGGAACGTGTTTTTGACAGCTAATGGAGGAATGGTAGATAATTGAGCAGAATGAAAGAAGACAAATGGGATTAGCAGCTTGCTTTGCAGAGGGGAAACTAGAAGAGAGCTCCCATTCTTTCCACTAGACCCCTGAAAGGCTCCAAACCTGAAGACAAAGAGGTGGAGTTCATGCCTCCACCCCCAGAAATCAGAGGTCTGCCCCATCCTCCACCAATGCTCCACTGTCACCTCCCCAAATGTCAAGAGAGCAGAAATTTATTCTTTGGAGGAGATAATTAGAAAGGAAACAGGGGGTGAGCCTTGGGTTTGAACATAGGCATAGTAAGTCTAATTCTTCAATTGAGGTCCTTCTTTCCTAATCTGCTTCCAAAATTCCAGCACCATGCCCTCTGGCCCCTGGAAAGGAAGAAGGGAGAGAAATTACAGGATTCTTCTAATGAACTGAACATGCTGACATTTAGGGGTATCTCCAATGAAAGGCCATCTGTTCGTCCAACAGAAAAGCTCCTGATTTGACAAGCTTCCTTAGCAGAGAGCTTCTAAAGAACTTTTTGAGTGTCTCACTCTCAGATATGAATGCACAGGCAAGGAGCATGATACTATTTGAGGAAAAGCTCCAACACAAGTTTTGCAAGGCCTCAAATTTACCTCCCTTACATTCTTTCTCAAGAATGAAGGATTTTCCCCTCCAAATCAAGATCATAGATGAAGAACAACCTTCAACCCAGGAAATGAGATTCAACATAAGAAAGCAGTAAGCAGTAAAGGTGATTCTATAATGACAGCCTTGCCCAGGCCAGTATTGATTGCAACAGGAGAGTGAAGGGCTCTGGAAGGAAGATTTCCTCTGGGCTCAGGGTGGGGAGGGCAGGAGGAATGGAATTGAAGGTTTAACTGGTTTCTTTGACCATGTGGAAAATAGTACTGAGATGTTTATTACCTGTTAGATAAAGCTTGTGGATCAAATTAGGGTGAAGTTTGTCAAAAGCAAAACAAAACAAAACAAAACAGTCAAAAAGTGATTATTTCAGGAAAGATGGAAAACTTGTGTAAGAAAAAAAAAAGCGCAATTACAGCAGCACACCATATGGTTCAGCAACAAACGGTATTTGAAAGGTCCTAATCATACTAACGCGATGAGTATAGCTTCTCTTAAGATACAAATGCGTGGGAGAGAGGACAAGCAAGGGGTGTTCTATTAGAAATACTCAGCTACTAGAATCAGGAGTCAACAGAAAACGTTCTCACGTGATGAATTAGAACATAGCAGAGTGAGTACACTGTTGAGAAACACGAAGGTAAATAGGAGAAAGAGCTAGAACTGACTTCTGAAGTGCTGAGCTCTGGGGCGGAGGCTGGCTGGCAGTGACACCACCAGCCTAAGCGCCTGTGCCCCTGTGCCCAGGTCAGGGAGGGTGGTGACTGTGGGGCGCTGTGGCCACAGGAGCGGGGTAGCTTCCTCCCCCACAGCATTTAGACAGTTCGCAAGGAATCGTAGAAGTGAGTGGAAGGAGAAGAGGAAATAAAACGGAGGTGAGGATAGGATGGGCGGGGCGGAGAGGGAGAAAGGCAGGAAGGCACTGAAGACAAGGGGCGATGAAAATGGAAAATAATGTTTATAGACATTGAATGTATTATGGCTTTACTCTAAAAGGACAACAGGTGCATTTACAAGTCTGTTTCCCTTACAGTGATAATAAGAACCAGCAACTCTCCCTCTATAGGAGCGTGACCTAGGATCCCTTCCAGTAGGGTCAAGTGCAGGTTGAAAAATCAGGCAAACTGCTGAATGAGGAGAAAACCGGCTGGGA